>NC_090936.1:1091900418-1093150418 GCF_040938575.1 Ambystoma mexicanum
ACGGGCAAACTCGTAATGGCCCGTTGTTTGCTCCCTCTCCCATTCCCATTCAGCCCTATGGGGGGTGAAATGGGAATGGGGAAGGACCGGGTTCGGGTCCTTGGAGGGAGGAATTACTGGGCCTTCCGAACTCGGAATGGCCCGGTAATTCCTCATTGTGAGGACCCGGACACGATTTCGGCGGCGGCTGCCGCCAATAGCGGCATGGCTACCGTTGAGGTCGTAATGAGGCTCCATGACTCTGCTACTTGCGCAATTGCAGATTTATCATTGGTATTAAGCTTGCCAGGATTTATACAATTAATATTTAGGTCTCCACATAAGATTATTCTCGGTGTGTTGTCACCTTCATTAATCTCATCAATTAATGAGGATACCTGATCTATAAAGGCAGTAGTCCCTGCAGCTAAGTGTTGCCAGTATAGATTAATGATGTAGATATGACCACATCCTAACTTCAATTTGCCTACAAAGTCAACAGTTGTTAGTTGAACATATGAAGATATGTTTCTGGAATTAATAATTCTATAACCAGAGCTTTTTCTTAAAAGGGTTAAGAGACCAGCCATTGGCCACCCCTTTTGTCTTCGAATTGCCAGATTCATGGCTATCTCAAAATCTTCAGAGATAGGACATTCATCAATCCAAGTTTCCTGCATTCAAGCTATATCCAGATCGTCCAACCAGTTTTGGTGAAAGAGGTGTAAGAATCCTCTAGTATTGTAGGACCCGATGGCATGTGTAAATACTCTCACCTTCCTTTTGGCATTAGCTTTGATTTTTTCTTGTTAGAGCTTCAGCCAGCCAGTGCCAACTATGTGTATCATTCTCGTTGTTATTGGACTCATCATTATGTTTCACTTCAGTAGTCGTTTTGTTTCCACAGGCAAAAGTTATTTTAATCTGCTCGCCAGTTCAAGCCTCATGAGGCAGATTGTCGGCTTCTCTTGATTTGCCTTTTGTAAATTGCAGACTTGGCATGGCTTCCGACTTTCCGCTCCTTATCTTCATCTGACTTTCGGTTTCCACAATAGGGCTTTGACTCGCAGCATTCATCAAGCGAGGCATTTTTGGACTAACAGATTTGTCTTTAGTTTTTTGACTATCTTCATCCTTGACTTCGAAGATGTCAAAACCCAACGATATAAGAATGGGAGTCGCCTCAAGCAGGATGTTGCATATGATTCTAAAGTCGATGTACAGTTTTACCCTATCGTTCGGAGTTTCTTTTACAAATTCTACAGTCTTTATATCGTTTGACTCTATTGTTCTAAGAGTTGGAACATAGTGTAAAAGACGTAGAACATTATTTTTCGATTTAGGATAAAACCGTCACTGCTTGATATGATGCGTTCGAGAATTAGACTATGGGCCTCATTACAACCCAGGCATTAAGGGCTTAACGGCGCCGTTAACCCTTATCACCTGATTACCATTTTAACGCCTGCTTTTAGCAGGCGTTAAAATGCAAGGCGCTAACCCGCCTTAGTGCTAATTACAGCACCGTAATTTACGGTGCCGTAATTAGCGCCTTCCCCACTCCCATTATGCCCTATGGGGCAAAAATGGGAATGGGGAAGGGTAAATGGGGAATGGGGATTTACCGCCCCACTCACCTTGGAATGGGGCGGTAAATCCGCCATCCACCATGGTGTAAACAGAGTTTACACCATGGTGGTAAAGTAGGGAACTTACCGCCTGGGTTGTAATGAGGCCCTATATGTAGATTGAGGTTTCCTGACTGTCTTTAATAGGGTTACGATTCCCAGCATATGATGGCAATAGTGGAATATCTGAGGCATTGCATAGAGTATTATGGGAGCTCCAGGACACAAAGGGCTACACCTTACTTAGGATGACTCTTCCCAGAATATTATGGCAATACTAGGACATTTGAGGCATTACTTACTGTACCATAAGAGCTAATGTATATGTGGGAATACACCTTACTTAGGGTGACTATTCCTAGCATATGATGGCAATATTAGGACATCTGAGGCATCACATACTGTACCATTAGAGCTCCCGGACATGTGGGGATACACCTTACTAAGGGTTACTATTTGCAGAATAGGATGGCAATATTGGAACATCTGAGGCATAGCGTACTGTTCTGTGTGAGCTCCAGGACATGTGGGCATACACCTTACTTAGGGTGACTATTCCCAGCATATGATGGCAATATAAGGACAACTGAGACATCACTTACTGTACTATGGCAGCTCCAGGACACACAGGGATACATGTTACTTAGAGTGACTATTCCCAGCATATGATGGCAATATAAGGACAGCTGAGGCATCACTTACTGTACTATGGCAGCTCCAGGACACACAGGGATACATGTTAATTAGAGTGACTATTCCCAGCATATGATGGCAATATAAGGACAGCTGAGGCATCACTTACTGTACTATGGCAGCTCCAGGACACACAGGGATACATGTTACTTAGAGTGACTATTCCCAGCATATGATGGCAATATAAGGACAGCTGAGGCATAGCGTACTGTTCTGTGTGAGCTCCAGGACATGTGGGCATACACCTTACTTAGGGTGACTATTCCCAGCATATGATGGCAATATAAGGACAGCTGAGGCATCACTTACTGTGCTATGGGAGCCCCAGGGCACATGGGGATACATCTTACTTAGGGTGACTATTCCCAGCATGCGATGGCAATATTGGGGCATTTGAGGCTCCACTTAGCATATGACCACAGCACCTTCACAGGTAGTGGTGGAATAGCAAGATGCACACACATTTGCTAAGCATGGTCATCATTTGTCCAGTTACTCATCATTAGTAGTATAGAGGTGCTGCAGCATGCCCGCGTGCTCTCAGACACCTCATATGGCAAAACCTGCCAAACAATGCCCATACAATGACAACAGCTACCAAATGGAGTGAGTAACTGCACATATGATAACAGTGCCTTGCAAATCTCTGCCAAACGGATATCGAAAGCACATAGCGACAACAAACCTATTGGCTTTTCCAATGTTTGTCATGTTTATGTGTCCCTCCTGCTGTTTCTCCAGTTCAAAAGTGAACGTCTTAAAGCATATAGGCCAAACTTACAGCATGACCTTGGTTTTAGATTAATTCAATTGGAGGCCATTGAAAGTAATCCATTACCGGAACGCTCCAAGACATTTGTCTAGAGCAAAGGTATTCTTGCTCTGTGGGGTGAGGGGGGGGCATGCTGCTTTAACATAAATCGGCATGTCTTCTGTATAAGAGTAATATCTTGAGATGTGTGGAGGATGGTCATAAGAGGTTGCCAATAGATATTAAATAACAAGGTAGACAGGGGGACCCTGCCGGACACTGCAATTGATGAGCTTGGTCAGATGCGTATGTTCAATATTTCCCAATTCATCTCTCTCTGTGAGAAAACTCTTCAACCAAGCTACTAAGGTTCCAGTCATTCCTGTTAAACTCTTGGGGCAAGATACTAGGGTAGTATGGTCCACAGTATTCAATGATACAGAGAGGTAAAGCATAACCAACAAGGACGGTTATCCAGAATTGGTTGTGGCCAAGATATCATCCCACACAGTGACCAATTCTGGCTCTGTACCATGTTTTGGGGGTTCCATGTGTTACAATCGCGGCAAAAATGGCCGTTTACACAAAAAATCACGGCAAAAAGGCAGTGGTTTTGTTGCTGCATGTAAAGGATGCGGGGGACAACCCCTCAACCCCCAGACCCATTATACCATTTAAGGGGAGCAGGGAACTCCCTGCAACCCCCGCTCCCCTTAAATGTTATAATGGGGTACACCTTTCCCGGGTCAAACCACAGCATTTTTGTCGGGATTTTTTGTAAAGGCAACATTTTTGCTACGATTTTATTCCTGGATGCCGTTTTGGGCAAAAGCCTGATTGCCAAACATCTAAGATGCCTTTTCGCTTAATTACTTCTTGGAGTTGAATTGCCGCTAACTTTTCCAGCACTTTGGCTAAGCAAGATGCGTGGGCGATTGGTTGGAAATTACTCATGAGGGATGGATTGAGGTTAGATCTTTTTTACCAATGGGGAAATTATCACAGATTTAAGGGTTCTGTGCATGATCCCTTGACTGAAGTACAGATTCGGGAAACCCAGATACAAATTTAGTAAAGCTTTGGTCATAACGGTGAGAAGTGATAGCAGAAAGGGTGGCTACACAAAATTGTTTAAGTGGTTTAAGTGCCAACAAAAGAGGCAAAACTACATCGGCAGTTAGATTATGAAATTCAAAATTGGAATCAGATGAGTCACCTGGACTGTTGTGGCCATGCATAGTGATGTCTGTTCCCTAGTAGAAGCTACTTTGGACAAACAAAGTATTACGATCCTTAGCCAACTGCAAAGAATGCTTGGGAGGTTGCAGTCCGGAGAAGCCACATGTTTGATGATAGTAAAGACTCCTTTAGGCTTGTTACTAGCTGAAAGCATCCGATTGTGAAGGAAGCCCAATTTTGCTTCCAAAATCGCCTTTTTAGAGCCGTTCTCATTAAGGGTATTTTGCTATAGTACAATAGCAGTGTACCAGACTGCCATTATTCTAAGTTTTGATCATTTCTCAGTATGACAAGTGCAACATTCCTATTGTGACTAAAACATATACTGGAGGTGATTGTTACAAATGATCATTAATATATTTTGAATCTAGCAGTTCATAATGGTATTGCAATGAAGTATATTTTTTTAATAATAGCTTCTTTTGCATCAATACTTAGAATTTCGTCTCTCAAAATGTCCTTCCTATTAGAAAAGTGTTGAGCTTCGCGTGCGGGCCACTGATTGGTTGGTAAGGCTGGTGGACCCGCAAATTAGTTAAAGGATGCTCTTGCTCTAGAGTCTAAATGAAAACAGCAAATAACAAACACAGGTGCACACACTGCAGCCTGTTCCTCTGGTACGTTTAAGTCTCGGCCACTGTCAGAACCCCTTCACTCCCCACCCTAAAGCCTATCTGTATTCCCCTCATGTGCCCCATACAGAAAAAAGCACCCTCAGCGTGATGGCAACAATCCCACGTAATGACAATATATGTTTACCAATACCAGACTGATCTCAACCTCTGGGCATGCCTCTGTCACTGTTGCCCATATTCTATGTTTAACTATAAAAAAAACACAACTCCTCTCCTTCAAGATGCCTGAGTTCTTTCTCTGGTTGCACTGCTGTCAGCAACGGCTGGGGTTGCTCTAGCAAACGCACACCTGACAATGTGAATCTCGCGGAGGGAAAAACAAGAGACATTGGGCCTCATTATAAGGTTGCCGGCCCGGAAACAATGGTGGCGGTAAACCCGCTGCCACTGTTGTTTCCAGACCGGCAAACTATGAGTTCTGCAGGCGGGTGGTGTCACTCCCGCCAGGTCTGACCTGGCGGAGTCACGCCACCTGCCTGCAAACGGAAATGGAAACACCGGCACCGTTAATTACGGTGCCAGTGTTTCCATGATCCCCATTCCCATGGAGTCCTATGGGATTCCATGGGAATGGGGATTTACATAATGCCGGCTCCGTAATTACCGGAACACCGGGGCTGTAATGCCCCGGTAATTCCGGCAACTCCGGAGCCGGTAAATCACTACGGGTCCGGCGGCAGCCTGCCCGTTTTTCCAGCACAGCTACCGCCGGACTTGTAATGAGGCCCATTGAGTGAGCGAGATAGAGACAGAGAAAGGGCGTTCAGAAAGAGAGGGGAGAAAGAAAAAGAGTGAGAAAGAGAGAGAGAGAGAATGTCAGATTGGCATATGATATGCGACAGATGTCTGTAGAAATCATTTGCAAGCATACACTTCTAGCAATAGATGGCAACATGTTTAAAAGGACACAGAGAGAGACAGTGCTGAATGAATGAGACGGCCATTGAAAACAGGCACAGAGGAGGTGGTCGGTCATAATTTCGGAAAAAAAAGTCGAAAGACAAAAATGTCGAAAAAATAATCTTGAAAAAAAAAAGTCGAATTCCCTCTTTTTTAATTATATATTTATTTTGGGGTCCGGGAATTAAAAAAAATGGGTAAAACAAAGAAAAAAAAGGGGGGGTTGGGTGGGAACCCCCCCATTTCGAATAAAAAACGTCATTAAAAAAAAATCGACTTTTTTTTCGAGATTATTTTTTCGACATTATGACTTTCGACATTTTGATATTCGAAATTATCACTATAAACCCATAGAGGCAGCACCGGGCAGACAACGCAGACCAAAAGAGAGACTGCATGAACATGCCAATGCAGGCCAGCAGAGAGATGGCGCAGGGGGCAGCTGGTTGGCAAAGACACCGTGCAGAGAGATTGCGCTGGATCTACTCGCTAAACACATAGCTCTCAACTCACTCGCTTTTGGTGGGTGTCACCGCCTGGCAAGAAGCTGAATCACCCGCCAAGTCCCTCATACAGCCATTCACTTCTATGGGCTGTCACCCGCCAAAAAGAAAATCTATGTTTTCTCCCGCCTTGGTGACACAAAAGGTTGGGCGCTATGTGAACATATTGTCAGCAAGTATGGTATATGGTATGATATATTTGCGCTCTACAGCACATTATCACCCCATAAGAAGAACATTGTGCTTATTGCCACTCCATTGTTGTGATTGCCCTATTGATCGCTTCCCCTGTGGCCTAGCTTGGCAGGGCCGTGTTTGGGAGAACCAGGCTTCAGACTGCCAGCCTGCACCAGCCTTATCCCTGGCTCCGACAGCGCATAGCGCCTCTGCCTGCTGAGCGGCACACCTGCTTGAGCATAAAAGTGCTAGGCCAATATTAGACGTCTCCATCCCGCCTGGCGCAGACGCAGCCATTTCTATTCTGAACGCCGCCTTCCAGCTGACACATGACATCAGACAGGGCGGGGCAGCGAGGGAGGGCTGACCCAGATAGACACAGAGTAGTCTAGAATATTCTACACGGCTGCATTAAAGGACAGTCAAGCGAGCAGGCCAACAATGATCAGGTTTCAAAGTGTAAGTATTATGGTGCTTATATAGCACCACGTGCACGGCGGAACTTCTGCAAACAGATTTTATTCCGTTTACAGTTTTTTCTATTTCTGTTCCTTAAGACTGTAAATAATATTGGCCCACTAAATGGCCCTTTTTAATAGAATGGAATGATTGAATCCTGAGTCAGCCTGCCAGGATTTGGGCCTATGACCTGCCACCCCTACTGGGATGCCACCAGCAGATCGGGCAGTATAGGACTGAGCCCAGTTTCGAAAGTCATGCTATATTTATTTCCCTTGATGCACGTTGCTTTAGAGGTCCCTGGACTCAGGGTGACTGGCACAGAACAAGAGGGGTCATGCATTAAATGGTAAAATATCTATCATACAGTGGGTATATATTATCTCTCAAAGGGCCTCATTAGGAGTTTGGAGGTAGCCATGCCGCTATTTGCGGCATGGCTGCCTCCAAACTCGGGTCCGGGTTCCTTGAATGAGGAATTACCGAGCCATTCCAACCTTGGAGGACCCGGTAATTCCTCATTCAATTTACCCATTCCCATTTGAGCCCGCATAGGGCTCAATGGGAATGGGGAAGGAGCTAACAATGGGCCAGTTATTAACAGGCCCATTGTTAGCTCCCTGGTCCCCTCGCGGGAACCGGAAAGGACGTCTGGTCTGACCAGACATCCAGAGCGGGTTCCGCGAGGGAACCTTGTAATAGGGCGGAATGGGTTTAACGGCACCGGCACCATTACTGGTGCTGTTAAACCCATTTCACCTGGGTCGTAATGAAGCCCAAAGTCTCTGCGCTGAATCGGACCCCATGCAAAGGCATTTCTGTGCGTGGGCCATGTGGACATAAACAAATCTGTTAAGAGCTCCTGTTGTTATGTTTGTTTGTTTGTTTGTTTATTTGATATAGCTGATATAGCGCAAGACCAAACCCAAAGGTTAGCTGCGCGCAGTCATTACAAGGATGCTTGAGAACTTGGTTGCAGGAAATTACAGTTATACAGTTCAATTAGAAGCAAAGTACATGTACGGAATTAAGTACGAAGATACAGTTAAAGCTAGTTGAGCAGAAAACAGTTGACATAGTTACAATCATCAGGGGTCTCTGTAGCAGGGGCAAGGCCAGGGTCCTAGTAAGGGGAAGAAGTCAAGCTAAATGTCATTGGATCGTATCCAAGTAAGGACCTTCCGCCTGAAGCTAGGGTAAGGTTGGTCCATTCTGAGGTCTAGGGGGAGTCTGTTCCAAGTTTGTGCAGCTAAGACCGGAAAGCTGGAGCCGCCAGCTGTAATCTTTTTGTATCTAGGCACCACTAAAGTGTAAGCATTAGTCATTCTTGTAGGACGGTTTGAGGTTCTCTTGTTGACTCTGTTTGCCAGGTAGGGGGGGGCTATGTTGTTGAGACATTTATAGGTGAGAGAGAGGGTTTTGAGGGCAATCCTGTCTTTTATTTTTAGTCAATGGATATTTTTTCTGGAGGTGGAGATATGGGCTCTATTAGGAATATTTAGAGCTGCTCTAATAGCGTTGTTCTGGAGTGTTTGGAGTTTATCAAGAATGTACTTGTTAGATCCTGCATATAGAGCATTACAGTAATCCAGCCTGGATATGACAAGTGCGTTTGCTAGTGTGATGCAGCTGGTCTCAGTTAGGAATGGTCTACATGCTCGGATCATTTTGCAAGTATATGCAGTGGAAGATGCTAGGGAATTAGTTTGTTTCTTAAAGGTGAGCGCTGAGTCGAGATAGACCGCAAGGGTTTTGACTGCAGGCATCACTTTGATGACATTGTTGTCAATGTTGAATGAGGCATAGTTTGGGTCAAGTTTTTTGATGGCCATTTCTGAGCCAAGGATTAGTAACTCCGTTTTGTCGTCATTCAGGCCGTGAGATGCCATCCATGCCTGAATGAGGAGATATATCTTGTTTACTAAAGCCGTGTCTTCCGGGAAGTTGCTCGAAAGGGGATGAGGATCTGAGTGTCATCTGCGTAGTTGGTGTAGATGACACCCAGTTTGTCCAACTTGTCAAACAAAGGTTTAGTAAAGATGTTGTACATCGTAGGAGATACGCATGATCCCTGAGGGACACCACAAGAAACTTGTGTGGGATCAGCGGCTGCTGAGGGGAAGAAGACTCTCATCGTCCGGTTTGCAAGGAAGGATTGTACCCAGGTTATGGCATCACTTGAGAAATGGGTGGCGGAGCTAAGGTGATTGCATAAGACTGCGTGATCTACCAGGTCGAAGGCCGCAGATAGGTCAAGGAGGAGTAGCATAGCTGATTTGCCAATGTCCTTCAGCTCGTCAATTTGGGTTTTGAGGTCAATCAAGGCTGTTTCAGTACCATGAAGCGGACGGAAGCCAGATTGACGTGAGCCTAGTAAGTTGTTAGTTTCTAAGTAGTCCTGAATTTGCAGGTAGGCTACTCTGTCAATAATTTTAAGTAGGAATGGGACGGTGGTAATAGGTCTGTAGTTTGTCGGTATTGCGGGGTCAAGTGTTTGTCTTTTTAGCAAGGGAAGCACCCAAGATTGTTTAAGGTTGTTAGGCACTAGGTTGGACTTAAAGGATGCATTGATGAGCTTAGAGATGAAAGGCACTAAGTCTCTCGCTGCATCTTTTATAATTTGAGCAGGGCAATTGTCTCCTTTACAGTTAGATGGCGTTAGAGAGAGTATGATTTTTTTCTGTCTCTAATATGGTTATTTGTTTGAAGCTAAAGGGGTGGGGGGTATTGTTAGGCTGGTTTAGAAGGAGCTGTGGCTGGGGTGTAGGTTCCGTCGGCAGGAGTAGGGAAGCTTTTTTGTTGGCAATTTTAGTTTGGAGCAGGCTAATTTTTCCCGCCAGTGCATTTTGTATATTAGTGCAACAGAGCTTATTTTTAGGAATGTTTTCAATCAGGGGTATGGGTGATTCCATTTCACGGAGGATGGAGAATAGTTCCTTGGTATCTGATTTGGCTTTAGATATTCTGTCATTAAAGGTGTTCTTTTTAGTGCTTATGATCTCCTTTTTGTACTGTTTGGCGAGAGTGGCTAATTTAATTTTGTTCTCCTCGGTGGCCGAATGTCGCCAAATTGACTGCAACTTTCTTTTTTGAGTTCTAAGGTCTTTCAACTGTGGTGTGAACCAGTTGATCAGATGAGAAAGTTGTTTGCTCTTGCGAATTTTTGTTGGGGGCAATCAAGTCAAGTGCCTTAATCATTGTACTATTGTAGGCTTCCACAAGTGATGTCGGGTCTGTGATATTGTCTAAGTTGTCAAGAGTGGGGAGGATGTGAGGTACACGTTGTTCTGCTGTGATGTCTTTTTTACATCTGGTAGGGAGTGGCGGGGCCATGAGTATTGGTTTAGGTCGGTTAAGGTCAAGTGAGGCAGAGAATACAATTAAGTAGTGGTCAGTCCAAGATTACGGCATTATGTTGGTGATGCTAATGTTGCAATTCCGATCGGCAACCCAGTCTAGGGTCCTGCCTTTAGAGTGAGTAGGGGTGGTAACTTTTTGTGTCAGACCATAATCCTTCAATAATGAAGCAACAGAAGAGGCATGTTTGTCATTACAGTCATTAAATCCAAGGTTAAAGTCTCCCAGTAGTAGGATTTGAGCGTGGTCTTTTGTGTTATTAGTTAGGATACTAGTTAAGTCATCTTCGAAGGATCCTAGTGGTCCAGGTGGTCTGTAGATGACATACATGGTAAGGGTACAGTTACAAGAAAGGTGGAGTTTAGCAGTAAGGAGTTCACATGATTGAAATAGTAAGGTAGTAGCTAGTCTGATAGGTAAGGTGGATTTGTGGATGATGGCTAGGCCACCTCCTTTGGTATTAGGTCTGTCGACTCTTAGTAATTGGTTGCCATAAGGTATTGCTAGCATGATGGCGGGGCCAGCCGCCTCATGAAGCCAGGTTTCGGTTATGATTAATAGGTCTAGGTTCTCATTAGTTAGGGTATCGGAGATCTCTGTAGTGTGGGCTACCATGAATCTAGCATTGATGAGTGACCCAGTTAGTGATAAGGTGCTAGTTGGTAGGGTGGTGGGAGGTTGTTTATTTTTAGTTAGAGTGACTCTTTGTGATGGTGACTGGTTAGTTGCTGTGGTGACAGGGAGCAAAGGGGTGGACTTAAGGTGTTGTGAGCGTTTGTTTGCTAGATCGATATAGACTCTATAGGTGTGGTAATATGATGGTTCATGGAGACAGGACAATCTTGCCCTCAGTCTCATGTTTCTATCCTTAGGAGGGTATGAGGCAGCGGATGCAAGTGCCATGGTAGTGAGGAGGCTGAGTACGAGGTGTCATGTTTGGTATTGCGAGATTTTCATTATGGTCATGGGCAGGGAGGTGCTGGTGATTGGTAAATCCAAGTTCGGGCTATAGGTGTGGACTGGCACCGTTTGCAAGGCGTGTAGCTATATTTTAGTTATGGCGATTCGGTAATAGGGAAGTCTGAGCACTATAGTTAGAAATGCAGTGAGCCAGTAGACAAGAGCAATTATAGCAGCAGGGACAAGCAGGATTTGAAAATCATAATATGCTAACTAATGCAGTTAAACAGTAGACAAGAGCAATTATAGCAGCAGGGACAAGCAAGATTTGAAAATCACAATATTCTGACAAATGCAGTGAACCAGTAGTCAATAGCGATTAAAGCAGCAGGTTCCGGTAGGATTAGAAATCCTAGTGGGGGCCAAGACACCTTATCCTGATAGGTGGGAACCGATGCAGCATTAATGAGATATGGTGTAAAAGCGCATGCAGGCAAATCAGGAAGATATCAGTGATACAGATAAGCACCGCCAGCACTAATCAGTATGCTCACACACGTGCTGCGTACCACTTAACATGATGGCCATAAATGCCTAGAGACATTGTGATGCGGAAACAATACAGATTTCTTAGCGTGATATTTGGGTGGTCGTTCCAATCCCTCCTTAGGAATAGGGAGACAGGATGGACATGAGAACGGGCCATTAAAGGCAGGACAGAACGTGGCAACAGATGTTCAATTGAGTACTTATTGGGCACAGGGTAGTGCGAGGGTAGAATCGGTAAATGAACACTTAAAGTTCGAAGCATGGGTTAATGCAGGTAGGTTTAGTGACGCTGAGGTGAGGCGCAAACGAGTACTTACAGAAGACTACTGCTCAGCTGCTCGGCTCCTTGCTGTCCGATGCTGACAGGCACAGACAGGCCCTTTTGCTTGGCCCTTCTGTGTGTGTGCTTCCGGCAACACAGCTTCCGCCTATCGGTTCAGAACGATGGCTGAAAAAACAGCAGACAGCCAATCAGGGGCTGCGTTGGAGGCACCTGGAGGTCGGGGGGACGGTTGGTTCAGGGCGACGTGGCTACCATTACCCACGTTGTTGGCAATGGCGGGCGGAGCAAGGCAATCACGGGGATCTAGAGGGAGGCTGCGAATAATGCCAGGCAGGTGCCCAGGAGATGTGCAGCCAGAGGAAATGAATAAATATTACTGTCGAAATCGCACGCACGTCGGGTGCACGCAAGTCGGGTGCAGGGGCCACAGCATTTGTTGCTGAAGTTGTAGGGCTCTTACCCCTTGCTTCCGATGGGTGCGTGGAGGAGGAGGAGGGATCCTGCCCACTCCTCTCCTTATACTTCTCATACTTCTTGTTGCCTTCATAGAACTGGTGTTAGTATTACTGACTTTAATGGCATTCCATCGAGCAAGACCGGAAGTATACAAACTGAGTTTGTCCTTCAGGGAGTATGTGACCTGCAAAGCTAACACAGATCCCAGCATTAAACCTTTTACATAGTGAGCTATCTATCCAGGGAGGGGTGGGGTCTGTGTAGACGTGGGTGAGTATCTAGAAATATGCCCACTGTGCAGAACATGTCATTTCAAATAAACATTAACAATCATTTATTTTTGGCAACTCGCAGCTCGTGATTTATTCGAGTTTTTGTTTAAAAGAAATCTGTTATGAGTAACTTTGCTAACAATATATATATATATATATATATATATATATATATATATTACACAGCCTGCGGTAGCGGCCGTATAGTTATGGTTAAGTTGCTAAACCCATAGGAAGAGCACTTTTTGGGCAGCTTATAACTTTGCACGCCCCGGGACGAATCCTCACCAAACTTTGCATAAAAAGTATATGGCCCGCTCTGAATTCTTTTGCAAAGTTTGGCGAGGGTTTTGTCAAGAGGGGGGACAAAGTTATAGGGGTGGTCCCAAATTTGTTTGTTCCCATAGACTGAATGGACAGATTTTCACCAAATTTGGGGCAGGAGTGGCGGCTTGGTCCCGAAAGCCTACTTTTGTAAATTGGGTGGAAATCCGTTCAGTAGTTTTTAAAAAAACAGGCAATATGTAGGTAAACATTTTTTGTGATATATCGGTTCGGTCCGTGGACCCATTTCCCTTTTCAGTCCGTGGACAAGCATCCGATTGGCTTAGAGGGTGATGTGATGTCCACGGACATCGGCCGCGTCTGCTGATTGGATGGTGAAAAGCGTGAAGTGCGTCAGATTTTTGGAAACGCCAGCCATGTTGGATTTGCGGACTTCGACCGATGTCCGCGGACATCGCAGTAAAAACATATAAAAAAACACAACATTACACTTGTCAAACTTATCAAACAATCTCTGGGGAGGTGAGGGGTGATGTGGATGGGATGGGATATCACTATAAGAAGCCAAAAAACAGGTGGTTTTCACCGTAAAAGTCCACAAACGGCCCGGATGTTCGCGAACAGTCCCGTGAAGTTCGGGGGCACTTCAGATGTTTGGGAGCAATTCTTGGAAGGTTTATAACTTTGGCACCATTCAATGGAACAGGTACTGAAAGGCTTGGCAAAGTTTGGGGGGAAAATTAGAGAGGGGGTCCCAAAAGAATGTAAAGGCTTATAAATGTGGTGACATTTGACGACTCTGCATAAATGTTTGCAAGACGATTCTAAATCTAGAAATACATGGTCTTGCAAAGTTTGATGGGATTCTGTTAAGAGGGGGAAAAATTAGAGGCGGGGTCCCAAAATATTGTAAAGGCTTATAAATGTGGTGCCATTTGACAAATCTGCACAAAAGTTTGCAAAACGATTTTAAATCTAGATATAAATGTTTTTGTAAAGTTTGGTGGGATTTTCTTAAGAGGCGGTTAAATTAGAGGGGGTCTCAAAATGTTTAGATGGCTTATAACTTTGTTGCCGTTTGACAAATGTGGACAACATTTTTCCGAAAGATTATAGACCCAACCTTGAATGTTTGTATAAAGTCTGAATGGATTTGATCAATTCAGGGGCTAAATTATATGACTATTGTATATACATACATTTTGACACTTTTGAAAAAAAAAACATGGGCGAATTTCAAGCAAACTCGTGGAAGGAGCATTGGTAAGGACCTGAAAGTATGGTTTTACAAATGTGCATCACAAATTCGCCAGTTATGGTAAGCTAAGCAACCATAACTCGTGCCAATGTGCACTGCTAAGACAATCTCTGATGACATCACATATCTGACCACTTATTTTTGTTCACGGAAATATCTAGGCCCGCTGGTTTTGTTCACTGACAGCCAGAATATAAAAATGCAAAAGGTGCTGTATATCTAGACGTTAACCTTGTCATATGTTCTTACAGTACTTTATTTATGGTTTGGTCTCAGCTCATGGTGCACATACATGGGGCAATAGGCAGACCTCAAACACACAATTCATTTGTATACATGAAGATAAACTTTAATGCTATTAACATTTTCTGATGATGCTGTTTCTTTCTTCCTTACTTTAGTTTCCCTGTATGTGCCTCTGATTTGTATGCATTGTGGGTCTTCATATGTATTGTTTGTACTAGCACAAGTGTGTAGTAAGTCTTGAATTGTTAGCTAGTTATTATATGTTTAACATTACACAATCACCCCTGACATCTTGTTACCAACATTATAAACACAACCCCTTGTAGGGACTTTTCATCAAAATTAATTTCACATGTGATGTCATCAGTGATGTCATCAATGACATTTGTGATGTCATCTTTGATTTCCTGGGTGTTAGTCTTAGCAGTGCACGGTGGTGGCGCGAGTTATGGTTGCTTAGTTTACCATAAATGGTGAATTTCTGAGGTTTTTTCGCTTTTACCTGTAACCATAACGTCCCTGTACCAACATTTTTTCATTGAATTTCATAGGTTTTTACTAGTGCATCTTAACCACAACGTCCCTTTAACAACGTTTTTCATTGAATATATATATATATATATATATATTTACTTTCCCTGCATATAATTTTAGCTGTGTCATATGGGGATGTACGACTGTGCACATGCTTAGTTCCTAATGAGCAAACATGCTAAGTCTGATGAAATGGCTACTGCTCTGCAGGAGTACTTGGATGAGTGGCGGTTTCTAAAAGTCTACTCAACCCCACACTCCTACGAAACCAGTATTGTTTCCAGTCATAAAGGCACAGCTTGAAACAAAAGTAACGATAGTAATGCGATACAAAAATGAAGGAAATATCCAATCAAGGTTCTATAAAAAATGAGTCTTTAATTAAATTAAAAATGCAAACAAAGTCATGAAAAAAACGAATAAACCTTCCCTGTAAAAGAAGACGCAGAATATGCTGATATTTGGATGAGGGGGCACTCTGGATCTAAAGACAGGAGTAGACAGGCAATAGTTTCAGCAGCAAAGGAAACGTTCAATGATGTGCTTTAAAAAAGTATGGAGTGTGCTCTTAAATTGTCACTACAACCATTAACATTAGGACAGGGGGACAGAACCACTGTGACTACCACTGTCTTCTCCTTGGGTGGCCTGGCAGTGTCGAGCCATGCTTTTTGGTGCTTTGCAATGGGTCTAGTCAACATCCAGATGGTTGAGTAGGTTCGACGCGGTCCAGAGATGCGGTGAAAACCTTTAGCACTGATCGGCTGGAATCAGCAGAAGAACATACATGTGAGGGTCGGGTCGGTGGTTCCAAGTTGTTGAGTTAGTTCAATGAGGTTCAATGTGGCACTATAGTGAAGAGTGGCTTGAAGATGGCTGGATCACAGGCAAGCAATGGTTAAGTCAACCATTCAAAGTGGTTAAAAAAAAGGAAAGGCAGCTCTGCGGCAACTCATAAACGGCTCAACATGATTGAGGTGGCTTGAGAGCAGTTTGGGATGGGAAACAGAACCAAGAGATGTTCCTTAGCTTCTTGGTTGGTGCGAGATCCTATCTATGGTCGGCCATTCCTCTGTCCTTTCCAGTCAGGAAGGTGGCCAGAAAGCACTTTCAGGGGCTGCCACCTCCAGTGATTATGATCCTTGCTACCAGTGTTCAGGCTGCAGGAAGGCTTTCACCAAACAGTAGTCACCCCAAATGGTCTTCTCAAATGGGTGAGAGGAAGGGTTTGCTCCTCCCTTGGAGGTCCTTATCTTCATCTAAGTGGCCAAGGGCTTTTGGCAGACTGATACCCCTATAAGGCTCCCGTTTAATCCTTCTGATGTTCAAGCATGATTTCATTCACATGGAAGCTTCTCACCCACTTATATAGTCAGTTTGTCATGACGGATGTGTCAATTTAAAAGCCTTCTTTAAGGACCCAATCTTTGGTGCTTTGACTTGAGTCTTTTCCAGATGATGTTAGGTGCAGAGTCCTTTATCTGCAGTAAGTGGGTAGGGTCACACAGAGTGTGAGTGGGCTAAGAGATTTGAGTATCTTGCAATGAAGGTGCTGGTTCAGCAGACAGGGGGGCGCACCTACCAATTGCAGGAATAAGGCGGGTGGGCCAGGGCACACCCAAGGGTGGAAACAAGGGGGGGTCTCTGGAAACTGTAGCCTGCCCCAGAGGCCAAGCATGCTGGGGAACAAGGGGGGCGGGGGGTTGAAGGAGAGATACTCTGTATATCACACAATATGGACACAAGGGAACCTGATGCATAAATGCGAGAGAGGAAAAACTGCAGGATAGCGCACTCCATGGGGGCGCTGCAGGTGGGCCCCACCCCGTAGGCCAGCGTTTAACACACAGCCCGTACACCATGGCTGAGGGAGAAGGGAAGCTGAGTTCAGGCTGTTCGTCCCCATCATACCGCAGTCACTGGGGACAGCACCGGGTGATACAATCAAGGTCAGCGAGCCAGTCCCATGGCTACTCGTGGGAGCTGGGGAAATCGACTTAATACAGAAAGGCACTTGCAAGGCACCAAGGTGGTTTCAAATTGCCCCTTAGCCAGTGAGTATGGGAACAAGGATATGGAATGAAGGGGCGTTCCAAGAAGAGCCAATCAGACAGTAAATCTTGGTGTCCATGGAACATACAAGCCCACAGAGTGTTCCCAATATTGTTTGTGAAGGCCATCATCAGGCACCTGCCGTGTGAATGTCTCCCTTCCCACTAATTCAAGGTGTCTCATGTTCTTTCCTTTCTGGTGCTGGCCAATGGCAGATTAATAAAGATCCGGAGGTCAGAAAAATTATGTTATTACTAATTGCCAACTGTTTTGCAGGGTGGAGTAGGAAGCAATGTAGTGCCACACTGGGTGGGAATGAACCGGGAGAGGGCAGATGCTCTTTTGCTCCAATCATGTTCACTAACCTGTCTCTAGGTATAGGGACATGCCGTATTTTAACTAATTAGCTTCATGAGAACGGCAGAGATATAAAAGTTGAAGAGAAACTGTTTCTACCTCTAAACACATGGTATAAGCTGTATAATAGTACTGTCCGATGTGGGCCAGTTTGTCAGCTCTCATCAACCGGTTCTGTTCCACTGTGCTGTTTGATTTGTGCTTACCCAACTGTAATAAATAGCGTTACATCTTGCCTGGTGTACGCTCCTTCTTGGACTACTAGTAACTTGTTAATTGTGAGTGCTAGTGGACCCCTGATGCATTTTTGGAGACCCTAGCGAGATCCCCAGTTCTCTCGGTTAACTCAGGGTACTCTGGCTGCCCTCCCTAGAGGGCGCTGGTCCAGCGACTGCAGATCTGTTCTATGCGCAACACCGAAGAGGCCCAGCAGACGCTGAGTTCAAAAAGGTCTGCCTGGTCTGGAGCACAGGATACGCTCAGGGGAGCAGTAAGCCTGCATGAGAGGCTTGGTGCCAAGGGGACTTGAGGATGTCTGGGACATATGAGTATCAACGTACAAGAAAGTGCTGTCTCGTGGTTGCTTGCCCTCAGAGGAGAGAGGGACTGTATTTATGTTTAGGATGCATCCTCGAGAAGGGAGGATGATCAGCCATAGTAGTCATAGATTTTAATACACACCACCGCATAGGGAGCAGACTTGTGTGTGGGCTCCACTGCATTAGAGCAGGAGGGGTGCGTAGTGAGAGGTGGATCCTGGTAGGCGGGAGTTGTGAGTAGCACTGGCAATTGTATAGTTGAGTCATTTAGGGGAGACAGGTGTTATTTTGTCATGTAGTTGTTGAAGCAGTGTTTTGAAGGAGCAGGTAGGGACGTGCGTGTGGTAGTAATTCTTGCTCGTATTGCTTTGGTGGTGTTGAACAAGGTGGAAGGGTCATCATCGACAGGTACCTTGTATATAATAGCATGCTTGGCATTTTAGCAGTGGCCATGGGCGAGAGCAGTGGAGTTGACTGGGTGCCTACCTTTACTAACATAGGGGAAGATGAGCCTGTGTAGTGGGCTATTATCTTGCTAACCCGGAGTGAGGGGACGGGCCTGAGGAGAAGACCAGTGTGTCGGATGAGAGTGCATGGGTGGGCCTGTGGAGAAGGCCAGAGCAAAAGGGAGAAATAAGGGGGAGACAGGTGATTGAGGGTGAGTGTGGGTGTTGCAGGGAGTTGGGCATAACAGGAGGGACGGGGAAGACAAAAAGGGGAAGAAAAAGAGAACTAGGAGGGTGTGCATAGGGAGAGTAAGGTATATAGGAGGGGTAGCAAAAAGAAGGGAAATAATGGCCTATCAAGATAGCCCCCGTGACCATATGTGTAATAAGTTACCCCAGAATCACGATAAAATAATAAAGTACAACTTTTAGTGGGTCCAGGAGACTGCAGGTCAGTGTTTCCATGTGTGCTTGGGGGTTCGATAGTAAAATAATAGCAAACATGTTCTCATATTTATTAACAAGGTATAAAGGATCAAAGTTAAGGACAGGCAGAATATAATAGGGCTCTGAAGACTGTATGAGGAAAAGAAGGGGAAGCAAATGAAGAAGGAGGTGGGGGGGCAGATGAGAGGGATGGACCAAGCTGTCCGCCCCCACCCTGTGGTGTCTATCTGGCATTATGGCCCACGGCGGGGTATACAAACCTGCAGCGGGAAAGCCCAGAGGAGGAAAGAGTGATGACAGGGAAAAAGAAGGATAAAGACACACAACAGGAGGAGGCACACAAAAAGGGTGAGAGGAAATACTGAGCAGATATCGAGAAGACCACACAACAACAGCCGGATGCATTATCTAATGAAGCAGAAAGGGTGATTGAACAGGGGGTACAGGGAAAAAATAGAGGGAGGGGGCGGAAAGGGGGATGGAAAGGAATGGTTGCCGGGGAGGATAAAATTCAAACTGGACTATGAGGAACAAGAACAGGGAGAGGAAGAGGAAGAAGAGGGGATGAGGATAGTATAGCATCAAATAAGGAAGAAGTAGGGGAAGGTTTCAGTGACAGAGAGGGTGACGAATGGACCCCTGAGAAAGAGAGGAGAAGGGGGAGAAAGCAAAGGAGACAACAGGAATGCGAGGATCCTAGGAGGGACTGGTCAGCCTCCCTTCGTAGCCAGAAGGGGAAGGTAAAAATAGGATTGGCCATGGCAACAAAAGGGGCAGGGGGAACAGGGCCCTGGGTGAAGCAGATGCCAAAACAGATGCAGATGCTGCTGTGACAGAAGGGGAGAGGGGATGCACATTATGTACCATGGCACACAATAGACAGAGACAATCTAATATGCAGCTTGCCCTGCCTTGTGACAGAGGGCAGCAAATGGATACAAGTGCTCGAGAAAAAGGCAGCAGGGGTGATGTTGGCAAAATGGGATATGAAAAGTGTATTTGCGACCATAATAAGGGAGTGATGGGGCAATGGGACAAAATATGGGAGCAGAAGGGGCACAAGGGGATGAAATTAAGCACTAATGCACACAACGGGGCTGCATTCAATAACTGCCGAGGGTATCAGGTAATAATATCCCCAACAAAAATATCGCCGTTTGGTTCGCCATAGGCAATATTTTTATTGGGGATATTATGTGGGAGCGGGGGATGCAGGGGTGTCCCCTGCACACTAAAAATGATGCGGGGGTTGCGGGAGTGTACCCCGCAGGGTACATTGTGAATTTCGCCACAAACATATGACGATATTTTTGTATCGCAATAGTTTTGCGGCAGAATTATCACATGGAACCCTGCCGAGCGCATGTATGGGAGGTCCAGAGAAGCATGTACCCAGATAGTTCTGACTTAGGGACGGTAATGGCACATAAGAGGAAGCCTGAAGAGGACCCTGCAGAATATATAAAACAGGTCCAGGTCATCTAGACACAGAAAACATAACAGTGCTGGGACGAGTGCATACCCTTATTCTTTCACATACTAGTCAAGGGATTGCCTGCAGATGTCCAGGCGTCGTTAGAAAAGATTGTAGCGATAGAAGCTAAGGGATGGCCAGAGATACAGGCAACAATAGTACACCACTGTAAAGGAAGCAAGAGAGCGAGAGACAGGCGGCACAAAATGCGGCAAAGGCAGAAAACAAACTGGTACAAAAGAAATTGCCACATATACAATGGAAGGGGCAATTCTCCTACCTGACGCTGCTGCCATTGCACCTGCCAAACAGGGAGGGTTTCCCATGGGGAACGCACCACAGCAGGGGGGCTATATACCGCTACAGTATATGCAGCAGTGGGGAGCCTCACAGCCGGGGAATTACATACTGGTGGGGGGGGTTCTTTCCAATGGGGAGAGAGTACCCGCAATGAGGAAGAGTAGGAGCATACATGGGAGCAGGATAGAGGGTTTTTGGGCCATGTTTTATGTGCGGGAACATGGGGCCTTTTGCATGCATATGTCCTTTTGGGCAATAAGCTCAGGCACAAGTGATCCAAATGGCACAACAGCAAGGGTTTGTCACAGCACAACAGCAGATGCAGCCGCACCAAGCCCAACAGCAGCAGGGGTAATCACCCCTGCTGCTGGGCCACAACAAGCCCAAGGGGGTTCGACGGATGGTGGAATGGCACCTCTAAGTATGAGGCAAACACCAGCACCATTGGTAAATTGGTGTTAGGACAGAATGTGGTTCCCACTACACCGGGGTCAGTGTCCTTGGGGGTACCCTTTCCCTTTCCCACAGAGTAACCCACAACAATAGGGGGGGCCGCAGAAAGCTCGAGCGTGTACAGTCCTAGCAGTAAATGATGTCCCTGAAGAGGAACCTGAGGTAGCAGTGAAAGTAGCACTAAGAGAGTTCTTATTCTTCATAGATACAGAAACCACCAAATATTGTATAAGGGAGGGGTGATTCCCGTTATCAAACAAAGTGATGGACAAGCAGGGCTTCTCTGGGGCAGTGGTAACGGTTCCAGTAATGAGAGATGTACTACTAACAATAGGGACACAGCACACTGTAGCACCCCTATTAACATATTAGGGAGAGAGAGATTTGCTGAGTAAACTAAATGCCACAATATCTTTCACTGAGAAGGGGATGGTGTGCTCAACACCAGGCATCTATTACACATGAGTGGCTGCGTTTCTTTTAGCAGCACATGCTCAGAGCACACTACAAAGCCAACCCATGTATCCTAGTTTTTGTATGGAGTCGAGATATTGCTGGGGTGGTTCCCAGGGATACCAGGGAACGTGTTCCGATTGGCATCAGAATTCCTATTCCGGCCACAATGCCAGAAGGAAGACTCAAAAGGCACCATGGTAGTGCTACAGCTTGAGACGGTAGGGATACGCAAAGACATGGTGATTCCGTGCGGGACGGACAATAACAACATGAAATGGAGTACAGTATTATGTATCGAATCAACATTGACAGTAACGGGAGTAACGGATCAACAACTGTTTTCCGACAGGGAGAGATGGTATTCCAGCTACAAATACCCTGCCCAGTAAAAGTTGTAGAAAAGCGGTTGCCGATACTCACACAACTGGTAAAGAGGGTAAGCAGACACGCAAATGAGGATATCCAAAGTGTTTCTGAAAAAACTATGGACAAAAGGGTCCCATGATGTAGGGGCATTAAAAGGGGTGGGTGCGGTAAAGATAAAGTTAAAAGAAGGGCACTGCTGCCCCGAGAAAACAATACTCAGGGTCCAGAGAAGCAGATGAGGGGATATGCTCAACCCTACATGCGCTGTGATAGCAGGGCATAATAAAAACATCCACATCGCCATGCATCACGGCTCTATACCCAATAAATAAATAAAAGGGTGTGTAGTGGAGATTCATGCTTTACACCCTCTTAATGATGTAGTGGAAGCAGAGTTTCCCCTGGTCCCGAACCCCGCTATAATACTGTGCAACATTCCAACGAAGGCGAAGAACTTTACAGTCATTGACCTAAAGAATGCCTTCTTTTCCATCCCACTACACCCAGACTTTAGATATTTGACAGCCTTTACGTATCGGGGAACCCAATTTGAACACACTAGGCTGCCCCAGGGGCATTGGGAATCACCCAGCATTTTAACAGAGTGATACAAATGGACCTAAGCAACTTTCAAATGTCGAGCACAGTTATACAATATGTTGACGATTTGCTGGTGTGCAGCAAGACTGAGGAACAGTGTAGGGCCGACTCTGTGCATCTCTTGACACTACTAGCAGATAAAGGATATAAGGTGGATAAGGAAAAACTGCAATATTGCCAGTAGAGGTTGCGTACTTGTGGCAGATACTAGCAATCGAAGGACGCAAGATAACACAGGAGAGAGTAGAGGCAATTCACCTGGCTGCACGTCCATGCACACAGAAGGAGATGCAAATGTTCGTGGGGTTATGTAATTACTGCAAGGTGTTGGTTTTTGATTACTGTTCCTGTACAAACCCCTTACTGCGGCGCAGGCCCTTAAGGAGGTGTAGAAGGAGAAAGGGGGAATAAAGTGGTCATCAGAAATGAATGACAACTTCACAGAACTAAAGGTTAGGCCACCCCTAACTACAAAGAGAAGTTCTACTTGTTCTCCCACTCAGATGGCTCAGTGATGACAGCGGTCCTCACGCAAAAGAAGCTACAAGGACACAAACCATTGGTACTGTACGTGGAACATTCCTTATTTGTCATTTTGGAAACGTCCAAGAGTACACTGACAACTCAGAGGGTATCAGGGTATGAAATAATACTGACGAACCCAGCCATGGAGGTAGTGAGATGTTGTGTGGTAAACCCAGCAACATTCATAGCAAAACCCGCAGAGGAAGGAGATTACATGCATGACTGTGTGGTATATATGGACAGAATAGAAGGGAACGTACGAGTCAAAGAAGAGGAAATAGACGGGGTAGACATGGGGTGTCATTACAACCTTGGAGGTCACCATGCCGCTATTTGCAGCATGGCTACCCCCATTCCAGGTACCCATCCCCATTCCCATTCGAGCCCCCATAGGGCTCAATGGGAATGGGGAGCATGCTAACAACTGGCCCGTTAATAACGCTAACGTGTACCACTTTGCCAATTACCTTTTCAAGGCAATAACACACCTCTTGGGAATAAAACACATGCTATGCACAGTGCACCGGCAGCAAGCAAACAGGATTTTTGAGAGATTACATGGCTCGCTTAAAGAACGCTTAGCAAACCTAACGATGATATTGTGCAAAAACTGGCTATATTGCCTCCCATTGGCACTTTTTGCCCTTCGCAACTTACTCACTGTGGATCATCAATTGACTCTGCACAAAATTGTAACTGGCAGGAGTATGCATGTGCCTGTTCTACCTGCACGTTCAATTTCGGACACTAACACCACAGCACATGTTTTGGGAGAAGAGCTGCAAACATACTTAACTGAAATGACACATGCCCTCAAATACATTTCCTGTCAGGTGCAACGTTCAGCAAGTCCGCCGACCGACGTTGAGGAATAGACGAGTGCACACTGAGAGGAAGAATTCCCACAAGCACAGCTGCTCTATGTAGGGAATAAAGTAAATCCAGGCGTCCTTAGCGGGTCCCGCGAGCTGAACTCGTAATGAGGCGGTAGGGTGTTAACGGGGCTGGCAGCTCTACCGGCCCCGTTAACCCCCTACCGCCAAGTTTGTAATGACCTCCATGGTCTTTATTGACAGGTCTTCAAGTATCAACCACAATACAGGAGGGAGACATGATGGGGCTGAGATAGTGTACTACAAGTATGGGGAGTATGTAATTGCATCACAGCAGTGGTTTCCATTGCATTATTCAGCACAAGCAGCAGAGCTGGTGGCCATTATAAGTGCATTGAACATAATGGAAGGGGATGCAGCTAATATATTGATGGATTCGACATACGTGACGTCCAAAATACATTCAGGATTAGCAAAATGGGAGAGGAGGGGGTTTAGGAGGAGTGACAAATCGCCAGTACAACATGCTGAGTTGTTCAGTTGACTGATTGAAGCATTGAAGCTACCAGTGGAGGGGGCCATAATAAAATGTGCTGCCCACAGAGGTGAGCAGGACCCGATATCATTAGGAAACAAGATGACTGACAGAGCAGCCAACGTAGCAGCCTATTTACCTCAAGGGACTATGAGACTATCCCCAGGTACAAAAGAGAGAATGCAAATAATGGTGGCAGAGAGGGGGAAGGGTCAAGAGCAAGAGAGGGAGGAACGCTTTAATTAATTACCAATCATACAGATAATAGAGCTGCAAGGAGAGACCCTGCAGGAGGAAAAAGATTTGTGGATACAAAGTGGCTGTTGCCTCTCACCCACTGATTTGATATGGAGACAAAATAGCACAGGGAAACCAAAACGCCCAAAATGTTGTTAAGTGTAGCACTAGAGCAGTTGCACTTTCTAGCCCATGTGTCCAAAGAACACATAGCGGCAGAAATAAACGAAAGGTGTTTTGTTCGAAATTTACATGTGCGAGTGGCAGAGTTTACAGGGAGTTGTGTGGTTTGTGAACAGTTTTTGTCCGGCCACACCTTAAAAACTGTAAGGGGGATATTGCTGCAACCGGAAGAGTCCTTCCGGCACTTGCACATTGACTATGTTGACATGCAAGACAGAGGTACCTCTTATAGGTATATGCTTGTGGTTGTCTGTCAATTTTCACATTGGATTGAGACGGGCCCTATGCTAAAAATGACAGAAAGTCATCTGCGAAGTTCCTAGTGCGGGAGGTGTTTTCGAGGTGTGGAGTATGCAATGAGATAAGGTCTGATAATGGGCAACACTTCAATATGACTTTTTCAAGGAAATAACACACCTCTTGGGAATCAAACACATGCTATGCACAGTGCACCGGCAGCAAGCAAACAGGATTGTTGAGAGATTACATGGCTCGCTTAAAGAACGCTTAGCGAAGCTAACCATGATATTGTGCAAAAACTGGCTATATTGCCTCCCATTGGCACTTTTTGCCCTTCGCAACTCACTCGCTGCGGATCATCATTTGACTCTGCACGAAATTGTAACTGGCAGGAGTATGCATGTGCCTGTTCTTCCTGCACGTTCAATTTCGGACATTAACACCAGAGCACATGTTTTGGGAGAAGAGCTGCAAACATACTTAACTGAAATGACACATGCCCTCAAATACATTTCCTGTCAGGTGCAACGTTCAGCAAGTCCGCTGACCAATGTTGAGGAATAGACGAGTGCACACAGAGAGGAAGAATTCCCACAAGCACAGCTGCTCTATGTGGGGAATAAAGTACTTGTCCGTAACATCGTATGGAGGTGGCAGAAGCCAAGTTTCACTGGCCCTTATGAAGATGTGTGTGCGACACCCTCTGCAGTCAAAATAAAAGAAAGAAGGGCATGGACACACGTTTCCAATGTCCGCAAGGTCAACAGCAGCACCATGGAAGGAGGAGAGAGAAAAGCAACTTGATGAGAAGTATTACCCAATTATCATTAACATTCTTTACAGCCATAAGACTTTACAGGATGCCCACAATTGGAGAAGGAGGAGGGCAGCACACATGTGGGGGAATGGAAGAAAGTATAAATATGATGTGAAAACTATAGGGATAGGATTGTTTTATCTCTTTCTTGTTTCTCTTTTCTTCTAGTCCTTCCGGTTTCTGTTGTATAAAGAAAGTATAGGTGTGCACACCGGCAATGGAAAGGGGGTACGTACTAAGAGAAGTATATTTAGCACTGAGAGGTTCTATGACTCCATTGGTCATTATATCCCATGGTGCCACACAAGACCCCTGATGCGAATAGTTGGCTGAACTCACTATTTGCCTGGGTAACTGAGTGGCTAGTAGCTATGTTCAAAATAACTGTCCCTGTGCTCGTCGTGATGCTCTTTGCCTTCTGTGTCAGACAGTGGCTCATCAAGCAGTGCAGTTGTTGCAGGGGGAAAGTATGATATATAATGTCTGCTAATAAAATTGGTGATGAAAGTAGTGGATTGGAGAGGGAGCCTCCCAGGGTGAAGGAGGTGGAGGGCGGAGTGCATATGGTTTTTGCAGTACTCACACCAAATGCAGAAGACTGTGATGCTTTTTGGGTAGCATGTTCCCTAGGTGGACGGGATTGCCTAATAATTGGGAACACACTAGAGGGGTACAAGGAAGAAGAAGAGGACATAAACAGGGTAACACCACTATCGATGCCCAAGGATGAGAGTAAGGAAATGATGAGGAAGAATTTATCGATTGAAAAATCGAACAAAGGGGGGGAATGCAATGAAAATGATGGTTCTGGACCAGACAGGGGGGTGCACCTACCAATTGCAGGAATAAGAGTGGTGGGCCCGTACAATCCAAAGGGGGGAAACAAGGTGCATCTCTGGAAACTGTAGCTAGCCCAGGGACCAAGCATGGAGGGGAACAAGGAAGCATACTCTGTATATCACACAATATGGACACAAGGGAACATGATGCATAAATGTGAGAGAGGTGAAACTGCAGGTAAACCCACTCCATTTTGGCGCTGCAGGTTGGCTTCACCCCGTAGGCCAGTGTTTAACACACAGCCCATACACTGCTGTTGAGGGGAAGGGAAACTGAGTTCAGGCTGTTTGTCCCCGGCAGTCTGCAGTTGCTAGGAACCGCACCATGCGATATAATCAAGGTCAGTGAGCCAGTCCCACTGCTACTCATGGCAGATGGGGAAATCAACCTAATCCAGAAAGGCACTCGCATGGCACCAAGGCGGTTTCAAATCGCCCCTTGGCCAGTGAGTATGGAACAAGGATATGGAATGAAGGGCGCTCCAAGAAGAGCCAATCAGATGGTACGTTTTGGTGTCCCTGGAATGCAACAAGCCAACAGAGTGCTCCCAATAGTATTTGTGAAGGTCATCATCAGGCAGCTGCCGTGTGACTGTCTCCCTTCCCATTAATTCAGGGTGCCTCGTGTTCTTTTCTTTCTGGTGCTGGCCAAAGGCAGACAAATAAAAATCCAGACGTCAGTACAATTATGTTATTACTAATTGCAAACTGTTTTGCAGGGTGGAGTAGGAAGCAATGTGACGCCACACTGGGTGGGAATGAACCGGGAGAGGGCAGGTCCATTTTTGCTCCAATCATGTTCAACTAACCTGTGTCTAGCTATAGGGGCATGATGTATTTTAATCCCCACCCGTAATTACATGTCCTCATCTAGCTTCCTTACCTCATTAGGTCAGGCCCCCCATTAGTGCCCCTACACCTTGGTCAACACTACCCTGCTTACCTATAACCACATGTCCTGATGTAGCTGCCTTGCAATAGGAGATTAGGCTTTCAAATGTGTGTCCTGGACTTTTCCATATGTAACTGGATGCTTTGATGTAGCCGTCTTGCAACTTGAGGTCAGGCTTTCCAATTTGTGTACCTGCATGTTTCCATATGTAACTGCATGCTTTGGTGTAGCTGCCTTGCAACTTGAGGTCAGGCTTTCCAATTCGTGTACCTGGGCTTTTCCAAATGTAACTGTATGCTTTGATGTAGCTGCCTTGCAACATGCGGTTAGGGTTTCCAAGTTGTGTACCTGGACACTGCTGCACTTTGTGATTGCTGTAACCACTTTCTTAAGCTTAAAGTGCCTAGATGCCTCTGGATTCAGTGTGCTATATGAATGTCAAAATAAATTAAATAAATAATAAATAAATAGATATGAAAAGATATGAAAGTGTAGAGGAGCAGCCAACTGCCCCTGCAGGAAGTCCCGCCCCCCTACTACCTGTATGCTGGCAGCCTGAATAGTGGCATGCTTGACACCAGCAGTTGTGACTATTCTGCGTCGAATCGTGAGAAAACGTATCCACTAAGAAAACCCTACCAGATGTATTCCCGAAGATGTGTCAATCTCTTGGAGGAGATCCCCGAAGGAATATGAAAAAGAGAGAAAGAGAAGTTGGTGATGTCACAAGAAACGAGTGTGACACCGAGAAGACTGGCTGAAGAAGAGAATGTATGACCCTTATAGAAACTGATGACGAAGTAAACAAACAAGTAATCTTTCATGTGCGAAACAAAGATTGCATGTATGATGAGTTCTGCAAAAAATGCAAGTCGTTTAATAACTGTACAGATGCAGCAACGCAAGCAAAGTAATCTTAGAAGCTGGCTAAACGTAGTGAATAGACTGCAGGCAGAGCCACCATTATATATAGAAGCTGGACATCGGTGTCACAACTTTAGGAAGCTCAAACCCATGAAGAGAAGGGCTGAAGGCTGTGTCGCAGCAGAGAATTAGCTGAGAGCATGGAAGAATCGAGAATGGCCATCTGGCCTGGTATCAAGACTGAAGGCAGCCAAGACTGGTTATCTATTCTTGAAGGCAGAGGATGTGAGAAGCTGAATCATCCCATGGTAAGGTGCAAAGAAGGAACACGATGAGTGTCAAGTTTTATTAATTTAAGACAATTAAATGCTGTAAAATGGGCTGAATTGCGGTCTCCTGTCACGTGAGCCCAGGATGAAAATAGAGTTGGGCACGCAGTTCTAGAACTATGATAATCGTGTGCTCACACTCCCATATATTCCCAGAGACGAGAATACATTGCAAGGCCAAGTTCAAAGACAATCTTCATGGCAGAAGGCATGGGTGATGAGAGATGATGGGCTAACTGGGTGGGTAGGTAAAGTCATGTCCACCTCCTGACACCTGGAGTATGAGCTTACGTGCTGCGTTGCTAGTGAATCAAATGTTCCAGAAGGGCACGAGCGTGCCAACCAATTGTAGGGGCCATATAACGAAGGGCCGTATTGTTTGAGAGCCAATGATATGCAGTGTTTCTAATAACTATTGAAGATGACATGCACTAGGGGTGGGCATGTGTTGTCCATCTGACTATAGAGCTACAATCACAACCCAAGCCCTTATAGAAAGTATGCTGAGATGTTCCCCTTGAGCCAACCACAAACCCCCGTAGGTTCTTATTTGCCACATAGTCTGACATCATGCATGATGTGTTTTTACTATAAAAGTGTTGTTTTTAATGAAATGCTCTGAAAGAACGCTGTGCGACGTCCGTTGATGTCCGTTGTAACTCCCTGTTTCATGCAAATGATAATAAAACAGTAAACAAACTTTGCCATCTTCCTGAGTTGGTTTGATTATTTGGTGTAAAGAGTTACTCCTCATCCCATCTACTGCATGACGCGCTACCTTGTAAGGGCTCTAAGCTCAAAAAGTTGAAAAGAAACAGTTTCTAACTCTAAACACATTGTATACACTGTACTGTCCGCTGAGAGCCAGTTTGTCAGCTCTCATCAACCAGTCTGTTCCACTGTGCTGTTTGATTTGTGTTTGCCCAGCTGCAATAAACAGCATTACTTCTTGCCTGGTGTACACTCCTTCTTGAACTACCACTGGTAGCTTGTTCATTGTGAGTGTTAGTGGACCCCTAATACAACTGGACCACTCTCCAGACTGTAAGTTTGCTTTAGAGAGATTCAGTAATATACACCATGATGTGAACTCTCCAATATCCTAGCAGGGGCTTCCTTTGACAACCTGGTTCCCTGCTGACTCATTGGGAGTATATCCTGCTCTCTGTGGAAGGTGACAAACCTCCCCAGACAAAACAGTATTCTTTTCTAGGGCTGGACCAAATGGTCTGTTTCAGGAGAAAGCCAGCCCCAGATAGCGTTGCTCTAAACACTCTCAGTGGAATGAGTCATTGGAAACCAGGCTGACAATACAATGACATGAAAGTGTTTTGGCCAGTATAATTGTATATTCCCACACACCACCATACCAAACCAGATATGGTTTAAACTGCAACCAGGGCCGGGGATATATAATTATATATAATGTGGATCGAGGTTTCCCAAAGTTAAGGTCCGCCCCCAGCTGTTGGAACATTTGGTTCCAGCAAACAGTTTTCAAGAATGGACATGCTAATCTCAGAGGCGTAACCAGGATTGTCTAGCAAATGGGGCCCGAAGCTAATGTAGTCGGGCCCTCTGCAAATGCCCACACAGCGCTGCTGAGGGGGCATTTACAGATTTTGAGTGGGCCGTGCCCCTCAGGCCCTACCTTGTCTACGCCTCTGGGTAGCTGAGATGTTGCCAGCCTACAGGGCAACTGATGGGAGCGTCAGCAGACATGCCCAGCAGAGTTAAATGTTTGAACTATAACTCTCAGCATATGAAGTGAGCCTCGTTAGCAGAGCTCACTTTTAGAGGCAGACTTATCAGCATCATCTTGTGTTACAAACATCAAAAAGCATGGGTTTGCCTACCGGCAGAGATGGCACTCTGCCACACGCTCAGAGAATTATAGATGTGGGATTGCCTCTTTAGCTGTGCATTGCCATTCTGTACATCCCAACATGTCGGTGCAATTACTAGAGGTCGTTCAGAATCCCCACCGATTGGGGTCATTGGGAACAGGGTGTGCCTTTGGCTGTGCATCTCCACATTGTCGTACTGTGTGTCCCAGCATGTCCATCAAATTCTTAGAGATTAGTCCATTGGCGAACGGTGCCGATTGAAAAATGATTTCTATTTCCTTGAAGGTGTCCTATTGTTTTTAAACCTTTGATTGAGAATGTTCGGGGATTTTCAATTCCGTGAAAGCGAGTAGCGCAGAAGATTGAGAGAGCAAAAGTCTTAAACCTACAATTTGTAGGCCCACTTCCCTCGTGTTCTGCTGGAACACATGAGCGCACTCTGATGGAGCTGCCTGTCAACGCTCCACTCCTGCCCTTAAGGTAGTCTATGAGGCAGGCAGTCGCATTGACTAGCAGATTTATATTAAGAGTAGAACTCACTTTTTTCCCTTTCTGAAAAACTGAATCCTGGACGCGCATGTTTCCAAGAAAGAGAGGATTTCGTCGCCCTGCACCCAGAGATTGATAGGTGGGGTGCACACAAAGCACGCTCTGCCTCGGCGCTTCTGCAACAGCCTCCTGCTGTGGGACTTGGTGTGCCGTGCCGCACCGCACACACACGAATAGAGTATCCGTTTAATGACATGCACTGGTTTGCAAACAACAAGTTCGCTTTTCATTAAAACAATCTAATCTATGCGTGTGGGGTGTCACGTGACCAAAATTGCATGCACCCATTCCATTCAGGTTGTACAGCCGAATGCCAGCATGCCCCTGTTCACTCAGGAGCTGCTCACCAGCAGACCAGCTCCGCTTATTTAATGTGCCCTACGTGACTTGTAGTCGTGGATTTGTAATGGGAGAAGAAAACTACAAGTCCCAAAATGCACAGTAAGAAACATGGCTAGTTGAGCACCTCCCGAGTGGCATGGGGCATGTTGGCATGCATGTGTAGCCATTAGCACACGTTCTGTGGTTTCACAAATCACTTGTCCTGCGACCTACCTTGCTCTCTACGAAGTCACAGTACTCTTTGGTAGATGATACGAATTAATATCAACCTTCCAAGGAGTTTAGTACAAAAAGAAAGCATTACTATAGCAATAACAGCCGATCCCGTGGGTCTGACCAGATGGTAACGGCCAGGTTGCAAGCCACATGCCCAAGTGCAGCGAGGGCCTAAACGATACGCGCCAGTGCCGTTATCACCCTATGCAGCCCACAGGATCAGGTGTTATTGCTATGAGCACTTGGGTGCTCATAGCAATCTATTTTGTTTGAATGAACGTGTTGCGGACTCATGGCGTCATGTTCATTCAAACAAAATACTTACCTAAGATGGCCACCGTGGATACAGAAGCGGTGCTCCATGCGGAACCCCTCTTCCAATTACTGGCGGCCCAGGAGGCAGGAGGCAGGAGCCGCAGCGGTAGTGGCACCACCAGAAGATGCAAATAAGTGGGGTGGGGTAGGTTTGGGAGGGGACGGAGTAGAAACTGTACGGAAGGTGGGGGGAAGATGGCTTGACGGGCGCTCGGAACTCCGAGCTTGCTCAGAACGAGAGCTTGGATCGTGCGATTCAGCCCGCGGTCTCCAGGAGCTAATAATATAATGTCCTATTATCCAAAGCAGCTTGCATGATGGGTCTTGTTTTCATTTGCTATTTCAATGAAGGGTTACTGAAGACCACTGAACATAGTTTGTTGGTTGCAAGTCCTTGCTAAGAGTATAATAAGACTCCAAGTTCTAGGACCTACTGGCGAGAATACGTAAAGCTGACATTTTGCAATTGAAATTGGCCCGCTTGAAGGCAATTTATGACCAAACTATAGATACTACAAGGTGAATAGGAGCCGTAGCTACCTCGAAACCAAAACAGCTCTTGGAAGCCTACATCGAAATTAATGCATCCCGAATAGCGAATGTCCCTTCTTGTTATATTCTGGGTAGGTTTGCTTGCTGTAACCCAATTTCCTGGATCCTGGAAAGGAAGCAAACACTAAACACGCGTATTATTTCATATGGCATGTCTAAAGCGCTCAGCTGCCTTTGGTATGCCCTCAAGGCACTGAAAGAGGGAGATCTGCGATTCCGGGAGGCTCTGGCCTGACATTGAATGATATAATCAAGCAGTCCATTGAATAACAGATCCAATATCATCCGCAGGGAAGACCGGACAGGTTTGCCATGAGCAATATGGGTAATTGCTACGTGCCGGGTTGGGAAGGGCTTGGCCTTCACCTAAACTCAGGTGATGGTAATTGAGTGCGCGAGGAGTCGTAAAGAAGCGTAACACTGTCTTGAATCATCTTCAATCCATCCCAACACGTGTGTCAGCCATGACCTACTTTTTAGTCTAGTGTCTCGCCTATTAATTGCTTCATTAGAAATGAATGAAACCTGTGCTCAACCAGTTTGAGGGGTGGGATGTGAGCACTTCCATATTACTTTGCAAATCTCCTGCTATCCCTCTCGTTTGGTGTGTGGTCGGAGGCTGCCTATGGTCGGCTTGGTTCTGTCACAGGCCAACAGATCAGCAAAGGCCCCTCAATGAAAATTAATGAAAACCTCAGCTATTTGATTGGTTGAGGGTATTCTTAACATTTTCTTATTTAACTCAACCTAATGCTTGCAAGAATGAGTGGTGACATTAGCAGACACACCCTATCACAGATAGCCTCATCACGAATCATTGCTGAATCAATGATTAGCGTGTGTCTGTAGACTGCAAGCCCAAGTCATGGTCTGGTAATGACTGGAATGAATGTTGCCAAAATCAAACGGGTAGCACAAGTGGCATCATACATCCTTTGGTCCCATGATGATGTTTTAGGAGATTGCATACACCACCACATCACTTTTGATCCGTCAACATCCTAGAACGTGATATTACACAGGCTTCGACACCACATGACCATATAACCTTTGACCTGACAATATCAGAAGAAGTGACAAGCACATGCATTGGGTACAATATAATCACACAACATATGAAAAGCTAAACAAATAATTTCCAAATCCTACAGAAACCAAGAAAGGCAGGCATAAAAGGCACACGGTGTAGACCACTGGTGACACTAAAGGTCGCACCAGCTCATAGGTTTCATGCCACTAAATGACTTCCTATCAAGCTTCAGCTAGATCACGTGGTGCAGGAGCCTTTCCAGATGACCATCTGCAACGTGTGAACATCAGGAGCTTAACGCTTGCCAGGAAAGGCATGCAATTGACAACCATGTAGGCCTTTAAGTAGCATCCGTGTTGATCATCTTCAGCCCTTTAACAAAAGGGGTCAAACATTTACTAAACAACTCCAATTTTGTAGGAAAGTCTTGGTAGTAATAACACATGTACATCTATAACCCTTCTTAGCTATTTAGGAGCCAGAATTAAGAGATGAGACCGCAAGTTGTATCATCCATTTGGTCTAAAATATTTACCTAACTGTAAAGACCTTTGTATCACGTGTAATACGTGCTTGTGATATAAAGCAAGCTTAGAGGAACATCGGTCCTTCAAAATCAACAATTTCATGTTTTTAAGGTTCTTTCCTATATCAAAACAGACACATGAAAAATAAGTCACTTCACTTCAAGGCAATAAAGGTGGGTGGTGGCAATAGAACCTGACGGTGGTTGGGGGTCAAGGCACTGTAGTTGATTGGATGATTAATACTTTCTGATCATGATTTGCCCTCATTTTTGTGCCTTTGGGCGTTGATGCCTTAAGTTGGACATGAGAAAGTTAGCACATCTGAAGGTGACGTAGGAAACTGACACGCTTTCAGTTAATATTGTTTTGAAGAATGACCTCAGCAGGATGTTGAGGAGAATGGGGGAATCGTGCTTTGCAGTGGCGTGGATGTCAAAATAAATTGTAAATGACTCAGGACCACAGGCCCGGGAGATATAAAGGAGCAAAGTCCCCCGCCATGTTTTTTTTTCAGACCTGGCTATTCAAGCAGATTTTCATTCTGCCAAAGCATCATCCCCAGGGAATTCATGGGATACTGGTGTCCCTACATGGCTCGCCCTACATATTCATTCTGCAAAATGCTACAGAGCTTTGGATGAGATTGCGGTACAGGGGTCCTAAGTTAGTGTGCATGTGGTCATCTCATTATATATCTTACATCAGACATCTACATACAGAGATCGCACAACTAAGGCATTTTTTAAACCATAGCCTTTATCCAGAGGTTTTACGTGCAAAATTAAATTGTTTAAAATAACTTGTTTTCTATAAGCAAGCAAGCAATACCAGAATGAGATTCTTGGTGAGAGGTTACTCCAAATCGGTGGATGATAGACATAGCACTAAGGCTGACAGCAAGTTCTCAATTCAAAGCACAGAAACATAGATGCTGCACGTGACATGTGCAATTTTAAATTCAGTTACAATACAATTTTAATGAAACAATTAGACAGACAATTATTTAAAAAACTAGAATATTTATTTTACAAAACTAGTCCAAATCTGACATCATTCAAAACAGATTCATTATTTTTAAAACAATGAAATCATTAATTCATGTACAACCATAATATCAATAGATTCTACAGCTCTGTTACATAACCAAAGCCCAACAGAGCCATAATCAAAGAAATCAATTTCATAATTCCTATATCCTTCCTTGGGACAAGTAATGTTGAAGCCCTGCTTGGTGGGTCTTATTGTCCAATTCTCTGCTCTTGTCAATTCGTCCTGACGATGTTTAAATCTATACCTTACATGTTTTGTTCCAGGTCAGCAACTGCGGAACTTCTTCACAGGTGGTGGGCATACGTGAGATGAAGTGTATTAAGGAAGCACGATTAGTCAAGAGAAGGGCACAAGCATTTTGAATCTAAACTGCGACGTGCCAAACGTTAGGAAATTACTGATGACGACCTGCAGTGAGAGTTTAGGCGGGTAGAGGGGGTGCCCCACTGACCTCAAAAGAGACATGAGAGATTCCAGAAACCTAAAACTCAATCGCACTGGTTATTGGAAGCATTAGAATTGAATCCATGATTAAATGGGAGTTTGAATCAAAATGTTTTCTTTATAGAATTGAGAATAGTTTCAAATAATGCTCAGTCAGCATGCGTTTCGACCCCATGCAAGCCCTTTTCAAGGTAGGTAATTAAGATCATGAACAGGAGATCCTGTTGGCTAGTCATAGCATCTAGTACGAAGCTGAGGTAGCAATTCTGTTCTGTCTAAGGAGCATAATTAGATCCTTAATCACCAGAATGGGGGATCAATTCAGTGCAATAAGGATCCACGATCCAAATAATTTTATAGTTCCAAGATCCAAGTCATCTTTAAGAGGAACAGTACAGTAAAGGTTGCATTATGTACCTATACTTACATCCTCGCAAGGGTGCCTAGGGTGATGCAATTCAGATATTGTAGTACAGGCACATTTTTAGCATGGATACTAAAATGCCAACCGACTCTGTGTGAACCTGGGCATTATGGATCAGGCCCTAGCATGGCTGATCTCCTTCCTCCTGGGGACTGTCCCTCCCAGGTCCAACTTAGGTTCTTTCTCTCCACCATCTCTCTCTCCATATGTGGTGTCCCCCAGGGCTCTATCCTCTCACCCTGGTTCTTAAGTGTCTATCTGGCCCCATTGGCCCACCTGATAGCCACCTTCTATTCTAACTTTAAGTGTTATGCAGATGACACTCTGCTCTCTTTCAGGCTTCCCTCAGCCTCCTCTCCTCCCTCGCTCATTCCTGACTGTCAATCCGCGATTCAGGATTAGTGCGCCTCCAACGATCTTTGCCTTAATGCCAGTAATATGGAGATCCTTCTCATTGTAACTCCTGTTACCGCTTTCCCTCTATCAATCTGGCTGCCCTCCTTGAGCCCTCTACCCTTGCCTTCCTGTGAGGCATAGAACCTGGTGTCATCTTCAACTCCACTCACTCCTTCTCTCCTCACATCACCGACCTTGCCGTAAAGGCCCACTTCCAGCTGCACCCCCTCAGAGTTATTCTACCTTTTCTCACTTTGCCCCAGAAGCTCACTGTCTGCAGAGCCCTGGGTCTCTCCAGGCGGGATTACTGAAATTGCCTCGTTCTTAATCTGCCTACCTCTACTCTTTGCCCCCTGCAACTAATCTAGAACAGGACAGCAAGACGTATCCTTGGCCTCAAGCCCATGGATCGTATCTCACCAGCCTGGAAATCTCTCCACTGGTTGTGGCAAGGATCAAGTTCAAGACCCTCTGCATCATCCACAAGGCTTTCTGGGGCCGGGGCCCACACTACATCCAACTCTCTCTACCAAAATACCTTCCTTCTAGAGCCCTTCGCTCAGCTACCTCCAACTCTCTGAGGGTCATACACTTTTCCAGGCAGAGAGTGGAGGGTAGATCTCTCTCCTCTGCAGATGCCTCACTCTAGAACGGCCTCCCTGCCCCTCTCAGACTTGAGCCGGAACACCTGAAGTTCCGAAAGCAGCTCAAGACCCTCCTTTTCTCCTCTGCCTTCTCTCTCTCGCTCCCTTGCTAACTTACCGTCTGCTGCGCCGACTGGTTGCTTGGGTAAATCATAGGGCCTCATTCCGAGTATGGCGGTAAGGGATAGCGGCCACCGGTAACGAGACCGGTGGCGGTAATCCCTTACCGCCATACTCCGAGGTCCCTTTGCGCCCTCGCCCTTAACGCCTGCTTTGAGCAGGTGTTAAAGTCGAGGGCGCAAAGGGGCCTCCAAGCCAATAACGGTGACCGCAATGAACGGTCACCGTTATTTGCATCTTCCCCATTCCCATTGAGCCCTATGGGGGCTCATTTGGTAATGGGGAAGAGCCTTGGTGAATGGGGAATTACCGCCCCGCCAACCTTGGAATGGGGCGGTAATTCCGCCATCCACCGAGGCGCTGCCGGTCCGGGTACGGCGTCAACCAAGGCGTTAATAGCGCCATTGGTTAGCGCCGTACTCGGAATGAGGCCCATAGTCTCTGGGTACAAGGCTCCTACACGACCAGTCTTCCTTGCGCTGCCTACTGCGCACTTAGGAGCTGTAGCTGCAACCCCTATAGCCCCCTGCCTCCTTGCACTTACCCAGTGCCATGTTGCCCTGTCTGCACTTACTCAGAGGCATGATGCCCTGATCGCACTTCCCCCTTCCCCCTCCCTTGCACTTCCCCCTTTCCTTTCCCCCCGCACTTCTCGTTGTCACACTTGCATGATCCGAATGACACAAGGTCTAGTAGGATCGTTTGTCTTGTCCTCCCTATGTCTTCCCTCCCTTGTCTTGTGGCCCCTACGTACACTTGTGTACAGAAGGTTATACATGCCACATCATATCATATCATATCATAAAACACAGAAGATGGCTGTCATTTATGTCTGTACTAAGTAAGTATATAACAAAAATAAAAGGAATTTATTTGAGGAGAGGTGACTAGCCTCGGACGGAGTTTGTTTGCACTTGTTATATTGTAACCTTTTCTTCTTCTTATCTATTGGTGGCATCATTGTTTTCTAGAGAGATGTATTTCTGTTGGCATTATTGGCAGGACTGTCCTATGAGATTCCTAATTTTTACAAATGGATACATGCCTTATTGTAATATTTTGATCAACAGATAATTGAAAAAAGGGGACTAATAAAAGGAGCTTTCTTAACTGTATTCCTCCATCTGCAGCCCTCCCACCCCTGGGTGTTCCCATTTTCTCAGCTCTGATATCAGATTGAATTCCCACATCACTTCTGCTGCTTTTGTATTTATCGAAATTCATTGAAATATCCGACACTCCACTTACAGAGGCTTATTACTGAGGGTGGACTGTTTCGGTGACACACGCAATGTAAAGTGATGTCACAAGAAGTGAACACAGGAGACATTTAATGCTGCTTTTCTACAGACCTCATCTGGTCTTGAGCCTAAGTGTGTCGCCTTTCAAATTGCATGACTCGAGTTCAAGTCCCGGCCGCTGTACACTTAAAGTGCGTGTGAAAAGTGCTTAATTTTTTTATTCTTTAAAAACACGGGGGACGGCATCTGGCCCTCTCAAAAAACTAGGCGGCTGCTGTCCACCCGCGTGGTCCCTCGACTTGAGCCCTGCATATTTGTTCTCTTTATTCAGAAGTGATTATGTGGAATTCAGTATAACGACTGATTATATGGCATTCTAATTGAATGGTTAATTGATTTACATTTTTGGATATAATGAGTAATGGAAATGGGAGGCACGGCTTCCTCTTAAGAAAGCGAATAGCATCACACAAAACACTTAGCCTGCCACCCAGCACATTCACCCAGCACAAAAAAGTCTCTTGTCGATATCTGATAAGATTGTAAAATGTAGTTGGCAATGCCACTATAACGCACCAAATATTTTGTTGCAAAATATTTTTCCGTCCGTTTATTTATTGATGGATATTTAAAGCAGGTTAGCACATAATTAACAGTTTACATCTGGCCTGATTATCAAATTACTCCGTGCCCACTTAGAAGGGGATTTCCAATATCCACTGTAGCCACATCCTGGCATTTTTCTTTTATACCCATGCAGAACATTATTTGCAGGTTATATTATGCCCACTCTGCATGTAATGCACTGCCTGATTCATGGAATTATTTGCGCCGAAAACAGGGATTCGTGCGCCATTCTGCCCGAATTCCCTGGATGTCTGGAAAAAACGGTACCACAAAAGACTTTTTAAAAAGACGACACTTACGCCCCTTAAAAAGGGGAATCATGTGCAGATATTAAAACACAAGGCCATCTGTACAAAGGGTTATGAGCAAAACTACAGCGATAAGATATTTATCATAGATGGAGTGGCTTGGTGAGTGAGCATTTATATATATAGTTTAATTGATCATGCAAGGGAGGCTGTTCAAGGTGTTTTTGATAGGGAGGAGATCCAGAAAGTGAGTAAAGATCAACAGCGAGTTTATAGAATCGAAAAAGACAAAATGAGTAAAGGTCGTGGAACAAGGAATCAACATCTAGTCAAATGGCTGGGGTGGCCTGACAAATTCAACAGTTTGGTACCCGCCGCATTGCTAGAGGCCACGGGGGTGTAACAGGGTGACATGGAGTGTATAACTTTCTACATTATGCTCCCCAGAAATGCTTCAGCCAAGACATTTCCAGAGAACATTTCCAACTTTACCGTGAAGGTGGCCAAACCCGTAAATTTGGAGGGGCAATGGAAGAGTGGCGCTTACTTAAGTTCAGTAAGTCAGTTCGTGGGGCACGTTAGTCCATGGGGAAGCTACGTTTATCATAAAACGAACACACCCTCTGAGGCTCTGGCCGGGTGTGTTTCCCAAGGGGCATTTTCCAAACATACAGGAACTTGTCAGAGTCATCAACAAAGCTCTATCAATCTTACCCGAGTACAGCGATACGATGCTACACCTAGACCCAAATCAACATAAAGTTTTTCTACAGGGTGCAGACGCATCTGTTAGGTTTTCAACAATGGGGAGAAACAAAAAACACACAAAACGAGTATGCCTACGGCTACACCCTACTGGCCTTCGATCTAAAACCCGACAAGGGATCAGCAGGTAATTCCAACCTCCTGAGAAGCGGAAACCTATGTGCTGGGATAAAGTTTGAAAGAAACCTAACTGCCACGTATTTGTTGCTAGTGTGGAGTGTTTTCAATAGCGTTTTTGAGATCAACGCACAGAGAAACATACTCTCTGACATTTAATGGATACTCTACAGATAAAAGGATTGCTGCATAACCATATACATGCTTGAAAAACATTTTTTACGGTTTGTATTCAAGCGATACATGCCCCAAGCATCTACCCAGGGATCGATCAGTTAGCATGGTGATGAACACCGATCCACAGGTCCAGGGTAAAATACATCGGATAGCTTTGTGGTTGGAGGGGGACATGCTAACAGTGTATGACAATTTGGCACACTTCCTGCAACATCCCATATACGCCAGAGTTTTAACAGGCTTTGTATAAAGCATTGCAAAATATTTACGTTATACCACTGTGCCGGTTCAAGACTCTAAATCCATGACCTGTGGTTAGCACTGTATATTCTTTATCAGCCAAATGTCTGAATGGAGATCGCTGTCAGCTGTTTTGAAAATATATTCAAGCAATCGTAATCAAAACAATCAATTGGTGGTCAGATTTGTTAACTAGTTCTTACCTAATATGTATAGATCTCGCAAAATGTTCACACTGTGTCAAAAATGTAAATGCGGGTCATGCATATAGTGATACATGAATCAATAAAAAATGTTTTAAAAAATCAACAAGCGTCATCTGCTATATTGCTATATTTATACATAATAAATAATAGAACATAATAAAGAGCCAGTTGGTTTTATATAAATAACAAACATTTTATTTTTGCAAAAATAAAAAAAGACATAGTTAATACAGAAAAAACAAAAGTTATACTACAAACATGTCAAAACAGAAAAAAAATAAACTTTTGCATTCGGACAAAGATGGGGCTTGCACTAATTGGATAACCTTATAGGCCTGGCACATCTCTTGCATGGCCTAGACGCTTCAGTGGTATGGATGACGGGGGCATCGTAGATTTGTGAGGGGGTGGGTAAAGATTCCTTATACCAGCTGGTATTCCACATCTCTTTGGCACTGGAGGAACGGGGTCTGTTCATAGGGGTATCTTTAGGGCTGTGTTGTTGGCGAGGAGTAATGGGGATACCAGTTTATCCGAAGGCATCGTTGGGCAACTTTAATCACAACTGATGTTGGGATATTTAAATCAGCGACCGCTTGCATAAACTCGTTCCAGCCAATGGGGGCATTTATTATAGACGTGGGGTGTCGATTCGTAACACACCGTTCTAAATTGTGCAGGTTCAAACCCCTTACAACCATGTCTCTGTAAATAAACTCACCCCTATCGGTCCTGGCGGTCACATCCTTTGCAAGTTCACTACTATGTTGCAATAGTTTTGTGTTAGGTTTATACCGCTGGCCGAGTGTATTCACCACGTCCGCCACTACCGGGTCTGGCCTTGGTGGAGCCTTCACATTATTAGGCAGCATGTATAAACTTAGTTTGTTTTTCTCTGCATCGCCATGCCGGGCGCGGTTTAAATATTTATGAAAATATCCGTATATACGTCCGCTTTATCATGCGCTGGTAAATCAGGTCTGTTTAAAACATCCTTCATTTCTGATTCGAGATGCATGGTAGCAACCTTCCTTATATCCCAATCCACAGGGGTTGTGGGGTTTGTCAAAATGTCTAACTGACGTTTGTCCACCAGATACATTTTATGGGTGTGCTCCATTATTGGCGCCCAAGCCAGCTGGTGATTAGCGGTAAGGCTATGCCTATCAAAGATCCTATAAATCTACAAGTCTGAGAGACCACTTTTCTTTTAGCCCTTAGCGATATCCCCTTATTGACCAGTTTTTTTATTATGCCCTTTTTCTCTTTCAACACACTTATTTGACGGTGTGTTAGGGGGACGTGTCCCTTTAAAGTGTTCTGAGCAATCTCCGAAATAGCGACTACCAGATCGTCAGAGGGTGCAGCTAGAATGGCCTTGCGTGGTTGAGGGCTGGCATATACAAGCATTTTGAGCAGCTCGATGTTTCTCTTCATACGTGGCGACATGATGAAAGCACGACTGACTACTACTAACTGCGATTAATAGTGTCTTTTAAAAATATTTTAGGAGTATAAACAGCTGGTAGCCCTGGTGGAAATATATCATTGTGCAATCTATAATCCTCTAGAGTGGTTGTTTTGAAATCAACCAGAAGATATTCATAGGGCTTACTGATCACATCTTCAAAAGCCTCCATAAAAAACATGTTTTGGCCAGATACATTTGTCGAGCTATTATGGCTAGTTGTTGTTTGTCCCAAGGGTTTTTAATTAACACTATATAACTAGCATTTAGCATTTTAGATCTGTTGCTCTTGCCCTTGTTGGACAAGTTCTGCACGAAGTAGCAAATGTTTAGATTGCGATGACGTTTTGCTGGGGGGGACCTTTCAATTATTTTTACTTATGCCTTTACTAATTTCCCCCATTCACCTTAATTTTTTTTTTTTATTGGTTTTTATAGTTGTGTTGCAGCACATTACGTTAAGCTGCTTACAGATTGGCACATTTAAAAGAGAGGAAAAACAGCAGAACTGAAGGAAATGTTGCAAAGACGAGGAATTGAAAACATGTTCCAAGGCAATGTGTTGCGGAACAACATCTATAAACTTGTTGTACACTCTAGAAAAGTGATATCCCTTCAGTTTCCGCAGCGTTAGTTTCTACTTCGAGAATGGGTTAGTAGGTTTAGTGGATAGGGCATGACATACGAAATACCTAAAACGTTCCTTGGGTGTTATTGCTCCGTCTGTATACATTTCCATTTACAAGCGCTAGATGTCTGAGAACTTTTGTTCATTGTATCTCAGTTGGAATGTTATCCTTTCCATCGCTTCCTATTTTCCCATTTACTCCACCCCGCTGTCAACACTGAGGTTGTATTGGCCTCTGGTTCTTTAGCACAATGGATTCAACTGAGGTAGACTTCTTTACCCACCATTATTCCCAGTGACCTCTGTCATTCTCAGTAAGCTCTCAGTTTGACAGGACATTCCCAGAAGGCTTGACATTCCACTATCAATAAAGATGAACTCTTTTCTGGTAGTACTTATCACATGGTCAGTATGCACCACCATAGGCCTAGGATAAAACCCATCTGCTTGGACAGGAACTCCCCTCAGAACAAACATATGAAATATATCCCACCCATTTATCAATGAAATTCTCATCCTTCAACATCCATAAACAGGAACAAATAAGTATGAAAGAACTAGTACTACTGATTCAATAAGTGGGACCAAAAGACACACCAGGATACATCGGGGACAGCACCCCAACCTGAATACCCCACCATTGAGCCATGTGTCAATAACCAGATTCCCTTGCCTACATTAAAGGGACAGCTACCCATGCCCAAAGAGGGGAGAAACAATAAAGAATACTAACTATTCAGCAGGACCTGCAACAACGCGCATCACACATCCACACTGATAATAAATCCTATGCAACTTTTGAGGTTAATCACAAGGACACTTGGAGAAACCTGGCACTCACTGAACTTTACATGGTCCCAGGGAACCAACCACCCCAGACATGGAATTGAGCATCCAGCCTCCCCTCCCACTAAACAACTCAGTCATCATCACCATCACACTCTCTCTTCCACATTACATCCACCATTTAAGACACACTGAGCACCGATGTAGCTGTTCAAAAAGTACCTACAAAAGACTAGCCACTCTTATCTATTCTAGCACTACACTGCATTGAATGCCCACAACTTCCCATGCTCAATGGATGACTACTGTTAGTACACAATAGAGCATTATAACTGGGGCCTACATGCAAGACAAAAACCATGGGCCTCATTACACGGTAGGCGGTGAGTCATGGCGCTATTAGCGCCATGGCTCATGCCGGTAAAATACCGGCACCGCCTTGGCGAAAGGGGATTTACCGCCCCATTCCAAGGTTGGAGGGGCGGTAAATCCCCCTTCCGCCATTGCCCTTCCCCATTTCCATTTCTGCCCCATAGGGCTCTATGGGAATGGGGAAGGCGCTAATTTCAGCACCGCAATTTTGCGGTGCCGTAATTAGCTCCGAGGTCCCCTAGCGGGTTGGATTTTAACACCTGCAAAAAGCAGGCGTTAAATCCCCCAACCCGCAAAGGGACCTCGTAGTAAGGCGGTAGGGATTTACCGGTACCGGTATTTTACCTGTACCGGTAAATCCCTACCGCCATCCGGATGTGTCCAACTCACCTAGAAGTGCACTGGCAAATAAGCACTTGGTAGTTCGGGATCTGTACTCATCAATGTGTCAAAAGTCACATTACACCTCTCTCTCTGATCCACTAATCCCCACCCCACACACCTCTCTTGAAACCTTTGTTCAAAGAGCCTGTAAATGTCAGAAGTCACTCTGTACATGATCCAGTTACATCACATACAGTACATAACATTCCCATCAGACTTTGAGTTTGACTTTCCCAGTATGTTCCCAGTTAGACAGTCCCTGTAAACTCCCTGTTTGACTTTTCATGCAGAATTGACATGCCTAGTAATCTCCAGGTTTATTAAATTCCAGTGTACTGCTCTGCTCTGGATTTGCAAATATGCTATACAATTTCATTGGTTATCGAGTTATAGAGTTCATTCAATGGAAGACCAGATCATCCATTGAGGGTAACTGAGGCAAATTGAATAGCTGATGCAATAAATAGCAACAAAAGGGACAGGGCAGTGTTCCCGTGGACAGAACAGTTCCAATGGGGAGCAATTTGCAGAACTTGGCACTGTATGTTCCAAGACGTGTCACATGATGCCCATCTACGGAAAGTAATTATATACCACTCTACTGCTGCCAGGGTGATGCAGACCCATAGCTGATGGCACACTTAGTGGGTCATTGCTTATCATGATCTTTCATTTACTCTGGGATTTTTTGCATCCACCCTCTGCCTCATGGTGCCACAAAGACAGTATCCACCAGGAAAAGGAAATCATTTTCAGAAACATTTAGCAAAAGCTAACAGAAATGTGACTATTTTTATTTTAAACGTGTTATTGTTTGGCCTTGTTATGGTTTTATCTGTGCAGCACTGTGGCTTTAAAAATAGGTCAAGGTTCTGTCAAAACTCTGAATGTCCAATAAACAAGGGGGGTCCTGTGAGTCTCTCTGACAGAAATCAGTCCTGGTTGTGAGAGCCTTGCCCAGATTCTTTAGCCCACTATCTTTCACACAGGAGAAATATCCCAAACATATCAGCCTTTGTCCTGACCAGGGGAAGTCCAGCACTGAAATGCTAGGCAATTCTCCTCAGAACAAAAGTACCAACAGCAACCCCAGACACGTGTTTTGGTCTGGTTGGACCTCATTAGTAGGGTGGAGCTGTGACTCTCTAAGAACAGTGAGCAAGGGGTCCACGCCTGGATTCCCCTAGCAACTTAGGGTGAGACCCAAGGTTAATTAAATATGCAAAAAACAAGGGGAACAAATACCCTGGGTGTTGCAAAATTCAAAGGTAGTTGGTCTGCTTCTAACTCTTCTCTCTTCTATCTGCCCAGTGTAGGGTCTAGAAGAAGAGACGATTCTGCGTGTTTTATTTTTCTGCATGGGATATAGTGATTTAAGGGCCATGAATCCAATCCTGCTGTTTATGCTTCTTAATGTTCACTCCACAGTTGAGGCTTTGGTATTTTATATATCAACGACTGATATAAATGTTTCTTATTTTACCAGTACGTTTATACATAGATCACTGTTGGTCCGCAACCGATCAATTTTATCTTGATTTTAATATCGATTTTAAAGGTTTTATCTTTAGCAATTTGACGATGTATTATATATGTAATTGTTTTAATGTGAATGTTGAGTTTTTTACTTTTTTTATTACTATGCTAAAGACTAATGTAGAATAAAACTGGATTGAATTGAAAAGGCTTTTAAAGTGTACGGGCTCCAGCAAACTACTAGAATATTACAAATCCCCAAAGCCTTTAAAAATACTAACAGCATGGCATCATAGAGCAAGTATGATCTGGGTGATACTCGCAGAGAAAATAACATAATACAAAAGGGAGCTCTGTGAAACATGGGGTGGTGTTTCCCCACACAGGTAGCTTCCTCAGTGCAGGGTGGTGAACACCACCGACGAGACAGGTCCCTCAATATTTACTCCCGCAGTCGGCCTAGGGAGCCCTGTGCACTATGAGTGATGACTGTCTGGTACACTGAAGACACAAGATGAAGTGAGCACTATTGTAATGTACGCTTTATTGCCCACCGGTCCTCCAAACACGCAGGATATATACGAACAGGTAAGTTATATATACAGCAACGCTGGTCCCCCACACCCTTCCAGGCAGCTCCTTCAGACCAACTGCCTTCACCAACTGACATCCCTGGAACCACCGGAACCCAACACGCCACCCCCCCCTACATTCCACTCTGACAGTACAGACACTCTGACATCACTAACGCTAGGTGTCCTGTCCAACCACACGCACAGAGACAACAAGCTATAACATCTCTCCCTCCATTAGACTTAATACAGAACAGGAGGATAACGCCAGTAGAGCGACACAACATCTCTCCCTGCATTGCATTTCATACAGTACAGGAGGATCACTAGAACCAACAAAACACTAGACTACAACATCTCCCCCTCCGTCACATTTCATGAAGAAGAAAAAGGGTCACGTCTAGTCAACTAAACACTAGTCCACAACACCTCCACCTCGGTTACACTAACACAGCATTAAAGGATCAAACACACGCACAACCAAAACAAAAGCAAAACGTGACCAGCGCAAAAAGACATCCGACTCAGCACAGAACATATATTCACCCACGCCAAGTCACAAAGTGGCCACCAAAGACATGCCCCAAATGCACTCTTACAACGCCAACTGCACACATAACGATACCAACATAAATCGAACTGACAAAAATCATGCTAAACAATGACCTGCCCACATGAAAGGGGAAACCCGCTTGGCATTCCCCATCCTCACGAAACACAACAAACAAACACAACAAAAACACTAAGTCCATCTTGACTTTGAGTCTTCAAAACAATTGAGTCCATCTTGGACTCTAATCTTCTGTGGGGCGAAGTCCACCCAAAATGCATGTTACTTCCACGCGTCACACCCACATATCCAGATGAAACAAACCTGGAGACCCCCAGTCCACAATAAATACATAAAAATGCAAACCAAAGAAATCCCTGTGGAAACCTTCCCACAGCCACAAGTCCAAGATCTAACACTCACTAGGGAAACAAAAAAAATGAAAGCAAACCCCAGGACAAATGCGAGGCAACAACTCTGAAACAAACAAAACCAAACAACACCAAAACCAGAACCGGTCTCTCAGACCTACCATCAGCCCATGATGACCCCCTAACGCTGACCTAACCCTTTGAGTAGAGGCCATGATACAATGACACACAGTAATGAGAAATAAAATAAATGAAAAAAAAAATAATGGAAAACTAAAACGACCGCACCCTACACAGCTAGACACGCTATTCCTCCTCACCAACGTCGAACATCTTACTGTCCAAGAACCATGTCCACAGGTCGGCCACCACTTCCGCATTCTCACTGCCCCTTTGAAGAAAGCGTTGATTTCAAAAGCTTCGACCTGACCACACTCTGTGGTGTCCTGCAGTGCTACCTTTCCGTTTACAAAAAGTCTGACAGTTGCACAGTAAAGAATGCCCGCTCGCGGGCTCCCCTGGATGTTCCTGGGCTCCAGTGCCCGCCACATCCATGCTGCATTCACACGTAATGCAACGGTCCGAACCATGCGGCCTGGACATCACGCTAAGGCTGCACAACGTCATCATTCCACTACCAACTGAAGGAGGGACCCGATCTCCTCCAAACCTGCCATCCTAGGCCGTTACCACATCGTCCCCCATACCCCAGGACGCAGAGACTCCCCCCACTTGCCACCTACGTCTTGAAGCAACCCCAGCCAGACCAGAACTAGAGCCCCAACTCACAGCCATAGCTGTGTGCTACCCTGCACTCTCCTCTGACACTCCCCACCTGCTGCTGCTGAAGAGCCACACCACGAAAACACTCCTGCCGACCCCATGTATGGCACCCTCATGGCATCGATCCAACACCATTTAAACTGGCTCTCGCCACCTGGGTGCGGAGGGATCATTTGGGGGGCAGTGGCTGTACCTCTTGCAGCTCCCCACACAGCAGTCCCTGTACCTGTCACTGTCAAGACCAACTTGTCGCCAATGAAGTGATGACCGCCCGGTACACTGAAGACACAAGAGGCGGTGAGTACTATTGTAATGGTAAGCTTTATTGTCCACCGGTCCTCCGGTCAAACAGGATAGATACGAACTTGTAATTTACATATACAGCAACAATGGCCCCCCACATCCTTCCAGTCAGCTCCCTCACTTCAACGGCCTTCACCAACCGTCATCACTAGAACCACTGTAACCCAATACGCCATCCCCCAGACATTTCACTCCTGACATCACAGGCACTCTGATATGAAATATGAAATGACTAACACTAGGTGTCCTGTTGAACCACACGCACAAAGCCACCAAGCTATAACATACTACAACAGCTTCAATTTACTATAGATTGAGCAGAAGCGTGGGGAGGGCTGATATCACTGTATTCCTGCCTGACCTGAGTGGGGGTTGAGGAACTGTGGGATTGTTCCATATGGAGGTGGTGGGTTTCATGGACCACCTTTTGCGACTGGGAACGGGCCCTGAAATGAGGTGGAACTAGTGGACAGATGGACTGGAACTGCTAAGGGAACATAGATTTGGGATTGAGTCCACTGTTTTGCATTACCCCCACAATATTACGTTGGAGGTGAGTGCAAATTTGTATATAGCTGGAAGCATTATACGCACAATGTGCCACTGTGTGAGATCTGTAGAGGTTGGTTGGGTAATGAATGTCTACTATCTGTCTTTTTAGCATTGTTGAAGACATCGTCCACTGGATGTTGTATGTTGGTGAGGTGTCACTAACACCCCATCTTTGTCCTGAAGAAGGTCGGGTGAACATCGGGCACCATTAGAAGCCCACGACTGACCGAAACACGTGTAGACTTTGTTGGACAAGTTCTTGTGCTATTTAACAGTTTGGACACACCTATATCTGGAAAGGGGTGTCTAGGATCAATTGATTAGTAAATGTGTTTTGGGAGGGTTTTAAGATATTGACAACCCATTTGATTGTCTAATTTGATTTTGTTGTGATACTGTGAGAATGTGTATGCATGGTGGAATGAATTATGTGATGTAAAAACATTTTCTTTTCTGATTGCTTCTGGGTTTTTTATCAGTAAAAATATATATTTTCGGAGAAGGATGTTTAATGTAAATAAAATGTATTTTGTTTTTAAAAAATGTTTTATCGTAGTACCTTGCCAACCTCACAGCTACGGTCAAATCTGTTTTTCTTCCTGTATTTCGGCCTGGAGGACATTTAGCTTAACAGACACCCTTATTTTTGAACATGGAATAGGGAAGAAGGCATCTGTGTAGGACTAGGGAGCAAGGCCTCTGTGTGGGAATAGGGATAAAGGCCTCTGTGTAGGAATAGGGAGGGTGGCCCCTGTGCAGGAATAAGGAGGAAGGCCTCTGTGCAGGAATAGGGATAACAACCTATGTGTAGGAATAGGGAGGGTGGCCCCTGTGCAGGAATAGGGAGGAAGGCCTCTGTGCAGGAATAGGGATAACCACCTATGTGTAGGAATAGGGAGGGTGGCCCCTGTGTAGGACTAGGGAGCAAGGCCTCTGTGTGGGAATAGGGATAACAACCTATGTGTAGGAATAGGGAGGGTGACCCCTGTGCAGGAATAGAGAGGATGTCCCCTGTGCAGGTATAGGGAGGAAGGCCTCTGTATAGGAATAGGGATGAAGGCCTCTGTGTAGGAATAGGGAGGAAATCCTCTGTGTAGGAATAGGGAGGAAGGCCTCTGTGTAGGAATATGGTGGAAATCCTCTGTGTAGGAATAGGGAGGAAGGCCCCTGTGTAGAAATAGGGAGGAAGGCCTCTGTGTAGGAATAGGGAGTATGCCCCTGTGTAGGAATAGGGATGAAGGCCTCTGTGTAGGAATAGGGAGGAAGGCCTCTGTGTAGGAATAGGGAGGAAGGCCTCTGTGTAGGAATATGGTGGAAATCCTCTGTGTAGGAATAGGCAGGAAGGCCCCTGTGTAGGAATAGGGAGGAAGGCCTCTGTGTAGGAATAGGGAGGAAGGCCTCTGTGTAGGAATAGGGAGGAAGGCTTCTGTGTAGGAATATGGTGGAAATCCTCTGTGTAGGAATAGGGAGGAAGGCCCCTGTGTAGGAATAGGGAGGAAGGCCTCTGTGTAGGAATAGGGAGGAAGGCCTCTGTGTAGGAATAGGGAGTATGCCCCTGCGTAGGAATAGGGATGAAGGCCTCTGTTTAAACGTGCACGTTGTCTGTTCATCAAGGACGATAATATTAATCGGAGTATTGGCAGTGTAGAACATTTGAAGGGCGGGCTGGGAATTATTGTTGTCGAAGCAATGGTTATTTTATTGAAACGGAAAGAGAGACACATTTTGTGTCGAAAGGACTTTCAAGGCTCTAGGCATAGAAGGAGGAGCAATGTTATCTGGGGGCCCACAGTGACGCGGAGGGGAAAGAAATGGAGGTGGGTTCCAGGGAAGAGTGGAAGCAGGTGATCTTAGTTTTGGCTGCCTGAAAAATCTGGAACGACCAATTAGTACCAGACCACGGGCAGACAGTGTGTGGATGAGGCGAAGTTCTGCTTATCACTAGCAAAATGTTAGAATGAAAATTCAAAGTTTGGGATAAAATACCTTGGAATGTGGCATATAGTAAGGAAATGAGTAGCCAGTGGCAGAGCCGGGCAGGTAGCGGAAAGCTACTAGTGTAAAAATCAGACTAGGGATGGGGTGCAGAAAGAGCGAGGATTTAAAAAATGGGGAAGCAAATGTGTCGGATTAGGCACAGGACAGGTTGACTAAACAGGGAATGGCAGAAAGAGCCAGTCATGTCACTGCTATGTCTTTTGTGTGACTCAGCACAGTGCAGGCGATCTGGAGACCTCAAACCCTCAGGGATTAACAAGACCACAAATGGCTTAGGAAAGAAATAAATGCAACAACAAGCACCGGAACAACACCTAACAATGTCCACTCCGGCATGCCTGGGTGCTGTGAGACTACTACGGTGGAACGGGTGCAGTATAAATGACAATTACCCTACACCACACAAATAACAGAATAAGTGGGGGGAAGTCACCCCAAAATACAAGACCACATGCACACACACACACACACACACATGCACATGCATAGAGGCACACACACACACGCATCACCGCACACACATACCACATGCATATAGGCAAACACATGCAAGCACGCATCACCACACACACACACCACATGCATAGAGGCACACAGGCACACACATGCATCACCGCACACACATACCACATGCATATTTGTTTGTTTATTTATTTGTATTGCGCGCCAGACCCAAGGGTAACCGGGCGCAGTGAACAGAATATACGAAGCTTACAATGTTGCATGGAGATTACAGTGTTATAGCAATTTGCAATGTTGCATCGTTAAAATTTACAATAGTGATAAATCTTGAAGGTACATATATACATACAGATAAGTAACATAACACAGATTAGAGTCTTACAAATCTTACATATTATTGTCATTGAGGTGTTTGATAAGATTCGTTCTAAAGTGGAGGAAAGGTTGGTTTGATCTCAGGTTGTGAGGTAGGGCATTCCACCATTTAGCAGCTAGCACAGGGAAGCTTGAGCCGCCAATTTTGGCAAGTTTAAATCTAGGAATTTCCAGACAGTTGGAGTTGGGGGTTCTTGTAGGTCTGCTGGAGATTTTTCTTTTTATTTTGTCCATCAGGTAAATGGGGGCAGCGTTATTGAGGGCTTTGTGTGTCAGGGAGAGCATTTTTAGGTGAATTTTATTGTCAGTGGAGAGCCATTTGTGTTGTTGTCTAATGGATGAGATATGGTCCCTTTTATTTATGCCTAAGGCGGCTCTGAGGGCGTTGTTTTGTAGGATTTGTAGCCTTTTAGTGATGGTTTTGTTAGCGCCACTGTAAAGGGCATTGCAATAATCGAGTCGTGATAGTATTAAGGCTCTCGCTAGGATCATGCAACTGTTGTTGGATAAGAAGGGTTTACCTGCTCTTATTAACTTGCAGGTATATGCTGTCGTTGAGGCTAAAGAGTTAACTTGTTTGGCAAAAGACATGGTGGAGTCAAGATAGAAGCCTAGAGTTTTTATTTCGCTCGAAACCTTAATGCTATTGCCATCTATGATAAATATGGAATAGTCCTTGCCTAGTTTGTTGATATTGGCATATACATGCACGCGTGCATCACCACACACACCCCACATGCATATAGGCACACACGCACGCATCACAGCACACAAACATGCACACACACCACCACACCGACGCACCACATGCATTCAGTCACCCACACATGCGAGAGAACAAAAAATCAAACCCCCTGACCTGTAATGGCCTAAAAATAACATGGTACCAAATGGGCCCATGCGAGGCTGCAGAACACATCTTCTCTCTTACCCAGACCCCTTCAAAAAAGTAGATTGTAGAAAATTAAACGTGCTCGAAAAAAACCTTTTCAAAAACTGTAGTTTCTTATTGCCCGGTGTTGGAAGGCGCCAACAGCTCCTTATCCAAAATAGCAGTGAACATTGGCACGGGACTTTCTGCTTCGCTAGAAACACGTATGTCATAACTGGGGTGGGATAACTTTTGGCAAACTGCCATATAATAATCAAAAGACACAAAGCAAGCTATAAGTAGATGAATGAATGCTTGCCAACATATCTGTACATGCAAAAGAAAAACAATGAAATAGGCTGGTTCAAAAAGCAACAGACAGACCCACGGGATCCGCCCCGCCCAAGCACTCCTCCTGCTCAAGAAAGAGAAACACATGAAAACATTGCATAATGGCAGACACTGTAACCAGGGCAGTTATGTCACACTTGCACCGTCTCCGAGGGGAAAACAGATTACATAATGTGCCCACATAATCCTGCCCAAAGGCTTCGCTGCTACTACCCGCACAGAAAGTTCCCAGTCACGGAAATGGAAAAACAATCCGTGGGGGGTATTTACAATGCATGTATTCTCTCCCCTCCTCGGCACTCCGGTGATGCCACGATTTGACATGTCTGGGGGTGCCAGGAGCTCCCAGGATACAATTAGCCAATCAATAAATAAGTACATATTTTATAGTGGACAGAAAGGTTCTCTGAGCTGCTCAGGGCCAAATCCCAACACTGCAAGGGGATTTAATGCCCCATCCTGATCATGGTGAATGTGTTGAACACGTTGCATCTGCCTCTTAGAACAATGCCTGGCAGGGACATCACACACCATGGTGAAGCAGACCAGCAGTGCATAGGGCCAAATTATCCACTCGTACCAGGATACTTCACGCAACTCGATATGGCGGTATCATCCATGCGGGAAACTGGCTACATGCAGTTAATCCACATGTATACTGCGCCACTCAGCCGCATGCTCTCACCACCTACAGGCTGGGTACGGGCTCCATCAGTTTGATCATGTAGGTCCTCCACCATGACCTGGAGGACCAAGGACGCCATCTACGCTGCCACTGGCTCCTTGCAGGCCACCCTTGCCATGGACCATAGTATTACATCAGTGAGCCAGCACCAGGCAAGGTTCTACATGACGGCGGGCTTCCCCAACATCATTGATGCACTGAACTGCACTCACGTGGCTCTGCCAATCCGAAGGCTAGAGAGAAGGTATTCAGAAACCCAAGAATGCCACATTACCTCCACATTCTGAGGGTGTGGGGTGTAGATCTGTGTTGGGCACGCATCTCTGACCAGAGTCAAGTGCCCTGCAATACCTGGCTCCTCAGTAAGTGAAGTGCATATTAATAATGACATGTATATACATTCATGAAACTGAGCGTGTGGATGTAAACTTCCACACATATCTGGCCAGGCCTGGACACCCGAGCAGCAGGTTATCAGCCACAGATTACCCTTTCCATTCCAGACATAGGGGGTCATTACAAGGTGGGCGGTAAGGGATACCAGGCACCGGTAAGGAGACTGGTGCCGGTAATCCCATACCGCCCTATTCCAAGGTCCCTTGGCGGGGAGCGTAAGAAACGTGTGGTTTGACCACACGTCCCTTACGGGTCCCGCTAAGGGACCAGGGCGCTAATAACGGGCTTGCAAGTCGCGAGCCCGTTATTAGCGCCCTCCCCATTCCCATTGAGCCCTACAGGGGCTCAAATGGGAATGGGGAATGGTTTCTTCAATGGGGACTTACGGGTCCCGCAAGGGTCGGACTACACCGGTAAGTGCCCATTGAACTACACCGGACACGGGCACGGTATGGGAGGCAGCCATGGAGCTAATCGCTCCATGGCTACCACCCATCTTGTAATGAGGCCCATAGTCCAAGGGTGCACTACAACGACAAGCCAACTTTATGCAAAAGAGCCAATGACCTCAGCCGACACAGGTTGGCATGGATCCCCCGTCCCCTGAAATGTGCACATACACATGCCTCAAGTGACTTTTTTCCACCCCAAACCACAGATGACTGTAGGTTCCTGCAGAATCCATGGCTCATGCCCCTTGAGCACGAACCTATCCTTTCCCCCACAGAGGTTCACTCCCACAAATGTGGAACCAACCTTTGGGGTCCTCAAGAGCAGGTTCTGGTGGTGCCTGCACAAAGTCGGTGTGACTACAGTGGTCTGTGCCACCTGGCTAGAGAGGCTCTGGTATAAGCCCTTTGATCCCAACAGGACATTAAGGGATTCAGACCTGCTGATTAAGAATTGAAGGTCCAGATTATAATCGCCTTCAATTTTATGACCTTGGAAGGATGAAGAGCTGAGTCCGCCCTGCCTCCAGATTCTATCCTGCAAAGCAGGGGCTGCCCCATGTCTAAGCGGAGCCCTGAACCTGTCCACTCAGACATTCTGGAAGCCTCGTGAAGGGATAACCCTGCAGTACAATTGGATATTAGGAAATATCCTTACAACATTTTTTATTTTCTTATTTTGGATGGGAACATGAGAGTTAGAAGCCCAATTTAGTGTGAGGGCAATGTTCTTACCTTTTAGAAAATAAAAGAAAGGTTTCAGAGGAAGGGTGAGGAGACGCTCCATCACCAAAGCAGGGATCTTTTAGGTTTGGTGAACAGCATGACATGATATGATAGGTCATTTATAACGGGCTTAATACCCAGAGGTTTCTAAGCGCAGACACAGGGCTCGAACCTGTGGTGCTGCGTGTTGTCTTGCTTCCAAGGCGAGCACTAGATGCTCCGAGACTGGTTCACAGAGTCATGCGGTTTGTATGCACTGGTTTGTGGGTCATTTGTCTCCTGCCTCCTTAAGTGCTAAGGGCGAGTAAGATCCTCCAAGGGTCCAAAAATGAAGGGGCCCGTTGGCAACACAGAAATGAAATTGAAACCAGGAAGTGAGAGAGGTGGGAGCACATAGCAGAAAGGGGGGCAAGTTCATAGTTCAGGTGAAGAGGACGGGTGACTATACACCGTGGCTGCAATTTACAATGGGGGGGCTGCCTTCCCCTAAAACCATTTGCTCCTGAGTCTACAGGCTGGACCTTCCAAGCTTTGCTTTCCCTAGGAACATCCTTATGAGCTGTTAAATGATTATGGAGCGGAGTTCAGAGGCGTGGAACCAAGCAGGTTGAGCTTCCAAATGCCAATTAAGAGCTAGTCCGCTATAAAATGATGCACACTGCGCGCGGCAAGGAGTCATCTGTGTCCTGGATGCTGTTTCTCACAGGACATTGTGTTCTGCTCCCGCCAACCTCCATTTTAGTTTACGACAACTTTTTCATCATGCTCAATCAAAGCGTTCCGTTTTCTTAATTTCAAATGTCAGAAGCGCTGGCTATGTGATGGTTTCTGCCCTAGCGCAGCAAGCTTTCCAAAGGCTCTGGCCCTATGATGGTTATGGCCCAAACCGTAGAGACACTAGCCTACGGTTTTCTCTCTCTCAGCCTGCCGGCCTCTCAGCGGCACCAGTACACAGCTTACTCTGTGCTAGTCCTCCCAGCTTCCCAGAGGTTCCAATCTGTGGCTAACACACTCTGCCTGAGCTCTGCGTCCTCTGGATTATCTAGCCTATGGCTAAGGTAATTTGTTATCAAGCCCTACAACCACCACATTCCCCTTCATATGGCTAAATACTCGTCTTGAGCCCCTTGGCCGCCGAGAAGCTCCAGCATATGGCTAACAAAATCTCTCTGAGCCTTCAGTGACTAGAGGCTTGAGGCTATGGCTAACATACTTTCCCAAGCCCTCCATCCTCTAGAGGCTCCAACATATGGTTAAAATACTTTTCCCGTTCACACCAGGTTCTAGAGCTTCTAGCCTATAGCTAACATAATTTCCCCAGGACATCTGGCCTATATAGGCACCAGCCAGTGGCTCACATGCTCTTCTCGAGTCCTCTGGACCGTAGAGGCCGCAGCCTGTAGTTAGCATACTCTGCCTGAGCCCTCCAGCCTCAAGAGGCACTAGTGTATGACTAATTTATTCTGTCTAATCCCTTCGGTGTCCTGACGATCCTGCCCGTGGCCAACATGCTTTTCCTGAGCCATCCAGCCTCTACAGCCTCCAGTCTGAGGCCACCATACTTTTCCCGAGCTATCTAGCTTATACCTAACATAGCTTTCCTGAGCTATCCAGCCTAAAGCTTGCATACTTTTCGTGATCCCACAGTCTCTAGCATATCCTCTTGCCCCTATAGGATCCAGCCTTTGCTTTACATACTTTCCCTGATCTCCCCGGCCTCTATTGCACCTTCTTTGGTTGCCCATGGCATTATTGATAGAGTTGTCGAAGTATATACATGACCATCCCTATGCTGTCTCTGATTTTTGTCCATGAAGTTTTTGTCCATGGTATGCCCATGAATTTCAATCATTATGTCCATTGTTTTGTGCATTTAAAAGGGCTATACATGAGCAGGCAAATTTCAGTGTCCATGGTGTTGTGAATAAACAAAGTTGTCAATGTATATACATAGTTGTCACTGTTCCATCTCTCCCAGTGATTTTTGTTCATTGTCTGTCCATTTATCACAGCTGTTTCGTCCATGATCTCTGCCCATGTAACAGGGGCATAGCAAAACAGGCATGAGAGCTGTCCATTATCATACGTGTTCAGCCTTGATCATGTCCTATGTAATTTGTCCATGGTTTGTCAAAGATTCATGCCCACACATCTTTGATTTTGCTCGTCTTTTTATTATGCGGATATTTATTAAGTGGAGGGCTGGTAATGCTTGGAAGGACATTTTTGTTTTTCTGTTGACAATAAAAGACAAGCTACTGTTTGTAAGCCCTTTTTGCAACACAGCAATCCCACCCTTCTAAAATTCTAAATAATTTCAGGCCAACTCCAATTGTTCTGCTTTTTCTCCACCTCCTAGAAATCTAGTTAATACAAATCATTTTATTAGCAGAATCAGTGTGAAATTAGAAACATGTATGAATGTCAATCAAATCAGGGAAGACCAGGGACCTCTAATACCAAGATAGAGAACTGCATATTCCACTCCTTAGGGCTGATCATATTTGCATAAATTTGCAAATTTACAGCAAGTTATGTTTTCCTTCCAGCGTGAAAAAACACACGTGTTGAATAGTTCATATTACACATATGAATATTTTTTTTACGTGTAACACTGTTAAGATCTATCCGCTCATCAGTTAATTTAAGTCATCCTGATATTGTTGGGGTCCTTTCAAGATAGGGACCTACACTAAAAGTTGTCCTTGCCATTGTTCAGTGACTTGATTGTTATGACGCTAGAATACTTCCATCTGACTTCTGGTTTAACTTAATCTTCTGCTACAACGTAGCTATGTCTTAGTTGTGAATATGTTTTCTATTGTTATTTGGCATTTATATAGCGCTCTATATATCATTGGTATGATTTCAAAGCGCTTGTGGGTTGAACACCTGGGACCATAGTCACGGTCAGTCGAGAGAGTATGGTAGTGTAGGGTGCTTGGGTGCACTCAATATGTGAGCAGCTGATGTTATTGCCTGATGGTGGCTGCATCCTAACATTAGGTGCAGTGGTATTGAGAGATCAGTTTAATGTGGGCAGTCAGGTGGTTGGTCTCCGAGACTGCATTCTGGTGGCATTAGGCCTGTGTAGGACACGTATGTGTGCAGCTAGGCCGATGTTTTCATGGGGTATAGCTGCATTCTAGCAGGATGTTGAGGTTTTCATGGGGTATAGTACGCATGTGAGCAGCTATGCCGAAATTTATCGAGGGGTATAGCTGCGCACTATTGTGTGTTGGTGTAAAGTAGAGAGTGATCATAGTGATAGGAGAGGTGAGCGTCTGGAGTGGCTGTTTTGTTCCTACGAGCCCACTGTTCCGGGATTACATTCTCATGTTTTGCAGTAGCTGCACCCAGAGGTAGATTCACAGGTAGGAGCCTAGTAAGATAGGTTTTCTTGTCAGAGGGTCATTAAGTTTAGACTCAGCACAATGCATCTTAGGGGCCCGGTTTCACTGGTTGCGGTTTATGGTTGGTTGCAGGATAGGAGTAAGCAGGATAATTGGATATAGGGCAGGAGCTATCTCGTTCCAATGTAGTCACATCGAGGAAATTCTTCTGGCCCATGGTTGTCGTTCATGGTGGGTTGCAGCGTAGGTCTAGGCAGGATAGTAGCTTATAGGACAGGAGTTATTCCGCACCAACGTAATAACATCAAGGCAGTGACGCTAGAGGATAGGCTGCAGCATAGAGTCTGGGTGTTCAAGCGCCAAGGAGGGATCGTATCATAGGCATGTTAGTAGGGACAGGGTAAGGAGCGAAAGGGTATTATCGGCTTGATTGTGCAAGAGGCTGCAAGGCCTGTGTGGTAGACTCAGGAGTCGGAAAGTAGGCAATCACATATCGTAGTGCCTGAAGGACACTAAGGTTGCCATCTATGGTATCCATTTCCTAGTTCTGTCTTGGTGATTTACTAGTCGCTTTCTGTGATCTCTTTGCTTGGTATCTCCTCGAACATTTGTCCGCAGGCTGTAATCACTTCCCAATGTAATGTCATTGCGGTCATGGCCCCTGATGTTGCTTGATTTCAGCGGCCCTAGGTGGTCCTAATCAGGTTTACAGAAAGAACCAGGTCTTTAGAGCTTTGTGTAAGGCCATGTAGTCTTGTTTGTGTCGAATGTGTGGAGGGAATGAGTTTCACAGAGTTGGAGCCAAGGTTGAGAAGGCGGATCCTCCAATCCTGGCTGAATTGGAGGCTGGAATCACTAGTAAGAGGGCAGTGCTTGATCTTAGAGTGCATAACCAAGAGGTTTGCAAATACATTGTGCAAACCTCTTGGTGTTACTCATGGGTAGTTTTCAGAGTAAAACTTTATTACGTGTGGCCTTCAAACTCTGTTTACTACTGCATACACCTATATCACTCAATACCATGGTCCCTGTAGGAATTCAGAACACCTCATTCTCACATGCTTAATGGAGGAAAGAATTAACTGAACAGTTTTATCATAGCGCTGTGCTCTTGTTTTAGTCTGACCTTGGCTTCCTTAGCTCGTGGGTTTTGACAATATCCATACTTTTGGTCATATACTTGGATCACTTAATCAGGCTCTGCACTCCTTCTTGTAAACCCTCCCTTTAAAACCACCAGAATAGGGGGATCCTCCCTCTCTGTACTAGATACCACACTCTGGAATTTCATTCCACTTAGCATTCGCCCTTTAGAGGATCACCTTGCCTTTCAGAAGGCTCTCAAGACCTGGCTCTTCCCACCCACAATCTGACAACCCTGGCCTATTTAGGCCATGACAGCAGTGATATTCTTCAGGATTTCTCCATCGCAAGGTAAAGAATAAACCTCAGCAGACCCAGGACATATGTCTGCACCCCGTTGATGAGAAGAAGGAGCCAGCTGAGGCCAAGGGTATGTATCGCACTCCGTGTTGATGGATTCTAGACGCAGGCATGGCCACCCACCCGCACGGATCCACCACCATATACTACTTTAGGACACAACGCACAACACCTCTGCCATCAGAATGCAGCTAAGTCCCACGACAGAAATTCAGTCTAGCTGGACACATAGCAAGTCCCCTGCACTCACACACACTGCCTACTATTTCACAACATGCATCCTCAGACCTTCTCGACATGAGAAGCTGACTGGGGCTCGGCCATCCCCACCCAACTTCCTTTTGGCCAAAACACACACACACATTCATAACTTCTCTATCGAATTTCCCATACCTTGGACTTCAGTCCCATGAGGGTGTTCCTCTACATCGCTTTGAAGCCATACCAATGGGATAAAGGTGCTATTAAAATGACAAATTAGATCACATTACATTACTTAATAGCTTGGTCAAATATAGGGTTTGTGCTGCTAAACGCATGCTACCTACTCAAATGCTATCATTATGATTTTCATTTTGATTTTGTCACTAAATAGTCTGCCACTTAAAACCCTAGTTGCATACTGTGATGCTGGAAAGGCTTTTGGAGGACAGGGATTCCTTGTCCTACCACTTCTCTAGGAGTGTTTACGGTGTGTTTTCTGCACAGGAGTCCAGTTTGGACCCTTGGCAGTGTAGCTCTTCATTGTTACCTTTTGGTGAATAGTACCCATGGGATACCCTCAGGGCACTCATGGGTAAGGCCACACCCGTGTACCCCTAGTGTTTGCTTTTGGGCACATGGCATGGTATGAACTGGTGGCAGGCTGGCAGCTATATGCTGACTTGACAGTGGCTCTGAGCATCCCCCATTTTTGGGATCCCCAGGCACTGCCATATGAATCAATGGATTCCCACACAAAAGCAAGATGGTTGTTTCCTTTGCCACTCCCCCTTGTTTCTCAAAGTCCTGAAACACCCTGGCTCTGTTCCCTTCCCCTGAATGGCTGTTGGGTGGAAGGACCATATATGTCTCCGGGTCTGCCTCCTGCCAGACTGGCTGGAGTCTTCCCATGGGCTGCTAATTGTGGATTGTGGGTTCCCCCTTGGAGTGGAGTCTGAATTAAGGGAGTGAGGAGTATATATGCATTCTGTGTTGTGGGTTGTCTGGTTTTGGTTGTGTGGCACAATGCCTGAGTCAGCGCTGACTGAAACTGGAACTAATGCAGTGTTGAGCTCTGAAACGCTGGGAAGTTGCCCCCAAACCACATCCTGTGTTATGGGTGTCTGGTTTTGGGTGAATGGCCTGAATGCCTGTGAGCCTGTTTGGGTGCTGCCTGCATGAATGCACTTGTGTGTGATTGGCTGGCTGAAGCTGGTTCAGCCTGAGTGAATGGGGGATGCTTTGAAAAACCTGGATCTCTCACTCACCTCCTTGTCAGAAGCTGAAACAAGAAACAAGAAGCAAAAAGATTAAGTCATCTTAAGCTTGCATCATGGGTCCAGCTGGAGGAAGATGTCTGCAGCTGCAACTTTTCAAGAAATCCAAAGGCTGCTGTGCTGACTCCAGGACTGAACCAGAGAGGACCTGGATGGGTGACCTCTTCCGTTAGCTATGAGGGGACCTCGTGCAACTGATGCTCTTCACACAAAGTATCCTGGAAGCCAGTCCTGTGTGCCTGCCATCCAGAGAAGGTATATTTGTGGGTCCGGAAGGGGAGTGCCTAGACATCTTGAAGGCAAGAAGTCCATCTATGTCGCCCAGGGTCTGGAGGAGTGTTTGTGACTGCTGGAACCCAGGCTGCTGAGTATTGCCCAGAAGAGAGGTACACTGGCATAGTGCTGCCCTAAACCCAGAGCTGTCAAAGTTCCAACTAACTGAAGAATCCTTCGAGAGGCACTGCTGTCCCGACATCTGTCCACTTTTCCATGCAGGAGAAGATCTAGGGCCATTGCTGCAGAAGGGTGGCTGCTGGTGGGTTTCCCACCACCAATCAACAAAGAAAGCATCCAGAGGGTCCATATTTGGTCAGGGTGGGTCCACAGTCCAGTGGTCTAGTCCAAGTCACCAGAAGCCACTCTGTCATCTGAGCTACAGCTGCTGCACCGAAGAACCAAAAGGCGGCCGAGTGCAAAAGACCAAAACCTGACACCTGCTTCTGCCACTGCACCCGTCACCACCAAAAGTCATCAATGACCACCAAAGGACTTACCTTCTTCATCTATGCCTTGTCGAGGTCCACAGCAAGGTTCCTCTTCATAGTACATCCAGAGCGGCATAATAACCCAACATCGTAGACCACCACATTGCTGCCTTTCCAGCACTGCTTGGTTGCCTTCTCCTGCTCAGCCCCTATATCCCAGTGGCTTCTCCTTCGAAGGGGGTCCATCCTCGAGGGGCATCGCCAAGTAAAAGTGAGAAACTCCACCACTTCGCCTTCCAACGCACCCAAGATACTGTGACGAGGAAGAGCATTTTCCATCCTCAGGATAAATCCAGGGGTCCCAGATTCATCTCGGATCCTGGTTTCCCGTGGCCTCCCAGGTACTTTGGGCTAGTGGGATCTGTAGAAAGAGAAACAGGCTGTTAATGAACATATTTGGACTGAGCTGTAATATACAACATCAAGTTCACCTTAACCTTTCCTTACAGGTGTAATATACAACATCAAGTACACCTTAACCTTTCCTTACAGGTGGCCCAGGTGGGCGGATCCTCACACAGTATTGCATTTTTATCCCAAAGAAAGCATTCTGCCTATGTTCTAATTATTACCTGCCTCTCTACAGTTATGTTTTATGAGGATAACCCATGAGTGATCATGTAAATGCTTTTTAATAACTGTCAGCAAATGGTGCATTACAGGGGAATTTTAAGCTAACAGTCGCACCACCTAGAACTGTATATATATTAAGTTAAATTACCTGTTTAGATTTCTAGTACAAAGTGAGTCATATTTATTTGTGTATATCTACCTGACTTTTGATCATTTAATAAAAGGACTGTGTTATCACCTTAACATAGTGTGTGGACATTCTGGAGCTTGGGGGATTACTGTAACTAAGAACCAGCCTGCATCACCTCCTTTGAGACTCTGCCTTGGTTGCTCATCCATAGCTACCATCAGAAAACCTTGGCTGGGCTGCTCTGTGCCTTTACCCCAACTGGGCAGAAGTGCAGATAAACCCCACCAGTCTTTACACATAGTCTCTTGCCTGAGACCTGGCACCTGCCTACCAATCCCAAACAGTAAGTGTTTAATCCTCTGTGGTCTCCCCACCATCCATAGTCTATTATAACTCGAACGTGATCCTCCATGCTCGCCCAAAACCAGTTTCCCATCCAGCATCACTGCTGCAACTTAGCTCCAATCCACCATGGTCTTCCAGAACTCGCACCCTATTATAGTATTTGACACGTGTGTGTCCTCTTCACTATGACATCTGTGGTCCAATTAAGCAGTCTTTTGATTTTCCCAGTATCATTCACATGTTGGTCAGACCTAGTGCCTTATTTAATCTTAATAGCATTTAATAGCATCAACTAGATAATATTTTGATACACCTGGTGGTGTCACAATGCGTCATCTCTGGGATGGGGCTCCTATGGGGCTCTGAGTCAGTGTAGGACCTAAAAGCAGGTGCATTGAGCCTCGAATGCACCATGCCTGACGATTGTCTGTCTGTTCTCCCTTATTGCACTTGGTAAAACTGCAGAATCGCTGTCAGGCCTATTTGCTGTGTCTAAACGGTTAAATGTATTATATGCACTTACTCTGCCTGGGCAGACTATTATCGTCTTCGAATTTCAAGGGCTCTGAGCGACTTTTGGTTTTCCCCATGTCCCCACCCTCCTTGAGTGCTTTGAAGCACTTGCCTGTGTATAGGCGCTTTATAAATAAACATTACCATACAATACCAGAGGGCTTGGTGATCCTTGAAAAACAGACAAATAAGGTGTGCTAGAACAGCGCTGTCGAATCAAGGTGTATTGCACGTTACTGTATATCATCCACTGTGCGCGTACACTGCATGTTGCACTGTGGCCCGTAGCATACAGCTGAGTCCCAGGAAACATTCTGTCATATTGCCTGTACCATACCCATGTGCATGACTGTGAAGAAACACAGAACCCTCAGCTGTAAACAGTTGCCCTGGGGGTTCATACGCTGTTTATTCCTGCTACATTCCTCTTATTGCTCTGCAAACCATAGGCTACAGCGCAGCCCCGTGAAATATTCGGTCTGGGTGTCACATAAACTCTATCATCTTCAATTCTTTCCCTGCCTCTTCTCTAGCTGTTCTTCGGCTTTGGGCGCCTCCACACTAGACTTATCTGCTCTCTGTACAGTGCCTAAGCTACCATTTCTCCTGCATGCATTGCACTGCTCCTCTCGTCTATCAAACCTTCGTCTGCTGATGGGCCTTTGCTTGCTACAGTGCTTCGAGGCCATTACTTATGGCAGGAGGCTCTACACAAATATAAGCTAACACAACATAACCGAACTAAGCAGCCACTTGCTAGTGAGCAGGAATGTGGGATTTGTTATAAATGGTCTGTTTTCCATGTATTTTCTGGTGTCTTCTTTCCTGTTGGCTGCTTGCCTGAAAAGAATACGCTGGCATTTCTGACAGCCAAATGTTTCAGTAAGGTTGGCTGTCAATGAGCAAGGAATGAGCAAATATGGCAGTCCTTCTAAATGTCCATGTTTGTCAATGGTTAATCTTTGTTATCCAAACTCTTCAGGGTCAGGTGCAACCATTTGTGTCCATGGATTCCAATGACACCATTAGGCCATATAACCATGGTCTGACCCTACGCCATTTACAATCTGTGGTTTTCAATGGTTAACCGTAACCAAAATCATGAGCATCCCATGGCTATCCATGGACTTAATTATTATTATTATTATTATTATTATTATTATTATTATTATTATTGTTATTATTATTATTATCATCATCATCCTAGGTTGACCATGCTAAAATGATAAACAACCATTAATAGTTCACACACTTAAAACTGAGGTAGGTTCTAGTCTATGGCTACTATACTCTTCCCCAGCTCTCTGGCCTCTAGAAGCTCCAGCCTATGGATAACACACTCTTCCTAAGCCCTCTGATGTTGAGTGTCACCACCTAGGCCTAACATAATCAGACTGAGCCATCCAGCCTCTAGGCACCAGCCTCTGCCTAGCATTCTCTTCCCAAGTCGTCTGAGCGCTAGAGGCTGAAGCCTATGAGTAATAAACTATGTCAGAGGCCTCGAGCCTCAGGAGCCTACAGCCTAGGGCTAACATATTCTATCGAAGCACTCGTTGTTATGTTATGTTACCAATTCTTATAAAGCGCACTGTCACCCGAAGGCATCATGGCGTTGTGGGGAGAGGGAGACAGCAACCTTGATGGATCAAAATAGATGGGTTTCAACCCGCCTTCTAAACTCTAAGTAATTAGGGGTTTTCTTGATGTCAAGTGGGAGATTGTTCCACAGAGCTGCTGCAGCGATGGAGAAGGCCCGTCCGCCAAGCCGATCCCTATTGTGGCCCCAAGTTGTTCAGCGGTAGCTGAGCGGAGGTTGCGGACGGGTTGGTAGTGAGTAAACTTGGCTTGGACGGGGCGCTGCAGATCTCATCAGCTGCAGCCTGTATAGTCAACGCTGAGGGATCAGTGGAATCCCAGTCCAAAGCAGCAGAAGAACTGCGGGATGCAGACCCAGGCCCCTGCTCTACAGGCTCTGGCCTATGACTAACATACTCTGGCCAAGAATTCCAACTAGAGGCTCCAGCCTACGGCTAACACACTATGTCCTCCACAGGGCAGTTTCCCCTTCACCGTTGTAACATTTTGGTGCGTCCCCACCATGGAAATGGGGTCAGAATTCCATCGCGCAGGGCTAATATGATAACCCTTGCTGAGTATTACGTTGCCTTAGAACTGGCCCTGCCCTGTAATCTCCAGCCTGTGATGCACTGTATCCTGGTCCTGCCATCATTTCAGAGTCACCGGCTGAATGTGTTTCTGCTCCACGCTTTCAGGCTTCGACCTAAACTCTCCTAGATATCCTAGTTTTAGGCTTTAAATATGTGTACTAACTCATCCGATCTTTCAGGGGGAGTGTGGGCCCGTGGGTCGCTCTTTCCTAGCCAGTATGGGAAAGTAGTTCATCTATTTAAGCACTCAAAGTCACAACCCATGTTTTACTCCTCCAAACCCTAGTGGCTTTCCAAAGAACCAGGGCTGACACTGGCCCAACCCCGCCCTCTACCCTCAACCCCCAAACGCCCACTCCCCCACCAGCTTTTCCAGATGTGCAACAAATGGTTCAATTTATTCAAGCACTTTGGGCCTGTGATTAGAAATCTCCCATTTTTCGAATAACACATTTCGTGTCTCGGCAGCAATTAAGGCCTGGAAGGCGTTACCTCGCGCTGTTCTTCGAAGAAGATTTAAATGAGCAGCCTGCTCTCTGTGAGATGTTTTGAGCAATTCCTAGAAATAAAAACATTTCCAGGAGCGCAGTGGATGAGGTGAATTAAGAATACGGTACTAGTGGACCTAAAATGGAGGATGGCGGGAACAGAACGCCATGTCCTGTGAGGAGGAACAGCGGCCAGGAGGCAGCCGAGGCCTCGCCGTGTGTCGTTTTAAGAGGGTCCAGCTGCTTCATTAACATTTGGAAGCCAGCTTTGCTTTCCTCCAAACCCCTGGACTCTGCCCAGCCTGGCTCTTTTTACACTTCACGCGAGTGTTCCTGGAAATGGCCTAACCTGGGAGGCCCAGCCTACATGCCGCACGGCTAGGGGCAAGAGCGGAAATGGTTTTCAGGGAGAGGGCCAGTGATAAATGAAAGCCACGCTGGCTAGTCCACTTGTTCCCTTTACCAAGGCTGTCACATTTGCCCCCATTCCACCTCACACTCGCTTTGCGGGTTTGTTATTAATTTTATTTAAACGTTACCAACGAGGGGAGTGAGTAGACGTCGTGGAATTGGACGCTATGTGCCCCACTGCAAAGAGTTTATTTTTTTTTTAAACAGCCTCAGATTTGGGGTGTCTCGTGACCACTTGCAGAATCACAGCTGCTAGAGAGCAAACTCTTTAGGTGTCATCGGCTTCCCTGCCATCAGGAGTGCTTGCTGACATCGAGGTAAAGCACAAACGAGATGGATTACCAATAAATTAACCTAATTATTAAATTGTTAGAAACCAACAAATTGTTACTAGCATTTGGGTATTAAACGGCCATACTTAAAGTGGATTCGAACTAGCAACCTTTCAGTTAACAGCCATTTACATTAACTGGTTGTAGCCCTGATGTTTCTGGCCCGGGCCTGGCGGCCCATGTACATTCCTTTGCTCCCAGGCCACATAGGGACCCCTTATCGCCCACCTTCCCACAGAGCAGCTGCAAGCAGAGGGGTGCTGGGCAACCTGCAAAATAAAACAGTCATTAACCCTTTCTGTAGCAGGTGATAGGCTACCGGAGTTCCTACCTTCCTGCTATATCCCTCTGAAAGACAACAGACACCAGAAGGGATTTGTAGGGTCCCAACGGGGGCCCCCTTTAATTTCAAACCATAAACAACATTATAACCTTAAAGACTATCTGTTTGATAACACCCTTCTGTTTCTTCTCTTTCCTACCCTGACATGATTCCTGTCCTAGACTGGCGATCAGCTCCGCCAGCACACCCTCCTCGAACGGGGTCATAGTTTGAGCTGACAAGGCAGGATCCTTCTACCCACCTAGGAGGAGGGGTCAGAGGATGGCACCGGTAGCGGTTCCCTCCGCTAGGCGGCCTTGGCAGGCTGTCACTTCTACTGACCCTATCACATCAGGGTACCTGCACCTTTTCCCTTGACGTCAACACTCCTCTATCTAACCTGATATAAATAAATAAAGATATCTACATATATACATTAATCACTATATACATACAGGTAATTAAAAAGATACTTACAAATTCATGAAAAACGATATACATTTACATGAATATGTACAATAATTATGGGCGTGTGGCTGCTGCTGTCAGTCACAGCTTGGGCCCTTTAACTCTGGCACAGTACCTTTGTTGTTGCTTCTAGGGTGTTGCTTATTTGGGGCAGGCTTGCCCCTCCATGCTGCTCCCTGAAGGGCTGGCCCACCATTAGGTACCAGAAATAGTTAAAGCGATGCCCCGTGCCCCTCATGGGGCTGTACACTCACACCATCGCCCTCGGCTTATTGCATATCCAACCAGCGGCCCTTGCCCTCATGGGGCTCTACACTCATACCGTCGCCCCCGGCTTATTGCATATCCAACCAGCGGCCCTTGCCCTCCTGGGGCCCTACACTCACACCGTCGCCCCCGGTTTATTGCATATCCAACCAGCGGCCCTTGCCCTAATGGGGCTCTGCCACGGGACCCTGCCCTCATATCTTCTTTGGGCGGTGCCCTGTGCCCAGGGGGCACCGCACTCCTCACTGCCACACCCGGCGTGATAATAATCATCTTCGCGTTAAAGCCTTGTGTCCCTGAGTGCTTTTAGCTCTCGGAGGCTGCTCAGGGCCACGGCCCGCCAAAACGAGCCCTATATACACCTCCTTCTCTTTCTTTCTTCCGTCAGACAACCTTTACTTGTAACAGAGTCACTTTATTTTCCTTTCAATCTACTCACCAACAAAATGCTGGAAGTAATTCCTCCACCTTACTGCCAAAAAAGTCAGAAGTAACGCTGGTGGTAACTCTGCCAAATTCCCCATCGAGTCCACAAATGGGGACTAACACTGCCATACCACCGCTTGTAATCCACCGGTAGTTCCACCAGACCAAGTGGCCGTAATGGTAATTCTGTTGGGCGGTATTCTGGTGAATTTACCACCGGAATACCGTCAAACTTGTAATAATGCCCTGTGTCCTTCAGGGGTAAAGCTATGCAACTTTTCTAGACGGACACTAATTGAGCCAGGGGCTACACAATTGTGCCACAGAGACCACCTCAGAAAAAGCTTCACAGCCACCCTAGACAAACACAATTGTTTGCTCAACATTTCTGAAGTACTTATCACGCAGTCATAATGCTTACATAACAGCTCACAAGCAGCGATACACATTTCTCTTCTGTTTCATTCATTGCGCAATCACCGAGTAAACCACTTACGAAATTTTCACCGTGTATTTAGCTAATTAACAGTTTTTGTGTCATACACACGCCCGGGCAGAGTTTAGTAAATGCTTAAATAAGGCGATTTTAACCCCTTAATTGCCATGCTATTATGCAAGTCTACGCAAAAAAGACAAGCATACTCGTTAAAGCAGCTTTACTTCAGAAATAGGTTTCTTTTTGTTTAGGGCAGGCCCCGAATAGCATCAAGAGCAAACACTCTGTTGTGTTTAATATGCTTCAAGGCACAGCTAAATCCACAGGTGAAAACCAGGGAACTTTCTGGGAATTCCCTGCCCCCTTCCCACAGCGGAAGTGTAATCCTGTAGCCACTGTTATAGTCCTACTTTTATGTTGGCGGCCTGTCCTGGGTTTTCATTTTGATACCAAGGGGCCCTTTGTGTTCGAACCTTCGGACATCAAAGTGAGCTGGGCATGAGATGGTGGTCTAGTGGTTTCGTTCGGTATCACCCACCCTGGACTCATGGTACTCTCATTGCAAGCTTCCTACTGTCCATAGATTTGAATGGGCTCTCACTTGCCAAAACATCTGATTTCACATGCCTTGGACCCTCGCCAGGTTGAGATGCGTGCATGCAATCAGAATCTTCAAAGATCCAACTCAATCTGGTGGAAATAAAGTTGACCAATTACAGATCGTTTCTACTGGAACCGCCTGCGGCATATGGAGTATAGCGCATTGGGTTATAATTATATTTGTTCATTTATAACGCGCTTAATACCAGACGCGGGATCAGGATTCGAACCTGTGTTGCTCTGCGTTGTGTTTCTGCCAAGAAAAACGCGTTGCCCCTGAGCTATGCTCCCTGATACTAACAGAAACCGATAGACAACAACAGACTTCAATAACCATTTCCAAGGAATAAATGAAATCCACTGAAATGCTCTCCATGTCAGTGCAGTATATGTCCAAAACCCCATACATCAGCAGGTGGCTCCAGGAGAAGACATGTTTGACAGGTCAACTTGGATTTACATCAGAAAGTGCCTGTGCACACAGAACACAGTAGGATATCCAATGAAAGAACTTCTTTAGTCTCCTCTAATCTGCCTTTGTTATATGGTGTACTCCTTCTGAGACATACTGTCCAGGTGAGTAGCGCGCAAGACAAATGCTTAGCTGAGACATGGGGCTAGCCTGCTGTCTCAGCCCATCATCATTTTGGGATCGATAAATTGAACACCATTACATTGGGGTCAAAATAACACCTCTTATAGTAGCACAGCGCTTTGACGTTGGAGTTATCCAGTATGAAGCACTGTAAAATAACACACATTATTATTATTGGGCCTAGATGCACTGATGTACACAGCCATTTCAGTACAGAAGATAAAGATTAAGGGCCACCGTCTTCCAAAGGGCAGCCGAGCACTTTGTACCTCAAATGGTTCTGCGGATATTACTGAGTGCCGCTAGAGTTCATATCTGACATCCAGGAGTAACCAGAGAGTCTAAGTTCCAAGAGATTTTCTTAAATAGTGTTTCCCAGGACTGCACAGGTAGGAATCCCTGTGTGGGTCTGATGGGCATGTTCAATATTTCATTAATCCACACACAGATATTCAGTACTTAGAGCAGTGGTCTTCATACTGTGGGGCTGGCCTCCTGAAGACGCCCCAGAGGATGTCTAGGTTGCAGGGGTGAGGGGCGAGGCTCTTTAAAAAGGGTAAATGGTGACTGCTTTTAATAATAATAATATACCATCTATATAGCGCTATGAACCCTCAGGCATGTGAGCGCTGTTATTATTACCCACTGTGTGTGGTGCTCTTTTCGAGCTCGGAAGAATGAAAGGCTGAGTTTGGCTCTGCCCGGATTCGAACCTGCGTGAGTGGCTCTGTACAGATGTCAAAGCGAACACTCTGCTCGCTGTGCTATTTGACCGGCTATAGAAAGTATAAGCAGTTACAGGTTCCGAAGGGCATGGAAATAATATTTGTACTGAAGGGAAGGCTCAGCATAAAAGAGTAGTTTAAATAAGAGTGATGCACAAAGTCAGCCTTGTGGATCTCCAGTAACACACACTTCAGGTCTGCAGAAACACTAGTAATACCGCCACAGATTGTGGGGTCATCAAGAGTGCCACATGGCTGGTCCTAGGTGCATGCAGTGGGGTCATCAAGAGTGCCACATGGCTGGTCCTAGGTGCATCCAGTGTGCCACACTGCAGACCTGAAGCACTAGTAATACCGACACAGATTGTGGGGTCATCAAGAGAGCCACGTCACTGGTCCCAGGTGCATCCAGTGTGCCACACTGCAGACCTGAAGCACTAGTAATACCGCCACAGATTGTGGGGTCATCAAGAGTGCCACGTCGCTGGTCCCAGGTGCATCCAGGGTGCCACACTGCAGACCTGAAGCACTAGTAATACCGCCACAGATTGTGGGGTCATCAAGAGTGCCACATGGCTGGTCCCAGGTGCATCCAGGGTGCCACACTGCTGACCTGAAGCACTAGTAATACCGCCACAGATTGTGGGGTCATCAAGAGTGCCACATGGCTGGTCCCAGGTGCATCCAGGGTGCCACACTGCAGACCTGAAGCACTAGTAATACCGCCACAGATTGTGGGGTCATCAAGAGTGCCACATGGCTGGTCCCAGGTGCATCCAGTGTGCCACACTGCAGACCTGAAGCACTAGTAATACCGCCACAGATTGTGGGGTCACCAAGAGTGTCACGTGGCTGGTCCCAGGTGCATCCAGTGTGCCACACTGCAGACCTGAAGCACTAGTAATACCGCCACAGATTGTGGGGTCACCAAGAGTGTCACGTGGCTGGTCCCAGGTGCATCCAGTGTGCCACACTGCAGACCTGAAGCACTAGTAATACCGCCACAGATTGTGGGGTCATCAAGAGTGCCACGTGGCTGGTCCCAGGTGCATCCAGTGTGCCACACTGCAGACCTGAAGCACTAGTAATACCGCCACAGATTGTGGGGTCATCAAGAGTGCCACTTCGCTGGTCCCAGGTGCATCCAGTGTGCCACACTGCAGACCTGAAGCACTAGTAATACCGCCACAGATTGTGGGGTCATCAAGAGTGCCACGTCGCTGGTCCCAGGTGCATCCAGGGTGCCACACTGCAGACCTGAAGCACTAGTAATACCGCCACAGATTGTGGGGTCATCAAGAGTGCCACGTCGCTGGTCCCAGGTGCATCCAGGGTGCCACACTGCAGACCTGAAGCACTAGTAATACCGCCACAGATTGTGGGGTCATCAAGAGTGCCACGTCGCTGGTCCCAGGTGCATCCAGGGTGCCACACTGCAGACCTGAAGCACTAGTAATACCGCCACAGATTGTGGGGTCATCAAGAGTGCCACATGGCTGGTCCCAGGTGCATCCAGGGTGCCACACTGCAGACCTGAAGCACTAGTAATACCGCCACAGATTGTGGGGTCATCAAGAGTGCCACATGGCTGGTCCCAGGTGCATCCAGGGTGCCACACTGCAGACCTGAAGCACTAGTAATACCGCCACAGATTGTGGGGTCATCAAGAGTGCCACGTCGCTGGTCCCAGGTGCATCCAGTGTGCCACAGTGCAGACCTGAAGCACTAGTAATACCGTCACAGATTGTGGGGTCATCAAGAGTGCCACATGGCTGGTCCCAGGTGCATCCAGTGTGCCACACTGCAGACCTGAAGCACTAGTAATACCGCCACAGATTGTGGGGTCATCAAGAGTACCACATGGCTGGTCCCAGGTGCATCCAGTGTGCCACACTGCAGACCTGAAGCACTAGTAATACCGCCACAGATTGTGGGGTCATCAAGAGTGTCACATGGCTGGTCCCAGGTGCATCCAGGGTGCCACACTGCAGACCTGAAGCACTAGTAATACCGCCACAGATTGTGGGGTCATCAAGAGTGCCACATGGCTGGTCCCAGGTGCATCCAGGGTGCCACACTGCAGACCTGAAGCACTAGTAATACCGCCACAGATTGTGGGGTCATCAAGAGTGCCACATGGCTGGTCCCAGGTGCATCCAGGGTGCCCCACTGCAGACCTGAAGCACTAGTAATACCGCCACAGATTGTGGGGTCATCAAGAGTGCCACATGGCTGGTCCCAGGTGCATCCAGGGTGCCCCACTGCAGACCTGAAGCACTAGTAATACCGCCACAGATTGTGGGGTCATCAAGAGTGCCACATGGCTGGTCCCAGGTGCATCCAGGGTGCCACACTGCAGACCTGAAGCACTAGTAATACCGCCACAGATTGTGGGGTCATCAAGAGTGCCACATGGCTGGTCCCAGGTGCATCCAGGGTGCCACACTGCAGACCTGAAGCACTAGTAATACCGCCACAGATTGTGGGGTCATCAAGAGTGCCACATGGCTGGTCCCAGGTGCATCCAGGGTGCCACACTGCAGACCTGAAGCACTAGTAATACCGCCACAGATTGTGGGGTCATCAAGAGTGTCACATGGCTGGTCCCAGGTGCATCCAGGGTGCCACACTGCAGACCCGAAGCAAGGTAATACCGCCACAGATTGTGGGGTCATCAAGAGTGCCACATGGCTGGTCCCAGGTGCATCCAGTGTGCCACACTGCAGACCCGAAGCACTAGTAATACCGCCACAGATTGTGGGGTCATCAAGAGTGCCACATGGCTGGTCCCAGGTGCATCCAGTGTGCCACACTGCAGACCCGAAGCACTAGTAATACCGCCACAGATTGTGGGGTCATCAAGAGTGCCACATGGCTGGTCCCAGGTGCATCCAGTGTGCCACACTGCAGACCCGAAGCACTAGTAATACCGCCACAGATTGTGGGGTCATCAAGAGTGCCACATGGCTGGTCCCAGGTGCATCCAGTGTGCCACACTGCAGACCCGAAGCACTAGTAATACCGCCACAGATTGTGGGGTCACCAAAAGTACCACATGGCTGGTCCCAGGTGCATCCAGTGTGCCACACTGCAGAACTGAAGCACTGGTAATACCGCCACAGATTGTGGGGTCACCAAAAGTACCACATGGCTGGTCCCAGGTGCATCCAGTGTGCCACACTGCAGACCTGAAGCACTGGTAATACCGCCACAGATTGTGGGGTCACCAAGAGTACCACATGGCTGGTCCCAGGTGCACCCAGTGTGCCACACTGCAGACCTGAAGCACTGGTAATACCGCCACAAATTGTGGGGTCACCAAGAGTGCCACATGGCTGGTCCCAGGTGCATCCAGTGTGCCACACTGCAGACCTGAAGCACTAGTAATACCGCCACAGATTGTGGGGTCTTCGGGGCATTCAGTGTGCCACACTGCAGACCTTAGGTACCTTCAATTAGCCACACTTTTGGTCTTGAGGACCTGTAGTGATCCACAACTTTGTTCTTGGGTGAGCCATATTCATGGTCTTAAGAACCTCCAGAAAGTCACATAACAGTGCCTAGCAGTCACTAGCTCCAGTAATCCACACTACACATCGTGAGTACATCCAGTGAGCCATACATCGGTCTGAGTTATTTAAGAGGGCCACGCTGCAGGATAGAAAAACTGGCAGTGACCTGCACTACAGAATTTAAGTGTTTTCAGTGAGCCACACTGCAGATCTGAAGCACTTCCAGTGGATCATCCCACACAGGTCTTGAGTACCTCCAGTACTCACACTGTAAGTCATGAGTACCTCCAAAGAGCTGAACTGCAGATCATAAGTGCTTCCAGTGAGAAATAATGCAGGCCTTGATTATATCCAGATAACCATATAATGGGCCTCATTAGGACCCAGGCAGTAAGGGGTTTACGGCGGCGTAAACAGCGCCGACCCTTACTGCCTGATTCCGAGGTCCCTTAGCGCCATGGAGGATTTAACACCTGCTTACCGGTCAAGTGGCACAGCGAGTAGAGCGCTCGCTTTGACAACAGTGCAGAGCACCTAAGGGTTCGTAGCGCTATATAAATGCCAAATTATTATAATTAATTAATTAATTTTAGCAGGTGTTAAAATCCATGGCGCTAAGGGACCTTGTTGTTAATTACGCCACCGTAATTTACGGTGGCGTAATTAACGCCTTCCCCACTCCCATTATGCCCTATGGGGCAAAAATGGGAATGGGGAAGGGTAAATGGGTTAATGGGGACTTACCGCCCCGCCAACCTCGGAATGGGGCGGTAAGTCCGCCAACCACCATGGCGTAAACGTAGTTTACGCCATGGTGGTAAAGGTACGACCCAGGCGATAACTTACCGCCTGGGTCGTAATGAGTGTGTTTTAGTACCCCCAGTGCTCTATGCTGTGCTTGATTACTTCCAATGAAATACGACAGAACTATCTTCAGTCTTCCATACTATGGGCAAGGTTCGAACTTTAGGGCGCTGGGAGCTATTTATCTCCTGCTTGTAGCCTATACCAGCCTATAACAGCCTGGTTCCTGACACCAACCGTTACCAGCTACTTAGCTCCCCAGGCCAAATGATGCTGAATAAACACACCTATGTGAATTGAACTCTGTGTGTTTGGGACAATTTATAAATAAACATTAGCATACTACATTAAGCAAAAAGGGTGATAAATAATGGATGAAAGGATAATATTGCATCTTATGTAAAAGTGAGACTTCAGAACGCTATGTACTAGCTTCTCGTTCCCCAGTGGTCTCTCCTAGCCACTGGCTAATGCTGGATATCCAGTAGCTGCTTTTAGCGCCTGCTTATCCAGTCTTAATTTTGAGCCATGTAAGGGCCTTGTGCAACTCCAGTGATCCACATTGTGGGTCCCGATTACATTCACGATTCACACCCTGATTCTGAGGCCCTCTGTAAATAGGATTTAGTGTCTACTTGGATCCCTTGGCTTGGACTGAGCTGTGAGCCAAGCACACCAGAGCCAAGGCCTGGGCCCTGTTTAGCTTGAACTGGTTTACAAGCAAGCAGCTTCCCTTAAGCTACTAAAAACAGGAAGCCAATGTAGTGGCACAGAGCAGAGCGAAACCGCTTATTTCAGGGCTAGCCGACTAAGTTAACACAATTCAAATGCATGTCAAATAATTGATGGAATGTAAAGACCAGTACATTAAAATTAAAAAAAAAAAAACAAATCAAGGGAACTATACTAGATTTGCAATGGGGTAAAAAGAAACAAAATCCTGCAATAGTCAAATGTTCCTGAGAGTTATATCTCTTTCCTTCATAGACTTAGTGGGGCTCATTACGAGCTTGGCAGTGAGGCAAAATCGTTTACCTCAATTTTTCCAGATAGTAATACTAGCGATGTTCTGAAGTAAAGTGGCTGAATTACCATACGGTAATACTGGCGGTGGTAAACTGTAGGTAACTCTTCAACTTTACCTCCACGAATCACCAGTATTAGTATCCGGTAATACCGTCATAAATCCCTAGGGATTTACACCGGCAAACCGTCACTTGTAATCAGGTGGTATTACCACAAGAGGCGGTATCAGTAATTTGGTTAATTTGCCCTAGTGAGACACAAAGTGATATTCCAAAGCCCAGAAGCTGGGCCCGCATCGGATGATCTCTCATTCATCGTCTGATCTCTCATTCATCGTCTGACACAATTTACCAAGACGCCATTCACCTTCGATGCAAGAACACCAAAGGCACCTTTCAAAGACGGGTGCTCCAAAGGCCGGTCTGCTAAGCAGCCGTGGGGGGCTGTTCCTTACAGGGTGACTGCCTCTTGGATTCTGCACCAGCCCCAGTGTGCCTATAACTATTGTAGCCATCATCTCTGGTGCTAATTTGGTGTAAGGGGGTAATTGTAATTGTTTATTTATAACGCGTGCGAACCTGTGTTGCACCGTGTCGTCTTCCTTCCAAGGCAAGCTTGTTGCCCCAGAGCTACCCTCCCGGTGCTTTTCAGGGTCTGCTTTCAGCTGTCCAGAACGCAAGAAGGCTCTTCTGCATTGCTTCTTACTGTCCAGTGGTCCAACAAACGACTTTTTTGGTATTTATTCTAACAAGATTTAGTTTAGTTTAGTTTATTTATTTGTAGAGCGCACTAAGTCCTGAGGCTAATTTCCTGTGCAGTAGCCTGTTTTGTTTGAGTTCAATTATATGACTATGATAATTAAGGTAATCAACCGTTTATTTATTTCCTACACCTTCCCCCATTAGTTCCTACAACTCTATAAACCTGATAAATTAGCACGATTCAATAACATTGTATTTGATAAATGTCAGAGATGTGTAGCTGTGAGATCTCTCGTCCATAAAATGGTGACATCTCCAGAATTATAAGACTTTTTGGCCAACTGTTAACACGCATCTCTGAAGCCAGGGCTAATAATTTTCAAACGGATGCCCCCCAAACTGCCCCAAATGGATACCGTTTTGTTGGTATCCACTTTGATAGCAAAACAAATACCCGGCGCAGGTCCGACTGGCAAGTAAAGAACCAAATAGGAAAGACCTAGGACTACATGAATTGACCGAGGAATTGCCATTTCTGTTATGGAAATCAATTATTATGTGTTGACAGGCTTTGGATTCCTGCGATAAAATATATCACGGTCATAGACCATCTCATAGAAATTGGCTGTGTGAGTGGCGGTTGCTGTACAAACAGGCTCTGCTGGAAATAAGGTGCACTGAATCTTATTTATAATAATGCACCTTAGTAAAAATAGCCGCAAATTAATTTGTTTTTTTAATCTGAGTAACATTATTGCCAGCAGGATAAGGGGTGTGAATAAAAGATGTTAATCATTATTGTGACTACATATTGGAAGAGTGCCCTTCAGAAATAGGTAGAGCCCTCTCCTGTTACATAGCTCTCCACCCAAACACTTTTGTCGGGTGACACTCACCTTGTACACAGCTGATTCTCCTGCCAAGCATCCTGCATGTCCATTCACTGCAACTTTTTCTATTTGTATTTTATTTGGAATTTATAAAGCACTTTAACCCAAAGCGCTGTACATAGTTAATAAAACCAGTACAGTAAAATTAAATGCATGGAACAATAAAAGCACGTAGCCTTGTGAGTCAATATCAAGAAGATGGGCTTTTAGTGAGGAGCGAAATAAAGACTATAGAGAAATTGTCACACATTGGGGTCTGAGTGACTCGCGCACCTCTTCATCACGCCCGGTGAAACAAACCAACAAGGTGCCTACCAAAGTTGTGACGCTTCGCCACAATATCTGACGTTTTTCAGCCCCTTACTTCTCTCGGTGGCGGTTACCCTGGAGGTTGGGCTCAACAACATCAAAGTTATCGACAACCTAGCCTTTGCCTACAACTCCAAAGAAACCTAATTTTGCGTGTAGTTCCAACTATGCGGAACGTGAGCTCTGACGGGCTTACGGCGCTCCGCCTCCTGATTATATTAGGCACTGCAGCGATAAGGATGCTGCTTCTGATTAAAGTTGCAACCGGCATCCAAAGTTTTGGCTTCTGTGCCTTCCAGCCTTCCCGTATACCAATTCCTGAGAATTCTCAAATACTTTTGACTTCCTGTGTACCGGACCCTTGCCAGTTCTACGGTTTGCTTGTATCCTGATTTTGTACTGTTTCTGCCTACCTGTGTACCGGACATTTGCCTGTTTACTGGATTGCCTTCCTCCTGATTTATGTACCACCGCCTTCTCTTCCCAGCTGACTTCAAGTACTGTGCCATTTCAGTGTTCTTTTGTGGATTTCGACTCCATTCCGAGGTTTTGGATTTGCTCCCTCAAGTGCACGCAAGGACGCTTTGCTGATTTAACACAAAACTCTTTTTTCCGAAAGTGCACACAGGGACACCTTGCTGAATACTGTGCACCTACCCGAATCTAGTGCGCCCCTCGTGCCGCCCGGGTATAGCTTCTCTAATAACCTTTCTGTTTATTGTTTTGTACTTCTGTTGTTCTAGTTTAGGTTATTTCAACTCCTGTACAATTCCTTCTGGTAAAACTTCCTTCATTTCTATTCCTATCTGAATCTATTCATTTCTTACCCGAATCCTCAAAATAGAAGTTAATTTCTTTTCTGTACTTACAGGGGAAATTCCATTTCTGTTCCTTTTCGATGATAAGGGGAGTGGGTGACCCAGGTACTTTCTGCTTCAGAGAAGGCTTTTCTCTTTTGATGATCTTTGTGTTTTCCAAGTATTTAACAATTGTCCTTTTCTTTTTAGCTGGGTCTGTGGCGGTGTGTTCTCCCCGCTCTTTTGGGTGATCAGTCTCTCAGTCTGTAATTTAGTACAGCTGAGGGTTATATCATCAAAAAGAGCTTATTCCCTCAACAGAGAGGAGGCTCAGGTGGAGGCTCCATCTCAAGCTCTTCAATCAAAATCCAGTACTTCCTTCCTGGTCGCTTGCCTGAAGCACTCGCCGGCCGGTGAGTAATAAAATCAGAAGCCATGGATGAGACGGACCCTCTCAACGCTTTGGTTCGCTTGGTGTCCGAACTTCGTACTGATATGACGGCAGCGCATGATGCATTGCATCACAGGATTGACAGTCTGCAGAGATTTCCAACTCCTCAGACTCTGGGCATAGATTCCTCCGGTGCTACGGCTTCAGGTTCTGGCGCCTCTACGGCTGCCGCCTCCGGGTTTTCCACAAATCCTGTGCTCATGGCTACACAGTTCCTGTTGGCCCCCCGGAGTGTTTCACAGGTGATCCAAAACAATACTGTACTTTCATTAATCAGTGTAAATTACACTTTCTTTGCCGCCCAACTGCTTTCCTCAATTCCACGACAAAGGCGGCTTTTATTCTTTCTCATCTAGGGGGGACGGCAGCTGCTTGGGCTAATCCTCTACTTGAATCTAACAGTTACGTTCTATACGACTGTGACGCTCTTATCACAGCCATGAACAGGGTCTTTGATACCCCCTATAAATCACAGGCCACAGACCTGGAATTCTTGAATCTACGCCAGGGCACTTCATCTCTGTTTACCTATCTTACTCGTTTCAACCAATTGGCGGCTGAAACAGATTGGCCTGAGGAGAAGAAGTCGGCAATATTCTATAAAGGTCTGTCTGAAGAATTAAAAGACATCCTAGCTACTGTCCCCGTGGTTCCTACTGTTTTTGGGGAACTTTTGGATTTAGTTTTGCAGATAGACACCAGAAGGTTCGAAAGAAAGGGGGAGCGTAAGCCACAAGTAAATGTAACTCCCACCTTTGACCCTGTGCCAACACAATCTTCTGCCCCAGAGCCAATGCAAGTGGGGGCAGTGCGGGGTCCTCTAACCCCTGCACAACGTGAGTATCGACGTTCTCACAACCTATGTATGTACTGCGGCTCGGCCGATCACCAGCTGAAAGACTGTCCAAAGAAACCCAACAAGAAGGCTGGAAACGCCAAATCCCGGCGATAGACAGAGTCCCTACGCCGGTAATCTTATCATTGGACTCTCATGGTACTGCTTCCGCCCCTGTCACCTTGCCGGTAGTATTTACTGCAACTGCTGACACTTCCTTTTCTTCTCTGGCTATCATCGATTCTGGGGCAACAGGGAATTATATGGACTATGATTATGCTGTCAATCACAGGGTTCCTATATTGGATAAGGCCCAACCAGAGGCGGTCCACGCAGTGGACGGCACTTCTCTGGTTTCTGGAATGGTAACCCAAAACACGTCCCTTGTCCGTATGCAAACAGAAGACGGACATGTGGAAACTATCTCCTTTCATTTGATAAAAGCACCACAATTTCGGGTCATCTTGGGAGTTCCATGGTTACGCTATCACAACCCGGCCATTGATTGGGCTGAAAAAAACGTCCAGTTTCCTTCCTCGGTCTGCAATGAAAAATGTTTTCATGACTCAAATGTGTGTCTGGTGTCTTCTTGTCAGGCATTGGCAGCCTCCAATGCATTTATCGGTGCTATTACCTCTACCAAGGAAGTTCATGTTCCCTCAGAATACAGTGATTTTCGGGACGTCTTTGACAAAGGGGGCGCAGATGTTCTGCCCCCTCACAGACCCTACGATTGCCCTATTGATTTATTGCCAGGGGCTAAGATACCAGCAGGAAGGGTGTATTCGCTTACACTGCCTGAAGACAAAGTACTTAAGGAATACATCAACAAGGCCTTGATCACCGGGTTCATCAGACCATCTAAGTCTCCTGCGGCATCTCCCTTCTTTTTCGTCCCTAAGAAAGAAGGCGATCTTCGCCCTTGCATTGATTACAGGGCCTTGAACGCTATAACTGTAAAGAATCAATACCCTCTTCCGCTGATATCTGTTCTTTTAGATCAGCTTGGTTCTTCAGCAATTTTCACTAAACTAGACCTTCGAGGTGCATATAACCTTGTTCGAATACGAGAGGGGGATGAGTGGAAAACAGCCTTCAAGACCCGGTATGGACTGTTTGAGTACCTGGTGATGCCCTTTGGGCTATGTAATGCGCCTGCTACCTTCCAGGCATTCATGAATGATATTTTTCATTATTATCTGGACCAATTTGTCATTGTCTACTTAGACGATATTTTGATATACTCTTCTTCAATGGAGGAACACATTGACCATGTTCGTCTCGTGCTTCAGAGACTACGAGACAATCATTTATTTGTAAAAGCTGAAAAATGTGTATACAATTCTACTGAAGTAGAGTTCTTAGGGTACGATCTTACTAATCACGGCATTAGAATGAGCCGTTCTAAAGTCAGAGCAGTTCTCGAATGGCCTGTGCCTACTAACACCAAGGCATTACAATCTTTTTGGGTTTTTCAAACATTTACAGACGATTAATTCACTCGTTTTCGTCCATTTCAGCTGCTTTGACAGCATTGACCAGTTCTAAACGGGCATTCCAATGGAGTCCAGAGGCGCAACAGTCCTTTGAAGCTCCGAAAGCCGCCTTCTCGACTGCTCCAGTACTGCAACATCCAAATCCGCTCTTACCATGTCTAGTGGAGGCCGATGCCTCAGGTTCGACCATTGGAGCAGTATTGTCTCAGCGTTGTCCCGATTCAGGTGAAATACATCCTGTCGCCTTTCATTCACGGAAGTTGACTCAATATGAACAAAACTACCCTATCACGGAAAGAGAGTTGTTGGCCATCAAGGATGCCTTTTCTGAATGGAGACATCATTTGCTGGGTGCGCGTCATCCTGTCACAGTCTTTTCAGACCATCAGAGTCTTCTTGCGTTTAAGTCCATGAAATGTCTTACTGCTAGACAGGCTCGCTGGCACCTCTTCTTTTCACAATTTAACTTCACCATTACTTATCGGACAGCCCGATTCAATACCTGTGCTGACGCTTTGTCACGTTTGTCTTCTAATTCTGGTGGTAAAACTAACGACCACTCTGTTTTGCTACCCTGTAGAGTGGTCTGTGGTTGCACTCCCCAACCTCCATTATGCTCCCTGATCTCTGAGTGGGTTTCTTCACACGCAAGGGAGTGTGAAGCTCTCAACCTCGATATAGTGCAAGGTTTGCCTTACATCCAGGGCAGATTGTTTTTACCTCCTGGTGATGCGCGTTTACGTGCACTTGCTTGGTCTCATGATTCGCTTATGGCGGCTCATCCGGGACAACAAAAGACTCTTGACTCTTTGCGCCGTTGGGATTGGTGGCCTTCTATGTCAAGCGACGTAATCGATTACTTGGCCTCCTGTTCAGTATGTTCTCAGTCTAAAATCTCTAGATCTAAACCTGAGGATTTATTGCAGCCTCTTCAAGTGCCACATAAACCATGGTACATGGTCTCTATGGATTTTATAGTCGATCTGCCGTCTGTGGATAGCTTTGATACAATTTGGGTTGTCATCGATTATTTCACTAAAATGGCACTCTTCATTCCGTGTTCCGGGCTGCCTTCTGCACCTATATTGGCCTCCATGTTTCTGAAACAGGTTTTTCGATTCTTTGGACTCCCTTCCATTGTGGTTTCGGACCGCAGTCCTCAGTTTACGTCCCGCTTCTGGAGGGCGTTGACATCGTCCCTTGGTGTTGATGACAGGTTCAGTTCTGCTTATCACCCGCAGACGGATGGGCAAACCAAAAGGCTCAATGCAACTCTTGAACAATACCTGCGTTGTCTTTGTCTCCATTTCCAGTCATCATGGTTGGCGATGTTGCCATCCGCCAAATTCGCCTATAACAACTCGCGACATTCGGCTTCTGGTGTTTCTCCTTTCTTTGCTTTGTATGGTTACTATCCTCGGTCTTTGCCCCTGGATCCTACACTTCCTATTGACAACCGGCTGCACAAGCTTGTATTCGGGATCTCTCGAGCTCTTCAATCAACATCCAGTACTTCCTTCCTGGTCGCTTGCCTGAAGCACTCGCCGGCCGGTGAGTAACAGAAATAGCACGAAGAGAAAGTGGAATAGAATTCCAGTGGGATGGTGCGAGTAATCAAAAGAAACAAAAACAGGATTTAGCACAGGGAGGATGCGGAATAGCACGAAGCAATTGAAAGTGGGAGCGGAGAGAACAGGTCGGAGTGTAAAAAGATATTTCCAGGTCAAATGACCATTTTCTTTTTCAAATTGGAAAATAAATTGATCTGTCACGCCCCTGCCACGCACGAGTGCGCGCAACGGCTGACAGACTCAACAGGACCCGGAAGCGGAGTAGGAGGAAAATGGATAGGTGTATGTGTGAGTGTGTGCGTGGAGTGTCTGTGTGTCTTTTAGTTTGGAGGAGTCTTGGGTGGGGAGGGAGAGGGTGGGGGCTGAAGGAGTGCGGTTTGGGGGAAAAATCCCCTGATTTTGATGTAATCAGGCAGGAGAGGGAGCGGGTGGGGCGGTGCAAAGGGAGGATCGGTGGGTGAAACCTCAGAATTAAAAAAAGAAAACACAGGCATGTCCTTTTGCCGTTTTCTGAAGGCCGCATAAAATCGAATGAACCAAATCGGTCTTTTTAATGTGCGACCTTCAGAAAGCGGGAAAATGACATAGAACCAAAAAGATACCAGAGAAGAAAGATAGATTGGAGCAAGACCATGAAGAGATTTACAGACAAGACACAGAAAGTTACATTTTAGACGTGAATAAAAAGAGAGCCAACCAAGAGTAGAAAGAGAAGGAATAATAGAGTCACGTGGAGGAAGAAGATAAATAAGATGAACCGAGGCATTGAACACTGATTTCAATGGGGCGCCATAAGAAAGAGGAAGTCCAAACAGACAGTACATTAGAAAAGAAGAGAAAAAATCAGCGAGGATGTCAAATGTTTAGTAGTGTCCAGCATTAGAAAGGGATGGGCCTTACGGGTATGATAGCGACAGGCTTGAGAAGATAAAGAGATATGATGCTAGAAAGATAGATAAGAATCAAAGTAAAGTCCCAGGTTACGAGCCGATAGGAAGCTGAGAGGGTGGGGAGAAAATAGAGGAAGTAGAAAGAGGGGGTGGGATAGTATTAGAAAAGAAAAAGAGTACTTCAGTTTTAGTAGTGTTTAATATCAAGAAGTGTTCCGCTATCCAAGTATTAAAAGCTGCTAGATATGTAGAAAGTGTATTGTGAATTTCAGGAGTGAAGGAAGAAAAAGATAAGAAAAGTTGAGTATCATCCGCATAAAAGTTGTGCGAAAGACCCAGAAATGAAATGACTTCAGCCGGAGGGCAAGTATAGAGGGAAAAAAGAAATGGAACGAGAACAGAACCCTAGGGAACATTATGAACAAGCAGAAAAGTATCAGATGTTAACCCTGCCCAACATACCGAAAGGGTCCTTTGGGATAGATAGGATTGAAACCAAGAAAGAACAGACCCTGAGAACCCAAAAGAAGAGAGTGAGGAAAGTAGCAGAGTGTGATCAACAGTATCAAAAGCAGCAGATAAATCTAAAAGAATAAGTGAAGATGACTGCTTAGAGTAACGTGCAGAGAGTAGTGAATTGGAGACAGAGACAAGAGACGTTTCTGTGGAACGAAAAGGGCGGAATCCCGATTGAAATCGACGAAGAATAGAATTATGAGAAACAAAGGGAAACTTGAGAATAGACGAGACGTTCAAGAATTTTAGAAAGATACAGTAAAAGAGAAATAGGACTAAAGTTAGAAGCCAAAGAAGAAAAAGCAGAAGGTTTTTCTAGAATAGGAAGAATGGAGGCATTTCTAAAGGAAGCAGGAAAAACAGACGTCAGAAGATAAGTATTGAATAAGGCAGTTAGGTAAGAAACAAGAGAGGGGTACATTTTAGGAATAAGAACTGCTGGAACAGGCTCAACTGGGGAAGCAGTAGGATGAGCCCAGCTTAACACAAGAGAAATCTCCTCATTAGAAATGGAAGAGAAGCAGAAAATAGTAGTATTAGGACCTGATGATGGAGCAATAATGGTATTTGACATAAACGACTCAATGGTAGCCCGAAGAGAGGCTACCTTTTAGGAGAAGATAAGAGCAAGATCAGAAGCAGGCAAACTCATACTAAAAAATAATCAGGAGTGGTAGGAGAAGGGAGAAATGAAAGAGTTTGAAATAGATGTTTAGGGTGAGTTGACTGAGAATGTAAAAGATCAGAAAAGTAGGAACGTTTAGCAGAAAGCAAAAGGCCATCATAGAGCACATGATAGGAAGAGTAAGACAACTGATCACCTTAAAACCTGGATTTGCGCCAATGACGCTCAAGATGGCGAAGTGCACGTCGCATGGCACAAAGTTGTGGAGAATGCCAGGGTTGAGGAGGTTTACGAGAAGGATAACATGTAGAAATTGGGCAAAGGTCATCCAGTGAGGAAATAAGAGATGATAAAATAGTAGCAGCCTCATCAGCAGGCATAATGGCAGAAAAGGCAGTGTGAGAAGGAAGAATAGCAGTACATGATGAAATGAAATAAAGTGGTGCTCAAAGAACGTAGATCCCGTCTATGATAAGATGTTGTGTACGGGCATGGGTCAGATACTAAAGGTGATGGAAAAATTGAAAAGGAGAGAAGATGATGATCAGAAAGATACACCGGGAGTGCAGCAATGAGAGAAGCAGAAAGAGGAGAAGTGAAGATAAGATCAAGAGACACGCCTGACACATGAGAGGAAGGAGGAAGGAGGAAGGAATGGAGAGAGAAAATAGGAATCAAGAACTGTAAGAAATGGAAGAATACATGTGTGGAGGACAAGTGAAGATTAAAATCTCCGAAAAGAATAAAAGGAACAGAGGAAGGTAGTATAAAAGAGAGAGGAATATCAGTATCAGAACAAAAGGACCCAATCTGACCTGCTGGATGATAAATGAGCAGAAAGTATATAGGGTAGGGCTTAGAAAAGAAGGTATGTTAATACTCAAATGAGGAAAAGACAGGAAGAGTCAGCGGGCTCTCACCTGCCAAAAACAAAATCGGGTGTTTTCACCCAACTTGGCTACACAAAAGGTTGAGAGCTATGCAGTTCAATGCAGTTATAGTGCCAAAATCAGTTTCCCCTATCTACAATGGGAAACAATGAGTTGGCACAATAACTGTTGAACCCATATGCAGCAGACTTACATTTGTTGTTGTGGGGTGTGTGCGTCATGACTTACAGCCCCTGCCCTCCCCATGAACTATTACACCACAACAATTTGGTCAAGTGTTGGCAATAAACGTCTGTAGGTTTTTATTGAAACAGATATGGTTATAGGAACATAAACAATGCTTGTATATCATAATAATATCCTTTTCGGCACCGGGTGCTGAGGTAACCCCCTCTGGCCCGTGCCGCCATACACGGGCAGGTTCTCAGCTGTCTGTGTTCCCCCACAAGTTTGTTTATTTGCAGCCCCTGGTGGCTAAAGTGGAGGAGATTTCTCTAAAGAAATGCTCCATGCCATGTTCTGATTGCTGGGTGCCGTCCTTGTGGAAAAGGTTGGGGTCCCCCAATGTTAGGACGGGTGTTTTATAAACCCCAGGCCCCTGGCTAGGCAGAATTTCTCTAGCCCTCTATTTAATTTCCTTCTGGAAATGTCCACTGCTTTGTAACAGGTGGCCCCCTGCCATTTTCTTCTAGCCAAGATTGCTTAGAAATACATTTCTGTGTCCCCCCCAACTGTGAGAAATGTCTGAAAAAGAGGCGCAGATTTCTTCATATACATTTTTTCTTCCTATGGACACCAGATCATTGCCCCCTAGGTGTAATATCAGGAATTCCGGCAGGTCTCTGTATGCAACCATGTCTGCTAGTATGTCATGATATGATATGATATGATATGATTGTTTATTTATATAGCGCCTATACACAGAAGTGTTTCAAAGCGCTTCAAGGAGGGAGGGAACATAGGAAATTCAGTACATTCAGTAAAGTCCTTGAGCAATATAGAATGTGGAAAATAACTACCATAATAGGCCTGACGACATTTCTGATAGTGCAAGTGCCAAAAAACAAGTAGGGTAGGAGGGAATGGAGAAGGAGAACAAAGCAAGCAGTAACATTACTATGTCTGTCGACAATTTACGCAGTGCAGGAGGAATACAAGAGGAGGGTTGGGATGGGGGGCAGGGATAGAGGGGGTGAGGAGGAACAAGACAACTGCTGAACCAAATTCATCAGATAAATTTAGAAGCAGGGGAGGGGGAATGGAGAACCAAGGGTAAGAGGGGGGACAGACAAGCTACTATCATCGGTCAAGGAACAGATGATAGGAGTAAGTGCAAGGAGGAAAGACCTCGAGGAAGTGTTTAGGTCTCCAGAGGAGGGGGAGATGCAGGCAAGTGAGAGTAAGAAATAGAGTGGGAAGTAGAAGAGGGTGGGTTTGAGGTGCATAGGACAGGGTAGGCACCTCAAGAGCGTGCGTAGGGTCAGCGCAGAGCAGGGGTAGGAAGGTCACGAAGGCCCGGAGGCAGGGGCAAGAAGTGGACAAGCAAATGGCATTGTCAGGCCGTAACGGGCCCAAGTCTCGACATGGATGTCTGCCCAAAGGAGGCCTCTGTAACCCCACCAAGATGCAATGGTGTTTCTAAATGGCGGGCCTTCCTTGGTTTCTTCAGCCCATCGCCCTGTCCAGAACACGAACGAGTGTCCAACTATCCAAGCTGATCGTAGTGGCGTCTTCCGTACATCTGGTGTCTCTGAGGGTTGGGGGAAAAAAAGGGTGGGGAAGGGAACTACATTAGTTCTGATCTGATGTTTCTTTTGTAACAATCTGCCTTCCAACCCCCTATGTTCCTAGGTTGCTGGGTACTCACCCCTCCCTGCCATGCAGAGGTTGCGGCCCCAATCCTAAAAGAGTGGGTCCCGAAGTCTTTCGGATCTCATCCTGCATTGCTGATTGCTTTTGTCAGCACCCCTTTAAATTGATAGCGGCTTAGTGACAAGGAGTCTCTGTGAATTAAAAATCTCCCCCCTACTTTGGGCCTTTGTGCGTAATAGAGATTAGTGATACATACCGGACAGTTAGGTGCATCGTCAATGCAGCAAATATTAATCATTCTTTTGGCCCCAGTTTTTGACTGTTGTATATCTATGCTGACGCTGTCCTGTCTGACCCTGGTCTTCATGATGCCTAAGCCATTGTTGGCCTTGGTGCTGGAAGCAATGAGCTCCCCTATTCGAAAAGCCCCAAAATATGCAAGAAAAAATGTAATTTTAAATAACAATGTCTCATAGGGATGAAAGCATATGCTGTCTAGTAGGTTGGTTATTCTGACTAGCTTGTCACAATCTAGTAGGTGGCGGGTGTCTACCTTTACCCCAGCCTTTCATTGCGTATGAAATTAAAGTGCTTTGGGTGGGATCTGAGTCACCCCGCAGCTTTGAGAAATAAGATATCGCTGGTGTCCAGTCATATTTTCGAATACAATATTTTCGAAAGTCAAAATGTCAAAAATATTTATTCGAAAATACAAATGTCCAATTACAAAAAAGTCGTTTTTTTTCCGATTTTTTTTCGAATTAATGTTTAAATAAATAATTAATTAATAAATATTTTATTAAACATATTTTTTTAAATAATGAAAGGTATATCCATGGTGGGTGGGGTGGATGGGGAAGAGGGGGGGTTGGGTTAGTGGTTTGGGGTGTTTTTTTTAAATAATTAATTAAATAATGTTTTATTAAATATATTTTTTTAAAAATTAAAGGTATATCCATGGGGGGTGTTGGGGGGATGGGGAGGAGGGGGGGGTTGGGGTAGGGGTTTGGGATGGGGGGCTGGTGGGGTCCCCCCCATAAAAAAACATTAGTATTTGTGACATTTTACATAGTTATTTTAGCATTGGTTTTTCGATTTTTTTTTCAACATTTTATTTTCGAATTAATGACTTTTTCTATTATATGTATGTGATTTCGACATTTTTGAATTCGATATTTTTTTTCGACATTTTTGTAATTCGAAATTTTGTTTTCGATATTATGACTATAAACCGATATCGCTACCAGGTGTCTTTTTGCCCAATCCTTTTTAAACCCCTGATTGTGTGCCCACTTCAAAAAGATTTCTATATCTTTTACTGTTATTAATTCTACATGATTCAGACCCGTTGCTCCAAAAACTGTTTTCAAGCTCTTACTGTACTGCGCTGTGGTGGTGCTTGCCAGCGCTTTCTCTGCCATCTCTGCTAAGAACCCCGTGGCAGGGTTCTTGTTTTCTGTTGGCAGTAAACTGCTGGCATCCGTTTTTGAGGTGCCTGGCCTTTGTTGTGCATCCCGGCCTTGGCTCTCTGGCGATGATGCAATTCCTTTCAGTTTCCCATCATAGACTAACCGTCCACCGGTATTACCGTCATCTGTTCAGGAAGACGCTGAGTACACAGCGAACTTCCCTATACTGTTTGGGTCCCCGTGCAGGGTCGACAAACAGTTTGTGCTTTCTGGAGCCGCAAATAGATCATTATATAGGACCCAGGGAAGACCCTTGGTCTTTGTAGTATGTGTGGGGGGGCTGTGCACCAACCCCCCAGGCCAGCCTGCAGCTGACTAAATGAGCCCCCTCCACCCCCGGGGGAGGGGGCATCCCTTTGTATTTTCCCTGCCTGGGTCTCTTGGGTCTCCTGGGTGCAATGCACCCATATATTCACGTGGAAGGGTGAGGTATTTTTATTACCTCACCCTTCCTGTGCTTAGATGCGCCAGACCCTGCTGTCTTGCTTATCTTGTGAGGAGGAGAGGGGCTCTGACCCTGGAGAAGGGCTGCTGCCCCTCTCCTGACCCTGCTGGTATGTAACAACAGTTACCTGGCCTCGCCTGGGGCGGCCCGGCGGCATTGCCCAGCACTGTGGATAATATGTGGACTCATGCTGGCCATGTGGGCATGCACTGTGGCAGCCCAATGGAGTATGGTGTATCCTAGGACTCAGCACTGCTGGATTTTCAGAAAAGGCAAAGAACGAAGAGGGTAACATACTTGTCAACATGTTCTATTACGATCTGTAGGTGCTTACCCAGTCTTGTTTTTTTGTTTGCATTCTGTGACTTTTAGTTCCTGCTTTTTGTATTATAAAAATGTGACGAGAAGTCCCAGAATGCAAAGAAAAACCAGGACTGGATAAGCATCTACAGCTTGTAATGGATCATGTTGGTATGATTGGGGTGGTACTTTCAGGCCTCCAAGACAATTGCCTTTTTCAGCATTCACTTATTAACACAACTACACCTAGAACAGTCTCTGGCTTCTACAGCTGGGACTGCACTTACTCTTGCTGTCCATCATGGTGCAATAAATCAAAACAAGAGAAGAAAAATGACATACGGCACATTCCGTTACCAAAGGGTTGGTTGTAAACGCTTTTTATTTTAATCTGAATGGCCCTGTTAATCCCAAAAAACAGAACATTCCCACTGAGAAGGTTTACCTGCTGGCGTGTGTGCGCACTGCACAAGACACGTCTCGTTCCAGCCTTTACCTCCCGTGGTTCCTAACATGGCCGGCGCGCTGTAAATAGAACCAGGCCCCGGGGTGGTTGGAGGGCGTGGTGGGCCTGCGTCTTACCGCCAGGATCAGAGCGCGAGGGAACAACGCCGTGTCCACGCGCCAACCTTTCATGCCCAGACACGAAGCAGAGTCAATAGGAGCCGAATCAGCATTCGTCAGCTTTGCGTTGTTATTCCGCAGCGAGAGCGCTGAAAAACAACTGCGTAGGGCGAACACTCCTTCACAAACTCAAGAAAAGGGAGGGGCAGAGAGAGTGCAGCGGGGCTAACGGAGCATTTATTGAGGTGTACTGGGGGAATTGCGAGTAGGTTCCGTCCAATACTTCTGCCTGGTCTAGAAGTAGCATTCATGGTTGGGCTGGGATAGAAATAGGCCGGGCAGCACCAAATATAAGTATTGGCAAAGACAACAGTTGTGGCTTTTGTGTAGGAATGGGAAAGTCATTTTCCAGCAACTGCTATAATGGCAGTACCTATAAGATGGTAACAGCTAGCAAATGGCTAGCATTCAGGCTTATATTATGTTAACCCCTTAACTGCCAGGCTATTATGCAAGTCCATGCAGAAAGGACGACCATTTCGTCCTTGGCACTTTTATGCTTTTATATGGCATCAAATCCCCACTGAAGTAGTTCAAGAGTGGCAAGGTTTGTCCGTGAAGTGGTGTACTGTGCTCTCGCCATGGGTATCAAGGCCTTGTCTCCCAGAAGAAAGAAAATGAGCGAGGAGAAGATAGGAGAATGGGAACGCCGAAAAAAAGATGCTAAGAACAGAGGGAGGGATGCAGTGGGGGTGGGGGGTTGTTCTTGATACCATGGGTGAGGGTAAATCTTGTCTGGTGGAGGTAATGCAAAAGGGAGGAGGAAAATCTGTCCTAAAGTTTTGTGATATTTTGGTTGCATTTCCAAGGCAGATTTGGCGACTTGTAAGTTAGTAAGCAATCATAGGTCACACGCCGGGCTCGAGAGTGTGCTTGGCCAATCCTGGGGCCGACTGTTGGTTTTCACATGAATTAAATGCAAGTAACAGATGCAAGGGCATACTTGTTGCTGAAAAACCAAGTGGCTGAAGGCACACACGGTTAAGATCCTTTTATTACACCAGGAGCTGATTTTCATCAGCACTTTAGCCATTCACTCGCAGAAGAGTGTTTAGAAATAACAATCTTGCTTTATAAAAACCCTTTCCCTCAGAAATACCACCAAACTCGTAATAAAACAACCAGCAACATTCAATGATTAAACTGACCCGCATTGGCCCATAAAAGTGGGCCACACTTGCCTTTTGGTTCAGCCCTACAGGCCTTCCCTTACAGGCCTGCTGGAACCTCAGTGTGGAAAGGTAGGGAGTGGGTTTATGGCTTTTTGCTGGTGCAATTGCTGAATTGTGATTGGAGTTCACTACTAATGTTGGGGTCACTGTGGTTAAGGGCCTTATTGAGGTGCCTAACCATAGAATTGAGAAGGGGCTTCCAATACTAATAGGTGTGAATGGGAAAGTTAAAGTTCTTATTGAGGTGCATTTGCAAAATTGTGAGGGGTGTGATGAAATGACTACTTCTTTTCGGGAGTACTTGGATGAGTAGTGGCTAAAGTACCTACTCAGCCACACGCTGCTACTAAACCAGCAGTCATCCCAATCGTGAAGGTGAAACAGGCGCACTCCAACAGGTATACCTCCTTCACCCCTTTAAGTAGCGTGGGCCAAGGGCAGCTATAGGGTGTGAGCTGGTATGATATGATATGTTTATTTATATAGCGCCTATACCCAATGTGTTTCAAAGCGCTTCAAGGCAAGGGAGAGAACAAGGGAAAATACAACAACAATCTTACAGGCCATGAACAGTAAGGATGTGAAATTAGTTTAGTTTAGTTTAGTTTATTACTTGTATTGCGCACCAAGCCCGAGGGTATTCGGGCGCATTGCATAAGGTTACTCAGCTTAGCTGTACATAGGAAAACATTTACAGTTACAGTATAATTATATAATGTCAGTAAACATATTTACAATAGACTATTTTACAAAATAATTACACAGAGGAGCATGTATACAATAATACATTTCGCGGTAAGTTTACCAAAGGATGTCCAGAGTAAGAGAAGGGCTATTGCAAGTGAAGGCTGAGGAGATTTAGAAAGGTGCCAGATGCTCACTTAACCATCAGAATCTCTGAGCAACGTTGTAAAGTTGTATCCAAATTTTGTGTATGATGGTTCTAGTCTGAGGGTGGCAGGAAGTGAATGGTGTCCAGTCATTTGGTCGACTACAAATTGGTCGACTGCAATTTGGTCGACGTCATTTGGTCGAAAACCAAATGGTCGAATTTTTTTTTTTTTATTTATATATGTGTTTTGTGGGTTTTCGTGTTAAAAAAAAAAAAGAAAGAAAAAAAGGGGGTTGGGGGGGGGACCCCCCCCCCAAAAAAAAAAAAGGGGTAAAAAAAAAAAAAAAAAAAATTCGACCATTTGGTTTTCGACCAAATTGATTCGACCAGTTGTCCAGTCGACCAATTGATTTCGACCAAATGACTGGCAACCGAAGTGAATTCCACAGCTGGGTAGCCTTGACTTGGAAGCTGTTTCCTCCCACTCTGGCTAGTTTGAATCTGGGGGTCAGGAGACAATTTGTATTGGAGAGACTGGTTAGTCTTGTCTCAGGTTTAGTGATGATTCTGTTCACAAGGTAGCGGGGGGCTACTTTAGTTACACATTTATGTGTAAGGGAGGCGACCTTAAGTTTTATTTTGTCAATTGTGGACAGCCAGTTGTTAGCTCTTCTAGTGTCAGATATATGTGCTCTCCTTGCAATTCCGAGTGCAGCTCTAAGAGCATTATTTTGCTGAAGTTGGATTTTATTTGTAGTTTGTCTACTCGCACCAATGTACATGGCATTGCAATAGTCGAGTCTTGATAGTATAAGAGCTCTAGCAAGGGTAATACAACTGTTATTGGAGAGGAAGGCTTTGACCGCTCTAATCAATTTGCAGGTGTAAGCTGTGGTCGAGGCCAGCGTATTTACCTGTTTGTTGAAGGAGAGGGTAGAGTCCAAGTAAAACCCCAGGGTTTTTACTTCCTTGGCGACTGTAATGATGTTATTGTCGATATTGAGAGCTGAATATTTAGGGCTTAGTTTTTTTTAGAGAAGATGGGGTACCCAGGATGATGATCTCTGTCTTGTCATCATTCAGGCATAGTCCCTGGGAGGCCATCCATGCCTGGATGATGAGGTAGACCTTATTCACCAAAGCCAAATCCTCTTCATAATCACCAGTAATCGGTAGGAGGATCTGCGTATCATCTGCATAGTTAGTGTAGGTGATACCCAGATGATCCAGATCATCGAAGAGGGGCTTGGTGAAAATGTTGTATAAGGTAGGCGAGACACATGAACCCTGGGGAACACAACACGTAATGGGGATAGGGTCAGCCGATGCCATGGGAGAGAAAACTCTCATGGTACGAACACTGAGAAAGGATTGTATCCATGCGATGGCATCTGTGGAAAAGTGTGTTGCTGAATCCAAGTGGCTGCACAAGACCTGGTGGTCGACCAGATCAAAGGTGGCCGATAGGTCCAGTAGTAGGAGGGCAAGGTCACCTTTATCCCTAAGGTCATCTATCTGGGCCTTCAAGTCAATTAGCGCAGTTTCTGTCCCATGCTGGGGCCGGAAACCTGATTGTCTTGATCCTAGCAGGTGATTGGATTCCAAATGTTTTTGGATTTGTAGATATGCAATCTTATCTATGATTTTCAGAAGGAAGGGTACTATGGTCATAGGTCAGTAGTTAGTGGGGATTAGGGGGTCTAGAGTCTGTTTTTTTAGAAGGGGGAGCACCCAGGATTCCTTAAGATTGGTAGGGATACAGTTGGTAGTAAATGAAGCGTTGATCAGTTTAGTGATGAAAGGTGACAGCTCTCTGGCTGCGTCCTTTATAAGTTGGGCAGGGCATTGGTCACCATGACAATTGGAAGGTTTAAGTGAGAGTATCGTCTTCTCTGTTTCGAGAATGGTGACTTTAGCGAATTTGAACCGAGGCACAGTGTCGGTAGTAGTGGGGGTAATTGGCATAGTGCTGTTGGATGTGTTAGTGGTTAGTGAGGCTTTTTTATTGTTAATTTTTATTTGTAGGGTTGCAACTTTATTGGCCATTGCATGCTGAATATTTGAACACAAGAGTTTATCCTTGATACAGTTGTCAGGTACAGGGATGGGTGCTTCTAGTTCTTTAAGGATAACGAATAGTTCCTTTGTGCTAGAGTTAGCTTGGGCTATTCATGTATTGTAAGATTCGCGTTTGGCTAAGAGAATTAGCCTATAAATTAACTGTCGTACTCGGCTTGAAGCCATTTCAGATAGTGCATGAGCTAAAACATAGTTAAGGAGGCAGGGGAGAGTGGGAAGGAAATGGAAACAGACATGGGACTACCGTACTAGGCCTGACAACATTTCTGGTAGAGCCGGAGGAAAACAAAAGGTGAGGGAGAGGGGTGCAGAAAGGGAGGGGAGGAACAAAACAAGCAACTATCGTACTAGGCCTGACAACGTTTCAGATAGTGCTGGAGGTTGGGGGGTACAGTAAGGGGATGGGGGAGCGACAGACGAGGTTGCTATCATACTAGGTCCAGGGACAATTCTGATAGAGTAACTGCATAGAAGAAAGTAAGGGGAGGAGGGGAGGAGATAGGAAAAGGGAGAGTGGAGGGGAGGAGAGAACAGAGAGTAAGCAGTCAAAAAGAGTGGAGAAGCAAGAGGGGAGAGCGAATACAATTGCAGAAGTCAGTAGTAACGCATAATGTTGCAAGCCAGGATACAAGATGAAGATGGGACAGCATGAATCAGGGTCAGCATGAGTACAAGATGCAAAGGAAGTCCAGCAGGAGAGTTGAGAAAGGGCGACGCACCATGAATCATTGAAGTCCATAAAAGTAAAATCCAGCATCGGCCACAAGACTGTGATGGTGAAACCAGAATGTATCAAGACAGACTCCCGTGGTACAGAAGCATTCCAAAAAACAATAGTACAGTGATACCAAAATACCAGAATGACCAACCACGGTTCTAGAAATCAAATACCCACAACTAATAAAAACACAGTTGGCCCACTCCTGTAGGGAAAAACACAGAGAAAACAGACTTTTAAAATAAATGGGTGTTTTGGGTTGGTAGAAGTGGTGCTCAGACAGAGGTTCAGCAGCAAACTGTCACGGTTTCTCAATATATATTGTAAAAGGTAAAGAATGTGGGACTTACATTCACTAAGGTCCTTTAAGGTGGACCAGAGTAAAGCACCTCTTCAAATACCTTTAACCTCCTGCCTTTGGGGCTCAACAGCATCAAGCTGGGCTTCCAAGTGCTTTACTGTAGCCCAAACCAGTGTCAAGACTGTAGGGGTGTGATTTCTCCATGTCAAAGCTGTGTCCAGATGGATTGAGACGGGGGCTCAAGGTGGATTGAATCGGCATTCGAGATGGGTTGAGGTGATATCTTCCAGTGGGTTGAGTCGGTGGTTAAGTTGGCGTCGAGATGATGCTTCTGCTGGGTCAAGACATCGCTCTAGATGCGTGATTCAATACCTTCCAGCAGGTCACGTCAGTATTCAAGTGGGGCCAAGACAATGCTTCTGTTGGATCTAGTTGGTGGCCGAGACACAGCAAGTCGGTTGCATCAACAGAGTGGAGCCGGCAAATGTATTGAGTCATGACAATCTGATTCAATCTATTGAGTTGGCATCTGCACGGCTCGCAGAGCAGTTAAGCGGCTTGAAGCACTTAAGGCGCCAAAGGCATTATTACATGTCTTGCAGCTACTCAAAGTGAGTCGAGTGTGGTTGAGCCATTTCAAAAGTGTTTCTAGGCAGTAGACAGAGTTATGAGATGCTTCTGAGTTGCTGGGAGACCCAGCCAAGAGTCTCAGGGGTAAGTAAGGCCTTTCTTCTGCCCTTACCCCCCAGGAAGATTTGTAGAGGCAACTTTCAGGGGGTTCTCTTGTATCCACTGGCATAGTCCTGGGCACCAGTGCCTCAGTTGTAGCAGGCCTTGTGCACAAAGAAGTTTCACCCCAAATGTGCCCTTGCGATGGGTAGGGAGAAGAGTTTTCCCTGAAGGCTTCTGTCATCACCACTTTGATACAGGACTTTGGAATAGACTGTCTTCCCAGCAAAGTTCAGGGTGAATTGTTCTTTTGTTGAGGTACAACAATGAATCAACTAAGGGGAGGGTTACCCCCCTGATAGGGGCAAAATGAAACCGTGGATGTGTCCAAAGCAAGCCTGTTGTTAGGGCACCAATACAGGTTGCTGTAAACTGTTTTGTTTGCCTTCTGATGTCATGCCCAGAGTGCTTTGCAGGAAGTGGGGAGGGGCCAGGAAATGTAGTGATCCCTAGCAGAATCAAAAAAGCTGGAAACCCCCTCTGGACTAAACTTCTACTCCAACTCCACCCCCTATTATCTTTCTGCCTACTTCAAAAGAACTCCAGTAATCAGCAATCTTGAGAGTGTGGGCCACTGTCTATGCAGGACTGTCTTTGAAGAATCAGATCCCAGGGACCCTCCCAGGGTGAGTTCCTACCTCCTGGAGGAAGTTGTCAAATCTCATGAGAGAAATAAAAGAGAAGCTTCCTGAGCAGGGACCCATGTGGCTGTTGTGGGTTCACACAGGCCAAACAGAAAATACACACCCGGCCTGGTCATGAACAAGTCACCTCACCACATCCAAATGCTTATGGCTTTATAATTGTGTGATCGCAGTTGCCACTGTGTCAAACCAGACAGGGCTTTCATTTAATTATACATTTACTGCCACCAGGCTGACAAGGGGCAGACAATTATTACATTTTGAATCAGAGGTGCTTGCAGTTAATAAGTCACCTCTGCCTATTGGAACTTTTTCGTTCCAGCAGCTGAGTGTATGTATGCACTTGTGACCCTTGAACCTGCCCTGTTCACACTGCAGGGAAGCTTCTGTGGTATGTCAGTAGGCAGCCTAAGCCAGGTACATAGCACAATATGCTTTTTGGTCAAAGAGCATTTATGATAGCTAGTCTGATTTGCAGAACTCGCTTTCAGAGACAGAATTCCCTTCATCATTTGTTTGCTAAAAACAAAAAAGAAATCTAAGGCTTTTACGTCCTGCAGAAGGCCTCCAGTCACAGGGGGATCCTATACTGCAATAGAAGATACATCAAATGTCATTGTAACACCTACTGGTAGCGCTGTCAGTGATTTCTCAGTTTGGAGTAGCAGGGAAATTAGTGTTCTGACAGTGGTCCCAATTCTGAAACAGCAGTCAGGAGACAGGCTATTTTAAGGTGCATTAGGAGAGAAGTGTGTCAGCCCCATACTAGTGTATCACAAATGTGATACGCCATATTTAAATCCATTTGCACAAATGCAAAAGTCTCAGTGCTGGAGCACTAAGAAATTAATTAGTGCATTGGCAGAGGTTTGTGCAAGTAATATTACAGCAGTCATAGTACTGAACTATCAGCTAGGGAGCGGCCATATTACAGTGGATTGGCAGAGCTGTGTGCAGGTGCAAGTACTCGAGTATCAGCGAGGGTGGTAAGGCGGATTCTCCCAGCCCTATGGCTTGGGAGTGGGGCTTCCTTCCAAAGGCTAGGGAAAACACATTTTCTCAAGTTTTCATTGAGTCACCTTACATGGGAGTGGAGTATGATATGATATGATAGTTTATTTATATAGCGCCTCTACCCAATGTGTTTCAAAGCGCTTCAAGGCAAGGGAGGCAACAAGGGAAAATACAATGACATTCTTACAGGCCGTGAACAGTAAGGATGTGAAATTAACTATCGTACTCGCCTGACGACATTTCAGATAGTGCAAGAGCTAAGACATAGATAAGGAAGGGAGGGGGAGAGTGGGAAGGAAATGGAAACAGACAGGTGACTACCGTACTAGGCCTGATGACATTTCTGGTAGAGCCAGAGAAAAAAAAAGAGGTGAGGGAGAGGGGTGCAAAAAGGTAGGGGAGGAACAAAACAAGCTACTATCATAATAGGCCTGACGACATTTCAGATAGTGCTGGAGGGGGTGTGGGGAGGAAAAAAACAGTAATGGAGGGGGTAGGAGACAGACGAGGTTGCTATCATACTAGGTCCAGGGACAATTCTGATAGAGTAAGTGCATAGAAGAAAGTAAAGGGAGGAGGGGAGGAGATAGGGAAAGGGAGAGGAGGAGAGAACAGAGAGTAAGTAGGGAGAGCGAATACAATTGCAGAAGTCAGTAGTAACACATAATGTTGCAAGCCAGGATACAAGATGACGATGGGAACAGCATGATTCAGGGCCACCATGAGTACAAGATGCAAAGGAAGTCCAGCATGAGAGTTGAGAAAGGGTGACGCAACGTGAATGAATGAAGTCCATAAAAGTCAAATCCAGCATTGGCCACACGACGGTGATGGTGAAACCAGAATGTATCAGGACAGACTCCTGCAGAAGTAGGCTTGAGTAGATAAGTATTGAGTAGATAAGAATACACAGGGTAATACGGTATTAGACTGAATAAAAGGTGAGTGCTCTCCACAGGGCCGGCGTGGATTACTTGATAATGACACACATATGCTCATGCAGACTTTGCTGACCTGCTAATGCTGCGAGCTTTAGTTTGACTGGTTACAGGCTTTACTGGAGTGGCGGTGGTGACAGAGTACGAGGTGTGAGTTCTTCGGTGCTGGGATGCGATGAAGTCCTTTCTGGTACAGCAGGCCCAGAGGTCTGGTGACAGGTATATGACAGGCATTCCTAGCATGCAGGAAACTAGATGTGCATGCACTCAGCAGTGTTGCCACCACAGCAGTTGCTCCTGGTCACTCAACAAAGGACAGAGCATGGGTTCAGAGTCCTGGCTAGCTCTCCCCAGGGTTAAGCTTTGTATTTGCTAGCCCAGGACTCTGCCGGTCACCAGGCATCTTGGGGCACGTGCTTTCACCTCTTCATTGTTGACCTCACGGCAGTGACCAGGTGAAGAGAGACATCCAAAGGGCACTAGGTTCAAGGCCCTTCAATCACCTGTAGCCTAGTTCTTTGTCTTGGCCTAATGCTCTGCTAGCTGCTGGGCCTTGAAGTTTGGCTCCTCCTCCACCCTTTGTCCGGTTTACGCAGGGGCTGGGTGCCAATTGTTCCTGAGAGCGGGGAATCCTTCAGTTTGTCTGGGGCCGCTAGATCAAGGAAAAAGTGCATTGCACCTTGCTCACTCTGTGTTCAGTAAAAGTCCGGTTTCCATGGATACTGACAGAGCTTTTCAAGTAGAACAGTTTTTGTAAAATTGCAGTGACCAGCAGAGCCTCCCCCATCCCCCTCTCTGCCTTGGTGTCCTCTTTCCTTAGGGACTTGACGCCTACCTTTGCGTTAAACTGTATATCACCGACTAAATGGGAAACGCATGCCCAAATCACAGGGTTTCACTCATTCAAACATTTCGTGGCCACCAAATTACTGTGTGGTCCCAAGACCAAATTGTCTCGGGAGGATAGCTCAGGGGTAACGTGCTCACCTTGGAAGCAGGAAGACGCAGAGCAGACAGAGTGCGGAGCAACACAGGTTTGATCCCCGGGTCTGCTCTTAGAAACCTCTGGGTATTAAGCGCGTTATAAATAAACAATTACAATTTACAGTCAACGTTCATGGGCTTTCTTTCCGGCTTCCTTCAAGGTATGGATTCCAGCTTGATCCCAGATACTTTTTGCAAACATGCTATATCTTGCTTGGGCAACCATAGGCCACACCCATATATGGCATCATCCTTATAACCCTCACTCGTTGGAACAATGTCTAGCATTTGGACTAGGTTTACATAGAGGTTGCCGGTAGGGTAGACCCCAGGGTATATCAGACAGTGCCCCATTAGAATGAAAAAAAGGCTTTCACCAGACAGTGGAGCTCACACAGCTGGAGACACCCCAACCCTGAGTGACTTAAGCTCTTTCCAGGGTACCGGGGTCAAGGGGTATACGTCATTAAAGACCTGACGAGGCCTTTAATGAGGACCCAATGGTGAAATGTAAGGACTACCAGGTTGGGGGAAAACTAAAAAACACCCATGGCCTTGTGGCTGAAGTGCAGGATGGATTGTCAATGCTCAAATTGGGAGGCAGAGCTGTGTGACGGTTCCAGTACATGACTAGCAGGGAGGTCATAGTTCATGTGAGATGTATAGGTAGAGTTGGGTCCTGGTACTGGCCTGGGGAGTGAAGGAGGAAAGCTAACATTGAGTTGCATGGCATCGCTGCCCGCGTTCATTACTACTTGAATAATAGGGAGGTAATAATGGAATGCTGTGGGGGAGCTGTCTGCGGGCCCCATTACTGGAATAGCATGGATGTGGGTCCTAGTACTGGGGACCAGTGCTTTAAATGGGCAAGTGCTTGCCGGTCCTGAGTAACTATTTATTATTAATTATTATTAACTGCACTTATTATATTTGATAGCTGCAGTAACGGAACTTCTCAGCAGGAAGCAGCACTTTTAATGGGGGAGTAGCAGCACTTCCTAACAGTGAACCTGTACTGCTGGATAGTGAGTGCCTGCACTACTGTGTTTCCATGTCAAGCACTGCTGGGGCCACAGAGTAGGGCTGAAAAGCATTTGCAGAGGCCCGTGTGGGTCCTGTACTAGGGGAGCAAGGAAGTGCATTGGCAGAGGTTAGCATGGCTCGCAGGACTAGAAGGGTAAGTGCCATGCCAGGATTGAGGCGCTGTCTGAGTTGTGTATTCCCTGTGGTGAGGTTGTGGATTGTTGTTCCTGAACACACATGCGCATTGGCAGAGCGTGCACTGTTGGACTATAGGCCTGTGGCTCTCCAGACGTCCCCTTACCATTGACGATGCAGAGTAGGGCTGATGGAAGCCAAAACCTCCGATGATTCCTTGTCTCAAGAGTTAAACGGCTGTCTTCTCAATGCGAGTGTCATGAGGGAAGCAGAGAGCGAGCGACCCAGAGCAAAAGCAAACAAGCTCTGGTTTGAGGCAGCGCTGAAGACCCACAGGCTGTAGGAGTCATGAGACCACAGTGTCCCTTGCATTCTCAGAACTGAAGAGGAACACATAAAACTACAGGGGAGGAGGGGGGAACTTGTGTTGTACATTTGTATTGTTATGTAGTTCTTGTTGTTGTTGTAGTAAAAGTGAGATTTGCTTGAGGGCGAGCACACAAACATACCCGCATAAATACCAAGTTTCCCAGGGCCATGTCTGACACCTCAACCATTCCTGGTTTTTCCCACTGCATGCTGGGGCTTGTAGTTTCGTTTTTCCCACTGTAAGTATGGACCTACAAGCAGTGGCATTGCTAGGGGAGTGCCTGGGGGGGCGCCCCCCCCTGTGAAACCCTTGTGCCCCACCTTGTCCCCCCTACCTAAAACGAGCAGTGACCATGTTCTCCCCCCACTTTTGTCTGTGCCCCCCCCCTACTTTTGTCTTTGGTCCCCTCTGTGCCCCTCCTAAATTTGATTCCTGGCGACGCCACTGCCTACAAGTCCCAGCATTCAATGTTAAACTCCAGGACTGCCTGGAGCTGTCACGCACGGAACTGGGAAACAGTACCCATCTGAAGTGCACAGAAAGTCCAACTTGAATTACTAGCTGCACTCCGAGGTGGGAGAGTGCTGCCTGGGCACAGCACTCACAATGATCTGCACAGTATGTTTTAAAAAAAATAAAAACAATTATTTACTGCTCAGTTTCACAGACATCAAGAATTCAAAACAAACATACAAGTGTAGGGAACAGTAATCTCACATGAATCGATAATTACGTGCAATATCAATGTGCAGGGGCAGATCAGTTCTGACATAGAAAGTGAGAGTACTTGCATTAGTCTTTACTCACTTGTCCTGACAAAGGGGTAATATTCAACAAGTACTGTATACATTGCGACCAAATGTTAGTGAGTCGACTGGATGACGGCTTTAAAGAAATCCACACCTCTCAAAGAAATCCACATCTCTCAAAGAAATCCACACCTCTCAAAGAAATCCACATCTCTCAAAGAAAAGCACACCTCTCAAAGACATCCGCATCTCTCAAAGAAATCCACATCTCTCAAAGAAATCCAGACCTCTCAAGGAAATCCACACTTCTCAAAGAAATCCACACCTCTCAAAGAAATCCACATCTCTCAAAGAAATCCAGACCTCTCAAGGAAATCCACATCTCTCAAAGAAATCCACACCTCTCAAAGAAATCCACACCTCTTCCATATTATTGGACCAACCCCCATTTCTCAACCACTGTTCCTTGGCAGGGTCTCTCTCTGGCGTGTCCACCTCAATCTGCACAGGATTCTAAGAGAGTGGGCGTTTACAACCTTTGCAGAGCACAGAAAATATTTTTGGAGGGTGAAAGGGTTGTTTTTGGAGGCAAGAGGGGACTTTTGGAGGGCAAACACGCCACATATAAGCAGACTGAACTTAATAGTGACGGGCTTGTCTTAAAATGGCGGCGTGCAGCGCCTGCATGAGAGATTTAGGAGGCTCACTGCACTCACGGAGGAGATCTAGTAAGAAAGGTGCTCGTATTACTCAGCCTAGTAACACGTCGATGTGTTATTAGGGTGAGTAATCGCTAAACTGTAAAGGCGGTATTGGAAGCGGCTATCTGCATTTACAGGTGCGGCAACAGGAGCGTGATCTCCTGAGAAGGATTGAGCTGGTGACAAGACACAAAGGAGGAGACCGAGGGTCATGACGAGGGGACCAGGAACATCATGACTAAGGTACCAAAGGGTTTGGTAGCGGGAAACCATAATGGGGGTGTCATGGTGTTCCTGAAAGGGGCCCATACCGTCTTAACACACCTGGAGGTCACAGAGACTTAGAAGCGAGGGAGGGGAGAAACAGAAATGGTACTGAGGCCCCTTCTGCCTTATGGTCCCTCATGTTTGCTGTCACTTACTGTTACTTTATTAGATGTGCCAACAGTGACGTGTCAAGGGAGTGGCCGGGGGTAGCACATGCTACTCCTGGAATCTGATTGGCCACCCCATTATCCTAAACTATGATCATTATGTGAGTTTGTGCGCTCGTACTTCATGGCACCCCCGCATAAATCAGTGCCCCACTTGGGTCACCCCAGTCAAAACAGTCTAGACGCGCCACTGTGTGGCAACTAGCCAGCACCGAGGGAACATGTGAGACAGGGCATGCACAGCAAGGGGGTGAATACATATAATGGAGTGGGTTGGAACTCCATGACATTAGCCAGGAGCTCAATGGAAGGGGTATCCAGCTCGGGGAGAAGTTGCAATGATGCCAACATTATGTCGTTTCCTCTTTTTGCGCCTAACAGCATCCTGGAAGTGCTTCCCCATTCTGGTATGTCCCTTCAGGTGTGTGATGTCAGGTGCAAGGTGCAAGGTGAGCATGGTTCTTCCAATGCAACGTCTCCGACTTGAGTACAGGCACAAGCTCCATTCCCACTCTCCTAGATGACACGAGGGCTCTGGACATGCTGTCTGAGGCTTGCCTCACCGTGGACGGGAGCTTTGGCCTAGCGGTACAGGATTCGCCAGACTACCTTGATTTTGGGTGAGTGGTGGAACTTAGATGACTAAGAATTGAGATGCAAAAATATTATTATTGCACATTTTTGTTGATGAAAATTTTCCAAATTAAATGGATAGGAAGTAAGTAATTTAAAATTACCATATGCCTTTTTTTATCTTGATGCAAATGAGGGCGTTATTAATTTTTCATTCCTTCAGGTTCGTCTGTGACTGTGTAGTCAATGGGCAAAACTGTGCCACATCGTAGGACAGCACTCAGGGGATGTCATCTACTCCACAGGTCTCGGCCACCGCCATCTCTAAGCAGAAGATGAAGTGTGCCACCTCCTCAAGGGACTCAATTGCCACCTCGGCAGGACTCAGTGAGCAGCCCCTGCTCAACAAGACTCGATGGACACCACCCGGTCATCTGAATTCACCACCCGGTCATCTGAATTTACCACCCGGTCAACTGAATTCACCACCCGGTCATCTGAATTCACCACCCGGTCATCTGAATTCACCACCCGGTCAACTGAATTCACCAAAATCACCACCCGGTCAACTGAATTCACCACCCGGTCAACTGAATTCACCACCCGGTCATCTGAATTCACCACCCGGTCAACTGAATTCACCACCCGGTCAACTGAATTCACCAAAATCACCACCCGGTCAACTGAATTCACCACCCGGTCAACTGAATTCACCACCCGGTCAACTGAATTCACTGAACGAAATCATTCCATTCTTCTATACAGGGCCCAGTGGAAATGTATGACTGGGCTTGGGTTGTAAACTCCCTGCATAATGCCTCGCTTAGTGGAGAGCCACCAGCATGAGTGGCACAACGTCGATTCTTTCCTGGAACTCTAGTGGTTTTACTAACATATCAAAAAATTGGAAACAGCAGAGAACTTTCCCCACAGTGTGCCTGCAGGAAACACTTATGTGTGAGCCGCCTATGTATGGCTAAAAGGTATTTGCAATCAAGGCTGAACAAGGTAGAAGAGGGCGGCCATATGGTGGGCTGCTGACAGCGATCAAGCACAACCAGGGCATTGTGTGGAAAACAATTCAAAGAGCACGAAAAAACATGCTGATCACACTACTTTCCTCGAGGCTGCAAGCGGCGGACAAGTTCTCTAAGTGTCAACTATTTAATATGTATTTTAATCCCGGCTGTGTAACCTTGAATGACTTGTTGTACCTCATGCTGGGTGAAACCCCTGAAAACGGGTGCCTATGTTATTGTGGTTGGGGATTTTAACTCAGAATGTCTCAGTGAGGGGTGGTATCAGAACCCAAATCGAGGGGGGTATCCAAAAGAAAATGTGCTAATGGAAGTCTGATATGCCAAGAGTTGGTGTTGTGGGATCTGGAGCCCCTGAATGGGGTCCTAGAGCCTGATGTCCCCCCAAAATTCTCCTGGCACAATGCGTTTTGGTGCTCCACAATAGATTATGTTTTTGTGTCATCGGATTTGCTTGCCAGGGGGTGGCTTTTGTATGTGCGCAGGTCGCTGTGGAGCGACCACGCAATGATAATATACGAGACCCTGGTTCTATGCCCGGTTACAAAAGATGCTAGAGGTCTGGAAGTGTCCGTTAATCCAAGGGAACACAGGGTATGTAGAAACATAAATTTGCAGACAGATTTAATGGTCTAATGGAACTGAGGTTCCAGGAGAACCCTGCCTGACTATGTAGCCCGACGGAATTTAAACCCATAGTACGATCAACGCTGGGGAAGCTCACTACCCCTAGGCAGATGAAGAGAGGAATCCTTGCAAATCTACACACTCATGTGTTTGACATGCTACGTAAGAAAGAGTTAAGGAAGAACATTAGAATATTGAAGAAAAATATTTTGGCTACCATACAAGAAATAAAAACCGTGAAGTACAAGTTTAAAAACTGGCTTTGGGGTCATAGGTTTCTGATATCTATAAAGGATGCGAAAAAATGCTGGGCTGTATACTAGGTTGTGGTTAAGATAACCTTTGGCGTTTGATACGGTCGGATGGGATGGATCCATATCTGCAGGTGCAACCCATGTCAGAGGAATCCTGGGTAGAGCATTTGGGGAATTTACATAGGGCAGAGGTAGTAATGGGCTGGGGCTGTATCCTAGGATATGGACGATATAACTACTCTGATTAAGGCTAGCAAAAGCTCAAATGCCCCTGGTCCTGATGGATTATCGTCCATGATCTTAAAATCAGACCCAACTTTATGGGTAGGGATTATCTCTGCTTTGTTTAACAATGTTTTGCTACTAAAGTTGATCCCTCCATCATGGAAATTGGCAACAGTGGCCATGATTTTCAAGGGAGGTGATAGATTCTCTCCCCTAAACTATAGGCCTATTTCTTTGCTGGATTCAACAAATAAGATCTTCTCGAAATTAATATTACAGGAATTGACAACCTGGGCATGCAATTCAGATAAACTGTACCCTCATCAAGCAGGCTTTAAGAAAGGGGTGGGCACTTGCCTAAACAACTTTGTGGTGTCCTTATTGGACTCCCAGGTGCAGGAGCAAAAGCAGTTGTTATACATAGCCTTTCTGGACGTATGCAAGGCCTCTGACGGGGTGAAGCAGTAGCTACTTTGGGCAAAACTATTTAAATGTGGTGGCCCAGTGGCACTAATAGAAAGCCTCTCAGCCCTGCATAGAGACACGAAAATTAGGGTCAGATTAGACACAAAGGGGTCGAGTACAAGCTGTATTGACACTGCCCGGTCTTCCGCCAAGGGTGTGTCTTGGGGCCTTTTCTGTTTAATTTCTATATAAAGAACATGGGCTTGTGCTGGGAAGGGATACAATCCAATCCTCCACTTTTAGGCCAAACCAAAATTCAATATTGAAACTATACAGGCGACATTATCTTATTTCACAGGACACCAATTGGTCTGCAACGTGCTTTAGACAGAATAAAGTAATTCCTGGTAGACATGGACCTCAAGTTAAATCTACCCAAGTCAAAGGTATTGATTCTGAATGCGCCAAAGCACAGATGGAAGTCCTTCAAGTGGTTTGTTGATGGTCAGCAATTGGAAGTGGTGGAAGAATTCTAATACTTGGCCAGCTTGGTCACCTCAGGGAATCCAAAGGCAGACGTGGACAAAAGGTATAAAGCCTTGTTCTTGGCCGCTGCTTCCCAACTCATGTTATTTGACCATACATTAAGTCACTTTTCCACACTCCCTGTGGTAAAACTGTACAAACAAAAGATAGTCCCAAAGATGATTTTTGTTGTTGAACATTTGAAAACCTCAATAGATTGTTCAAAGCTGGGGCCTCTCCTGTGGAGAAAGGTACTCCACTTCCCGAGTTTGTTCCCTATGGCAGCAATAAGGAACGAATTGGAGTTTCTGCCCTTGGGATCCTTAGTGAAATGGAAGGCGCTGCAAACCTGTGTGCTGGTTCTGAATCTCCCACGGGTATCTATGTACCTTAAGTTGGGCCAACCACTCCTTTTGTGGCAAAGTAACTATGAGGTGTCCCTCTCAAGGACAAAAGCAACGGCTGAGGAATTGGTTTGCAACCCGAATAAAGTGAAACTAAAACTTCAACAGTCCGAACGGATTAAGAATAGGTCACTCTTATTGAACTATCAATGTTTTAATGATTACTTTAAGTGGAACATTAAAAGTTTTAATGTTCTAGCACCTTACCTGAACCCTTCTAGAGATTTTCGCATTAAGGCACTAAGGCTGAAACCTAACCTCATCCTAACAAGGGAAGTTAAGGGCAGACAATCTGGCCATGAGTTACATTCAAGAGTATGTCGTTACTGTTATGTCGAGCAGGAATCACTGAGGCATTTATGTGTTGACTGCCCAGTGCTGGCGAAGAGGCAGCACGAGAAACTGCATCGATGTATTAAGAACGCAGGGTTTGGTCTGATGATCAATTATGGATCTGTATTTTAAACTTAAATTAAATATCACTGACAATTGCCATTTTAGAATTTCTAGAAAGTATTTTAATTTGACTGTCCGGGCAATTTCTAACTGTATTGTAATCAAGTATTAACCTTGTTAATTAGCTGATGTGTCTATGTTTTGTGTGAAAGGTTTTGATGTGTAACCATAACACACAATAAAATAAAAAGATACAAACTAGAAATAATAGGTCCATGATAGGACTCACTGGACACTAGATTGCCCTTCGAGGACTCAATGGACACCATGCACACAATCAAAGCAATCTTCTCTATCTGCGCCACAGATTCAATAGACTCTCGTTAACAGACACCATCTCCCCTTGTTAAGTGCCTCTTTGATATGAATACATGGACACAGCAAGTTTAGTGAATTGTTTCTTTTCTAAGCAATTCGTTTTTGTAAGAAAAGGTTGATTTTTGTTAACAATGGGATGGATGGTTTTGTCCAATACTACACATGTAAGATGACAGACAAACACAAAATAAATAAATTCAATTGTCTTTATTTCTTTATTTTCCTTCAAGAGACCATCATGTAGCCCCTCCTAGCCTGGCTTAAATTGGGCCAGGGGCTACATATCCATTACAATTTAGCTTGCATTGATTGATTTCTCCTGTGTCCTCCTATGTGTTAAAACCAAACAATTAGTAAGACTCACAATAGACACCTGGGCCCGTATTTCAGAAACGTTGCTTGTGTGCGAGTGAAATTGTACTTTATATTAGAAAAACTACCCTAATGCAAAAACCATATTCTTTTAATGCGTTTTTGCACCAGAGCAAAGGACTACAACTACAAACATTGCCATCATACAAAAATGCATTGAAATAATGTTTTCTTCCACTGCAGATTTGTTTGCCTGAGTTCTAATTGCACTTGCACCAGTGCTACGTTTATATAACACCGCCCAATGTATCATGCACTTGCTCTGGTGGTAATGCCATGAACATTTGCATTTACACTGGTGCAAGGTTTCTGCAATATGCAACTAAAGATTGAAGAATGGAAAGCTTTGATATAGTCATAACCATTGTGATTGCACTGCGATATCCTCCATTTCATCATTCCTTTTCCCGTCTGCACAACTACAGCACCCCTGCAATCTGATTGGCCACCCCATTATCCTAAAATATGATCATTATGTATGTGTGTGTGTGTGTGTGGTTGTACTTCTTGCCACCCCTCTATAACTCAGTACCCCACTTGGGCCACCCTGGTCAAAACAGTCTGGACGCGCCACTGTGTGGCAACTAGCCAGCACCAAGTGAACATGTGAGACAGGGCATGGACAGCAAGGGGGTGAATACATATAATGGAGTGGGTTGGAACTCCATGTCATTAGCCAGGAGCTGAATGGAAGGGGTATCCAAGCTCGGGGAGAAGTTGCAATGATGCCAACATTATGTCGTTTCCTCTTTTTGCGCCTACCAGCATCCTGGAGGTGCTTCCCCATTCTGGTATGTCCCTTCAGGTGTGTGATGTCAGGTGCAAGGTGAGCATGGTTCTTCCAATGCAACGTCTTCCATCGGGTCTCCGTCTCCGACTTGAGTATAGGCACAAGCTCCATTCCCACTCTCCTAGATGACACGAGGGCTCTGGACATGCTGTCTGAGGCTTGCCTCACCGTGGACGGGGAGCGCTCAAGAGCAGGAGCTTTGGCCTAGCGGTACAGGATTTGCCAGAGTACCTTGATTTTGGGTGAGTGGTGGAACTTAGATGACTAAGAATTGAGATGCAAAAATTTTATTATTGCACAATTTTGTTGATGAAAATTTTCCAAATTAAATGGATAGTAAATAAGTAATTTAAAAATACCATATGCCTTTTTTATCTTGATGCAAATGAGGGCCTTGTTCATTTTTCATTCCTTCTGGTTCGTCTGTGACTGTGTAGTCAATGGGCAAAACTGTGCCACATCGTAGGACAGCACTCAGGGGATGTCATCTACTCCACAGGACTCGGCCGCTGCCATCTCTAAGCAGAAGATGAAGTGTTCCACCTCCTCAAGGGACTCAATTGCCACCTCGGCAGGACTCAGTGAGCAGCCCCGACTCGATGGACACCATCCAGTCGGGGCTGCTATAGATGCCATCCATATTGAAATCTGTCTTGGTCCTACTGCCAATAGGAGCAGTCCCCATGCACAGAAATACAAGAAATCCAAGGTATGTTGCAACACTGTTGGCTGTCATTAGTGAGGCGATGCTTGCATGAGACAGGATAATTACTTTGTTCGATTTCAAATCCATCTTCTGCTCCTCTCCCATATCTCAGGGCTGTACATCCACACCTAGGGCAATAAAAGAGAAGAGAAATTTTGGGGTGGTCGTGAAAGGTCCCTGTGACTACATGGGGCTCATATTTCAAAAAAGGTAGCAGGCGCTCCTCTCCAGAAAGAACATGGCATGATAACCTGTTCTGAGATGAGAGTTTGCAGCACACGCTATTGCTAATTGGGGGGGGGGGCGGCAAGCTGGGCGCCATGTTGCAATATCATTGGTATCAAAGTGTAGTTAATTATGGATGGGATATGTTACTTTAGTGTTCCTGTTGGTCTACAAATTGATACATATTTAGCTTGCATGCATGCATGCAGAAAGATAAAATATTAAATCCACCCAATGTAAAAACATACATGTACAATAAAACAAATACATGGGGAATTCATGAATCTCACAAATGAATCAGAAACACAGTAAACAAGGGCTGTTTTGCAAAGTGAACTTTGAAACTGGTTCTGTGAGGTTTTAGGAGCCAGGGAAATAGGTGAATAAGTAACTTCATAACCTTTGTGGTCAGTACAGCTCTAGAAAATTGGCATGAGTGTTTATGGTCTGATAAGTATTGTAGATAGTAGATGTAATCTCCTGATGACTGAGAGCGTGACAGAAGGAGTTTTGTTATTTATTTTGGTCAGTAGTACAACGCGGGATAAGCCTGTGCTAGTAGCTTAGGCAAATCAGGAGTTTCAATTGTGCAATGAAGTGGGAGTGGGAGTTTTGTAGATTGGAAAGTTTCAATGGAACGGTGACCTAGGGAATGAGTTAGCATTACTAACTCAAATAGAAATCATTCACCCAGCCTACCTCATATCGCAGGGAATATTCATGCAAGCCTTGTGCAAACGAAGAGTTAGGGGTTTAACTGTTTAGGAGTAACATAACATTATGAGAGGAGGGTCAAGGAGCAGCAACTTCCACCTGATGCTCACAACATTTCGCACAACACAGTCAGATGTTTTTGAGCTTTTATGTATCATAATTGGCCTACAGCTCACTAAATCTCCCTACAGGAAAGTCTAACTATCCCTCAGTACACCTGCTTGTCTGTCCCTAGTCAGCGCTGATGTGCCACATATCTAGGAAAGGGGATAGAAAGAGGGCTAACCCTAAACTAACTCACTAATTTCCCAATATTGCAAAGTTCAAAACCCAAACACTAGTATAATGTATTTTAACTCTCCCACTTTAGTGAATTAAAATTGCAGATTCTTCTGCATGTTTAAAAATCTTGTGATCTTGACTACCCAGGCTTTCAGACAATATGAGTATCCTGGAGGTTCAGGGAATTAACCTGAACACACAAACGGTCTACCAGTTTCAGCAGACTGTACTCTCATCTGGCTGCTTTCCTCAGGACCAGAGCACAGCCTGAAGGCTGCGCTCTCTCTAAAAGCAGAAGGCAGATGAGTCCTCTCCTGTATAAGGGTAAGAGAACGTGTCTCTTATATTTCAAACCTGCAGTGGGAGACATAAAAAAGTAAAGGACATCACTCTACCTGACCCCCTCTAGATTCTTCTGGGGCATTTTATTTCAATTATTTTTCCAAATCTCTTACCCACCACTATGATTTTGGCGATATTTTCAAGGGATCTGGGGTTGGTGTCTCCGAATTATCCCTGCAATGAGAGAACCACATAAGATGAATTCTGGATTTGTTTGCGTACACACTCTAGTTTCAAGATCTGCATTCATATAGGTTCTCCTTTGGTATCAAGCCTTACCTCTAAATTGTGGACTAGGCACAAAAAGAGTCTCAAGAATGTACGTCTGTGTTTAACGGTTTAGGCCAGTTATTGCTAGTATTGAATTATGTTTTCAAAACCAACGTTTAACCATGTGCTCACATCATGACCTCCTACAGACAAATCCTATGAAAAGGTGTGTTAAAATATGGTCTGAAGATGAGTATTAAGCTTAAACTAGAAAATGAAAACGTAGGGATTGGGAAAATATGGGATTTATTTGAAGAGGGTTTTATCCAATCATGTTTGGGGAGTGGGTTGCAATAAAGTATTTGGGAGTGTTTTAACTGTTGCAAAAGTGTATAGAAGATGTGAACTGATGTGATTTGCTGAGACTTGGGTTAGTTCGGTCCTTCAACACCATCTAACTGCTCCGCAGAGAATTGTACAATAAACTTGCTTTACGTATAACCATGTACTCACCTCTTAAGTCGTAGGCCTGTTTGGGTTAAGGTGAGTAAAGCCCCATCTACATAGAGTTTGGAAAACAAAATGTGAGCATTCCTTCTGCTCGAACAGCATGGAGAGGGTTCATTATCTTTACATCTATTGCATTTACATCTTCATGCATTTTCATCTACCACATTTACATTTTTATGTATTTGCATCTTTTGCATTTACATATACTGCATTTTTCATCTCTGCATTAATAGCTATCCTTTTCATTAAAAAAAAACAGGGATCAAGCCTCTTGTATCCCCCGGCCTTTTTATTTTTCATATCCTTTTACCATTTATTAAATCTTTTTTGCTTGTTTCCTGAAAAAAAAGCAACACCAATGTAATTCAGCAGATGAAAATGCATACAGATGTGAAGTTAAAGACCTGTCAAATCTGAGGGACTAACTGCTTTGCCACACAGATTGCAAGGTCCAGTCCGCAGGTTATGGTTTTAGTCTTTTTACTGTGCATATCACTACTGTAGAGGTCTTAATGTTCCTAACCATGTCCATGTGATGTGGTCCGTGACAGAGCCACCAATTATATTTTTTTCTACCAGGAAATTATGATTTCAAGGTTTGAGTTGCACACCCAATACAAGTGCAGTGTTTGGATTTTGTATAAACAATTTATTTTGTTATTCAGGTGATATGATATGATATGGCATTTATAACGCGCCTATACACAAGTGTTTCACCTCTTTGACCTCTTTGACTAGGTGTTGTCAAGCCAGCATGAAAAGCATCTTCAGAACACTAGTTCTGCATCAGTTTCCTTTATGCTGTAAGGACTCTGCTCTCCACCTGCATGTTTCTTTGCTAAAACTCAAATCCTATTTAGATGTATGCAGTCAGCTAAACAACTATTGCTTCACTGTTGTAATAAAATGCAATGACAAATGTCACTGCAATAGAAGAGGCGGACTGGCTTTTCAAGACAATAAACTTCCCCAACCAGTTGGGCAGAGTCACTCACATCATCAAAGGTGTGTTTTACATTCTAATCTGCTTTGGCTCATAAATACAACACGAAATGCTTTAACATTTGTATTTAGGACACATTCAAGAATATAAATTAGGGTTATGCTTCCAAACACCCATTCAAAGGGGTAGCTAGTACGCTGGGCTTACCCGCTTATACAGATTTTGGTGTGATCATATGCAAAAGGAATGAGTGTATTGATATTCTATTTTATATATTGTAGATGTATTTAGTCAGAGGCAGCATGAGAAAATGTTGTACAGGGCAGCTGGGGAGCAGGTGTAAGTGGATCTAGGTCACCTGGCCAAAGCCCCGCCCAGCTGGTGCCTTCCTGGTTGCTGCTCTTTTTCACCACTTAGCAAGCCCGCCCACCTGATGCCTTCCTGCTTGCCACTCTTTTCCCTACTTAAGGAGTCCTCCAGCCTCTTTTCATTTGCAGCTGGGGAGCAGGTGTAAGTGTTAGAAGAACTCCTAGAAGCCTATGGAGACACTGGAAGTTACATCAACCACGATATACTCAGTGGAATCCAAGATGGCGGCTCCTTGATAACATCTCTATCCACTAACAATGCAGGTCTAGTCTTTTTCTTCCACTTTGTCCTTCTTCTCTTTCTACCAATTGTTCGTACTTATTCCCCGCGAACAAACTGGTAACTGCGTTGCTACTCTGTTCATAGCATTGCTCCCTTGTTGTTGTTAGCTTGTATCTTTGGTACCTGCTCTCACTCAGACCTCCTTCTGAGTCCTCCCTCTTTCCTCCTCCTTTTCCCTTCCTTCGCAAGTCACTGTCACTTCGGTTTCTTCCTATTTCCTTTCATCCCGCTTCCGACTCCTCTGTTCGGAGCCTGTTGCCTATTAGCCGTTCTCGGCACTGTTATCTGCTCTCTGTCTTTTCTGCCGCCCTTGGCATCCTATCCTTCCGTCTCCTATTCGCCGCCGCTTGCGGCCCCTGTTCTTTCCAGCCGTTCGCAGCTACTTCCATTGCTTACCTTTTCTGCCGCCCTCGACATCTCTTTTCCTCCAGCTTCGGTTAGCCTCCGCTTGCAGCTTCTGTTGTTGCAGCCGCTCGCGGTTTCTTTTTGCACTTACCTTTCACCCGTCTCAGCTTTGACTTACCTAACTCTCCTTCAGGGATCTAGCTGTCCTTCTCTCTCTCCTTTCATTCTTCTGTCTCCCCTCTGTCCCTTTATTCTGCTGCCCTATTCCTTACCTTCTTGCTACAGCCGTCCACGTATTCTACTGCATTCAAGAATCTTCAGCCATTTTTACACCGATTGGATTGGGATATTCTTCGTCCTTCTACCTGACACTACGGACATTGTGCATCTGATCCTCCTCTACACCTGCAGAGTCTGGGTTTTCTTCCCCAAGAGGGTTTCCCAGGGGGCGGCCCCCTAGGGAGCACAGAGCACAGATTATCTGGCCTCTGGACCTCCGGGGGGACGCCTCTTACCTCTTCACGTCTGATCTTAGAGTCCGAAGAGCCGTGAGTACCCCGTCTGAGTACCAAAGTTGTAAGAGGTGGTAAGAGATAGCAACGCCAAAGGAAATAGAAGCATGGATCAACAAATCCAGCAGTTGATGGCTGCGGTGCAGACTTTGAGTACAGAAATGCAGGGATTACGGAATGAAAACACCCTGCTCCGCCAAATGGCAAATACAAGGACTGAATTACCTCCAGGACCCTTACCTATGGGAAAATATGAAGGCAACCCCAGGAAGCTTAAAGAATTCATAGATTCTTGTACCATACAATTTACGCTCAAACCGGGATTTTTTCCTACAGAACGGTCCAAGGTTAGTTTTATTATCTCCAACCTCTCTGGTAGTGCGCTGGCTTGGGCTACTCCATTAGTGACCACTAACAATCAACTCTTAGACTCTTTGGCAGGGTTTCTCAATAGTCTAGAGGCCATGTTTGGTCGCAGAGAATTAGTGGTTACAGCCCAGGAAAACCTTCTTGATTTAAAGCAAGGAACCATGGAACTAATGTCTTTTATTACACAATTCAAACACTTGGCTAACGAGACAGCATGGTCCGATGATGCACTCTTAACCATATTCAGAAGAAATGTTAACGAGGAATTAAAGGACGAGTTATCTCGTGTTCCCCGCCCACATAATCTTGCAGAGATGATCACTCTTGTTCTTCAAATGGATTATCGCATCCAAGAACGAAATTCGGAGAAAAGGAAAGGAAAGGCAAAAGGAATACCATCTTCTCTTAGAAGTGAAACACTCAAGACATCCCGTACCACCGAAGATGAACCTATGCAAATAGGCACTACTCAAGGCCCTCTTACAACTGAAGAGAGGAACAGGAGATGTACTCTGGGGTTGTGCATGTATTGCGGATCCGACAAACATGTACTTAAAGACTGTAACCTGGTTCCACCACGGCGCTCGGGAAACGCATCCACCCGTTCATAAGGGGAACCAGGAACGGGTCCATTTTCAAGCGTTCCCTAAACTGCGTAGTGAATGCCCCGCAAATGGTAGTGTTACCGTTAACCATCCAATTCCAGGACTCTATAATCGAAAAGGTACCAGCACTGATGGATTGTGGTGCGGCAGGTCTTTTTATGGACATTGATTGGGCATACAAACATAAGATACCCCATCTATCCAAGACCACCGCTATACCGGTGGAAGGAGTAGACGGAGAACCACTGTCCTCAGGATTCATCAAAGAAAATACTTTGGTCCTTACGATGAAGATAAACACACATCAAGAAGAGGTCATCTTTGACCTTATCAAGGCCGCACATTATCCTATTATCCTAGGAATTCCTTTGTTATCAAAACATAACCCCTATATTAACTGGAAGGCCGGAACTATGTTTTTGGGATCTGAATACTGCATTGCAACATGCTTACCCCACTGTGACACTGGCGTACACATCTCCCAAGCTCAAGTAGCACCACAGAATTCCTCTTCTGTAGTACTGAATCTAAATCTGCTGCCTGAGAGCTATCATAAATTTCACAGAATCTTTTCCAACGAGGAATCCAAGGAGTTGCCTCCCCACAGACGAGATGACTGCGCCATTGAGCTGTTACCAGATGCTCAGATCCCTTTTGGAAGAATGTATACTCTTTCTAACCCAGAAAAGGAAGCCTTACGGGAATATTTACAAACCAATGTACGCAATGGATTGATAACCGAATCCAAAAGTCCAGCAGGGGCTTCGCTATTCTTTATACCAAAGAAGGATTGCAAAGAACTTCGACCCTGTATAGACTATAGAGGATTAAACAAGGTCACTTACAGAGACAGATACCCCTTACCTCTTATCCAAGACATCCTCGAAGCAGTCAGGGGTGCTTCAGTCTTTTCAAAACTGGATTTACGTGGTGCGTACCATTTGTTTCGGATAAAAAGCGGAGACGAATGGAAGACCGCGTTCCGCACACCATTTGGCCACTACGAGTATTGTGTGATGCCATTTGGATTAGCGAATGCTCCCTCAGTTTTTCAGAGGTTCATTGACCATTTGTTTTCTGATTTACTCCTCCATTCCTTAATCGTCTACTTAGACGATATATTGATATTTTCTAAAAATCTACAAGAACACGTAGGCCACGTTTCCGAAGTACTCCACCATCTACAAGACAATCACTTGTTTGCTAAATTGGAGAAATATTCATTTCATCAAACTAGTATCCCCTATTTGGGGTTTATCCTCTCTGCCGAAGGGGCTTCCATGGACCCATGAAAGGTACAAGCCATACTGCAATGGAAAGCTCCTCAAGGGGTAAAAGAGATCCAAAGATTCCTGGGATTCTCGAACTTTTATCGTAGATATATCCCTAACTTCTCAAAAACCATCAAACCTTTGACCACTCTTCTTCAAAAGGGTAAAAAATATATATGGACTACCGAGACACAACAAGCCTTCGACAAACTTAAGACTGCTTTTTCCACTGCACCTATCCTGAGATTACCAGATCAAACAAAACCATTTGTTCTTGAAACTGATGCCTCACATTCGGCTATTGGGGGAGTGCTAAAACTGGCCTCCTTGTCGGGCGTCGAACACCCCATAGCCTACATGTCAAAAACCTTACTTCCTTCGGAACAAAACTACACAGTCCCTGAGAAGAAACTACTCGCTATTAAGAAAGCATGCCAAGAGTGGAGACATCTCTTAATAGGTGCAAGACATCCTATCACCATCAGAACTGACCATAGTAATCTGAAGGTACTCCAAAACTATGAATGTCAGAACAGTCGCCAAGCCCGCTGGGCCTACTTCTTTTCCTCCTTTGACTTCATCATTACTCACATTCCTGGAACCAACAATCAATTGGCGGACGCCTTATCCCGGAGTCTACAAACAGAAGAAACCCACATTTAAGAGAAAATATTACCTCAAGCTACTTTTATCTTTTTGGTATCCACCTTTCTTCAGGACATTCGCAAACAGCTCCATGGAATCAACAAAATGGATATCCAAAAGTACCAACTCCAGAAAGAACAAGGATTGTACTACCACAACACAGAGCTATACATGCCTACTGAATCCCTCAGGAAACAGGTATTATACATGTGTCACAACCACAAAATCGCAGGACATAGGGGAATAGCCAACACCCTTGAACTGGTCAATCGACATTTCTGGTGGCCATCTGTTTCTTCGGACGTAAGAGACTACGTTACAGCATGTCCTGTATGTCTTCAGGAAAAGACACCAAGAATACTACCTATAGGGAAGTTAGTTTAACCTCCCATTCCTAATCAACCTTGGGAAAGGATTTCGACTGACTTTATTGTGGAATTGCCTCCTTCCAATCGCAACACCACCATTATGGTGACCATTGATTCGCTGGCTAAAATGGCACATTTCATTCCCATGGTAAAACTTTCAACGGCTGCCCAGATGGCATTGTGCTTCTTACAGACTATCTTTCGTTTACATGGCTTACCAAAGAACATCATCTCTGACAGAGGGCCACAATACATTTCCACCTTTTGGAAGAATCTTTGCCAAGCTTTAGGCATACACCGGAATCTTACCTCAGGTTACCATCCACAAGCCAATGGTCAAACGAAAGATTAAATCAATCATTGGAACAATATCTCAGATGATTCGTATCCGCCACACAGGATAACTGGAATGAGTTATTACCATATGCAGAAATTGCTTACAACAATTCTCAACATTCCGCCATCAAGATGTCCCCATTCTACTGTAACTATGGGTTCCATCCTGTGGTTGTACCCATCACAGCTACTCGGATAACAAACTCCCCCTCTGTAGAGGAGTGGGTGGCACACATTCAATCAGGACATGACATTGCCCGTACCATCCTGAAAGACACTCAACAGAGAACCAAGGTCCAAGCTGATAAAAGAAGATCCCAAGAACCAACGTACAAACAAGGGGATCTCGTATGGTTGTCACCTCGTTATTTACCCAGAAGATTGATACCCTCCAAACTATCTCCCAAATTCTTTGGTCCTTTTCAGGTACTCAAGGCTATTGGAAAGGTATCGTATCAGATACAACTACCACCTTCATGGTCACGGATACACAATGTATTCCATGTCTCCCAACTAAAAACTCATGTATCTGACAGATTCTGCAGACAAGGACTGATATCACCCCCTCCTATTGATACACCAGAAGGACCGGAATACAAAGTTTCCGCCATAGCTGATTCCAGGTATCACAGAGGTACCCTACAATACTTGGTTGATTGGAAGGGGTACGGTCCATCTGATAGAACTTGGGAACCAGCATCCGCAGTGCATGCACCTGCTTTGGTGAGGAAATTCCATCGATTCCATCCCTGGAAACCCGGTCCTTTCCCCCCAGGGGGAGGGCATACTGTTAGAAGAAGACATTGGAAGTTACATCAATCACGATATACTCAGTGGAATCCAAGATGGCGGCTCCTTGATAACATCTCTATCTACTAACAATGCAGGTCAAGTCCTTTTCTTCCACTTTGTCCTTCTTCTCTTTCTACCAATTGTTCATACTTATTCCCCGCGAACAAACTGGTAACTGCGTTGCTACTCTGTTCATAGCATTGCTCCCTTGTTGTTGTTCGCTCGTATCTTTGGTACCTGCTCTCACTCAGACCTCCTTCTGAGTCCTCCCTCTTTCCTCCTCCTTTTCCCTTCCTTCGCAAGTCACCGTCACTTCGGTTTCTTCCTATTTCCTTTCATCCCGCTTCCGACTCCTCTGTTCGGAGCCTGCCGCCTATTAGCCGTTCTCGGCACTGTTATCTGCTCTCTGTCTTTTCTGCCGCCCTTGGCATCCGATCCTTCCGTCTCCTATTCGCCGCCACTTGCGGCCCCTGTTCTTTCTAGCCGTTCGCGGCTACTTCCATTCCTTACCTTTTCTGCCGCCCTCAGCATTTCTTTTCCTACGGCTTCGGTTAGCCTCCGCTTGCAGCTTCTGTTGTTGCAGCCGCTCGCGGTTTCTTTTTGCACTTACCTTTCACCCGTCTCAGCTTTGACTTACCTAACTCTCCTTCTTCACGGATCTAGCTGTCCTTCTCTCTCTCCTTTGATTCTTCTGTCTCTCCTCTGTCCCTTTATTCTGCTGCCCTATTCCTTACCTTCTTGCTACAGCCGTCCACGTATTCTACTGCATTCAAGAATCTTCAGCCATTTTTACACCGATTGGATTGGGATATTCTTCGTCCTTCTACCTGACACCACGGACATTGTGCATCTGATCCTCCTCTACACCTATAGAGTCTGGGTTTTCTTCCCCAAGAGGGTTTCCCAGGGGGCGGCCCCCTGGGGAGCACAGAGCACAGATTATCTGGCCTCTGGACCTCCGGGGGGACGCCTCTTACCTCTTCACGTCTGATCTTAGAGTCCGAAGAGCCGTGAGTACCCCGTCTGAGTACCAAAGTTGTAAGAGGTGGTAAGAGTAAGTGGAGTTAGGTCACCTGGCCTAAGCCCCGCCCAACTGGTGCCTTCCTGGTTGATGCTCTTTTTCACCACTTAGCAAGCCCTGCCCACCTGGTGCCTTCCTGCTTGCCGCTCTTTTCCCTACTTAAGGAGCCCTCCAGCCTCTTTTCCTTTGCAGCTGGGGAGCAGGTGTAAGTGGATCTAGGTCACCTGGCCTAAGCTCCACCCACCTTCTTAGCCCTGCCTCTTCCTTCCTGCTCCTAACTCTTAGATCAAGGGCGTCTCTTGCCCAGGCGTCCAAAGTGAAGGGCAGTCAAAGAAAGGGCAATTCCTGTTTGGACCTGGAGGATCCAGGGTCCGACCCTGTGCTAAGACAGCAGGTAAGCATGCACCAACATGTGTTTACAACGTATGTCCCCATAGGCCACTCTGGTCCCCCAGTGTTGTTCCCTTGTGCCCCACCCCCCTTCCTGCACACAGGAGTCTGTCCTGATATATTCTGGTTTCACCATCACCGTATTTTACTTTTATGGACTTCATTGATTCACGGTGCGTCACCCTTTCTCAACTCTCATGCTGAACTTCCTTTGCATATTGTACTCATGGTGGCCCTGAATCATGTTGTTCCCATCTTCATCTTATATCCTGGCTTGCAGAATTATGTGTTACTACTGACTTCTGCAATTGTATTCGCTCTCCCCTCTTGCTTCTCCACTCTTTTTGACTGCTTACTCTCTGTTCTCTCCTCCCCTCTCCCTTGTCCTTTCTCCTCCCCTCCTCACCTTACTTTCTTCTATGCACTTACTCAATCAGAATTGTCCCTGGACTAGTACGATAGCCACCTCGTCTTTCGCTCCCCCATCCCCTTACTGTACCCCACTCCTCCCTCCAGCACTATCTGAAACGTTGTCAGGCCTAGTACGAAAGTTGCTTGTTTTGTTCCTCCCCTCCCTTTCTGCACCCCTCTCCCTCACCTTTTGTTTTTCTCCGGCTCAACCAGAAATGTCGTCAGGCCTAGTACGGTAGTCACCTGTCTGTTTCCATTTCCTTCCCACTCTCCCCCTCCCTTCCTTATCTATGTCTTAGCTCTTGCACTATCTGAAATGTCGTCAGGCCGAGTACGATAGTTAATTTCACATCCTTACTGTTCATGGCCTGTAAGAATATCGTTGTATTTTTCCTTGTTCCCTCCCTTGCCTTGAAGCACTTTGAAACACATTGTCTATAGGCGCTATATAAATAAACTATCATATAATATATCATATCATATCATTACTGCAATAGATTGTACACACAGGACTCATGAACATATGCTTTACAATGACAATGCTGGTAAATCTTGTTGGCACAACATAAAAGTGTTTTTCATAGTGGCAATAGAAATGTGTTGTTGTGTTGATAACCTGGCATTTATTGGAATTTGTTTCCTTGTGTTATGCTACAAAGTGATTGTAAATCTTAGCTTCTTACCCAATTATTATTGTGCTATAAAATGTACCTTTTCAAACCAATATTTGAAAGAATTCACTGGGAGAAGAATCCCCACTTCCGAACACCCATAAATGCATACAGCTTCCTTGCTACTCCCAATATCAATAACATCCCCCCTCTGAAAAAATCACAAGCCACTAGTGACATGGAATCCTTTAGATAGGAGGTACCCCCTGGAGCACCCAGCTCGGCAGCAGCAAAGATTGTCTCCATCACTGTCTGGAATCTCTCTGCCAAAAATGTTGACAACCATACTGCCTCTGGATGATAAACTTAGTAGGCTGGTCAGTAAAATCAGACGCAATCCTGTAGTGGTTCTCAAAACCATGGGAGGACAACTCAGGAGTAAGGCCATGACCTTAGAGGACTCCTCACCAACAATTGGAGGAAGAGGGAACCCAGGGCCATGAGTGATTGACTGATTGACTATATGCATTTCTATAGTGGACTGCATCTCATATGAAGGGGCTAGGTCTCATGAAGCGGCTAGGTCTCAGCCCTGCCTCCTATTCTGGGATAACCTGTCTGTCCGCTGCAAAGGTTCCCAGAGTGCACTCTAATTACAGGCTTATCATCTAAATTTGGTAGCTTCCTTCACCAATGGCCATGCCTATAGCCAAATCTAGTGGCTTTCTACCACCATTGAAGCTCACATTGCATAACTTTAACCATGACCATGGGAGACTTTAGAATATCATTGTGTTTGGATTTTCTTTTATTTGCATTTCTTTAATATCATTGTGTGTGGATTGTCTTTTATTTGCATTTCTTTAATATCATTGTGTTGTCTCCTTTCCAGAGTTCTGCATTCACTTTGCAGGGACGTGCTCTGTATTTGGCCTGGGCCATTTGATGGATTGGTACTCTCCAGTGATCGCAAGCTGTGAGTTGGCCGGCCCCCTGTGTGCCACCAAATATCTCACGAGGCACAACCGCCACCGTTTTATCAGCCACATAGTGTTCTTACATTAAGGGTGAATATATTCTTCATGTCAATACCCACAGAGAATTCATAAAATTCTTTAAATGGATTCTCTTTCTTTTAAACATTTAGAAGCTATAGGTCAGGGATTCTACATAGCTGGATCGGATGCAGTTATCACGCTTATGAAGACGCAGAGGTGCTCTTGCCACCTAGTCAACATTGAAACATATGTAGACCCCAATGCTCCACTCATCCAAGATGTGAGACAACGTTCCGGCATCAAATCACTATTTGCAGTACAAGGCAATTGACTATAGATTGGTAGCACATTGATTCTGCTGCTCTATGTTCCTGGAATTTAATATAAATACGCTGAGTAATTCATTTTTGTAATCAATATAGTTTATTCCTTTTCTCCAAGGTGCCACCATGGATACTTCAATGTTTTAAAACACAAATGATACATAATGCTATTCCTTTATGGAGTTGAAAGGGTTCTATGCCATTCCTTTGCAGAGTTGTTTGCAGCTGATTTTTTGGCGGAATAAACTCATTGACACCTTATTTTAATGTGGGCGGGGCTTCTTAGTTTTTTACTACTTATTTCCCACCCCCTACCCTTTACATCCCTTTACCCACCCACCCCCTCCCCATATTTTGTGATGAGCTTTATTCGACAAGAAATCGGCTGGCAAAAACTCTGCGGAAAAAGCAAAAACTGGTGATGAATGAACATTGTACCTTTGAAAGAGGTTTGCCCATTACAGGTTCTGTGTGACCCCACTCTGTAAGGATACATACAGTTCAAAGCATAGAGCTGTACATTTTCTGTGTGTGATGACACTATTGCAAATCTGTTTAATCCATACAGTTTAGTTGAGAAGAAAAGTAACTCGTGCACCATTTGTCCCAATTGAGTGTCTATTCATTCCACACTAATACAGGTTTCCTTGATGGTTCTCATGTGAACCAGTGTCATAAATATTCTGTTCATACGTCCTGAGAATAATTTCATCCTAAATTAAGACTTTCCGGTAACATCCTTCCTCAAATACAGCTTGACACTTATAGATATCATGCAGATATGAAGCAAATGACTGCAGAAAAATGTCACTGACGAGGAGAAACATTCTAGGGGAGGAAAAAACAGAGACAGTCAAGAGTTACGCTTAAGTTCATGGCAAAAAGCTCAGGAGTCCTTTAGTACATCAATAACATTCCCATTGAGATACATAAGTCCATGGTCACCCATGTAGCCAATGATGAGAGGAGAGCTGTTCAAAATCCCAACCATACTGGAATGGGTAACCTGAGCAATAGCCCGCCCACAGAGCAATCAGAAACAAATATCGGCAGACATCTTGAAACATGCAACAAGTCCTCTTTCACTATCTAATTGAACACAACTTGAAACAGGGCCACAACCACCAGATGTGACCAGCCTCAAACAATGATTGCCCCCGTGCAATTACACAGGTACCGATGGGCCCCAGGTGTCCTGATAGTTCATCGCAACCCAAGCGCCACACCGGCCCCTAAAGCCTCCCTGAGAGTGAAAACGGCCCTGAAGCCCTATAATATGATGTTTCATCCACCCTGCTCGACCCGATGCTGCAGAATGATAGGGAGGTGCTGGAAGACAGAGGAACACTATGGACCAAGCCAAGTGGTCTATAATTAAAGAAGTGTTTCTTCTACCATTGCTTGCTTATACAGTAGCAGGAATGATGCCCTATATAGGTTACCCCACTCAGGAGAAAGAAAGCATAAGAACCCACCATCAGTGATCGAAGTGAGTGGGAACAGTCGGGAGCGGTGTTCCACTACTTTTATTTTTAGCTGTTTACCATTCCTCTACCTTTTACTACCATATTCAACATTCTATATAGAGGATTTGTCCGTACATGCCCAGTGCAAGTGTAAAGTTGTAATAGGTGCCTTAGTTACTAGTAACTATTGCAATGCCCCCGCTTCAACAGCTTGTCACATGTCGCACTATGCTCCCGCCTACCCTCTCCCCTGCCCAGACCATAGTGCCACTACTTTTTTCGGTACACTTCTACCACTGCCCACCATCCAACATCTTGAAATTGGCCTTGGCTCTAAGTTAAACATCAGAAGATGTCACCCTCCAAATTCACAGCTCTGTGCTAGAGGTATTGTGTAGAGCAATTTAAGCCATGCTGAGAGTGTGGAGAAAGCAGGCACGCTGATGCCCTTTCATCAACTAGTGCTTAGGTTTTCTTCTTTGTGGCTGTTTTTAGGAGACGTAGCTCTGGACATAGTCCACATGGAAACATTTTGAAGCTGTGGATTTATATAACTTTCTAATCTATTTCGTGCATTTTTATATCATTACTGTTAAATTCATTTTACAAAAAGAAACAGCATAAAACAAAAGTCATTGCATATAAAACAGGAGAACTTCTAGTTTAATATCTTTAAATAAGTTACACATATGATTTATGCATGGTGGTTTATAGCAGTGTATAAAACCAGAGCAAAATGTCTTTCACAGGGAACATGAGGACTCATTCCATCGTTGAACCATTTTGCATTTCCATAATTCTATTTGTATTAACTTCTTTGTGGTCTGGCCTAATACATTTTCATTAGTTTACGCATTTGGTTCATTTAACTCTATTGCTGTTTTAATTGTTATTCCATCATGGCATAACTCACCATGTCCCTCAGAGCAAGCTTTGGGATAAGCCAACACTATCCAGGTGAACCAACAACACTAGTATAGATGTCTCTGTAGATCTCTTGAACGTCCCAATATCAGGTTTTTAGGAAAAATTTGCCATCACGTCTATAGAAGAATTTGACCATTCTTCCACCTAAGCCGGCCCGAGGCTTCCGAACAGCATCCCAAGAAGAAAGTGGAATTGGAAGAAATGTATTGGCAACTATGTTTGTAACTAGGTGTTGGCATCCTGATTAAACTCCTTGGATGCATATTTCACTTTAACGCATTTCACAGAAAATTATTGCTTATGGGGAGGACCAACATTCACTGTAAAATGATATAGGTCCTAATGTTTTTTTATTTTAGGAAAGAACTGTTGACCTAATGGGTATGTGTCAAGTTATGAGGGATCAATGAGTCTCACGCCAGCTCTTATGTTTATGTAATGGCCACATGTGTCATCTTCATATTGCATGCCCTCTTTCATACTTTTCTTGTGTTTTGTCTGATATTTTTTGGATTCAATCATAGGTATTACTAAGGCGCATCCCTTAATTTAGTGCCCCCTTATATACAATCCCACCCCATAATTCTGGACCAAGAAATAGGCTGTATTAACATTTTTGTATTTGAATAAAATGTTATGTTATGTTATGTTGATTTATACCACGTGCCGCTACCACCCAACGGCTGCCTCCAGACGCTTACGTGGTTCTGCAAGAGAAGAGGGTGGGGTGTGTTAGGTAGGATAGAATAGGTTCAGAACCAGGGGGAACTGGTGTCTGTGTGCGTTGTTTTGCGTGTGGGAGTTGGTAGAGATGCCTGGCTTGTGTAACTGTAGGGGTAGGATTCAGTGCCTTGAAGGTGTGCTAGTTGTTTATGTTGGGTGAGTAGGTTGTATGTGGTTAGGGTGGAAGTATGGTTGTGGGCACTGGTTAGTTGTATCCTTAAGGGGGCCAGTGTCACGGTTGTCTGTTAGGTGTCTGTTGGAGTAGTGTTGGTGTGCGTGTGTGTGTAGTGTGGAAGCATTTGTGGATTATATGTATTTGTATGTTCCATCTGAGGTTATGTCCAGAGTCTCAGATGGATAGTTGAGTGTGATAATTAGATTGGTGCTAGGTGTGTCAATGTGTAGTGTGGCTAGCTCATAGTCATGTAAAGTGGTGTAGGTTATGTTGGAGGAGCAGGAATGAGAGGGTTGGTTAGTACGTCGGTTAGATTTCACAATGCCTCCAGAGTATTTCTTCAGCGTAGATACTAAGAATTGGCTGGAATCAGAATATGCTTACCTGATCCTGTTAGTCCGAATGCAGAATAAGGCTGCCTAAAAACAGCTCATAGTGAGGTGTCCCGGGGATGTGAGACTCACAGTAGTGGAGGGATGCTCCTCTTTCAAAGATACATGGAATGGGCAAATGCACCCACAGTCAAAGCACAGAGCAGTGGGGAAAACTCACCTAGATTCAAGATATACTGCAGTGGGGAAGTGCAGTGCACCCAGACTCAAGGATCAAGATGTACAGTAGTGGAGAAATATGCCTAGATTCCATATACAAAGTAGTGGGGAGATGCACGCTAGATTCAAGATACACAGCAGAGGGGAAATGCACCTAGGATCAAGATGCACAGTAGTGGTGAAATACGCCTAGATTCCAGATACACAGTAGTGGGGAGACACACCTAGATTCAAGATACACAGCAGAAGGGAAATGTACCTAGATTCAAGATATACAGCAGTGGGGAAATGCACCCAGATTCAATATACTCAGTAGTGGGGAAATGCATCGAGATTCAAGACACACAGTAGTGGGGAAATGTACCCAGGTTCAAGATACACAGCAGGGAGGAACTGCTCCTAGATTCAATATACACAGTAGAAGAGGAATGCACCTAGATTCAAGGCATACAGAAGTGGGGAAACGCATCCACGTTATGGCCGTTTCACTCACCCATAGCTGCCGCAGCAGTCCACCCAATAACAAGTGGGAACAACTTTTTCACTTTGGAAATATCAGTTAGTTACTTTTTTGATTTCAATGCAAAACATCTCCAGATTGTATGGCCCGTTATGCTATATTATATGATTTTAGGCTACGTCATCCTATGTCAGGGCATACTGCAGCAAATTCAGTCAATTTCCAGGGGCTCACTTCTGACTGCATCCCTACACCACTGCATTCCGACTTAAAATTGGACTGTTAAAGACAGCTGAACATGCACAATTCTAGAAGGTGACAAAACCAAACACACGCCAAATCATCTAAGTCTGGCAGGTAGGAAGCAATAGAACTGTGCATTGTACCCCAAATTCCTATTATGTTTTGTTCTGTTAAAGGATATTTATACCTCACACTATCACGACCGGAGTGGTTCCTTGGCTTGGACAATATCAGTGGCTTGATGTGCTTTAGAATTATACCACTTGCAGCCAACTTGAAACTGATGTTTTGGCATTGTTGCACCCCTGTCCACTACACCTTATCATCCATTACACATCCGTGGACACTTAACTCCTCGCTCTCACTTCCATTCATAATGTACTAGGTCTTTAAACCTTCCAAATGCAGACCTACCGCCACAGCATTCCCCCCTCTGCACCCTCCAACCTCTGCTATATTCTCTATAGCGTGTACATGAAAATTCCTTAGAGAACTGATCACACCCCCTCAACTTGACCCGTCATACACCTCACCAATCCACCTAAACTAAACCCTCCCACTCCTCACCACAGAACCATCCCACATTGCTGCACCCCATCGCAACCGCTTTGTCAAACATTTACTTTCTCCTCTGCAATATCCGAGCCACCCTTCCCCTGCACCAAACCAATCTCTTACTGTCAAGATAATGTTCAATCACCCTAACTTTATGCTTTGGGATATCACCAAAATTAAATATAGGTACATTTGTAACTGGCTTACAGAAACATGCATCAGCCTGCCTGTCCCACTCTCACTAATACATTTTTCACAAACGCATTCATTCCACATATCAATTGATTTTATTTCTAACATTTAAAAAAAAACATTTACAATCATAAATAATACAGTGACACCTTTAAGCAGCACACTTGATTCTATGATTCTATGACAACGTTTCCACTTATCGGCCAATATATAAACAGGGTAATTCATAGAATTTCGCACAAAAGTGGCGCACGCGGCTGGCGCACAGTGTCCCCGTGCGATACACTGCGCCAGCCGCGTGCGATAAAATCCATTTCATCGCACAGCGTATTAATGGATTTCAGCCTCCAAAACCAGCCGTGGTGCAGAGTGGCGCAGTGACCCTGCAGCAGCGCCAGTTACGCCCCCAAGAATGCCCTCGCGCAAGGAAAAGCCATCAAAATTCCCAATTCATCGCAAAGGGCTGCGCTAACCCTGGACCAGTTCACAGGGCTGCCAAACAGCAAACGCCAAGCGGGGAACGTGTATTTCAGTGGTTCGCGGGAAGTTTCACACGCGATTGTCCTGGGCATGCGTATTTCGGGGTGCGCGGGAAGTTCCACACGCAAATTCAGCAGTGTACGTGTATTCCAAGGTGCGCGGGAAGTTCCACACGCGATTGCCCTGGGTATGTGTATTTCGGGGTGCGCAGGAAGTTCCACACGCGAATACAGCAGGGTACGCGTATTCCAAGGTGCGCGGGAAGTTCCACACGCGATTATCCGTGGTGCGTGTATTTCGGGGTGCGCGGGAATTTCCACACGCGATTTCAGCAGGGTACGTGTATTCCAAGGTGCAAGGGAAATTCCACATGCGAATCCAGCAGCCTACGTGTATTCCGGGGGTGCCGGGCAGTCCTACGTGAATCGGCCGTGTGGGTCCTCCCAGCTGTTCACTCGACACCCTCCACAGCGCCTGCAGGCAGCCCACACCACAGGGGACTACCCTGAACATGTCCCGCAGGCAGCCCATCCACCATGCCCATGCCCCCCAGCCAACCCACATGTCACCTTGCACTACTGCCCACCAACGCATGTCCCCCTGCACCCCCACCCCCCAGCATCCAGGGGCACCCTCCACCAGGCCCCCACTCATGTCTCCCAGCACCCCCACCCCCCAGCACTGTGGGGCACCCTCCACCAGGCCCCCACTCATGTCCAACTCATGTCCCCCTGCACCCCCAACCCCCAGCACTGTGGGGCACCCTCCACCAGGCCCCCACTCATGTCTCCCAGCACCCCCACCCCCCAGCACTGTGGGCCACCCTCCGCCAGGCCCCCACTCATGTCTCCCAGCACCCCCACCCCCAGCACTGTGGGCCACCCTCCACCAGGCCCCCACTCATGTCTCCCAGCACCCCCACCCCCCAGCACTGTGGGTCACCCTCCACCAGGCCCCCACTCATGTCTCCCAGCACCCCCACCCCCCAGCACCGTGGGTCACCCTCCACCAGGCCCCCACTCATGTCCAACTCATGTCCCCCTGCACCCCCACCCCCCAGCACTGTGGGCCACCCTCCACCAGGCCCCCACTTATGTCTCCCAGCACCCCCACCCCCCAGCACTGTGGGCCACCCTCCACCAGGCCCCCACTCATGTCTCCCAGCACCCCCACCCCCCAGCACTGTGGGGCACCCTCCACCAGGCCCCCACTCATGTCCAACTCATGTCCCCCTGCACCCCCACCCCCAGCACTGTGGGGCACCCTCCACCAGGCCCCTACTCATGTCTCCCAGCACCCCCACCCCCCAGCACTGTGGGCCACCCTCCACCAGGCCCCCACGCATGTCTCCCAGCACCCCCACCCCCCAGCACTGTGGGTCACCCTCCACCAGGCCCCCACTCATGTCCAACTCATGTCCCCCTGCACCCCCACCCCCCAGCACTGTGGGCCACACTCCACCAGGCCCCCACTCATGTCCCCCTGCACCCCCACCCCCCAGCACTGTGGGGCACCCTCCACCAGGCCCCCACTCATGGCCAACTCATGTCCCCCTGCACCCCCACCCCCCAGCACTGTGGGCCACCTCCCACCAGGCCCCCACTCCTGTCTCCCTGCACCCCACCCCCCAGCACTGTGGGGCACCCTCCACCAGGCCCCCACTCATGTCCAACTCATGTCCCCCTGCACCCCCACCCCCAGCACTGTGGGGCACCCTCCACCAGGCCCCCAACCATGTCTCCCAGCACCCCCACCCCCCAGCACTGTGGGCCACCCTCCACCAGGCCCCCACTCATGTCTCCCAGCACCCCCACCCCCCAGCACTGTGGGCCACCCTCCACCAGGCCCCCACTCATGTCTCCCAGCACCCCCACCCCCCAGCACTGTGGGTCACCCTCCACCAGGCCCCCACTCATGCCCAACTCATGTCCCCCTGCACCCCCACCCCCCACCACTGTGGGCCACCCTCCACCAGGCCCCCACTCATGTCCCCCTGCACCCCCACCCCCCAGCACTGTGGGCCACCCTCCACCAGGCCCCCACTCATGTCTCCCAGCACCCCCACCCCCCAGCACTGTGGGGCACCCTCCACCAGGCCCCCACTCATGTCCAACTCATGTCTCCCAGCACCCCCACCACCCAGCACTGTGGGGCACCCTCCACCAGGCCCCCACTCATGTCCCCCTGCACCCCCACCCCCCAGCAGTCAGGGGCACCTGCCAGCAGGCCCCCACACATGTCCCCCAGCCAACATGTCATCACAATCTAGATCCCTGGGCCTTATGGGCAGCCTCCAAATGCCAAACACCCACCCGAGTATTGCATCCACCCACTTAGAAATGGCAATTACATGATACAACCCCAATGGTAAGTTTGTAAATGAACACATGTCCCTCACATACACACAATGGGTGTCAGTGAATGTCAAAACCCATATCATGATATGCATGAAACCAATGAGATGATACTACACATTGAAGTTTGAAGAAAACATATGTATTAAAAGCAACATAAATTGAATCAAAAATAAACAAACGAAAATGGGAATTAAAAAAAAGAAAGCAGCATGTCCGTAAAATAATGTAAAACCACAAATCATAATCCAAAGGAAAGGTGTCCAAAGTCACAGTTCACAAAAGTAAATCCAATGGAAAATTAAAATCGAAAACCATTGCTCCAGGGTAAATCATTAAAAAAAAAAATAGAAAATCCAACAGTCAACTATATACAGATAAACAATCCAGGGTCCATGATCCCAACAGAAGAAATGAAACCTATCTAATAACACTACCTAAAAAAAAACTATATACAAAAATGTGGCCCATTGTCCAAAAGGTCCAAAAAAAATGCAAAAACAAAAGGAAACCTAACACTAACTACAGAACTATTTACACGGGCAGCGGGCCAGTCCCACGGCTCACTTTGGGATGTTCCGGGCCAGGGCATCATCGAACTCCTGCTCAATGTCCCGGAGGCGGTCCTCCTCCATGGCCCCGAGGGTCCGCAGGGCCGTCGACATGTTCACCTCCAACTCCCTGCGGATTGCCTCGAGGCACTCGGCCCGCCTCAGGGCCCTCCGCATGGAGTTCTCCGCCCTGACCATCATGAGCCGTGCCTCTGCCGCCCGCTGCCGCTCCGCATCTATGGCGTGGCCCAACCGCTGCCACACGGAAGACACTTCCCGTCCTGGGTCCTCCTGCCCTCTGGCCGATGCCTGCCCCATCAATGTCGAAGGCACAGAGCCATCATGGCTCCCACCTCGTTGCTGCTGCTGCTGTGCCTCTGCCCGTGCCCTGGCTCCTGCTGCCTGCACATCCTCCACCGGCTGGGGTGCAGTCGTTGATGTGGCCACCCCTGCTGGACGTCCGACTCCCGACTGTGGCAGGGATGCCTCCTACACCAGCATGGCCGCACTGTCAGAGGCAGCTCCACAGGGCACCCAGGTGACTAATGGGTGGGAAGATGGCACGGATGACGACTGGCGCATAGTGGGTTCAGTTGAGGAGGGGTCTGAGCAAGCCTCATCAAACGGAGGAATCCGGCCTGGGTGACCTGTCCCAGTAGGCTGACGCGGTCAACGAGCCATTCGAGATGACGTGCAGTCTCCTCATGAAAAGACTGCAGGTCACCTTGCATGGCCCGTTGACGCAACGCCACACCAGTCAGGAAAGGCTCAACCCGGACCCAGATAGCCACGTCCGCAGGCAGAGGAAGGCCAGTTGTTGTGAGCTCATCCCCTGCCTGAAAACGGGTCTGGACGTAGGCATCCCTGCTGGTGCAAGATGATGCAGTGACAGGATCAGGGACAGGATTGCGCACAGGCACCTCCGCGGTGACCTGTGCTGCCTCCTGTCCCTGGTCCTGCACTGCACCACTAGCACCAGTGGAATCCCCACCTCCAGACCCCGTCTCTGTTGCTTGCACGGCCTCCTCCTCCACCAAACCCCCCACCAACCTGGATGACTCCGTGCCATCTTCCGCCGTTGGGCCCTGTGGGGTCCCAGCTGCCCCTTCTGCTGCCGAGGAGTCCAACTCCGACCTCCGCCTCTTGGACCTCCCCCCGGCAGCTGCGGCCTGGGACGCGGCACCAGACTCCTCACTCCCCGACGAGATCACAACCTGGGAGGGGAGCCGGGCCTTGCGTCTCCGGCTGGCGGTGCGATCCCCGCCGCTGTGCTCCACAGCACCTTCTCCGCCCTCTTCATCAGTTGACGCTGCAGACAGGGAGAAATAAAACACAGGCATCAGGGCACTGTACAATGGACACATACACACATGACAGTTGTACATGAGTGGCATTGGCAAACCTCAGACATGGCATCACAATCGCCAACACACATGTCATTTCAACTCGCACACATGAGCCATACCACAGCCATATCGCAACTGCCAGCACCATCCATGCACATACAACAGCATGAGCAGGCAAAGGTGATCCAGACATCACATGCAACACAGGGAGTGGACTACACATGTACACACACCACCACACTTGCATGCATGTGTACACCTCTGCCAACTGTCGCAGTGTTCAGATCGGCATCCATGTCACATCTGCCAATCAGGCTTCCACATCCCGCTGTCACATGCATCCATGTTGCACCACTGTTGCACCCTTGTCAAATACACACACATGCACATGTACACAGTGCTGATACATGCAGCTGAAAACAACATCCATGTGTGACATCACGAACATGCCTACTTACATACACATTCATCCAAACATGTGTGCCCACACAACTGCATTTGGCATGCAAGCCTACACACACAAGCACCATCCATGTCTCACACATGACAGCCCTCGCATGTGTTAGCCTCACGGCCCTGTACACCCCCACCCATACTTGGACTCATACAAACACATGTGCAACCTGCACACTACTGGCGCATCACCACACGCACAGCTTACAATCAGGATGCATGTACACTTACCGCTCGACTCCAGACGGGTCTGCCTCTCAAGGACCTGGACGTGGAGCGCTGGGGATATGCGTTCCAGGACCCTCATCTGATCGTGCGACAAGTGGCCCCTCCGCCCCTTAGAATCCGCTGCCTCAAGAGGCGCCGGGCCTTGTTGAGGGTCCTGGACCTGAAGTCCTCCCAGCGCTTCTTGACATGTTGGAAGTCGCGGACTGCCACCCCCTCCGCGTTGATGGCAGTCACGATGTCCGTCCAGATCCGAGTCCATCCTTCCTTGTCGGCGCGCAAACATCCGAAGAGGGCATCATACTGCCCCAGGACTTGCTCCACCAGGACACCAACTTCGGTGGCAGTGAAGCTGGTGCCCCTCTGCCTCTCTGGCCGGGGGCTGTCAGTGGTGCCAGATGTTGCAGTGCCCGACATGACAACCCCAGAGGCAGGATTGGGTGGGCATCTGGGTCCTGGGGCTGGGCTGTGGAGCGATGGAATCCCAGTCGGGAGTCTTCGGTTCCAGCAGGGGTGGTCACAGCAACCGCACCCCTGGCTGATGTGCAGGCAGCAAATGGAAGGGCTCGTGTGCAGCAGGCAATCAGGCAGCAGCAGATGGCAGGTGGGAGCGTGCTCGGGGCTCTGGGGGGCAGTAATTCAGCCTTCTGGGCAGGAGCATGGTCTTCCGTGTGCTTACGCGTGGCCAGCTTGATACGGAGTGATTTGGCACGTGAAAATCCAGCACGTCAGCGTGTAATTCGAGGAAAGGGTCTTAGCGCGTTAGCGCATCAGCACACGTACGCGAATTCATTGGCCCAAAAGCCACCAGCGCGTATGCGCGTCTGTGACGTGCGTGCGTGGGCGTTTCCCTGTACACGGGTGCATGTTACACATCCAATGACTGCACATCAGAGTGTCAGCTCGTGTAATTGGAGGATGGGGCCTTAGCGCGTACACGCGGAAGTGACGCTGGACGTGTGGTCATGTTTAAAAGGTACGTGTAGAATGCCATTTCCTTGTACGTGCTTTTCGTGGAGAGCGAGTGGGTGAAATCTGTACTTCTTGTCGGATCACACGTGATTTACTTCACGGCGTTCCAAGTTCGTACTCCCTGTTACCTCTGACAGCTTTTTGTCTTCTTGTCTTTTTCCTGGGCCTGTTTCCTCAAACAGCGTTCACTTCTCCGGTTGTCCTGTCTCCTCAGACAGCGTACAATTCTTCTTTTGGCGGGGGTGTTGCCAACGCGCACACGCGCGTATTTTTCACGTGATTTTTCCTGGCAGACGGTGAGTCGCGCACGAATTTGACATCTGTGCTTGCCCCGTGTGTTGCCTACCCCTTCAGAGGTCAGTCTAGGCTGCGTGTGAGATGCATACATTCATTTTTGTGTTTCTGGGTGCCACAGCGTAGTGCAGGTTTTTTTTTCCACGCACGTGGTCTAGGAGGGGTTGCGTGCACATTATCTCCCCTTTTCGGGGTGCCTGTGCGTTGCGTGACCCGTCATCTTCCCCCAGGGGTCACATACAGCCTTGCCAGAGCACTAGGGTACGAATTCCATCTAGTACACTACCCCTTTGACCCAATATTGCCCAGGACAATAGTTTACTGCAACTCCCATATGCACAACAACATCAGTGCCATGGTTGGGAGGCGAGCATGCGGTAAAGGTGGCAAAGGTGGGCGAGCCACAAGAGGTGGCCGTGGTGGATACGGTAGGGGACGTGGCCAGGACTTGCAGGGTGCCCCTAGCCTCCCATGTGTGGGTGACCAGTCAGGGACACCCATGCCCCCCCGTGGTTGAGGGTAACGTGGCTGACACCATCCCTGCTGAGCCCTTGTTGGACCAGCCCATTGTGGAACCAGACCTGGCACTGGGTGACTCCATGGATGACTTCCAGGTCAGCAGGTCTAGGCCAAGTGTGGCGGTGTACGTTGGTGTCACCAGCCCACGTGGATCAGGGGCAGCTATGTCATCTGCTGCCCCGAGTAGGCAGGGTGGGGAGGCTGCAGGGGCAGCTGCGGCTCCATCCACCCCAGCTCTGAGTGTCCCAGCCAGCACAGTGTCGGTCCTAGTCCAACCTGCTGACGTTCCCCCTGACCACATCGCACTTCAGCTAATGCCTGCACCAAGTCCCATGGTGAGTGTTCATTCCCACACTCCTAGTCCACAGTCCACCAGGGCTCCTGCGCCTAGTGTCCAGAGCGGCGTAGGACACTCAGTATCACCACCACCTTCCAAGCGGAAGAGGAAGAGTGCTCATCCAGTACAGGCTGATGCCCCAGACACGGCTACACAGTCCGGCCCACCAAGGAAGCCCAGCTTCAATCAGGTCGAACCTGATGCACTTGTGGAGTATGTGTCCGCACATGACAGCAACATGGTGATTACTGCAGGATGCAAGACCACACCTGCACAACGTCAGGCACACTGTCAGACCATTGCGGAACTCATAAGTGCCCTTGGATTCGTGAGGCGCACAGCTAATGATTGCCACAAGCGCTGGAATGACCTTAAGCGCAGGGCAAAGAAAAAGCTGGCCTCAAGTCATGCCGCAACTCTAGTGACTGGAGGTGGGTCTCCGGCAGAGGACATAGAACTCACTCCACATGAGTATGTTGCTGGGACCTACATCATGGAGGAACAGATCCAAGGCGTGGGAGACCTGCCAGATTACGAGGCATTGTCCGGTGAGTGCACATGCATGTGTGTGTCATCCATGTGCATGGTGTGTGTGTGAGTGCTTCTGATTGAGTCCCAGGTGAGGGGGTGTGTGCCTGAGTGGTTTGGGTCACCCATGTGCTTCATCCAATACATTCTGCGCACCAGGATTAGGGTGTTGCAGTATCCCTTCTGGCAACAGTAGACATTCAGCCCAACATCACGCCAGTTGCCCTTGAATTGTCATCTTGCCACAACATAGTTGCATGTCATTCTGTGTTCATTCAGGCTGATTGTCTGCATTCCACTACTTTCACTAGGCATTTCTCAGTCATATTGTCACATGTGTGACATGGCTAAGGTACATGCCATCTGTGTGATGGCATGTGTTATGTATGTGTATTGGACATGGCAATCACAGGCCAATGTGTGATGGTACTGCTAGGCAGCATGCAGCAAATTTGTTGGTCTTCCATCTTGGTGTCATCAATGTGTGCCATTTGCCTCCCCTTCATACGCAGTGACAGTGCATGCATGGGAGGGTTATAGTCATGTGGTACATGTGTCAATGAAGTACTGTTTCTGTTGCCTCTCAGCCCTAATTGTGTTCCATGTTGCTAATGCCTGTTCCCATTTCTTTTCTTTCATGTCTTTGCAGGGGATGACGTACTTGATACTGCTGGGGTTGTGGAGATGGTGCAGACCCAGGAGGGGTCTCAGGCCCGACCGGCCACCAGTGAGGGACGTGGTGTGGTGGTGGGTGAGAACCCACACTTGCTGCAGGCCATCATCTCAAGGGGTGTCTCTGGGTGCACCTCCCCCGAGCTCTATTCAGGTGTCGATTCGGATGATGAGACCTATGTGCCGTCGCAGGTAAGTGTTTCTGGGAGGGATTCTGTACTGTCCAACCCACCTGCACCAGGGGTAGAACCCTCAATGGGGATGTCAGTGTTGGTAGGTCCACCTTTGGTGGTTACGGATGCAGGGTCACACTCTGCTACATCTGATCCTGTTCCTGGGCCAGCAGATCAGAGGGGGAATGCAGTCCTGCAGCCTCAGGCAGTGCCGGCACATCAAGGCGCAGTTCGCCTTGCCCCAGACAGGTGTGGTGCACGCCGACGCGGTGGCCATACGCCACCTGGCAATACCGCATGGGAGCAATCCATATACGGTATGGCAAACCAACAGGCAGCATCAATTGAGATGATGGCTCAGGCCATGGATAGGGTGGCCACTTCCATTGTCCCCCAAGAAAGGCTAATTGAACAACTACAGCAGGCAACAGACTCCATTAGCCAGTCACACAGGGAGGACATGTTGGCGTCCAACAGGGACAGGCGGGCGGCACTGGAGACTCTGTGGGAAGCCTTTTCTATTGAGCCGCAGGGCCACAGGGAAGCCCTGAGGGTGGAACTCCGTCAGCTCAGGGCAACTCTGGTTGAGCTTGAGGCTTCAGCTAACACGAGGACAGAACAGCAGCTGGAGCGGCTCACACGTACGCTCTCAGCTGAGATGCAGGCATCTAGGGCGGAGGTCCGGGAATCCCGTGAGTTGTTGCATGGGGACCTCCGCACAATTATCCTCCAGAACCAGACCTTCCACATCCTCATGCTTGCTGCCATGGAGGACCAGACTAGGGCTTTGGGTGGGCTGCCTCCCATAGTGCCACCACCTCCTGATGCAGCTGCAGAGGGTGAGGAGAGCGACAGCAGCGATTCTCCCAGAATAGGGTAGCCGTGCAGGCCATGAGCCATGGAGGTGTTTTTTTTTGCAAGATCCACACAGGTGGGTTTTGGTGTGCACCCTGTCCTCGGACCTCCTGGGTGGCCTCAAACCAACCCCCCCTTCCCCCTAGGCCCATTCATGGCCATTTTTTTAAAAAAATTATTTATTTATTTATTTTTTAATCTTGATTTTTTTGACAGTGTGTTGCCTTGTGTGGCTCCCGTGGGCATATGCTGTATTGTGGCTGGGCACATGCAGGCTTGTCCTGAATTTGGGTCAGATGCTTGGGTTTGTGTGACACACACCCCTCCTGCTTCCCGTTTCCATGGGCTTGCAAAGGGTGTGCCCAAGTGACATTGACTTACACAGTGACGTTGGACTCCCATATGATGTGTGGGCAGTCTGTAGTCAATACTGTGTATACATTCCTAGTGCATATTGTGGTTGTATTGTACACTGCATGGTGTATTGATATGTGCCTCTGCATCCATCTCATCCTCCTAATTTGCAGGTCCATTTCTCATGTCTTCACAAGGCGGTCTACTTTGGAACTGGAGTCCATGTTGTAAGCAGTGCACCTACTCTGGCGCTAACACTAACACTGTATGGTTGGAAGTGTTCGGAGTGCTGGCATTATCAGGTAGTGAGGCTACCAATTTTTTTAAGTCCGTTCTGTCATGTTTATGGTAGGTTGGAGGTTGTGTAGGTGATTGGTATTATTGGTAAGTATTTGGTAATGTGTGTTGTTGGTCCTGCATTACTGTGAGAATTTCATGTGTGGCCATTTTACATCAGGGACACTGTAGTTGGTCACACTTGGGGCATGTTGTGGGGATTAATTTGTTTGCTCTCACATTGCATGACATGCCATGGTGTGTTGTGTGGCCGTGCCGGGGAGGGGTTGGGTGACATGGCACTGTTCTCATGTTGTATTTTGCACGTGGGTATTCATTTTTGCTGCATGGAAGTGTGTCTTTTGATGACACTGCATTGGTGGTGTTTGTGTAGGTAGGGATGCATACATTGTGACACTTCCAGGTGAACAATCTCAGGCTGCTATGGTTCTGACAGTTGACTGTCCCTTAATTCATCAGAATTGTCAGATTGAGTCATCATTGATTGTCAGATGGTATGTGCCAGGGCTGTGCGCACTCCACAGGGGTGTGCTTTCTATGTGAAGTAATTAGCCACCAGCTGCGTACGGGCTGCCTCACCCCGTGCCCTTTCCCCTCCCATGCGCAGCGGGCGTGCATGTGGTTGGGGATGTGGGGGCACCACCATGTCCACAGCCAGGCCCCGGCGTGTTGCAACATTGTGCAGGACACATGCTGCCACTATGATCCTGCACACTACTGGGGGAGCGTATAACAGCTGCCCACCAGAACGGTCAAGGGAGCGAAAGCGTGACTTGAGCACTCCGAATGTGCGCTCCACTATGCCCCGTGTTGCAATATGGGCTGTGTTGTATCTTACCTCGGGAGGCGTGATGGGGTTCCGAATTGGCGTCATCATGTGTGTGCTCAGAGGGTAGGCACTGTCCCCTGGGGAGGTGGTGATGGGGATCATTAGTGGGGTATTGGCATTACTCTGTATCTGTCATGCATGCGTGTGCTGTGGCATTTCTACTCACCAAGCAGCCATGCATCGCCATGCCGCCCAGCTTCCATGTCCCGGGTTTAGGGTTGACATCCTGTAAATGAAGCTGTCGTGGGTGGACCCTGGATAGTTGGCATATACTGAGGTGATGATTCCCTTGGCATCACATACTACCTGGACGTTGATGGAATGCCAGTGCTTGCGGTTTCTATAGATGTGCTCAGATGCCCTGGGGGGACGTAGAGCCACATGGGTGCAATCAATGGCACCTAGCACTTTGGGGAATTGTGCCACCCTGTAGAAATCCTGGCTGACAGCCTGCCTTTCTGCAGATGTTCTGGGCAGGTATATGTGCCTGCGGACTGATGGGCGTGCAGTGATGATGGCCAACACCTAGTGTAGGCACTGTGACTGCGTGGCCTGTGACACCCCCCCCCCCCACTATGGTACTTGTCCACTGAAATGATCCGGTAGCCAAGAAGTGCAGTACATTGAAGACCTTCTCCAGGGGGCTGAGTGCTTGGGAGCACAGGGTGGGTGATGTGAGGTCATCCTCCCACTCACTGACCAGGTTGAGTATTATGTGTGGTGGAAATCTGTACCTCCCATACACCTGGTCATCAGGCATACCAAATAGGCTGGTTCTGGGTGTGAAGATTCTGGCCCTGACTATCCTTCTCCTCCTCCTGCGGTATCCCACGGCCACTGCTGCTAGGAACGGTATATTCATCCTGGCGTCTGAGCTTGTTTGTTGTTTGCGCACTCTTTTATGCTGCGCGGGACGTGCGTCTGCTTCATGCTGGCGTACGTGTTTCAGGATTGGACCTTTTATTTTTTTGGCGTGTTGTAGGCGACCGTGTAAATATTCCCGCCCACCCCTGGAATACACGTACCCCACTCTCACAGGCCCACTCGCGTGTGGAACTTCACACGCACACCGAAATACACGTACCCTGCAAATTCACGTGTGGAACTTCCCGCGCACCCCGAAATACACGTACCCTGCTGGTATCGCGTGTGGAAGTTCACGCGGACCCATAATACATGTACCCTGATGGAATCACGTGTGAGACTACCCGCGTACCCCTGGAATACACATACCCAGGCAAATCGCACGGCTGGGGGGTGGGGGTGCAAGGAGACAGGAGTGGGGGGTGGCCCACAGTGCTGGGGGGTGGGGGTTCAGGGGGACATGAGTTGGGCATGAGTGGGGGCCTGGTGGAGGGTGGCCCACAGTGCTGGGGGGTGGGGGTGCAGGGGGATATGAGTTGGACATGAGTGGGGGCCTGGTGGAGGGTGGCCCACAGTGCTGGGGGGTGGGGGTGCAGGGGGACATGAGTTGGACATGAGTGGGGGCCTGGTGGAGGGTGCCCCACAATGCTGGGGGGTGGGGGTGCAGGGGGATATGGGTTGGACATGAGTGGGGGCCTGGTGGAGGGTGGCCCACAGTGCTGGGGGGTGGGGGTGCAGGGGGACATGAGTTGGACATGAGTGGGGGCCTGGTGGAGGGTGCCCCACAGTGCTGGGGGGTGGGGGTGCAGGGGGACATGAGTTGGACATGAGTGGGGGCCTGGTGGAGGGTGGCTCACAGTGCTGGGGGGTGGGGGTGCTGGGAGACATGAGTGGGGGCCTGGTGGAGGGTGGCCCACAGTGCTGGGGGGTGGGGGTGCAGGGGGACATGAGTTGGACATGAGTGGGGGCCTGGTGGAGGGTGCCCCACAGTGCTGGGGGGTGGGGGTGCTGGGAGACATGAGTGGGGGCCTGGTGGAGGGTGGCCCACAGTGTTGGGGGGTGGGGGTGCAGGGGGACATGAGTTGGACATGAGTGGGGGCCTGGTGGCGGGTGTCCCACAGTGCTGGGGGGTGGGGGTGCAGGGGGACATGAGTGGGGGCCTGGTGGAGGGTACCCCACAGTTCTGCGGGGTGGGGTGCTGGGAGACATGAGTGGGGGCCTGGTGGAGGGTGGCCCACAGTGCTGGGGGGTGGGGGTGCAGGGGGACATGAGTGGGGGCCTGGTGGAGGGTGCCCCACCCACAATGCTGGGGGGTGGGGGTGCAGGGGGACATGAGTGGGGGCCTGGTGGAGGGTGCCCCACAGTGCTGGGGGGTGGGGGTGCTGGGAGACATGAGTGGGGGCCTGGTGGAGGGTGGCCCACAGTGCTGGGGGGTGGGGGTGCTGGGAGACATGAGTGGGGGCCTGGTGGAGGGTGCCTCACAGTGCTGGGGGGTGGGGGTGCAGGGGGACATGAGTTGGACATGAGTGGGGGCCTGGTGGAGGGTGCCCCACCCACAGTGCTGGGGGGTGGGGGTGCAGGGGGACATGAGTGGGGGCCTGGTGGAGGGTGCCCCACAGTGCTGGGGGGTGTGGGTGCTGGGAGACATGAGTGGGGGCCTGGTGGAGGGTGGCCCACAGTGCTGGGGGGTGGGGGTGCAGGGGGACATGAGTTGGACATGGGTGGGGGCCTGGTGGAGGGTGCCCCACAGTGCTGGGGGGTGGGGGTGCAGGGGGACATGAGTGGGGGCCTGGTGGAGGGTGGCCCACAGTGCTGGGGGGTGGGGGTGCTGGGAGACATGAGTGGGGGCCTGGTGGAGGGTGCCCCACAGTGCTGGGGGGTGGGGGTGCTAGGAGACATGAATGGAGGCCTGGTGGAAGGGTGCCCCACAGTGCTGGGGGGTGGGGGTGCTGGGAGACATGAGTGGGGGCCTGGTGGAGGGTGCCCCACAGTTCTGGGGGGTGGGGGTGCTGGGAGACATGAGTGGGGGCCTGGTGGAGGGTGCCCCACAGTGCTGGGGGGTGGGGTGCTGGGAGACATGAGTGGGGGCCTGGTGGAGGGTGGCTCACAGTGCTGGGGGGTGGGGGTGCAGGGGGACATGAGTTGGACATGAGTGGGGGCCTGGTGGAGGGTGCCCCACAGTGCTGGGGGGTGGGGGTGCAGGTAGACAGGAGTGGGGGCCTGGTGGGGGGTGGCCCACAGTGCTGGGGGTGGGGGTGCTGGGAGACATGAGTGGGGGCCTGGTGGAGGGTGCCCCACAGTGCTGGGGGGTGGGGGTGCTGGGAGACTTAGTTGGACATGAGTGCGGGCCTGGTGGAGGGTGCCCCACAGTGCTGGGGGGTGGGGGTGCTGGGAGACATGAGTGGGGGCCTGGTGGAGGGTGCCCCACAGTGCTGGGGGGTGGGGGTGCTGGGAGACATGAGTGGGGGCCTGGTGGAGGGTGGCCCACAGTGCTGGGGGGTGTGGGTGCAGGGGGACAGGAGTGGGGGCCTGGTGGAGGGTGCCCCTCGATGCAGGGGGGTCGGGGTGCAGGGGGACAGGAGTGGTGGCCTGGTGGAGGGTGCCCTACAGTGCTGGGGGGTGGGGGTGCTGGGAGACATGCGTTGGTGGGCAGTAGTGCAAGGTGACATGTGGGTTGGCTGGGGGGCATGGCCATGGTGGATGGGCTGCCTGCGGGACATGTGCAGGGGTGCAGGGTAGTCCCCTGTGGTGTGGGCCGTCTGCAGGGGCCGTGGAGGGTGTAGAGGGAACAGCTTGGAGGACCCACACGGCCAATTCACGTGTGGGACTCCCCGGCACCCCCGAAATACACGTAGGCTGCTGGATTCGCGTGTGGAATTTTCCGCGCACCCGGAGTACATGTACCCTGCTGGTATCGCGTGTGGAAGTTCACGCGGACCCATAATACACGTACCCTGATGGAATTGCATGTGAGACTACCCGGGCACCCCTGGAATACACGTACCCTGCTGGTATCGCGTGTGGAAGTTTACGCGGACCCATAATACACGTACCCTGATGGAATCGCGTGTGAGACTACCCGCGCACCCCTGGAATACACGTACCCAGGCAAATCACACGGATGGGGGGGGTGCAGGGAGACAGGAGTGGGGGCCTGGTGGAGGGTGCCCCTGGATGCAGGGTGGTGGGGGTGCAGGGGGACAGGAGTGGGGGCCTGGTGGAGGGTGCCCCTGGATGCAGGGGGGTGGGGGTGCAGGGGGACAGGAGTGGGGGCCTGGTGGAGGGTGCCCCTGGATGCAGGGGGGTGGGGGTGCAGGGGGACATGAGTGGTGGCCTGGTGGAGGGCGCCCTACAGTGCTGGGGGGTGGGGGTGCAGGGGGACAGGAGTGGGGGCCTGGTGGAGGGTGCCCCACAGTGCTGGGGGTGGGGGTGCTGGTAGACATGAGTGAGGGCCTGGTGGAGGGTGGCCCACAGTGCCGGGGGGTGGGGGTGCAGGGGGACATGAGTTGGACATGAGTGGGGGCCTGGTGGAGGGTGCCCCACAATGCTGGGGGGTGGGGGTGCAGGGGGATATGAGTTGGACATGAGTGGGGGCCTGGTGGAGGGTGGCCCACAGTGCTGGGGGGTGGGGGTGCAGGGGGACATGAGTTGGACATGAGTGGGGGCCTGGTGGAGGGTGCCCCACAGTGCTGGGGGGTGGGGGTGCAGGGGGACATGAGTTGGACATGAGTGGGGGCCTGGTGGAGGGTGGCTCACAGTGCTGGGGGGTGGGGGTGCTGGGAGACATGAGTGGGGGCCTGGTGGAGGGTGGCCCACAGTGCTGGGGGGTGGGGGTGCAGGGGGACATGAGTTGGACATGAGTGGGGGCCTGGTGGAGGGTGCCCCACAGTGCTGGGGGTGGGGGTGCTGGGAGACATGAGTGGGGGCCTGGTGGAGGGTGGCCCACAGTGTTGGGGGGTGGGGGTGCAGGGGGACATGAGTTGGACATGAGTGGGGGCCTGGTGGCGGGTGTCCCACAGTGCTGGGGGATGGGGGTGCAGGGGGACATGAGTGGGGGCCTGGTGGAGGGTACCCCACAGTTCTGCGGGGTGGGGTGCTGGGAGACATGAGTGGGGGCCAGGTGGAGGGTGGCCCACAGTGCTGGGGGGTGGGGGTGCAGGGGGACATGAGTTGGACATGAGTGGGGGCCTGGTGGAGGGTGCCCCACCCACAGTGCTGGGGGGTGGGGGTGCAGGGGGACATGAGTGGGGGCCTGGTGGTGGGTGCTCCACAGTGTTGGGGGGTGGGGGTGCTGGGAGACATGAGTGGGGGCCTGGTGGAGGGTGGCCCACAGTGCTGGGGGGTGGGGGTGCTGGGAGACATGAGTGGGGGCCTGGTGGAGGGTGCCTCACAGTGCTGGGGGGTGGGGGTGCAGGGGGACATGAGTTGGACATGAGTGGGGGCCTGGTGGAGGGTGCCCCACCCACAGTGCTGGGGGGTGGGGGTGCAGGGGGACATGAGTGGGGGCCTGGTGGAGGGTGCCCCACAGTGCTGGGGGGTGTGGGTGCTGGGAGACATGAGTGGGGGCCTGGTGGAGGGTGGCCCACAGTGCTGGGGGGTGGGGGTGCAGGGGGACATGAGTTGGACATGGGTGGGGGCCTGGTGGAGGGTGCCCCACAGTGCTGGGGGGTGGGGGTGCAGGGGGACATGAGTGGGGGCCTGGTGGAGGGTGGCCCACAGTGCTGGGGGGTGGGGGTGCTGGGAGACATGAGTGGGGGCCTGGTGGAGGGTGCCCCACAGTGCTGGGGGGTGGGGGTGCTAGGAGACATGAATGGAGGCCTGGTGGAAGGGTGCCCCACAGTGCTGGGGGTGGGGGTGCTGGGAGACATGAGTGGGGGCCTGGTGGAGGGTGCCCCACAGTTCTGGGGGGTGGGGGTGCTGGGAGACATGAGTGGGGGCCTGGTGGAGGGTGCCCCACAGTGCTGGGGGGTGGGGTGCTGGGAGACATGAGTGGGGGCCTGGTGGAGGGTGGCTCACAGTGCTGGGGGGTGGGGGTGCAGGGGGACATGAGTTGGAAATGAGTGGGGGCCTGGTGGAGGGTGCCCCACAGTGCTGGGGGGTGGGGGTGCAGGTAGACAGGAGTGGGGGCCTGGTGGGGGGTGGCCCACAGTGCTGGGGGTGGGGGTGCTGGGAGACATGAGTGGGGGCCTGGTGGAGGGTGCCCCACAGTGCTGGGGAGTGGGGGTGCTGGCAGACTTAGTTGGACATGAGTGCGGGCCTGGTGGAGGGTGCCCCACAGTGCTGGGGGGTGGGGGTGCTGGGAGACATGAGTGGGGGCCTGGTGGAGGGTGCCCCACAGTGCTGGGGGGTGGGGGTGCTGGGAGACATGAGTGGGGGCCTGGTGGAGGGTGGCCCACAGTGCTGGGGGGTGTGGGTGCAGGGGGACAGGAGTGGGGGCCTGGTGGAGGGTGCCCCTCGATGCAGGGGGGTCGGGGTGCAGGGGGACAGGAGTGGTGGCCTGGTGGAGGGTGCCCTACAGTGCTGGGGGGTGGGGGTGCTGGGAGACATGCGTTGGTGGGCAGTAGTGCAAGGTGACATGTGGGTTGGCTGGGGGGCATGGCCATGGTGGATGGGCTGCCTGCGGCACATGTGCAGGGGTGCAGGGTAGTCCCCTGTGGTGTGGGCCGTCTGCAGGGGCCGTGGAGGGTGTAGAGGGAACAGCTTGGAGGACCCACACGGCCAATTCACGTGTGGGACTCCCCGGCACCCCCGAAATACACGTAGGCTGCTGGATTCGCGTGTGGAATTTTCCGCGCACCCGGAGTACATGTACCCTGCTGGTATCGCGTGTGGAAGTTCACGCGGACCCATAATACACGTACCCTGATGGAATTGCGTGTGAGACTACCCGGGCACCCCTGGAATAAACGTACCCTGCTGGTATCGCGTGTGGAAGTTCACGCGGACCCATAATACACGTACCCTGATGGAATCGCGTGTGAGACTACCCGCGCACCCCTGGAATACACGTACCCAGGCAAATCACACGGATGGGGGGGGTGCAGGGAGACAGGAGTGGGGGCCTGGTGGAGGGTGCCCCTGGATGCAGGGTGGTGGGGGTGCAGGGGGACAGGAGTGGGGGCCTGGTGGAGGGTGCCCCTGGATGCAGGGGGGTGGGGGTGCAGGGGGACAGGAGTGGGGGCCTGGTGGAGGGTGCCCCTGGATGCAGGGGGGTGGGGGTGCAGGGGGACATGAGTGGTGGCCTGGTGGAGGGTGCCCTACAGTGCTGGGGGGTGGGGGTGCAGGGGGACAGGAGTGGGGGCCTGGTGGAGGGTGCCCCACAGTGCTGGGGGTGGGGGTGCTGGTAGACATGAGTGAGGGCCTGGTGGAGGGTGGCCCACAGTGCCGGGGGGTGGGGGTGCAGGGGGACATGAGTTGGACATGAGTGGGGGCCTGGTGGAGGGTGGCCCACAGTGCTGGGGTGTCGGGGTGCAGGGGGACATGAGTTGGACATGAGTGGGGGCCTGGTGGAGGGTGCCCCACAGTGCTGGGGGGTGGGGGTGCTGGGAGACATGAGTGGGGGCCTGGTGGAGGGTGGCCCACAGTGCCGGGGGGTGGGGGTGCAGGGGGACATGAGTTGGACATGAGTGGGGGCCTGGTGGAGGGTGGCCAACAGTGCTGGGGGGTGGGGGTGCTGGGAGACATGAGTGGGGGCCTGGTGGAGGGTGCCCCACAGTGCTGGGGGGTGGGGGTGCAGGGGGACATGCGTTGGACATGAGTGGGGGCCTGGTGGAGGGTGCCCCACAGTGCTGGGGGGTGGGGGTGCAGGGGGACATGAGTGGGGGCATGGTGGAGGGTGCCCCACAGTGCTGGGGGTGGGGGTGCTGGGAGGCATGAGTGGGGGCCTGGTGGAGGGTGCCCCACAGTGCTGGGGGGTGGGGGTGCTGGGAGACATGAGTGGGGGCCTGATGGAGGGTGTCCCACAGAGCTGGGGGGTGGGGGTACTGGGACCCATGAGTGGGGGCCTGGTGGAGGGTGCCCCACAGTGCTGGGGGGTGGGGGTGCTGGGAGACATGAGTGGGGCCTGGTGGAGGGTGGCCCACACTGCTGTGGGGTGGGGGTGCTGGGAGACATGAGTGGGGGCCTGGTGGAGGGTGCCCCACAGTGTTGGGGTGGGGGTGCTGGGAGACATGAGTGGGGGCCTGGTGGAGGGTGGCCCACAGTGCTGGGGGGTGGGGGTGCAGGGAGACATGAGTGGGGGCCTGGTGGAGGGTGCCCCACAGTGTTGGGGTGGGGGTGCTGGGAGACATGAGTGGGGGCCTGGTGGAGGGTGCCCCACAGTGCTGGGGGGTGGGGGTGCAGGGGGACATGCGTTGGACATGAGTGGGGGCCTGGTGGAGGGTGCCCCACAGTGCTGGGGGGTGGGGGTGCAGGGGGACATGTGTGGGGGCATGGTGGAGGGTGCCCCACAGTGCTGGGGGTGGGGGTGCTGGGAGGCATGAGTGGGGGCCTGGTGGAGGGTGCCCCACAGTGCTGGGGGGTGGGGGTGCTGGGAGACATGAGTGGGGGCCTGATGGAGGGTGTCCCACAGAGCTGGGGGGTGGGGGTACTGGGACCCATGAGTGGGGGCCTGGTGGAGGGTGCCCCACAGTGCTGGGGGGTGGGGGTGCTGGGAGACATGAGTGGGGCCTGGTGGAGGGTGGCCCACACTGCTGTGGGGTGGGGGTGCTGGGAGACATGAGTGGGGGCCTGGTGGAGGGTGCCCCACAGTGTTGGGGTGGGGGTGCTGGGAGACATGAGTGGGGGCCTGGTGGAGGGTGCCCCACAGTGCTGGGGGGTGGGGGTGCTGGGAGACATGAGTGGGGGCCTGGTGGAGGGTGGCCCACAGTGCTGGGGGGTGGGGGTGCTGGGGGACAGGAGTGGGGGCCTGGTGGAGGGTGCCCTACAGTGCTGGGGGGTGGGGGTGCAGGGGGACAGGAGTGGGGGCCTGGTGGAGGGTGCCCCACAGTGCTGGGGGTGGGGGTGCTGGGAGACATGAGTGAGGGCCTGGTGGAGGGTGGCCCACAGTGCCGGGGGGTGGGGGTGCAGGGGGACATGAGTTGGACATGAGTGGGGGCCTGGTGGAGGGTGGCCCACAGTGCTGGGGGGTCGGGGTGCAGGGGGACATGAGTTGGACATGAGTGGGGGCCTGGTGGAGGGTACCTCACAGTGCTGGGGGGTGGGGGTGCAGGGGGACATGAGTGGGGGCCTGGTGGAGGGTGCCCCTCAGTGCTGGGGGTGGGGGTGCTGGGAGACATGAGAGGGGGCCTGGTGGAGGGTGGCCCACAGTGCCGGGGGTGGGGGTGCAGGGGGACATGAGTTGGACATGAGTGGGGGGCCTGGTGGAGGGTGGCCCACAGTGCTGGGGAGTGGGGGTGCTGGGAGACATGAGTGGGGGCCTGGTGAAGGGTGCCCCACAGTGCTGGGGGGGTGGGGGTGCAGGGGGACATGAGTTGGACATGAGTGGGGGCCTGGTGGAGGGTGCCCCACAGTGTTGGGGGGTGGGGGTGCAGGGGGACATGAGTGGGGGCCTGGTGGAGGGTGGCCCCCAGTGCTGGGGGGTGGGGGTGCTGGGAGACATGAGTGGGGCCTGGTGGAGCGTGGCCCACAGTGCTGGGGGGTGGGGGTGCTGGGAGACATGAGTGGGGGCCTGGTGGAGGGTGCCCCACAGTGTTGTGGTGGGGGTGCTGGGAGACATGAGTGGGGGCCTGGTGGAGGGTGGCCCACAGTGCTGGGGGGTGGGGGTGCAGGGGGACTTAGTTGGACATGAGTGGGGGCCTGGTGGAGGGTGCCCCACAGTGCTGAGGGGTGGGGGTGCTGGGAGACATGAGTGGGGGCCTGGTGGAGGGTGCCCCACAGTGCTGGGGGGTGGGGGTGCTGGGAGACATGAGTGGGGGCCTGGTGGAGGGTGGCCCACAGTGCTGGGGGGTGGGGGTGCTGGGGGACAGGACTGGTGGCCTGGTGGAGGGTGCCCTACAGTGCTGGGGGGTGGGGGTGCTGGGAGACATGCGTTGGTGGGCAGTAGTGCAAGGTGACATGTGGGTTGGCTGGGGGGCATGGCCATGGTGGATGGGCTGCCTGCGGGACATGTGCAGGGGTGCAGGGTAGTCCCCTGTGGTGTGGGCTGCCTGCTGGGGCCGTGGAGGGTGTAGAGGGAACAGCTGGGAGGACCCACATGGCCAATTCACCTGTGGGACTCCCCGGCACCCCCCGAAATACACGTAGGCTGCTGGATTCGCGTGTGGAATTTTCCGCGCACTCGGAGTACACGTACCCTGCTGAAATTGCGTGTGGAACTTCACGCGCACCCCGAAATACACATACCCTGCTGGTATCGCGTGTGGAAGTTCACGCGGACCCATAATACACGTACCCTGATGGAATCGCGTGTGAGACTACCCGCGCACCCCTGGAATACACGTACCCTGCTGGTATCGCGTGTGGAAATTCATGCGGACCCATAATACACGTACCCTGATGGAATCGCGTGTGAGACTACCCGCGCACCCCTGGAATACACGTACCCAGGCAAAACGCACGGATGGGGGGGTGCAGGGAGACAGGAGTGGGGGCCTGGTGGAGGGTGCCCCTGGATGCTGGGGGGTGGGGGTGCAGGGGGACAGGAGTGGGGGCCTGGTGGAGGGTGCCCCTGGATGCAGGGGAGTGGGGGTGCAGGGGGACAGGAGTGGGGGCCTGGTGGAGGGTGCCCCTGGATGCAGGGGGGTGGGGGTGCAGGGGGACATGAGTGGTGGCCTTGTGGAGGGTGCCCTACAGTGCTGGGGGCTGGGGGTGCAGGGGGACAGGAGTGGGGGCCTGGTGGAGAGTGCCCCTGAATGCAGGCGGGTGGGGGTGCTGGGAGACATGAGTGGGGACCTGGTGGAGGGCGCCCCTGGATGCTGGGGGGTGGGGGTGCAGGGAGACATGCGTTGGTGGGCAGTACTGCAAGGTGACATGTGGGTTGGCTGGGGGGCATGGCCATGGTGGATGGGCTGCCTGCGGGACATGTGCAAGGGTGCAGGGTAGTCCCCTGTTGTGTGGGCCGCCTGCAGGGGCCATTGAGGGTGTAGGGGGAACAGCTGGGAGGACCCACACGGCCAATTCACGTGTGGGACTCCCCGGCACCCCAAAATACATGAAGGCTGCTGGATTCGCGTGTGGAATTTGCCGCGCACCCGGAGTACACGTACCCTGCTGAAATTGCGTGTGGAACTTCACGCGCACACCGAAATACACGTACCCTGCAAATTCGTGTGTGAAACTTCCCGCGCACCACGGAATACACGTGCCCAGGCCTATCGCGTGTGGAACTTCCCGCGAACCCCGTAATACACGCACACGCTATTTTTCACACAGCGGGTGTCCGTGTTTGTCGGTACCCCTTTGCACCTCATTTGTCCTAGAGGGCCACTGTATGGATCATTCATCATAGCTGTATGTGGGTGCTTTTTGTTAGCGCACATTTTGGCGCACATTTATTTCAGGCGCAGGGACGCTACCGTCTGCTTTCTTGTGGCATACTTGTTTGGCCCTGTGCACGTCTTTGCCCGTGCGCTGGTTTGCCATATTCGATTCCATGAATACGAGTTGTAGGCGAGCGTGTGGGCGTTCCGCGCACTTGCCTCCTGTACTTCCCCCGTGATGCCCATATTTTCACGCATTGTTCCCCATTCCGAGTGTTACGCCCCGTGTTCCGCCTACTTTTGTGATGTGCGCCGTGCTATGTGCGATTTCGCAGCGGCCGTGGCGCACGCCGTTGGATGACCTGTGCGCCGGAGTGCGCCACGCACTTTTTCAGCGCACATCCAATATTTTTCTCACGCACGGACTTCCATGAATCGATGTGCGCTGGTTTCCCTGCGATTTTCGCAGTTGCACTGCAATTTTCGCACTTTTACTGCGAATCACACGTTTTGGCACCTCTGCGCGGGAATTTGCGGCGCACATTAATTCCATGAATCGGCCTGTATAACTCTCTTCAGCTAGCAAATTCAAACATTTCATTCTTTCCACTATCAATTCCAAGCATAGACATCACAGAATTATTGCATAGAAAAATAACATTAATTAAAAAGCACATTTGGAATGGATTAACTTTTGTGGATATGGTGTCGTGGGCTTCTAGCATATACAGGGAAATATAATACAAACTGTGGTAGGTTGGATTAGGGTCTACAAGCATGTGTTTAGGAACACTATGCTATCAATTTACAATGCACATTGTAGTGGTTGATGCAGTTAACAGTGGACTATAGTTTTATGATTTTCTAATAAAGAAATAAATGCCCTTCCCACTTTGCTCCTCATTACCTCCCAGTGCACCCGCCTTTGGAACTTAGCAGAGAAATTGTTCTAAAGTGCCATTTTCCAATTACGTTAGGGGATTTTTATACACACTTTTGAATACTCCTTTAATGCACAGAGGCAGCAGAATCCCTCATGCGTTCCCTGGGAATTCACAGTCATATGGCCCCTTTGGATCTCCTTATCCCTTCCAAGAAACTGGTTCTGCCTCCAGTATAAGTTTCCTCATGGATAAGGCACAATCGCCTCCAGCTAATATCCAAGCTCAGCTCTCATCCATTTCGAAAAGGTGTACTCTGTCTCTCCAGCCCTCAATTCCAGAGCTCTCCCTTATTCCATTTGTGTTCCTATTTGCATAATGGGAATTATTCCCATACTTTGTCATCACAACCTAAAACCTTTTGAATGGTCAGTTCTTTCTATTGACTTGCTCAACAGACTGAAACCCCAGAGCATACACCTTAGTTTCGTTAGGTTGATCATATTTCTAAATGTGTGAAAAGGTGGGGTCTGTGTCATGACCCTTGTCCCTGGCCCTCACTGACAAGTCAGCCTTCCAGTTAGGTCCAGGTCAAAGGCCTTAAAACCTCATCCAAGACTCTCTTGCAGTCAGTCCTGGCTCCTTTGGCACCAGGCTCATAACCATCATGAAGACCAACATTAGAATGGGACTATTTACTTGGGATTATTTAACTTGGGGGGGGGGGGTTTCAGCCAACATGGAGGCACACACATAGCTCAGTTACAAGGAACTGAGCTATGCGGTCTAGTCTTTTGGGTGTGGCAGGCCTGGGCTACTTTACCTGGACTACTTTGGGTGTGGCAGGCTTGGGACTATTTTACTTGGACTACTTTACCTGAGACTATTTAAACCGCACCCAAACAGCAGAACATGCTTTGCGTTATTCTGCTGTGGGCAGCGTAATGCTCATTGTGTCCAGTTCTTTGATGCCAGCTTACCTGAAACCAAGGACCTGCAGAGAGGGAAAGAACACTACGAAACTTACCTGGAACAGTATCCTGTCTTCAATCCATCGCCGACTTCAGTTCCACTCACCTGAAGGTACGAACTCCATCATTTGGCACCGCATGCATCCTGGAATACCATAACCTGGAAAGAGGAGAAAGAAAGACAGCATTAGTAAGTGTTTACTCACGTTTCCTCCCGAATGAAGAAAGCCACACAATTCTTACCTGGTTAGTCATCTCCTGGTCAGTATCATTGCTGGAACATTACGGCGCTCGGCGAGGAACATCGCAACCTGAAAGGAGAGAAAAGACACAGGTTAGCAATATAAAAGGCGAAACAGCGCCGCGCATCGCGCATTACTCACTGGTCAGCATTGCGCACACCGCGCTTTCGCCTACCGGCACATGCTCATCTTCAAACTGCATGACAACACCAAAATACCTTTCCATACCTAAAAGGAAAGAGCAAGACATTATTATTCAAATTAAGAGGAACATAAGAACTGCATATAAAGACTGCCAAGCAACAAACCTACGGAGTCGCAGCAGGCCTGTATTCCCACAGGGGGGCTTGCACCAGTGCACCAGTGACGTAAATTGGTCGCTGCTCGCCCCCCCCCCCACATCTACGTGCCCCTGCCACGAAGAGCAGGACGGAGAATCCCCCTTTTACAATATTAAGGTGAGGAGAGGGCCCAAGGGGGAGGAAGGAGTTGAGGCCAAGGGAGGTGGAAAAACATAAAGACAATCTGGTATTGAATCCAGCTCTCTTATATTGCAGACCCATCTTTAACCAGAGGCCTTACCAAGGGACCGGGAGAGGGTTTGAGAGTGCAAATCATCCAACCAGGGCTGGGTGGTGTCCCCGTGGATATCAGGTGAGCGTAACAGAACGCAAAGCCTCAATAATATTATCCACCTGGGCGTCATGGAGACTTCAGAGACTGACCAGTTAGTTCAGTTGCTGGGACAATTACGCACTGAAGAACATTCAGCCAGGCAAGAAACCAACGCTCTTAAGAGGGATTTGATTGTTACTAAGGATCGTACCAACGAAATAAGTCGACAAATGCTCCAATCACAGGCAGGACAGACCCCATTGCATGGTTACATTCCGCCAGCACCAGTACCAACTTCTTCCACCAATCCAGTACAAATAACCCTTCCTGGGGCAGTTCCTTTAGCTCCACCTGAACGATTTACAGGGGACCCCAAGAAGTACGCAACGTTCATGAACCAGTGTCGTCTTCATTTCCTTTGCAGACCTGGGGCTTTTCCTAACGACCAAGCGCGGGTTGCTTTTGTCTTGTCATATCTGAGTGGCAGTGCTGCGGCTTGGTAGGTACCATTGGGAAGTCAGGATAACCCATTGTTACATGACTTTGGGGGTTTCCAGATGGAAATGGAAAAACTCTTTGCTGGTCATACCCAAGGCCAAGCATTAGACAACAAGCTTTTGTCACTCCGTCAAGGAAGTCAAGACTTGCTTACATATATAGCAACATGTAACAGACTAGTCGTTGAAGCTGGGTGGCCTGAGGAAAAAAGGACCACACTATTTCATCGGGGTCTACGAGGGGAACTAAAGGATGTCCTTGCTCAAGTGGTTAACCCACCTAAAGACTGTGGAGAATTCATCAACCTTGCGGTGCAATTAGATCACTGATTACAAGACCGAAAAGCGGACCGGACAAGGTTAGACACTCGAGCTGTGTATGTCTGGTCAAAAGATAATGTTCCACGTACATTGGAAAACACGGTAGAACCCATGCAAATCGGAGGTGTACGGCCCCCTTTAACTAAATCTGAAAGAGACAAGAGAAGGCAACAGCAATTATGCTTATATTGCGGAAAATCAGGCCACTTCCTCAAAGAATGCCCAGTGAAACCACCAAGGAGAACTGTTGGAGCCACAGAGAAGGAAGATAATAACAAGGAGTCGGAAAATTACCAACCCCGGCAAGCGTAGTGGTCCGCTTGTCGAGTGAGAAGGATGAGCCACAGACCACACTTTGCATTACCAGTAATTTTAATCAATCACCAACAACCGTCTCGGATGCATGCTGTTGAAGCATACATAGACAGCAGAGCATTTGGGAATTATGTAGACCAAGATCTGGCAGCAGAGATGGGGCATCCCTTATGCTCTAAGTCGACTACTGAAAATGTTACTACTGTTGATGGGACAGAAATAGCTTCTGGACTAGTAACCCAATGCACAGCAGCACTAACCCTACTATGCCAGGATGGACACAGAGAATCTATTACATTCGATCTCATCAAAGCTCCTCAGTTTCGAATAATCTTAGGGATGCCATGGTTGGTAGCTCACAACCCTCTAATAGATTGGCGTGCCAAGAGGTTGACCTTTTCCGATGACTGTGCTCGCACCTGTTATTACCAAGAAAAGGGGAAAACAGACTTATTTACATCTGCTACTCCCAGTACGGCAGCGATTGTACTAGGTGTGACTAGTACTCTACCAAATGAATACCAAGATTTTCAAGACGCGTTCCAGACAGAACAAGCCAATTCTCTACCACTGCACCGGCCCTATGATTGTCAGATCGATCTCATACCTGGTGCGCAAATTCCTTGTGGTCGGATCTATGCACTTACTGAACCAGAAAACCTCCATTTGAAATCTTATCTTGATCAGTCCCTGGCAAATGGATTTATCCGCCCATCTAAATTACCGGCAGCCAGTCCCTTATTCGTCGTACCAAAGAAGGAAGGAGATTTGAGGACTTGCAACGACTATCGCGCATTAAACCAGATCACAGTAAAAAAACATTATCCACTGCCCCTTATTCCTGAATTATTGGATCAAGTCAAAGACACCCAAATCTATACCAAACTGGACCTTAGGGGGGCGTACCATCTTGTTCGAATGAAGAAAGGAGATGAATTGAAAACCGCCTTTTGTACCAAATACGGCTTGTATGAATACCAGGTAATTCCTTTTGGACTTTGCAATGCTCCTGCTGCATTCCAGTGCTTTATGAATGATGTTTTGCGGGAGTTAATCGTCGTTTGCGCCCTGGTTTACATTGATGACATCTTAGTGTATTCTGCTACAAAAGAAGACCATGTCAGGCATGTCCGCTCCGTCCTTACTAAACTCTGCTAAAATAAACTGTATGCAAAACTTGAAAAATGCTCTTTTCATGTCACCAAAGTGCAGTTCCTCGGTTTTATCCTCACACCAAAAGGTATCAGAATGGATAGGCACAAGGTAGATGCCATTCTTAACTGGCCGTCACCAACTTCATTTAAAGGAATCCAGAGTATGTTGGGCTTTGCAAACATTTACCGCCGATTCATCCCAGATTTTTCCCAAATAGTGCATCCAATGACATCACTATTGAGAAAAAACAATAAAAAGTTCCATTGGACTGAAGAAGCAGAGAAGGCCTTTCAAGAACTTAAGAAAAAATTCACTTCTGCTCCAGTTCTACAGCATCCTCGCCCAGACCTCCCTTATATAGTTGAAACAGATGCCTCTGGCATGGCTATGGGAGCTGTTCTCTCACAAAGGGACCCAGGAACTGTTCTGGTCACGAAAATTCTCACCTCCCAAACTCAACTATGCTATCACAGACAAATAATTCTTTGCTATAAAATCAGCTTTTAAGGCATGGCGGCATAATCTCCTTGGTGGTAGACATACTGTCATGGTCATAACTGATCATCGAAACTTGCAATACCTAAAACAGCAAAGGCTCAATCATCCCGTCTACTGCGGTGGGCTCTTTTCTTCGCTGAATATGACTATGTGATCACCTACCGGCCAGGAGTCCAAAACGGAAAGGCTGACGCCTTGTCCCGCATGGGTGTTGATGAAAAGGTATACATAACTCCAGATCCAGTAGCCATCATTCCAGAAGACAAACTCCTGGGTCTTACGACAACATTGACACAGGTTGAACTCCAAAATAAGATCCAACTCTTAATGGATCCCACTTTCTCACAAGAGTGGTGTACTCAAGGAGAACATTACACCATTAAAGACCAGTTACCATATTTTAGGAACCGTCTATACTTGCCAAGTAAAGATTTACTAGAGCAGGTTATTTCGGGTTATCACGACTCCCTGATTGAAGGTCATCCTGGAATTGCCAAAACTCTAGCTAAAGTAAAACAAAACTATTGGTGGCCCACATGGCATAAAGACATCATACAATTTATCTAATCTTGCAGTGTGTGTGCACAAAACAAGTCCTAAAAGCAGAAACCAGCTGGTCTTCTCCAACCATTGGAAATTCCCCCCGCACCATGGCACACACTGTCCCTTGATTTCATTACAGATCTACCTCCCAGTCAAGGATTCAACACCATCTTAGTAGTTGTAGACTTGTTCTCTAAAATGGCACACTGTATTCCTTTTAAGGGTCTTCCAAATGCATCCAATTTAGCAAAAGTATTCCTGGAAGAAATCGCACGGCTACATGGCTTTCCATCGGTCTTGATCTCAGATCGAGGTAGTCAGCTTATATCCAACTTCTGGTGGAAATCCTGTTCAATGGCCCAAATTGACATTCAACTATCCACAAGTCACCATCCACAAACAGATGGCCAAACAGAAAGAACAAACCAAACCCTCGAGCAATACTTACGTTGCATGTAACATCAAGTGGAAAGACATTGGAAGGACTTGTTATGGATAGCTGAATATGCCTATAATAATTAATTACACAACAGCACTGGACAAACCCCTTTCTACACTATATATGGTAGACATCCACGTACTTCAGAATTGGATCTCCCAACCCCTTTGGAAATGCCAGAAGTTAAAACCCTACATACGACTATTTCTCAGGCATTCAAAGAAGCAGCAGAACATTTACTCCAAGCCAAGAACAGACAAAAGAAATTCGCTGACCAACATCGTAGTAAAGCCCCCGACTATCAAATTGGAGCCAAGGTCTGGTTAGCATCAAAATATGTGCCCATAAAAGGGACTCAGACCTTTCGTCCCCGATATCTGGGATCTTATTCTATTGAATCCATAATAAATACAGTGGCAGTTAAATTAGCCCTACCACCCACTATGCAGATTCATCCAGTGTTTCACGTGTCACTCCTGAAACCGGTACAACCCGGTACTCGGGTTACAACACCACCAAAACCAGTATTACTTGACAGAGAACCAGAGTTTGAAGTAAAGGATATCCTAGACTCAAAATACACCAGATCCAAACTATACTACTTAGTTGATTGGAAGGGATAGAGCCCTCAAGATAGATCATGGGAACCTAGTGAATACATCCATGCACCTCGATTAATTAAAAAGTTCCATAAGAATTACCCAGCCAAACCAGGACCAGGCAGAAGTGCCACTGTGAGAGGGGCCTTGGTGGGGAGTGCTGTCATGACCCTTGCCCCTGGCCCTCACTTGCAAGTCAGCCTTCCAGTTAGGGACAGGTCAAAGGCCCTAAAACCTCATCCAAGACTCTCTTGGAGTCAGTCCTGGCGCCTTTGGTGCCAGGCTCATAACCATCATGAAGACCAACATTAGAATGGGACTATTTACTTGGGATTATTTAACTTGGGGGGGGTTCAGCCAACATGGAGGCATACACATAGCTCAGTTACAAGGAACTGAGCTATGCGGTCTAGTCTTTTGGGTGTGGCAGGCCTGGGACTACTTTACTTAGACTACTTTGGGTGTGGCAGGCATGGGACTATTTTACCTGGACTACTTTACCTGAGACTATTTAAACCGCACCCAAACAGCAGAACATGCTTTGTGTTATTCTGCTGTTGGCAGCGTAACGCTCACCGTGTCCAGTTCTTTGATGCCAGTTTACCTGAAACTAAGGACCTGCAGAGAGAGAAAGAACACTACGAAACTTACCTGGAACAGTATCCTGTCTTCAATCCATCGCCGACTTCAGTTCCACTCACATAAAGGTACGAACTCCATCATCCAGCACCGCATGCATCCTGGAATACTATAACCTGGAAAGAGGAGAAAGAAAGACAGCATTAGTAAGCGTTTCTTCCCAAATGAAGAAAGCCACACAATTATTACCTAGTTAGTCATCTCCTGGTCAGTATCATTACTGGAACATTACGGCGCTCGGCGAGGAACATCGCAACCTGCAAGGAGAGGAAAGACACAGGTTAGCAATATAAAAGGGGAAACGGCACCATGCATCGCGCATTACTCAGCGGACAGCATCGTGCACACCGCGTTTTCGACTACCGGCCCATGCTCATCTTCAAACTGCATGACAACACAAAAATACCTTTCCATACCTAAAAGGAAAGAAGCAAGACATTATTATTCGAACTAAGAGGAGCATACGAACTGCATATAAAGACTGTAAAGCAGCAAATTTACAGAATCGCAGCAGGCCTGGATTCCCACAGGGGGGGCTTGCACCAGTGAAGTAACTTGGTCGCTGCTCGTCCCCTCACATCTACACGCCCCTGCATGAGGAGGAGGACAGAGAATCCACCTTTTACAATATTAAGGTGAGGAGAGGGCCCAAGGGGGGGGAAGGAGTTGAGGCCAAGGGAGGTGGGAAAACATAAAGACAATCTGGTATTCAATCCAGCTCTCCTATATTGCAGACCCATCTTTAACCAGTGGCCTTACCTAGGGACCGGGAGAGGGTTCGAGAGTGCAAATCATCCAACCAGGGCTGGGTGGCGTCCCTGTGGATACCAGATGAGCGTAACAGCCTGTATGTTTTAGGGGTTTATCGAAATTCGGCTTCGAGTATGTATTCGGCCGAATTCTGGCTGAAAAAAAGCTATTCGGCTCTGGCCGAATAGTTTCTAACTATTCGGCTCTTGCCGAATACTTTGACATTCTCATTTGAATACAATGCAACATGAACTCAGAAAGGCAAAGATAGACTTCAGTTTGCAAAACTGAATAGAATTAGACCAGAGAAATTGCTATCACACAGCTGAAAAATATCTTATATTGTAATCTGCTCTTTAGGGCTTATTTTGTTACAGATTCTTAAACAAAAAAGGTGCTGATCTTTTATATTTAGCCTGCAACAATACAGGAACATCTTTTCTTTTGGATAATGTTTATATGCAATGTGCACTTTTTTCAGTTGGAAAAAACAAACTGAAAGAAATGTGCATAGATACTTTCAGTTCCTGTCATGTCACTTCTCATTGCGTACGTCATAGTCCCCCCTTTTCTTTTTTTAAGGACTTGAGTCCTGAGTTTAACATTATCTGATATTTTATCTGGAGATTATAAATTGCATATGTTTGTTTATTGATGAGAAAGAGTGGTTAGGATAAGTGAAAAGTGAGCAGCATTTGTTGGGGTGGGGTGAATAGTTGTGAGATAGAGTTCATGCATTTCAGATTTCCTCTTGACTTGTGTCCTGCATGAGCCGACATGAACCATTTTATCAATTTTTATGTGAGCTGCAAAGAAGTTTCGAAACTCGACCACATCGACTTTGCAACTGGATAGGGAATGCAATGCATCTGATTCACAAAGGCAGTCCTTTTGCATTTGTGAAGCCTCCCCTTCTTTAATTGGCACTGAATATGCATCAATCTTCTGTACATTTGGTCCCTTCATTTTGGTTAAATTTGCTTTATTTCTGTTTTTTATACTTTAAATAAAGATGCTACATTAATTACAATGAAGAGAAATAAAAGTATAGAATGCATTTAAAAAGGTGCTTTATTTGTTTTTTTAATACGTGTGTTTTTTAAAGTTTGGAACATGATTTATTAAATAAAGCAACTATTCGGCTTCATATTCGGCTTCGGCCGAATACTTGGCAAACTATTCAGTATTCTAAATATGCTATTCGGTACAGCCCTAGTATGTTTAGAACATTTTTTTATTCAAAGTCATATTTTATTCCATATTTCAACGCAGCAACATGGCACATCCATGAAACATGGATTTCTGGATCCCTATTGTCCCCACAAATTCAGGGATACCTGACATGAATATGTGACCATTTTTAATATGTATAATTTATTAATTCTTAATAATCCTACAAATGTGTTTGGACTCATTTGATGGAGGAGAATCTGTAGGTCATAACACACATTTCATTGTGATTCTAGGTCATATGGTTATGATTTTATTTTTTTAAAAAGTAGTTTTACATGCATTTCTGATACCCGTGACAGCTTAAGTTTAATTTTCTTTTAATTATGAAACCCTTGTGCTAACATCATGAGGTATGTAAACAGCTCTCAGAGGCCCCTTTGTCTGAGCTTCCGTAACGGGGCATCTGGTGGACTTTAATACTGTGCTGATGTCAAAAAGGTTAGACTTTAAATGTACTCTGACCTTTTGAAGTCCTGAACCCAAGAAGCAGAGCCCATGTCATGTGCTTAGTCTATCTCTCATCTATGGAGAGGGTGTGGCAGAAGCCTATTTGCAATGTAAGGATGTGATTTTAAGGATATTTTCTTTTGAAATGCACCCATGTGGGTAGGGGCCTATCACTAGCTCAGACGCCTTGACTAGATGGTAACTGCCTAAAACCCCCTGTTGCATCCTTTTCATGGTAATTTGAAGAACAGATCCACACATGAATGAAGCAATGCATTACTCTATCGCCTCTCACTTTAGATTCTGACCATTGTTTCTCTTTTATTCTCTCCTACAGCTTCATGACTTATTTGTACCCTGGGCTCCATTGCACGTCTTTCCCCTGTGATGTCTGTTGGTATAGTATTATTTATATGTATTACACTCTGTTAATTCAGGCATTCAGCCTATGGTAGTGGAGTTCAGTTTGCCACACTGGATACATTATACCAATTCCTCAGTTCCACATCTCCCACAGATCGCATCAGGGGATTCACCTTCCTGTAGTAGCCATGCATGTATGACTCTTGTAGGATGATTAATAATTCATTCTTCCCTATTCCCCTTCACCCATTGTGTATCCATGCATTCCATGCAGTAAGACTCAATTCAGCTGGCCGCCTGTTAGAGTATATAAGTATAAACAAGGGAGTCAGACAAGGGTGTATGGTGGCACCATTTCTCTTTAAGTTTTACTTGGGAGATTTTGGACAGTTCATAGAGTCCTCAGCATTGGCAAGCTCTAAGGTGGGTTCATTAGCCATTAAATGGCTTATGTACGCAGACGACATAGTCCTGCTAGACAGGACTCCTGTTGGTCTGCAAAGACTGCTGAAGGCACTTGATTTGTACATGAAAGCAAATGATCTGGTGGTAAACCCGGAAAAATCAAGGGTTGTAGTTTTCAGCTGTAAGGGCATTAAAGGAGTCAAATATTCTTGGTCAATAGGTGGTCGTTTGATCCCTGTGGTAAAAGAAGTTATATATCTTGGCTTCACTTTGCATGCGGTCCCTACAGTTGGGATACAGTACGGGGAATTATTGGCCAAATGCACACAACTGATAGCACAAATGAAGAAGATCTTGAGTTTGTATGGTAAATTCTCTATCATGCCAATAACAAAGTTTTACGTGGCAAAAATCATTCCTGTAATATTATATGGAATCGAGGCAAAACCGCTCTTATGGTCAATAGATTGGCAAAAACTGGAGAGTTATATCTGGAAGCAGGTACTACGTCTGCCCAGAGGCCTCCAAACGGCCACACTCAGATAAGAACTAGGTTTAAAATCCCTTAAGATCACAGTAGAGTGGAAACTACTTTCCTTATATAGATCTATTTTGGTGCCAATGACCAATACATTGTACGAAGACCTTCTGGACAACTTGAACTCAGACACCTCATTAACTTTGAGAGAACTTAGGCAGGTGGCAGAAGACTGTTGATCTACTGTGAACAAGATAAACACACACTGATTACAAATCCATTGAAGGTCAAGAAAGCCCTGACAACGAGAGATTGGATCACCACAGTAGACACGGTGAGGTCATCTTCCATCCCTACATCCTTTTTTAAAGTACGGGAAAAAGCAGGGTTTTGTTCCTAGGTACCTGACGAAGTTCCCAGATGTAAAAGGAAGGCAGAATTTCATGAGAGTCGGCCTGAATTTGATCAAGACGGGCGCAGTATTGACCAAATGGGGTCTCACAGAAGGGACTCAGAGTCTATGCACGGAATGCTCAGATCCAAGTAAACAAACGCTTGAGCACTTACTGAGATTCTGCAAAGGCACCTGTGACATAAGGGTTGAACATCTGGGTAACTCAGTTGGATCACGCTATCGGTTGTCATCAAGCGCCTTCTGGGAAAGAATGATTGCTGGCCACGAAAGCAAATTGACTCTAAATGTAATAGGAGTACTGCAATATACAGGTTTCATTCCACAAAAATACTGGTAAATTAACTGTTGCAATGGATAGGAGATGTGCTTGTATGATTACTTTTCTCCTGATTGTTATTGTTCAATTTATTTTTTTCTTTCATTTTATTTTTTCTATTTTTAACCATGTGAGAATTGTATGAATGTGACGAATACGCTGTAATGGAAATTGAGCTATTTTTTTTATTAAGAAGTATGTGTAAAAAACCCAAATGCGGTTATATCACAATAAAAAAAATAAAAGTATCCATGCATTCACCCTTTTACACAGCCTATCCTTTGCTCTGTCTCTTTTGACAGTTGGCTTGGAGTTCCCATGTTATACACCTGGGATTTTCAGCAGGAGCATAAAAAACCTACCTGACAATTCTGGCCTCCACACTTCAAGGGCTTCCCAAGCACAACTCAGGGTCCTCACACAATCATGCCTCCACTAATTCCAGTACTTCTATCACAGTACCAGAAAACGCCATCACTGAAAAACGCTTGTCCCTGCGAGTTTTCTTACCCCCTCCTTTCCACATCAGAATTCCTCCTGAACAACTGCGTACCATTGCATACACAGTGGGCCTCATCACGACTTTGGCGGTAACCCTTAAATCCGGCGGTAGCGCTATTACCGCCGGATTTAAGGGTCCGCCAAAGCAGGACTTCGGCAGATTTCTCCCCGGCTCTGAGCTGTGGGGAAATCTGCCGAAAATTCGCGCTATTACCGCCGGCGGGAAATCCGCCGGCGGTATTAGCGCACAATTTCCCCATTGGGCCCAATGGGGAATGGGGCATTCCCGAATGGGCTCAATGGGGAATGGGGATTGACATTACCGCCAAACTCGTGATCCGGCGCTATTAGCGCCGGGGAGTTTGGCAGTAGGGCTAATACCGCCCGCGCTAATAGCGTTACCGTTACCGCCCAAGTCGTGATGAGGCCCACACACTCCTACTAATGCAATCATATTCCTGCTACCCCACTCCCATTGTACCTTCCAGTGTGTTAGCTCTGTGTGTCCCTATCCTAACCCTGCTTGACTCCATCCCCACTTTTTTACCTGTTTCCCTGTCTTCTAACTCCACAGATTACTCACTGGTTAGCCTGGACGGTGGCACAATACGCCATTTTCTCAATAAGGTACTAGCGCCATATGACCACTAGGGTGTTGACTGGCGTAGTATAAAATCTTTATAAAATGACATAACATTAATGCATAGCTATCCACCTGCTTGTACTGCAAGTTGGAGTGGGTGAGGCATGGCGAGTGTACAGGACAATAGTGTGTAACTATTAAGAATCATAAAGAACTGCAGCAAATTCAAGAAAGAGTTGTAACACTCTTTTTTCCAAAAAGCCTTACCAGGCCCTTAACAACAAGGTATGTAGGTCTTGGCCATGGGCTTCGCACATCCTGGACCCACCTCTGTGGAGAGGATGAGACTATTCCTAATGCCCGCCACTCTGTGTGATATTCCATGCTGGGATATCTGACCAAGTGTCCCTCCGCTCCATGGCACTTATTTAATTAATGGGTAAACACGAATGTACTCAGCCTATACTTTGAGCGCTTTTCTTCCATGTCTTCTCTCACTCTTTTTCCTTTCCCCACCCCCCTTCCTTGATGTGCAATTTGAAGCGGCAGTACTGCAAAAATCGCCTTACAAAACAGCAATACACAAATAATGAAGAGGACCTTCTCCAGGCCCAGGCCTTTAACCCAACAAAGTTTACTTGCTGCGACTTCCACTTTTGCCTTTTCCACATAACGTTGGTCCTACAAGTCCCAGAATGCAAAGGACTGGCTGTCTAGAAAGCCAGGACTGTCTGAAGGCGAACTTCTCGACATGGGCCCAGCCGGAAACTCTGAAGCACAATCAAACATGCAAATGAACGGAAAGGTCACGTCTACTTTTGCAGTAAAACGATACATAACAAAGAACAAAAAAGTCTGCTTCTTGTCGGCCAGCGTTGACTACTGAGCGCCAGAACAATGTCGCCTCTACACGCAGCAGGAATGACCAGTTAGTCCAGTCCCCGGGCAGCTCGTGACCTCACCCAGGAGACGGCCAAGAGAGGTCAGCTATTGTTTGCGCAGGTAAATATGTGCTTGCTGGGTGTGTGTCGCCTTCAATAGACATGTATCCTTGGTTATTATATTTCAAACCCCAAAACAAACCCCTAAAATTAGACCGTCCCTTAATGCCGCTTCTGACATTACAAGGCACACTAGCGGCCAGGAGGCTTTATTTTTAGGCTCTATCTTTGACAGCCTTTTTCTACGCCGCCTTCTATTTATAGCGTTCGAAATATATTAGGACATTTTTATTTGGAATATGTCAGGTTTGTTTTTTTTTTCTTCATTCGGAGCTGACGGTAATGGTTCCCAGGACCGAAAATGGGCAAATTAAGTCTGTGCAAGTAACTCTCAGACGTTGTTTTCTGTGGCGCGGGGCCAGAGTGCGCTGTTCAGCCTCAGACACAGCAACGAAGAGACACACGAGAGAAATATAGGGCCTCATTACGAGTCCGGCGGTAACCTGCTGGCTTTTCCGGCTCGGTTATCGCCGGACTCGAATTACTATTCCGCCTCTGTGATACTGGAATTACCGGGGTATTACAACCCCGGTGACCTGGGAATTCCAGAGGCTGTATTCGGTAAATCCCCATTCCCATTGAGTCCATCAGACTCAATGGGAATGGGGACCATGGAAACACCGGCACCATCTCGTGAAGGTCAGACCTGGCGGCAATGACACCTCCGCCTGCAGGACTCGAGATCAGGCGATCCGGAAACAACCGTGGCGGCGGGTTTACCACCACCGTTATTTCCGGACCGCCTGACTCGTAATGAGGCCCATAGAATCGTAGGACATTCAAGGCCCAGCTGCCCGCATACATTCTGCGCATTCAGTACCTGTTTCTATACACACGGACCCTGCCTGGCCTCCAACCTTTCACCGGCGTGGCCCGTTCAATTGGTCGCCACTTCTGATGGGCAGATATAAAGAATGCATAATTTTTAAAAAAATGGCGTGAGAAATTAAGACCACTGTGCCCATCTAGGAAGTCCACATCTCCACCAAGCCTCCAGCCTTTCAGGACTGCCCCAAAACGCTTGCTGCATTTTTGCAAAATCTGTTCCGATCTGCCTCATTGCTTCGCTATCAGGTAATAGTATCCCCATAAATAATGTCGCCATACATATAGTTGCTGGGAAACGGAATAGGCGAAATTATTTATGGGGATAACTTATGGGGTAAATGGGAGCGGGGGTTGCAGGGGTGTCCATGGGGTAACATCGCCGCAAAAAAATGCACCATTCTTGTATGGCGACATTTTTGCGGGGATATTATCACATGGAACCATTGCTTCTCTCCTTAATGTGCTCCCATAAATAACACCTATCAGGATTTTGTAACCTTTGGCTCGTCTGATGTTCTGGACTCCAACTCCCATCTGTCCTAACCAGCATAGTCAATGATAAAGGATCATTGGCGCTGTAGTGCAAACCATAAGTGGACCCTAGAGCCAAAGGTTGCAAACCCCTTGCATAAGATGTCTGCCACCTTTGCCTCTCCTGATAGTTTGGACTGCAACTCCCATGATCCCTGACCATTGACTATATGCTAGCTAGGGCTGATGGGAGTGTCACGAAATGACTACCTTACTTTATTATTTATAGTGAGCTACATGCCCAAAGAGCGCACATTATACAAAGACACCCAACTCTCTCTTCCTAAACATTTTGCTTCTTGAGCCCTCCGCTCATCCACCTCCAACTCTCTGAGGGTCAGACGCTGCTCCAGGCAGAGAGTGGGAGCTGGGGGGTAGATCTTTGTCCTTGGCTGGGGCCACCCTCTGGAACAGCCTGCCTGACTCTCTCAAACTTGAGCAGGACCACCTGAGGTTCCAGATGCAACTCAAGACCTTCTTTTTCGCCCCTGCTTTCTTTCTCTCTCACCTGCTGATGTCCCTGTCTGCTGCGCTAACTGGTTACCTGGCCACCCACTGAACCTTAATGGGAAACAGGCTCCTGCACAACCAGTAGCCCCTTGCACTGCCTCCAGGCCTCCCACGCACTTAGGGACTGTATCTGCAACCCCACAGTCCCCTGAGTCCTTGCACTTACTTGAGCTGGCCACCCCGGCAGGACTTACTTGAGCTTGCCTAATACACTCTCCCCCCTGACTTCCCCTGGCACTTCTCCTCTCCCTCTCCTCGCACTTGAATGATCTGAATGACACATGGGGCCTCATTACACGGACGGCGGTAAGGGTTTACCGGTACCGGTAAGGGCACCAGTACCGGTAAACCCGTACCGCCTTACTACGAAGTCCCTTTGCGGGTTTGTACTTTAACGCCTGCTGTGTAGCAGGCGTTAAAAACCAACCCGCAAAGGGACCAGGGTGCTAATTACGGTACCGCAATTTGCGGCACCGTAATTAGCGCCTTCCCCATTCCCATAGAGCCCTCTGGGGCAAAAATGGGAATGGGGAAGGGCAATGGGGGAAGGGGGAATTACCACCCCGCCAACCTTGGAATAGGGCGGTAATTCCCCTTTCCTCCAAGGTTGTGCCGGTATTTTACCGGCATGGACCAAGGTGCTAATGGCACCTTGGTCCTCCGCCTACCGTGTAATGAGGTATGGTCCAGTAAGATTGTTTGTTTTGTCCTCCTTCTGTCTCCCCTTCCTTTTCTTGTCGTGCCTAGAAACACTTGTGTACAGGCGGGTTATAAATGACTTATCAGAGCATATCATAACAATAGAGTACAGACGTGTACTAAAGCACAGGGAAGTAAAAGGGAGAATCCATTTAATGGACCCCTCTGTTAAAGAGGTGAGTCTTCACCACTCTTTCAAATATGTTCAAGCAAGATTCTTATTGAGACTGTCCCTGGGGGCCCGGGAATCAGATCGAGCTTGCCCACATTTTAGCAATTTAAACCATTGGTGGAAGAAAACATTGCTACCATTGGAGCAAAGAGCCCTCCTACATTTAACCGATCAACTGGGTATTGAGGGGCATTTCCAGCAAGACATTTGTGAGTCTGGGTGAGGGCTTTATGAAGGATTCTATGTTTAACCGGCAGCCAATGCAAATCGTGTCTGGTTGAAGTAATGCAGTCCTGTTTACCCAGTACTCGGACAGCACGGACAGCTCCATTCTGGATAATCTGAAGTTTCTTTAGTGGCAGAAGTGCTCACAAGGGAACTGTTACGGTAGTTAACTTGGAATTAATGAGGACTGATGCAATCAAGGCTCTATTCTCCCACGACAGATAGGGGCAAAACTGCTAGAGTAAATTGGGGCACTACAATGGAACAGCCAGATATTAGAAATTGGCTATAACAAGAGTCAAGCTTCCCTAGCCTAGCACCTGAATCAATGATCAGCAGTTCCGTTTTATCATTGAGTGCCAGGGAATTCAATGCCATCCATGACTGGATTGATGAATACATTATATTGATGGTCAAGGAGTCCTTTGCATAATCGGAATCTGAGTATCGCCTGAGTAATTTGCGTAGCGGACCACAGGCTGTCCAAAAGTTCAAAAAGAGGCTTTGTATAAATATTTAAAAGAGTCTTGGAGAGACAGGACCCCAGTACCATCCCATAAGTGAGAGAAATAGAAGCAGCTTGATAATCATCCAGTGCGACTCTAGCGGCTTGAGGTCCTAAAACAGAGTTAATCCACATGACTGCACTCTCAGAGAATCTCCCAATTTCTATCAGTCTTCTGGTAAGCAGGGCATGATCTACAAGATCGAAGGCTGCTGACAAGTCCTTCAACATCCGGAGCACGGTGTGACTGTTGTCGATGAACCTGCGATATCAGACTTAAGATCCAATAGAGCAGTCTCAGCCCCATGCTTAGATCGGAATTCTGATTGTCATAGCCCCAGTACATTATACATTTCCAAGAACTCCTGAAGTTGTAAATATGCAATCCTATCTAGGATTTTCAGGAGAAACAGAACATTTGTAATGGCCCAATAGTTATTGGAAACTGATGGACCCAGATTATCTTTATTCAGGTGTGGAGTCATCCATGCTCCCTTAAGATATTCATGCACGCTTGACTCGGCAAAGGAAGAATTAGCAAGTCAAGAGAGTCTTTAATGATATAAACTCTGAAAACATCTCCTGGGCAGGTGGTGGGTTTCATACTCCTCTCAATTGCCTGAGCTTCAATCTCTGTTGTCTGTTTAAAAGTAAACTTAGGCTGATTCAGATCAGCATTGGCGGTCCAGAGACCACAGAAGGTACAGCAAGTGCGCAGCACACATTTTCAACGAGCAGTTGTCGATCACTGATTGATTGTTGATGACATGAAATCTTCCTTGTGAATTCATCTGAATCGATTGCCACCAACTATTGCTGATCTCCATCGTCAGCCTAGCAGATGCCTTTCCTTGATTTTGACTTAGCTTCCGAGATTCTCAAATTATACTTGGCCTGTTTGGCCGAGAAAATAAGTCAATTGTAGCCCAACACAGCCTTCCTATATGGAAGCAGAGTGGTGGAACATGGGTTTTTCCACCATGCACGAACGCAGGCTCGCTTTACTTTCCTGAACGCGATTACTTCGTTGTTAAACCACGTATTTTTCTTGAGTTCACCTTTTATATTTTTCACTCGCACCTGTGAAAGAGTGTCAATGGCCTCCCGGATACTCTCTTGATACTCAGTAGCCAGATCATTGACATTATTAATTAAAGATAGTCTGGTCAGCATCGATAGTCCCTCAGATGCAAGAGCATCCGGCGAGCAAGACTCTTTTATAATTCTCATTTTTACTGTTTTTCTTAGGAGGGCACAAAAGTGTGGTTGGTTTGTCATAAGTAGTAGTTTAAAAGAAACTAGGTAGTTGTAAGACCAGGGGCAAGGAGTAACAATTATAGATGGTATTTTGATGTTGTGAGTCAACACCCAGTCAAGGGTATTCCCCTCTTTATGTGTGGGAGTGATAACATGCTGCACAATGCCCAAAGCCCCTAACACATTTTTAAGAGCCATTGCATCCGTGTCCAAATCACTATTAACCCTAAAGAGGGATGGGGAAGTTTACCCCCTCCTCACCCGCCTATAAAATATATGACACAGAAGAAGGCCAGGAGACACTGCAATCGCCCATATTATGTCGGACCATTACCCAGTGCTTCTATGGTTGACAAGTATGTCGAGAAGCACCCCCTCAGTGAGCCCTACAGGCCAGGTGCGGTACAAATCTACCCCAGAGTGGACGAGGAGCCCCATGCTCCGACTAAAGACACCTCAATTGACAGTATTGATTAAAGTGCCAAGAAGACATGTTATTGACGTCGATAGAAATGTTACACATGAAGCACACGTGGCATCCACACTTAGAGACACAAACACGCATTCGAATACATGAAGAACATGAGCGTACATTTCTATAGTTAGAGGACTGATACATATACATAGTCATTCTTTTATTATTTTGCCATTAACTAGATGCAGCAACGCAGAAACCGCAAGAAGCAAGAGATCCTGAAAGCTTGCAGATGCTTACATGCGAATAACATTATGGAACTGCAGGAGCACCTATGAGGCCTGACAGAACCAAGTGTGACTAACCTATGGAGAATGTAGAATAGTATAAACTCTGTAGAAGCAGCATGATGACTTAGGAAAAATACAGCAGGCCACTGGCATCTCAGCAATAGCTGAGTTGAGTTCAGGCTGAACAGAGAGTAAACATGTGAGACAGGACCCGCTGCCAGGGCCACAAGATAAAGATGACATTCCATTCCCTAAACAACAGTAGCCCCAGCTGCAATAAATACAAATAATTCTTCAAAATTCAGAGCTGCACAGCTCCACATCATGGTCTTGGAACACGTGACCCAGCTGACGCAGACAATAGACAGCAACCAGCGCTGAGAAAAGGAGCCGATCTCATGCTACCAGACAGGAGCTTGCAACAAAGATGTTACAATATGAGACAAGTGTTGCATGGAGCGAACACGTACTCTCATAGACTAAGGTGGTGTACACAAGTTACAATGCAGACACATTGTCCTTCTTATTACCTTGAAAAGGTACACCAAGAGCTGAGAACCTTTGCGGATCCCAGGCCTAGGGATATCAGCTCTAGCCAATCACAGTTTAGTATCGTAGGGGTGGGTAGCAATCGGCGTGAACCAATGACAAGACCCTCACACTGCAACATTGTTATAGAAAGTGATTTGAGGATGGACCAGGCCAGCCACCTGACATGCGAGGCTCAGTAGACTAATATGTATAGTGTCCACTGTAGGTGGTCTATTACTTAGTACCCAATCCATTGGTCCGATAGGTTTTCTGGAGAAGGGCCCACATTGTAGCGACACTCTGACATCATTCAGGTACAAAACTGGCCTGCGAGCTAGGAGACGTGGAGATGCCCATGGATTTTGTTTGTTCCTGTACTGATCCCTGTCGGTTTTGGCTGTAATAAACTGCAGTTTGAACTTGACATTTGACTGAGTCCTCCATTTGTCCTGTGGAAGGTGTTGGGCCTTCCGACAGTCCACAAACTCCTAGTGGCCCTCTGGCATATCTGGGAGTTTGTCCCAACAAGTTGGTAGCAGAGGTATGGTTGGCTGTGCCAGCCCGGCACCAGATCATCTCTTTTGCCGTCGAACCTGAGAGGTTGTGGGACCCTCGCATATTTCAGGAAGATGGGAAAATGCGTGCCCGTTTCAGGTCGTCAGGAGCCTCTTCTGAATTATCCTGCCCGAAGTCAGCGAGTTGTCCAGGCAGACCAAGACGGGGAGGCGAGTGCCTTGACGGGAGGCCAGCAGCCGAGCAGCCGAGCTCATCACGGAATGTAAGTAATGACCCAGTCTAATGGCAACTGTGGGTGTGAACGAGGGTATTGAGTATTGTGGAGTATTGTTTAGTATCATTGAGTATTGTCAAGCATGGTTTCGTATTGTTATAGTGAGTAGGGACAGGAGCGCAGGAAGAAGTCCTTTCTCTATGTTTAGGGCACATTCAGTGTTAGAGGTAAAAGGTACTGGTGAACAACCTAGACTATTGACTTGAGGGCTTTGATGACAAAAGTTATGTAAATAAAGGCATTCCTGTGGGCTGGGCATTTTAGCTCGGATCATAGCTGACAGTGTCCCTGTGAGGGTTAGCAAGGGAGCTGACCTGGTTGCGGAAGGTGAATCGACTGGTTTAGTGTCCTCGAGTGAGGCGTTTCACATGTTAGGCGACGCAGCAGGTGCAGTTTGATCACAAGACAATATTGGTATACTCTGCCTAGAGTGCAGGAAGACAGCTGTGGGATCTTTGTGTGATTTTGGGAGTAACGGGCTATTACAGTATACGTGCGATATTTGATTTACCTGTGTTGTTCTGGTAGCTTGGTGACATCACCCGTAGGTTTGAACATAGGACACAGAAAGCTTCAGATGGTGAGGAGCTAGTATTGAGAACTTAGGATTGGCAGACGAGGTGAACCAGTGGTGGTGCGCAGAAGGCGCATGCGCAAGATTGTGAGTGTGCCTGAGTAGGCAGCGATTGTGAAGGAGGGGCTGTGCGCGGAGCACACCTGATAGTTTGTAGAGTCAGAGAGGCTTGTAGAAACTGGAGAGTATTATCATTGCATTGTGACTTTTTATCCCTAAACAGGGACTATTGAAACCCTTGAATTGAGGTCAGGTAAAAGGTATTGAGATGTATCAGGGCAAGTGTGGGGGACACGCCCCTTCAGCACCTGTGTAAAACACTTCCACCTTATAAGGGAAAGATCTGTAAATATAGCATAGAATGGTCCAAAAGTACTGAGGGTAAATTAACCAAACCATGGCCACCTTGTGGAAGTTTCTCCAAAGACAGGCAGCAATCCCTATTGACATACATACAGGGTGCCTATATGGGGAAGAAATTGATGAAACGCATGACCATATTTGAGTTGTGGCACCTGTTCCAAGAGGTTGAGGGGATGCCGTGAGACGTCAGTGGATGCTAAGCCAGCAGGAGGTGAAGGACCAAGGGATCCATCCCTCCGCACATCCCCCTACCCGTCTAAGTGTAGCTTCCGATGATACAGACGATGAACAGGGAATGTATGCGATGAGGGAACTAAGGGCAGCAGAGAGGTGTTCAAGTCCAACATATAAGCCACCACCATATGCAAAGGCGACCGAGGTGATAGAAGGCCTGAAGAGGGACAGCGACACGACAGATTGGGCAGAACTAATGGACGAGGAGGATAGAAGCAAGGACAGGGAGGTGAGATTAGAGCGCAAGGATAGAGAAATAAGGAGAGAGGAGAAATTGGAACAGGAAGAGAGGGGACAAAGAAGATAGGAAGAGAAGGAGCATTTGGAAAGTGAGTGGGAAGAAATAACTGAGAGACATCTTAAAGAAAGGAAGAGGGCAGAAAGGGAGATGAGGGGAAAAAGGGAGAGGGAGCTGGAGAAGGCAGAGAGACCGAGAAAGATAGCAGAGCATGACAGACGCAAGTTAGCTGAGAGGGAGCAGCGGAAGTTGAAGTTGGATAGACTGGGGGGGAGTAGGATGAGCGAGCAGGAAGGGCAGTGAAGACACAGGTAACACTGGATAGGGACAGAAATAGAATTGAGGACAAACGGACAGGACCAGACAGCACAAACTCTCTGGGCAGGAGCACAAATTAGGGAAGTGGAGCAGGCCTAGGGGCCTCGGCAGGAGGAAGCAAGGGTGACTTTAGAGACATTGACCTCAGTATGAAGCCCAACACAAACTTGACTTGGGGAAGACTAAGTTTTTCAGATGATTTTTGTAGCAACATGGACACGGGGTCTGAAAACAAGGACAAATAAAGTAGGGACGAGACGGGGGAGCAGTATCGATCACAGTCCATGGGAACGGAGACAGAGAAACGGGTGCCATGGGAGTTCAGGACGCATGTACAGGGAGAAGAGGGAAGTGGCTCAGGCGAGCAGACACAACAGACTGACGACTTCTGCACCTCACATAGCACCGATATCAATAGACTAAGGCATCTCCCAGGAGGAAGGAAGGGGGAGACAGCCATTGCTTGTTCGAGGGGACAATTGACTAGAGTTTATGAGGATAACAGGAGAGTGCCTATATTGGAGCCAGTAGATATATGCGCAGAGATTGAGGACGAGAGAGGGCCTCGACAAATTAGACTGACTGGAAGAAACAGACATCATACACACAGATCCCTTTATTGGAGAGACGAGGGGTGAGACCTCAGAACGTGCCCTGTAAGCACACAGACAAGGAGAATGTGAAGTGTAGGCTACCATTGTTGAGCGTGGGGGATGGGAAATGGCTTTATGAGATGGAGAAGATGATATCTGGCCATAGACTAGCAGTGGGTGACATAAAGGGACTGCTAGTATCGATATTAGGAGATACAGCTGATGACGTATGGAAGATGGCATGGTTCCCAGGGTTCCCAGGGGTGATGACACAGAACACAGCGCAAGACAAGCGAAATTTGCAAACTGGTATGGCAAGCATTAAGGACACAATACCCAGACACGCCAGACATCAGGGCGATTACGTCACGTAAGATGAGGGAAGATGAAATCCGGTGCAGTACATTCAGGAGATTCAAGAGCTTTGGCGCCTCGAAACTCGAGAGCCTTGGGATACAACAGTAGCAATATTTTACCACATATTAGTGCAGGGACTACCAGAGCCAGTTCAGAAGAGTTTGAAGAAACTGGTAGGGATGGAAGTGAAAGGATGGTCAGAGATACAGCTCACGATATTGTATCATTGTAGATTATGGCAGGAGAAGGTTAAGAAAAAAGTGGAAGACAAAAGGCAGATGAGGCAAAACTGTTATAAAGGTAACTATCAACGTGTGCGATGCAAGGGGCGGTTATAACCAGCCCCACCCCACAGGCACAGCAGAAACTGCAGCATCAACAGCCACAACCATTTGCACCGCCCATGGGAGGAGGGTACATGGGGCGGGACAGCCTACAGCAGGGGTTTTGAGGAAGGGGGGCCTTCAAAGGGGGCGTGGATTCGGACCACAAATGCATCACAACCAAGGGGGGTATCAGGAGGGTTTCGGGGATATGGACAACAGGTGCATCAGAACCCAGGGGACTTTTCGGGGGGTTTTCCAGTGCAAAGAAGGCAGCCACCACAGTGTTGGACCTGCAGGCAGCTAAGACACATCTCAAGGGTATGCCGATTAGAGGGACACAACAGAATTGGGGAGAGCAGTGCCAGCAGCCATATCAAGGGAGCCAAGAAGATTGTTATGCACAGGACCAATAACTACAAGGGCAGATGCAGGGTACATATCAACAAATGCTGCAAGCACAAGCACAAGCACCACCAGCACAGATGCTGTCATCTGTCGTACCAATACCCCAGTATTTACTAGCACAACAGATTAGAGGGAGCATACAACAACTCACATAGATACAGAATGATGGCGCACCAGCACAAATGGACACTATGGCGACAGTACCCTTTTGACGACTGGGGGGTGTTACCATGGTTAGGAGCAACCCCTTCACAGGAAATGGATTGTCTATGTACCCACAATAGGACAGCCCATAGACGAACCTGATGTGTCCCATCCTGTCGATCACACCCAACCCTGCGGAGGAACCTTGCATAGGGGTGGCGATAGGTGACAAACCCTTTTCCTTTCTTGTTGACACCAGGGCGACTAGGTCATGCATTAGGGAAGGAACATTTACATTGTGAGGTGATGCCATGAACACTCAAAGATTCTAAGGGGCTCAGGAAGTGGTTCATTTTACTGATAACATCACAGTATCTATAGGAGATCACAATCTGTCACTATGTCTACTCTACTCTTGACTGAAACCTGTAAACATACTGGGAAGATACATTATGAGCAGACTTAAGATGACCATTTCATTCACATACAAATGCATAGTGTGCACAACACCAGGCATACACATGCTCAATGTAAGGCAGATTGTTCAAGCCTATTGTGGACGCACGGTACAGAGTGGGGGTGACAGTGGACCCAGAGATGTTCCAGTATGGAACTGACTTTGCCATTGCATGGTTGCCAGGCATTGCAGGGAAAGTGTGGTGAGTCCCAAATGAATATCTGTTCAGGACAGAAACACCATTGGACGAGCCAGAAGGAACAATAGTGCCTTTAGAAATAGAGGCAGTGGTGGTGAGAGAGGATTGGATCGCAGTGCATGGGATTGATGACACAGGAAGGGCATGGAAAGCAATAATTGCAGTGGCAGAGGGGTGCAACAGTGACAGATGAAGAACTGTTGCAGGAAGAGAAACAGGAAGTGGAGATGATGTTCAAAATGTGTGTAACCTGTTGTTTACAGATACACTACGGAGAGGTGCCAGAGAGAATGGCAATGGCGCTCGAGGCGCCTGCCTCATTCTGGGAGGAGGACATTGCGAAAGTATCCAGCAGTCTATGGACTTCAAGTCCTTATGACGTGGGCTGCATAAAGAGCATAAGGGGAGTGAAGATCAAACTGAAACCAGAAGTGATTTTGCCAAGAGTGATGCATAATCCCCTAACAAAGGAAGTAGGTGAAGGCATTTATGAGACAATCACAGCTCTGATTGAGAGTGGCATTCTGGTAGCATCAGAGCCCCCATGAAACACAGCAGTGTACCCCATGCGCAAGTCAAATGGGGGGGTCATGGCATTTTATTCATGATTTAAGACCTCTTAACCATATTGTAGAAGCAGAGTATCCTCTATCTGCAAACCCAGTGACAATTTTGTGCAGCATACCAGAGGAAGCTGCCTGTTTCACCGTCATTGATTTGAAGAATGCATTTTTCTCACTGCCACTACACCCAGACTCACAAGACTTGACCAGCTTTACTTACAGAAACCCAAAGTGGAAACACACTTGTTTACCACAAGTGAATCACCATCTATCTTTAATAGAGTGATTCAGATGGATCTAAGTAACATACAGACAGAGAGCACAGTTTTGCAGTATGTAGATGACATTTTGATCTGCAGTGAGATGGAAGATCAGTACAGGAGGGATTCGGTGCACATGTTGACAGTGTTAGCGGACAAGGGGTACATAGTGGACAAGGCCAAATTACAGTATTGCCAGAAGGAGGTGCTCTACATTGGGCAGGTGATATCCAAGGATGGTCGACAGATTGCCTCACGGAGAGCAGAGACAATACTAAAAACACCCCAGCCTACGACAGTGAGGGAAATGCAACAGTTCTTGGGGTTCTGTAACTACTGCAGAGCGTGGGGTTTTGACTACCACACATACACATACTCACTACCGTGTGTCCTGAAGGATGCACAGAGGGGAACAAAGACCCTGACATGGACCACAGAGATGACTGAGGCCTTTGAGGAACTAATGGAAACCATAAGCACTGCCCCAGGGTTAGGTACCCCAGACTACAAAAAGGAATTATTCTTATTTTCACACACTTACGGTGTAATGATAAAGGTGGTACTGTACAGAAGACAAGCATGGGCCATAAGCCTATTGCTTACTACAGTGGACAACTTGACCCATTGATGAGAGGACATTATCTGTGCGAACAAGCTTTGGCAGCTGCAGCCTTCACAGCAGAGAAATCATCAGCAGTGACAATGGGGTACACCACCACTTTGTACGTGTAGCACGCCCTCTTCGTGGCTGTCATGGCCACTTGCCCAGGAACACAAGAGTGGTACCATCAAGTAAAGGGAGAAGGGGGCATAATGGGTCACGCATGTCCTGTTGGGACATTTATACATGGGGGCCCTGGTTCGCCACAGTGCTAGCGCCTTTGGCACCAGGCTCATGAAAGGATTTAAAGAAGACATTTCCATTATGGGCAGAAGTGCTAAGAATGAACAGGAACTCTTTTATTATGAGCAAGAATACTCTCAAGAACTCTCATTTGTGTAACTTGTCCGGTGTGGTCTCCATCTGTATCTTCATCTGCACGTGCAACTTCTAGGAGTGGCAGGGTGTGGCATTCAGAACTTTGCTAGGGGGGCGTGGCCAAGAGCTCAGCTATAAAAGCCAGCTCAACCCCAAGGCACACGCTTTGCGTTATTCTTCTCCTCTGAGCAGCGTAATGCTCACCATCGCCAGGGATTCATCTTACCTGGAGTTATCCTGCCATCTTCATCTATGCTTCACTGGAGAATCCTGCTCTCACCTGGACATCTTCTTCCTGGCACCGCGGCTCCCCTGCAAACATCTCAGAGCGTGGACATCTTCTTCCTGGCACCGCGGCTCACCTGCAACATATCGGAGTGCGGACATCTTCTTCTTGGCACCGCGGCTCACATGCAAACATCTTGGAGTGCAGACATCTTCTTCCTGGCAACGCGGCTCACTAACAAATACCCCGGAATGCAGACAGCATCATCTGGGCACCGCGGCACGACGCATTCCATCCGAACTTGCAGTATCTGCAAAGAAAAGGCAAAAGACAAGGTTAGACACTTAACATACATTACGTTAAGGGCTCGCTGCCATTAAAACCTCAGGCATTCCCTAAAGCCATCACTCACCTGCTGCTGGACATCGTGGTTGCATCCATCTTCTGCTCAGCAGTGTTCTGCGCCTCCACAGCCGTTGTTTAGGCCGGATTTCCGCCTATTTGGGAGAAAACAGAGAGAAACGTTATTCAGTGCAAAACAACCACATTGCGAGCAATAACATCAAGACATTGAGTGGGAAAAGACAAAGACATTGGGGGTAATTATGAAGTTGAAGGTAACCATGCCACAGTTTGCGGCATGGTTACCTCCTTACCGGGTACCAGGTCCGGGTTCCTGAAATTAGGACTTACCGGGCCATTCCAACCTTTGAGGGCCCGGTATTTCCTCATTTGAGGAACCCGGACCCGGTACATGCCCATTGCCATTCGACCCCCCATAGGGCTCAATGGGAATGGGGAGGGAGCTAACAACGGGCCTATTAATAACAGGCCGTTGTTAGCTCCCTGGTCTGCTAGCGGGACCTGATAAGGGCACCTGGTTTTACCAGGCGCCCTTTGCAGGTCCCGTAAGCAGACTCGTAATAGGGCGGTAAGGGGTTAACGGCACTGGCACCATTACCGGCGCCTTTAACCCCTTACCGCCCAGCTCATAATGACCCCCCATTGAAAGAAAGCAGAAAGAGGGGAAAGGACAAAAGACATTGAGAGAAAGCAGAAAGAGGAACTTAGTCGCAGCCGGACTGGACTAATACTCTGGAATCAGTGAAGGAACTAGATTCCAACAATAAGAACCCCTGCCAGAAGTAGCAGGGCGGAGAGCTCATCATTCACATTAACCAGGTGAGCCTTATGGGCCGGTACGTGCCCACAGAAATCGCACCTTGGGTCGAAGGGGTTGGAAGATACCAGAGTCACCTACCAGCACATTCACGTTTTTCCAAATCCATGCACGAGCAGTACCACCAATTGTCGCCGCCCATAGCTGATCCGCAGGTGACGAAACCAGAAGGGGGAGATCTAACACCAGGGAGGGCTGCAACCATGCCCCAATGCCTCCGCAGTGACCAGGTGAGGGTGACAGAACGTGAAGCCTCAACAACTCTCTGCCTGGGCGTTATGGAAACTTCTGAGACAGATCTGTTGGCCCAACTACTAGGGGAATTACGGGCTGAAGCACATGCCTCATGACAAGAGACCAGTGCATTAAGGCAGAATCATATCGTAACTCGGGAGAGGACTGATGATATAGCAAGGCAGGTGCTACAGGCACAAGCAGGACAGGTTCCCTTGCCTGGGATAAGCCATGCTGCTCCTCCACAACAAGCCATGCCGGGTTCAGGTAGTCCTACCAGGGGCAGTGCCCTTAGCCCCACCCAAACGCTTCAATGGTGATCCAAACAAGTTTGCCATATTCATGAATCAATGTCACCTACATTTCTTATGCAGGCTGGGAGCCTTCCCTAATGAACAAGCCAAAGTGGCATTTGTACTTTCATATCTAGGTGGTAATGCGGCGGACTGGTCAATACCATTAGTAACCCAAGATGATCCTTTGCTTCGGAACTTTGGGGGTTTCCAACACGAAATGGAGAAATTGTTTGCCCGACACTCTCAGGCACAAGCCCTGGACAATGAACTACTGTCCCTTAGACAGGGAAATCAAGATCTATTAACCTACATTGCATCTTTCAATTGCCTTGTAGCTCAAACCAACTGGCCTAAAGAGAAAAGAACTACACTCTTCTATGGAGGGCTATGTGGGGAACTTAAGGATGTGTTGGCGCAAGTTTTGAACCCACCTGAGTGGTGTGCAGACTACATCGACCTCACAGCGCAACTCGACCATATGTTGCAGAATAGGAAAATGGACTGAGCCAGAACAGAAGGGAGGACCATTTTGGTATGAGCCCACAAGACCCACACCAAAACACACGAACACTCGGAACCAATGCAAATCGGTGGGTTACGGAGTCCGCTAACCAAGGCAGAAAGAGAAAAAAGAAGACAACAACTTTGTGTATATTGTGGGAAAGCGGGCCAGTTCCTCCGCGATTGCCCAGTGAAACCTCCCAAGAAAATGGTTGGAGCAACCAATAAAAACAACGACGAAGAAGAAGAAGAAGAAACACCGGACTCGGGAAACTCCAACGCCCGGCATGCATAGGGGTCCACTTATCGAGCAAGAAAAAGGAATGCGCACAGACCTCACATCTCGTCCTTCCGGTACTTTTGGTAATTCACAAACAGCCATAAAAAATACATGCCTTGGAGGCATACATTGACAGTGGGGCAGTAGGAAACTACATTGAGCAAGATCTGGCAACACGGATAGGCCTTCCTCTTCAACAAAAGCAGAAATCGGAAAATGTCACTGCAGTGGATGGATCTCAGTTATCATCCGGCCCGGTGACATAATGCACCGAGAAAGTCAAGTTTCTGTTGCAGGATGGACACCAAGAAGACATAATGTTTGATCTCATCGGCGCTCCTCAGTTCCAGATGATATTGGGGATGCTCTGGCTAGAGACCCACAATCCTATTATCAACTTGCGAAAACGAGTGCTGACCTTTCCTCAAGACTGCGCCGACACCTGGTACACCAAAGACGTCATCAACCAAAGACCCAAGAAGAGTATCGTCCTGGGCCTTACTGGCACCTTACCCCCTGAATATCACTGTTACCAGGATGTCTTCCAGAAAGAACAAGCTAATGTCTTGCACCCGGACAGACCCTATGATTGCCAAATAGACCTCGTACCCAGAGCCCAAATTCCCTGCAGACGGATTTACGCCTTAACGGGGCAAGAAAACCAACATCTCATCTCAGATCAGTATTTGGCAAATGGTTTTATCCGCCCATGCAAGTCTCCTGCCTCCTCGCTCCTCTTCTTCGTGACTAAGAAGGAGGGGGACTTGAGGACCTGTATTGATTACAGATTACAAAGCGATCAACAAAATTACCGTAAAAAACTGCTATCCTTTGCCACTTATACCCGAGCTCCTGGATCAAGTGAAACACGCTCAGATTTACACCAAGTTAGATTTGCGGGGGGCCTACTACCTTGTGAGAGTAAAAAAAGGAGACAAATGGAAGACGTCCTTTTGCACCAAGCATGGCCCCTTTGAATACCAAGTCATGCCTTTTGGGTTATGCAACGCCCCTGCAGCGTTTTAATTCTTTATGAATGATGTACTCTGTGAGTTATTGGACATTTGCGCACTTGTCTACATAGATGACATTCTCATCTACTCCAATTCCAAAGAAGAACATGTCGGTCATGTCCGAGCAGTTTTGGAAAAGCTTCAACAACACCAATTATATGCCAAGCTGGAAAAATGTTTCTTCCATGTGACCGAAGTTGAATTTCTTGGTTTCATGCTCACACCACAGGGAGTACATATGGACACACAGAAGAATGACTGCACAAAGAACATAGAGATGTTCAGTGAGACACGCAAGGTAGAGGAGGACGCACTTGAGTGGGGAGACATGATGTACATTGATGGTTCATCGACTATTGATCAAACTGATGGGGTCAGACATACTGGGACTGCAGTGGTAAGACTGAAGGAGGATGGGACGAGTGAGGTGGTTGCAAGTGCGCGGCTACCATCCCATTATTCAGCACAAGAAGCAGAACTAGTGGCTCTCATATTAGCACTGGAAAGCAGCATAGAGAAAGAAGTGACAATTTATTCTGACTCAGCCTACGTGATGTCAACAGTACATTCAGGACTGGCGCCATGGCTCAGCAGAGGGTTCAAGAGAGCAGACGGGACCCCAGTGCAGCATGCACTATTATTGGAAAGACTGATTGAGGTGATTGGTTATCCTAAAAAAGTAGCACTAGTGAAGTGTCAGGCCCACACCAAAGGGGAAGACCCTATCTCAAGAGGAAATTAAGCAGCAGATTATGAGGCAAAATGTGCAGCATACTTTAGGGAATTGTGGGAACTGAAAGAGTGACAAAAGGCTCTGGGAAGGGTGAGGAACATGGTGATGAAGGATGGTTGTTTAGGTTTATGTTTATGTTTATGTTTATTCTGGATCTGATGGACCCCAAAGGATCCCTACTACTAAGGTCAGTTTGTGAGGCCTGCTCCAACAGCTCACTTTGCAAGTGAGCTTGACATGCCTTGTCGCGTTTGTCCGGTTTACCCAACTGAGTCCCATCACTTGGACTGAGGGGCACACTTGTTTGTGAGGCAGTGTTCACTTTCTGTGAACGTAGGTCACCAGCCCAGTGGGGCATACAGTTACGATGTATTACAAGAGACACAGATTATGGAGCTGCACCCAAGGAGGAGAGAGAGCTATGGGTGAAGAGAGGGTGCTCCATGTTTCCGACAGATGCCTTATGGCGACAGAACAATACAGGGAAAGTGGTCATGCCACTAGCATTATTGTAGACAGCATTAGCACAATTACACTATCCCACACACACAGGGAAGGGGGGTCAATGCTACACGCATTGGAGAAATGTGGTTCTGTCCGAATTTGAATGAACATGTGGATGATTTTGTAAGTAACTGCTTGACATGCCAGCAGTTTACCGCAGGGCATACTTTAAGAGTTGTGAGAGGAGCCACACCAAAACCTGTAGGCCCATTTCTGCATCTCCACGTGGACGACGTGGACATGATCCAAGTATGCCAAGAGTACCGCTACATGATAATGGTTGTCTGCTCATTCTCTAGGCGGATAGAGTCAGGGCCTGTTCATATGCTGACACCCTTAGAGCGGCTACGTTTCGGGTCAGGAAGGTTTTCCCAAGATGGGGCATGTGTGAGGTCCTGTGGTCTGACAACAGTCCTCTCTTTGCCAATTAATTGTTTCAGCACATCACAACCCTGCTAGGCTTCCAAATAGCCTGTGCATACGGGGTGTGTGAACGTCTGACTGGACTCCTAGAAGAGTGCATAGCGAAGATTTAGCAAAGCACCAAGATAAATTGGTTGCATTGTTTACCCCTAGCCTTGTTTGAATTGTGCAACAAGCCAGGGTCCAACCACCATTTAACACCCCATGAGATGGTGACAGGATGGCACATGCATCTCCCCCTGGCTCCTCCCACAAGAGCACTGAAAGATTGTGAGAATAGTGCAGATGTGTTAGGGCAGGTGATGTAAGATTACATTACTTCTCTGGTTGCTAGTGCTTCTTTTATCTCTCACCAGATACAGCGGATCCAGGGGGGCCTAGAAGACGGAGAAGAGATCAACTGGACCAAACGTGGTGAAGCAGGTGGCAGACCGCGCAGTTAAGTTAGTAGGAAAAACTGTATGGAATCACCTACAGGACATCAAGCCCTACAAAGCAGTGACCTCGCCTGACAACAAAGTCTCTGTGACCGACAGGGCCAATGTTCAAACTCTCGATGAACTACAAGTGCATGCAGAGCTCACAAGATGAGGGAGCCCGGACATCCCAAGCAGCAGACGTAGCAACTGGAATACTTGTAGAAATAGACTAGGGATACACTGTCTGTTTGTTATTTTCCTTTCCGCACATGTAGGGTCTAGTGAATGTTGTGGAGATTGTATTGTTTGATTCATTGAAGTTACCTTCCACCTACCACCCAGAAGCTTTCTCTAACCAGTTTGTACACTATGTAACGAGACCCCACAGATTCAGAGCATGATCCCCTGATATGATATGATATGGCATTTATAACACGCCTATACACAAATGTTTCAAGGCGCGACGAGGCAAGGGAGGGGGAACAGAGGGAAAATAGACAGCGATCCTACTAGGCCAAGTGTCATTCAGATCGCGCAAGTGCATGGGAAGGGGGGAAGGGGAAGTGCAAGGGGGGGCGGGGGGGGGAAGGGGACAGTGCCATACATGGGATAAGAATAAATAACAAAGTAAAGAATGGCCAACAGGTGGCAAGTGCATGGGAGAAGGGTAAGTGCAGGCATCAGGTGTCAAGTGCTAGTGGTAGGACTGTAGGTATACAGAGAACAGTCCCCAAGTGTTGGGGTATCCAGGAGGGCAGTGCAGGTGTGCGACTGGCGGAGAGGGGGACCTGGGCCCGAGATCAGAGGGTGGCCAGGTAAGCGAGTGCAGTTTCAGTATAAGCAAGGAAATCAGCAGGGGAGAGGAGGAGAAAAAGCAGAAGCAAAGAGAAAGGTTTTGAGGTGCTTCCGGAACCATAGATGCTTCTCCTCAAGTCTCAGGGGGGCAGGGAGGCTGTTCCAGAGGGAGGCCCCGGCCGAAGAAAGTTATCTACCACCAACTCGTTGCTTGGAGAAGTGACTGACCCTGAGGGAGTTGGAGGTGGATGAGCAAAGAGCTCGAGAGGGGAGATATTTAGGAAGAGAGAGTTGAAGGTATTGCGGCCCTTGGCCCCAGAAGGCCTTGTGGACGATGCAGAGGGTTTTGAACTTAATCCTCGCAGCCACTTGGAACCAGTGCTGGGATTTCAGTCCTGGAGAGATACGATCCCTGGGCTTGAGGCCAAGGACAAGTCTCACAGTCTGGTTCTGGATGAGCTGCAGAGGGCGGAGGGTAGAAGCAGGCAGAGCTAGAATAGTCCATCTTAGAGAGAACCAGAGCTCTGGAGACAGTGAGCTTCTGGGGGAAGGATAGGAAAGGTAGAATACCTCTGAGGAGGTGCAGCTGGTAATGTGACTTCTTAGAGATATTGGAGATGTGAGGAGAGAAGGAGAGTGTGGAGTCGAAGATGACCCCGAGGTTTTTAGCCTCACAGGTGGGAGCAGGGTGTGGGCCAAGAGAGGCCGGCCAGAGAGTGACAGGAAAGGAGGGTGTGGGTGTTGCCGATGAGGAGAATCTCAGTCTTGCTGGCATTCAGGCAGAGATCATTGGCGGCACACCACTCCTGGATAGCAGACAGGCAGTCAGAGATGAGGGAGGGAGAAGAAGTGGCTGAGGGTAGCCTGAAAATGAGCTGAGTATCATCTGCATAGCACTGGATGTTGGGGCAGAATGCGGCAGTGCCAGGTATTGTTTGAACAGCCAGGGAGAGATGTTAGACCCCTGGGGAACACCACAGGTAGAGATAGAGATGGAGGAGAGGAAGGACCCGAGTTGGACCTGGGAGGGTCGAACGGAGAGAAAAAAGTCAGCCACGCCAGGGCCTGGCCCCTGATGCCCAGGTTATTCACAGACCCTGGAGTATATTATCTTGTCTTTGTAGAGTATTTGGCTCAAACATACCTACAACTTGAGCACAGTGAGCCCCTGGGACTGGCCAAATTGAGAGACCCCTCAGTAAGAATGATCTGGGAGGAGATATTGGCCTTCGCAATCAGTGATTATTTTGTCCGTGGGGCTTAAGGGCACTGACAATACTAACACAGTAACGCCTTTTGCTGCACCTTTCAGGCAGCCAACTGTATTACCAGGCTGCAAGGATCAAGCAGCGTAAGTGGAAATTAAAGGAACAATAAAGAACATTATTGTTATGTCATGTCTATTGATTCTTAGTGAGTTGATGGGATTCGTATTTGGTAATTATATTTTGTTGTTACTGCTGTACTCTCTACTAACGTTGTTTCGACCTAAGCAGGTGGGAAGCAAGGCACTGACACTAGCACAATCATTGGTGAACAAGGTGCAGGAAGAGAACGACAAGTGCATGAAGGAGTGGGGCGTGAGTGCAAAGTTACTTATATGGGTAGGAAATGAAGCTGGACCGATGCCAATAATCCCCCTGAAGATACCAGGCCTGTGCTATCAGAACAATGGCGAGGTTAAAGTGGGTGAAAACATTGGGTGCAAAACAATCGACCAACTTGCAGCAATGAGAGCGCAAAGGACAGTGCTAATGGACCACTACTGGGCTTCTGGCTCTAAAGCATATGAGAAGCTGCCACCCAAATGGGGAGGAGTTTTATCATTAGTACACATCAGTATGCCCTTGTTGGTTGTACCCAAGAAAGATGTAAAGCTCAATGAATTCCTGAAAATGAACAACAATAAGGTTGATCGGGGCGACATCAACAGCCCAGGCGGAGAAGACAGAGAATTGGGAAGGATTGAGCAGAGTGAAGAGAGGGGGGAATTACTTCTAGGAAGCATCAGAAACAGCACTGGGTGAGATTCCAGTAGAGCACAGGCTATTCAGCAGGGCACAGATGTTCCTTGCATTAATATTACCAGGAATACAGACATAAACGAACACCAAGTGGTTACAGAACAATCGTCGGGAGCTGATGGTAACAACTATAGAGTGAATGGGTTCAACGCAATAAAGGAACACCTCAGAGCAATAAAGTTGGTGGTGCTCCAGAATAGATGTATTCTGGATCTCCTCACGGCTATGGAAGGAGATGTTTGTGCAAAGATAGAGAGTTCTGTTTGCACATTTATACCAGGTAATGGTGAAGATAATGGAATGCTTGCAGATGCAGTAGCCCAGCTGGCACAGATGCATGCCAAAATGGAAGATGAAGCACAAGGAGCTGGGAAGGACAAGAGCTGGCTAGCGTATATATGGTCATGGATGCCATCATGACTGTCAGACGGACTGAAGGTGATAGCAGGAGTTCTCGTGCTGGGAGCAGCATCCATGTGTGGGGACAAAATCTGCATGGCAAGGTGCAAGAAAACAGCGAAGAGGCTATCAGAATGCAGATCCTGATGGATGTGAACATAGGAGGGACTCAAAATGAAATTGTCGCAGAGCGAGACAAGCTCAGGTCGAACTTTGCACAGTGTGAACTATTTCCAACAGGATCCATGAAACTGGATAATCCACATGATCCAAAGTACTATGAAGGGAAGTGGGTTTGGTGCAACCCCAAAGGAGTGTGCTGTAACATACAGTGGTCGTTCAACGATCACACAAACTATTATGGACACCTTGGAGGGATAACAAAGATATGGCAGCCCAGAGCAAAAGGTCTGTCACATAAGCATGTGGTCGACAGCTCGTCCAGAAGGGGGACTGAAGATGGATGGGGAAGTTTACCCCCCTCCTATAAAATACATGACAGAGAAGAAGGCCAGGAAACACTTCAATCACCCATTCTCTTTTGGACCGATTTCCAGTACTCCTATGGTTGCCAAGTATGTCGAGAGGTACACCCTCAGCCAGTCCTACAGGTAAGGTGCAGTACAAATCTACTCCAGAGTGGACGAGGAGCCCCAGGCTGTGACTAAAGACACTTCAATTGACAGTTTTGATTAAAGCACCAAGAAGCCATGTTGCTGATGTCGATAGAGACAGCACAAATTAGCAGCATTAGACATGAAGCACACGTGCCATTCGCACGTCAGGACAAAAACACGTACTCAAATACACAAAGAACACAAGCCTACAGTTCTATAGTTAGAGGACATATACATATAAACACTGTCATTGTTTTTATTATTTTGCAATTAGCTAGATGCAGCAAGAAGCAAGAGATCCTGAGCAAAGCTTTCAGATGCTTACATGCGAATAACCTTATGGAACTGCATGAGCACCTATGGCACCTGACAGAACCTATGGAGAATATAGAATAGTATAAACACTGTAGAAATCCCATTATGGCTTAGGAAAAGTACAACAAGCCACGTGCATCTCAGCAAGAGCTGAGCTGAGCTGAATTCAGGCTGAACAGAGAGTAAACGTGTGAGACAGGACCCACTGTCAAGGCCACAAGATACGGATGACATTACATTCCTTGAATGACAGCAGCCCCAGCTGCAATAAATGTGACAAATTCTTCATAATTCAGAGCTGCACAGCTCCAAATCATGGTCTCGAAACACGTGACCCAGCCAACGCAGACAATCGACAGCAACCAGCACTGAGAAAAGCAGCTGATCTCATGCTACAACACAGAAGCTTGCAACAAAGATGGTACAATGTGAGACAAGTGTTGCATGGAGCGAACAAGCACACTCATAGACTAAGGTGGTACACACAAATTACAATGCGGACACATAGGGCCTCATTACACGGTAGGCGGTAAACCATGGCGCTCTTAGCGCCATGGTTCATGCCGGTAATTTACTGGTACCGCCGTGGAGGAAAGGGGAATTACCGCCCTATTCCAAGGTTGGAAAGTCGGTAATTCCTCCTTCCTCCATTGCCCTTCCCCATTTTTGCCCCATAGGGCATAATGGGAATGGGGAAGGCGCTAATTAGGGTACCGCAAATTGCAGTACCGTAATTAGCACCCTGGTCCCTTTGCGGGTTCGTTTTTTAACGCCTGCTAAAAGCAGGCGTTAATGTACCAACCCGCAAAGGGACCTCGTAGTAAGGCTGTAAGGGTTTACCGGTACTGGTAAAATACCGGTACCGATAAACCATTACCGCCTACCGTGTACTGAGGCCCATAGTCCTTCTTATTACCTTGAAAAGGCACACCAAGAGCTGAGAACCTTTGCGGATCCCAGACCTGGGGATGTCAGTTCTAGCCAATCAGAGTTTCGTTTCCTAGGGGTAGGTAGCAAAAGGCGCGAACCAATGGCAAGACACTCACACTGCAACATTGTTATAGATAGTGGTTTGGGATGGACCAGGCCAGCCACCTGACATGGGAGGGCCAGTAGACTAATATGCAGTGGTCAAAGTCGGGGGGGAACGGTTGGGAGCGGTGCTCCTCTACTTTATTAAATTAGTTTTACTGTTTCTATACTTTTATTTTAAAAAAGAAACCGTTCCAGAATAGTTTTGTTTTAAAATAAAAGTGTAGGAAGCAGTTGAAACTTGAACTTCAGTGCACTTCACTGAACGTTTCCTTAAATGGCAGCCACATTTGTTTGGGGGTTTGTATTGCGTGTGGGAGAGGCTGTGGCGATGGGGTTTGTGGGTAGCAGGGCAGGCCAGCGGGGGACATAGTTCCACTACTTCTTTTCATACACTTCGACCACTGCTAATAGTGTCCACTATAGGTGGTCTATTACTCAGTACCCAATGCAGTAGCCCGATAGGTTTTCTGGAGAAGGGCCCAGGTTGTAGCATCACTCTGAAATCATTAGGGTACAAAACTGCCTGCGAACCAGGATATGTTGAGATGTCCATGGATTTCTTCGGTCCCTGTACTGATCTCTGTCGGTTTTGGCTGTATTATACTACAGTTTGAACTTGCAATTTGACTGAGTCCTCCATTTGTCCTGTGGAAGGTGTTGGGCCTTCCAAGAGTCCGCAAACTCCTAATGGCCCTCTGGCATACCTGGGAGTTTGTCCCAACAAGCCAGGTTAAATTTGCCAAGTACGAGAAATGGGAAGAGGGTTTCATAGAGTCAGTAAGAGGAATAACCAATTGTTCTTCAAAGTCTGGTGATTTATGGGGAGGCCTATACAAAATCAAAAGACAATAAAAGAGATTCACAATCATAAAATGCCATCGCTTCGGCGATGTTTATTTTAAATGCTTCTTTATAAAAGATTGCGATACCCCGCCCCCCACCTCTAGAGTGGCAGCGATCCACCCTAAGAAGATTGTAGGCCTCGGGAGTTGCCAGGACAGCTGCGTGATTGGATACATCCTGAAGCCAGGTCTCGGTAACTGCCAATAGGTCTGCACCTAAACTGACAAGAAAGTTCGACAGTTCGGTTGCATGCAGGACCAACGATCACATATTCAAAAGAGAAACCCTAATACGAGAGAAGTCACAACTAGGTTCCTGATTGGATAGCCCCAAAGCCTCCAACTTAACCTGCTCAACGAAAGTGAGAGGCAGAGCGGACGAGAGGTAACACGGAACATTGTTCGCAGCCTCAAGGGAGGAATCAAAAAAATGTATATTTCTAGGTTTATCAGCAGGGGAATGGATAAACGAACCAACACCAGACCCCTGATGCAGGATAACACAATACCATTAATCCTGTGGTAAAGAGACAAGAGACGAGAAATAGATTGTAAAAGAGAATCTGTAACTATAGAATCAACCTTCGAAAGGAACAATTTGATTTGTATGAGATGCGCCAGTAAGAAAAGGTTCTACCAACGCTGTAGACTACTGAACTGCCAGAGTACTGTAATGAGTAGTGGCTAAACTGCAACTCAGCTTTAGGCTACTACAAACCAACAGTGATCTCAATCATAAAGGTGAAACCGGTACATTGAAGAGATATACAACTTTCACTTATGTGGTAACATGTGGGCCAAGGGAAGGCTATGAAAGTGATAATAGTAGCAACCCAAACAGCAATAATGCAAAGACTCCAAATGAAATAATGGGCCTCATTCCGAGTACGGCGCTAACCAATGGCGCTATTAACGCCTTGGTTGACGCCGTACCCGGACCGGCAGCGCCTTGGTGGTTGGCGGAATTACCGCCCCATTCCAAGGTTGGCGGGGCGGTAATTCCCCAATCCCCATTTACCCTTCCCCATTCCCATTCCTGCCCCATAGGGCATAATGGGAGTGGGGAAGGCGTCAATTACGCCACCGTAAATTACGGTGGCGTAATTAACATCAAGGTCCTTTAGCGCCATGGTATTTAACGCCTGCTAAAAGCAGGTGTTAAAAGCACCATGGCGCTAAGGGAACTCGGAGTATGGCGGTAAGGGATTACCGCCACCGCTCTCGTTAGCGGTGGCCGCTATCCCTTACCGCCATACTCGGAATGAGGCCCAATGTCTAATCAAGGTTCTATACAAATGTAGACTTATATTCAATTAGCTATCTAGAAAAACACTAACAAAAGCCCAACCCTGTCGAGAGAGCACAGAAAATGCAGAACATATATGTGATAGCACTCTGGATACTTTAGCAGGGGCGAATAGTCAGGAAATGGCAATAATGTCACTTGACAAACAATGGGCCTCATTACGACCCTGGCGCTAAGCGAAAAACGATGGCGGTAAATGGTTACCGCTATCGTTTTCCGCCAGGTCCGATCATGACCCGTGACCGTTAACTACGATGCCATTAGCGGCATCGTAGTTAACGCTGCCGCTAACTGCGCTAAGGGTGCACGCACGCGACCGGCCACACCGTACTTAGCGCCATGGCGGAAAGGTACGCAAATGCCGACCCAAGCGGACATGCACCTAACGCCATCACCCAGCCCGTTAAGTACCTTACCGCCATGGTGCTAATTACGCCATCACAAACCAACCGTAAAGGGCCATGTAAAGTGAATGCAGCTGCCACAGGTGCACAGAAACAGCACAGGTGAAGGCAATACAGACTCAGGAAGTACAAAAAGAGCACACCCCACCCCTTCCCACACCCAGTCACACTCCACAATGATACCAATACGACTAGCAATGTTGGGGCTGGAGGACCTGATAGCAATGCATGTGCTACAACAGCAACAACAACAACAGGCAGCACAGAGGAGACGCAGGAGGAGAAGGAGGGCAAGGCAGGCCCAGCAAGCCCCACCAGCACAGCCAGTACCACCACGCAGGCAGCCCCCAATCCCACGCATCAGAGCCAATCCATTCAACCTCACTGCTGAGCAGATCCACACCCTGTACCGTTTGGACCGGGACACCATCACCGCCATCGTAGACATGATACACAACGACATCGTCAGCATGATAGAAACTCCAACCGCCATCCCCCCCCTACTGAAGGTAGTGTCTGTACTCCACTTCCTGGCCACAGGCACCTACCAGCACACAGTGGGGCACTTGCATGGCATTTCACAACCATTATTCTCACGAACACTCATCCAAGTGCTCGATGCCCTCCTCAAGCACACAGACGACCACATCTCATTACCACGGACTGCCCAGGACATTGCAAACACCAAAGTGGGTTTCCATGCACTAGCCGGCATACCCGGTTGCATTGGTGCCATCGACTGCACCCATGTGGAATTGATGGTTCCACGTGCCATGGAGGTACCGTACCGCAATCGGAAACAGTTCCACTCAATCAACGTGCAAATGGTCTGTGACTCCAACAAGATCATCACACATTGTTGTGCCCGATTCCCCGGATCAACCCATGATTCTATGGTCCTGAGGAACTCCACAATACCACGCTACATGGAGCGACATGCAGGCCCAAGATCCTGGCTACTCGGTGAGTCCAATGTGATGGAAGTGGGCAGGTGAATGACGTACCGATGCATACTCCACCTGGCTGAAAGGGGGGGGGGAATGATGCATACTCCACCTGGCTGAAAGGGGGGGGGGAATGATGCATACTCCACCTGGCTGAAAGGGGCGGGGGGGAATGATGCATACTCCACCTGGCTGATGGGGGGGGGGGAATGATGCATACTCCACCTGGCTGTGAGTAACACAGAGAACGGAGACAGAGGATGGGCACTCACAATGCACTCAACCCCTCTGCATACATTGGGTGATGGCATGCAAAACAGGCCATGGGAGCCATGAGCATATACTGGTTGCATTGTGTGAATCAATTAGTGCATGTAGAAGTGAGCCAAAGTAACAGTTGGATGCAAGCCATGGTGGCACATCATGTTCTTGATCAGACGACCTGACTGACACATACATTCTCGCCTACATACAGGTGATGCAGGCTATCCCCTGAAGAGGTGGCTCCTTACACCAGTCCGGAACCCGCAGAACCAGCACAAGTAGGACTTCAACCGTGCACATACACGTACTCGTGTGGTCATAGAGCAGACATTCGGCCTATTGAAGGCACGGTTCCGAAGCCTCAGCAGGTCTGGTGGGGCACTCCTGTACCACCATGAGAAGGTGGCAAAGATCGTCATGGCATGTGTCATGCTACACAATATGTGCGTCAGACGGAATGTGCCCCTGCCCCCTGACGCAGAACTGCAACCACCTGACGATGAGGATGAGGAGGGTGCAGATGGGGCGGCACCCCATGGAGGAGGCGACGCATAGGAGGGGCGTGCAATGCGCCAAAGTATCATCGACCACTGCTTCTAGCACACACGGCTGGTGTGTATCACATGGAGACTGCACTTGGGGCACTGTGTGTCTCTGGGACATGCACACTGTGGACTGTACACCAATAAAGCACACATACGCAATGAAAATGTCCACACATTTCATTTTGGGAAAGAAAAAAGTGTATTTAAACTATAAAACGTCGTGACACACCCTCTCCCCCCTCCCCCCTGCACACCCCAACACACCCCCTCCCCCCTCCCCCCTGCACACCCCAACACACCCCCTCCCCCCTCCCCCCTGCACACCCCAACACATCCCTCCCCCCTCCCCCCTGCACACCCCAACACACCCCATGTAGGTGTCAACAGATGCCTGTGACAGTGGCCACAGGCTGTTACAAGCCCCCTCTCCCGGCCCCCGGGGCACCCCTGGCTGTGGAGCGCAGGTTACGTCCGGAACGTCGGACAGGGCTGCTCTGTGCAGAACTGGCAGTGGAGGATGTCCCTGCCTGCCCCCGTGCATGCACGTCCTGTAGGGTGTGGGTGAGCTCAGTGAGCGCACGACGCAAGCCGGCAAGTTCAGCACAGATGTCCCTGGACATGGCCTGCATGGCATCCCTCTGGGTGGCAGTGCTCTGCGCTACTTCGGCCCTTAGGGTCTCCGTGGCCTGTTCAATGGTTGCCCTAGCCCCCACACATTCCGCGGCATGCTCAGTCAGCATCGTGGACAGTTGTTGCTGCCGTTCTGTGATGTCCTCGAGGGACTGCTGCCCCTGCTGGCCCATGGCCAGTGCTGGTGGTGTGATGGAGGGGCTGCTCCCCTCCTGTGGACTGAGGACTGGGCATGGGGTAGAAGGCCACTCTTCTACCTCTGTGTGCCCCTGTGTGTGATCCTCATGGGGGCTGGCGTCTGACAAACAGGGGGAATGTAGTAGGTCAGTGGGGCTTCTGACTTCGTGCTCCTCAATGTCTGAGTCTGAACATGCAGCTATTGCAGCTGTCTCACCCATGTTGCTGCTGGCCGCTGACCCGGTGCCTTCTGTGGCAGGCAATGTTGGTAGAGGTGGAGCAGCTGCTGCTGGCCTGCTGCCTACAGGGGTGCTTGCCGGTGGGACGTCCGGTATGCTTGCAGTGGGTCCTGCTTGTTGTGGGGTCTGCCTCACTGCAGCTGAGGTTGAGGGTGCGGGGACGGTATTATTGGCCTTCTTGGCTCTCTTCGTCGCAGGGGTGTCCTGGTCCTCGGGGTGTGAATCTGTGCCTGTGGTGGAGCAAAGGAGGGAGGGCGTTATTGATGGGTCTGCGGACTTTGGAATGACAATGATAGACATTATTCTGGTCAGTAGATGAGGCAGATTTCAGGCAGGGCCATGCAGGTTGTCTCCTTTTAGTGTGGAATGTGGATGCAGGTATGCGGGTGCCAGCAGTGTATACAGGGTGGTGCTCGCATGTGGCTATGGGCAGTGTGGAAATGTGTTGCATTTACACTCTAGGGCAACCTTGTGCTACACATGAATGGACTGCAGTGACTATGGCATGACTTGTTTGAGGCACCTACCTTCATCGCCTGATGTCGGAGCTCCCCTTTCCATCCCTCCGACGCCTTCAATGGCTTCCATGCCAATCGTGGTTGCACAAATCTCCTCCCACGGTTGGAGTTTTAGTGGGGATTCCGACCCTCCACCGGTACCCAGGGCAAGGTTGCGGTTCGCAGAGATGACGGCTCTGACCCGTATGCGAAGGTCGTCCCAGCGCTTCCTGCACTGCTGTGGGGTGCGGGGTACGGTCCCCACCGCGCTGACGCGCTCGGCCACCAGGGCCCAGATGGCCTTCTTTTTCGCTATCGCTGTCCTGGTCATTTCCGGGGAGAAAACGACAGCTGCGTTGTCTTGCAGGGTCTCCGCAAGCATGCACAGTTCCTCCCGGCTGAATCTTTCCTGGCGCTGGCGGTCACATGCCTTCTTAACAACTTTAGGCATTTTTGGGTAGATTGATGGGTGGGTGATTGGTTGGGACAGGTGTCAGGGTTGGATCTGGTGTTGTTCGGTAGGATGGCAATGGATTGTGTTTTTAAAGATGGCCGACGTGCTGTTTCCCGTTCCGGCGCGATGACGCTATTTCCGGTTCTGCTTTTTACGGCCACCGCAAATTACGGTGGCCGCTAATTACGGTGGCCACTACTTACGGTGGCGGAAGTGCACCTTGCTCGCTTTACGATGCCGGTAGGGGCCTTTTCCGCCATGGCGTTAATTGCATTACCGCCATGGCGTAATGCTCCTGCGCGATGGGTCGTAATGTGGCGCTCTTTACGCCATCGGCCCACGGCGTAAACGCTCATTACGCCATGGCGGTAATGACGGAAGATTACCGCCTGGGTCGTAATGAGGCCCAATATGTTTTTAGAAGATGGCGCAAAAGGGTGGCTTATCAGTCCTTATGGTCCCAAAAGTGGACTAAGAGTTCGGAGGCCTCTCAATAGTAACATATCCTGTTCTTAGGTAGTTCAACAGTGTTGAGCTGGGCTTCTCGATTTTGTTCTTGCTGGCCAAACCCGATTTGAGAGCAATGAGTTGCAGGAATCCGGGCGCTAGTTGGCATTGAGTCGGGTTCGAAGCGAATCTCTGTGTTGGTCGATGCAGAGTTTGCAAGCTTCTACAGCGGTAAGCCGATGTTCGAGGTGAAGCAGCGATCAGCATTGCTGGTGCGATGCATCATCAAACCGGTTCAATGGTAACAGAGAGCAGTTTGAAGTTCATTGAGAGTGTAAAAGGCAGCACTGTGGGTCCTGTGTTGCTCGAAGGCTTTGAACATGATCGAAGACGGTTAAAATTGCCAGAATCATGAGTTTAGATGCCTGCGACTTCTCAGGGTGCTGGGAGTACCACTCCACGGGTTTGAAAGCAAGGTGAATCCTTCATACTCTTCCATCGTAGTTGAGGGAGCTTGGTTGGCATCTCCAGGGATTCCTTCACCTCTAGTGAGGAGCCTGGTTTCAGTGTGGTAGGCAGAATATTCCCTGTGGATGTTAAGGGTACAGAACACTCCTCTGTCTTCCATGCACCTGGCTTCACCTCTGACAGAGGACTTTGGTATGGACTGCATTCCCAAAAGGGTTTAATGTCAAGGGTTTCAGTCAGGTGACACACACACCTTGGTCTCGGCCTAGTATGTAGCGCTTAACTGAGGTGTTTTTCTCCTTATTTATATGGATTCAATTGTGGGATGATACACCACTCATATCACACCCCCTTTTCAAATACCCCGGGTCACAATGGGCCATGAACCAGGCTGGTTGGCCAAATGCAATATTTATTTATTTATTTTAAATTAAAAGAAATCACACACTTTTTAACATAGGGAAGCAATCACCAATGGGGTGATAGTTACAATGAGAATGTGAGCAATGCACTGAGTTTGACTTTTTATTGGAGCATATTCACAGCACAGCAGAATAGGAACACTTTTTGATTTAGGACAGATAGCACCCAAGTTAGAAGTTCCTCTGCAATGTTCCCTCAACCCACCAGTAATCAATTCTGAGTGGATACAAAGAAGCAGCAGGTACTCGGGAAAAAGAAACTGAAAACGGAATCTAAATCTGACCTTCCCTTCCCAAATCAGAGAGAAAACAGATTTTAAATGGTCTAATGACACTCGAAAATGGATAAATCAATAATGAATGTGTGTTAAAAACATTGAAGCAAATGCGGTTCGTTACTAAAGTAACAATGCAAAGATACTATCACAAAGAATGGATTACCAAAAGCATACAGTTCAGAAATGGGTGGAAAGTTTAAAACATATTGCAGTCAAATAACCCGTTTAAAATGTACACTTTTGCAATTCCCGCCTAAAATTACCCAAACGGTTTCTAATAAAAACGGGTGAGTGCGGTTTTTGTGTTGTGGAATAGATATAGATCACAGGTACAAAATGGAATTGAAAGCAAGTCTCTAGCTGGTAAATTGAAAGAGTTATGCAATATAGAAGGAGGTGCGCTTTGATTTAAATGAAGGGTGAAATCGGAAAGGAAATCAGTTTGTAAAAGAACAGTTTTACTTTAACTGGATTTAAGGACTAAAAAAAGAGGAACCCTTCATGCAGTGTACCCCTTTTCTTTAAGGAAAATTACTTTATTTAATAAAAATATCGCTAATGACATATGATATATGCAAGACAGAAATGAAGAGAAAAGTAGCGCTGATGCTTTGAGATTAATGACAGAATGCACATAGAATTCTGACAGTTAGACAAGTTATCAGGATAAGGATAGGATGATTTATAGAGTGGGATGAGGACAATGCAAGACAAGGGATACTAGGGATTTCTATGGGGTGATGAAATACTCACAATCCACTTTTTAGTTTTGGGCTTTTTGGACAGTCAACCGGGTCTGGTCACTACACGGCAGGGCACCTGGCAAACAGCTGTGCGATTTTGGTCACCGGCTGGCAAGAACTGGACAGGCAATTCTGGTCACTGGATACTAAAGGTCATCAGGGTAGTAGGATTGCAGCAGCATGCAGGGAGTGGCAGCAAGCCAGGCTGGATCAGGATGCAAAAGGTAGCACAGCTTTCCCCTTGTTAATGGGAAATTTAGTGGGTTCTTAGATTTGAGGTCTTGCTGGGAATGGGATCAGTACTGCTTAGGTTTTGCAGTGGGCCCATGGAGTAGGACCAGCAATACTTTGCCTTGTAGTTGGAATATGGTTCAGGAAGATGACGGGAACAGGAATGCAGTGCAGGAAATCAGGAAGAGTGTATGTCTAGAGTCTTGTCAGGGACCCTTATTTATAATGCAGAATGACATCATCAAAGTATCGGCTGGGCAGGGTTAACTAAGCATGCCTCTAAACTACTTGGATTGGACAGGGGTGCTAGTCTCCGCTTTGCTCTCAACTGGTTGGATTTCCAAGGGAATGATGTCAGATTTATGAGGTGAGTTTTACAATGTCCAAAAACTCCCACAATTACTTTACTTAAAATCTGATTTTGCCAAAAACATACATTTATACAATTGCAATCTCTTAGCAAATTATATACACAGGTTACATATTATGTGCAGCACATATCAGTCCAATCCTCCAGTTTGTGGGACCTTGTTTCGCCCTCCTGATACATTTTGGTAATTTTGAGCATGAAAGATTCGGCCTAAAATTCTATAACTTTATACACAAATGAAAAGTATCCCATGGGATGTATGTACAAAACTGTATGTTTGCAACAGTGACGCTTTTTTCGATTTATCCTCAATACTTTGCCCTTTCTGTCCCCAAGGTGTCAGTGAATTCCATGTCTCAAAAGAACACACAAAAAAATCACTTTTAAACTGCAAACTCTTTACAATTTTTCAAAGTCTTGCTGCAGAGAGAGAAGTCTTTAAAGTTAATTCCTGAAATAGTCTTTGGGAACAAATGGCAGTCCCTTTGTCCCGGGGTAATTTTGTTTTTCTTTCCTTCAACTGCTGCCAACTGTCATTTCCTTCAGAGCATGGTGGGGATTTCTCCCTTAATTGAAGTTTTATTGCCCCTTCACACTTCAGACTTCCTTCCCTGGAAGCTTCATTGTCAGGGTCCCAGCAGAGCGAAAGTCTGTTCAACCCCGTAAATATCAAGGGGTTGTCAGTATCTGCTGAGAGAGAGAACCTCCTTTTGGTGCAGAAACCCTGTTTTTCCTCTTGCAACTCCAGCCACCATAGTTTTAACCTTTATTTTCTGATTTTAGATCCAGAATTAAAACAAGCATGTTGCATAAAATAACCCATGTTATACAATCTCACCAGCAACAAACCCCTTCATATTGCCAAAGACTGGCAGGCTTTCATTCACCAATGTACTGTTCCAACACACAGGTATTTGTTTTCTTTTAGTTTGCAAAGGCCCATTTTCTACACATGGTGCAGGTGACCTAACTTCTTAAATTCAACTTTTCATCTACAGCTTCACACACTGTCTTGCAACTATAGTTTTTCTCTTGAATGCTGGAGTTGGTCTGCAGTGCAGATTCATTGAAACAGGCATGGCTCAGCTAGTTAGAGTCTCTCTCTGAACAGCTGAATTTTGGATACTTTTGCAAAGAAAATGACCGCGTTTCCCGTGTCAATCAAAGTAAAGTTTGTGGGTGATTTTCTTTTTAGAGTTGGTTTGACAGGGCTTTTCAATTCAGAATCATGCCTGGTTCTGGTTTTGCTGAGGCACATTGAGACACACAGGGCTTGGTAGGGCTTATGAATCACAGTGGTTTTAACGAACTGAGGGAAATAGCGTCAAAGCTGCATTTTTTTTTAAAGGTGAAAAAGGTTTTCTTTTCAATGGGGATTTTGGCTTTTGCAGCAAAGCAACACTGCTTTTTCCACTTTCTTCCTTTTATTCATGTCTACTGAGGAGACCGATTTTGTACCCAGCTGAGGGTTGCAAGGCATCATTCACCCAGGCATTCCCAACGCCGGCCACCAGTTCCTTTTCCCCGTTGTTGTAAACATGGTAGGAGCACCCGTCCACATAAATGGTGGGCATTCCCTCGCACTTGTCTTCTATGTGGACTTTGTGCGGGGAATTCAGGTATGCCTCCATGTTATCCTGGGTTTTAAGACTTTCGTCCTCAAGACAGTTTTCTCTGGCACAATCATGCAAGTCAGTCAGACCTTGCGCGAGGGGACTCTTCTTGTTTTGGCCATAATGGACCTCCACAGGAAAGCCTTGCATTGACAGAATACAGGAAGTAATTCTGGAATTACTCACATTTCCGGCCCGGATTCTGTCACTTTGGAGATATTGAAAAGGTTGGTGGGGAGTCTCCACTATGATGTGTTCCCCCTGGATGAACAGGCGGTAATATTTCAATGCCCACACCATTGCCAGAAGTGCCTTCTCACAATTGTTGAATTTTTCCTGCACAGAGGATAAAGTCTTGCTTGCATAGGAGATGACTTTATTGACATTGTCATGCTTTTGATATAATATTGCTGCCAAGCATGTATTTGAGAACCATGTCTCCAAGAAGAACTCCTTGTTTTTGACAGGGTAAGCTAGACAAGGTGCTTGTGAGAGGCTTCTTTTGAGTTGCTTTACTGCCTCAGCTTGTTCTGGACCCCACTCCCTCTTGACCCCCCTTCAACAGATGGATCAGGGGTCTTGTTATCTCTGCATAATCCTCAATGAACCTCCTATTGTAGTCAGTCCAGGGAGGCTTCTTAGCTCACGCAGAGTTGTGGTATCTTTAAGTTTTAGAAGTGCTTCCACTTTCTTCTGCTGGGGACAGAGGCCCTCAGGAATTATCTCATGCCCCAAGAAGTTGACACGGATCCTGCACCACTGTGCCTTTTGAAAGGAGAGTTTTGCTCCGGCAACCCTCAACTGTGTCAGAACATAACGGATTTCTGCTATGTGTTCCTCCACAGTTGAGCTTTTTATCAGGACATCATCCACATAGGCCAGTTTACCCCTTTCACCCAAGTCGGGCATGGCCTTATGTAGGAAGATGTTGAATTCATTGCTGGAGTTGATGTATCCGAAGGGAGTCTGGATCCACGGGTACTGCTGCCCCCCGAAGGTAAAGGCCAGCTTGTATTGGTCCTCCTTACTGATAGGCACAGTCCAGTACCCATTGGTCAGGTCAATGCCAGTGTATACCTTTGACCCATGGATCTGGGCCATCCCCATGTCAATGTAGGGGAGAGGCCATCGGGACAGGTGGACCTGTTTATTTATCTTCCTAAGGACGGCAGAGAGTCTCCACTGGCCGTTCGGTTTTAAAATCCCCAGCACCGGATTATTAAAGGTGCTGTGGACTGAATAAATTATTCCACGGGACTGAATATTTTTGATTATTTCCATCAGGGACTCCATAGATGCGAGAGGCAAGCGGTATTGCTTCACAAACACTGGAGTCATTCCAGGGTCCCTTGGAATTGTTGTTGTGTGAATTTCGATGCAACCACAGTCATACGAGTCCACCGCAAAGAGATCTTGAAAATCTAAGAAAACTTGTTTCAACTTTTGCTTTTGCTCCGGAGTCTCACAGGCATCAGTTAGGCTGACTCTCTCTTCAACCATTTGCCTGAAGCCTGGAAATACTTCTGGTTTTGCTATCTCAGCAGCCTCCTCCAACTGGGTGGAGAGGTCCCTGGTGAGAGTATTGAGCTGGACAGAGGGTTTCAGGTAGGCGAGGCTGTCATTGGGAACCAGGAAGATCACCTCATCCTGCCTGATGTTACAAGTCACCTCTTGCTCCCCGTAAGGGCAGGAAGAGTACACCAGGAAATTCCCCCCTTGCCGGGTGAACATCCTGTCTGGTGGTAAGTCATTGTCACTGTCACTGTCAAAACTGTCATTGGGGATTGGTCCTATCAGTTCATTATCTAGATCCATGGAGAAATGTCGGTCATCAACCGCCATTCCAATAATGGCGCCTGCGCCCAGAGTGATACTCCTAAAATCGCTTTTATCCATCAATATTGGAATGGTGTTGTGTTCTATATTGACTAATGGGGTTGGGTTTAGCGCCAATCCCTGCTGGTGAAGATGGGGATTGAGGTGTACATATGCGTCAGGATTTTGCAGTTTCTGTCCTCTTTTAATTTGAAATTTGAGTGGGAATAGTCGTGTCCGTCCTGGGATGGTGACCTCCTCTCCAATTTGAACTTCAACTGCATACGGCAGCAGTTAGGTTGACCGAAATGCTTTTTCTGAATCATCAAAGTCCATGGGATTGTCCACTAGACGGGACCAGGCTTTGTAATTTATCAGGTCAAAGTTAATGGCAAATCGATTGAGAATGTCACCGCCTAAATAGAATGTAGCAGGGACATCTCGCACGACCCAACAATTATGTACTATGCTTTTGTTTCCGATAGAGATTTTGAGCATACACCTGCTAGGCAGGAGATGTTTGGAATTGGGAGTTCTCAGGCCCATTTCCCACTTATCGATCATTTTAAATGTGGGAATGGCTGGATCCTTTGGGAGCTGTCGGAACATGGCTTCACTGCTGAAGCTCTTACCGTTGTTCACCACACTCGGGCGAGAACAGATTCCTTCCCCTCATTTAACTGAATTGGGATGAATAACTGTTATCTAATTTTCTGAACGTCAGATAAACCTTGAGGTGCTTTCTCATCACTTTTGACTATGGAATTGGGATTTTCAGATTGTAAACCATTATAGAATTTCAAAGTATTTCCTTCCAGTGTGGGATGCCACTTGGAACTGGTAGGAAGGTTGATTTTCAGGAATGGAGCGGGGTTCCCATCACCAGTTTGTTGTCCTATAGAATTACTTTCACATCCGGTATTTGATTGTTCTAAAAATGGAACTCAATATGATCAGGTTTTTGTTAAACCATGTGGCATGTGCCATTTAAACTAACATGGGCGACACACTGTTTCAATTTTATTGGCCTGTTAGTCTGAGTCCAGAGGACCTTGTTCACACAGTCTATTAAGGGGGACAACCTACGCAGGATGTCATTCGCCAGTAGACAGGGGGCCTCATTACAAGTACACCGGTCCGGAGTTAACGGCGCCGGTAAAACCATACCGGCACCGTTTCCACGTCCGCCCAATCATGACCCGCGGCCCCGGAAATTGCACCTCCCGCAACCGCCACCGCGGAGTTAAGGGTCCTGTAAAGTCCACCTGCACGGAAACCGCTCCGTTACCGGCAATACGAAACACCGCGAGCATCACAACTAGCGCGGACACGGAAACACTGCCAGAAAAATGGCGTTAAAACCGTGATCACAGTGGCTGTACCGCCGCCACTGCGAACATGACGTTAAACAGTGCCTGCTGAACTGAATCAGGGCACAGGTGCACCAAATCAGCCCAGCTGGACCCAGCAGCACACTGGGAGCCTACAAAAGTGCCACACCGAGCCCAACACAACACAGAACCATGCAGGCAGCAGCTCTAGTAGCACTTGGACTGGGCCTACTCAACCAACAGGCAGCACTGCACATGATGGCAGTAATGGTGCAGAGGAGGAGGCGCAGGCGGAGGAGGCGCAGGCGCCAACCAGCCAACCCTGCACCTATGGCAAACCCCATTGTCCAGCCAGCACAACCCCGCAGGCAGCCTGCAATACCACACATCAGGGCCTCACCCTGGAACCTTACCCCAGGACAGATCCACACACTATACCGGCTGGACCGTCCAACAATCCTGTACATCACTGCCATGATTGAGGACAACATCAGCAGCCACATAGACACCCCCACCGCCACCCCCCCTCCTGAAGGTTGTGTCTGTGCTGCATTTCCTTGGCACTGGCACCTATCAACACACGGTCGGTGAGCTGCACGGCATATCACAACCCTGTTTTTCAAAAATCCTGTTACAGGTACTGGATGCCCCGTTGCGCCATGTGTCGGAACACATAGCCCTACCCCGTACCCTCCCCGAGGTCATTGCCACCAAGTTGGCCTTCCATGCCATAGCAGGCATGCCAAATTGCATAGGTGCAGTTGACAGCACCAACATTGAGCTGACAGTACCATGTGCAATTGAGATGGTATTCCGCAATAGGAAACAGTATCACTCGTTGAATGTACAGATGGTATGTGATGCCCCGCTACTGATTACACACTGCTGCGCACGTTTCCCAGGCTCAACCCATGACTCAATGGTACTACAGAATTCGACATTGCCACGGTACATGGAACGCTATGCCGGACAAAGCACATGGCTATTAGGTGAGTACAGCTGACAATGCTCCGACCCTGTTGACGTGGTGTGTGTGTCTCCAGGCCAATGAGCAATGTGAGTGTGCCGCTGTGACCCCACATGCATCACCCCCCCCTGCCATCAACCAAATAGACAGCGGATCCCAAACATCACAAAGGAAGACATGACAGGTCAACACAGTGTGCCCGTACACACCCTGCCACATGACACACACAGCCGATACTGTTGCTGTCCCATACACTTTGTGCCACTGCAAACACCCACCCACAAATGGAACACTGCCCTCCCAATGCACATGATGCCTGTAAATGAGAAGTCCTGCATTAACTACTTCATTACAGTGGAGTGACTCTGCCATGTGTGCACATCACTGCACTATGCCATACTCACAATCAAATGTCACCCGCATGGCAGAGTACACATGCACGTAAATGTGTAGGTCAATATCCATTTGGCTACATCCACTGTGATGGCCAATAAACACTTCCAACCACTGCATGGCACACATGCATGAATGAACAGTGATACAAGATAGCACAGCATCAGATGAAGACATGATACCACAAACACTGACATGTCCCCCTATCTATATCCCATGTAGGTGATGCTGGATATGCACTCACGCCATGTATGATGACACCTGTACGGAGACCAAGGAACAGGCATTAAGAGGCGTTCAATAGGGCACACGTGCGCACACGTGGATTGATTGAGAGGACATTCGGACTGCTGAAGGCCCGGTTCGGCTGTTTGAGCAGATCTGGCGGATCATTGCTGTACAGCCCAGTGAAGACGGGTACAATCACGTTCGTATGTGCCATGATGCACAATCTCTGCCTGCGCAGGAACATCCCAATGCCCCCAGACGCAGATGAAGAAGATGGGGATGGGGATGGAGATGGGGATGGGGATGGGGATGGAGATGGAGATGGTGATGGGGATGGGATGGCACCACCTCCCCCTGGGGGTCCACTTGATGGCCAAAGAGCACCGGATGAACTGATTTGCATTTACTTTTGAGACACAGCACATTCACAGCAATGCATGGACATGGTGATGACAATAAATGATTTGTTGTACTGCAAATGAAATGATAGATGTCCACACATGTATGTTTTGATTTCAAATCATGATATATTGATGAATTAACAACAGGGAAGGAGGTGCAATGGTTAGGGAAGCTGTACACCCGTGCCCACCCACCACCTAAACGTACCCACCCCCACCCAGGCCCCAATGTTCAAACACCCAAAACAGCCTCCCCCACCACGCAAACGTTCCCACCCCCGCCCAGGCCCCAATGTTCAAACACCCAAAACAACCTCCCCCAGCACCCAAACGTACCCACCCCTCACAGCCTTCTAGTCCACGTGTGTCCTGCAGTGCCCCACACACATGCCATCACTTCCCTGTGCGCTTCTGTGCATGTGCATCCTTGCCCGAGAGCCCCGTTAGCCGACTCGAGCGCCTCCTTGGACTGGCAGTAGTGGAGCTGGTTGGGGTGGTGGTATTTAATGGCACAGAATCAGGTATAGATGGCATACGTGCAATATTTGCCTGTTGCCCAATCAACATGGACTCTATGAGCCTGGAGGTGTTGTCATTACCCTCCCACACATGGCGTGCCAGGGTGACAATAGTGCTGGCAAAGCATCCAATGGACCTTGATAGGCGATGCACTGACGTGCTGTAGCACTCCCTCTGCAGCCTAGATACCTCGAGCTGCCTCTCCACCAACTGGGTGAGGGTAGCCTGCTGCTTCTCCATCCGCTGTATGTGGGAATTAAGCTCTGCCATAGATGGGGTGGGTGACCTCATGGGACTTCGGAGTGATGTGGGGCTAAACTCCAGCTGATGGAAGGATCCTAGGTCATCAAATGTGGGCATCTCCCCCTGTGGCCCAGTATCAGAGTGCTCTGCCGGGGCACTGTTGTCACTACAGGCCGCCTCCTCTGCAGTGCAGCTGCCTTCTGTGTTGGTTTGGGTGGGCATGATGGGTTCCCGTGGCACCTGTGTTGCCTCAGGCAGCGTGGAGATGCTGGGGATGTTGGTGGTGGTGGCCGGCACATTTGTTGCAGTTGGTACTGGGGGCAGAGATGCCAAACTGCTGGCAGCATCCTCTTGTGCAGGGGAGGTGGCTTGGACACGTGCCGGTGCAGATTGCCTGGCCTGTTGTGCAGTATCACTGTCACTTGATATGGCTGTGGGGACACAGAGGACATGCAATTAGTGTTGTGGTGGTGGCTGATGGCTGCATCACATGCATCATACAGGTTGATCATTCAATAGTGTTAGTTACATGCATCTGATTGTTGGGGGTATGCATTGTTGTGATATTGGTTGCCATACGGATCATGATGGGTCCTTTGGCCCAGTCATGCACTGCTTGGGGGGGGTTGTTAATGGGTCCTTTGGCCCAGTCATGCACTGCTTGGGGGGGTAGTTAATGGGTCCTTTGGCCCAGTCATGCACTGCTTGGGGGGTGGTTGTTAATGGGTCCTTTGGCCCAGTCATGCACTGCTTGGGGGAGGGGGGTTGTTAATGGGTCCTTTGGCCCAGTCATGCACTGCTTGGGGGGAGGGGGCTGTTAATGGGTCCATTGGCCCAGCAGTCATACCATCAACATATTTTCATGTGGCATTCAAGTTTCACCACTTACCAGCATCTGCAGGTGGGCTCACTCCTGCCTCAGCATGCCCGATCCCATGGATGCCCTCAAGGTGGAGGACACTGCTGGAACGCTCCTCCCATGCTTGCAGCCTCAGTGGGGAAGGGGGTCCTCCACCTGTCCCACTGCTGGGTTGGCGGTGTGTGGAGATCAGGTTCCGAACCCTCAGCCTGAGGTCGTCCCACCGCTTGTGGCAGTCCTTGACGCTCCTCACAGTCACGCCAACAGCGGTGCACTTGCGTGCTGCTTCCGCCCACAATGCCTTCCTCCGCTGCTGTGTGGCACGCCGTTGATCGGCACTGAACAGCATCTCTGCATGCTCCACTATATGCTCCACCAGAACAGTTAGCTCCACCTCACTAAAGCGCTGTTTGAACTGCCTCTGAGCTGGAATCCTGGCAGACATGCTAGTGGTCCCTTTTGCCTTCTCACAGTGTGGATTCTGCTTGTGCTGACTCTGGATGGCAATGGATTGTGCTTTATATGATGGCCGCCTCTCTGTTTCCTGTTTTGGCGATCATGGTATTTCCGGGTCATGTCCGTGGCGACGGAGGCGGACACAGATTTTGCGCTACTTGTGGCAGCGCTATATCCATTTCCGTGGCTTTTTCCATGATGGCGGTAACAATGTTTCCACGTCTGTGTGGTGCGCGTGACTGACAGCACATAATCGGACGGTCTTTCCGCAACCATGCGGACACAGAAACTTTGTTACCGCCGTCACGGAATCACCGCGGTCCAAACCTGACAGGTTGTAATGAGGCCCGTGTGTGCTCTCTTGAGTCACGACTATACAGGGTGTTTCACCTTATGTCGCCCAATTTTTATTTCCAAATCTGCAGTGCCCTTGACGGGAATTTTTTTTTTACAGAAGTACAGAAGAGTGGCTTGGGATCTAGTGTCCACCAGTGCTGAAAATGTACATTGCCCCTGTTCTTGGACTAGGGCATAAAATCTACCATCCTTCTCCTCAAGGGGGCAAAGATAATGTGCATTTTGGGTGAGCTGGGTGGTCAATTTCCTTATTTTGGACTCCGTCACAGGGGTAGTTTGGGAACAATTTGGTGTAGGAGTTTGGGAATCGGAAAGAAAGATTTTGCACTCAGAGATTCAAGGAGTTTCCGGCTCCTCCTTTTCTGATTCTGGGCTGCCCCCCCTTTTTGGAGACAGTCACCAGAATTGCTTTGGGAAGTTTGGGAATCCTCTTTTAACATTATGTCTTCTTGATGTTCATTCTGGGGATCTAGGAGGGGCAATTCAGAATCAGTCCCCACACCCACCCAGTCTTCATCTAGATCTCTTGGGACCCATTTTTCTTTGGGAGGAGTCCCCCCGTCCCTGAAGGAGAAGATCTTTTTCTCAGAATCCTGTAAGGATTCTTCCCCTTCAAATTGGAGGACACTAACTTCCTCCACAAACTGGGTCTTTTTGAGTTCTCCTACCCATCCTCTACTCCTTGGGTGGCAGGTTTTCGGGGGCAGGAGATTTTGGTTCTGGTTCCTGGGTGTCCAGGGGCTTTTCACAAGTGAGGAAGGAAGCTTCCTCTAGGGCTTTACACCACACTTCCCCGTGCCTCCTCCTCCGGAACCGGTGAGTTGTCAGGGTTCTCGCCCCATCATTGTTCTGGGGTGCCAGATCCTTGGTTTGTGGGGTTCTGAGCTGCTATGTTTAGCTGAGGGTTCTGTTGAGCCCTCAACATGCAACGCAGATCCTGGGTTAAGTTCTGGACCTGGCGCTCCAGTTGGGATGCCTGTTCTGGCTGGTACAGGGGTCTCTTGTCAACCCCAGGTGGATCACGGGAAGGCTAACTATCCCTTCTCCCGTAGTATCCTAGATATGGTGAATATTGGTGCCACTCCACTCTTGGCCTCCCCTCTCCCGGACTGGGTTGTCTGGGTTCCTGGAAGCAGGGAATGAAAGGAGCATTGTCCTGCAGGTTGGGGTTTTGTGGGTATCGGGGAAAGAAGCTTAACCCAGCATTTGGGGAATTGCTGCCCTCCTGAGGGAAGTTAGGAGGGAAGTTTCCTGGGGCACGCCTATTTGAATCCCCCCCTTGGGCTGAGTCCATACATACCCCAGGATTGGTCGGTTTCCCTTGTATTGGGGGCTGATATAATCAGGGGAGTTAGGGATCCTATTAGTGGGATTATCTCCCTGGCTGGCACCTGTTTGCGACTGGCCAGAAGGCCTTCTGGGTCTTTGATTTTGCTGACTTTGTCCAGGTGCATTTTTAGGCTCCCCCATCCCATCTCTAGGTCTAAAATGGGGGCAACCTTCACCTCTGCCACCTTAGCAGCAGCAGGGGTGTTGGCTGGTTTGGGGTTTTTGTTCAGATTTAAATTTCTGCAGGTTTTTGAACCTCATAAATGTGGGTCGCCTGATCTATGACCCAGTCCAGAGATCTTTTCTCATGGAAGTCACTCACCAGCTGGGTCATAATATACTTGGGGAGGGCATGAAAGAAGGTGGTTACAAACTCCCTGCTATCTGTGCGCACCCTCCTAGTGGTTTGTGCGAAGGTGCATTTGAGCTCCTGCACAAACTCTCGTGGGGCCTGATCTTCCCCACACTGCAGATTGTAGGCCGCTTTGTGAGCCTCCTGGGGGTTTCTGTGGGCGGAAAAGTGTTTCAAGATGGCCACCCTGTAGGTGGACCATCTTGAATGGTTCTGGTCCTCCAGTCCAGCAAAGAAACTGGAGTACTCAGGGGATAATGTCCATTGGTTGTCTTTCATATGAAAAGTGTCCATCATCTGCTCATAGAGCTCTAGCTGTTCCCAAACAGAATTTTTTGCATTTTTATGGTAGGGGTTTATGACACTCCTAAGGGCCTCAATCTGCCTAATGGGGTCTTTGGTCATAACTTGCTTGAGTTTGTTGCCTTCTTTGGCTTAGTCACTCGAGTCCACTCGCCCTCAGACTTAGAGGCGCTACTAGTTGAGGTCCCCTCATGATCATCTAGGCTCTCCCGGATTCTGTGAGCTTGAGAGGGGCTTGCAGAATGGTGGGGCACAGGAGAGTAGTCTGACTCCTCCTTACTCCCAGGGTTGGCAGAGTATTCCCCTCACTGCCCTAATTGGGTAGAGGTCTTCAGGATATTCTTTTTGGGCATCATTTCATCAGGTTTTTCATTAAATTGGACCAACTGGTCCCTTGGAAAGTGATATTTCTGTGGATCTAATTCCCTGACCCTCCCCTCAAAGAAGACTTCCTTGTCAGAAACATCAGCCTGAATGTTTGGGTATCTATACAGGGACGCCCATCCATCAATTTCTGGGGGGCGCTGATCTGTTATTTCCATCATGCTTGGTCTATTGAATTCTGCCGCCTCATGGTTTCTGGCTCATGTGAACCGGTAGACATGAAGTTGGCAGTGTTCACAGTATTAAATGGGTTGGAGTCCCTTAGCATAGAGGTCCTTATACTATGATCAGGGGTTACACTGTCCCTCTCTACCTGTTCGGGGTCCCTCCAGTTAGGATAAAGTCTAGCACCCTCTTTCTCCAACTTTGCTAGTTTCTCCTTTTCAGCCCCTCCTTCTAGATAAGAAGCAAAGATCTGAGCTTTTTGTTCAGCTATCAAGGCTTTAATGGCCTCTATGACCCGCTCTTATGCTGCCACTTATTTGTTGAACCCATCATTCTTTTCACAGAGATCCTCATTGTCTCTCTACGCTTCCTGTATGGTCTCGGAATAATGAGACCGTTTCTGCTGTAGGAGACTCACCTCCTGAGTTTTAGCATCTTTGGTCTGTGTGTTCTCTTCCAGAGCACCTTCTACCCATCTGTCCATCTGGCATGCTCCAGTAGATTCCCATACTCTGTTTTTAGTTTATTGAGTTTCTAGAGGGCTAACTCACTCCCCTGTAACTCTATTTTTAATTTGCTGATTTCCTGGCATAGGGCATCTTTCTTCTGATTTAGGGTGCCTCTCTGTTCAGCCAGGTCATCCCTTTGTTGCCTGATGATATTGAATTTCTGGTGCTCTTCATCAAATTCTGTTTGAGAGTGGAGGTCTCTCAAGAATAACTTATTATTTTCCTCTTTCCATTCATCTATCTGATTTTGTAGAGTAATTATCTGCTCAGCGCAGGCCCTGTTATAGGTTAACTGTTGAGTCAGCTTCCGTTGACTCTCTTCCAGAGAGTCAGCCTTTTCCTGACACTCTATTTTTGCTGCTTCTAGTTGGGCCTCTTGATCTGCATTATTTTGCTGTTGGAGAGCCAAATCTTCTTCTAATTTTATGACATATTTTGCAGATTCTACCTCCAACTCTTGGCTCTTTTTTAATGTTTGTTCCCCTAAACTGAAATCAATCTGGATTGTATTTAATAGGTCAGATTGATTCTGCGCTAGAGTTTCATTTTCCTCCTGCTTTTTCCGCATCACTCCCGTGTGGAGATCCAGGTAGGCCGTGATTCTGGCAATTTTAATTTGCTCCTCTTTAATTTTTTGTGGTCATATATAGCTCGCTCAGAGTTTGGTGTAATAGGCTACCGTCCTGCCATGTTTCCAGGTTCATGGCGGTGACCTGTTGAGTTATCTCTTGTAGCCAGACTTTTTCATCCTGTTCCGGCCACTCACCTCTGACAAATAACTTGTGCAGGAGGAGCTCCCTAGACATATTAATTTCTACCACAGTCATATTGGACATGTTCTTTCTTTATTAATTAATTTATTTATGTACGGGTAACCTGTATTCTATTGCTTTTTCTGTCTATTTTGGGATTGACTTATCTTTAATTTTATACATAGGCCTGGTACTTAGAGTATTTGTTTTGGAAGGAGTGTGTACAGTGTAACCCAGTATTCCAACCCCACAAAATATTACTACTTTGCAGGTTAGTCTGCTGTGTTAGACTGTCACGGGTGGCAACCAAAACCCTAATCCCGGCTTACGAGCCCCCAGGTTTGTTAAGGATTTCAATCAGGCGACACGCACACCTTGGTCTCGGACTAGCATGTAGCGCCTAACGGAGGTGCTTTTCTCCTTATTTATGTGGATTCCATTTTGGGATCATACACCACTCATATCACACACCTTTTCAAATACCCGGGTCACAATGGACCATGAACCAGGCTGGTTGGTCAAATGCAATATTTATGTATTTATTTATTTAAAATTCAAAATAAATCACACACTTTTTAACATGGGGCAGCAATCACCAATGGGGTGATAGTTACAATGAGAATGTGAGCAATGCACTGGGTTTGAATTTTTAGTGGCGCATATACACAGCACAGCAGAATAGGAGCACTTTTTGAATTAGGACAGATAGCACCCAAGTTAGAATTTCCCCCTGCAATGTTCCCTCAACCCACCAATAATCAATTCGGAGTGGATACAAAGAAGCAGCAGGTACTCAGGAATAAGAAACTGAAAACGGAATCTAGGTCTGAACTTACCTTCCCAAATCAGAGAGAAAACGGATTTTAAACCCCTTGCAATGTGGTGAAATGACACTCGGAAATGGATAAATCAATAATGAATGTGTGTTAAAAACCTTGAAGCAAATACGATTCCTTACTAAAGCAACAATGCAAAGAAACTAACTATCACAAAGAATGGATTACCAAAAGCATACAGTTCAGAAATAGGTGGAAAGTTTAAAACAGATTGCAGTCAAATAATACGTTTAAAATGTATACTTTTGCGATTCCTGCCTAAAATTACCCAAACGGTTTTTAATAAAAATGGGTGAAATACACTGATTTGGATTGTTGTGGAATAGATATAGATCACAGGTACAAAATGGAATTGAAAGTAAGTCTCTAGCTGGTAAACTGAAAGAGTTATGCAATATAGAAAGTGGCGCGCTTTGAGTACAATGAAGGGTGAAATCGGAAAGGAAATCAGTTTGTGAAAGAACAGTTTTACTTTAACTAGATTTAAGGACTAAGAAAAGAGGAATGCCGACCGTGAATTCTATAAGTTACGCTGCAGATGTAACCCTTCACGCAGTGTACCCCTTTTCTTTAAGGAAAATTACTTTATTTAATGAAAATATTGCTAATGACATATGATCTATGCAAGACAGAAATGCAGAGAAAAGTAGCGCTGATGCTTGGAGATTAATGACAAAATGCACAGAGAATTCTGACAGTTGGACAAGTTATCAGGATAATGATAGGATGACTTGTAGAGTGAGATGAGGACAATGCAAGACAAGGGATACTAGGGATTTCTATGGGGTGATGAAATACTCACAATCCACTTTTTAGTTTTGGCCTTTTTGGACAGTCAACCGGATCTGGTCACTACACAGCAGGGCACCTGGCAAACAGCTGCGCGGTTCTGGTCATCTGCTGGCAAGGACTGGACTGGCCATTGTGGTCACTGGATACTAAAGGTCATCAGGGTAGCAGGATTGCAGCCGCATACAGTGAGTGGCAGTAAGCCAGGCTGGACCAGGATGCAAAAGGTACCACAGCTTTCCCCTTGTTAATGGGAAATTTAGTGAGTTCTTAGATTTGAGGCCTTGCTGGGAATGGGATCAGCACTGCTTGGGTTTTTTGCAGTGGGTCCTGAAGTAGGACCAGCAATACTTGGCCTTGTAGTTGGAGTCTGGTTCTGGAAGGTGACGGGAACAGGAACTCAGCGCAGGAAATCAGGAAGAGTGTCTGTCTAGAGTCTTGTCAGGGACCTTTATTTATAATGCAAAATGACATCATCAAAGTATAGGCTGGGCAGGGTTAACTAAGCACACCACTAAATTACCTGGATTGGACAGGGGTGCTAGTCTCTGCTTTGCTCTCAACTGGTTGGATTTCCAAGGGAATGATGTCAGATTTATGAGGTGAGTTTTACAATGTCCAAAAACTCGCACAATTACTTTACTTAAAATCCGATTTAGCCAAAAAAATACATTTTTACAATTGCAATCTCTTAGCAAATTATATACACAGGTTACATATTATTTGCAGCATATATCAGTCCAACCCTCCAGTCTGTGGGACCTTGTTTTGCCTTTCTGATACATTTTGGTAATTTTGAGCATGAAAGATTCGGCCTAAAATTCCATAACTTTATACACAGATGCGAATTATCCCAAGGGATGTATGTACAAAAATGTATGTTTGCAACATTGATATTTTTCGATTTATCCTCAAAACGTTGCCCTTTCTGTCCCCAAAGTGTCAGTGAATTCTACCATGTCTCAAAAGAACGCAAAAAAATCACTTTTAAACTGCGAAATCTTTTCAATTTTTCAAAGTCTTGCTGCAGAGATAGAAGTCTTTAAAGTTTATTCCTGAAATAGTCTTTGGGAACAAATGGCAGTCCATTTGTCCCTGGGTCATTTTCTTTTCTTTCCTTCAACTGCTGCCAACTCTCATTTCCTTCAGAGCATGTTGGGGGTCTCTCCCTTGATTAAAGTTTTGCCCCTTCATGCTTCAGACTTCCTTCCCTGGGAGCTTCATTGTCAGGGTCCCAGATGAGATGAAAGTTTGTTCAACCCTGTAAATATCAGGGGGTTGTCAGTATCTGCTGAGAGAGAGCCCTCCTTTTGGTGCCACCCCTCCAAGCAGAAAACCTTTTTTTCCACTTGCAACTCCAGCCACCATAGTTTTAACCTTTATTTTCTGATTTTAGATCCAGAATTAAAACAAGCCTGTTGCATAAAATAACCCATGTTATATAATCTCACCAGCAACAAACCCCTTCATATTGCCAAAGACCAGCAAGGTTTCATTCACCAGTGTACTGTTCTCACACACAAGCATTTGTTTTCTTTTAGTTTGCAAAGGCCCATTTTTGGTGCAGCTGGCCTTCCTTCTTAAATACGACCTTTCATTTCCAGCAGCTTCACACACTGTCTTGCAGCTAAAGTTAATCTCTTGAATGCTAGAGTGGGTCTGCAGCATAGATACATTGAAATAGACTTGGCTCAGCTAGTTAGAGTCTCTCTCTGAACAGCTGATTATTTGATACTTTTGCAAAGAAAATGACTGCGTTTCCTGTGTAAGTCAAAGTAAAATTCCTGTTGATTTATTTTTTAGAGTTGGTTTGACATGGCTTGTCAATTCAGAGTCATGCCTGGTTTTGCTGAGGCACAGTGAGACACACAGGGCTTGGTAGGTCTTATGAATCACAGTGGCTATAAGGAAGAGAGGGAATTAACGTCAAAGCCGCATTTTTTTTTAAAGGTGAAAAAGAGTTTCTCTTCAATGGGGATTTTGGCTTTTGCAGCAAAGCAATGCTGCTTTTTCCACTTTCTTCCTTTTATTTATGTCGGAACACACTGGCAATCTCCTTCAATGTGCCCCTTTGTTCCATCCTGCCCGATGTATGCTTGGCAGAACGGTGCAGCCATTTTTGTTGTTGTTGCAAAATGCAGTTTTGAGCCATGGAGCTCACAGGAGCCAGCACAACCATTTTGTGGTTTCTGCACAACTGCAGCTTGGTGAGGTGATGTAGCCCCGCCCCATTCTGAAGCCTGCAACTTCAAAATCCTTTTGGTGGTCATTACGATGGTATGAGGCTGGCTTTTGTTATGTTTGTGCTTCTTTGAAGCATGATTCCCAGGAGATCTCATGGTCAGCGTCCTGGGCTTCAGGGGAGGCATTAACCATCCTCCTAGATGATCAAAAGAGAGCAGCATCCTGCCTTTTGTCTCATTTGCTGTCGTAGAAACATACAGGTTAGCCTTGAATCCACATAGTATTTACAGAGATTACCTGGCTCACAGGGTTGACACTTGTATGATACCAATTTGATGTGGCTTTAATAATTGTGTGCACTCACCATATCAAAATTAGCTATGGCTTGATATGATATGATATGGCATTTATGACGCCATATAAACACAAGTGTTTCAAGGTGCGTTTCAAGACCCTATTCTTAGGGTTCCCACTACCACCAGACCGATGGGGCCACATTTATAATGCTTTCGATCAGAGGTGCAGCACTTAAATACAGCCTGTTTTCAGTGCAGTGCCCTTCATCACAACAGCTGTCATAAAAGCACATGTGACCTTGGAACCTGCCCTGTGCAACTGGAGAGCAGATTCCTGAGCTGTCTGGAGACCAAATCAGCAGGGCATATGTGTGCACTGTGTTTTTAGCATGGACCTTTATAAAAGGGGATCTGATTTGCAGACCACCCTTTCTGAGAGAGAATTACCTGCATCATTTAATTATTTAATACAAATGAAAAACCCAGGGCTTTCAAACCATCACTAGAAGGAGAAGGCAATATGTCACAGGGAGTTGTAGTCCAAAACATCTGGAGAGCCAACGTTTGTAGATATTGCCTTCTCACCCTTGTCAAAGAAATGTCAATTCTGAACAGGGACAAACCTTTTTCGTGCACCACAGACTCTCTCAAACGTGGCTCGCATTCTACCAGCCTAGTCCATGCTATGCCCTGCCTTTTCTTCTAGTTGGGTGTTCTCCTGTAAATGCTTGGGTGTTGCTGCAGGCTACATTTAGCCCCTCATCCTGGGAGAAATACTAGCAAGGCCTGTTCTCAGCACAGTGCTCACCTCTCAGTTGTTTACGATAATAGCAAGAACATTTTCCAGTCCCAAACACCCTAAACAACTTGTTGGAGAAAGGGGGAGGCACAGCCCGCAGGACCCACAATCCATCCCATCTGCCTTCCACCTCCTTGCCAGTTTCAGTTCTAAGCAAAACATTATAGTTTGTCAGTGAAGATTCATGAACTATTTACTCGTGGGCAAAAATGTCGGGGCAACACTAACCATGGTAACCGCTCGGTGGATACTTTTTTGTTAACAATGGGGCAGTCGTGCGGGTGTGCCATGTTCAATTGTTTTTTAAACTGTCCCATAGTTAATTCCAATGTTCTACAGTAGCAGGTCTGATGTTACAGAGCTGCGTTGTGTTCTTGTGGGGTCCTTGATGTTGTCCTGCAGCTCAGTGGTTCTCATTTTGTTTGCTTAATAGAATATAAAACAAAAATAAATGTCTTCTGAAGGAAATAATGATGCAGATTCTTTTTTTTTTGCCTTCTCTACCAGCATCTGAGAGCTAAGTAACTGTAACCATGTTTTCGCTCATGGCAGGTGATGGCTTGGCTATCTACCCCGTCTCTCGGCCACAGTGTGGACTCACAGGCACACAGTCCACTTTGCCACTGCTCACTCTATCTTTTCAGCCATTACTGTGTTCAATTGTATTTATTTGGTGTTTGCCAATCTGTTTTAGAATGGTTTTATCACATTTAATTTAATTTAACACTTTATGTTTTTTCATCAAATGTAATTTTTATGTTTCTATGGTGTTGTATTGCTTACAATACATTCTTTAACTACAGCACATTACATCTTCCCTCAAGCCTTTTGTGGTGGGCATTAAAGTCAAACACCTGGTTCGGGCTAGTGAACAGTATCCGCCATCTTCAAGGGCCTCGCTACTTACATTTGAAAATCACAGAGGATCAATTCCAAATCTCCATAGAGGATATAAAGGTGCTATATGGGTTCTCTTAAACAAGCCCTTAGGGTCAAAAAGTAACTTTATCAGTTGGATTGGATTAACGCTGGCTTGGCCAACTTAATATGGACTTTACCTGTCTGCTGGATAACAAATTGGGCACAGTACCCCTCTATCTGAGGAAATATGCAAGTAGAACTTTGAGGTTGAACATTTTATGGCACCTATTGAATCCTCTCCCTATGGGAGAAAACGCTAGTATAAGAAACACAGAAACTGATCAGGAGGCATTTTGTAGATTTTGTAAGACGATTCAAACGATTTAAACGGTTGAACACATAATGCTTCACTGCCCTGCTCTTCTCCCTAAACTTGCACTTAATTTTGCAAAGCACTAAGGGCGTTTTAATCATTTGCCAGATGAGGCTATTTCGATTCATATTATGAGTTGAGAGTCTATGCCCATACATATTGCTGTTATGACATTTTTGTCATACTTTTTAGTACTTCTATCTTTCCTTAATTGTTCGATGGCTACGGGTAACAAGAATCAACATTGCCAACGGAAAAGTCAATATTGGTTCTATGCCTGTCTTAACACCTTTATTTATGCTCTGGCACCTTTTTTTTTTTTAAGGTGGAGTGGGTCATGGAACTAGAGTTCTTTTTTCACTTCCCCTTTCCCCTCCACCCCTAAAAGCCACTTGATTTTATGCCAGTGTGACATTTTTGTTTGGCGAAAACCATTGGGTTCTCATAGAATACACCTGCTTTTCAGACCAGCAAAAAGCCAGCAGATTTCATAGGAATCCATTGTAAACGCCGCCTTTCGTGCATAAATGGCAGGCATCATGTACTCTAGTTGCACCGCGAAGAGCAATAACAAAGGTGTTCAGGTGGTTGGTTATACCTGTATGTATACCGTTGTCTTCCAATTCACAGGAAAATGGTACAGACGGGACCTATTTGCACCTAAGTGTAAATGTACCAGGCTTCCTACGTGAAATGTATGAACTTGTACGGAATGAGCTCCAGTAGCTGCAAACCTGAGCTTGCTGACAGGGCAACGGAAGAAAAGTTTTTTTTTTTTTTTTTGGAAATATATTTATTATTTTCCATATCACAAAAAACAGAAACATCATCAGTCGTGACTGAAAAGCATATCATAAATGACAGGAAGAAATAAACACCCAACTCCCCATTCCCCTCCCCCCTCCCTCCTCCCACCAAGACCACGGTAAGGACAAAGTTCCTCAAGAGTTCTAACAAACGCTCAGGTCTGCATCTCCCTCTGGCTCCTTCTCAGGTGGTTCAGGATAAAGCAAAGGAACTGTTAGGGCCACACAACGTTGTAGCGCATCGCTAGAGTCCAATCTTTGCACCTGAATCGCCATCTCCCATTCTGCCGTTTCAGCCATGGTCCATTTTAAGAGGTCTCTCCACCATAAGGGTATAGACGGGCCTCTGGGGCAACGGAAGAAAAGTTACTTACCATCCAGATTGCTTGGCAAAAGGGCCAGACGTGTGGTGAAAATTGTGGGGACTCAGCAGGCCAAAATGCCCTGGCTTCAGCCTCACCGCACATACACAACCAGCCCAAACATGCCGTTTTTAGGAACAGGTTGAAAAACCATTATGTGATGAATCCAGGGGAGTTATCACTGTTTCCCCAGCGCTGACCTCCTCCCATGTGGCCAGGGGAAGGCAGCCGCTACCCGATCCTGACCATGAGGGTGGTCATATGAGGAAAAATCGGACACGACTACTGGGGAAATATACATTACTGTTCGAGGCCGACGCGAGGAGAAGGATTGTTACTAAGCAGAAGGGAATTACCCGGGACTTATGGAATAAGACGGAATATGATGTGTACCCTATCAAGCCCTGTTTTGTTTTGAGAAAGGCTCTTGAGTAGCCGAAACACGTGTAGACAAGAATTAAAGGGCAAATAAGGAATAAAGGATGTTCTTTTGAGTTTTTGAACTGACAAGTGTGGCACAATTCTTGAGTGGCAGATTATTCATTCATACTGGGGAAATATAGTGACTTCGCTGGAGAAGCGGCGGTATTCCCCCTTTCCCATAAAGACCATCTAAAACCAAGGACCTCAATGGCCTGTTGTCAGTTAACGGTTCCCTCCCATAGAGGAAGTAAAGAAAACTCTTCTCTAAACCTTTTTGGTCAAAATTCCACCTTTGACCCACAACCCACATATGGCACCCTTTGTTTCAGGTATACCCTTATGTAAAAACCCTAAGAAAAACCACTTAAGAGTCAACACATTAATACCATCTTTTTCTAATGTACCTTCATGAGAGAACCCTAAGAAAAATCTCTCAAGAGCTTGCATATATACAACACCTTTTCCTAATATGCGTTTAAATGAAATCCCGATGGTAAAACCAAATAAGAGTTAAGATTCAAATTGCATCACTGGACTACAACTCCCATAATCACTCAGGTACTGAGACGAAGAAGAGGGGTAAGGAGTTTGTGCAAAGTGACAGGAACTTAAAGAACCCTATGCAGAGTAGTTGTTTTGTCATACCTTCAGTGCGCAGGATGTTTAAAGATGGAAAGTGCACTATGGATGTGAGCTGCGTAGGAGAGGATGTTAAGCTCCAGGTTGGGATTCGTCAACATGGAGAAGGCCGCCGGAAAAGAGGAAGAGAAGGCGCATGCGAGCCAACAGGGCCGTGGAGACAAGAGGAGCTCCTGGAGGTCAGAACGCTCACTGAGGCAGCACTCTTCACTCCAAGCCAACAAGAGAAGACGGGGCAAAGCCCAAAGTTTACAAAACCAATACCCCAGAAGAAAAATGTTTGAATGCAGAAAAGACAAAGAAGAATGTTTGAATGCAGTCAAGACAAAGTCCAAAGGCAAACCCCAACGCAATACAAGTGCATGAGATGCCAATGTGGGGGAGCAGTTTAAACAAGCATTGCCAAAGATAGATGTACCAATCACCATGTGGTATATGATATTTTGATAAACTTAAACAACTGAGAAACATTTAAGAAGTCCAGGCAATTGAAGCTGTGTACATATTCCTAGCAGGAGAGTATACCAGGTAATATGCAAACCTACAAAAGAAGTCCTGTAAGGCGAGTATATCAGGCAGTTGAAGTTAAACCAATATTCCTTGCAGGAGAGTATACCAGGTAGTCCACAAACCTACAAAAGAAGTCCTGGCAGGCAAGTATATCAGGCAATTGAAGTTAAATGAAGATTCCTGGCAAGGGAGTATGCCATGCAATCTACAAAGCTACAAGAGGTTTTACAGAAAGATTTATAAACAAACTTTGTTGCTTAAACACAAACTTTGCGAGTCCAAAACAGGTCTAAAGGAACTGTTACTTAAAGGGACACTTTTGCAAACCTGTTTGAAGAATCTAGGGGAAGGGAAACATTCTCTGAGTCCAAGGATCTTTTACCTTGGGGAACATTTTAATTGGAGTTATTGTTGACCTCTTGGTTTTGAAACCATTTTGCCATCATTAGATCAAATACATTCCCTTGCACCCCTTTGTTGTTTTGTTTGTAGTGTTAAGGCCAGGATAGGACGTTTTGGACACAAGGACAGATTATTAGTTACAGACTTTCTGACACAGAGAGATCCTTCGTTTTGCTTTACAGGTAGGGAAATTCCTCTTTAGAAAAGGGCTAGAAAGGCATTTACCCAACCTCTTTACATTTAATAAAAGTCTTTGTTTAACAAAATGAACACCTCATGTCTGCCTCTCATTGCTGACCCCTCACATTTAGTTATTTCTGACTTTCCAATGTCCATTCATGTTGAATTAATTAGAGGATATAAGGCCAGTGGTTTCCAAAAATGTTTTATACTGAGTACCCCTTGGGTAAAGATAATGATATCATATGATATGATGTGGCATTTATAGCATGCCTGTACACAAGTTTTCTAGGTGCCACCTCCTCCCCCCCCCCCCAAATGAGGGCAGGGCTCCACCAAATGCTGGAACTGCTTGTATTTTCTGTTAAAAACACTCACCATTCTCTTTTATTTTATTTTTTTAAAGTGTTGTGCCCTCCTTCCCCACCCGGGGCATCATCTGGGCCCCACGTTTTGAGGGAGCATCACCACAGTTTAAAGACCCATGACAAAAGCCTTTAGAATATTTTCTCAGGGGACGTCAACGCTGAACAAATATCATATACATTATTATATCATATCCACCTCTTACATTGGCTCTTATGAACCCACTGACTCTTTGACAAATTGTCACAGACCCCTCCCCTCACCTGATAATTACAGGCTGCTGTTAGAGACTAGGCACTCCCTACCTTCCATCGTTATGGCTATAAATGCACACACGCATTTTACAACTCCTTTCATCACTTCTCAATCCTCTGACTACGATCATCCAAATGGTATTTGACCTCACAGCGCTTCGAGGCAATACCAATAGCAGTAGGTGCTATGCAAATAAACATAGAGGCCTGTCATACATGACACACATATACCCTGCAAACCCTGATCATGCACTTCATCCCTGCTTCATACATAAGAGCACCACCTACTGCATGTGCTCTCCTGCTATGACAAATATTAAATCTGGAACAAACACATGCATTTGTAGCTGCAACACAGAATGCATTGACACTGTCCCTGGCACACTTCATACCACCATGCACAGCACATAAATATACTTCATATACAATCATATAGGACACACTTTATTCCAGAACACTTCACAGCCACACATCTAAAACATAGGCCACTGGGATCCGAGGCAGCACAGTGAAATCCCACCAGGCAAGAGTAAGCTCTACAAAGCCACATGCACTATACAATTCCCAGCACCATAACTCACTGGTAAACATTTTTGCATTATCCAGACTGGCTACATCATCAGCAAGGTTATGATGACCATTGCCCCGTCCTTCCTTGTTGAAAGACTTTCTTTTGCTAGAGGGCAACGCTGAACAGGAAGCCATGTGCTTGCCAGAGTGGAAAGCATATAATGCAAGCAGAATACCAGGAAATAAGTCTCCTCCTGTTATGCAGCATGCGTCTAGAACACCACCCCAACTCACGTCAGATTGACTCCTCTCGCCACCACTTCTGAAAGGAACTGAGGGTTCATCTCATAAGAGAATGCTTTTCTGGCACTAATATTGTGACATTCCCATCCCCCCGAACTGCCTGTGACCTCTGACTACCCCTTTCCCCGACTCATTGTACCACCCATCTCCTCTGTAACCTACCATTGCGACTCCCCCCCCCTTACGCCTCTGCTTGGTTGGCACTATATAAATCCAATGCCTGCAGACATGCAACCACCAGTTTGCATTACCAGATGCGGGCCTGAGGGATCTTCATAGCTTGATCATGGTACACAGTGGCTTCCATTTTACTCACAGAACGGTACAGCAGAAGAAGACTACCAGGTCCACACATCTGCACATGTGCCTCCCTATCGCAGCCACTGCAGAGCCAACTTAGGACTTCATTTCTAATCAGGGGATCTGGCAGAAAGACCTTGACTGCATCTTCTTCATTGGCCGGTGTCTACTCAGCCAGATTCTCCTTATTATCTATAAATCATACCTCTCAACCATTTCAGGTGCCAAGGTGGGGAAATTCAGAGGATTTCGTTTTTGGCTACGGAGAGCCCATGAAGAGTATGGACTTGTATGGCGATTGCCTAATGTGTGAACAGGGGTGTTGCTAGGTCTGGAAAGGGTCCGGGACTACGCTAATGTCAGGAGAGTAGGGACTCGGGGCTAGCTAGCCTTTTGGTTGTAGCCCATGAGCTTCTATCTGGCGCTACAACCAAAAGACCCGGGGCTATAGCCCCCTCGGCCCACCCCCACCAGCAACACCTCTGTGTGTGAACTAACTCTTTGGTGGGTGACACCTGCCAAACACATGAGAGGCTTAGAAACATGATTTAGGTACTGGAATCCAGACAGTCCCCGGGTTCCCGTCCACTTCATAGGGATAATCTAACTAGATCACCAACGGGCACACATGACAGTGACCAGTAATGGGACCCGGCATGAAAAAAATATGATGCCCACCATTACATCAAACCTCTACAGACTCCACCTGCTCTTTGCAAATGCCAACGGGTGGGCAGAATCCACAGAGGTCCCTTCCTCTCTAGACACATCTAAATTGGGTTGAGGCCTGGGATGCAGACTGAGTCCCTGCAGGGAGCTGTGACATGCACAATGCATATTTCTCATCCTGCATACCACTCTCTAAAGGTAATCATGTCAACAATATCACTGAATCAGGAAAACTGGAGGGAAGTTTGTCTCCAATGGTTTTCCTGGATCTGGGCAATTGATCAGATGGTGTCTGGGGCGAGAACACCTGACCATAATTCCCCCATTTTGAAACAACTTCACTGGCTCCCAATAGCAGTCTGATTTTCTAACAAATCAACATAACAGGACATAACATAAATGTATATTGCATGCAGGGGACCACCACGGATCACCCCTACATGCTTGTTGGGTCACCTGCATGCTGTTTCAAACATTCAACAGACAGAGGGGACAAGGAAAGTGCAAAGGTGGGGCAAACTGGCTTTCACTCTTGCATTTCCCTCTCCATCCCATGAACCAGTAAATGCTACATGCAAATTACGCTTTGCAGATGGTGTTTATTAATGGGTTCTGTGAGAAAACTAAAGGTGCTTTCACATTTACTCTCCATGGATCTTCTGTTCAGGTGACCAAGAAAGGGCCATCACTTTTGGAACGCGACCCTGGGGGTGGACAAGCGAGGGAGAATCACTGGAGTGGAGAGTCCATGTGGATTGGTGAGAGGGTACCCAAAGGCGAGACATGGTATCCCCCCTTTCCTGATACTGACATATCCTCCCCTACCTTAGCCTTTATGGGCTTTTGCAAATATCTTCCTATCCTCCTCTGTAGTTTTCCTTAAAGTACTAAGAAGAAGAAGAGGCAACTAGGAGTAGTGCAGATTTCCTAGTATAAACACCACTCTAGTACATGCCACGCTAATAGGCTTAAGCAGGTTCAGGCAATTGAGTCTGTCTTGTTTCACCTGCAGCCTGTTAGTAACAGAAGAGAATATAAAAGGTGGAGTTAAGAAGCGCATGAAGGAAATGAGAACCAAGGAATTGCCGTGATTAGGAGCCAGAAGCCGAGACGCTGACACCCCGGCGAAGATGCTGAGATTCTTGCCGAGGTGACTGTGCAGGACTGGGCATCTCTGGGAGGGAAGGCGTACAACAAGCGCTGCCAGGGAGCAGAGACAGAGCCAAGCACGAAGGCTGGCGTATGCTGGGCAGAGCACCCGGCGAATTGGCAAGTTGGGGAGAAGCCACAGAATGTAGCTGCAGACATCCGGTAAGTGTCGGGAGACACTAGGAAGGTCAGAGTGCTCCAAGGTACTGTGGAAATGTTAATGGTCCATGGAAGCAGCGAAAAAGTGTATTAACTGAATACCGAACTGTGTGAAAAGTGCTTTTCTTCAAGCGCACACAACTTAAAACAGCATTTATGGAACTACCGAACTTTGTAAAAGCTGTTATTCAAGCTTACACAACTTAAAACTGCATTTACTGAATTACCAATCTGTATGAAAAGTGCTATTCAAGCATGCACAACTTAAAACTGCATTTACTGAAAATAGAACTGAATGAAAGGTGCTATCCTGATGAATGCAACCTAACATTGCCTTTACTGAATATTGGACAGCAGGAAAGTCATGGTTTGAGTGAAACCAAGTGAATGCTGCATTAATGGAAAACTAAATGAAAGAAAACTAACTGTTAGTTGATCAAATTATGAAATGCTTAAGACTGCATGAACATTCTGGAACAATTGAATATATCAAGTATTTTACAGAAATACTCAGATATCAGACAGCGGCAAGTTAGTGCTCAGAACATATATTTACTTTTAATAGTTGCCCTTGGTGATGACACGTGTTCCGGCTATGTTAAAAGCCTTTATCAAATCAGGGGCTTGTCACACTGTGTTAGTCAATCCATGGTTGCAAGTACAAATTCAACATATTTTTAAAAGAATGCTCAAAAATCAAAAATGCAGAATGTATTGTTGCACATTGATTGTTTTAAATCATAACACAAAGTAATACATGATAAGTACAAAACAATGAAATGTTGATTCACATTCATGTAAGATGGGTTTTTGAAACATTTTTTAGAACCACAGACAATTGAGGGTTGGTAAAGGGAAGGATTCATTGGGTTGAAAAAACAAAATAAGAAAAGGGACAATGCAAAAGCAAAATGAGTCTGAGTGATTTGAGCCCGAGCAAATGCACTAGTAAATCTATGTATTCATTCAAGTTTGTTTAGATTATTTTACCTTCTAAAGTGTGTCTCCATTAGACTGTTGAATTGATGCTCTGCCAATAACTGGGTTCAATCCCTGTGCGGTGAATTAAACATAAGTGTATCTTTTGTCAGTATTTATACTGTCATCAAAAAGTATTTTTATGCAATTAGTATGTCAGTTATATCAGAAAACCTTCTTGTTAATAGATGTTTGTGAGAGAAATGAGCAGTACAATCTTTTTTTTTTACATTTTTTTATTGTGATTTAACCAAAGAAATTGTTTTTGTCCACAAAAGTTTTCATAAAAAGAATTAACTAAAAACAACATCATCAGTACAATCATATTAACCATTTGTCAGCATGAACAGAGTGGGTTTCATTAAGAAACATGCCACTCTTAACTTGCATGGTCAGGCGCTCTGCTATTTACGTATAAGCGCTTCTTAGATTCAAGTGAATGGACTACCAACAAGGGACTATAGTTTTGAGACAGTTTCTTACCGTAACTTTTCCTCCAATACCTATCTCCACGTGCTTCGGCTGCTAAATGGGGCACCGAATGGCATCTGAGTTCAGTGTTTAGTGTTGTTGTTGCGTCGCCATGGGAACATTCGTGCCTGAGCCCTTCTTAGTTTTTACTTACGCTTCGGTTTTATCGCGCGCCATTTTTTGGGGATTCTATTGTTGTGTTCCTGATAATAACACGGCTGTAGTTCCCCAATCTGATTTAAGCATATGTTTTAAAATGTTTTATTTTGATCACTAGTTGTGTTAGTAATGAATAATTTGGCATAAGGCTAACTTAATTAACAGTTTGGTTGTAATTTCATTCAGAACCACATTTGGAAATATTTTAATCTGATCACTGGTTGTGTTCATATTAATTAGTAACGTGCAAATATTTGGCATAGGACTAGCTCTATTAGCCGTTTGGCCCGTAAATTGGTCTACTGTTCATATATTAGGGTCTAAAGGGTGTGTATAGCTCTAATGTCTCAATGTGTTATGTTATTCAATTTACGAGTTTGTTGTCCAATCTTTTGATACATGGAATGCTTCATTTAAAAATCATCGTGCGCACATGCAAAAACATTCAAAGAATAATTACCTATCCATTCTGAGAATTGCTGCATTAGCTTACATTGAAAGGCAGGCAGATTGGGCTTTATAGATGGCATAGTTTGTCCACTCTGTCATTTACTGCATTGGGGAGTGTGTTACATAGCACAGATTATTCAATTACCTGTTGTTCCTTCATTACATAGATTTTGACATGATCATAGTGAGAATGAATCATGCTTGCAGAGAGGCATGTTGTATCAAAGGTTATACATCATCTGTTATTTGTGTGAGTATACATACATTACTTTGCATGTAATTGGTAGTAGATTGCTATGAAAAAGACACCAACTGTCGTAAAGACAAAACTGAGTAAACATAAATGTAGTATTATTGCTAGTACAGTGGGGAGGAAGCATTTAAGCAGATGTCATCTCTGCCCAGTTTGTAGGTGTATTTTGTGTGACAGCTGGACATTCACCAGAAACAAGAAACAAACAAAACCACAAATCCCAGCAGCCTCTGGGCATAAAACTACAACCCAGACTCCTCCCTGGAAGAAACCAGGCACATAGGGCCTGCAAAAAGCTCAGACTACGTCCATGCCAACGCCCAACGCAACGCGCATGCGCGGAGTGGCTAACGTGCATGCGCAGCCCACGAGCGTTTGTTCGCGCCCGAGATTCCGGCAGACAGGACGTATCTCACAGAGCTCCGGCGAAAACCTTACACAGGGCCCGCCCTCGCTGGAAACCAATCTCTCTAGCCCCGCGACTCCTAAGATAAGTGCCGAGCTTGCTTAAATATTATGGAGCATGTTAACGGAGCATGTCACTGATACTTATCTGATATTCTAACTAGTGGGAAGTGACAACACGTGCATTGGGGAACGTTACGAAGATACAACCTCCTTATTGCATGCCGTATTATGCTGTCCATTTGCGGGCACCTTTGACTAGGTCCAGAGTGAATACGAGAGTAACGCCACATGTGGGGAGCACACACTAATCATTTCCTTTTTTGTCAGGAAAACGAAATGCTCAGCCCCAGCAGCCCTCTGCATCAGTGCTTACAGCAACCGGGACAAGACGCTTGGGAAAAGCCAGAGCTAAGTGCTTTTCTAAACCTTACATGTTTAATGGTTATGAAACTGTTAAGTTTGTTAATAGCGGTGCATTCGCTGGGAGCGCATAGTGCAGCCCAGTATCATAGTGTGTCACATGACCATTCTCAGAGAGAAAACGTGGTGTGGATCTAATATTTTTGGTATTTTGGTTTGACCTGTACTCCAGAAATCTACCTCTGTGCTGATATTAACAGAGAGTGGAATCGAAACAAAAGGGTAACGTATGCATGGAAGTTGAATGCATGTTTCAGCAGGGGTAACGCATGTATGGATATGAATGCATGTGGGTGTGGAAATCACTGCTGAAGAACGAGCAGAATTCAGAGCAACTGCCTACTGAACTGGTTGGCCAAGAACAGAGCCAAGGAGCATGCCTTCCCTAGAAAACCCGTGCCTATCCACAACCACTTCATAAACTTCAATCCGGTTGACCTAAAACCCCCTACCCATCCAATCCAAGGACCCTAACCCTCTTTCCCCGTGGGGGTCGCGGTGACCTGTGTTTATCCAATCCAGGCGCCAAGACCGCCAAGGGGAGGTAGGAGTTTGTGCTGCTTCTGCGTGGAACGGATCTCGCCCTGACACCATCTCATTGTCCGAATTGAGGCCCAAAACTGTAGTATTCAGTTTACAAATCATTCTGGCCTCTGCCTGGCGTAGTGCTTTCTCGCCTTTTCCTCCTCTTTTACCCATTGAGAATCTTTGTAGTCCTATGAATCTAATATCAGCTTTGTTTGCCATTTGGTGTTTTTTCTGCCAATGACAGGCCAAAGGTAATCTCCGATCTTGGTTTCCAATCTTTGCCAGGTGTTCGCCGATGCAAGGTTTTATTTCTCTGATGCTACTACCTATATGTAAACCAAATTCCATACACAGATAATACCATACACCACGTGTTTTGTTTGCAGTTTATTGCCTGTTGAATTTTAATCTCATTGTTGTATTGGTCTTTGAATAGATTGGTTTTATCAAAAGCATATTTGCACATAGTGCAGTCTCCGCATTTTCTGAATCCCTCATTGGGAGATTGTAACCAATGTGTGTTCTTTTTGTTTTCTATATCCGGTAATAGTGAGGGACTTAGTTTATTTCTTAATGTTTCTGCCTGTTTGAAAATAATTCTTGGTTTGGGGTAAACATGGTTCTTTATATTTTCATTCAATTTCAAAAGATACCAATGTTTTGACAGTATTTTGTTGAGAATCTTGTGATTGCTACTGAATTTGGTAACAAATACAACTTTTGGTTGTTCTATCTTTTTATTGCTTGGTACTGTTCTTGTGTGAGTTCTTTGCTTTTGTTAATTGCTCGTTTGACACAGTCTTCCGAGTAACCTCTTGCCAAAAATCTTGTTTTCAAAAGTAGACAACCATGGATTGACTAACACAGTGTAACAAGCCCCTGATTTGATAAAGGTTTTTAACATAGCCGGAACACGTGTCATCACCAAGGGCAGCTATTAAAAATAAATATATGTTCTGAGCACTAACTTGGCGCTGTCTGATATCTGAGTATTTCTGTAAAATACTAGGTTTGAGCGGTTTATTTGGCTTTTTAACCACAACTCAGGAAGACGCGATAAATGGTTTACCATGCACTAAGATAAACAATTTTCTTTGCTCAACCTATTTGTGTCGCCTTGACTGACCGGACCGCCAAAGCCAAAACTTTTTCCTAACTGAATATATCAAGTAACCCACTACCAGAAAAGCACCTTAAGAATAATATGAAAGACCTATAAAGGAATTGAAGAGTTGTCTTGAAAATTACTGAACAACGGCTTTGGGAGACGTATGGTTGTGTGACCTGTAATGGGTGGACTGTGTAGTCTGACAACTGCACCTAGATCAGGTGGTTTCCTGATACAGATATTGCCAACATCAAGAGTCAAATCACAGATAAGGTATGTGGTTTCTGGTTGCGTGACCTGTAATAGTTGGACGGTGTGGTCTGACAGCTGTGCCTAGACCAAAAACCACTAACCGTTGGAAAAGCAGCAAAGAGGTGTGTGTCATTAGTGAAGATAAATAATGGACGGGTTAAACGGACCCTGTATTCTTTCATGAACTTGTGAACAAAGGACACAAGCCAACTGCTCAATATTAATTTGGGGGAAGGGAACTCAGAGAACCAGAGAACTGGAGAGTACTTATCTTGGGGAAGGAAATCCCAAGATCACAGTCTTGTATGCATTGTATTACATTTCAACCATGCAAGGGAAATACAAGACCCCCCCCCTTTGCAAACTGCAAAGACTGTGAACCTACAGAAGTTAACTTCAGAACTTGATCAAACATTTGGAAAACAAAGTAACATTGGAACTATATTGAACTTGAACTGAAATTGCCAGTAGCTGAACATTTACTTTTGAAAACTTATGTTTGATTGAGAACATTTCCCCACTAGGTTTTGGTATACTTGTGAGGACAGGCATAGGTTTTGACACAGGCAGACTTTTGTTTTGGACTTATAGAAATATACTTTCCGTAGATTGCTTTAGGTAGGGAAAATCCCACCATATCATAGGGTTATTTAGGCATTACACTATCCTGCTCATCAATAAATCTCTGTAAAATATATATCTGTTGCCTGTGTCATCTGTCTTGATACCATGCTTATGGAATCTGTCTGGTTTTAAACAGGGGCTAAACCAAGGTGGTTTCCCCAGGAATCCATTTATCTTATGCTTGCATGAAAATCTTATGCAGGCATTAAAAGAAAGTGCTCACACCAGACGAAGGAGGTCAGCAAGATGCATAGCGTATCTCTGCTCCGTGCCCGCCTTTCATCAGCATGCAAATGGGCTGCAGCCAGTGGTGGAAATGGGAATTACCAACTGTGGGATCCCACCAGCGACAGGTGGAAGGGGGGATATTAGGAATGATGAGAGGTTGCGTTGTAGGGTGTGACTCAGGAGATGTTTCTCATTCCTTCATAAATAAACATTTATGGTGGGGTAAATTATTAATACATTACTAACAACTAGAAACTAACCCAAGAAAGGAGGGGCGTTTCCTATAATATTGCAAGGAAATTATGTTAAACTCACAAAGCTGTACCTAAATATTTTCAGCAGAGGACAACATGAATAGGCATATTCAGAAGAAGTGTTTTTATTAGACGTTTCAGTGGTCTAGCAGGTAAGCCTCTGACTGCCGTTGTCTCGGGTTCGAGACCCTGCTCTGGTAGCAAAACCAGATCAATTACATGAGACAACACACACACACATATTTTCGGATCTGAGATCATGGGAAAAATGTTTGCCGGATCTCAGACCTGGGAAAATCCAGACCAACGACCAGCGCTGGCTGCAGCATTAAATGGAGGCATAAAAGCATTACGAGTCGCTTGTATGCCTCCATTTAACTCACCATCTATTTTAAATTGTGGCATTAAATCTCAAGAGGATAGCTCAGTGGCAACTTGCTCGCCTTGGAAGCAAAACGACACAGAGCAACACAGGTTCAATCGCTGGGTCTGCGCTTAGAAACCTCTGGGTATTAAGCTTGTTATAAATTACCTACCATATCATATCATAAATGCTAAATGAGTGTTGCTTGACATGCGTTTAAAGCTGTGCATTTACATTCCCCTTCTTACCTAATAAATAAATTATCAATTTCTGGGGTATCAAGATGTCTCTGCAGTAAAGATAGTCTTAAACTGGTATCTGAAGTTTCATAAAACATAATTCTTTTGGGTGGTGTGGCTATAAATGTTTGGAACAAGCTACCCACGGCAATGAGTTTGATGACTGATCTCTCTCAGTTTCCAAAAAGGTTTAAACCTTGGTTATGAAACTCTTTGGAAATAGCAAACCTGGTTTGATGTGATGTAGATCCTTATTGGTAAGTTTGATTGACATGCATAATCACATGTTCTGCTTTGGACACCGTTCTAATACGCCTGTTTTGTTTGTGCTTTCTGAATACCTGGAATTGAATAAAATGTATCGACACAATCAGCTATAAAGCGGTCTCCAGATTTTCCCTGTTGCCCGGTTTTTACTGCCCTTGTGATGGGTACTAGTTCTGTCCATCACATTCACATCTGCCACATGATAGTGCTTGAAGCCTGAGGCTGCCACATCCGGCTTCTAAGCTGGTTGTGTTCAGGATTCTTGGGATCTTGCGCTGTGTACCGGCCTCCTCAGTGCACTAGACCTGTTAGGGAGGGATCTCAGCCACACTAATAGGACTAGTCCCTTACTTCCTCTGCCTCCACACTAGCACTTCACTCATCATTGTCAAATCCCAAGCACAGCTGGTGCACTGCCTACTTGCACTTAAAAATGTCTAATGTTGGTTGTCCTTAATCCAGCGGTATTCAAACTGTTGGGGGTGAGCCCCTAGGGGCCGCGGCCTCATGTCCAGGGTGTCGAACACCCACAGTTTTGAATGCAAAAAAAATGAAAATATAGATATATTTTTTAAATGCACTTTTTTGTCTAGAATCTAGACTGGAGTCTAGATTATAGACTAAAAAAATCTGGTCTTCAGCATGCAATGAATATTGTGTGTAATGGTAACATTTACTTGAATACGGCTATCATTACACACAATATTCATTGCATGCTGAAGACCAGATTTAGCATATAGTATAATGGCCACAACATACAGTATTGTAGCTCTCTTCGATATTGGGCATTGGATCTTGCATGTTCTGTTAAACCATGACATTAGTTAAGTGTGTTATATAAAATGCAGACGATTTGAGGAGCATCATAAAAAGAGGCGTTTGCTGAGCAGGCTAAGGGATTTGCATCCGTAGTAGGTCTTTCTACAGGATACCCACCTTCATATGCCCGATCAAACATATGTAGGGCTTCCTTTCTGTGTTGTTTTTTTTTTTTATTCTCGGGCTGACATTTTTTTAAAGCTGTAAAGAAATGTGAAATCTGCTTTGATAATTGTTTTCGGCACAAAAAATGGCAAACAAAACAAGCTTTGGCAAAGTCACTGTTAGCTTTTTTATAGTTTGACAACCACTGCCATGCATATGCTCAGGTACTCACACGATTCACCTGCTGTCACCACCTTATGGACAGGTACCACTGTTAAGGTAGTGCCTGCAAAACCCTATTTCCTTTCCACACAAAAACCAAAACTCTGGGCTTTATCACTACTTGTTAAATCATGTCAGCTTAGGTTCTTGTAGTGCATTATAAAGGAAAGAGAGATAGATTTATTAAATTATTCCTTCAGGTCACATATTAGTGAGTTTTATATTGTACCTTGATGTCGCCAGCAGCCACTTCAGAATGTTGTTTTATATGTGGGTGATTTATAAGGAGCCACATGGTGCCAAACATTCATTTCATAGCACAGGGCACTTGCTGCCAAGGCGTCATATGTGCACAATAGCTTTAGTGGGGCTTTTTCCATTGGAAATCAGGGAGCACTCTTGACCACAAATAGGTGCAGCTTCAATTTTTCCAACAGAGGTTTCTTTCCAACATTAGAATTCGAGGTGAGTGTGGAGATACTGAAAGAGGACCGTCATTGCAGGTCCAGAACAAGTGAGCCTAATATCCACTCAAACACTGACAAAGAGATGTGTGCACATGTTGCTTCTTCTTTCCTTCTATCACATCATCACATGATGTTCCTTGTTCTAGAAAGACTTGTTAATAAGCTTCAGGGATGGGAGGTAAGACTGGCAAACCGGCTTAACTTAAAAAAGTAAGCTCTAAAATGCAGCATTCCCCCTGAAACCCCCTTCATTGGTCCCTCAAACTCACCCTATTGCAAGAAGCTCACTGCTTCCTGTCAAATCTGATTTCTTATCTATTGTATATGATATGATATGGCATTTATAAAGCACCTATACACAAGTGTTTCATGGCGCAATGAGGCAAGGGGGGGCAGAGGGAAGACTAGGCCAGGTGACATTGAGACTGTGCAGGAGGAGGGGAAAAGGGAAAGTGCGGGTGCTTTTGTGATCAAAAGAGCATTGCTTTTCCTGTAAATAAATACATACATACATACATAAATAAGTTGCTCCACCCCTCTTCCTGTGCTGCATCAGTGTTGGTACCAGACAGATGCAGCTGGAGGGCAAAGTAAATACACTGGGTCTAGCCAATGATTACTAATTCTAAGGCTACTGCGTCTGCCTGCAAGGTGTTCACATTTGACTGGAGCTTTTCATGCGCCCTAGGGACATTAAGAAACCTCTCCCATCGACTCTCTCTTTTTCTCTTTCACCCCCTTCCTCTTCAGTTCCTTTATTTCACGCTTCCTCCCCTCCTTGCATTTGCTGCACACATTTACAAGGAAACCTGCTACTGGGACAGCTCAGCTATCGTTGAGATGTTTTTGCCAATAAAAATACCATTTTACATAATGACAAATATTACCCTCTTAACTGCTATGCGGCCTCTGTCATGTCCTGGAGGTGTGACATTTAACTGCAGGCTGTGCGCTTGGTAAAGGCACTTGGAGATGGCCCTGGGGGACAGGGGGGTTCAGATCTGAATGCTTCTGCAGGGCTCATGGAGCCCTGCCTGAGTATGTGCCTCACCTCCCCGCCCCCTCCCTGACCCACCACAGGCGCGTACGTCTGCTACGGGACTTAGCCTGGCTCTCTGCTTGGCCTTGGCAGATTGGGCTAGTTGGTGTTGGCCACCACCTCTAGTGGTGAAACATCAGAGGTTAGTGATTGCTTTATGGAGGCTAATTCACCCGTGGGCTGGCACTCCTTGCCCAGACACCTGGATTTCGACCATGGGATGCAGTCAGCCTTGTCCGTTTCTTGGCAAAGGCGCACTTTGTCGATTGGTGGTGTATACCTCTGAGCGGCACAGACCAGGTGGTCCCCTGTAGGCCTCACAAAGCCCTAGTTCTGACGAGTCATTACTCGGGTCACCATAGAAGTCTAGGACACCTTACAGGCTGGCAGAACATTGCCCCGGGTGTGTGGGTGGAGACCTGGGACCATCGGTAGGAACTCCACTGTGTCTTCAGGGCCATTGAGAACCCGGCTCCCTGTACGGGCGGGGACTCCTCCCAAGCCTTGTGGAGCTCTGCACGGGCTAGGTAAAGCCACCTAGAGTGATTGGCTGGAGCTGTGGACCATAGGCAGGGGTGCAAGTACTTCTGGAACTCTAGCTCATGGTAGTAAAAGGGCAGTGCCCTAGAGGAGGCTGTGTCTCCTCCTGTAGCTTGCAGAGCTCTACCCTGGGTAGGGGCAGCCACCTTTTGCTGTAGGCGTGATCCTGGACGAGTGATTCTGCAGCACTGCTGGAACTCGTCAGGCCAGTTAGAGTGTGGCTGCAGGAGGAGTCTGAGGCTCTGCCTGAGGGTTGAAGAACTCTAGAGACGGCTATGTCACACCAGTGTTTAGAGGCTTGGAGACTGAGGAGGGTTCCTGGATATGTAACTAACACATAGTGTGAGAGCTTTGCATCCTGGTGAATTCTGGGACTCCTCCTGGGCAAATTTGGACTGGCCTAGAGGGAAGTGCCCAAAGAGCTGACCAGACAGGCCGGATGTGGTTGGCTTTTTGGCCATACGGGCCAATTTGATGAGTTAGTGCTCTGTGGACCTTTTAGTTTTGATCAATGCTACTAGCTCAATCTGCTCTAACATGGCCCATATGCTAAGAATATTCCCAACAGTTGCCTTCAGCTACTTCTCAAAAAGAGAGCTTCAAAAACTCAAGAAAACTGATTGACAAATGTGGGACTATTTCTTTATTGTCCTGCCTACTTTTTGTCCCGGTGTGACCCTGCACCTGGGATTACAGTACGCTGCATTGGGTAGGGAGAGCAATATATACAGCTGGTTGACGCCTGGGCTGATGGGGCGGGGGGTCCATGTGGACTTCTGGGGTCCCTGATCTTCAGTCAAGTCACAGAGTAGACTGCATTACCTCCCAGGGTTCGTGGACCTCTATCCTGGGTAGACAGAGAGAATTGTTATAGTTTCCACTCATTCGGTGCGTGTGCAATTTCTTATGCTGGGATTTACCCCATTGTCTTTTGCTGCGTTCAAAAAATGTAGTTCCACAAGGTTTGTGATTTTCATTTTTTCCAATCTTTTATTGTCTCAAATTCTATTGTCTCAAATTCATCAATTGATGATATAACAGGTGGTGCCGACACGTGTTTCGACCTAACAGGTCTTTTTCTAGGCTACCGTTCATAATTTTTAATAACAATGGATTCGATACATATTTGGTGCCAATGTGGTCCCAAGATCGGGCATTCACCATTGGTGATTGGGTGTATATCATGTATACACCCAATCACGAATGGTGTATATCATGTATACATCCAATCACGTTGGAGCACCAGCCTACAGGATAGGCCCACAATATGCATGTGGGCCTCATGGGTCTGAAACGTAGACCTGGGAGATGACCTGTCAGTGTTTACATTCCATTGCACACTTCCCTTATGAATCCGAAGAAGGGTGGCCAGGTCTTTTGCAAGACCTGCATTTGGTTGGTGACCTAGAGGACCATGCACGTCACAGAAGAAAGAAATTCAGATGCGGCTTCATAGGGACGGTCTCCCCTGGTTGCAGTGAGATCAGGTCATAAGATATATGTGGCAGCTGGGGCTGGGGCCCCGATTGTGCTTCCTGTTGTTCCCTGTGGATTAATCAGCTCTTTGATTGAGATAGGCCTCTCAGGGTGGTCTTAATCAGTCTTGCATGCCCCCTCTCAGTTTAGGCACTTGATTCAACCGACTCTGTATGCCATGAGAGAAAAACACACAAAGTTTCCTTGCCGGCCTCATGGCGCTTTGGCTCAGGTGAGTTAAGGCCTGGCTTTGTCTGGGAAAGGACAGCAGTGTTCTCTTTGCTGCTGGAGCCCCAGACCTTGAGCAATGACCCAGATAGGCCTTCCGCTTCTACTGATGCTGTAACTCAGACCAGTCCAGCTTTGTTGAGTCAGGAACTCAATCTGTGGTTCTCAGAGCTCAGGCCTGTGAAGGGTCAGCAACCGCGAGTCAGGTGGGGTTGGGAAAGTCATGTAACTCTAACTCAGATGAGTCAGAAGCGTTTCCATCCTGGAAGAGGCTGGGGCACATCCCTTATCTTGTAGAACTCTGCAATAGATAGGGTCAACCATATTATATCGGTTTACCCGTTGTACCTGTTGGGCCTCCTGGAGCTCAAATGTGGACAAGCAATAGGGGTTTCCATCTCAAAGGAGGTGTGGCACCGACCCCTCCTAGAGCTACAGACCACTTTCTTGGGTCTGGCAGCCACTTCACATCAATGGCTGGATCCTCAGCCGAGGGGCTTCTCCCAGAAAGTCCTTTTGCAACTCATGGATTTCGACCTCACACCCGGGAGATGGTTTGTCCAGTCGTCACACTTCCCACATGCATGTGGAGGAAGGTGACCAGGCTTTCATCTAGTCTGTGTACCCTAGGTGACAGAGGGGCCATTTCTGCCAGGTTAGCCAATTTCCTTATAGACATTTCTGGAGAAAATCATTAAATGAGCCTTCATCCAGGGAGGTGACTAGTTCAATGGCACCTCTGTCCGAGGGCCCAACTTGCTCTACTTGCGGTTCCCTGGCACAGACTGGAGCCAGCTCTTGGCCTGCGAAAGCCATGTGAGATCCTGTTTTGGTACACGCACCAGGAAGGCCCCTTTGGATCCCTGTCTTGTATAAGTAAGGGCATGACTGCCCCGAAGCACACGCCTCTCTGGGTTCATGGAACTCTGCCCCCTGGGTAGGGACAGCCAGGGCACATCTGGCGCTCAATCCCCGGTGATGAGTAGTAACCGAGGCGATCCTGCGGGATTCCTGGAGCTGAAGCTCGGACCATTTCTGTCATTTGTAGACTTTACGTTTGATTCATTTGAATTGAGTGTTTGTGCCTTAAGATTGCCATTCCCATTGTGTGTAGACTTCACTTCTATAGCTGATTATGTTAACTCCTTAAGATTAGCATTCCCAATGTGCGTAGACTTCACTTCTATAGCTGATTATGTTAACTCCTTAAGATTAGCATTCCCAATGTGCGTAGACTTCACTTCTATAGCTGATTATGTTAACTCCTTAAGATTAGCATTCCCAATGTGCGTATACTTCACTCCTATAGCTGATTATGTTAACTCCTTAAGATTAGCATTCCCAATGTGTGTAGACTTCACTTCTATAGCTGATTATGTTAACTCCTTAAGATTAGCATTCCCAATGTGTGTATACTTCACTCCTATAGCTGATTATGTTAGCTCCTTAAGATTAGCATTCCCAATGTGTGTAGACTTCAGTTCTATAGCGGATTATGTTAACTCCTTAAGATTAGCATTCCCAATGTGTGTAGACTTCAGTCCTATAGCTGATTATGTTAGCTCCTTAAGATTAGCATTCCCAATGTGTGTAGACTTCAGTTCTATGGCGGATGATGTTAACTCTTTAAGATTAGCATTCCCAATGTGTGTAGACTTCAGTTCTATAGCGGATTATGTTAACTCCTTAAGATTAGCATTCCCAATGTGTGTGGACTTCACTTCTATATCTGATTATGTTAACTCCTTAAGATTAGCATTCCCAATGTGTGTGGACTTCACTTCTATATCTGATTATGTTAACTCCTTAAGATTAGCATTCCCAATGTGTGTGGAATTCACTTCTATAGTTGATTATGTTAACTCCTTAAGATTAGCATTCCCAATGTGTGTGGAATTCACTTCTATAGCTGATTATGTTAACTCCTTAAGATTAGCATTCCCAATGTGTGTAGAATTCACTTCTATAGCTGATTATGTTAACTCCTTAAAATTAGCATTCCCAATGTGTGTAGAATTCACTTCTATAGCTGATTATGTTAACTCCTTAAGATTAGCATTCCCAATGTGTGTAGAATTCACTTCTATAGCTGATTATGTTAACTCCTTAATGTTAGCTTGTCCAACATTTGTAAACATAACATGTTATGGGTAGAGACCTTAACTTGCTGCTAAAAAGTCGTTTGTTTAAACAATCTTCGCTAACACTTTGAAAAACAATGTGTGTGATGTATTTCACTGTTTCTGTATGTCTGAATGCAATACATTTTTCTGTATTGGAATGTGAATACCCCACAAAATATGATGTATTTTGAAATTTTGAAAATTTGAAAAGTGAATAACTCAAAAGGGAACAATTCCAGATATGGTTTTCAAAAATGCTGTTGCACATACCAGTTCCCCATGAAGGTTTAAGTATAATGCCAACATTTTGAAATTCGAAGAAGACCCCTTTTGGAGACATTGCTCGTGCAAGAGGCATTTCTTTTGGGTCGAAGGAAAGCCTATTCTATGAACCCTTCACAAGACTTGCCCTGTGAACTGCCAGAAGTTGCCAGAAGTTAAGGATGGCCAAATTTGGAGACGTCAAAGTTACAGACGAAAGTAATGTTCAGTGCCATGCAACCCTCCCCATAGGATAGTATAATATAATATTGAGTGCATTAAGCTTGGCATCTAGTGCTTCTGGATCATTGGTATATGGAATGATTGTGGATGTTATTCATGCATGCAACTTGATCTCTGATTTTCCTTTATAAAGAAATCATCATCACATTAAGAAATGCCGCTGCTTCTTCTGCACACACGCCTTCCCTAAAAATATCCCTGCTCTGCCATTCGCCGAGCAGCATCGCTAGGACATTGCCCATTCAGAAGCGGGCACATAGCTGGTGTGACATGAACCAGCCTTAACAAACAGTGCCATTTTCGATGATACATCAGCTAGCGGCACGCGGTCCAGGCTCCGAGAGGCGCTAGTGTTTTTCCCCCAGCAGGTCATGTGTTATGCCGCCAGCTTGCGGTGTAATAAACACAGTTCCTTGTGTTTACAGAGGGGCATTTTTTCGTCCTGGCTTCTTCTGCCTCCTCCTCATTAATGAGGTGCCTTTAAAGCCAGTGACGTTGATTTCCCTGGGCCCGGGTCCAGGAGCCATACTTGAAGTTATCCCTGAGTACATGCCATCCTCGGGTTTTTTAGACAAAAGGGATTTTTGTGGTACATTTTTCGTCCCTAGCAGCAAAGACGTGCTTGACATACCCAGAGACCCGTGCCCGGCTCATCATTCTTGTACCCTCAAAGCAAAGTCGATGATGTCTTGGGAGTGATAGTGGGTGTGAGTGATAGATCGGAGACACCTGGGGTGCATCACCTTCTCATACTCAGCTGCCACCTGATTAAAACCTTTGAACATGAACCTGAGGCCCTTGGATACTCTCGCTTTGGTATTGCCAGCTCACCCATCTCTTGGCATGCCTGGGTGAACCTCTAAAAGCCACCACCAATCACACTTAGACGGGCATCAGCAACATTCCCAAAGTGGCACATTACGGCATAGTCGGTCAACTCTGGAGAGTGTGATGTGAAAAGCAGACAACACATTCCTGCGTCCCAACCTTCTGCCTGTCCTATTCCTTCTGTATTCTTTTCCCTCCTCCTTCCCTGCTTCTCTTCACATCTGCTGGTTTATGTGTGGTTTTTTTAAATAATTCTTTCTCCCATGTGACTGCTGCCTCTCGTACTTGCAGGTACATACCCAAGAGAGGTGTACATGGTTGCCTTTCGCATGATGCATGGGTACAAAAGCCCACTTTGATAAGTGGGCATTCTTCAATCTTATCAGCCTTCAAGCCAATAAAATGTTCTACTGATCCCATAGGGCAGTCGTCCCTTCCAGGCCTTTTTCTGTCATGTTTGTTCTCTGTATGTGAGTCAGCGCCCGTAAGCCTTCGGATACCAGGAGCGCTTTACAAATATACAAACATAAACATAAACATGTGCACCAATTAAAGTCCGCAAATTGTTGTTCTTCGCAAGTCAGATGCCTAGGACTGGCTCAAACCCCAAAGAGTAGGGATTCGTTCTTCAATTCCATCCTCCCAATTTGTGGTGCTATCACCATCAATTGGTTCCATGTCATTTCATCGCGGGATGTTTTTTCGTGGAGTTTTTACAGTGAATTTTTTATCGAAAAAACCCATCAACTTTTTTTTACATTTATTTTTGGGGGGTTACCCTACTGACCCCCATTCCCTTTCAGTTTATATCTATTACCAAAAACCCACATCCCATATGTATAATTTTTTAACCCCCCCCCCAAAAAATTCTATGGGTTTTTTCGATAAAAAATTCCCAGTAAATAACCCAGCGAAAAACATCCCGCGATGAAAGGACGTTGTACCCCATAATTAATATTCTAGAGTTTGCCCTGGGGTACTGCATATATAGAGATGTAGAGGCAATACGCCACCAAAATTCCAAGATATCCCGAGCACACTCTGGAGCCCCTCTAGTATCCAACATTACATGGTGTACTAACCTACCATTCTCCAAATCTGTCTTGGAAATACAAGTATCAAGATTGCGGTGGGAGTGCGGGAGGGGTGTGTGCTGGCTCCTAAGCTCTTTTGTACTTTTATAAATGGGATCTATGTAGAACTATTATCCTCACAATCAGATGATCCATAAGTTGGCAGGTGATAGTACCCCCCTTTTAATATCCGCAGGTGATGTGGTTCTCTTATCCCTAACACCCAGAGGCGCCAGGAAGCAATTAGAGAATTGTGTGGATTTTTGTAGCAGAAATGGTTTATCAATGCATGCTTTGAAATCTGGCCTCATCACAAGTCTCGCAGTATCCCGGCAGTAATAGTGCCGGGATACCGCCAGCGCAAATAGTGTTACTGCTACTTGGTCCGGTGCACTTTGCGCCGGATCCTGAGTAGCGGTAAGGCAGTAAGTTCCTATTGGGGTGCGCTATTAGCGTTGTGCAATTAGCATGCCGCTAATTGCACCAAAAAACGGGCGGAAAGCAGGATTTTTACCTCCTGTAAAAAGCTGGAGGGAAAACTCCAAACTTTCCGCCCAACTCCTGACAGGGCCATCCCTTAAATGCGGTGGTAGTAGCGTTACCGCTGCATTTAAGGTCTACCGTCCAACTTGTGATGAAGCCCTTAAAGTATGGTCTTTAGCGCTGGGAAAAAGAAGACATTGAAATCATTGAGGTTAGAATTGGAGGAGGGCCCCGTAGAACAGGTTGACCATCACAATGATCTTGGTGTGAGAGTAGCATCGTCCTGTCGCTGGGATTCGCATGTGGCCAAAGTGAAGGTCACATTAGCCAGCTATAATGGGGCCCTTTTGAGGTTTTCTAGTGATTTTGTAAGGGGGGGGGGTAGTTCGTGCCTCCCTGGAAGCCTACAAAGGCCAGGATAGACAGGCTGCTATCTACCGGGCAGAGTTGTAGGGGCACACGAATTGTGCTCCTTTATCCACCATTGAAAATATATATTTGAAGCTTCTTCTGGGGCTGCCTTACTCTAGACCAGGGAGGCGACTATTTCAATGGCACCTCAGTGCGAGGGCCCAACTTGCACTTCTCGCGGTTCCTCGGCACAGACTGTTCGATTAGACGCAGGGATGCAAAGCATTGATCTCATGTGCCGTTTGCGACTAGTTTATCGAGTTTATCGTTGGGTTTGCTTCCGGCCAAACGATTCTCTGTCGAAGTATAAAGAGGCTGAGAGGGATGTTTTATCTCAGGCAGGAGGACCGTCTCAGACATGGCTTCTTCATATAAAGGAAGAAATGGGCGCTTTAGGCCTCAGGGAGCTTTGGACCACCCGTCTGTTGCGACCAGTGTAGCCAAAGCTCAGGTCAAGATTGCCTCTTTAGCAAAGCTTGAACGTGACGTTAGTATCAAGGCAGGGGGTTCTGCACCCCTGACACGCCACTGTAACATGAAGGGGAATCTGGTGAATGAGGACTATTTAGATGCTGTTGATCCTAAATAAGAAAGATCATTTATACATTAAGTTCCATTTACTGATTGCCAGTCTATGCAATAAGTAGAACAATGCTGTTCCTGCGGCACATCCTGGGAGGATAGCTCAGCGGCAACGTGCTCGCCTTGGAAACAAGACGACACAAAGCAACTCAGGTTCGATCCCGGGTCTGCGCTTAGAAACCTCTGGGTATTAAGCGCGTTATAAATATGCAACTAAGTCATATTCCTGTAACTGCGTCTCAATGCCCCCGGGCTGTGGGAGCGCTTTAAAAATGCAAATAAAATCAAAAAATGAAAATGTCCAGTCCGTGGTTATTTGAGAGAGTCCACGGCTCATTTCCTCCTGATATGTCCGGTCACCTTGCGGTCAGAGCCGATATTCAGGACTCGTGGAGCTGGCACAACCACAGAGACCTTGCTAATATGTAGCAGTTCTTGTGATGTGTTAGCAGTACACTCCACATGTGAACAGCTTGCCTGGGCATGGAGAACAAGGCAGAAAAGGATGCGCTGAGTGTGCCCAGGCCATTGTGAGCCTGGAGGGTTTAGTCTATTATTGTTAACCTTATTCTCTGGATTGGGCAGTGTGCCCATTAGTAGTTTCCAGATGTTAATAGGATGATTCCAAGTGTCATAAATTGGTAGTCATGTTTTTATTAAAAATAATTTGCTATCTATATGATGTTTTATTCTTTTTATCAATATTTTGTATTTTTTCCTGGATGTGAATGTAGCTTTAATTATTGTACAAGTGGCGTGAATCTGTTATATGGTGTTAATGTGTGCTTTTATGACATTGTATGTCGAAATAAAGCATTGGATGAATGAATGGAAATGCAACTGAATTGCTGCACCCCTTTAGGACATACCCGCCTCCTCCTGCATTTGGCGGAACTACGTCCAACTAACCGGACTGACACCCACCCACGTGATGACAACACATTCCTTCCCTGCTGCATCCCTGCATTTGTTCTTAGTCTCTTTTTTCTGCTTTCCCATCTTCTCATCTCCCTCCCGCTCGTTTTCTTTCCTCCAGCAGACTAAGGTGTGGATACCCCTGGCGGAGGCGCCCTGCTCCACTGCACAGACAAGCCCATGTATTCTGAAACTACCACGGCGGTGATCTAGCCCAGTATCGCAGCCGATTAACAGAACTTCACTTCCCAATGAACATTTTGGGAATGGCTCATTTGCATACTCCATCCTGTAGCAAATGCTCATTTTGATGGGCCTCTCTATTTTCTGTGCAGCCTCTCACCTTTGTCCTCAGAGGCTACAACATGGCACCCAGTGCCTCACAAACCCCAATAAATATATTTCTGTTTTTACGTAGTGCGTGCTTTGCTGTTGAGGATTGGGGAGGTGTGGGGGTTGAGGGTGGGGGTGTGTGAAGCATAATACCTCCAGATTTTGACGTAGAATTCTGTGAATTAAATACACATTTAATAAAACAAGTATTAAGTCGCACATAGCCTTCCGGAAAGCGATAAAAACTATGCTGTTTGTATAACGAGTCCCTACTGGCCCCGTTATTCTGCTCATGGTGTGTGTTACTACTCTCCATGCGATGTAACCTCCCTGTCACTGTATGATAAACCAAACCTGTAACCTTCTAAGTCTGCATTGCAAGGATACTCGCTCAGTGTAGCCATGAGCAAAAGTACCGTGCCTGTAACTAAGACACTTTCTTGCAACAGCACCTCGATTACTATGGGCTGCAAGTGTGCTTTACAAATCTAAAAATTAAAAAAAATTTAAAAAAAATCTTGGTGAGTCCAATGTTCTAGTAAAGAAAATGAAGCTACTAAAGTGCCTCCATTGTGCCACTATGCTAAACCCTTCTGCCCTAGATGATGCATGCCTGGCTCCAGGAACTATGAACAATAGATGGTCCATATGCTTCATATCATACATGGCAGCCTGCAATACCTGTATAAAAGCCTACACAAACATGTTCTTATTACAGGCTAGTTCTGACATCACTACATGCCTGTAATAAAAACATGACATCATATCAACCTGTAATCAGTTATTACAGTTGTGTTGTGGCGTCACAATGCCAGCTGCTTCAGCCAGCACAGAGTAGACTGCTAGCACTCACTGCAGCACTTAATTAAAGCTGTGACAAGCTTTACAAATTCCTTCCTTGTAAAATTGCTTTCTTAGACACTTTTCGGCCACCAACCGACAAGGAATCGCTGTTGGCAGTAGGTTTATTTTATGTACTGCTGGAGTAGCGCATGCCTGTTATTACTTATTTTTAATCACAAACAAAACGTTCTTAGATGCACTAAACTGCCTAAACTATTTTTCTTTAATAAGTTAGTAGCTGCATGTTAGTTCTGTATCAGCAACTGGGCAATATCTTACATTAGGCAAGATGCAAGGTATGACAGTTGACGACACTGTGTGGACATGTATGTTTGGTGAATAACATACCCTTTACTAAATGTCAAGAGGATATTGTAAGTCACTTCAGAGTTCTGTGACCTTATAAAGGAACACCGCTTTCATAATTCCTTATAATGCATGGTGGGTGTACTTTATCCCATATAAATACATTTTCCAGATGATAGTTTTTATATCAAAGTACAACACTAGCTACAAGAGACATCTGTGTATCAATATTTCTAATATACACCCATGTGTGTTGTGTTTTATTATATATATATACATATATATTTGCATGGTAGATGTTTGCATCACCGTTTAACAATATCTGTATTTATACTGCTAGTTTCCAATTTCATGTGTCGTTTTATGTAAAATAAATATTTGTTTATTATTATTTTTGTTCATCTGCAGGAATTCTACTGAAATGTTTAATAATCTTTTTTTCTTGTTTTTTTACACTGAGAGCAGATTTACATGGCATAAAGTAGTACCACAAATAATTCCTTTAAAGCAAAGAGAATAAGGGAATTACTACTAGGTAACTATTTGCAGATAATGTGATCTCATCTATGAAATATGTATTCCAAGAGGAATGTATGATTGTCGGTAGGTTTTCGGGGATAACACTTTGGAAGTCACTTGTTGATCCTAAATGTCCAACGTTCCTCCACGGAGAACACGAGTCTGGAAAGGGCCATGAAATGCATCCTTAAAGATGTCCGATTGTTGGCTTGCAATGCATCTGCTTAAAGGGAAGGATGCTGAGAATCGCTGAATTATTATTTCTAGAATATTTCCAGGAATCCTCAAGCAATAAATGGTTAGGTTTCCAACTAAGGAGATTTATCTATAACATGCAGTTTTGAGTCAGCTTTAACACTGGTATGGTTGCAGATAGCTATGCACCCTATATCAGCAGCCATAAAACGTGTAAGAGTCTTGCCACCAACATTCCCGCCTGCGGAAAATCAAGATATTCATCCCAGCAAACAACTTCAGATCGACCGCCCAAGAGCTGGTCCCCTCTCATCTGCATGGTTGCAATGCCCCTCCGGAAGGCATTCCAATGACCACTCTGGCACCCCTGAGATCTGTGCTGCATGCTGCAGCATGACTCATGAAAGTTCTTTCAACCACATCCCCCGACCCACATCGAACGGCACTGGGCCCGCTGCAGCAAGCATGTATCACCTTCAAATCCCGATGCATCCACCACAAGGCCGTCGCCCTCAAGAGTCCAAGCTACCTCGCTGAGAAACTCAGCACATCTGGAGGAGTGCGATTCACCAGAAGTAAATAAATGTGCAGACCTGTGCTGCGCCGGAGCAGGAAGGAAAGAATCAATCAGAAGACAGGCCTCCTCTGTCTACACCACCAGACTCTGGAACCTCCTCCCTGTCAACACGAGACTCACCCCCTCACTTCTACATTTCAGGAAGGAGGTCAAACCCCTCCTCTTCAAGGAACGGCTCCTCCCTAACGCCCAGGTTCACACACCCTCCACTCGCCACCTAACCTGAGATTTGGTGAACTGCTCCACCAGCCCCTGTTTCCCCCCTGGTCTCTTGTACATCCCTTGCTGCCACATTGCACCCCCACAGCTGGTGTAGCTCCCTACTCCCTTTTATCTCTGCTTTCCTCCTCACTTGGAAAGAGCTCCATTTATTCTCAATAAATACAATAATAATAGTAATAATAATAATAGTCTAGCCGCGCATTGACGTCAAGATTATTATTTCAGTTTGGGGTGCAGACTAGACACTTCACGGAAATCTTTGAACAGAGGCAAGAAATAAAATGTCCAAATAAGATCTAATTTTGAAATGTTGTCTGGGAAAGTGGCCATGCTAAGGCAAACAACATGGGTCAAAAGTAGGCACTGGTAAGGCTAGTGAGGTTTTTGTAGGGGCTATGGTGAGTGCAGGACTTATGAGGAGTCTAAGATAGTCTGATCATAGTAGGAAGGATTATCTTTGCATTCAGCTGAAGACAACCACATAAAAAGGGGTTATGGAGAGAATTAGAGCTTTGGCACAGAGATTAGTCTTCTTCACCATGTCGTGCACAGCGGCTGTGGGCAGACCCCTCCCTAACCTCCCGGCATCTCTCACGTTGCTTCAGCATTGGGGCCAGGCACCAAGGGGAGCCTACTCGGACCAGGGGCACACATTAGCGGTTTGTTTGTTTCATTAAAACACTTTCTTTTTTCATAGCTGACTAACTTTAGTCCCGTAGACTGAGCTTCCTTCATTGCTTTGCTCGTCTCTGACTTGCTGCGCTCTGAGGCCTCTGGGCATGTGGCGCCTTACTGAAAAACTAAAATAAATGAATAAAATAAAATTTAATATAAAACCCATATTTGCACAGGGATCGCTTCACGCAGCCATGGGCCGACAACAAGGCTCTTAAAGCCAGAAAACTGAAAATGAATACTTGCATTGCAACGCAAGGCAGGGTCTTTCCTCCTAGCATCATGGCCACCCTCTTCATCGGCACTGGAGTGCCTCCAAGGGTTTCCACGGAAACCATGTCACCTTCTCACCGATTGGCCCACAACTCATTACATCTATCCAATCGGCAGCTGGCAGCCGACTAAGCCCCGAAGCCCCACATCAAAGGCCCCTGCCTGTGCCTGTCTGGTCCTAGGAGGGCTTGAAGGGCCCCTTCCCCCTTTTTGCCCCCTTCAGCAAACAGTGTAACAGTCCTCAGGCAGGCAACCTGTTACCACCATGAACTTGGAACTCTGCAACCTCATGCATCCTGCTGAATACCTGTGAGTGATGGCTGAAAATGGTCACTGCCTCTCCTACTGTTGAACCAAGGTGTGCCTACACCACTCTGCTTTCCTTGCCCTACTCATTCCTTCTTACATCACATTCTGTGTCCTTTTGCAAATTCTCAACTAGGTGTGTGTTTTTAACATATTCTTACCCATTTTGAACTGCATTTTGTGTCCTTTTGCAAATTCGAAGTTAGGTGTGTGTTTCTAACATCTCTGCACCCTTTTTTGCACTGCATTCTGTGTCCTTTTGCAAATTCAAAGCCTGGGGTGTATTTTTGTATTTTTTGTGTAAACTTCCTTGCACCCATATGCTGTACTAAAGTATTCCCAGTGCACCTGCTCTCTTGTGTGTCTTGGCCACTAGGCCACCTGGTGAGTTTGTGCTCTGACTGTGCTATGCAGCCCTTTCTCTTTCCTCCAACTACCCCCCTTTCATCCCTATGGCACTCACCATCTCTCCTATCTTCTCTAAAATCTAAACTATCACCTTTCTTCCATCTCTCACAAAGTCTCGAAGAATGCATCTTTAAAAAGACATCCTGACCACTAACCCTAGCTTACCTATCGCAGACACTTATGTCATTGCACCTTCCAGACAGGTCTTCACTGATATCCTCTTTTCATTCCCCTCTCCAGATCTATGGATTCCTCATCTCGTCTCTACTCTCTCTCCTCTTGATGGTGGCACTAATGGGAAGTTCTCGTGAAGGGCTTCGCATCTTCCAGGTGTATCATTAATGTCTATCACACTGGCACTATCTTGGCTCAGGGCCCTCAACCTAACCTCCTCCTCTTTGACCGGCACCTAACTTCCCTCATTAACTTCCTTCCCACTCCAGCTACTCCTTTCTCCTCTCTCTTTGTCCCCCCTCCGGTTGGAGTACCACACTCCTATATCCCTCCTCAAAAGACCTTCAAAGGTGGAGACCTCTTGCACATAGCCATGCATAATGCTCATTCTGCCATCAAACACTCTGTCGACATCTGCCTCCTTCTTGAAGACCTTGACCTCAATATCCTCGCCCTTACCGAGACGTTGTTCAATGCCAGCTCAGTCACTGCTTTGACTCCCTTCTCCCTGATGGCTATAAGATCATCTCCAAGCCTCGCCTTAACTGTGCTGGTGGTGGGGTTGCTCTTATCTTCCCTGAGTGGGTCCTTTCTTCCCTTATACCCATCCACCCTTACTCTTCCTTCAAAAGCCTGGTTTGCAAGCTGGTCATCTCCCCCACCTCCTCTCTGACCCTTGCCACTATCTACAGGCCACCTGGCTCTGCCACCCTGTTCCTCTCTGAATGGACTATCAGACATGTAACAAAATGTACAGTAGTCGATAATATGAATCCTCCAGTTGGCTTCAGCGAGCTGCTACCGATCCAATCCTGTCAACTTTCCCGCTGCCATGGATCTTGTTACAAAGTATCAATAGTAGACTCATTACAGCAATGATAGCCCCTAACTGCTGTTACAAAGTATCAGTTGTGGAGTTGGCTATATGAAACACATAGAAAACATTTTTGGCTCTAAATAGCTAGCGGTAGCAGTGCTAGGCCAGTGGTTACTGGCCTAGCCAATGAGTGTATAAGTGTATTAATATCATCAAACATTCAACCGCCTACCATCACCAGCACCCACCCACCTATCCCGCAGCACCCTCCACTTGCCTCTCTGTCTTTGGTCAAAATGCATCTCGTAAATCAAGCACTTGCTCCTGCCCCCACCTATATCACCCACTCTTGCCACCGCACCATAGCTTGCTGAACACCAACAAACAGTGCACATGCACACTGTACGGAACCTGAGGGCGTCCTCACTTCTTTTTCCCCAGGATCCTCCTCTCAGGTGGCCTTGGAAAGGCCATCAATTTTGGATCCCGATCCTGGGGATGGATATGTGAGGTAGGATCACTTACATGGAGGGAAACTGGGGAGTGGGGAGAGGACGTCCTTAGGTGAGATATGGTATGCCACGTTCCCGTTTCGGAATGATCCTTTTATCCCTCAAAGCTTTGTAGGCTACTGTCAGTCTTTTTGTTTTTCTTCCCCCTAAAACACCACCTTAACACTGGGACGAAGAAGAAACCAACTAGGAGGACACATCTTCATTTGGGTGGGATAAACATATGTCAGCCTTATATTGTTAATACACACACATATCAGTAAAGTACCTACCAAGATGAGGAAGAATCAACATAGAGTTATGCACCCTTCCTTTGATTCAGATATCCCCAAACACCACTCTGGTACTGAGACGAAGAAGAGGGCCTTGGAGTTGTACCAATAAAACAGTCAGGCATGTCCAGATAATGAGTTTCACTATGGTCAGGCAATTTAACTTGATGACGCACCCCAGTGGTCATTTTACAATTTCAATGGGCCTCAATCCAAGTCCTCCGGTAACCCGCCGTTGCTACTGGCGGGTTGGCGCCAGACTTTGACACCATTTTCGCCACCTGAGATCCTAGTGACACTGGAATATTACAAGTCTGGGATATCTGCGGCGGAAAATGTTACCCCCATTCCTGTGGAGTACCATAGGACCCCATGGGAATGGGGACTCGGAAGCACGGGCACCGTTAATAACGGTGCCATTGCTTCCATGACAGCTGTGCCTACCGGGGACGATGCGGCCGGCGGGTCAGAACTGCCGGGCGCATCTGCTCCGGCAGTCAGAGTTGTAGTCTGCCGGTCCGGAAAGGGTCTTGGTACGTTGCTACCGGCACCCTTGTTTCCGGATCGGCAGATTCGTAATGAGGCATAATGAGTATAAAAAGACTTTCCACCCAGCAAGAAGGGAAACACAGAAGTGGGCTGCAGAAGTTGGCTGGAGAGAAGCTGGCTGAAGAAGGAGGAGCGAGAGACACAGGAACCAGGAGCCGTGTTGAGGAGGAGAGAGGGATGCCGTGGCAGTGGCTGTCCACGAGAGCATCTGGAAGCCCTGCAAGCTGTCCTTGCCCGGTGCACGCATGTGGATCTGTGGGGCGCTGAAGCACAGCAGTTGCCGCAAGAGCCAGGAGAGCGAGTACTACTCTCAATCACCTCCGCGAAGGGAGAGTGGAGTCAAGGGAAGTCTGAAAGCAGTGCAAGAAGCACAGGGAAGCCGAACAGAGCTGCTGTGTGGAGTGAGTGAGTGAAAACAGGGAAACACTTTTACTGGGGCACTCCGGGAGGCTGAAACATGCACCCTTAAATATTCAATGAACTGAAAATGGTGAAAAATACTTTTGAAGGCTGAAACAAGTGCTTTAGAAAATCGAACAAACTGAAAGTTGTTATTAGCAATTCTGAAGGCTTAAACAGATACTTTTCAATACCGAATGAATGTATGTGCCGGAAGGATAGCTCAGGGGCAGCGTATATGTCTTGGAAGCAAGACAACGCATAGCAACATCGGGTCGAATCCTGGGCTCACGCTTAGAAACTGGTCTCCAGTTCATTATAAAAGAACAATTATAATTATAAACACTTTTGCAAAAGCAAGTTATGAGTACTTGGGAATAGAATGGAAGCAAAGTGGTGCAAGTCTCAGATACCACGGAATGAATTGTTTGGAACACAAGTGTTGGCCAAGCCAAGAGAATACCAAGAAGGGTTTGAGAGAAGAAAAAGTATTGGGCAAAGCTATAGGAGTTCAAGGTATTGCAGGTTAAGGGAAAACCTGTATTGGCAAGAGCCAGAAGAATACAGAAAGTGTAACAAACTGCATGGAGGCCAACCAAGCCACGGTAAAGTGTTGGAAGAGTGTGACACTAATGAAAGAGATAAGTTTCACTGACAAAGTAAAGCACATTTGTAGACGAAAAGCTGATAAGGTTTATCGGTTGCGTGACCTGTGATGGGTGGACCATGTGGTCCGACAACTGCGCCTAGACGAAGTGCCCCGCTTTATGGAAAAGGTCCATGAAAGTATCCAGAAATAAGCTTGTGTTTTCCAACAGCCACTTATGTGATTTTGAAGTCAAGAAACAGACTTATTTTTGTGAACTAGTGAAAAGTACTGATGACAAGAGAGCTGGGAAGTACCTCAAGGAATTGTATTGTTTTGAAAAGCTGGAAGATTTGAACTCTTGGAGAAGGGCACCCCGATATTTTGTGAACTGTCTTAAACCTGGGGAAGCTGATTGCAAACCAAGAGCTGGAACAAGCCCAGAACCTTCTTTCAAACACGATTTCTTTTGATGCTGACATCCCTACACATTGTATACAGTTAGTTGTGAGGGTAAGTATAGGATTTGGACAGAGACTGTTATTTGATTTGGACATTCTGACACAGACTATCCTTAGTTTTCTTTAGGTAGGGAAATCCCACCTTAACATAGGGCAAGTTAGGTCTTAATCCATCCTGCATTTTAAGTTAAATAAACCTTTTGAGTACACATTTGAACCTGTCGTCTGTGTTTACCTCATGATGCCTTCACAAATGGTGCAAGAAGTGGGATATGGCTCAACCGATACAAGTTGGGGAACTCTACCATTTGAAAAGTTAAGTCCCAGAGCATCGGACCCCTCAGCAGCCACCAAGAGTTCTATTGGGTTTGATATCTATAGCAGTAGGGAAGAGATCATTCCCGCAGGTGAAAGAAAACTGATGCCCACCGACTTGATTCTGATTCCAGCCCCGCTCCCAAATCAGGACTAGCATGAAGGTTTGAGATTGATTTACTAACTGTGGTTATAGATCCAGACGTCAGAGGGGACATCATATTGTTATTACAGAATCATGGAAAGGATCCCTTCCAAATCCTTCAGGGGGATAACATTGAACAAGGGGTGCTCGAGACAGCAGTGTTTTACAGGATAAAGGAAGAAGCCGGGAATGAGGTAACAGATCAAGGTACTCGAGGCTTTGGGGAGGCTGATGATACACCGGAGGCCCCTCAAGACCCCAAACCCAGAAGGTCAGATAAGAAGAAACTGAAACTTTTCCCGACCCAGCCTTGACCCAAAGAAACGACCCATTGTTGGTTAAAGCCTTTTTGCAAATTATACCTGAGACATGGGCTATTGTACTGCGGAGAGACTACTTCAGAGGGCCTAGTAAGAACCCAACTAGTTATCCCTAAAAGTCACAAGCAAGTGGTCCTGGAAGTAGCTCATTCCCATCTGACAGGAGGTCATCTAGGACAAACAAAGACCCAGGCCCAAATTCTCAGTAGATTGTACTGGCCAGGAAGTCATGCCCACATTAAACACTTTGTCCAGCCTTGCACAATTTGCCAGAAGACCAGTAGCCATATACCACCACCAGTTCCCTTACAGCCACTTCCAGTCATTGAAATTCCATTCTCAAGAATTGGTATGGCCACTGTTGGGCCCCTGGAAACATAAAAGTTAGGGAACAAGTACACCCTGGTAATAGTGGATTATGCCACTCGCTATTCATAGGCCTTTCCCCTGAAAGCCAATACCACCCAACAGATCCTGAAACGCCCACTCCTTGGGTTTCCCTAAGAAATATTAACAGATCACAGCTCCTCATTTATGAGCAAACTCACGGGGGAAGATTTGAAGGGAACCCTGATATTTTGTGAACTGTTTTGAACTTGGGGAAGGGGAAGCTGATTGCAAGCCAAGAACTGGAGGAAGCTCAGCACTTTCTTCCCAACACTATTTCTTTTGATGCTGACATCCCTACACATTGTATACAGTTATTTGTGAGGGCAAGTATAGGAGTTAGGCACAGACTGTTATTTGATTTGGCCTTCCTGACCCAGACTATCCTTTTTAGGTAGGGAAATCCCACCTTAGCATAGGGCAAGTTAGGTCTTATTCCATCCTGAATTCTAAGTTAAATAAACGTTTGGAGTGCAAATATGAATCTGTTGTCTGTGTCTACTTCATAATGCCTTCACAGCACATACATATACACACACGCACTTGTGAAACCATGCCTAGTCTAGCACAATAGCAACCTTTGTTCCCACTAAACCACCCATAACCCCCCCTTCTTTACTTGCAGCACCCAAAGTGCCAAGAGGCCATGCAAGTGACTAAAGTAACACATTAGCAAGGACCAGCAGCATAACATTCCTAGTGAATATGGCACCAGCAGAGCACACATAAACCTTACTGGTGTATGTCTGTCCTGTTCTGTGCATTAGACTTTGGTGCACCAGCACTCCTCATTTGGCCCCTTTGGAGGGGACCATGCTCTGCGATATCTGTGCACTGCTGTTCAGTGTTGCTGCAATGGAGCTTGCTCAGTCCTATTGGGATTCTGAACACAGCCGCCAGACCTTCAGTTAAACCCTTTCTAGGCATTTTTATGTCTAGAGAATTCCAAATTCTTCCCAGAAATTGAATCAAACGTTGAAGACGTCAATAGATTTAATTGTATTTAAAATATGACTTGCAGTTGTGGAGTCCCCGAAGTATTCTTAAACTGTCTGATGCTATGATGGCCAGATTGGGTCTTTTATTATTTCAATTGCTGCTTGTCTTCCATTTTGATTTCAAACTTAGAAACAGAAAGCAAAGGAACACTGCCTGCTTGTTACGATAAGGTTTCCCTGGGTTGTTGCTGAAGATAGCTCTCAAACGTTTAAAAATCAAAGCACTAATCCCTTTAGAAGGCACCAAATAATGTCATTTATAAATATTTGTTTTTTTTAATTGCTTGTTATTTATTATTACTGGTCACTGATATTGTGCAATGTCTTCCAACGGAGGGTTTGTCAGCATGAAAAAAACAAGCGCAGATACAAACAGGATTCTACATGCAGTATTCTTGCAGATAAGCACAAGTGGGTCGGGCTGCTGGAAGGTTTTTATCGAAAAAGAAAAATAAATGCCAATATTGCCACTGTAAGAACACACTCATGCTGACTTTGCAAAACTAGTATTTGCACCTGTAAGATCACACCTGTCTTGGCTTTGCTTTGCTCAAATATGGTCAGGATGTGCACCTCTAATAAAACATCTGTGATGGCTTTGCCCAAATATTACCAGTAGTTGCCCCTTTAAGAACACAGTTTTGATGGCTTTGTCCGAAAGTGCTAGCATTTGCCCCTTTAAATACAGAACTGTGGTAGCTTTGCACCAGAATTCCAGCATTTGCCCCTTTAAGGACACAACTCTGGTGCTCTGCCTCAAAATACCAGCATCTGTTCCTTTAAGGACACACCTATGATGGATTTGCCCAAATATTGTCAGCATGTTCCCCTGTAAGGGGATACCTGTGAAGGCTTTGCTTGAAAAAGGCAGCATTTACCCCTTTGGAGTCTTCCCCCAAAATGCCAGTGCTTGTCCACGTAAGAAGACACCTGTAATGGATTTCCCATAACATGTTAATGTTAATGTTAATGTTAAAGGTCATTTGTACCGCGCACTATCACCACCGGAGTGGTCCCCTGGCGCTCTGGCGGCTCTGAAAGAGGGGGGGGATGGTGGGTTAGTGGGTGGAGGCTGGAAAAGTGCAAGATTGCAGTGATGTGCTGTTGGCAGCCTCAGCCCGGTGGTTCCGTCGGCTGGGCCTGGGGTGCATGCGGCCGGCAGTCGTCGTGTGCTGATGTGCGAGTCTATGTGTTTTTTTGTTTTGTTGTTGCAGTGTAGTGAAGTTCGTGCGGTTTGCTGCGCTAGAGGTTTGTGGTTGTGTTTGGTTTGGAGTTTGAGAGGTGTATGCAGAGAAGGAAATTGTTAATGGTATTCGTTAGTCATCTCTATCCTGGACTGAAACCGGTTGGGCTCGTGTAATCTTACCCGACGGGATGCTTGTACACCCTGAGCCTCAGGAGGTAGGTGCCCGATTTGCCCCGGTAAGGATACATCTTCAATGGCTTTGCCATAATATGCCAGCATTTGCCTCCGTAAGACCATCGCTGTAATGATTTAGCCACAAAAGGCCTCCATATGCCCATGCAAGAATATACAATGTGCTTATACTAACTTGCACAAGCATTTTATGATTAAAGGGTATATACCTTGAATATGGGCTTTATTTAGTATGTACACCCTAAATTGTGCATGTTCTTCTGAGTTAAAAGGAATTTTCTGGTTATATGTGCTTTAATTAGGGAGGCCCAGCTGCAGTAGTCAGTATAAGTACTGATCATTGATGCCAGAAGATCCTGGAGGATGCAGCAGAATTTACTTGGTATATGTTCTTTAATTAAGGAGGCCCAACCGCAGTAGTCAGTATAAGTACTGATCATTGATGCCAGAAGATGCTGGAGAATGCATAGGAATTTACTGGGTATTTGTGCTTTAAATAAGGAGGCCGAACTGCAGTAATCCGTATTAGTACTGATCATCGATGCCAGAAGATCCTGGAGAATGCAGAGGAATTTACTGGGTACATGTGAAATGATCAATTTTCATTTAGCGCTTATCAAAATTCCATGTACTTATGAAACTTAAAAATTCACATTCAAGCTTCCAATTTCATATGTTTTAAAAAACCTACGCCGGCGATGGCGCAAAAGTCGCAGCCAGAGAATCTCTTTGTCCACAAAATCCAATCTATGAACCTGTCTTTTAAAACATAAAGTGTGAGGTGCAGTTAAAGCATTACAGTGCATTATCACCCAGTGCAGGTTATTTTCAAGCAAACAAACGCACCGATTGGTGCATTTGCGAGCATTACCTCATGGTAAGCCCGCACACCTTCCTGCGCACCTTACGCCGGTCTTCGTTGTTCTTTTCTTTCTTTCAGGCCACCATGGAAAGGGAGAGGTGCCTACACGTACGTAGTCTCTTCTCCCTGTTCCACGGTGGCCATTTGTTCTGTTTATTTTTTTTACATTTACTTGAATGGCCGCCATGGAAGGGGAGAAGGGACTACATGTAGTCCCTTCTCCCCTTCCACGGTGCCCATTTTCTTTGTTTACTATGGCTTCCATGGAAAGAGAAAACAGACTACGTTTTCCTGTCTGCTGTGGCCATTTAGTTTACTTTTTTTAACGCCGCGAAACGCAACACGTCTCACAGCCAGAAAAAAAGAAAAGCCATTAGTACCCCAGTCTAAAGGGCCAAGGTACTAAGGGCTATAAGCCCCTCAACTGCAGGTCATTACCGCATGAGGTAATGCTCCTGGGGCCTTTGTTAAGGCCCTTGCTATGCTTGAGCCTGTACCTATGGGCACTGTGGGCATTACCTTATGCAGTAGTTGCCCGCAGTCTCAGGGCTTATTGCCAGATTAACAAATGTTTCAGAGTCTCTTCTTCATGTATATTCCTGCAGAATCTACAATTAATGCTATTGTTCGATATTTGCCCTCTCCATAGAAGAATCTGTATGGTAGGATATAAATTCATTCTAAATCTTAAAAATGTTTAAATAGGGAGCAATGACACCCAACTTTGTATGCTCATACTTTAAGTGTGCTAAAGATGTGTATCTATCCAAAGTATCTACAGTGGACAACCGATCATTTTGGTACATCACCATCCCCGGCATCTATTCTTAATAAAATTCCAGAACAATATTCCAACAAATCACTAGCACACCTTTCCCTCTTATTTCCTTTAGTTTATGAAAGTCATAGTAGATCGATTTTTTTGGAGGATCAAGTATTTTTAGGTGAAGCGATCATACACCATTCAGCACGCACCTTCAATGATTTTCAGGTTTGAATCTTATCACTTCCACTGGGACACAATTGGCTAAATGTAACACCTGTCTGCATATGTAAGCCTCAAAATAAGCAATGGTGACAAGAACACACACATGCATCACTTCCAGTCCACTTAGGAACCACTTTGCTCTCGTAAAGTGCAAAAAGTGGTGGTTTCAATGGAAACCTTTGAAATTTGTAATCGATTTTTAACATTTGAACTGAGAGGGTGGTGCCCTTTATTCTTAGAAATTCTATAATATACTTTTTATTTGGTTTTAGTGGTTTTATTGGAATTTATACCATGCACGGCTGCCATTTGCATGCTTTGCAGGCACTTTGCAGTATCCCCAAGTGAGTGGCGGGGGTGGTTAGTGGGGATCGAGACAGAAAAGGCAGGCTAGTGTTGCTGCTGTGTGGATGCGTGCATTTCAGGGTAACTTCGGTACTGTGTGCGGGTCGGTTTCTAGGTGGTCCATGTGAAGGGCATAGTGCGGTGGTGTTCTTGGAGGCTTTATAATGTTCATGTGAGTTTGCACAAGAACTGTAAGGGAAGGCAGGGCACTGCAATATGGAGATCACTACGCTGATCATTTGGATTATGTTTAGCACCCTGCTGCCAGACAATGGGGTTCTTAGTTGACGGCGCCCTTCCATCTCGAAATTGGGTTGGATAGAAATGGGTTAGAACCTGTCCCACAGGTGCTGGGTCAGTGGATATCATTTTAGATAAACAATTGTCAATAACTCAAACTAGTCTGAAGAGGTTGGCCACGGGGTGGGTATATTGCAGAGTTTGCCCACACGTGTTTCGACCCTCCTGGGACTTTTTCAAGGCATGTGTTGGGTATTTGGTACATTGGTGTGAGCGATGACCTCTGCAACCCTGTTAAGCTGGAGAGGCCTTCTGCAATCTGATGGGCAGTCTCTGCAATCTTTCGAGGCATAAGAACTGGTCTTGAGTAGAACTTCCCCGGTTCAATATTTACTATTGAAAGGTGTTGGAATTACAGCCATGGTTTTCCACATACCCGTCTGACATTTTTTCACACCTGTTGCCTCAGGTACAGCCTGGACTGAGGGTAGTGTATCCAGGAACCTAGTCTTCCTCTTTTGACTGACCTCCGATATCCAGAAATGCACCGATCTTTGTAAAGGATCTCATCTGTTGTAATTCTAAGTAGCGTGATGGACAGTGTATTCTGCACACCTGGCCTCTCGTCATTCTGGTAAATAACAGTCGTCACCATCACCCAAAGTAAAGGCACCCATACAGATGCTGCCAACAAATTAGGCCCAAAATGCAAACAGTCGTCTTCAAAACTGACATGACAACTGACCACAGATTTCTGCAGCGAGTGCTCAATACACTGAGCTATTTTACCTGTGGCCACGTTGAAAAGAATTTTCGGGCTTGGTTCGCTCTTTACAACACTTTTTCTTTGTCTCGGCCGTTTATATTGCTTTTATAGCGACTGTCCTACACGTTAGAACAGAATGCCACAATCTAAACATAAAATAATTGAAAAAAGACTTTCATAAAATGTTTCAATGAAACATCTACATGAAGTTAACATTTCTAAGGCATGCATTTCTATTAATTACTAGCTGTAACAAGAAAGAAATAATAATAATAATAATAATAATAATAATAATAATAATAATAATAATAATAATAATAATAACACTGCCCTATTTATGCTACTTGACCTTTCCTCAGCTTTTGATTTATAGACCATGATCTCTTGGCTGAGAGATTGAAATCCATTGGCAATAAATTGGTTTAAATCTTTTCTAGGTCCAAGAATGGCCGCAGTCGTAAAGGCCAATTTCAGCTCCCTGAAAACACTTCTGACCTGTGGTGTGCCACAGGGTTCATGCCTGTCGCCTCTGCTCTTTAACATTTTCTCAAAACTCATAAGCGATATGCTTAAAAACTTGGGTGTTCAATTCACAAAGTATGCTGATGATACCCAGCTGATCTTTGAATTATCAGATTCCTATGAAAAGGGCGTGGAAAGAATAAACAAAGTGTTCAATACTATCCAAAAGTGGATGGCAAACACCTCTTTGGCCCTCAATGAGGCAAAAACAGAACTCTTAATTCTTGGCAAACCTAAAAGAATAGGGAAATTAGATCAACAATACAAAAAAATCAAGCATGTTAAGACCTTGGGCATTTTTATCGACTCACATCTCTCGTATAAGAGACAGGTCTCCTATCTTAAATCCACATGCGCCTTTTACATCACTCTCATATGGCAAATTCAACCATATCTATCACAACAAAATCTTGCGCTGATTGCAGGAGCTATAATTAACTCCAAACTGGACTACTGCAATAGTCTCTTGATGGGTACTGTGGGATGTATTGACCCACTCTGCTATGCTATGCGGCATCACCCTGCCAGTTATGGGGAAAGAAACAGCAGCAATGGCGGCAAAACCCTTGTGTGCGCCAAAAACCTACAAAAAACCTACTAAAACCGTGTGCTTCAGCACACAAAAAGAGGGATGCACAACCTGCCACCCATGGTACATGTGCGGTGGAATAGAGCACACCCTGCAGAAAAGTGCCAGTGAGCTCCATGACCAGCAAACAGAGTGCAGATAGAGAAGCAGCACTGTGCAAGTGAAACCCCAAAATGGTCCTACAAATGACATTTGCTTTGTTGCCAAAAAAACCTCCAAAATGCCCATAACCCAACACTTTTCAACATTCATAATCTTGCCTGGTGCTACAATTCATGTATCAAATGAAGCATTGTGAAACATACAAGGTCTGTGAACTGACTGCCTATGCCAAAATCTGAGTGCAGTACCCAGGGACACCTGAATGACAGCTGTCAGATGAGTACTGATGATACTTTAAAAGTGACCTAAAACTAAAAAGTCTGCTGCATTAAAAAACATAAGCAGGATTGTTGCCAAAAAGGAATACAGATTTGAGTTGTGTTTTTTTCCCAAAGATTTTAAGGCCAAGAAAGAAATGTATTTATGTTTGATGTAGCACATTTGGTTTTTGTTTGGTTTAAGGAGTTAATTAGCCTGGCTGAAGCTGCAAGAAATGTAAAAGCAGGTTTTTCTCCCAGAAGGAGGGCCTTCCTCTCAGCAGAAACTCAATGGGAAGTGTTAATTGCGGGTCAGAACAGAATTTTGTCTACAGAAAGCGAAGGAACAATGACAAAGCTTCAGCCCAGGACACTGGAAGTGTGAAGGGGGTCGTAAATGGCTTCTGGAAGGAACAAGCAAGGAGGGGGATGACCTGGACTGCAGGGAGACAAAAAGGGGCGAACCATCTGTTGCTAAACATGAACAAAGAACACATTTTTAAAAGACTCATAACTTGCTATTCAAAATGGTGAAAAATATAAAAAGGACAGAGTTGTTAATTTAATTTCTGGCTGCATGTGTGAAGAGGCGGTAGAACTGTGTGACATGTTCTGGACAGGTTTGGTAATATGTGTGGTTTTATGCAAAATGTATTATTGTTAGAATTGTGAAAATGTACACATATATCCCTATGTTAAACATGCACATTTGTGGGAATTTGCATAAAATTTGGAAATTGTGTTCATAGCAAAAAGGGCAAAATTCTGTAGAAAGTTGAGACAAGATCCCACCACTGCGGGGTTTTGAGGAATAGCTGCTACGTAAAATATGGCATCTTTGTGTGTGATTTGTATAAAGGTGACCAATGTAGAAATGTACATTTAGTATCAAATCTGATTTTGAGACCAGTGGCTAAAGGGAGGTCTCTGAGGACTGTGAAGCAAATCATAAAATGTGACATCATCCGGCCTTGATCCAATCACTCAAATTGCAAGGCGGAGATGAAGTGTGGTCCTATCCCAGCTCACAGGGGCAAGCTTAGCTAAGCCGGCCCACACAGCCCCTTTGTGATGTCATTCTATAGCATAAATAGAGACAGCTGACAACACATAGGGACTCACTGATCCAGCCACTTTCCTGATTCCGGTGAAACACTCTGATCCAGCATTCTACATCCAGCTTTAATATTCTTCCAGATCCAGATGCCAAATCTCTTGCCAGCAATAGAGACTATTGATTTCCAGCAAGGCCCAAATCCTCAAATTGATTCTCTCTACCCAGTAAAGCGCTGGGTGGTGTGAGAAGTCCTTTTGAAACAGTATCCTGAAATTCTCTGGCTTGCCACCACTAGGCTTGCCTGAGGAACTCGCCATCCAGCTGACTCAAATACCCACAGACTAGGAGGGCAGATCCTGTGCAAATCCGGCGACCGGCATAGCTGATCCAGTACCGTGCCTGATGTGCTGTCTTTCCTAGACCAGACCCAATCCTATAACCAGAGCTGATGGTCCATTTAAAAAAACTTATCCTGTGAGTATTAATGGGAAGAACTGTGGCCCATAGTATATTTGCATTGTCTTATCCCTATTTCAAACCCGTCGTATCTTTCATTCAGAACCAGTATTGTTAAGAGTTTCTTTGCATTATCTTATCCCTATTTCTAACCCATCCTATCTTTCATTCAGAACCAGTATTGTTAGGAGTATCTTTGCATTGTCTTATCCATATCTCAAACCCATCCTATCTTTCCTTCAGAACCAGTATTGTTAGAACCATCTTTGCGCTGACCCTTTTCCCATCTGAAGAAGTCGAGTTTCCTTAGCAGGTGTGTCACCCTGATCAAGTGACTGTAAGATCACTTTGTGGTATTCGCTTTTTCATAGTCATCCTCTAGTGTAAGCAAACCCATTTGTCATTTTCAAAAGTGCATTTCCGTTTTCCATTCTTGCGCTTATCTCGCAAAAACTACCTTTACTAAAACTTCTATAACTCCCTCAATTTGTGAGATAGAAACACAATCTCAACTCCTACTTGTACCTAACATCTGTAGCTATCCATAGAACCCGTTATCGCGAATATCGTGCAATGAAAAGTTTGCCGCGATTTTAAAAATTTGAAAGGCTTACACGTGTAAAATAGCTCTAAACTGGTTCCAACTTGGATTTTAAGATTTCAAATGTTTTCTTTGGACTAAATCATTGCTTGTGATTGTGTGCAACTGTTCAAAGCGGCTCCCATAAGAATTTATAACAAATTTAGGGCCTCATTACACGATAGGCGGTAAGGGTTTACCGGTACCGGTAAGGGCACCGGTACCGGTAAACCCTTACCGCCTTACTACGAGGTCCCTTTGCGGGACCCGACCTTAACGCCTGGTGTAGACCAGCCGTTAAAGTTGGGACCCGCAAAGGGACCTTGGTGCTAATTACGGTACCGCAATTTGCGGTACCGTAATTAGCTCCTTCCCCATTCCCATTGAGCCCTATGGGGCAAAAATGGGAATGGGGAAGGGCCATGGAGAAAGGGGGAATTACCACCCCACCAACCTTGGAATGGGGTGGTAATTCCCCTTTTCTCCATGGTGGTACCGGTATGGTACCGGCGGCAACCATGGTGCTAATACCACCATGGTTTACCGCATTCCGTGTAATGAGGCCCTAAGTCTTTTTGACCACATTTGGTGGTTTTGCCCAGTCAATTCTAAAGACAATTGTAAAAGCCATCTGACAGCTGAAAAGTCAATTCCATTTTTCTCTTGTGTTTTATGGGGGAAGGTGGGACTGATATTCTGCTTAATTTGTGCTATTCCTGAATACTAGCTCTTTCCTCCTTTCTCTTTACATTGCCTATTGGGGGTTGAGGGGTGTTGCAGGGAGAACCTCTAGCCATAGTGCTATCGGATCTGAACCAACACAAAAATATTATTTTCTGTGCTGCATTTGTTTTTGTGCTCGTTCCTTACTTATTCCTAGTGTATTAAAGATATTCTTCAGTGTTCTATCACCCCATCGTGATTGTTGTGTACCTATTAATATATATTGTGATTACATTTTAAATACATAAATAAATATTGACCTTTGCAAACCAGCCTGATTCCTGGTTCGGTGGGACCGGTTGGGGGGGCTCCAGGAGAAGGGTGTGATATGAGTGGTATATCGTTCAGAATATTGAATTTATAGACAAAAATAAATAAGGGTTTCAGTTGTGCACTGCATGCCGAGCTTTGACTTGGGTGTGTGCCGGATTGAAATCACTTACAGTACCTCTAAGGCTAACATCAAGTGATTGCAGACCATTCAGAATGGTGCAGTTAGGGTGGTCTGGGGCTTGGGACGGCGGGAGAAAAGATCAGTTGCCAGGAAAAAACTTCAATGGCTACCAGTTCAACAGCGGATAAAATTCAAATGCTCAGTTATGACCTTCAAATGTCAGACAGGCATTGCTCCTAATTATCTCACTAAGAGACTAATTAAGGCCCCGGCTCAAAGAACTCTACGATCTAATGGAAAAACTTATCTGCAACAACCACGGAAAACCTTGGAAAGAGTTGGTTGCACAAACTTTACTCACTGGGCTATGATGATTTGGAATGCTATGCCATCTCCCATAAAAACAGCACGTCTCTTACCATCTCTAAGAAACTGCTTAAGACATATCTGTTTGACGAAGGAGAAGTCTAATAGAATCTCTATCTTGTTCTCTTTGTAGTCCTGTGTTTTACGTTGTTCTGTCTCCGTTGTGAGTGTTCTGAGGCCTATGGGCGATAGGGCGCTATATAAAATCCAGAATAGATAGATAGATAGATAGATAGATAGATAGATAGATAGATAGATAGATAGATAGATAGATAAATAATACTATTTTATTTTGCTAAAGAAATTGTCATGTATAATTTAAATGCAAATAAAAAAGAAATACTATTAAAACAACCAGCAATGGAGCCGTTTTACTACAGTTGATGTGCTGTCCATCCTCCTATACTAAACTTATTTCCTAGCCGTAACCAATGCCTGTTCAGGGACTACCAGTCCTCCACCCCGCTGTTAACATGTTCGTTTTGTATCACAGTTCCCAGGGCTTCCGAGCTGACCCATGGCGGACATGAAATTGCATTGATCAGACATGTTATGTTATCTTGTCTTGTCTTATACCGCACACTGGGGTGATCTCCATGTGGTCACGTGGCTCTGCAAGAAAGAGGGCGGGGTGTGTGAGTGAGGGTAGAATGATAGCATAGGTTCAGAACCCGGAGGAACTGGCTTCTGTGAGACTGCGTTTACACTACTGTTCCCTAACACTGTAGCCTCTTGCTATTCAGCGCCCCATTGTTTCCCAGCAGGTTTGTGCTGTGTAACAGCCAGTACACACATGCATGTGGGGCTGCCCCACATCAGCAGCAATTTTTTTTGGGGAACCTACAAAACTACAAGTACCATAATGCAAAGGAAAAAGCAGGACTGCAGGAAGTATTCACACCTGAGGTGGGGCAGCTTCAGAGTTGTTGACACGATTCGCTGTTACAGGGGGGCAGCGATCCAGGTTGCTGCACCCTCTTCTGGCTCCATTTAACAAATAACAATACACATATGTTATTAGTATTGGGAGATAAGAACTTGGGAGGGCGGTATTAAGCACCACTGCTAGGCGTGAGGCTTGAACTGTAAACCAACATTTGTCCGGCACCTTTGAAACGCAAAGTGAAATCGGTGCTTGTTGACACACGGCCTAATGGCCTAATGGTCTCTGCTCGCCCAGTGCGCGTGTTTGCTTCGGCTCTGTGTATTGTATACTGTAACAGCAGCTAACTAACTGGAACCAATCACACGATGCAACACTGCTGTTTACTAACACGTGAGTATAAACATACAACACAGTGTAGGCACACGCAGTGCCAGTTTCCCCATGTGGCTGAGGGCTCTGCAAAGCTTAGTTCCAGCTGCCCTGCCAGCTGACTGATCAGGCTGCTGGTGACCTTGTCTGGACAGGCCATGTATATAGAACACACGACAAACATAATTCTAAAACTGCATCATATAACGGAACTTTAATTCTATATGCTACTTTCACAGGGATGTTCAGGTGCTTCTCATCCTCGCCGGCCCACAGCCGCCCACCCTGCCAGTGCCAACACTTCTGCAACTATAGCGCTACATGTCGCCTTTCCACCCACTCTCGGCGCATGTCTGCATTGGGCATCACGGTGCAAGTCTGGGCCTCGTGCTGATTGACAGTCATGGTTGCCTGATTGGTTGTTTCATCTGAATTTTAATGAGCACCACCAGTAACAATAATTTGTTATTTATATAGCGCTTTTTTTTAACCAAAGCACTTTACGTAGGACATATTTGCATCCATTATTATTATTACCCAATAAAAACTGGTACTTTATCATTCTCGGAAGGATGAAACGCTGAATCAACCTTGGTGGGATTTGAACCTGCGACCTTCAGATCAAACACAGATCTCAACACCCAAGCTTATCTTATCTTAAAAACACTTTAAGAGCGCAACATAAGCCCAAAGGCACCTTGCCACTAAGCTAAAGAAGTAAGTCTGACCAGGGGATGAGAACTAAAACAAAAAGGTCTTCAGAGCCCAACGAAATGGCAGGTGGGCCTCAATGTTACGAACGGAGAAATGTAGTTGGTTCCAAGCCTTCGCAACCGCCAGGGAAAAAGCATGCGGGCAAGCCTGGCCCTCTCAGGCTGCAGGGTCTTCAAATCTTGAGAGCGGAGTGGCCTAGTAGGTTCATGCATGCAGAATTTTCGCTGGAGAAACTCCGTTTCAGATTAGAAGAGGCTTTATGGACCACGCACAATGCCATACACCTTATCCGCTGCTCGGCAGGGAGCCAGTGGAGATTACGCAACAAGGGAGTCATATGGGCACCAGATGGGGGGCGAAGTACAGCCCTAGCGGCCACGCTTTGTGATAGTTGGCAACGTCTAAGCAGATGTTTCGGGAGGGCCAGGTAAAGGGCATTGCAATAATCAATATTGCTGATGCCCAAGGAGGAGACCACAGAGGCACGAAACCTCAGGGGAATGCAGGGCAGGACTTTACGGAGAGTCCAGAGTTTAAAATGGCCTTTTTGGCAGGCAGAAGAAACCTGATCAGACATCGACAAAGAGGCTGAGATTTTAACCCCTAAATCTTTCACAGAAGTAACTGGCAGGGAAAAGAGGCAAGACTCTCATGCCAAAAATCAGGGGTCCAGAACAGAGAGGGCGTTGCCGTACCCACCACCAGCACCTCTGTTTTTTCACCATTGAGCATAAGCCAATTCAAGGCCATCCAATCTCCAATAGCTTGCCGGCAGCTCCTCAGTCGATCCGCTGACTCCGGTTGGTTAAGAGCCAGCTGCACAATGATTTGAGTGTCATGGGCCTAGGCATAACACAAAAAGCCAAAAGCATGGATGATACTCAAAAGAGGTCAGATATAAAGATTAAACTGAGTTAAACGCTGAACCCACTGAGCCATTTTACCGGCTAGTAGGGTCAGATGTCTAATTGGCAGGTGGGCTATGGGATGAAAGCTATGCTTCGCTTACCCTGTCTGGAAAGCGAGGGGCACTTAGATGGGCCTCATCACGACTTTGGCGGTAACCCTTAAATCTGGCGCTAGCGCTATTACCGCCAGATTTAAGGGTCAGCCAAATCAGGGTTTCGGCAGATTTCACCCCAGTTCTGAGCTGGGGGGAAATCCGCCCAAAATTTGCGCTCATACCGCCGGCGGGAAATCCGCCGGCAGTATGAGCGTGAAATTTCCCCATTGAGCCCAATGGGGAATGGGACATTCCCGAATGGGCTCAATGGGGAATGGGGAATACCATTACCGCCAAACTCGTGATCCAGCGCTATTAGCGCTGGGGGGTTCGGCGGTAGGGCAGATAGCGCCGGCACTAATAGCGCCGGCGTTACTGCCCAAGTCGTGATGAGGCCCATAGGCTGGCTGCCAGTTCAGGCCAGACGGGACCAAGCTGGAGCTCTCCTTCACCATGCCTTGCTATGAGCTTCACAGAAACTCAGTGAAGAGAATAGGGGCCGTGCTGGGTCTTGGCAATGCCCAATAGAGATTAGAGTAAGCATTCTCCTACTCACTCTCAGGCCCAAAACAGCCAGAAGTGGCCATGTTCGATAGGCCAGAACGAGGCAACTACGGGCCCCCTGAAAGGAGGATGGGTTTAGCTTTGATGGTTCCTCTGGGAGCAGCTGGACTGGCCCACCTTGGGCTTCTTGAGCACTGCTAGGAGTTTTATGGGGATGACCTAGTGGTGCGGGAGGCTAGACCCCTCTTGTGCTGTGGTTGGTCTCTTCTGTGATGAATCAGCATAATCCAACCTTTTTGACCCATCTTTTATATAGGATGCAGTTAGTTGCTCGTTTGAAATTAATGTGACAGGGTCGTCACGGTTCCCATGGGTGTAAAAAGTCAGATTACCAAATGGGGATCGGGAAAGAAAGGAGCAGGACTGCTATAAAGCAAGAGAAGGGCCATTTTCCAATGCATGTTCCAATGTATTTTTGGCACCTTTGATGGGTGGAAAAGGTGGAATGCAAGACCTAAGACATTTCATGGAAGTGAGGAATAGTTGAGCTTGTTACAGGGTAATGTGATAATCGTATCCAAATGGTGCAGAGAACAGCACAGGAGCTTTCATAACTCCCTCTCGATAGGGGTGGCGCATCCATAATGGGCAACGGTGCTCACGCCCACCACCGATAAGAGACGAGCCGAGTTGGCCATTGAAAATACTGGCCACTCCCTCCGCTGCAGCAAGCAGCTGAGGGCGCGCTCCTGGACTGGGTTTAACTGTTGATCGGAAAGTGGGCACTCCTTGCAAAAGACAACGTCATCAAACCAGATAGGATGCAGTGCACGGCTATTTTTTGGAGATCTTCTGGGCCCTCGTCCCTTTACACTATGTGCATAAAACATAGTGTTTTTAGCTTGATCCTGTATTCCACTTGCAGGCAATAGCGAGCTCAGAGTGTGAGAAGGTCCTGTTATGGATAGCTGAAGCAGAGTCTTGCAGCCAGGTGTGTGAGATGATCCCTTTCATCTCACACAGTGAGATGGAGTGGAGTCGGTCCTGATAAATTCTGGTTTCACCATCACCATCGTGTGGCCAATGCTGGATTTAACTTTTATGGACTTCATTCATTTATGGTGCGTTACCCATTCTCAACTCTCATGCTAGACTTCCTCTGCATCTTCTGCTCATGGTGGCCCCTGAATCATGCTGTTCCCATCTTCATCTTGTATCCTGGCTTGCAACATTATGAGTTACTACTGACTTCTGCAATTGTATTCACTCTCCCCTCTTGCTTCTCCACTCTTTTGACCGCTAACTCTCTGTTCTCCCCTCCTTTCCCTTCTCCCTTTTCCTATTTCCTGCCCTTACTTTCTTCTATGCACTTACTCTATCAGAATTGTCCCTGGACCTAGTATGATAGCAATCTCGTCTGTCTCCTCCCCCCTCCTCTTACTGTTTTTTTCCTCCCCACCCTCCCTCCAGTACTATCTGAAATGTCGTGAGGCCTAGTATGATAGTCGCTTGTTTTGTTCCTCCCCTACCTTTCTGCGCACCTCTCTGTTATGAAGACGCAGGGGAAGACAGGTAAGATTCATCATTAGCATTTATTATAGTTAATAAGTAGGAAAGACCCCCAGCAACAGCAGAGGTTCTCTTCCTCACTGAAACTCCTCCAACTGACACAAATAGAACATAAACAAGAAACAAGCAAGTCAGGTTCTATGACATCATATAGAACGTGATGCAGCAGGGAACTCTACATGCACTTAGTACAGGCTACCTGCTACCTGGGAAAAGCATCACAACACATCTTCCCTTTTTTTTTTTAAATCAATTCAACAGAACTCATCTTGACAATCACTACTGGGGAGACCCACTCAACCACCCCAGCTTTTTCAATCACACCCGACTGCAACAATTTCTCTAATTCTTTCTTTACATTATCCCGTAGGGCAAAAGGCACCGGCCTGAGCTTTGCCACAACGGCGTACTGCCCTTTCTTAAAATTATTTGGTGTTGAAATCCCTTCACTTTTCCCAAAGTCTTATCAAACACTCTACCATATTCTGAGGCATACTTACTGGAAACTCGGGACACCTCTGATACTTGTAACACTTGTTCTGGGTGATTGGGATCACCGCTGCCTTCACCAGTCAGCTGAGGGAGGGTTTCGAAAATTCTTTGACCCTCGTATCCAACAAAATGTAATAATAAGGCCACTTTTCTCTCACTGGAATAGGACGTTCCCCCAGCAGCTTTCATATAGTGTAAAAATCCTTTGCGCCATTGAGGCCAAGCTATCTTCGCCGATCCCGGAATCGGCATAAAAATAGGTGGGCCCGCTATGCCTGGTAAAGCTGCCATGACTTTGTGCGTGCAAGTCTATGCTTCCTTGCAGACTCCCACACTTTGCCAAAGTTGGAATCTCAGTGTTTCTCCCTTCAGGTTCGCCGTGCACCTCTATCACAGGGTTAGCGGTAATGAAAATCTTCCTCTGCAACACACTGGTATGTTATAGATGGGTGATGTGTGCTCCAATGCGTGCGCACACTACAGCAAACTGGTTGCTTCCCTTCACGTTCCGCTTGTACCTCAGTAAGCAGGACTTGTGCCTCAGTAGGTAAGTTCACGGTGGTTGCCGTCCTCCAACCCCGTTTGTCTTGTGCCTCTATACAGAGGTTCATGGTAATCAATGTCCTGAAACCTTCCCACCTCTTCTTAAGCAGGAAGCAAATCTTCGGGTCCCGCTGGGTTCTTGTGAGCGAAACGGGCAGCTATACATGGGTAGATGTGGAAAACATAATTTACTTGTTGTATGAACGGCACACTGATTTATGCGTTGGCAGCCGCTCAACGCCGTGGGCAGGCGGAGCAGCCTGCCGGGTATCAGGTCCACTCTTGTTCTCCGATGCCCCGCTCATGTAGCAGGCCGCTCGACACCGGGCACTGGTGGAGCAGCCCACGAAGAGACGCGGCGGGCGCAGCTGATCCTCTCTTCTCCGGACCGATGCCCCCCTCACGTAGCAGGCCGCTCGACACCGGGCGCTGGTGGAGCAGCCCACGAAGGGACGCGGCAGGCGCAGCTGATTCTCTCTTCTCCGAGCCGCCGCTTCAATGCCGAGGCGAGGCGGAGCAGGTCGGCAGATCAGTTCGCAAAGGGACACGGCTGGCACAGCTGGTCTTCTCTTCTCCGGGCCGCAGCTTCAACGCCGGGGCGAGGCAGAGCGTATCGGCAATACAACTGCTGGGGGTCTCCTGTCTCCTCTACATCATCCCATCCTCGTCGCCATTGTTATGAAGACGCAGGGGAAGACAGGTAACATTCATCATTAGCATTTATTATAGTTAATAAGTAGGAAAGACCCCCAGCAACAGCAGAGGTTCCCTTCCTCACTGAAACTCCTCCAACTGACATAAATAGAACATAAACAAGAAACAAGCAAGTAAGGTTCTATGACATCAAATAGAACGTGATGCAGCAGGGAACTCTACATGCACTTAGTACAGGCTACCTGCTACCTGTGAAAAGCATCACAACACTCTCCTTCACCTTTTGTTTTTCTCCGGCTATACCAGAAATGTTGTCAGGCCTAGTACGGTAGTTGCCTGTCTGTTTCCATTTCCTTCCCACTCTCCCCCTCCCTTCTTTATCTATGTCTTAGCTCTTGCACTATCTGAAATGTCATCAGGCCGAGTACGATAGTTAATTTCACATCCTTACTGTTTATGGCCTGTAAGAATGTCATTGTATTTTCCCTTGTTCCCTCCTTTGCCTTGAAGCGCTTTGAAAGATATTGTGTATAGGCGCTATAAACTATCATATCATATCATATCATATCCTGTTTTGGATAGCTGTAGCAGAGTCTTGCAGCCAGGTGTGTGAGATGATCCTGTTTTGGATAGCTGTACCAGAGTCTTGCAGCCAGGTGTGTGAGATGATCCTGGTTTGGACAGCTGAAGCAGAGTCTTGCAGCCAGGTGTGTGAGATGATCCTGATTTGGATAGCTGAAGCAGAGTCTTTCAGCCAGGTGTGAGAGATGATCCTGTGTTGGATAGCTGTAGCAGAGTCTTGGAGCCAGGTGTGTGAAATGATCATGGTTTGGATAGCTGAAGCAGAGTCTTGCAGCCAGGTGTGTGAGATGATCCTGTTTTGGATAGCTGTAGCAGAGTCTTGCAGCCAGGTGTGTGAGAGGATCCTGTTGTGGATAGCTGAAGCAGAGTCTTGCAGCGAGGTGTGTGAGAGGATCCTGTTTTGGATAGCTGAAGCAGAGGCTTGCAGCCATGTTCTGGATTCTCTCTAGTCTATCTAGGACTTTATTTTGGAAGGCTGGTGTGGATTATGTTGCAATAATCCAGACGAGGGATCACTATAACTAGCATAAACTTCACTTTGTGTTCAGACGAAAGCTGTGCACCACTTTTCCAGAGAATGGAAGTTGGAAATTCGAGCTCTTAGTCTGAGGAGCAAACGAGAATTCTGCATTAAAGATGAACCCACATACTTAACTCGTGGAGTTACGTCTAAGATTCACTGTCCATTTCAGAAGAGGGGATTCAAGTGTAGTTTTTCCTAACACAAGCATCTTGGTCTTCTTTCCAGGGTTGTCCAACTTCAGGCCTCGAGGTCCGGATCCAAGTCGGATTTTCAGGATACCCCTCATTAATATACATGAGATAAATTTGCATACAATGTTTCTAATAGTATGCACATTTTTGCTCATCAATATTAATGAGGGATATCCTGAGAACACATCAGATTTCCGTCTGTCGAGGCCTGGAGTTGGGCCACCATGATTTAGACAGATGCAGCTCTCTTTTCATGCACATTTTTATAGACATTCAGGCTTGATAGTCTTAATTCTCAGGAAGTTTTCCAGTTGGAAGATGATTTGGATCTGACCAGTCCATTTGTAGCTGAAGCTGGTACTACCCAAGGGTCTGGCAGCAGAAGGCAGGGATAATCCCAGCTGCACTCTGTTGGTAACCTTGCAAGACGAAGATTTCGCTCAAATCATCCAGGCTTCTTGGCTTTGATTACTGAGGAACCACTGGATTCCCCGGCCACTCTTTGAGGCTTTTGAGAAGGCTCATGTGACCACAGTGTTGTCTGTGGCTGACAGATTCAGGAGTGTCGTAGCCGCTTCCTGACCCTTATCAAGTCTGAAATCTGATTGGCCTTTTATTAATTTTATTAATTGTTGATTGTCCACCTACTGTCTGTGTGAATTCAGATGTGGCCTTGCCCCTCCTGTTTGTTGTCAAGTTTGTGTTAACACCAATACGTATTCATTGTTATGGGCCTCATATGTTAACTATAGCAGGCCCTCAAACTTTTTTTCTCTATCTGATTTAAAAGCAGGCTCAATTCATTTAATTAAGAGATCCTTCACAGAAAGGAAACAGACGCACTACAAAAACTGGTCTCAAAAACAAAGTCGGCAGGAGGCGTTTTTTAATTGAAAATTTCGATTTCCACAAAGACATATTCATAGACCCATCATGAAACACTAAAAACAGGACTTTCATCTCAGTACCTGTCCCATATAGTCAGGATGGGTTCAAAGGTAGTGTTGGTGCTGATTCAGCAAAATAGCATAGCCCATCCTGCTACAACATAGCACAGCTCAGAATAGCACATCACTATAACCTAGCAGGAGCATGCCTAGCAACATGGTAATGTCATGTTTGCACATTGTTTTTTTACTGGATATATATTTGTTACATAAATATGAAAGTCAAACCATGAGGTCCTACAACCACTGCATAGTCAAAACCAATCACAGAAACATTGAAACACTCTGGCCAGAGAAGCCATTTTGTTGATATCAGTATGCTCTGTCAAATACCCTAATTCTACTCCATTATGTTCATGCTCATGAATGAAAAACATGCAGTACTGTCCCATATCTATTTGTTCTCCCGTCTGTCTATCAAATTGAGGGAGCAATGAAAAAGCATGCAATGCAGCTTACTTTTAATAATAAATCACTTAATTGGTGACCACCATGAAACCGTACCGTGCAGTCAATGGAACGCTTTAAAAAATACTTTCTTTTTTTCAAATGTTTGATGGCGTTCTGACACAGTACAAAATGGAAATGCAATCCCTTCTCTGCCCTCATGGTGTGCTCCTACTCTTCCACCCCATCTCGCCCACTCACCTGCTGTGCTGTTCATCCTCCTTTTTGGCGTAGTCTCCAGAGAACTTGTGTCCTAAGGACCTTCTCAGTTTGCAGAAATGTGTGTTGAGGGTGAGTAATTGATACATGTTTAACTCATGGACCCATACTGCTTGTTCTCTAAAAAAATCGATACATGTTAAAAGAAGAAAGGTCTACCGTACTGATTTTGTTACCTCAATGTACAATGCAGCAGTCCTGAAATCCATTGACCTTCATTTGGAAAATTATCTACCACCACCAAAGTTGCTGTATTTGGTTGCGGTCATCATAGTATACCAAGGTACATTTGGAGTTGTAATTTCAATGGCAGTTCAATATCTTTTGAATTTGAGATTACGCTTGTACACACACTCTGCAGGATCACACATATCCCCCAAACTAAGAATTCAGGTCAGGCTACCAAACCCATTTTCAGATGCATTTCAAATAAACGCCCAGGCAAACAAATAATTATGGTCCGATTGTAGCACATCTTTTCACATCTATTTAGTAGGTTAAAAAATAAAGGCTGTACCTTCCAGACCAACTTTAATTAGATCTTACACAATTCTGGCACGCTATTTGATCTGTTCTAAAATGTCTGGGATAAGTCGTCTGTTGCAATGCTGGCACAGAACAAATATCTCTCTATTTGAATGACACATCTTAAATTCTCTTCTAAGAGGTGATACCATTGTTGACTACGTAAAAGAAGCGTGCAAACCTCAACACATCATGGAAATCCTTTGCATTCAGTGGGGCAGCTAGTATTTTACCACTAATGTATTCAATTTATTTGTTTCTAATTTTCTAAGGCAAATAACACATTCCGAAAACTCTTGTCACTGAAAATGGAATTCACATTTTCCAGTTTTGAAAATGGTTTATGATTTCGAGGTCCTTCCAAAACCACATGCTGTTGAGGTTTTTCAAAGTAATTGGGAAAACAAAATATCAGGCAAATACAGTGCAGTTGAATAATCTGAACATCCACAGAAAAATAATTCATTATAATTGTTATAAAGGAGCGGGTGCATTACACTGAACAGGAAACTGTTTTTTCTTTGTTAAACGTATGCCCTACTAAATCAAGTGTCAAAAAGATTGCTGGTCATTGAATCTGATGGTACAGTTCTCCAATTAAAGATATAGGATAACAATCTTTCATGATGATATTTCATGATGATATTTATTATTTCCCGGTAATCAACGCATGGAAGAAGGTCAATGGTTCTCTATACCAAAAAGAGGGGAGTGTCAGTTAGCGAGGAAGATATTTGGATAAAACCAATCATAATGCTTTCTTCAATATATTCTTTCTAAACCTTTTTCTCCTTGTCTGTGTAAAGCTTTAATAAGACTACTGCCATCAACGGTCAGAGATTACTTCACTTTCTAATATTAATTCCTGATCCTCATCATTCACCTGAGCATCTTGTTTAATATTTGGGTTGCTGGTAATGGGTTAAATGTGTTTGAAGTTTTCTGCACATTTTTGGTTTGACCTGGCGGAAGTAACACCACCCGCCTGCAGGCGGACATGGAAACACCAGCTCTGTCATAAAAGGAACCAGTGTTTCCATGGTCCCCATCCCCATGGAGTCCTACTGGACTCCTTGGGAATGGGGATTTACAGAATTCCGCCTCCAGAATTACCGGGTCACCGGTGTTGTAATGCCCCAGTGATTCTGGCAATCACAGAGGCGGAATGGTATTACCGGTCCGGCGGCAGCCTGATGGTTTTTCCGGCACGGCTACCGCCGGACTCGTAATGAGGCCCTATATCTTGTCTATTTAAGGGTGCCCTGGTAGCGCTGATAGCTTAATGCAACAGCCTGGTGACCAACAGAAAGCAGAGTCGATGGTCAAGTGTCGAAAAGATGAAGGACCTCATCATGAGTATTACTGCTGGGATACCGCCCGGCTAATAGCATTACCGCCAAACCGTCTGGCGCTCTTAGCGGCAGATCACGGGTTCGGCAGTAACGGTAATTCCCCATTGGGTCCTTTGTACTCAATGGGGAATTTTCAGCACAATTAGCGCGCACTAACAGCGCGGTGCTAATTGCGCCCGTAAATGGGAATTTTCCTGGCGCATTTACCCCCAGCTGAAAGCTGGGGGTAAATGCAGCCAAACCTGTGATTTGGCGGACGCTTAAATGCAGCGGTAATAGCGTTACCGCAGCATTTAAGGGTTACCGCCAAACTCGTGATGAGGCTGGAACTCTTTAGAATGTGGTTTAATTAGCCCCACATCATAAGAGGCATCATGATATAAATGTATATCATTAGCTTGCCAAATATGAATGCTGATAATTAATTTACAATGCTGCTCATGGGGACAGTACTAGCATGTGGTCACTGGTACCCATTTAAAGCATGGTGGATATTACATACCCAAATTAAAGTTCAGAGATGGCTTTTCCATTGAAATTCAGCAGTTGATGGGGTGTCCACCTGTGGCTTCTGTTGGTTCCAGTTTCATTGTGTTGCGATGGGTTTGTTTTGGCTTCGTTGACATTCTGCCAGCAGATAGAGACCATGACCCTGTCTGTGATATAATACATGTGTTAAAGCAATGCAATGGACCTGACTATGGACTGATCCAGCAGATAGCTGTTTGCTAGATGGTTGCAATAATAAATGAGTGGCAAGCCAACTTTCTTCCTGGATGAGGTTAGTAGTTTAAAGCCCACTCCATCATGAAGAAGTTGAATTTTGGATTTAGACAATACAAAGGCTGGTCTCACAGATAGGATCCAAGACTGAATCATCCCGGGGTTTAGGGGCTGTTCAGCTGGGATGGGACCTGGCACTTGGCATGAGTTTGTGCTGCATTCGTCACACCCTTTCTACCACGTGCAACTTCACATGCTATGCAGCAGCGGGTGGTGAAGGGGTTTGACAAGACTATGCTGTGTGGTGTGATCCTCTCCCATAAGGGGTCATGGAACTGCCCTGCTGAACATGGTTGCAATTCAGGTGTCTCCGGACAAGCAAGAAAAGAGGGTGCGGTCCCTGTCAGAATGCCTGAGTGGTCTCTCAGGTAAGTACTTGTCATCGCACTTCTGTTAAGCCAGAGCACAAACTTCAGTGGTTAAATGGTAAATGCTGGATGAGGGGACTGCACAGCACAACATAGGTTCCCATGAGGCAGCTACTGCTCTGGGGTCTAGTTCCCTCGTCCAGTAAAGATGCAAGCTCATTGAGGGTTTTGGCAGTAAATGATCTGCGGTTACACTGTCGCCTACCTGCTTGTATGCAGCCTTAGACCTTGGAGAGATGTTTATGGTGCATGAGGATGGTCAACAAAGGGATTTCTGAGAGCAGCGTAGTGGACCAGGGCAGCCGGTGATAACATACACCCTGCCTCCTTTCTTACAGCTTGTGGAAATGTTGGGAAGGGGGCAGCCCCCCCAGGTACTTTAAAGTGAGGCGAGATGCATTCGAGGCACTATGATGAGCCAGAGAGGAGGAGGAACAGTGAGAGCGATGCTTTCCCGTCCAGCAGGACCCCATGTCAATATATCCAATTATAGTGTAACTACATGGTGTGGCCGAAGGCGCGGACAGCATTGCTATTTTGTGCATATATAGTAATCCTAGGTAGAAGGGAAGGCCTGCGCGGTAAATGTGGCATTGCAAGCACTAGGCCTAAATTCACGAGACCACAGAAATCCCCAGCCATACCCGAGCTCCCAGAAGGACAGCTCACACCCCCAACCACCACAACATCTATTCATTGTTGCAAACGTGTTGCAAAGATGTGTTTTTCACCCAAGAGGAACGTGCCCTACAAGGCTGTGATCAGAGACCGGTGCTTGGTGTGCATGTTATCTCACACTGGCCAAAGCATGAACACGGTCACTCCTGGGTGACCACGAATTATAGCCCATATAACTGACTAAACCCTAAGACTCCTGAATTCCATGGCTCCAGGTGCCCTTTGATGAGCAACTCCAAAGTAACAAGTCCTGAAATGTTCAAAGAGGACGGACAGGGCATATCGGTGAAGTGACAATCAAGTGATTTGTATTGCGAGGTGCTGGGGGAGGGATAAATTATAGTTCAAACGAGGGTGGAGACCTTGGAGTCGGATGGCGCAGAGGGAGTGAGTGAAATGTGTGTGTGAAGGTTAGAGTGCCCCAGAACCTCCTGTGTGTCCATCTTAAGGCCTGCCAAAACACAGTACGAGTGATAAAACAAGCTGTATAATAGGAGTATAATTAATTTGTTTTCTGACCATCGACGTGAGAAGAAGATGAGCCCTGTAGCACCCACGTGATGGAAGACGAACGGACTGGGCTGGGACCAATAAACTGCCATCCCTTATGGATAAAGGTAGTACATGTATAGGGTCCATCCAATCAGCCGTGCAGGATTTTACTGTATGTATTGCATCATCTATGATGTTGTCTTCCTTTATTAGATTCTGCTTGTAGTAATTTTCGGCAGAACTTTCTTAGCAGAAGAGTTCTTTGCTGTTGCTCTCATCTGCGTGTGAGATTAAAACTTGTTATCCTTACAAGATCGACTTGGGCCTTTCTGCCCTAGCGGGTTGTATTTTCTCTGGTGTGAGCGTTCAGTGGTGTGCCTTCAGAAACTCAGGGAACCCGCAATGAAAGTTTCAATTATACGTTAATAGTGGTCACAAAGCAACCGCTACTGAGAGTTTGTGGACAGTTGTGAGTGCACTTGGCTCACTACATGGTAGTCAGCGGGGGTGGCGGCAAGGGGGGCACAGGTTCCAGCAATGGAAGAGCCACAAGAGCAGCTAGCAGATTAAGCAGAATGTGGTGCAGGCGTCAACAGGAGCGTAACACTTGGCCTGATTGGCCTCATTATATAAACCCGAGATGTGATTTCTGGGTGCCACTGAATCAGTGCAGAACTAGAAAAGAACCAAAAACCAGTTCAACACATCTGAGGAACCTGCACTGTCATGACGTTCAAATGTTTATGAAAATACAGAGCAAGGGACGTGGAATGTTGACTTTGTGCAAACTACAGAGCATCCATCTTCGGGAACTGTGCTCTGGTGTCACTTCTAATACTCTTTTTGATCAATGTCAGATGGTTGAAAGGCTGAGAGCTCATTGAGTGTCTCGCTCATTCCTGACTGTCTATCTGTGATTCAGGCTTGGTGCGCCTCCAATGATCCCTGCCTTAATGCCAGTAAGACGGAGATCCTGCTCATTGGAACCCCTGCTCCCGCTTTTCCTCTCTCACTCTGGCCGCCCTCCTTGGGCCCTTTTCCTTTGCCTTCTTGTGAGGCAAAAAACGTTGTTGTCATCTTTGATTTCACTCTCTCCTTCTCTTCTCACATCACTGACCTTGCCAAGAAGTTCCACTACCAGCTGCACCTCCTCAGAGGTATTCTTCCTTTTCTTCCTTTCCCCCATAAGCTCACTGTCTCCAGAGCCCTGGTTCTCTCTATGCTGGACTACTGCAACAGCCTCTTTTTCAATCTACCGACCTCTACTCTCGGCCCTCTGGAACTAATCCAGAACAGGACTGCAATACTTATCCTTGGCATCAAGCCCAGGGACTGTATCTCTCTAGCCCTGAAATCTCTCCACTGGCTCAAGGTGGCTACAAGGATCAGGTTTAAGACCCTCTGCATTATCCACAAGGCTTTCTGGGACCAGGGCCCGCACTACACCCGACTCGCTCTTCCAAAATATCTTCCTTCTCTAGCCCTTTGCTCAGCTACCCCAACTCTCTGAGGGTCAGACACTTCTCCAGGAAGGCAATGGGGGGTAGATCTCTCTCCTCTGCAGGTCCCTTCCTCTGGGATGGCTTCCCTGCCCCTCTGAAACTTGAGGTGGACCACCTGAAGTTCTGAAAGCTGCTCAAGACCTTCCTTTTCTCCTCTGCTTTCTCTCTCTCTCTCTCTCTCTCTCTCTCTCTCTCTCTCTTTCTCTCTCTCTCTCTCTCTCTCTCTCCTGCTGACCTACCTGCCTGCTGCATTGAGTGGTTGCTTGGCTGCTACCAGAGTCTCACTGGGTACCAGGCTCCTCTATGGTCAGTCTCCCCTGAACTGCCTCTGGGCCTAGCGTGCACTTATGGGCTGTAACTGTAACCTCTAAAGTCCCTTGCCTCCTTGCACTTACCCAGAGCCACGCTGCCCTGGCTGCACTCACTCAGAGCATTGCTACCCTGATTGCACTTCCCTCATCCCTCTCTCTGGCACTTCTCCACTCTCCCTTCCCCCTGCACTTTTGCACTGTTGCACTGGCACAGGCCTTGTAAGGTTGTTTGTCTTGTCCTCCCTCTGTCTTCCCCCCTTGTCTGTTCGCCCCTAGAAATACTTGTGTAGAGGCACGTTAAACATGACCTATCATAGCGTATCATATCATATCATGTAATACCTCTGGGTATTAAGCGTGTTATAAATAACCAATTACAATTACCCACTGAGCTAAGCCGGGAAAATATATTGGCAAATTGCAAAATAACATATTTACCGTGAAGCATGAAGCATGAAGGTGACAAACATATCTGTCATTCTGGCGTCTCAATATTTGAGTGTTGCTTAATAGCCTCAAGAGACAAACATAATGCGGACACAACATGTGCCTCTCTCTGTCTCTGTCTTTCTCTCTCTCTCTCTATCCCCCACTCTCTCTTCAATGACCAATGGCTTTTTCTAAATGAGGGGTATGAGACATTTGAACTTTGACTCTCCAGATGTTTTGGACTATTACTCCTATTATCCCTCTCCATTGCATTTGCTAGGTAGGGATGATGGGAGCTGTAGCTTTGTTCTAAAGTATAAAGTATATTTTTATTCTGTGTCTGAGACCAGTTTTTGAGGGTCTGATTAAGTTGGACAGTGATGATCCTCAGAGAGTCTAAGGCCTGTCTGCGGTTGCATGTGGGATTAATGCCCTGCTCTACATGATGCTTCCATGTGGAGAAATCAATGTTTCACATCCATGCAAACGGGTTCTGCGGAATTGTGTGATGACATGCGGGACTGCACGGAGCACAGTGAGCTCCCACTTCCCTTTTAATGTGTTTGGAAAAGGATGCACCCGGTGCCAAATGTGTATTCTGCCCACACCCCAAACAACAGCACAGTTGGGGGTCTTGCCATTTCTTGGAAGAACTGTTATGTCATTAGATTTGCAGAGAGTGTCAATTAAAGCAGGTGTGTTCCCAGGAACTTAAGGAAACAGAACCCAACCCTGCACCTCCAGACGTGACTTATGTAAAGCGTTTACACCTACTCTCATATATCGCATTGACATATACAGGGCAAAGTGTACATGACCCAAATATGATGTCAAAGGAGATGGATTGACTCGTCACACATGTGTCTTCTCCAGGTGAGACAGCATTTATCCACTCGGTGCATTTGACTTTAAAAGTGTAACTCATGTCCCTACGTAAAAATTGTTGCCAGCCTTTTGACAGAATTGGCGCTCCCCACTGAAGGAAAAAAATTTGATATTATAAAGAAAAGCTGTTAACTGGGCTTGCTCGGGAGCTGGCCTGAGCCTTGACACATGAAGATAAATATATAGCCAGTAGTTGCGCTTTTCATAAAAAAAATACAGTGGTATGCTTTGTCTGGTTATTTCATCAAAGATGTTAATTTTGTGTAAAAAAAAAAAAGGGAAATAAGGATGTCACAAAACCCAAATATGATGCACTGGTTTATAATTGTTAAGTTAAACAAATCAGTTAGAATTCACTTATTATCTGTGGTTTTGTATTCAGTTGAAATTCACTGAATTTCTGAAATCAATGCTTAGGACCTCTCCTTAAAAGTCAATTAGAGTTCTTGTGTGTCAGTTGAAATAAATGAGATTTCTGCAATTATTTCGTGTAACCTCAGGAGGTATACCATCAGCAGTACTAGGGTTTTATGAAGATGAAACAACGCTGATGTTTTTCATTGGTCTTGTTGGCTCTTGGTGCAAGTCCTTCGTTATACTGGGATTCCATACGTTGGATAACTGGTTAAATATCCCCTTAGGCCAGTATGTGTGAAATACACCTGTTGGCTGCTTTTGATAGTCAATATTTAGGTGGTTAAGTTTAATCACAGCTATTGGCTGCCTGACTTGTGGTTTCCTTACTTGTTTACTTGATGAGTTTGAGCAAAGATGAATTAGTCACAAGGATGATAGCCTGGATGGGGTAATCCTGATTTGAAGAATCTTTGAGCTTGGTGATAAGTGGTGGATGGTCTGATTGCCATAACTCATGTCCCTAACACGGGCAGGGAGGCAGATTTACACCCATAGGAAAAATAGATCAATACCGTCATTTGATCTCTAAGGGGTGAACATCTCTGGGCAAAGAGTCCACTCTTTAGAAACAGTTCCAGCTTTGCACCGTTATGATCAGATACCTGGAGGGAAAACAATCCTTGTTCCCAGAAATTATATCCAAAACATCTCGAAGAAAGCCCTAACCCACTTTTTAGTCCTAGGAAAACTCAAATCTTAATTCGAAAGTTAAAACCTACCTACAATCACTTATGATTTTCAACCACCGGCAGCACTGGATTGCATATCTATTTTATACTGCAAATACTAAAGATGGATTTAATGCTGGTCCTGTGATATCCTCATATACTGTTTTCTGCTTCATCATCAACACCATCTGGTTTAATGTATCAACTCCTATAAGTCTGTTCAGCGCAAATAAATGGGACTGTACCCGCCATCATCATGTCCTTTTTACACTGCTTCTTGGCAAAGGAGTTTTAATTTTCAATCAAGAAATACAAATTTACACCACCTGGGTTATGTGAGGGGTCAGCAATGGGAGGTGGACACTAAGTTGGAATGTTCTCAACATTAGCCATGTTTATTAAAAGGAAAGGGTTTTGGAAGAAGGCCTATCTTTCCATATCCAAAAGAGAATGGCCCTGCCTTTGAAACCAAAGCTAAAGTAAATTGACCTTATGTCCAACATACATCTGACCCTCACACTAATATACAAAATGAAAAGATACAGGGGAAATGTTCTTGTTTTCAATTCAACAAAAATATGCAAACACACATATTACATGGCCACGGTAGTGGCCATGTAGTTATGGTTAAGTTGGTGTTTCCATAGGAAGAGCACTTTTTGGGCGGCATATAACTTCGCTTTCCCTGGACGAATCCTCACCAAACTTTGCAAAAAAAGTATTTGGGTCACTCTGAATTTTTGCATAGTTTGGTGAGGATTCATCCAGGGGGGGCAAAGTTATAGGGGGGGTCCCAAAACTTTTTTTTTCCGATAGACATAATGGGAAAAAACTTTGCTCACGCCTACAGCCCAAACCGCTGGATGGATTTACACCAAATTTGCGGCAGGAGCGGCGGCTTGGTCCCGAAAGCGTGCTTTGCTTTATTTGGTGTAAATCCGTCCAGTAGTTTTTAAAAAAATTACAAAAATGTAAGTGAAAAAAATTAGTGATATCTGTGTTCGCTTCACGGACACACTTCCCTGTTCGCTCCGCGGACAGGACGGTGATTGGGCAAGCAGCTTGCGTAATGTCCGCGAACATCTGACTCATTGGATGCGGTGAAAGCGTGCAGTGCGTCTGGCTTCAGAAAAGCCCGCCATCTTTCTTCCTTGCTGCCTGCACAGTAAGTCTTGTGTCTGTCTCCTGTTCCTCCCACCCCCGCTCATGCCCCGTGTGTCCTTCTTGTCCCCCCCACCCCCACTCATACTCCGTGTCTCCCCTGTTCCTCCAGCCCCCCGCTCACGCCATCGGCACACGGTGGCCAGCGGAGGGCCGAGGAGCGGGATCTGCCGCCTGCACACAAACGGCGTGTGTCTCTCTCCCTCCCCCCCCTGCTCATGCCCCGTGTGTGTCTCCCCCTCCCCCCACCCCCCGCTCATGCCCCGTGTGTCTCTCTCCCTCCCCCCCACCCCCGCTCATGCCCCGTGTGTCTCTCTCCCTCCCCCCCACCCCCGCTCAAGCCCCATGTGTCTCTCCCCCTCCCCCCCACCCCATGCTCATGCCCCGTGTCTCTCTCCCCTTCCCCCACCCCCCGTTCATGCCCCGTGTGTCTCTCTCCCCCCCCACCCCCGCTCATGCCCCGGGTGTCTCTCTCCCTCCCCCCACCCCCGCTCATGCCCCGTGTGTCTCTCTCCCTCCCTCCCCCCCCACCCCCGCTCATGCCCCGTGGGTCTCTCTCCCTCCCCTCCACCCCCGCTCATGCCCCGTGTGTCTCTCCCCCTCCCGCCCACCCCCCGCCCACCCCCCGCTCATGCCCCGTGTGTCTCTCTCCCTCCCCCCCACCCCCGCTCATGCCCCGTGTGTCTCTCTCCCTCCCCCCACCCCCGCTCATGCCCCGTGTGTCTCTTCCCCTCCCCCCCACCCCCTGCTCATGCCCCGTGTGTCTCTCCCACCCACCCCCCGCTCATGCCCCGTGTGTCTCTCTCCCTCCCCCCACCCCCGCTCATGCCCCGTGTGTCTCTCTCCCTCCCCCCCACCCCCGCTCATGCCCCGTGTGTCTCTCCCCCTCCCCCCCACCCCCTGCTCATGCCCCGTGTCTCTCTCCCCTTCCCCCCACCCCCCGTTCATGCCCCATGTGTCTCTCTCCCTCCCCCCCACCCCCGCTCATGCCCCGGGTGTCTCTCTCCCTCCCCCCCACCCCCGCTCATGCCCCGTGTGTCTCTCTCCCTCCCTCCCCCCCACCCCCGCTCATGCCCCGTGGGTCTCTCTCCCTCCCCTCCACCCCCGCTCATGCCCCGTATGTCTCTCTCCCTCCCCCCACCCCCCGCTCATGCCCCATGTGTCTCTCTCCCCTCCCCCCCACCCCCTGCTCATGCCCCGTGTGTCTCTCTCCCTCCCCCCACCCCCACTCATGCCCCGTGTGTCTCTCTCCCCTTCCCCCCACCCCCGCTCAAGCCCCGTGTGTTTCTCAGCTCCCCCCACCCCCAGCTCATGCCCCGTGTGTCTCTCTCCCTACCCCCACCCCCGCTCATGCCCCGTGTGTCTCTCTCCCCCCCCCCCACTCCCGCTCATACCCCGTGTGTCTCTCTCCCTCCCCCCCACCCCGCTCATGCCCCGTGTGTCTCTCCCCCTCCCGCCCACCCCCTGCTCATGCCCCGTGTGTCTCTCCCCCTCCCGCCCACCCCCGGCTCATGCCCCGTGTGTCTCTCCCCCTCCCGCCCACCCCCCCCTCATGCCCCATGTGTCTCTCTCCCTCCCCCCACCCCTGCTCATGCCCCGTGTGTCTCTCCCCCTCCCGCCCACCCCCCGCTCATGCCCCGTGTGTCTCTCCCCCTCCCGCCCACCCCCCCGCTCATGCCCCGTGTGTCTCTCCCCCGCTCATGCCCTGTGTCTCTCTCCCCTTCCCCCCACCCCCCGCTCATGCCTCGTGTGTCTCTCCCCCTCCCGCCCACCCCCGCTCTTACCCCGTGTGTCTTTCCCCCTCCCACCACCGCTCATGCCCCGTGTGTCTCTCCCCTTCCCGCCCACCCCCCGCTCATGCCCCGTGTGTCTCTCCCCTTCCCTCCACCCCCGCGCATGCCCCGTGTGTCTCTCTACCTCCTTCCCACCCCCGCTCATGCCCCGTGTCTCTCCCCTTCCCCCCACCCCCCGCTCATGCCTCGTGTGTCTCTCTCCTGCCCCCCACCCCTGCTCATGCCCCGTGTGTCTCTCTCCCTCCCCCCACCCCCACTCCTGCCCTGTGTGTCTCTCCCCCTCCCGCCCACCCCCCGCTCTTGCCCCGTGTGTCTTTCCCCCTCCCACCCCCGCTCATGTCCCGTGTGTCTCTCCCCTTCACGCCCACCCCCGTTCATGCCCCGTGTCTCTCTCTCCCTCCCCCCACCCCTGCTCATGCCCCGTGTCTCTCCCCTTCCCCCCACCCCCCGCTCATGCCTCGTATGTCTCTCTCCCTCCCCCCCACCTCCGATCATGCCCCGTGTGTCTCTCTCCCTCCCCCCCACCCCCACTCCTGCCCCGTGTGTCCCTCCCCCTCCCGCCCACCCCCCGCTCATGCCCCGTGTGTCTCTCCCCCTCCCGCCCACCCCTGCTCATGCCCCGTGTGTCTCTCACCCTCCCGCCCAACCCCCGCTCATGCCCCGTGTGTCTCTCCCCCTCCCGCCCACCCCTGCTCATGCCCCGTGTGTCTCTCACCCTCCCGCCCACCCCCGCTCATGCCCCGTGTGTCTCTCCCCGTCTCTCCCCCTCCCGCCCACCCCCCGCTCATGCCCCGTGTGTCTCTCTCCCTCCCCCCGACCCCCTGCTCATGCCCCGTGCGTCTCTCTCCCTCCCACCACCCCCCGCTCATGCCCCCTGCGTCTCTCTCCCTCCCCCCACCCCCGCTCATGCCCTGTGTGTCTCTATCCCCTTCGCCCCACCCCCCGCTCATGCCCCTTGTGTCTCTCCCCCTCCCGCTCACCCCCCGCTCATGCCCCGTGTGTCTCTCTCCCTGCCCCCCCACCCCCGCTCATGCCCCGTGTGTCTCTCTCCCTTCCCCCCACCCCTGCTCATGCCCCGTGTGTCTCTCTACCTCCCCCCCACCCCCGCTCATGCCCCGTGTGTCTCTCTCCCTCCCCCCACCCCTGCTAATGCCCGGTGTGTCACTCTCCCCCCTACCCCCGCTCATGCCCCGTGTGTCTCTCTCCCCCCCACCCCCGCTCATGCCCCGTATGTCTCTCTCCCTCTCCTCCACCCCCGCTCATGCCCCGTGTCTCTCTCCCCTTCCCCCCACCCCCGCTCATGCCCCGTGTGTCTCTCTCCCTCCCCCCACCCCCGCTCATGCCCCGTGTGTCTCTCTCCCCTTCCCCCCACCCCCCTCTCATGCCCCGTGTGTCTCTCTCCCTCCCCCCCACCCCGCTCATGCCCCGTGTGTCTCTCCCCCTCCCGCCCACCCCCCGCTCATGCCCCGTGTGTCTCTCTCCCTCCCCCCCCACCCCCGCTCATGCCCCGTGTGTCTCTCCCCTCCCGCCCACCCCCCGCTCATGCCCCGTGTGTCTCTCCCCCTCCCGCCCACCCCCCGCTCATGCCCCGTGTCTCTCTCCCCTTCCCCCACCCCCTGCTCATGCCTCGTGTGTCTCTACCCCTCCCGCCCACCCCCGCTCTTGCCCCGTGTGTCTCTCCCCCTCCCACCCCCGCTCATGCCCCGTGTATCTCTCCCCCTCCCGCCCACCCCCCGCTCATGCCCCGTGTGTCTCTCCCCTTCCCCCCACCCCCGCTCATTCCCTGTGTGTCTCTCTCCCTCCCCCCCACCCCCGCTCATGTCCCGTGTCTCTCCCCTTCCCCCCACCCCCCGCTCATGCCCCTTGTGTCTCTCTCCCTCCCCCCACCCCCGCTCCTGCCCCATGTGTCTCTCCCCCTCCCTCCCACCCCCCGCTCTTGCCCCATGTGTCTTTCCCCCTCCCGCCCTCCCCCGCTCATGCCCCGTGTCTCTCTCTCCCTCTCCCCCACCCCCGCTCATGCCCCGTGTCTCTACCCTTCCCCCCACCCCCCACTCATGCCTTGTGTGTCTCTCTCTCTCCCCCCCACCCCCACCCCCGCTCATGCCCCGTGTGTCTCTCTCCCTCCCCCGACCCCCGCTCCTGCCCCGTGTGTCTCTCCCCCTCCCGCCCACCCCCCGCTCATGCCCCGTGTGTCTCTCCCCCTAGAGCCCACCCAACGCTCATGCCCTGTGTGTCTCTCCCCATCTCTCCCCCTCCCGCCCACCCCCCCGCTCATGCCCCGTGTGTCTCTTCCCCTCCCGCCCACCCCCGCTCATGCCCCGTGTGTCTCTCCCCCTCCCGCCCACCCCCCGCTCATGCCCCGTGTGTCTCTCCCCCTCCCGCCCAACCCCGCTCATGCCCCATGTGTCTCTCTCCCTCCCCCCCACCCCCTGCTCATGCCCTGTGTGTCTCTCTCCCTCCCCCACCCCTGCTCATGCCCCGTGTGTCTCTCTCCCCTTCCCCCCACCCACCGCTCATGCCCCGTGTCTGTCTTCTGTTCCCCCCGCTCATGCCCTGTGTCTGTCTCCTGATCTCCCCACCACCCGCTCATGCCCCGTATCTGTCTCCTGTTCCCCTCGTGTGCCGTGTCTGTCTCCTGTTTCCCCCCACGCTCCCCGCTCATGCCCCGTGTCTGTCTCCTGTTCTCCCCACCCCCCGCTCATGCCCCATGTCTCGCTCCTGTTGGCCCCACCTCCCGCTCATGCCCCGTGTCTGTCTCCTGTTGCCCCCCATCCCCCGCTCATGCCCTGTGTCTCCCTCGTGTTCCCCCCTCCCCCGCTCATGCCCCGTGTTTCCCTCGTGTTACCCCCCACCCCCCGCTCATGCCCCGTGTCTCCCTCGTGTTCCCCCTACTCCCCGCTCATGCCCCTTGTCTCTCTCCCCCCACCCCTGCTCATGTCCCGTGTGTGCCCTGTAACCCCCCCGCTCATGCCCCGTGTCTCCCTCGTGTTCCTCCCCACCCCCCGCTCATACCCCATGTCTCCTTCATGTTCTTCCCCACCCGCTGCTCATGCCCCGTGTCTCTCTCGTGTTCCCCCCACCACCGCTCATGCCCCGTGTTTCCTTCCTTTTCCCCCAACCCCCTGCTCATGCCCCGTTTGTACCCTGTTCCCTCTCACCCCCCGCTCATGCCCATGTGTCTCCCCTGTTCCCCCCCACCCCCGGCTCATGCCCTGTTGTGTTCTTTATACACCTCGCCTTCCCTTTCCATGGTGGCCATCTTGGTAAAAGATTTTCCTTCCTACACCAGGACGCCTGCGGTGTCCCGGTGTAGGAAGGAAAATCTTTTTGTTTTTTTTACCACCCGGCGTTCCCACTTTGAGGACATAAGATGTTAGTGGTCTTCATCTATTGAAAAGGATGTTATGGTGATGTTGCACTAATAAAAACCTTTAAAATTTAGTAAAAAAAAATGTTACAGGGACGTTATGGTTAAGTTGCACGAATAAAAACCTATGAAATTCAATGAAAAAACTTTGTTAAAGGGACGTTATGGTTAAGTTGCGCTACTCAAACCTATGAAATTCAGTGAAAAAACTTTGTTAAAGGGACGTTATGGTTAAGTTGCGCTACTAAAAACCTATGAAATTCAGTGAAAAAACTTTGTCAAACGGACGTTATGGTTCCAAGTAAAACCGAAAAACCCTTGAAATTCGCCAGTTATGGTAAACTAAGCAACCATAACTCGTGCACTGCTAAGACTAACACCCAGGACATCAAAGATGACATCACAAATGTCATTGATGACATCACTGATGACATCACATGTCTGGCTCACTCTTTTTTCTTTTGCTGACATATCTAGGCCACATGGTTTTCTTCAGTAACAGTCAGAAAATAAAAATTTTATTTTATTTGTAGACGTATCCTTCAAGTAGGTTCTTACAGTAATTCCCTTAGAGTCCAGTCACATCATATGAAACATATACATATGGGAAGACACAAGCTTGAAAGACAGCAATCCTTTTTGTGCATAAAGATAATCAATAGATTTATGAGCACTTTCTGATAGTTCTGTTTTTTGTATGGCTGTACTTTCCCTGTATATGGTCATATTTGTATACATTGTACTCACACTACTTTCCTTAGGGTCCAATCACATCAAGTGATACATATACCTAGGGTAAATAGCAGTTTTGAAACAGAGCAATCATTTATTTGCATGAAAATAATCAGTTAAATTATGAATTGTTTCTGCTACTACTTGTGCTTTTTTGCTAACTTCACTTTCCCTGTATATACCCGTATTGGTATGTGTTCTTGTGTCTTTGTGTTTTGTCTATAGTAATGCAATTATGTAATACATGTGTTTTATTAGCTACTTATTACATATTTCACAGTACACAAAAATCTATTAAGAAAACAATTATCATTTCATTATTCAACATATTAACATTACGAATATTATACCTTCATCTTGTACACTGCATACAATGTTATGTTTCTGTATGAGTAGCTTAGTATACTAGATAGAACCCCATAATAGAATGCTATTTATATCAATGCAGCGTTCAATGCACTAATTAGAGTATGATATTTATTGCAATGATCCTTGACACTTGTTTCGCAACATTATAATAATAATCCCTTGTACACATATTTCATGAAAAGTACATACACATGTGATGTCATCAGTGATGTCATCAATGACATTTGTGATGTCATCTTTGATGTCCTGGGTGTTAGTCTTAGCAGTGCACGGTGGTGGCGCGAGTTATGGTTGCTTAGCTTACCATAACTGGCGAATTTCAAGGGTTTTTCGGTTTTACTTGGAACCATAACGTCCCTTTGACAACGTTTTTTCACTGAATTTCATAGGTTTTTAGTAGCGCAACTTTACCATAACGTCCCTTTAACAAAGTTTTTTCACTGAATATATATTTATATGTATATATATATACATATACATATATATATATTACACGGCCCGCGGCAGCAGGCGTGTAGTTATGGTTAAGTTGCTAAACTCATAGGAAGAGCACTTTTTCGGCGGCTTATAACTTGGCTCCTCCTGGCGAATCTTCACCAAACTTTGCATAAAAAGTATATGGGAGGCTCTGAATTTTTTCCCAAGTTGAATGAGGTTTAGTGCAGGGGGCCGAAGTTATAGAGGGGGTCCTAAACATTATTTTTTCCATAGACTGAATGATCTGGATGGCTTTTCACCAAATTTGCGGCAGGAGCGGGGGCTTGGGTCAGAAAGCGTGCTTTCGTGTGTTTGGTGGAAATCTGAGCAGTAGTTTTGTTGCAAAGAACTGAAATGTACGTCTCTAAAAAGGTGTAATATCTGGGTCCTCTCTGCGGACCCATTTCCCTGTACGCTCCGCGGATAGAAGTGTCATTGGCTTGCGGTGCGTCGTGCTGTCTGAGAACTTTGGACACGGAAATGTTGCAAACTGTATGTGGCTAGGTTGCCAGTGAGAGAGTACTTTGTGAGTGGAAGTGGGTACGCCCATAGTATGTGAATGAAAGTGTACAGGGGTGCAGGAGAGAATGCTATGTTTGCAGTATAGCTGTATGGCGGCGCACAGGTTGGGTAGGAGTGCTAGTGGCAGTGGTGTGTATGTGGATTGTCGTAGTTGCTGCAATGGTGACATGCATGATGGCATTACTTTGCGGTGGGTGTGTTGAAGGCCTAGACTATTGGATTTATGGCCAAGGGCACTCAAGAGCCTAGGCGTGCAGCACACCCACGGGAGTAATGCATTTTTGACGCAGCATTACTTACAGGGCCGTGACCTGTAAAGAATGATTGTGGAGCACATTTCAGACGCCATAGACCAGCAGAAGTGAGCTAACTTGTGTGTATGTTTGGTTTTGCAGGTGAGGTCACTGTTGGTAGTGACACAATAGTTTGTGAATGGCAGTGGGTAGGGGTGGTGGAGGCTCTGGTATGTTTGTGGATTGTGGTAATGGTGACCTGTTTGCGTGAATGGGTGTTTTATGGTGTGAGGGAGTTGGGTAGAAGTGTCGCTACGTATGTTACGTGTGTGCATAATGTTACCTGCCAACATGGTCCCATGGATGCATAGTGATGTGGTGGGTGTGTGCAGGGGACAGACAGTATTTATTTTTTCGATAATATGGTCACTGTTGCAATTGTTTGCTGCATACCTCTATATGGGTGCACAGGTTGGGTAGGAGTGATGGTGGCAGTGGTGTGTATGTGGATTGTCGTAGTTGGTGAAATGGTGACATGCATGGTGGCATTATGTTGCGGTGGGTGTGTTGAAGGCCTAGACTATAGGGTGAATGGCCAAAGGCAGTAGGCCGTACGCCATGCACTCAAGAACCTAGGAGTTGCGCACACCCACGGGAGTAATGGAATTTGACTTTGCATTAGTTAAAGGGTCGTCACGTGTAAAGAATTGTTGTGGAGCACATTTCAGATGCCATAGAGCAGAAGAAGTGAGCTGTCATGCGTGTATGTTTGGTTTCGCAGGTGAGGTCACTGTTGGAATATGGTGAAGTTGTTGATGTGTGGTTAGAGATGATGCACTGGAAAGGCACGCAGTGTGATCACTGGGTGCAGTGTTTGCAAATGGTCAATATGAATGAGGGTATGGTTGAAGTGGAGCTTATATGTACTTGGTTACTGTGCTGTCTGCAGATTTGGCGAAGTAGGGCCAATGATGTGGAAATGTTGTAGTTTTGTTGGCAGTGACACAATACTTTGTGAATGGCAGTGGGTAGAGGTGGTGGAGGCTCTGTTATGTTTGTGGATTCTGCTGATAGTGACCTGTTGTCATGAGTGGGCGTTTTATGGTGTGGGGCAGTTGCGCAGAAGTGCCGCCACGTATGATGTGTTTGTGCATAATGTTAGGTGGGCACATGGTCGCATGCATGGATCCATAGTGGTGTGCTGAGTGTCAGCAAGTGCTGTACTGTTGTGTGCATGGGCATAGTCGTGGCCCTCAGGATCTTTGTGGATGCTGAAATACTCCACCCTTTAACAGAAGTGTTTGGAGGAGGGGCTTTGGAAGGAAACAGAACATGCAATGAGAGTATGTAACGGCAAATATGGAGTGATTGTCATGATGCATACTCCCGGAGAGCCAGTCCAAGACCGGCAGCCCCGGAAGCACACATCAGGTACCCAAGGGAAGGTCCAGCAACCCCAAATAGGGGCCCTTTGGACACAGTCCTGGCGCCTTTGGCGGCAGGCTCATTTTGGACATCAGTCCTGGCGCCATAGGCACCAGGCTCATAAAGGGAGTGCTTTTGGTGGACTTACCTGATGCAGACCATGCTGCCAGATCCAGACCTCTTTGAGGCCTGAAAGGAACTACTTTACCTGTGGGACTATTTTGCCACTCGGGCGTGGTCAGGGAAGGATACATACCTGATTGGGGAAGGATACATACCTGGGACTTCTTTGGAGGCTATTTAAGCCACGCCCAGACAGCAGCTCACGCTTCGCGTTGCTCTGCTCCTAGCAGCTGGACGCTCACCGTGTCTGCTCCTGCATCCTGACTCCAGCCACGCCTGCTTCAGTCCTGGAACACCTAAAAGGAAGAAGAGAGGAAGAGAAGGTGAATAAAGGACAATACCTGATATTGCATTTGATCCGGAGCCAACACGCCGACGATCCTAAAGGAAAAGACATTATTTTTGGATTCCTCGCGTTGCTAGTTGCAGCGCTGCGCTCAACTCACCTGTCCACAAGGAATTCCGTACTCCTACGACCATCCGCACGTTCCGCTGCATTCCAGCACCTAGGAAGGAAAAGAGAAGAACAAAAGGTGAGCCAGAGAAAACATTGGGAAAAAACTGATTTGCCAGAAGGCTTACCTGGCGATTGGTGGGGGAGAATCCTTCCTCATCTCGGGTCGGCACGCCTTTTGGCAGTACTGCGCCCCGGCCCCTATGGGGAAAAAAGAACACGCGCATTAGTGGGTGAACATACAGACATTAGAAAAACCACCCCAACATAAGCTCACCTGAATTATCCACAGCAAATTGTCTTCTCTACGTGGAATCTTCGCTCTACACCTGGCTAAAAGAATAAAAGCATTCCATTGCAAACAAAGGCCAAAAAGGAAGGGAGAACAACCCTTGAACTTGATAAGTCATATACTTACGAAAGCGCCTTATTCATCCAAAAAACCAGTGAAGCAACTGGACCTGAATGCCCGTCCGATAACCAGTGAAGTAATTGGATTCTACCGCACCCCTGCACCAGAAGCAGGATGGAGAGCTCGTCATTTCAAATCTTAAGGTGAGAATTAACAGGAAGGTTCAGAGGTGGTTTGACGAGAGAGTAAAAGGGGAAAGGAGGGGTTCGACTCGTCACTCCGCAGGTGATTCCTACGCATCAGACAGGCAGGTTTGGGGGTCCGGCCCAGTCGGTGTTCCGAGTCCTGCGCATCACCTTAGAAGAGGCCGCAGCAGCCCAGGCCTGGTCAACGTCTCCGTGGGAGTCAGGTGAGCGTTACAGAACGCGAAGCCTTCCTACAATTTCCCACCCGGACGCTATGGAGACTTCCGAAACCGATCCTATTGGGGGAATTATGGGCCGAAGTGCATTCCGCACGTCAGGAGACAAACGCTCTCAGGAGGGAACTAATTGTATCTAAGGAACGAACTGATGACCTTGCCAGGCAGTTGTTGCAAGGTCAAGCTGGACAAACTCCTCTACCAGATTCAGGAGGTATTCCCGCCCCAATGGTTTCAAGCAACCCTGTGCAAATTAATCTACCGGGAAATATGCCATTAGCCCCACCTGAACGTTTTGCGGGGGACCCCAGAATATTTGCTGTATTCATGAATCAATGCCGATTACACTTCCTTTGCAGACCGGGGACCTTTCCTAACGACCAAACCAAAGTAGCCTTCGTATTATCATATCTCAGCGGCTGCGCTGCAGATTGGTCGGTTCCACTGGTCACTCAAGACGACCTGATATTCCGAGACTTTCAAGGTTTTCAGACACGCATGGAAAGATTATTTGCTCGCCACTCTCAGGGACAGGCCCTGGACAACGAACTTCTGTCCTTACGACAAGGTAACCAGGATCTATTAGCCTATATCGCAACCTTCAATAGGTTGATAGTGGAGACTGGGTGGCCAGAGGATAAGAGAATCATGTTATTTCATCGAGGTCTACGTGGGGAACTTAAAGATGTTCTAGCCCAAGTTGTAAATCAACCCCAAGACTGTCTGGAATATATAGACTTAGTGGTCCAATTAGACCATAGGCTTCAAAATAGAAAAGCAGATCGGTCCAAGTTTGAGACTCGCGTGTTAGTCAAGACCCACGTTAACCCCAAGAATGCCGATGTTACCGAACCTATGCAAATTGAAGGGGTTAAAGGACCGTTATCTCAAAAGGAACGTGAAAGAAGATGACAGATGCAATTGTGTCTTTATTGTGGGGCTTCTGGACACTTTTTACGAGACTGCCTGGTGAAACGACCCAAGAAAACGGTAGGAGCCGCGGATAAGAATCATAAGGAACAGGATTCGGGAAAAGACCACGCCCGACAAGCGTAGAGGTCCACTTGTCGAGCCTGAAAACTGACTCTCAGACCTCGCACTTCATCATGCCAATGATCCTTGTGAATCCGGAACAGCCTGGACAGTTGCATGCTATAAAGGCATAAATCGACAGTGGAGCTATTGGGAACTATGTGGATCATGAATTGGCTTCTAGGATCAACCTCCCTCTTCGTCCAAAAACCACTAAAGAAGTCATCACCACAGTCGATGGATCCGAAATTGCCTCTGGGCCAGTAACACATTCCACTGCAGAGGTGACACTAGTAGGTCAGGACGGGCATCGGGAGGCTGTTGTGTTTGACGTAATCAAGGCCCCGCAGTTTCAAGTAATTCTAGGAATCCCTTGGTTGGAAACACACAATCCTCGAATTGATTGGCGAGCGAAGAGGATAACCTTTCCTGATTGCGCACAAACCTGTTATCCAAAGATAGGCCTGGCTACAGTAACCCCTGTCACTTTACAGCTACCGCCGGAGTACATGGAGTTTCAAGACCTCTTCCAGAAGGAACAGGCCAACACGCTACCCCCTCACAGGTCATACGATTGCCAAATTGATCTGATGCCGGGTGCGCAACCCCCGTGTAGCAGAATTTATGCTCTTACGGAACCTGAAAATCTTCATTTGCGACAATATTTAGATCAGTACCTAGCCAATGGTTTCATTCGCCCGTCAAAGTCTGCTGCATCCTCGGCCCTGTTCTTCGTGCCAAAAAAAGAAGGCGACCTCAGAACTTGTATCGACTATCGCGCATTGAACCAGATAACTGTTAAAAACCGTTACCCTCTACCCCTGATCCCCGAACTTCTTGACCAAGTAAAGGAGGCCTGCATATATACCAAGTTAGATCTCCGGGGGGCTTACCATCTGGTGCGAATAAAAGAAGGCGACGAATGGAAGACCGCCTTCCGTACCAAATATGGACTATTTGAGTACCAAGTAATGCCTTTCGGATTGTGCAACGCCCCTGCTGCCTTCCAAAACTTCATGAACGATGTCCTTCGAGAACTCCTAGATGTTTGTGTCGTCGTATATATCGATGACATTCTGATATACTCCTCTTCGGAATCTGAACATATAAGGCATGTTAAGGCAGTTCTCGAGAAACTGCACCAACACAAACTATTTGCGAAAATTGAAAAGTGTGTTTTCCATACCACTGAAGTCGAGTTTCTTGGTTTCATCCTGACACCTAAAGAAGTCCGAATGGATTCACGAAAAGTGGATGCCATCCTCCAATGGCCATCGCCTAGCTCTGTGAAAGGCGTACAAAGCATGCTTGGCTTTGCCAACTTTTACCGCAGATTTATCCCGGAATTTCCGCGGATCGTTCAACCCATCACTGCACTCTTGAAGAAAAATAAACGCTTCGAATGGTCTGGGGAAGCCGAACAGGCTTTTCAGGAGCTGAAAGCAAAATTTACCTCCGCACCAGTACTGAAACACCCACGCCCGGATCTTCCATACATACTTGAGACCGACGCATCCAGTTTAGCCATGGGAGCTGTTCTGTCTCAAAGAGATCCTGAATCTAATCAACTACACCCCGTAGCCTTTTGGTCCAGAAAATTCTCAGCACCTGAAGTTAACTATGCAATCACCGATAAGGAGTTATTGGCCATTAAATCCGCTTTTAAGGCTTGGAGGCACTATCTTCTTGGCGCTAGACATACCATCACGGTGATCACAGACCACCGGAACTTGCAATATTTGAAAACTGCCAAAGCTCAGTCATCACGTCAGCTCCAATGGGCTTTGTTCTTTGCTGAATTCGATTTTGTAATCACTGATCGTCCTGGCAGCAAGAACGGTAAAGCTGATGCCCTTTCCCGAATAGGAATGGGTGAAATAGATACAAGCGCAGAACCAGTACCAATAATTCCTGAACAAAAAATTCTGGGTATGATTACCTTACAAAGTCTGGAGGACATTCAAACTAGAGTTAAGCAACTCCTGGACCCTACAGCCTTGCAAGATTGGATTTTAAAGGGATCTAACTTTACTGTTAAGGATGACCTACCTTACTTCCAAGGGCGCCTATTTTTGCCACACAAAGAACTACAAGAACTAGTTATTTCTCGTTATCATGATACCCTGATAGAAGGACACCCAGGGATTGCCAAAACGGAAGAAAGGGTAAAACGACAATTCTGGTGGCCCTCTTGGCGAAAGGACATTAAATCTTTTGTGATGTCATGTGGTATTTGCGCCCAAAACAAAGGACAAAAGAGGAGACCAGCTGGTCTTCTTCAACCCTTAGACATTCCACCAGCACCTTGGCACACCTTGTCACTGGATTTTATTACGGACCTGCCTCCTTGCTGTGGATATAACTCTATCCTTGTTATAGTGGATTTATTTTCTAAAATGGCCCACTTCATTCCATTAAAAGGCTTGCCTTCAGCTTCAGTCCAAGCTAAGGAATTTCTGGAAAACATTGTTCGCTTACATGGATTCCCATCCATACTAGTCTCTGACCGAGGAAGCCAATTCATTTCCCATTTTTGGAGAAAGTGCTGTCAGCTGGCGCAGATTGACGTAAGATTGTCGACCAGCCACCATACTCAGACCGATGGTCAAACTGAGAGAACAAATCAGACCCTTGAACAATATCTACGGTGTATGTTGCATCAATCCGAAAGTAATTGGAAAGATATCCTTTGGATTGCTGAATACGCATACAATAATTTGATACACTCGGGAACTGCACAAAGCCCTTTTTATACCATATACGGACATCATCCTCGGACCTCAGACCTTGATTCACCTCAAAGCCTCGAAATGCCCGCCGTAAACCATCTGCATTCTACAATAACTCAAGCCTTCAAGGAAGCAACTGTGCATTTACTGCAAGCCAAGAGAAAGCACAAGCAGAATGCTGATCTACATCGAAGTGAAGCACCTCAATACCAAGTAGGAGACCAAGTATGGTTAGCTACCAGACACTTATCGCTCAAGGGACCTCGAACTTTTAACCCAAGATATGTGGGGCCCTACTCAGTTACGGCCATCATCAACCCGGTGGCCGTCAAACTCGACCTACCAGCTAATAGGCGTATTCATCCTGTTTTTCATGTATCACTTTTGAAACCGGTGCAACCTGGAACCCAACTAATCAAGCCACCAGAACCTATCCGAATAAATGGAGAACCCGAGTTTGAGGTGAAGAACATTTTGGATTCCAAGGTGTCAAAGTCCAAATTGTACTATTTAATAGATTGGAAAGGATACGGGCCTCAAGAAAGATCCTGGGAGCCTAGTGACCATGTGCACGCACCTCGGTTAGTCAAAAGGTTCCACCGGAATTTCCCAAACAAACCGAGACCCCCGGAGAGAATGATCTTGGGAGGGGCCTTGGGGGGGAGTGCTGTCATGATGCATACTCCCGGAGAGCCAGTCCAAGACCGGCAGCCCCGGAAGCACACATCAGGTACCCAAGGGAAGGTCCAGCAACCCCAAATAGGGGCCCTTTGGACACAGTCCTGGTGCCTTTGGCGGCAGGCTCATTTTGGACATCAGTCCTGGCGCCATAGGCGCCAGGCTCATAAAGGGAGTGCTTTTGCTGGAGTTACCTGATGCAGACCATGCTGCCAGATCCAGACCTCTTTGAGGCCTGAAAGGAACTACTTTACCTGTGGGACTATTTTGCCACTCGGACGTGGTCAGGGAAGGATACATACTTGATTGGGGAAGGATACATACCTGGGACTTCTTTGGAGGCTATTTAAGCCACGCCCAGACAGCAGCTCACGCTTCGCGTTGCTCTGCTCCTAGCAGCTGGACGCTCACCGTGTCTGCTCCTGCATCCTGACTCCAGCCACGCCTGCTTCAGTCCTGGAACACCTAAAAGGAAGAAGAGAGGAAGAGAAGGTGAATAAAGGACATTACCTGATATTGCATGGGATCCGGAGCCAACACGCCGACGATCCTAAAGGAAAAGACATTATTTTTGGATTCCTCGCGTTGCTCGTTGCAGCGCTGCACTCAACTCACCTGTCCACAAGGAATTCCATACTCCTACGACCATCCGCACGTTCCGCTGCATTCCAGCACCTAGGAAGGAAAAGAGAAGAACAAAAGGTGAGCCAGAGAAAACATTGGGAAAAAACTGATTTGCCAGAAGGCTTACCTGGCGATTGGTGGGAGAGAATCCTTCCTCATCTCGGGTCAGCACGCCTTTTGGCAGTACCGCGCCCCGGCCCCTATGGGGAAAAAAGAACACGCGCATTAGTGGGTGAACATACAGACATTAGAAAAACCACCCCAACATAAGCTCACCTGAATTATCCACAGCGAATTGTCTTCTCTACGTGGAATCTTCGCTCTGCACCTGCGCTATAAGACTAAAAGCAGTCCATTGCAAACAAAGGCCAAAAAGGAAGGGAGAACCACCCTTGAACTTGATAAGTCATATACTTACGAAAGCGCCTTATTCATCCAAAAAACCAGTGAAGCAACTGGACCTGAATGCCCGTCCGATAACCAGTGAAGTAACTGGATTCTACCGCACCCCTGTACCAGAAGCAGGATGGAGAGCTCGTCATTTCAAATCTTAAGGTGAGAATTAACGGGAAGGTTCAGAGGTGGTTTGAAGAGAGAGTAAAAGGGGAAAGGAGGGATTCGACTCGTCACTCCGCAAGTGATTAAAATCCTTTTCCCTATCTACAGAAAGATCTTCCTACGCATCAGACAGGCAGGTTTGGGGGTCCGGCCCAGTCGGTGTTCCGAGTCCTGGGCATCACCTTAGAAGAGGCCGCAGCAGCCCAGGCCTGGTCAGCGTCTCCGTGGGAGTCAGGTGAGCGTTACAGAACGCGAAGCCTTTCTACAATTTCCCACCCGGACGCTATGGAGACTTCCGAAACCGATCAGCCTATTGGGGGAATTACGGGCCGAAGTGCATTCCGCACGTCAGGAGACAAACGCTCTCAGGAGGGAACTAATTGTATCTAAGGAACGAACTGATGACCTTGCCAGGCAGTTGTTGCAAGGCCAAGCTGGACAAACTCCTCTACCAGGTTCAGGGGGTATTCCCGCCCCAATGGTTTCAAGCAACCCTGTGCAAATTAATCTACCGGGAAATATGCCATTGGCCCCACCTGAACGTTTTGCGGGGGACCCCAGAAGATTTTTGTATTCATGAATCAATGCCAATTACACTTCCTTTGCAGACCGGGGACCTTTCCTAACGACCAAACCAAAGTAGCCTTTGTATTATCATATCTCAGCGGCTGCGCTGCAGATTGGTCGGTTCCACTGGTCACTCAAGACGACCTGATATTCCGAGACTTTCAAGGTTTTCAGACACGCATGGAAAGATTATTTGCTCGGCACTCTCAGGGACAGGCCCTGGACAACGAACTTCTGTCCTTACGACAAGGTAACCAGGATCTATTAGCCTATATCGCAACCTTCAATAGGTTGATAGTGGAGACTGGGTGGCCAGAGGATAAGAGAATCACGTTATTTCATCGAGGTCTACGTGGGGAACTTAAAGATGTTCTAGCCCAAGTTGTAAATCCACCCCAAGACTGTCTGGAATATATAGACTTAGTGGTCCAATTAGACCATAGGCTTCAAAATAGAAAAGCAGATCGGTCCAAGTTTGAGACTCGCGTGTTAGTCAAGACCCACGTTAACCCCAAGAATGCTGATGTTACCGAACCTATGCAAATTGGAGGGGTTAAAGGACCGTTATCTCAAAAGGAACGTGAAAGAAGACAACAGATGCAATTGTGTCTTTATTGTGGGGCGTCTGGACACTTTTTACGAGACTGCCCGGTGAAACCACCCAAGAAAACGGTAGGAGCCGTGGATAAGAATCATAAGGAACCGGATTCGGGAAAAGACCACGCCCGACAAGCGTAGAGGTCCACTTGTCGAGCCTGAAAACTGACTCTCAGACCTCGCACTTCATCATGCCAATGATCCTTGTGAATCCGGAACAGCCTGGACAGTTGCATGCTATAAAGGCATACATCGACAGTGGAGCTATTGGGAACTATGTGGATCATGAATTGGCTTCTAGGATCAACCTCCCTCTTCGTCCAAAAACCACTAAAGACGTCATCACCACAGTCGATGGATCCGAAATTGCCTCTGGGCCAGTAACACATTCCACTGCAGAGGTGACACTAGTAGGTCAGGACAGGCATCGGGAGGCTGTTGTGTTTGACGTAATCAAGGCCCCGCAGTTTCAAGTAATTCTAGGAATCCCTTGGTTAGAAAGACACAATCCTCGAATTGATTGGCGAGCGAAGAGGATAACCTTTCCTGATTGCGCACAAACCTGTTATCCAAAGATAGGCCTGGCTACAGTAACCCCTGTCACTTTACAGCTACCGCCGGAGTACATGGAGTTTCAAGACGTCTTCCAGAAGGAACAGGCCAACACGCTACCCCCTCACAGGTCATACGATTGCCAAATTGATCTGATGCCGGGTGCGCAACCCCCGTGTAGCAGAATTTATGCTCTTACGGAACCTGAAAATCTTCATTTGCGACAATATTTAGATCAGTACCTAGCCAATGGTTTCATTCGCCCGTCAAAGTCTGCTGCATCCTCGGCCCTGTTCTTCGTGCCAAAAAAAGAAGGCGACCTCAGAACTTGTATCGACTATCGCGCATTGAACCAGATAACTGTTAAAAACCGTTACCCTCTGCCCCTGATCCCCGAACTTCTTGACCAAGTAAAGGAGGCCTGCATATATACCAAGTTAGATCTCCGGGGGGCTTACCATCTGGTGCGAATAAAAGAAGGCGACGAATGGAAGACCGCCTTCCGTACCAAATATGGACTATTTGAGTACCAAGTAATGCCTTTCGGATTGTGCAACGCCCCTGCTGCCTTCCAAAACTTCATGAACAATGTCCTTCGAGAACTCCTAGATGTTTGTGTCGTCGTATATATCGATGACATTCTGATATACTCCTCTTCGGAATCTGAACATATAAGGCATGTTAAGGCAGTTCTCGCGAAACTGCACCAACACAAACTATTTGCGAAAATTGAAAAGTGTGTTTTCCATACCACTGAAGTCGAGTTTCTTGGTTTCATCCTGACACCTAAAGGAGTCTGAATGGATTCACGAAAAGTGGATGCCATCCTCCAATGGCCATCGCCTAGCTCTGTGAAAGGCGTACAAAGCATGCTTGGCTTTGCCAACTTTTACCGCAGATTTATCCCGGAATTTTCACGGATCGTTCAACCCATCACTGCACTCTTGAAGAAAAATAAACGCTTCGAATGGTCTGGGGAAGCCGAACAGGCTTTTCAGGAGCTGAAAGCCAAATTTCCCTCTGCACCAGTACTGAAACACCCACGCCCGGATCTTCCATACATACTTGAGACCGACGCATCCAGTTTAGCCATGGGAGCTGTTCTGTCTCAAAGAGATCCCGAATCTAATCAACTACACCCCGTAGCCTTTTGGTCCAGAAAATTCTCAGCACCTGAAGTTAACTATGCAATCACCGATAAGGAGTTATTGGCCATTAAATCCGCTTTTAAGGCTTGGAGGTACTATCTTCTTGGCGCTAGACATACCATCACGGTGATCACAGACCACCGGAACTTGCAATATTTGAAAACTGCCAAAGCTCAGTCATCACGTCAGCTCCAATGGGCTTTGTTCTTTGCTGAATTCGATTTTGTAATCACCGATCGTCCTGGCAGCAAGAACGGTAAAGCTGATGCCCTTTCCCGAATAGGAATGGGTGAAATAGATACAAGCGCAGAACCAGTACCAATAATTCCTGAACAAAACATTCTGGGTATGATTACCTTACAAACTCTGGAGGACATTCAAACTAGAATTAAGCAACTCCTGGACCCTACAGCCTTGCAAGATGGGATTTTAAAGGGATCTAACTTTACTGTTAAGGATGACCTACCTTACTTCCAAGGGCGCCTATTTTTGCCACACAAAGAACTACAAGAACTAGTTATTTCTCGTTATCATGATACCCTGATAGAAGGACACCCAGGGATTGCCAAAACGGAAGAAAAGGTAAAACGACAATTCTGGTGGCCCTCTTGGCGAAAGGACATTAAATCTTTTGTGATGTCATGTGGTATTTGCGCCCAAAACAAAGGACAAAAGAGGAGACCAGCTGGTCTTCTTCAACCCTTAGACATTCCACCAGCACCTTGGCACACCTTGTCACTGGATTTTATTACGGACCTGCCTCCTTGCTGTTGATCTAACTCTATCCTTGTTATAGTGGATTTATTTTCTAAAATGGCCCACTTCATTCCATTAAAAGGCTTGCCTTCAGCTTCAGTCCTAGCTAAGGAATTTCTGGAAAACATTGTTCGCTTACATGGATTCCCATCCATACTAGTCTCTGACCGAGGAAGCCAATTCATTTCCCATTTTTGGAGAAAGTGCTGTCAGCTGGCGCAGATTGACGTAAGATTGTCGACCAGTCACCATCCTCAGACCGATGGTCAAACTGAGAGAACAAATCAGACCCTTGAACAATATCTACGGTGTATGCTGCATCAATCCGAAAGTAATTGGAAAGATATCCTTTGGATTGCTGAATACGCATACAATAATTCGATACACTCGGGAACTGGACAAAGCCCTTTTTATACCATATATGGACATCATTCTCGGATGTCAGACCTTGATTCACCTCAAAGCCTCGAAATGCCCGCCGTAAACCATCTGCATTCTACAATAACTCAAGCCTTCAAGGAAGCAACTGTGCATTTACTGCAAGCCAAGAGAAAGCACAAGCAGAATGCTGATCTACATCGAAGTGAAGCACCTCAATACCAAGTAGGAGACCAAGTATGGTTAGCTACCAGACACTTATCGCTCAAGGGACCTCGAACTTTTAACCCAAGATATGTGGGGCCCTACTCAGTTACGGCCATCATCAACCCGGTGGCCGTCAAACTCGACCTACCAGCTAATATGCATATTCATCCTGTTTTTCATGTATCACTTTTGAAACCGGTGCAACCTGGAACCCAACTAATCAAGCCACCAGAACCTATCCGAATAAATGGAGAACCTGAGTTCGAGGTGAAGAACATTTTGGATTCCAAGGTGTCAAAGTCCAAATTGTACTATTTAATAGATTGGAAAGGATACGGGCCTCAAGAAAGATCCTGGGAGCCTAGTGACCATGTGCACGCACCTCGGTTAGTCAAAAAGTTCCACCGGAATTTCCCAAACAAACCGAGACCCCCGGAGAGAATGATCTTGGGAGGGGCCTTGGGGGGGAGTGCTGTCATGATGCATACTCTCGGAGAGCCAGTCCAAGACCGGCAGCCCCGGAAGCACACATCAGGTACCCAAGGGAAGGTCCAGCAACCCCAAATAGGGGCCCTTTGGACACAGTCCTGGCGTCTTTGGCGGCAGGCTCATTTTGGGCATCAGTCCTGGCGCCATAGGCGCCAGGCTCATAAAGGGAGTGCTTTTGGTGGACTTACCTGATGCAGACCATGTTGCGAGATCCAGACCTCTTTGAGGCCTGAAAGGAACTACTTTACCTGTGGGACTATTTTGCCACTTGGGCGTGGTCAGGGAAGGATACATACCTGATTGGGGAAGGATACATACCTGGGACTTCTTTGGAGGCTATTTAAGCCACGCCCAAACAGCAGCTCACGCTTCGCGTTGCTCTGCTCCTAGCAGCTGTACGCTCACCGTGTCTGCTCCTGCATCCTGACTCCAGCCACGCCTGCTTCAGTCCTGGAACACCTAAAAGGAAGAAGAGAGGAAGAGAAGGTGAATAAAGGACATTACCTGATATTGCATGGGATCCAGAGACAACACGCCGACGATCCTAAAGGAAAAGACATTATTTTTGGATTCCTCGCGTTGCTCGTTGCAGCGCTGCGCTCAACTCACCTGTCCACAAGGAATTCCATACTCCTACGACCATCCGCACGTTCCGCTGCATTCCAGCACCTAGGAAGGAAAAGAGAAGAACAAAAGGTGAGCCAGAGAAAACATTGGGAAAAAACTGATTTGCCAGAAGGCTTACCTGGCGATTGGTGGGGGAGAATCCTTCCTCATCTCGGGTCGGCACAACTTTTGGCAGTACCGCGCCCCGGCCCCTATGGGGAAAAAAGAACACGCGCATTAGTAGGTGAACATGCAGACATTAGAAAAACCACCCCAACATAAGCTCACCTGAATTATCCACAGCGAATTGTCTTCTCTACGTGGAATCTTCGCTCTGCACCTGCGCTAAAAGACTAAAAGCAGTCCATTGAAAACAAAGGCCAAAAAGGAAGGGAGAACAACCCTTGAACTTGATAAGTCATATACTTACGAAAGCGCCTTATTCATCCAAAAAACCAGTGAAGCAACTGGACCTGAATGCCCGTCCGATAACCAGTGAAGTAACTGGATTCTACCGCACCCCTGCTCCAGAAGCAGGATGGAGAGCTCGTCATTTCAAATCTTAAGGTGAGAATTAACGGGAAGGTTCAGAGGTGGTTTGAAGAGAGAGTAAAAGGGGAAAGGAGGAGTTCGACTCGTCACTCCGCAGGTGATTAAAATCCTTTTCCCCATCTACAGAAAGATCTTCCTACGCATCAGACAGGCAGGTTTGGAGGTCCGGCCCAGTCGGTGTTCCGAGTCCTGCGCATCACCTTAGAAGAGGCCGCAGCAGCCCAGGCCTGGTCAGCGTCTCCGTGGGAATAAGGTGAGTGTTACAGTGATGAACAGAAATTATAGTGTGCAATACAGAGGTTTAGTATGTGCTTGGTGCATGGGTGTTTGGAAATTTGACTGGAGCCAATGAGGGAATGTTGGAGAAATGCCAGTGCAAAGGGAAGAAGTATTGTGTGACCTTTACTTGGGTGTGGCACATACTGCCCTTGTGAGCATGGTACCTTTGGAAATAGAAATGTGCGGATTGTCAAATGAGGTGTGGAGGGTGTGGTTCACAGGAAGGTGCGGTAACTTTTTCACCCAAAACTCAATGCAGTGACGTTGGGAGAGATGGCGAGATGCAGCATGCTAATCGTCAGTGATACCTTTGTCCAAGATCTGTACATGTATGCCGTGGAAAGAGGCTTTGCAGTGAACTTTCAGTTGGTTGGAAGGAGTGCAGGTGGTTTGGGGCACAGTTTATGAGTGGGGTTTCGGTTGCATGGATCTCCTTTGCACATATGTGGGATCTGTCGGTACTGTTGATGTGGTGGTCGTACATTTTGGAGCACTACAATTGGGGTACATGTCCTGCTCATGTTTGCTCGCTGACTTAAAGAAGTTGATGAGAGCAGTTATGCTGAGGTTTCCCACAGTGAAGGTTATGTTCTCATCGCTATCACCAGGAGGAGCATGGGACCATGCCGGTGTAACTTGTGCACAGCCAGAGGTTCGGAGGCGTTGGATAAGTAGAAGCGTGTGTGACTTTATGTGCAGTGCTGGGATGTTCTGCACCGACTATGAAAGCATTAAGAACCAGCAAGATTTCCAGTGGTTCAAAGGAAATCGTATTTTTTTTACTTCCATTGGCAATTCAGTTTTGTTTGCCACTCTGCACGAGGCGTTGCAGAGAATACTGTAGAAATGTAAGAGAAGTGTTCACCTTCACTCGCTAAAAATGTGAGGAGGAGAAGAAAACAGACAGTAAGCGAAAGAGAGACAAAAATAAAGAAAAATGTATGCACGCACATACTTAACAAAAAAACTTTTAAAAAAACAAACAAAAATAAGTATTTTCAGATACAATACTAAAGACACAATCCCCTACCCGCTTTTATCTTGGCCCCAGTCACACATCCCCAATCCTCCACCCCCTCCACCTCCTGTTCCTAGAACGGTGAATCCGCAGATACCACGCTACTTTGAGGAGTAGACATATCACATCCGGGTCTTTTCAGGGTTCCAGCTGCGGCATTGCCATTGTCGAGGCTAAGCCATTGCATAATGTGGTTGCTGGTTGTCGTGCGTAAACAGACAATGGGGCAGAAGGTTTATTTGTCATGAAAAAAGTAGGAGGCTATGGTGAAAGTGTGCAAGGTAACGGGCAAGGCATCCTGTTTGTATGCATGCACTGCACGGACCTGCTTAATGTTGCTAAAATACATTCAGTGCTGGTTTTGTTGGATTACTTTTCTGACATTTGTAGTGCATGCAGTACAGTGGAAAGACCATTCTGTGAAGTGTAGAAGTTACGTGGCCGGCATCCTGTTGTTATGAATGCAGTGTGTGTATCATATGATATGATGTGATATTGTATTATGTGGCATTACTATTGCACCTACACACAAGTGTGTGAAGGCGTGACGAGGAAAGGGAGCAGGAACAGAGGCCACACAGAGACATTGATGCCACTAGACCAGGTGACACTGAGAGTGCAAAGTGAATGGGAAGGTGAACGTGGAGTAAATGGAAACAAGAAGAAATAGCAGTAAGTGCAACTAGGACCGGTGCTTGCAAGTGGTAGGAGAAGTGTAGCCATGAAGTGGTGGCTGGTCTGTTAGGGTTACAGAAAACAGTCCCCAAGTGCAGAGGTTGGCAGAAAGGCAGTGCAGGGGTTGAACTGTTGGGAGGAAAGTGGCCTGGGGCACAGAATAGAGGGTGGGTAGGAAACCAGTGCACAGTGATTTTTAGGCCGGAAGAGAGCAGGGGAGAGGAGAGGAAAAATAAGAAGCGCATGGAAATGTTTTGAGGTGCTTCTAGACCCTAAGCTGGTTCTGCTGAAGTTCCAGGGAGACAGGGAACCTGTTGCAGAAGGAGGCCGCAGCAGAAGAAAGACATCTAATAGCAACTCGTTGCGTGCCGAAGCAACTAATCGTCAGGGAGTAGGAGGCGGATGAGGGAGGAAGGCGAGGAAGCACATATTTTGGAAGTGAGAGTGCAAGGTATTCAGGTGCCACGGACCAGAAGGCCTTCTGCATAATGTACAGGGCTTTCATTGTATTCCTTGCAGCCACTGGGAGCAATGGCAGATATTGTACTTCAGTAGACATACGATCCCTGGCATTCAGGTGAAGGACAAGTCGCACTGTCCTCCTATGGAGGAGTTGGTGAGGGTGTAGAGTGAAAGGAGGCACACTTGAAAAGAGGTTGTGGCAATAGTGCACCGTAGAAAGAACCACAGATGTGCACACAATGACCTTCTCGGACCTGTCTTTAGGTTGGTAAGCTACATTCAGTGGTGCATTTGGTGGCATTTTTTTACGAATTGTGTTGGAGATGGGTTAGTGGGGAACACAATGCATAGGATTGTCACAAGGAAAGAAGAGAGTTCCAGTTTGGCTAATATACTATATGAAATGGGTAAATGAAAACATTGCAAGGACATACCATGAAAAAGGTAGTTTATGGTAGGAGATGGGAGGAAAACGAGTATGCTTTTGGAAAAGGTAATGGATGCTTAATGGCAGATATCATGTGCAGAGGCATTTATAACAGGGTTGTACACATACTGCCATAAAAAATCTTCATACCTTCATTTTGTGCTCATGGCTGCTCATGTTGATGAATGTGTATGCAGAAATCGTGTTATGTTTCACTGAACTTTCAACTGGACGTGCTTTGGCAAAGGAGCACACTTGCAGGTTGAATTTGTTACTGTACTTATGAGGTCTTGTGGAGAACGCTGTTAGATGCTGACGTCTTGGATGGCATTGGTGGATGCGTGTGTGACTGCTTCACAACACCCAAAGCACGGGTGTGGTGGGAAGAGGATAGTGGAAAGGGAAGAAGAACTGGTGTTGCTGCACTGGGGGGGGGGGCTCACGGCAGTTTGGGAAGTGCACGTGTCACAATCTGCGCTTCTCAGCTCAGATGGAATTGGCAGAGTGGGAATTAGCCAATAAGGTACTGCGGGTGTGCGTCACAGGAATACTGGTTATCAGTAATGTGCGTAGTGAGGCTGGCTGACATGTAGAAACGCATTGTGTTGAGGTTGGGTGATGCGTATGTGATGGATTCTACAAAAGCATGCTGAAGAAAGAAACTTTATTGCCAATATGGATTTGGAAGCACTGGACGCATTGTGGTGCGCTGTCGATGACCTCAGTTTAGCCGATATGCATGGAGTTTGCAGAGAACTGGCCAGTTCCGCAACTGTGCATGGTGGCGTCATGCACTATGGTGGCTTGCATTTGGGTAACGTGTGTTGTTTACCTTAGCTCCTTCGACTGAAGAGGCTGATGAATACAGTGAAGAGGCTTCTTCGCACTGCCACAGTGGTGTGCTCCGCCATACCACCAAGGACAGCATGGACCACTCATATTGGCTGTTGCACCAAGCAGAGGCTGGGAGTTGTCAGATTAACAGAAGCAAGTCAGATTTTATATTTGCTCTTGGCATGTTTTCTGTAACAATCACATAATTTGTTCATGAAATGCAGACGTCTTCCAATGAAATGGCATGTCGCTCTCGTCCATTGGTAATGCTGTTTTCTATGGTCATCTCCAAGGTGTTCTTAAAAGGTTTCTGTAAGAATCTGAGGACGAAAAGGAAACACACAACTGTATGAAACCGAAAACCAGCTATCTCTTTTGAGCCACTCCTGCAGACGAAAGCCCTTACCCTGGTTGATATTGCTTTCCCCACGCACGCAGCACGAAAGGCTCATCTGGGAATTTTGAGGACGGTACCCATGGAAATGGGACTGTGGAGGCTGAGGGATTACACGTTTGTGGGTGTGGTGTGTACACAGGAAAATGTTATAGCAAATCGCTAACGTTAAATGGAGAGTGCGCGTGCCACAATCTGCCCTTCTCACCATGCTACTCGATGGAAATGCCACTGTGCAAATTGTCCAATCAGGGTGTGCGTCACAGGAAAGGGCTGCTATATTTAGTTAGAGTCCTCTGTGCAGTGAGACTGGCAGAGATGGCGAGTCTCACAGTTTTTATAGTGGGTGATCCCGTTGTCCAAGATCTGCTCCAGTATGCCATCGAAAGAGGCTTAAATGGCAATTTAAATTTGGAGGAAGTGGAGGCTTTGTGGTGCGGTGTGGATGTGCATACTTTGGCACATTTGATTGCAGAATGTTGACGAGTGGTCACTTTCAATACTGTACACGTAGTGGTCGTGCACTATGGAGCCTTGCTTTTGGGTTGGATAGCTTGTTCACGTGTGTACCGTCTACTGAAAAAGATGATGAAAGCAGTGAAGCACATTTTTCCCACTGCAAAGGCCATTTTCTCATGTATACCACCAAGTCCAGTATATAACTATTCCAATGAAAGTTGTTGTCAGCCAGAGGTCGGAAGGCTTCTTATCAACAGAAGCATGTGTAACTTCTTGCATGCTGCTGGGGTGTACTCCTGTGAGAATGACAACATTGGTTATCAATATGTGCACCTTCTCAATGGAAATGGCCTTTCTTTGTCGGCCAGTGGAAATGACATTTTGTTTTCCAATCTGCAGGCTGCAGTGAAGAGGCTATTGTAAGAATGTGAGACGAAGTTCAACAAACAAAAACACTTATGGAAACTAGAGAAAAAAACTGGTTTCTATGGACCCACCCATAACACAAGAATACAAAACGGCACTTTTCAGAGCCACCACTACAAACGGAATCCACTACCCAGGTTGTCATTTTTTAACCCACTCCCGCACGCACAGCAGTACAAGTCCATGGCTATCGAAATAGATGGAAGGTTGCACGTACCACATTCAGCCCTAATGGAGATGGCTGCCATAGCAATGGCCCTGTGCGCACAACGGCATTGCTGATTTACATTTCTGGTTGTGGGTTTAACACGCAAAGTGTATTACACAGTGCACTTGTCCATACAAATGCTGAAGTAGCGGTTAAGGCTGGTTTCTGGGGGAGGTTGGAATACATTGATTGAAAATTAATGGAACACACTGTGCATTGGCTGTTCATTATGGATTCCACTATGTAGATTTCTACTAGCATGGAATACCTGAAATGCAGGGCCAGCTTTTGGTTTCTGTTTGTGAGACTTTGGTGACGCGCGATGATGCTGTCATTATTGCTGTACATTGTGGAGGGAAACCTGCACAATATGTTACCGGAGTTTCTGTACCGTTTGATATGAAGGAGGCACTTGCCGAGATCATGCACATGTTTCCCATTATGAGCATATTTCTTTATGGCATTGCGCAGACACAGATGTGCCAGCGTTATTTTTTATTTCGTGTGGGAATGCAGAAAGCGCAGTACATTGTGAAGAGATATATTTGTGGCTTTCCAACTGTAAGAGTAGCTTTTTTCCAGTGACCGTGTTTCCTCTTACAGTTGCTTTCCATTTATTTTGCTCTTGCAACGTTCCACACACAGCGAAAAGAAGCCAAGGCCAGGTACGGAAGGGGCACCACCTACAGGCATAACATAGGGGGCGTGCAAAAAGAGGGGATGGTGGCCCTCCCTTAAAAAGGCATCAGTCATTGTCATGCTCCCGGACCAATCTTTCCCAGGCACTTAGAAGTACTTTACCTTTGTACAGTCGCACGTTGCAGTACATGCACAATACAATGTTCTTTGACAGGTATGGGTGTGCAGCGCAGCATATGGTGTGCAAGGATGTTTTAAGGTTCCGCTGCCATACACTACTGTTCCTGTTGGCGGCCGGAGCTGCTGTGCAAAATGCTGCACATGAAATGATTGTACTGCACTGCTGGTAGGGCAGTCCCGTGCCCACTGGTGCCTTGTGCTTCCATTTCAGTTCACGCCACATGCAGTACGGACACTTCATGGTACGCCATTAGCCGTACCAGCAACATTCACGGATATGCATACATTATGAAATGACAGAATGTTTACAACAAGTTGAAATGTACCTTCCTTATGTGCAGCAGGAAGACAAACATTCTGCGACACCCATGCTGCTACATTTCTTTTGTAACCAAGACTGATAATGTTTGCGCTCCAAAGAATCTGCTGTTTGTGCACTTTTCATTACATGTTCTTGTGTGTCAGTGAGCAAGGCGCACCAGCTTTGCCATTGTGCAGACTCACTGCAGACTGTTACACCTGCAAACAAATGTTTACAGCAACTGTACGACCCGCCGGTGAACCCTTTACTCTTTCCATCACAGTGCTCACTGCAAAATCGGTGCGTCTGTTTCATGGGTCATGGAAGGAAAGGCAAGCAGTACATCAATCAAATGAATGTGACGTTTGGGACGCTCACCGTACATTGGAGGTTGCTGTTGCTTGTTTTCCAGTGCACCTCATAGAGGCAGGCGTGTGGCAGACATCCATTAGTAGGTTTGCACAACAACTCACACCGTCGCCATGACTGCTTCAAATGCAGTAGCCTATCGTATGAATTCGTAGGCCTGGCGACAGGGGCGGTGTTACCAGCACAGAGAGGATGCCCTATGCATGTGAATAGCTGTGCAAAAGACAAACGTCCACACCCACAATGTATAAACGTGAATTAGAAGATGCGCCCAGTACTGGACTGCAATGGAAACTTGCACTGTGATTGCACATATGGCAGCCAGGTGCTGTCTCCCTACGAAAACTCCATATTACTGTCCTGCAACCTGATACAGTATTTTGCATCACAGATTCACCATTCACTGTTAACAAAAAAAGAAAAACCACTCACACACTACGCAACATTTCACATGCACACCTTTCATTTCTAAGATTCAGAGACAAAATTACCTAAGGGAAGGGGTAGCACTAATGGATACATACATTAGGGCATTTGCACTTTGAACATCTTTCTCATGAGGGCAGCTAAGGATTACATGAACACATGTTGATAACGGCACATCAGTTGCGCTACCTCACAACTTTCACCTTCATAGACAACACTATGCTAAAGCAACATTCTGGTTACAGTGCCCTAATAAAAACATATCACATTCACTAACACAAAACACTGCTAACAGACCCTTATGGTTACGCTGCACTACTAAATACATAGCCCCTGTACTGAAATAACTATGCTACAGGAACTTTCTGGATACACTGCCCTACTAAATACCTATGAAATTCACCCACAAAAAACATTGTTTAAGGGATGTTATGGTTAAGTTGCACTACTAAAAAAACCTCTGAAATTCAATGGAAAAACGTTGCTACAGGGACGTTATGGTTACAGGTAAAACCGAAAACCCCCACAAATTCGCCAGTTATAGTAAGGTACACAGCCATAGCTTCCGCCACCACTGTGCACTGCTAAGAATAACACCAAGGATATCAAAGATGACATCACAAATGTCATTGATGACATCGCTGATGACATCACATTTCTGGGCCACTTGTTTTTGTTCACTGACATATCTAGGCTAGGTGGTTTTGTTCACTGACAGTCAGAATATTAACATTGAAAAGGTGCTATATAAGTGCATGTTGACCTTGTCATATGTTCTTAACATACTTTCCTTAGGGTTTGATCTCAGTTCATGGTGCATATACATGAGAAAATAAGCAGGCCTCAAACGCACAATTGATTTGTATACATGAAGATAAACTTTAATATTATATGTATACATGAAGATAAACTTTAATATTAATATTAACATTTTCTCATGATGCTGTTTCTTTTTTCCTTACTTTAGTTTCCCTCTATGTGCCTCTGATTTGTATGCATTGTGGTTCTTCATATGTATTGTTTGTACTAGCACAAGTCTAGTAAGTCTTCAATTGTTAGCTGCTTATTACATGTTAACCATCACTCTAAACCCTGATAAGGTAGCATTCATTATTGAACTATCCAAAATTACAAGATCATAAATATTGCACTCCTATGCTGCATGCTGCACTCATTGCTTATGCTTACATATGTTTAGGTTCCTGTAATAACAACAACATTCCCATACTATGGGCCTCATTAGGACCCTGGCGGTCACGTAATGAACGGTTCCGGTAAGGGACTGGCACTATCCATTACGGGCAGTCCTATTACAAGGACTGCTGCAGGTCCCACTATGGAACACCTGGTCAGACCAGGCGTCCTTAGCGTGACCCGCAAGCAGTCCAGGATGCTAACAACGGGCCAGTTATTAACGGGCCCGTTGTTAGCATCCTCCCCATTCCCATTGAGCCCTATGGGGTCTCAAATGGGAATGGGGATGTACCAGGTCCAGGTCCTGCGAAAGGGATTTACCGGACCCTCCAAGGTCGAAATGGCCCAGTAAGTCCCCTTTTGCGGGACCTGGACTTGGTACCCGGTATGGGGGTAGCCATGCCGCTTTTAGCAGCATGGCTACCTCCATACTCATAATGAGGCCATATGACTTTAGAGGACTACATGCTTTAATAGATTCTGTCATTCATGATAGGTCTTCCAATCACCTCTGACATCTTGTTACAAACTATATAACCACAACCCCCTGTAGGGACCTATTCATCACAATTATTTTCACATGTGATATCATCAGTGATGTCATCAATGACATTTGTGATGTCATCTTGGATGTCCTGGGTGTTAGTCTTAGCAGTGCACAGTGGTGGTGGTGTGAGTTATGGTTGCATACCTTACCATTACTGGAGAATTTGTGGGGGTTTTCAGTTTTACTTGTAACCATGTTTTTGTGGGTGAATATATATATATATATATATATATATATATATATATATATATATATATATATATAATAGTTCAACCAAACAAGTCTTGTGTCCAGGGTTTGTTCCCTTCTCCTGAACTGTTTCAAGAAAAGTATTTAGAATGTTTCATTTCACAAACTTTCTGTTACCAGTAATGAAAATATCTTTTTTGCTTAATGTTCTCCTCAAGATGATGAAGCAAATGACCTCTCTGCAACACAGGTTGAATTATACTAAAATAAAGTCTTTTGTGATTTTCAAAATGACCAAACAAATAACTTTTCCACACATTGGTTGGAATTTAGCAAGAGCAAGTATTTCCTAATTTTCAGGATGGCACACAAATGTTCAATTTCAACAAAGATGTGACATAACAAACTATCTCTTTTAAAGCAAGATTGGATTTGTACTGGTGTACTACCTTGCCCGGAACTCTCCAACTGAACAGATATCTTGGTTTACTCTCCGCACAGGAATATCTCTCTTTTGGTCCTCACTACAAAGGATCTCTTTAACACAAGATTGGATTTCCTGGTGTACTCCCTTGTCAAGAACTCCCCAACTGAACAGATATCCTGGTTTACTCTCCTGCCTGGAATATCTCGCTTTTGGTCCTCACAGATCCCCTGGTATACTCTGTTGACAGGTATCTTTTGTCAAAAGGTTCACTACCTGATGTACATCCTGTATCAGGTCTGTCCACAATATTAATTTTTCTTTTTTTTAAAGTATAACTCAATTGTACCTCTTCAATGATAGAGCTTTGTTGACTGCAGTTAAAACGTGTTCCAATGTCCCAGACACTGACATCCCATGTATGGAGGTTTGCTCTAGTTCTGTCGGTCAACTTCCTGCTTAATACAGATTGTCTTTTGGCAATGCTTGTTCCCAATTTCCCCAAATTGCCATCTCATATAAGAAGAATTGCACAGAGTTTGCCTTTGTATTTCTTTTTCAAAGTCTTTTGTCTTATGGCAAAGCAGTTTCCAAGGTTCCCTAAATTGACATCAAATATAAGGGGAGTTATACCACTTTTGCATTTGCACTTCAAATCTACTTGATCAATATTTAAAATATGTTGCCAAGTGTTCACTAACTTGTGAGCACGTCCTGGGGCCCCCAACTCCTCCGGGTCGACACACCGGTTCTACGTGCAGCTGCAGTGGAGGCCTTCAGTTCTGTAGGCTTCTCTCACCAGGCCAGGTCTCTCTCAGTTCCCATGTTGGCTCTTTAATGCTTTGCTGATGGAACCTTTTCCATTCCACAGGACTGTGTCTTTTCCGGTCCTGCAGTGAAGATTTCTCGTCTAGCGGTCCCTCCAAGGCTCCCGCTAAGAGACTACCGGAGTTCGTCTCCTCTGGCACCGTCCACCTCCAGGTGGCTGCCTGCAAGTGTCTCTGTTTCCCAGCACGGCTCGTCTCTCTAGTGCTGCCTCTGCCTCTGGGTCCACTTCCCGCGTTGCTAACTCTGCAGCTTGCTTCCACTTCTCCTTCACCTCCTTTCACCTGCAAACGATTTCTGTGTTTCAATGTCCCGCGCAGCTGGTATCATTGTTACTCTGCATTAATTCCCTGCTCCTCTTCTTCATCCCAGTACTCAAGGCTTTTTGGGAATCGGAGTCCAAAGGATTTTCAAGTTGTTTCAAATTAAATAGTGAAACACATTTGTCTACATAACAATCATCATAAACATCAGATGTCAAATGTTTTGAGGTGTTATGAACCTGTGAGGACTGGTTAAAGGTCAGTTTGAGATGTTTAACAGAAGTAGGTTTTATGTTCTTACAATTAAAGGGTTCTGAATTAATGACAACATTCCATTAGAGATTCAGGAATCAGTGGGTGTTCTTCACAGACAAGGGAAGAATATTGCGTCTCTCCTGTCAATGCCATAACTTTCCCCCCGACAGTCATATCTCCACCCTCGGAATACCACCCCCAGGGTCAGGATCAGGTAGCAGCTGCCATCCCCTGGCCACATGGGAGTGGATTTGATTTATTTATTTATTTTTACATTTATTAAGCGCACAAAACCCTCGGCCATCACAGCGCTATTGAAACTAGTTACACTCAAATATAGCAATGGTCAGGTACGTTTAGGCTAGGGATTAGTGATGACTCCACAGGATTCATTGTCACGCCGCTTCCTAGACCACGGACACACCTCCCCACACGCCCCTCCTTGCCTACCCATTCCCGCACTCCCCAACACTCGTGCACCATGCCCCCCACTCACGTCGCACACATCAGGGCACGGCATGGCATGTTTGGGGGAGCGGGTGTTTATCGCCCTTCACGGCGGTGGCAGATCAACTGGAAGCTCCGTCACTTCAGGAACTTACGTCCTTTGCGGAGACCGGCGCTTCCCGGCGCTTTACGGATCACGTGACTTTGGTTACCTAGCAGCGTTGCTTCACAGCTGTTTAGTTTCGGATCACGTGACTTCTCTCTTTGTTCAAGGACCTGCTCTGATTCTGACCTCGGCTTGCTCCACGGACTCATCTTGCTTAACCCTTCAAGTACTTTTGGATTTGCCTGTTACCGACTCACGCCTGCTCCACGAACTCCTCTTGCTTAACCCTTCAAGTACTTTTGGATTTGCCTGTTACCGACTCACGCCTGCTCCACGGACTTCTCTTGCTTAACCCTTCAAGTACTTTTGGATTTGCCTGTTACCGACTCACGCCTGCTCCACGGATTCCTCTTGCTTAAGCACTTCATTGGCTAGGACCTCGGTCCTACAAATAGGTGGTTGCCTGTTCTACCCTACAGCACGTTTCCAGCCTAAGCTAGGAGACCCACGCCTTGACCCAAGTTCCCACAGGTATTCTGGTAACTTTGGGGTTTATGTACATGGAGGTATTCGGGCCCTGTTTCATTGCTTAACCACTGTATCTTGCTTTGCAGCGCTCAAGGGGTTCTTCCGGCTGTTCCCGCGTCCTGGTTTTCCGGACTTCCACCTGTGGCCTTAATATTCACACTGACCATATAACAAAATCGGTCAGGGTGTTTCTTGGGGACAGAGGGGTTGTCCATACTCTACACGACCAACGAACTTCGTAACAGACTGTGAAGCCTATTTTTTGGTCGTCCAGAGTATGAATCCCTCCGCCGGGGATCCAGTGACCGCCTTGTTACAAGCAGTAGCGGCTCTTAGGGCTGACATGACAGCAATACACCACCGTCTGGATGCCCTACAAAGCACACGTTTTCCGTTACCCACGGATGCGGAATTCGGTGACACAGTCCCCTCAGACCAGCCAGCCCCAGCCATGGCCCCTGCACCCACTCCTATACTGCTACCTACACCTGTTCCCCTTGCTGCCGTGCGATACTTCCGAGGATCAAGGGGATCCTCGGAAGTATCGCACTTTCATTAATCAATGTAGATTACATTTTTTGTGCAGACCCCTAGCGTTCCCCGACTCTTGTACTAAGGCTGCGTTTCTTCTATCCCATTTGTCCGGGGTAGCGGCCACCTGGGCCAACCCGATGTTAGAGAATGACCATCCTGCTCTCTATGACTTCGATCTTCTTGTATCAGAAATGGCCAAAGTCTTTGATACACGACATAAAGCCCATTCTAGAGATCTCGAACTCTTGGATCTAACACAAGGCAAACAAACTCTGATAGAATATATCACCAAGTACAACCAACTCGCTGCTGAGACCTCCTGGCCTGAGGAGAAAAAGGCAATCGTGTTCTATCGTGGTCTATGCAACTCCATGAAAGATGCCCTCTCAGTAGTTCCTGCCCTTCCTTCAGGGTTCTCAGATTTGGTGGATCTTGCTTTACAAGTAGACGCAAGGAGATCCGAGAGAAGGCCCGAAACATCCTTCTCTATTCACTCTGGACCTTCCGTATCCACCACCCCTGTTGAACCCATGCAAATAGGAGGTATCCGTAGCCCGATAACCCCATTAGAACGAGAACGCCGGAGAAACGACAATGCCTGTTTCTATTGTGGGTTAAACGGACACTTTGTAAGGGAATGCCCCCGACGTCCCAAGAACAAAACACCGGGTTTTCCGAAGGCTCGCCCATGATACAGGGGGCACCGGCGAGCCTGTCTTCGACCCCCTCCGAACCTGCCTTTGGCCCTATTAGACCGATAGAGGTCCAGGCTCTGTTAAAACCCGCTGGAGAGATCAAACACACAGTCCATATTGTGATCGATTCCGGGGCCACTGGTTGTTTCATCGATATTTCCCTGGCCCGTCGCCTCAATCTGCCCTTGGTTAGGAAAGAACATCCGGAACCAGTACATGCTGTAGACGGTACTTCGCTATCCTCCGGTCCGATTAAGTTCCAAACTGCTCCTATGGAAGTGGTGATCCAAAACATCCATAGAGAAACCCTGGCATTTGATTTGATTAATACACCACTGTTCGGCATAATACTGGGAATACCATGGTTACGACAACATAACCCATTGATCAACTGGGGCAACGGACAGGTCACGTTTGAGTCGGAGGTATGTCAACATTTCTGTCTCATCGACACTGATTCCTTGTCCACTCCTGCCACGATTCTTGGTGCCATGGCTGCCACCCATGTCAACGATAGTGCTTCAGACCCGGTGCCTTCACACACTGTGGGGGCTGTCACAGCCAACATCCCTGCGGCCTATCACGATTTCCACACGGTGTTCGATAAGGCCACTGCTGAGGGTCTCCCCCCTCATAGACCGTACGATTGTCCGATTGACCTGGTCCCAGACGCTCCTGTACCCAGGGGTAGGGTTTATTCATTGTCACGGTCAGAGGAGCAAGCCCTTAAGGATTACATACAAAAAGCTCTGGAGTTGGGTCATATACGTCCTTCTTGTTCTCCAGCTGCTAGTCCGATTTTCTTTGTGCCGAAAAAGGAGGGCGATCTCCGTCCATGTGTGGACTACAGACGGTTAAATGCCATTGCCATTAAGAACAGGTACCCTCTTCCGCTCATATCCACGCTACTAGACAGGTTGACTAAAGCATCTGTTTTTACCAAGCTGGACCTGAGGGGGGCGTACAATCTGATTCGTATGCGGCTTGGGGATGAGTGGAAGACGGCGTTTTGCTCCCGACAGGGGTTATATGAATACACGGTAATGCCCTTCGGGCTTTGTAATGCCCCTGCCACGTTCCAACGTTTTGTCAACGAAGTGTTCTCAGACATCCTGGACACGTTCGTGGTGGTATATCTGGACGATATTCTGATCTATTCGTCCTCCCTGGAGGAACATGTCGGGCATGTTAGGGAGGTGCTCTCTCGCCTTAAGACCAATGCCTTGTTTGCCAAGCCTGAAAAATGTCTGTTTCATTCCAAGGAAGTGGAGTTTCTGGGTTTTCGCATATCCCCTGGGGGCCTGTCCATGAATTTATCTAAGGTCCATGCCGTCACCGAATGGCCGACTCCTGTTACTCTGAAACAACTCCAATCTTTTCTCGGCTTCGCAAATTTCTATCGGCGATTCATCGCCGGCTTCTCTTCTATTGTTGCTCCACTGACCGCCCTGACCAGCCCCCTTGTCCCGTTCACTTGGACCTCCGCCCATCAGAAGGCTTTTGAGGAACTCAAGGCCAGGTTCGTGTCCGCCCCTGTTTTACAGCATCCTGATCCAGAACTCCCCTACATTCTGGAGGCTGATGCCTCCTCGTTTGCTCTAGGCGCAGTATTGTCTCAACCTTGCCCAACCACGGGTTGTCTACATCCAGTGGCCTTTCACTCACGAAAGTTTTCGGTGGCTGAAGCGCACTATACAGTAACCGAAAAAGAATTGTTGGCCATCAAGGATGCTTTACAAACGTGGCGTCATCACCTCATGGGTGTGAAACATCAGACAGTGGTGTATACAGACCACAAAAACCTACAGGACCTGGCCTCATTAAAATGTGCTAACAGCAGACAGGTGCGTTGGCATTTATTTTTTGCCGCGTTTGATTTTGTGGTCAAACACAGACCAGGTCGCAGTCATGGCAAAGCTGATGCCTTGTCCCGTTCTCCCGGAGGGGAGTCCTTGTCCGTGTACCCCGACACACTGCTAGGAAAGGGCCATGTCATCTGTACTTGTACTCCATCCCCCACCATGCTTATCGACATCAGGCGTTGGGTTTCCCAGAATCCTCAGGCTCTCAACGAATGGGACATTGCTCTTCACGAGGGGTTGCCTTTCATCCACGACAAACTGTTCCTTCCCACGTGTGATGTCCGCAACCAGGCGTTAGCATGGTCACACGATGCTGCTGTAAACGGCCATCCCGGGCAACAGCGTACCCTGGACCTGTTGCAACGCTGGTGCTGGTGGCCTTCCATGAGAAAAGATGTCGAACATTATGTTAACACTTGTTCCATATGTGCCCAATGCAAAACACGCAAAGGACGGCCTTTAGGGCTGCTCTTACCTCTTCCCGTACCTCCCAGACCTTGGCACACCGTCTCGATGGATCTCATCACTGACCTACCCCGCAAACAGGGCTACGACACCATATGGGTTATTGTCGATTCATACACCAAAATGGCCCGCTTTATCCCCTGTACTGGTATACCCTCTGCTCCAACTCTGGCTCGCTTATTCTTCAGATCTGTCTTCTGCCTCTTTGGTTTACCACAGGTCATCATATCAGACCGTGGGTCTCAATTCACGTCCTGTTTCTGGCGCGCGCTCACCGGACTCCTGGGGATCGATGCTCGCTTCTCTTCAGCTTATCACCCCGAGAGTGACGGGCAGACCGAGCGGGTAAACCAGGCTCTGGAGCAGTACTTGCGGTGTTTGTCCCTCCAGTATCAGGACTCATGGGCCAATCTGCTGTATATTGCTGAATTTGCGTATAATAACTCCCGTCATTCGACCACAGGTTTTTCCCCCTTTTATGCTTTATACGGGCAGCACCCACGTGCCCTTCCACTTCCTGATTTCCCCTCTACTACTCCCGCTGCTAATGCCTGTGTTCGGGATCTGGCCGGTGTCCATGCCCAGACCTTGGTCCATCTCCATGAGGCCCAGACAGTTATGAAGACTAAAGCGGACCGCAAACGGGCCGCAGCCCCGGAGTATCGGGTGGGCGATCGGGTGTGGCTTTCGACCAGGCATTTGCGGATCCCTGGCTGTCGCAAGTTGTTGCCTCGTTTTGTGGGCCCTTATAGGATCTCCAGGGTTTTGAATCCCGTGGCCCTCAAGCTTTCGGTTCCCCTTTCTTGGAGGATTCACCCGGTCTTCCATACTTCTCTCTTGAAACCTTACCTGGCTCCTACCCGTGTCCTGGTCCCGCCCGCTCCTGTCTCGGTGGATTCACAGGATGTTTATGAGGTCAGTGCCATCCTTGGGTCCCGTTTCCATCGGGGTCGGCTTCAATACCTGGTGGATTGGCTGGGCTATGGTCCCGAAGATCGCTCTTGGGTTCCCGCCCGGGATGTCCATGCCCCGCTTTTGGTTTCCCGCTTTCACAGGGACAGTCCTGCTAGCCCACGGGGTCGTGGGCCTTTGAGGGGGGATTCTGTCACGCCGCTTCCTAGACCACGGACACACCTCCCCACTCGCCCCTCCTTGCCTACCCATTCCCGCACTCCCCAACACTCGTGCACCATGCCCCCCACTCACGTCGCACACATCAGGGCACGGCATGGCATGTTTGGGGGAGCGGGTGTTTATTGCCCTTCACGGCGGTGGCAGATCAACTGGAAGCTCCGTCACTTCAGGAACTTACGTCCTTTGCGGAGACCGGCGCTTCCCGGCGCTTTACGGATAACGTGACTTTGGTTACCTAGCAGCATTGCAACGCTTTCGGGTCACGTCACACGTGACTATACGTGCGTCCCTTCCGAGGATAAAAGGAGTCGGTGAACCGAAGGCGTTGCTTCACAGCTGTTTAGTTTCGGATCACGTGACTTCTCTCTTTGTTCAAGGACCTGCTCTGATTCTGACCTCGGCTTGCTCCACGGACTCCTCTTGCTTAACCCTTCAAGTACTTTTGGATTTGCCTGTTACCGACTCACGCCTGCTCCACGGACTCCTCTTGCTTAACCCTTCAAGTACTTTTGGATTTGCCTGTTACCGACTCACGCCTGCTCCACGGACTTCTCTTGCTTAACCCTTCAAGTACTTTTGGATTTGCCTGTTACCGACTCACGCCTGCTCCACGGATTCCTCTTGCTTAAGCACTTCATTGGCTAGGACCTCGGTCCTACAAATAGGTGGTTGCCTGTTCTACCCTACAGCACGTTTCCAGCCTAAGCTAGGAGACCCACGCCTTGACCCAAGTTCTCACAGGTATTCTGGTAACTTTGGGGTTTATGTACATGGAGGTATTCGGGCCCTGTTTCATTGCTTAACCACTGTATCTTGCTTTGCAGCGCTCAAGGGGTTCTTCCGGCTGTTCCCGCGTCCTGGTTTTCCGGACTTCCACCTGTGGCCTTAATATTCACACTGACCATAGAACAAAATCGGTCAGGGTGTTTCTTGGGGACAGAGGGGTTGTCCATACTCTACACGACCAACGAACTTCGTAACATTCATCAAGCTACATAAACTGCATTTTGTGAGGCTTCCTCAATTCCCTTTGAACCACCAAACGAGCAGTGCAAAACAACACAGCCACACTCCTCCCCAGAAACAGGCAGTTCTTTCCTTGGCCCTGAGTCTTCTTACTACAGGCTGGATGCCAACATACTGCTCAAACGAGCTCAACCAAGCTCAAATGAGCCGGTGTCTCACTCAGAGTACTTCCTAGCTGCCAGAAACAACAGACACCTTTTTCTGAAAACCACACAAGTTCACTTGTATTATTTCCAGTCAGGGGTACTGCCGAAGGATTACTGACATTATTTGAGGTTTAACGAGGAAAATAATCCATAGGAAACTGAATTACTGATGTGATTGTTATCACCTCTACAACCAGAGCCCTTCCTCCACCGCAAAGGGAGTGTCCTAGACCCCCCAAGTAGGGGTTGTGGTAGAAACAGAGGCAGAGAAAAGCATACACCTGTCACTGTGCATCAAAGAGAGAGTAGATAATAAACTGCTGCAGTGGGCTAGCAACCCTCACTCATCCACACCGGACTGATTTACTAATGTCATGTGATTTATAGAGGGAGTACTGTTAAACCTCATACCAACCCATTCCTTTTCAGAACATGCACTATATACTGTAAGACAATATATGATGATTCATATATATACTGCACACGCAAATCACATGCACAATTGTTCATGAATCGTCTCTCAATAAAGAACACCCAATTAATGCTCTCAAACTCTCCTGTATTTCTTTTTGTTACGAGAAAAAAGTTATAGAAAAGCATTGCAACTATTATTGTGACTACACATAACACACTCAATATGAGAAAGGCTATCAATGAAAAAACCTCTATAATTTTCTAGCCTATATCTCTACTTAAATATCAACCAAAAACCACAATAGCTTCTTAAAGTCAATTTTATACTAATCATTTCTCACTAAAATGCCTCACATATTGAACTGTCTTTCAATACAACTCCTGTTTCTCAATGCGATATTAAAACAGGCATGACCATCTCTCATTCTCACACCAGTCGTCTGTGATAGTAGAGAGCTGAGAGCTAACCACCTGCTGCTGGAGGAAGGCTTGCGTTGAACAATCCAAAAATGATGAAGAAATCAACTAAATATCAAATCCAATGGCAGAAGCCACCCACAAATCCATCATGGTCTCTGAAGGCTACAACAAAGCCTTACTTTAAATTTAGTGTCAATTGGATATGAACATGATGCAAACATAAGCCAGGTTTGAATAAGATCGTTTGATGGGTTAAGGGTGCTGCCCTACACAGCTCATTTAAAATGGAATAGTTCTCTCGAAAGCAAAAAAGGCAAACCTTTGGAGCCTCTGCCATCGAAAAATATCAAAAATCCATTTTAGTGCTGCAAATGCTGCAAAAGTCCTAGGTCAGGAAAAGAGAAGCAATGTGCCCCTCCTTCCTACATAAGCCAAAATGGACATCGTTATTCAGCTTGCTTAGGCCATCAGATCTGACTGACTGGATACAACAGTATCTCATGATGATTCATGAACAGCTCTGTGTCACCTCTCCCAGAGCCTTCCTTTATATAGCCCTGAGATTGTTTATCACTGATGCTCTCTGAGAATATTATTTACATATATCAACATTATTCTCCAGTTGCATCGATCTCCAGGTGCATCTGTCAAAAATATTATCCAATCGCAACCAGGCTTGCTCGGAAGCCACATCAAGCTCTGTCTGGTAACATGTAGCCCATTGTAGTGCATCATAACATTGTTTACATTGTACTGGAACATCGGGTACTATTTACATAAACAAAACAGTGACTGGATTTCAGCTGAGACCTATGTTTACAGTGTTCTCCCTGTGTACCAAAACAAATGATAATCTGGCTCAAAGCACAGACTTGCGCAAAAGATGGCAAAGGAGTCAATTGTAAGTGTGGGTTTGTGAATGCAATTCAAATGCCACTTTTACTTATATGCTGTCTGTGTTTCCATATTTCTACACTGAAATGACTTCACAGAATGTAATAATGCTCATATCTCCTCTACGCATTTCCCCAAGTTCAGATAACATACATGACAGCGGAGTCAGTCATGATTGCCAGTCAGGCATACTACCGATTACAGATGTTATTTCAGGTTTAAAAAGGAAAACATTTCATGGAATTTTACTCAGGAGTCCCCTGATCTCACCATATAAAACCCGTAGTCAAAAAGGAGCACACACCGGGCAAGAAGCAATGCTGTTTATTACAGCTGAGCAAGCACAAATCAAACAGAACAGTGGACAGGAACTGGTTGATGAGAGCTGACATCTGTTCATACATGGAGCATTCATTGTATACTCTGAATACAATGGTCAAAGCATTAAACACAGTTTTGGCTTGAAGGTTTGTATTTTCTGCCGTTCCCAAGAAATTAATTGACTTTGCTACATGATATCCTTAGAGCTAACGTATGTTAGTAGAACTTGATTGGAGTTAAGAGATCAACAATATCCCAACTTATTGCATCCCCATGTGGAGCCACATCCATTCTCAACTCCCAAGGAATAGTTTGCAATTAGTAAAATAACATGTGTGCTGACCACCGGAACTTTAATATACTACCATTGGTCAGCACCATTGGGAAAAGAACACAAAACACTGTGCTTCTGTTGGGAAGGGAGACAATCACATGGTATCCACTGGCTATTAGCCTTCACAAACATTGTACTGGATACTCTAAAGGCTGGCCACCTCCCAGGGACAGAGAAACGTACTGTTTGATTGGTCTTTTCTGGAACAACACTTTGTTCAGCATCCCATTCCCATAACCACCTACCGACAGGCACTCTTGGCCTTGTGAACGATTTGCAGGCTTCGATCCACTTCCCCTCCACCCCCAAGTGCCTGCAGGATTGGCTCGCTGCCTTATTATTACATCATCCAGTGTTGTTTTTAGCTGCTTCAGTCTGACCGTGATGTGCAGCTTGGACTCTGTTAACCTCCTCCCTGGTCCATGAGGTGGTGATTATGTGTCCAGAGCGGGGGTTCCCCGGGTAAAGCCTCTCCCAGGAGCATTCCTGCTAAATGTGCTTCCCCGTAGAGTCTTTGTTCAGGTTGTGACTGCAATTTGGAAGTGTTCCTGTGTTTCTGCCCCCTAAAGAGGGTACCCAGTCCCCCCTTATCTAGTCTCATAGGTGGTAGGTGTGCCCCCCTATCTGGCGCTGAATTAGCACCTTTAATACATTCCCCCTTCGATCAATCTTTCAATTGACATCTGCTTCCACCCTCATTTCCTGGCCCTTTTCTTTGCACACCCACACCAATGTGGACCTGTTTATGTCCCCTTCTATTTCATACCCCTATTTTCCAAATACCAATATCTTTGTTCCGTCGGTGGAGTACTCGCCCCAAAGGGCTGCATCATTTTCTTGTTGAGTTGCTGTAAATATTGATTTTCCTCATTTTCATTCACACTTTGCGGCTCCTTACCTAACATTTTACCAAGTTCAACTTTATTGGCAGACATTATATATCGTGCTCTCCTTTGGTGGCAGTTGCACCAGCCAATGACCCACTGGCCGATGAAGATGGCGACGGGCATCACGACGAGCAAATGGACAGTCATTTTGAACATTGCTGCCAGCCAATCCGGGACCCAGGCAAATAATGCATCCAACCAGGTGTTTGATGTGATATCTTGTGTTTCCTTCATCATCCTTTCATGTGTTGTTCATATCTCCTTGACAGCCTCTGTAAGTGTCCCATTGGCTGCATCGTTTGCGGATATTGCAGTGAAACACGTGCTTCCAATCTTGTGGCACACGCTGCCTTCCATAGCAGTCATGAGGTCCAGTATGTACCTATTCTGGAGGGTGATTAGACGCGAAGCTCAGACCTGTTCTCAGACTGCATTTAATCATTTATCGGTTGCATTAGCCAATTGGAGCAGAACATAACGCATTTCAATCCATTTCACGCTAGGTGCCATTTGTACCCCAGGAAGCAGGAGTGAGCCGAAGAACACATACGCCTTGCTGAAGAGTCTTAAATGTGGTAGAATAGCGTTCACGTTCTGGGTGGATTCTGCTGAGATATAGTTGCTGGCCCTCTTCCCCCTTGTTATCTTTGGTTGTCCCCCACGCATCTCCATGGTTCCAGTTACTATATTTCTCCATTTCTGGGTAGATAGCTTGTTGAATTGTACCAGTTCTGCATTGGTTACCACCAAGGCAGGGTTCTGGAGGGTCACCAGTTCACACACTCCTCCCCAATCAGTTGGCAGTTGACCATACATTCTTATCCCACAGGCCCACCACACATCCATCACTGCAGAAGTCCCCTTCTGCAATGCTGCGATGCTCATCATCCTCCCACAGCCGGTGTTCATCCCCAGCACAACCATCCCATTTTCTCTGAAACACAAGGAATACTGTGTGAACGGCTTTATGTAGACTGGGCTGTGTTTTTCATCTATCCAGGTTAAGGCATGCATGCTAATATTCCATATTTTCCTACATCCTGCACCTATTTGCTTCGGTGGTCAGTCAAAAGGTTGAAAAAAAATCTCGAATGTCAATAATCTCGAAACAAAAATCTCGAAAAAAAAGGTTGAATTTATTATTTATTTATTTATATGTATTTTCGGGGTCAGGTAAGTAAAAAAAGGGGTAAAATAAAAAAATGAAAAAGGGGGGGTTGGGGGGAACCCCCCCATTTAAAAAAAAAACATATTAAAAAAAATTCAACTTTTTTTTTTTCGAGATTTTTTTTTCTACCTTTTTTTCGAGATTTTTTTTCGATCTTTTCACTATAAACCATTTGCTTCACCACTTTCTCTTCAAACCCCACCAGCCCTTCTGTTCTGCACTGTACCATCCCTCTTTCCCATTTTCCATTGTAATACACTGCACCTTGAATTTGCATCAGGAGCCTGGTGTGACACCATGGTATAGCATGTCCTGTTGTACTCTTGCAGAATATTCTCCTATAAGACGTGACAACCTGTTTTCCCCTCTGTGCTCCCTCTGTGTTATATTCCAGGATCACGCGCTTGGTAGTTCCACCCTGGGCCATGCTTTCTAGTTGCATATAGTTATCAGTGTACACCTCATCCCCCTCATCTAGCCATTTTACTTCTATGGTGTGCCCCTCAAAGAGCCCTCTGGTTTTACATAATGACATATGTATCAGACATCCACCTTCCTCTACTGTTAATTCTTGTGGTAGGAATTGGTTTGGTGTCCCTGCGAGGTGTGGGATGAGTGAGCACACATAGCAGGTGCCATTAGTGCTCCCTAGCCCCACCCTCTTTATCTCTATGTGCCATATGTTTTCAGAGGCAATGCCCCCGCCCTCTCCAATGGCATTGTAAAATCCTTCAATACTAGATATACTCCTCTTAGTGCCTTTCTCCCTTTTACCATCATCTGGCATGCTCATATTACCCCTATGCAGTGGAACCAGAAGAGGAGGAAAAGACAGAAGACAGAAACACACAACATACCAATCCCTATTATATTTGTATTGACTTTTGTTTTTCCCCCGTTCCCCTTAGTATTCCCTTGCCCATCTTCTCTTTCAACTATGGACCTGTGATACAATCTTATTGTAGTACAAAAAGTCAATGTTAACTGGCTAATACTCCCCATTATGTCCTTTTTACTCCTTCCGTTGCACTGCGGTTGTCTTTGCGAATGTAAGACATATAGATCTATGCTCATCTCTCCTTTATCTGTACCGCTCATGCGGCTGCATAGACCACCTTGGAAGGGCCACAAAACCTTGTCTCCTTCCAACTTCTGACCACTTTGCGGATGAAAATTCTCATGATGTGTGCTTTTCAGTGTTGGTCGGACGACTTCTAGGTCGCTGAACCTGGCGGGAGATGTAGCGGAGAACATTTGTCATCTCAGTCAGATATGCTTTAATTTAATCTCTGAGTATTTAGGAGCTAGGATTAGCATCTGAAATTGAACGTTTAGGAGGGAAAGGCACATGTATCCTGTAAGTGCTGGCCATCATCCGACCGTATCTCCTCACACACTCCCCATCTGAGAAACACCTCCCTCACCAAGACCTTGGCCACACTTTTCGCATTGTTTTTTGCCCAGGGTTCCACCTCAAGCCAACGTGAGAATGGACAGACAACAACTAACATGTACCTATAGGAGGCACATCTTTCTTGCATGTAAACAGAGTCAATATGCAATTGCTGGAAGGGCCCTTCCGGCTGTGGTATTGTTCACCCAATTGTCTTTAATGTCTGACCAGGCAAAAACTGTTGACACGTGACACAGTTCCCCATGAACTCTGCCACTCTCTCATGCAAGTTTGGCATGTACCACCCTTCATTCATTTCAGCTGATATACTTTCTTTGGATGCATGGGTGGGTAAGCAAAGGTTCTCCAGCGCTACACTTAGCAGTTTTCTGGGCATTACAGGCTTCCTGGTGCTATTCTGTCACCAAATCATGTCAGTGGGTGAGAGTGAGCACCTATGCTGCATCCATAAATCTTTTTCTTCTTTTGGTGCTTCTCCCGGCAGCTCTATAATTTAAACAATGGGTATTGTGTTGAAGCTTTCGTCTCTCTCTCCCTCTACCCACCCAGCCTCCTTTCTATGGCCATGAGTGGCGCTCTTTCTTTTGTGCCTGGGTACCTTCTTATACTTCCTCCAGGTAGATAGGCTGCTTCTCTTGTGCTCTGTCGGCCATTTAGTTTCCTAGTGATATTATGTCTTGTTTACCTGTGTGGGCAGCATATTTTATTATTTCCACTTCTACTGGTACTTTTAGGGCCTCAGTTAACTGTTTGAGCAACGCTGCATGTTGTACTGGGGATCCATCACTCCTTCAGAACCCTTTCCTTTCTCATCGTGCCAGTGTCATGATTCCTGACCCTCATGTCCCCAGCCCTCCAAGATGTCAGGCTGGAGCCAGGCCACGATCACCTACATGGCCCTCAAGGGCCTCTCCATCCCTCCTAAGACCCACTTGGAGTCAGACTTGGCACTTGTGGCACCAGACTCACTCACTCCCATAGGATAACATTGGAGATTGGACTTGTAGTGCTTTGATTGGGACAAGATGGATGCCCCCACATATTTCGGATCCCAGAACTGTATGTGCAGTCTAGTCTTTTGGGTGTGGTTCAGCCCAGAGACACCTGGGATATCCAGAGACTATTTAAGCCACCCCAGGCTGAGAAACATGCTTTGTGTTTTCGGCACCTGCAGCGTGACACTCACCGTGTTTGGATCGGTCTCCAGTAGGCCTGCATCTTTCTTCTGCGCTCAGCTCCTGCAAGAACAAGAACATCGTTAGGAACAGCCTTACCTTGCGGCGCTTCTGCCCATCATTCATCGCTTCTTCTGTTCTGCGGGCATCTTCGGCGGTGTCATTCCCATCCCAGGACGCCGCTTCCTATGGAAAAGGGAAAAGAAAAGAAAAAAAGGCATTAGTAAGCATTCAGTAAATCTTTGCTTATTTTTAAAGACTGTACGAGCTTCAAACGATTACCTGAATCCCAGCCGCTCTGGGGGAACTCTGTCTCCGGAACTTCTCATCCATCTGCAAGAGGGAAAAGACACTCCAGGTTAGCGTGGAAACATCTAGAGGCGCCGCATACCGCGCTTACTCACTGCATTTCTTCTTCATAACCGGCATCCACGCTGAAAACGTTGCAGCACCTAAAAGACACAGAAAAAGAACTCAGTTCAATACAAATACGAAAGGGTCGCATCGCGCATCGTGCTCTCACTCACCTTCAGCCCTACTCATCTCAGCAGCACGTCACCATCCCCGGACGACGCCGGCTATCATCTAAGGAAGGAAAGGAACGAAGTTAGAGAACTGTTTAAAAGACTCATTATACTTACCTGTTGGACTCTTGCCAGTGAAGTAACTAGGCAGCAATGAGCCTGCATCAATCAACGTGCCCCTGCGCAGAAAGCAGGACGGAGAGCACACTTTCCAAGAAAACAAGGTGAGCTGTGGATCAAAGGGAAGGGTTGGACCCCGGGGAAGAAGGGGTTCAAGCACACAGAGACAATAGGGAGTTAAACTCTACCAATCCTGCATTTCAGGCCCAGTCTCCAGTCGAGTAGACTCCAGGGAAGGGTTTGAGGTCGTAAGAGGTCAGAACAGGCTGAGTGACGTCCCCGTGGATACCAGGTGAGTGCTACAGCCAGTCCTGAATGCATTGTTGATGTAACACAGGCAGAGTCGGAATTTCTTTTAGCTGCATGTCTTTCCATTATGTTTAATGCACTGATCATTGCTACTAGTTCTGCTGCCTGTGCTGGAGGATAGTCATTGTTGGGATGCTATTACATTTTCCCCATTATGCTGCACACCAATGCCGCTCCAGTATGTCTCCTGCCTGTCTACGGGTCTATATTTGAAACACTTGTGTATAGGCACGTTATAAATGCCATATCATATCATATAATATCATATCATATCCTATACTTGATGACCCGTCAATATAAACCATGCCTGTGCCTGCTATTTCTCCCCCCCCTCTCTGTATGTTCCCTTCCATTCTGTCCATGTGGGCTGTGCAATCGTTCATGTAGTCCCCTTCCTCTACAGGCTCTGCTATGTAGGTAGCTGGGTTGACCACACAGCACCTCATCACTTCAATGGCTGAGTTTGTCAGGATTACCTCGTAACCGGATGCTCTCTATGTTGTTAATGTACTTTTTGATTTTTCGAGGATAGCAAATAGTGAGTGTTACACGTACAGTACTCAGGGACACTCCATGGGGATCATTGCTGCCTATAATATTGCAAACGCTGCTTCCGCGAGCAATTGGCCACAGGGGTGGTGTACCTGCATTACTGGGTCTAGGGTTCCGCTGAAGTATGCCACAGGCTTGTGTCTCTGTGGTTTCTTTAGTGTGAGGGCCGCCATCATCACTGAGCCATCTGAATGTGAGAACAAATACAAACATTCTCAGTAGTTTGGGGTGGTCAGTACTGGCACATGCGCCAGTGCTTCTTTTAACTCTGTAAGCTCTCATTCATTTCTGATAGACATTTTATTTCCCTTTTCTCTTTCTGCACCTCTTTAAGGCGCCGCAAAAGGGGTTTTGTGAAAGTGGAATAATCAAACACCCATGCCCTACAATAATTGCATAGTCCTAGGAACGTCTGCATTTCCTTTCCGTGGGCGAGCTGTGGAGTGTACTGCTTGTACCCTGTCTGGCGTTATCCTGTGCCCTTTAATTGATATTATTGGCCCCAAATACACAGCCTCTGCCTTGCAATATTGCAATTTCGGTTTGTCCACCTTGAATCCTTTTTATGCTAGCAGTGTCAAGATGTGCACTGAGTCTGCTCTACACTCTTCCTTCTTCCTCCGTCTCACTGTATATCAACATATCGTCAACATACTGGATCACTGTGCTTGGCATTTGTACATTGCACAGGTCCATCTGGATCACCCTGTTAAAAATGCTAGGTGACTCACAGTATCCCTGAGGCAAACAAGTGTGTTCTAATCTGGTTCAGCGATTCTTGAACGCGGCCAAGTATCTTGAGTCTGGGTGCAAGGGAATAGAGCAGGTGTTCTTCAATCAGTGACCATGAACTACTTGGCCTTTGTTGGGATGTTGCAATATATGGTGGCGGTGTTCGGGACCAAAGGAAATTCTGCTTCAACCACAAATTTCAGAGGGTGTAGATCCTAAATAAAATACCATGACCCACACTTTCATTTCTTTATTGGGTATAACATGGCAATGTGGATGGCTGTATGATGCCCTGCTGCTATAGTGCATGTAGGGTTGAGTTATTCTCTCATCTGCTTCTCGGGACAAACGCCATTGTATTGCATGGCAATAGTGTTCCTTCCTTCAGCTTTATCTTCACTGCCCCTACTACTTTTAGTACCCCAATATCATGGGGCCCCTTGGTCCATATCTGCTCTGTCACTTTTTTGAGATCCTCTTCTGTGTGTTTTTTCCCTTGTTTCACTAGCTGCGTTAGTATTGGTACCAACTTTTCCATTACCTGAACTGGGCAAGTGATCTGTATCTGAAACACCATCTCTCCCTCCTCGCCTTCATCAGAAAACAATTATTCGTCCATTACTCCTGCAATTGTCAGTGTAGGGTCGATGCATAGCACCGTATACCATTCCATGTTGTCATTATCTGTCCCACACAGGATCACCATGTCTTTGCGTTTCACTCCTTCCTCCAAGTGTAACACAATTGTTGTTTCCTTAATGTCATCTTTCTGGCATTTTGGTCTGAACAGAAATTCTGAGGCTTATGGGAACACCTTCCCCTGCATCCCAGGGACCCATCCTAGCAGAGTCTCGACCCAATAGAGATACATGTTTTGGTACAAGGGCTGTGCTCGCAGAGTACTCTGTGGGTGTGCCACCAAGAGGAGTGTGTGTAATAAATACCTGGTGCAGTACACACCATCCCTTTCTCTGTGAATTAAATTGTTGCCTTTAACTTATTGAGCAAATCTCTCCCTAGTATATTGATACGGGTGTCTTTAGGGTATAGTAGTGTTGCTACAATGTGTTGCGTCCCTATGGTTATTGGTAAATCTCTTGTAACTTGAACCGTGAGCACCGCCCCATAGAAGCCGTGCATATCCATTACTTTGTTTGATAACAGGAATTTCCCCTTCCTGATGCAAGATTTGGTTGCTCCTGTGTCTAAAGGAAAAGGAAAAATCTCTTGGTCCTATTTTCACTGCTACCTTGTGTTCCTCTTCAGGGCCGTCAGCTACTGCTAGGACTGGACAGACTCAGGTTCTCTGCGCCCCCCCTATTGTTGCATGTTACTTGGTAGAAAAGGAAAAAGATTTCCCCCTATAATGCCTAGACACCTACGGCCATAGTTGCACTTTATTAAGTCCTAATACAATACAATACAATACAATACCCCGGTATAATGGGGTACAACATTTTGTCCTAGTACCACTGCTGTTCCTGTTGTCACTGCTGGTGTTTGGGTCACTGTTGGAGCTGCTATCCCACCATCCATTGTCCCTCCATGTATCTGTGTCCCACCCTGCTAAATGGGCATCTGTGTATGCTTTGGTTATTCCGGAAGAAGCTGCATTTGCTGCCACTATGGCGGTACTGTACTGTACCCCTGTTGCTGCACCACTTGGTTCACCTGTGCCTGTGTTTTCTGCACAAAAGGGCAGGTGCTGGCTAGGTGCCCCATGTTATCATATATATCCCAGCTCGAAGACCCTTTAGCTTTGATGCCCACTATCTTATCGATTGATGTCTGCACTTATAATGGCAGTCCTTTTATCAATATATGATAGAACAAGGGTATCCCAGGACTGTCCCGTCTCTTGCGTTCATAGGTCCTGTACTCGTTTTATAAAATCTGCTGGATCATCGTCACTTTTCATTTTATGAGCCATTACCGTCGCTAGGTCGTAACTTTCAGGATACCTACTTCTCAGAAGCTCCCAGACGTGTCCTCTGCAATTGTTAAAGGGACCTGTGTCATGGGCATTTGTACTTAGTTTCGCCCCTTTGTGCCCTGCCTGGTGCCATATTTTGTTTGCCTGTTCTATGATGGCTGCAAACAAACCTTTCATGTCCCCTATTGCTAATGTCACCACTGCCGTCTTCTTTTCGAGTGCCTTTATCCATTTACGGGCCCCCGCCATGAGGGAAGGCAGACTGCATATTAGATTGTCTCTGTCAATTGTTTGCCATGGCATGTAGTGCGAGCCCCCTCACCCCTTTGGTAGTAATGGCATTACTTGTGTCTTTGGACCTGTCCCACCTTCTCTGGTAGTCTGAGTCAATCCTATTTTCATCTTCCCTACCCGGCTGCTATCTTTCCTTCTTCTGAGGCTGCATCACCAGTGTTCCCTCCTTCCACTTCTTTCTTCTTGCCCTCTTCCACCTCTTCGTCTAGTTAGAATTTTATTCTCCCTGATAGACAGCCCCCCCTTGCTTCTCTTACTTTTCCTCTACACCTCCTCTTCTATCACTCGCTCGGATCACTGAATAATGCATGTACCTGTTGGCGAGTATTCTTTTCTATGTGTCCTGGGTATTTCCTCTCTCCCTTTGTGTGTATGCCTTCCCTTTGTGCGTCTCTGTCACTTTCCCCTGTTGTTTTTTCGTGATCCCCTCCCTGATTTTCTCGCTGGGCTTGGTGTACCCCACGGCGGGTCATAACGTTGCATATAGCCCATAGGGTGGGGGGCAGTGAGTTTAGTCCGCTCCCTCCCGCACTCTCCCCCTCCTTCTTTTTCCCCTTTTCCCCTTTTGGCTCTTCACATAGGTTCCAGAGCCCCAAAATGTTCTGTCTGCTTTTCAGCTTGGAGCCCTTGTATTTTGTTAACAGATACGAGAATATATTTCCTATTATTTTGCTGTCAAAGGTACCTTCCCTGGGCCATGCATTGAAGCACTGGCGTGCAGTCTCCTGGGCCCATTGAAAATTGTATTTTAATAGTTTATCCCAGTACTGGGGCAATTCTCGCCACATGTGGTCCAGGGAGCTGTCGAAATAAGCCAATAGTCCCCTACCTCCCCTGTTCTTTTTGATCCCAGCTACCCTGTGTTCCCTTTCTCCCCTTTCTCCCATTACCCACACTCACTCATAATCACTCCTAACACAGCGTTCACTCTGGCCCTCTCCACAGTCCCGACCAGGCACTCCACTCATCACGCTGTCCCTCTCCACAGGTCCAACTACTCAGTGTTAGTATCCATCGGCCCTCTCCACATGCTCACCATACCCTATGTTACAGTTAGTATGTGCTGTGTCTCCAATGCATCGTCTACACACACCCGTCGTTATAAGGCAAAGCGAAGTCATGAGGTACCTCCTGGTGTTGACTCTTCCAACACGAGCCCACACCATAAGACAATACTATCACATAGGTGTCCCTCTCTATACCTCCTGAACAAGAAAAACTCAATAACACAACTCTTACCCCAATGACGCAACTATACAATCTCCAGTACTAGGTGCCACTCCCATTTGACGGGGTTCGCTACACACTACGCACCTCTCCTGCCCTAAGGCAGGCGTGCCAACACTTGCGTCCACTCCCTATTGGGTGGGCTGCACTAATTTTGAATACTAATCTGGCCGATCGTCCTCCCTCCTTGAGGATGTCTCCTAGACACCATGAAAATCTATCCCTCACCCACCATGGGCATGTAACCACTATGCTGCACATACTTTCACGTTATACTCACATCCTAGAGACCCTTGTGCTCCCTCTGCACCGAGCCTCCAGCACAAGCTCACCCCTCCCACTGAGCGCAGGCGGCACTTGGGACCAGGAAGACCTTTGTGAACTCGGCATCTTCAGGGCCTCCTCATTAATGCGCGTTAGTCAGGTCTGCGGTCGCCGGACCCATGCCCCCAGGGGGGGCGGCTTGCACTGAGGATCTCACTGGGGCCTCCAAAAACATACTCAGGGGTCCTCTGATCCCACCATATAAAACTCATAGTCAAAAAGGAGCACACACTGGTCAAGAAACAACGCTGTTTATTACAGCTGGGCGAGCCCAAATCAAACAGAAAAGTGGACAGGAACTGATTGATGAGAGCTGACATCTGTTCATATGGGGAGCATTAATTTTATACTCTGAATATAATGGTCAAAGCATTAGACACAGTTACAGCTTGAAAGTTTGTATTTTCTGCCGTTCCCAAGAAATTAATTGCCTATGGTACGCCATATCCTTAGAGCTAACGTACATCAGTAGAACTTGATTGGAGTTAAGAGATCAGCAGTATACCAACTCATCGCCTCCCCATGTGGCGCCACATTGATTCTCACCCACAAAGGAACAGTTTGCAATTAGTAAAATAACATGTGTGCTTACCGCCAGAACTTTAACATACTACCTTGGTCAGCACCACTGAGAAAAGAACACAAGACACCCTGCTTCTGGTGGGAAGGGAGACATTCACATGGTACCTACTGGATGTTGGCCTTTGCAAACCTTGTAATGGATGCTCTGAAGGCTGGCCACCTCCCAGGGACAGAGAAACGTACTGTGTGATTGGTCCTTCCTGGAACACCACTTTTTTCCGCTTCCCAGTCCCACAACCACCTACCAATAGGCACGTGTGGCCTTGTGAACGATTTGCTGGCTTAGAACCACTTGTCCTCTACCACAAAGTACCGGCAGGATTGTTTCGCTGCCTTAATGTTACATCGCCCAGTGTTGTTTTTAGCTGCTTCAGTCAGCCCGGACCGCTCAGCTTGGGCTCTGTCTCCCTCCTCACTGGGCACACAATGGCGATTATGTGTCCAGAGCGGGGGCACCCCGATCACGGCCCCTCCCAGGAGCATCCCTGCTGAATTTGTTTGCCGGGATACATTTTTTGCTACCTAGTGCTAATGATAGAAAGGTCCTGTGGGCCAGTAGTACATATAATGCGTTCCTACACCTGTGTTTCCCTTCAGAGTCTTTGTTCAGGTTGTCACTGCAATTTGGATAGGCTCCTGTGTTTCTTCCCCCTGAAGAGGGTACCCCGACCCTCTTGTTTACTCTTCTAGGTGGTAGGTGCACCCCCTTATCTGGTGCTGGATTAGCACCTTTAATACAGAACTGTGAATTACTAGAAAACACTGTTAGGGTTTAAAACACAGTTACAACTTGGCAGTGTATATGAAAAATCCCACCAGGAGACTGTGAACAATGTTGTAGTGTTCAGTGCTAGCATTGGCCAACTTACCAGTTTACGATTGACATAACTATACCAGTGGGTAGACTGCTCCACGGGGTGGGCCTTTGGTGTCACTCATTGGCGCGTTGGCTTTGAGGCAAGGTGCCACTTGGGCTTGGTGCAGTGAGGCACATGAAGGGCACCTCCTCGCAGCTGTGTGAAGATAGCCCCCAAAAGTATCTGAAGCTCTGGGCTAAGCTTCCCACCTTCAGCCTCTGAGCCGTGATTCTATACGTGGTGCGGTCATGGAAGATGGAAACGGTGGTGCTGCGAAACACTGCTCATGGGGCATAGCGGGACAGCTTCCTGACACCAGAAAAGCAGAATGATGTGTATGTATTGGATCGGATGTGTACTAAATGACCTTTTCACAATTGACCTCGGGAGAATTGACCTAAATTAAAAGGTCAATTAGGACATATATGTGGGGGAAACCCCCCTGTAACCCCCCACCCAATCCCCTTATCTTATTTATAATTGAAAACCAACCCAATACATATATAAAATAACTAAAATAATATAAAGGTCAATTGTTCAGAAGGTCAATTAGGACCACTATAATCAGGTCAATTAGGACAAAAGGTCAATTGTATAAGGTCAATTTGGGTAATACCATTGGATCCACTCAGGCTGCTGAGTATAACACTGCTGCTCGCTCACCAGTACCTCAGCTTTCTCTCAACCTTCACTAACTTGATACTTTGTTCAAGTAATGTTTTAAATGCTGAGGGTGTGTCCACCTTGTACTGTAGGGCACACTCTTTTACGAAGGGTGGTTTAAACCACTTAAAATAACTACATGTAAAAATTAAATAATATTGCATATTAGTATATTGTACATACACTTCCATACACTTTATGATCACAGCATAACTGTCTAATGGCACTTCTGATGAAACGGCTGTAAGACATTTATTACACACACTATTCTCTTAAATACATAAACCTCTTTAAGGCGTCGGCGCTGTAACATGGAGTAGATGGCACAGCACAAGTAGGAGCAGACGATGTACTTGGTTCTTGAGTGCAATAGAGACGAAGCGTGTGGGTACGGGCAGGCCATATGCTCCCAGTTTTCTCTGGCTCACTCTATTCAACCTCCCCTCTGTTCAGAACATAATTCTCTTGCCCGGAAGCCCTGCGGCACTGTTCCATAATGGAAGTTTCCTTCCGGTTCCAATCTTTGCTTTCTGATACAGCGCCTCTAGTCACGCTTTCTTTTCTCCAAATCCAGAAATTGAGACGTCTCCTTCTCTCTGCTTACCTACCTCATTAAACATTCTGTTACAACAACACAGCATGGCAAGGCATACAAGACGTAACAAGCATAACAAGTCACAACATGCCTCCTCCCCACGATTCTACAAATCACCACTGCACACAGCTGCTGTTTTCTCTTTCCTCACTTTGCCACTGTCAATCCCTCTCTTTCAAAGTTGGTACAATGTGCCTCAGAGATTAGAGAATGGCAGGTTAGGGCCAGAGGGTTACTGAGGGCTGCACTCAGCGCGCTAAGTGAAGTGCTAGAGGTTTTTGGAGACCGGGCCTTTTGGGTTCACAGAAGGGGCGACCCCGGATATGAAAAACACAGGCTCTCATTTATCATTTTTGAGGATGCCATTTGGCACGTTGGGAGCCTTCTCAAACATCTCTCTACCTTGCTCAGACACTGTGCCCAATTGCTGGGCATCAACCTAACATTGCATGCAGATGAACATACCAGATTGGCCGAATATGTATTTATTTTATTTATTTATTTTTGCATTTATAAAGCATGCAAAACCCAAAGGCATCAAGGCACTGGTTACAGAACCCAGTCATCACAGAGGTGGACGGTGGTTGCCATAACAAGGGTTGAAGGGAAGGAAGAAGGAGAGTCAATTGAAAAGTAATGTTTATAGTTGCTTCCTGAACGGCCATAGGATGTTTCAGCACGCAGGTGTAGTGGCAGAGCGTTCCAGAGACAGGCGGCGATAGATGGGAAACTGGAGTCTCTGGCTCTTTTGCGCTTGAAGCGTGGTGTGGTCAGACGGTGGCTGTGAATGGATCTTTTACGTCTGGTCGAGGTAGTTTTGGTAATTCTCTCTGAGAGGTGGGATGGAGCAGAGTTTGAGAGACATCTGTGGGTGATGGAGAGAATGTTGAAGTCAATTCGTTCTCGCACGGGTAGGCAGTGTGCAGATCTTCTGCGGGCTGATACATGGTCCCGTTTTGCGAGGTTCATGGTAGTGCGAATGCCATTGTTTTGATTTGTCTGGAGTTTATTGAGGATGCGCTTGGAAGTGGCAGCGAAGAGAGAGTTGTAGTACTCATGCCAGGAACCAATCACTGCTCTGGTTATAGTTAGGTGGTCTTTTTGGAGAAGAAGGGTTTACTGGCGTTTAAGAGTTTTGTAGTGTAGGCTGCTGATGAAGCAATTGCATTGACCTGACGGTTCATGTTGAGGCTGGAGTCAAGGTAGACGCACAAAGTCTTAATGGATGAGGAGATGGGGATGGTGAAAAAATCAATGTTGAAGGTCTGAAAGGCGGGGGTCCAGCTCAGCTGGTCGTGAGGGGGTCCCACAAGGTAGGTTTGTATTTTGATGTAGGTGGCGAGGTCCAGAATTTTTGGTAAAAATGGCACAGTGATAATGGGACGGTAATTGGTTGGAATGGTGGGGGTCAAGGGATATTCTTTTGATGAGAGGCTAGATACAGGCCTCCTTAAGGTTGGTTGGGACTACGCTGGTGTTGAAGGAAGAGTTGGCGATCAATGTGATAATTGGTATGAGGGCTTCAGCGCATTCCTTGATGAGTGGAGCAGGGCAGGTATCTCCTTGGCTTCGTGAGGGTTTAAACCCAGTGATGATCTTGGAGATTTCAGCTTTGGTGACAGGTTGGAAGCTGAAAGGGGTGGAGGAGGTGGGGGAGAGTAGATGGGCAGATTGGGATGGGTCAGTAACCGATGATTTTGAGAGGATGATAGCTTGCTTCTTCTGGAATTTTTCTCAGTGATTTTGATCATGAGGGCCTCCTGAATTTGTTGGCATCAGGTATCATCTTTGATACGTTTTCCGTAGGTGCGGTGGGGGTCTCCCGTTTGCATGGAATGGTGAACAGTTCACGTGATTGAGACTGGGCTTAGGTGATTCTGTCGGAGAAACCCATCGTTTTGGCTGTGTGGATGGCCTGCTTATATTCTTTGGAGATGATAAGGAAACGGGAGAGACAAAAAGGTTTATTCGTAAAACATAATCCATTAACAAAACAGCAAACAACATCATAAATAAGTCATAAAACCTTCATCACAAACCATTCAAATACTTGACATGGCTAAGATTAATATACTCTCTAAAAGATCCAACTGGGTTATAATACACCATTCCTTCTTCTGCAATCTTCTAAAAAAAGCCTCCTTAATAAAATATCCTGCATCTGATAAAAGTTTTACATCGTTATTATACATAAAAAAGGCCATAGCCCCTACTCATGTCCTTATGTTATTCCTAGCAAAGTGAGGCTTAAAGCACTGCTTCCTTAAATTGATTAAAAACCTAGCGACTGTAACAAAATGTATTAGATCTTCTTTACATTCCAAACCACACGGACAGGACTTCCCCAGTCCTAGCCAGGCTGCCCTTCTCAGTGATACAATATTTAATCGAGCCATCACCACATATCTGCAACACTCCTGTGAATTGAGCTTTACTAATGTAGGGCCGACCTTAGGACAGTTAGAAACATAGAGGCAAGCGTATATGGGTTTTGAGCTTATGGCCCTTTGGAACGTGGATATGGTAATGGATGGGATTACACCAGAATAATTCTGAGACCAAATAACCAGACCAACTCAAGAAGATGGCAAAGAACTATTTTATTAACAAGTGTCTAAAACAGGAGGTTACAACGAACATCAACGGACGTACGCTCAGTATCTCAATGATCGCCACACAAAATACAATTCTTATACTAAAATATGCATCAGAGTGATGTCATACTACGTGGCAACAGTGAAAAACCTATCAAGGGTCGGGATTGGTTAAGGGAAACATCTAGATATACCTTTGCATAGGAGCTAGAATTCTTATTGGCTGTTCTTTATCAGGTGGACAATGTATGCCTACCTCTAAAAACGTGTCATTTCAGAAACATTAGATACACAGTTCCTCATTGGTCTTACAAGCTATAAGGTCCTTCGTTATACGGACTAATACAATTGGTTGGCACGCTTGTGCCATGTCTGGAACATTTGATTCATTTAGCAGTATGTAAACCCAGACCCAGGTGCAGGGAGATAGGACATGAAGCTACCTTATACCGAATTAGCCCAGCATCTCTCATCACCCATGCCTTTTGCCATAACATTGTCTCTGTAGTTGGCCTTATAGAGTATTCTCGTCTTTTGGAATGCACAGGAGTGAGGGCACTCACTATTGTGTCTGGAACTCCAAGTTCAAACTCTATTTCCATCATTGGCTCACGTGACAGGAGACCACATCCGGGTCCATTTTGTAGCTTTTAAATTATCTAAATGAATTAAAACTTGCCCTCCTTTGTGTTATTTCTTGCACCTTAACGCGAGAAGATTAATCTTCTGCACACTTGCTCTTTTTCAGCGTACATAGCTGACCTTGAGTTTTAGGATCTAGACTTCAGGCCAGACAGCTTCGACACACAGCTCCATGAGCCTATTATTTTGCTGCAACACAGTTTTCCACTCTCCCTTTATGGTTTCTGTCTTACTTAATTCATGATACTAATGTCCAGTTTCTGTACAATGGAGGCTTTACCTGCATTCCATTCACTACTCATAGCTGGCTTCTATGATGACTTGATCTACCTTGTGTTTCAGTTTCATTGAACTTTTGTTTTCTGCAGCACTTGATGCATGTGTAATCTTCTTCCTTTACACTTGAGAGTTCTCTTGGTTCTTTAATTCGTCATTAGTTTCTTCAGGATCCTTACATTATCTTCAGTCAATATCTCAAGACATTGTGCACACTTTCTTATGACGTCATCAGTCATTTGCTTAGCTCTTTCTCATATTCTTTCAGGGAGTTCCTCCTGCAGGTTGTCGTCACTTTGAGGGTACATTCAAAAGGGTTTTCTCAATGGGTATCTCCTTCCAAAGACTCGCTGCGGTATTGGTACAATAGCTGGTGTCAGGAAAGGCACTGTTTCATGTCTCCAATGCATGGGAGGTAGGGGGCAGGATCTCTGCAGATGTCTACAGTTGATCCTCTACATTCCCCCCTCTGTTTGAGTTCTCAACCACTACCTCAAGTTGTTCTGCTCCTTTATATTTTCTCTTGAAGAAGTACTTCTTGGGCATCCATATCTTCATCACCCCCCTCAGGGTGCCCACAGTTTTAACACGTTCATCCACACTCCAGGTCATGTAGCTGCATTGTCCATTCAGGGTACAGTAGATCCAACGTCCCACGTAATTCTTATGATCCTTTGGATACCAATATGTCGTTCCTTCAGGTGCCACAAAACTTGCTTTTATGTAATCTCTGATGACATAATCGCTCATCACCATGTCTTCTGGTTCATCCTTTGCGTCAATCATAATCTTCATTCCTACTGCTTTTTTGGCCATTTTTTTACATTGTCCAATTATTATTCTGATCATACAGAATCCATATTTGATTATCACCAATATTGCTCCAATGAACTTGAATAGTTTGGGCATCCAATAAGGAATCCATAAGAACAGGAGTGCAAACCAGCTGTCATCTCCAATGGCCTCTGTCTCATCCACCATTTTTATGTGTAGATCTGTCAACATTGATATGGCCTCCACCAAGGTCCTGTTTTCGCCGTAATGAAATAGTATGAATGTGCAACATGATGGTCTGATCTTGGCATGAACACCTCTTTCCATTGCTGTAATCATATCGAGGACACATCTATTCTGGATGATCATCAACCTTATGGCCCTCAGCTCTTCTTTTATAGCGTTAAATCCTTTTATAGTGGCATTGATTGTTTGCAGCAGCTCCCACCTGGTGATCTGTAGCCATTTGGCATTCACTGCTGTTTGGATTCCAGGCATGAATATGGATGTGACCATCACTGCCGTTTTGCTGAACAGTTTGTGCTAATCAGGAATGTCTTCATAAGCCATTAGTGATTTCTTTAGGTGTTCTAGCACCAGAAGAATTATGAGAATAATTCTGAGTCCAAATAACTGGACCAAATGAAGATGGCAAAGTACTGTTTTATTTGCAAGTGCCTAAAACAGGGAGGTTACAACGAACATCAACAGACGTAAGCTCAGTCTTTCAATGATCTTCACAAAAAATACAATTCTTATATTAAAATATGCATCAGAACGACATCATACTATGCGGCAATAGTGAAAAACCTATCAAGGTTTGGGATTGGTTAAGGAAAACATCTAGATATACATTTGTATAGGAGCTAGAATTGTTACTGGCTGTCCTTTATCAGGTGGGCAACTTATGCCTACCTCTTAAAACATGTTTTTTCAGAAACATTAGATACACAGTTTCTCATTGGTCTTACACGCTATAAGGTCCTTCGTTATATGCACTAATACAATTGGTTTGCACGCATGTGCCATTTCTGGAACATTCGGTTCATTTAGCAGCACGTGAGCCCAGACCCAGGTGCAGGTAGATAGGACATGAAGCTACCTCATACCCAATTCCCGCAGCATCTCTCATCACCCATGCCTTCTGCCATAGAATTGTCTTTGTACTTGGCCTTGTAGCGTATCCTCGTCTTCGGGAATGCACAGGAGTGAGGGCATTTGCTAATGTGTCATTAAACAAAAACAACTGGGGAAATGTGAGCATACCGAGACCAGGGGGTCAGCAGATCGAGCTATCAGTCTACGGAGTTTACAGAGTGCAAGCACGAGATCCCTATCTGAAGACAGCTCCATAATGGCCTTATCTGACAGCGTAAAAGACACAGCCAGCAATTCACTGTGTGCAATGGCAAGTAAGCCAGCAAAAGAACTTGGGTCTATACTACCAGTGCCGTCTAAGGTGGGGTGCCTGGTAACCCATGCCCTAGTCCCGGTGACTGTTCCCCACTTTCATCGGGAACCCAACCCTCCCCATACCCCGCCATTTATCCCAACCCTCTTCTGCGGCCGAAATGATTTGGGAAGTTGAAACAACTTCGACAAAAAATATCCTACAGGATGAAGGGGGGTACGGGTTAACAACCTTAATGGGGGAAACCTCTGTGGTGAACACAATGCAAAATCAAGAGGCGTGGAGTCAGAGGAGCTCCACCTCGGATGAAACAGCCACCGTAGCACCCCCCTGGAGGCAGACATCTGGGAATTAAAGCAAAACCCACAGTAAGACATGGTGGAAATCTCTTAAAGCGTCATGAGCGCTTCAGGCTGCACCTGTGAAAACAAACTGAGCAGTAGACCCGGAAAAACACATGGGAGGCTCAGCCTCTACAGCTCATGACAAAGAAACAATAGCAGAGTTGAGCCATTCTGAATGAACCTTAACAGGTTGAAGTGGATCGATGCCAGTCAGAAGAAAACCGGGAGATCTTTCGGCCCATCGAAGTGGCCTCTTTTTAATCCCCAGGACCCAGTACTTCTAAATCCAATTCTGCACATATTTTTCTACTGGGGTCTAAAAATGTGCCTACCACCTCCCCTTTGTTAAAATGGAATTGGGCAGGCCCGGCTAGGCATGCAAGAGTTCACAAAAACCCCCACTTGCTTAAAGAGTTAGATAGTGATGTAAGAAATAATACAAAATCTTTAATGAAACCTAACAAGAACATATATTTCAATGCTAAAATTGGCGCGAAAAGTCCTGCTGGAGCACTGCTGAGAGAGCTATCTGACCTCAAGCTGTTACAAGGCTTGGAGGGAGAGGAAAGCCATTGTCTAGTCCCAGTCCATACACCAATGCAACTTACCTCTCATCTTCATCGTGAGGGGCTAATAGAGAGAAGAGGACCGGTGCTAAATAGACCCTTCATAAACTCATACGCATCACAAATCAGTGATCAAGGTCAAGAATCCAGTGATATCAACCTGGACTTTGCGGAAAATGGAGATACTGGGTTCGACAAGAAGATCCTAAGCACTGTGGCTGTGGCCTCTGAGGCACAAAAGGCTGAGGAATCTTCTGGCGTATTACTAGGCATACAGGGGGACAGGGAGGTGCTGAGAGCAATGACTGAAGATCTGGATTCTAAACGATTAGAATCAGCGACTGAGATGCAGAAAGGAAAAGGCAGAGGCAAAATGACAATCAGCGAGAGGCAGTGCTGAACTCTCTAATGCCATGTATAAGGAGCCGGATATAGATCGAGAAGCGGCAGTAGAAGGCCATATGGCGCACATAGAAAAAAGGATGTCACCAGCTCCCCACTTATCCTATAAAGACACTGCCTCCCCTTCACAGCTTGACCTTCCCAATACTCTTCAAAATGATTTTCCTCCTAAAACAAAAGAAACTAACAAGGAAAGCCTATCATCAGCAGATATACAGTACCCTAAACATTCAAGGTCTTCTAAACAAGACTCCTTGACCCAAATGTCAACGATCACCGTTGCAATGACACCGTTCATGAAGCTATATGAAGCAATTCACGACACTCTGGCAAATCATACTACTCTGCTTGCTATGGTGCAATCAAAAATGATATATGTTGAGGGATCTATCACTGCTAAGCTACAACAGGATACGGATGTTGAGCCTGCAATTCCGCAAGGAAAAGAACAAGAAAATACGGAGAGACCCATGACAAAACAACAAATACCCCTGAGAAACACCCTAAATGAAGAGTCATATTGCTTCGGAGGAGGATATCAACAGCCAATCTGAGACTGAGGAGAGAGACATGAGTTCCACTAATGAAACAAATCTGGCTGAGACTCAAGTGCAAGAGACAATTATAATGTCCCCAGAGCAGGAATCAAAACCTGACAACATCGAGGAAGAAGCTGGAGAAAAAACATACCCGCTGTTTGGAATAAAAAGGAAAAAAAGATTGCTCTGTTAGCTATACAACAAAGGTATGCCCAACTTCCTAGAGGGAATGACTCAAACTATCTCTTCCAGTGAAGGGAAACAAACAACATAGGAAGGGCAGAGCACTCAAGCTGAAGAAAACACGTTCTAAAAAGAGAGAGATTGTCTAGCGAAAAGAAGATGAGGATTCATCGGCTCAATGGGACTCTAACCCACTGTTAGATCAGTCTACTTACTCGATCGAGGAAAATGAAAAAAGACAAACAAGCAATTGGATGTCATCCACAGCCCTCCCTCGAAGAATCTAAAAAAGGCTCACTACCTGAAACAAACAGCGCAGGGGGATTTGATTTCCCCTTTCCTTACGTTGGCTGAGAAAAGAGATCGTATTATTACAAAATTTAAAGATCATGAAGGAGGGCCACATTTTATGACAGAACTGCCCCGGCTCAAGGAAAGAGGACCTCAAACCCTAACCCGATTTGACTCTATAAACAAGAGTTAGAGCTGTACTAAAACCATTGGCGATGAGGCTAGAAGAACTAGAGTGAATGCCCCTAAAACACCTATTAATCGGATAGGACACAGAAGTCGAGACCCCGAGGTCCGAGAAGTAAGTAAAAAAAGGTATGAATCACCTAAAACAGTCTATGGGGCCAAGGAAGTCAAACCAATGATTGGTCAATCATATTCTAAAAGGGACTAAACAATATGCTTCAGGTTTGAAAGAGTGGTTGATGAAGGAGAGATTTAATTCTAAACAGACATAATGTGGTTAGATTATGCCACTGCATTCCCCAACTAAGACAAATCAACACTGTAGACTTCGCCATAATAGAGTTCAGAAGAGAAGACAGAATGTACTTAGTACACCTACACCTGAGGTCTATTGTGGTAAAAGGTCTGCTCTTGACATCAGTTGCGAGTTATCTGATGCTGGGGTTTGACCTCAAAGACCTCAGCATGGGGGCAGCGGATGAACACCACTCCTCATTGAAAACCACGAATGGCTGAAAGAGCACAGTCAAACATAGAAATCTATTTCAAGGTGATAGGACTGTCAGAATACACCAACAAGTGAAAGAAGACAACGGCCCACCGGGAGAACACAAAACCTGTAGCAAGAGACGACCAATCACCAAAACAACAGAAACCGAATTTAACATTGACTAGGCTGTAAACCAGGAAAAGAACAGAACAGGAAAATTATATATAAAACTCATCCCACACAAGAAGAGGCAGGAGAAAGCCCTTGAGCCTGGCTACCAACAGTCCTGGCGTCAAAGCAAATGCAGTAGCACAGACTCAACAAACCTATCTATCACTTGTATCATGGAACACAAGAGGCTTCTCCCATTTGCTGGAGGAGGGAGAGATATACTGGGATGATTTTGACTTCTTGTGTATTCAAGAAACCTGACTAAGGTCTGAGCCCTGCCTGGATGGATTCACTTCATTGTGTAATCCCGCTACCAGAGGGGAGGCTGGCAGACAGAGGGCAGGCCTTTTAACATTGATTAACACCAAGGCCAACTACGAATTAATTAAGTGCAGAAATAGAGGATCGTTTATACAACAAACTACCCTTCGCAAGAAGAACATCTGCTCTAATCATAAAAAGCCTACCCATAGTCATCTAACATTGATCAACATCTATTGGAGTCTGACGGAAGCGGTCAATAAAGAGATGCTGGGTGGGATGGCAGAAGCAATTGATGAGGCATATAACTTAGACAACTCCTCTGTTATCCTGTGTGGTGATTTCAATTTGACCTATAACTCCACAGGAGGAAATAGGAAACAAGAGGGCTGTGACCTAAGTAGTGATCGCTCCCAAAAAGAAGAGCTGTGGCTAATGAAAAGCCGCAACCTACATGTGACGAATGGTCATTTTGAAGACAACCACATTTGCCATCCAATGTGGAAAAGAGGAACTCAATCGTCCGTTATAGATTATGTTTTTATCTCGAGAGACCTAACTAAAGACAGATGTTCTTTTGAGATCATTACGACCACAAGAAGTGACCACAACAGGCTAAAATTAATATGGCACGAGGATACCATACGGCCTACACAGCATAGAAGTGACTAACAATCGAGGTAGGCTGAGTATGAACACAAGGGCAGTCAAAAAAACTGTTACAACGTTCTCAGCAAGACTGAAGGCAAGACAAACATCGGGGTCTACAATCCCAGTTGACTATACCACTAGTATTGCCCTTTATTATGTAAAAGGAATGCCTTCCCTTTCCAGCCAGGAGAATATATACCAGCATACCGTTGACAAAGAGATAGTCCCAAAACATAAAGAAATGAGGCATGCTCTTCGGGCTCGCAAGAAACTATTGAGTGGAACATCAAAGAGCGAAATTAAGCAAATAAAGGCTAAATATAAAACTTGGCTTATTAATCACAGATGTGCCTTAATTTAACAAGATGCTGAAACCTTGATAAGGACACTGGCCAAGAAATCGAAAGTCAAGATTTGGTCCCTGATTGAGCTAGCAAACCAGATGCAACAATTTCATCAACTAAATGGGGTGACCGAAGCAAACTGGATAGCTTTCGTTGGATCTCTGTTTAAAGCACTCCCCTCGCTTCGGGATCTCTCCCTAGAAACAGCAAACTCCTTGTATTTGCCGTATGACCATGATGACCTAGTCAATACAATCAAAAGACTAAGCCCATTGCGAGCCCCGGGGCCGGATGGGCTATCTAATCTAGCATTAAAAGAAAATCCATAGCAGTGGGCAAAGATGGTGTATCTGGTGCTAAAAATGTTCTGTCTTCAAAATCTATTCTGCCATCCTGTAGATCGGCCCATGTTATAACAATTGTTTTAAATGGGACACAGACAGACCCCAAAAATTACCATCTGATAGCCCTGCTAGACGTAATGGGGAAAATGTACGCCACACTGCTATTAAAAACATTGACGGAATGGATACAGAAAAATTGGTTAAACGACACTTTTCAGGCAGGCTTTGTAAAGGGGCTAGGAACCTCTCCCCCGGCTCTTCTAATCACACTGCTAAAAACAATGATCATGAAAAGCACCAGTAAGCTAAACATGACGTTTGTAGACTTTTCGAAGGCCTTCAATAGTTTAAATCGAATGTGGAAAAAGCTGGTTGATATGACTTGCCCTGCTGATCTGGTGGAACAACTTTGTGAGCTGCACAAACACATAACGATAAGAATCTGTCTCAACGCTAACAGGTTACTCAGTGATGAAATACCGACAGGATGGGGTATCAAGCAAGGGTGTTCCTTGGCACCTGCTCTATACAACCTGTACATTGAAGATCTGGGACAATACATGGAACACATTAGAAGCTTCCTTCCAAAGATTGACAATGTGAAGATCGCTCACTTGTTATATGCAGATGACTGGTCTTATTTGATTACACTGAAGTCGGCCTGCAAAGGCAATTGGACAGATTATCAGAATACGCAGTGGAAAATAACTTGGTAATCAACACAGACAAAACAAAGATTCTTACCCTACAACACAGCCAGGAAGCAAGGAAAAAGAAATTCAAATGGTACCTCAATCACACAAAAATTGAGAAGGCAAAAACATTTTAATATCTAGGGATTCAGATCTCGAAAAGCACAGCTGAAACTCACTCCATCGAGTCCTTAAGAAGGAAAACCACTGCACTTGCGAACCAAGCAATCATTTTAAAACGGAAATATTGTAGGTACTCACTCCCTCCAATAACTGAGTTCTGCAAAGCTAAGGTGGTTTTGCACGCTCACCTATGGCGCTGATGTCCTACTCGCCTTGCCAGCTAAACTTTGGGCACTCTTGGAGGGCCTTTTTTGGAAGAAGACTCTCATTCTTCCAAGAAACCCGCCCACCTCTTATTTTACAGATCTGCCTGAGCGCCTGGGGACCAATTCCATTGGTGACGGTGCACGGTACAAATCCCTTTAACATTTAACATCTATCCCAATACAGATCTTCAGGAAAGATTTGGGGTTGGCTTCAATGGAAATGGCAGCCCAATGGAAAAACACTACATTAATATGGGAAATGTATGAGTGCTAATCCGCCACCCATGAATGATTAGATCCAATTTGAATTAATTAAAGGAGACAACAAAGCTCTGTCCAAGTGGGGGGATGAGTTCAGAAATCTACTCACCGAAAAAGAGAGCTCAGTAGTCAAGCTCTTGACAAACCCCGGCAAGGCGAAGAAAAAACTTCGAGAAAAGGACTGGATTGCCACCTTGAAGGAGGTAAATAAAGTGAAGATAGACCAAAATCTGGCATCCGAAGTGAGAAAGCAAAGTGAGATCCAAAGTATATAAAGAAATGCCCTGATCCGAATGTAAGATCGGTATTTATGAGGATTAGATGTAATCTCTGCAGAAGAATGGTAGTGATATCCGTGAGAGAGAAAGTCGAAGGAAGTGGAGGTGACAAGCCGTGTAGACTCTAATAGAGAGGGCTCGAGAGAAACTCTTTTTCACTTGTTCACCACATGTACAGCACTTACCTGGGAAAGGACTCGGTAACTTGGGCGCCACCTAGTAAGATACAGATCTATGTCTGCTGAAGACTTGTGGCTTTTATTGCTGAGAGGAGAACAAGCCTCCTTGATAACTGCAACGGTTAATTACTTCAGGAACTGTTTGGAGGTGGCTGCAATCTGACATTTTTTCTTGTAACAGAATAAAGATTTTAGGAAGTAAACAAATAGGGAGGAACGTGAGGAACTGATTCTCTCTGTGTTGCTAAAAGCTTACTGTTAAACTAACATGCAAATAAATAAATAAATAACCATCAAACCTACAGGGAGTCATCATGAGTTTGGCTATTACGATCATTGTAATGTAGCGTCAGATTCAGTGTATGGTGGTATTGTCCCAGGCAGTATTCCCGGGGCGTATGATGAACGCAGCCGAGCAGATAAACCTAGGCCTATCTGGTTCGGTCAATACTGGGTTTTAAAGTATTGTGTACCTTTTCTTCAGGTTCAGCTGTTATCCTAGACCCTCTTTCCTGATCTCGAAGTGTACTCCACGTTCAGGGTTTGAAGCTTACTAAGTTCTAAAGAAAGCCTTCAATATCTTCAGTTCCGGTTGGTTTGTTGTTTCTGCACATCCTTGTGAATTAATATGCTGTCTTTGAAAATTCTTTGAAAATCCATTCTCCTGCCAGCCTGCCATCCTCCATCAGCTTTTAACATTGGTTTCTCTGGTCTCACAGCATTCCCTGAGATGGCTTAAGTGCGTATTAGTTGTGTCTATACGTGACCCTCTAACGATACCTACAGGGGTGTTGTTAGGTCTGGAAAAGATCAGGGGCTGAGCTAATGTCGGGATTGGCGGGACTCGCGGCTAGCTATAGCCTTTTGGTTGTAGCCCCTGAGCTTCTATCCGGGGCTACAACCAAAAGACCCATGGCTATAGGCCCCTCATCTCCCGCCTAGCAACTCCTCTGGATACCTACCAGCCAAAACAATTTAATTGGAGTAGAGATAGGCGTGAAATGGGATGTCAGGAGGGATACACAGCTTCACTCATGGCCAAGCATATCCCTTTGGCCATTCCCACTGACCACCTGACCCACTCTACTCTAAACACATCCTCCTGGGATCTATTTGAGCTAGCAGATCACATTTAAATATCAAAGTTTGTGCAGTAAAGGCTCTGCCAGTGTCATTTATAATCATTCCTCTAAAAGGCAACAGCTTAATTGAAGATTCAAATGTGTAGTAAAAACGTTTTAGTCGGGTCTGCCTTCAGCCACTTGATTTCCAAGCAATATGTGTGTTCTCACATCTGTTCCTAGCACTTGATAAAAGCAAGCATTGGCAAAGCCAACAATTTTGGTTTGTGTATCAGTATAAGATAGGCATTTGCCAGGCTCTGCCATCATATGCCCCAGTACTCATGCCATTTTAAATATGTTGCCATCTTATGGTACAGAGTCGCATTATGGCAGTAAAAGGCACCTATCACATGCCCACACAAAAAAAACTATTGGCTTGGCCAATGTTGTTTATTTCTGGATTTAGAGAGCTTTTGGTCTCTGCCACAGCCCATGAATCACTATGTAGGGGACTCTGATGTCCTCTGTGATGCAGAAAAATGCAATGGTGAGGGGTCAAGGGAATGACAGTCCAAAACATCTGGGGAGCCACCGGTTCCACCCATAGATTCATTCATGTTTTTGCATGGTAGTCCAATTATTAATTATTGCCATTAAGTATTACAAAGCTGTTGGGGGTGACCGTGTTTATTTTCATACAACTGTCCAGTGACTTAACTCTCCTCATTGAACTTCTTTGGAATCAATTATGTGTGAGAGTATGTTACATGATTTGCAGGAAGAAAGCAGCAGAGTCAAATCCAAACAGGCCTTCCTGGGTACGCTAATTAGAGTGGGCCACCTTTGGAATCATGCAGTCCAAATAAAGGGCCTCCTGATGAGTTTCCCAGTATCCTTAGCGGTAGAGCCGCTAGGATACCAGCAAATGTTGTTACCGTTTACGGCACTCGGTCCGGCGGCATTGCCGCCAGATTCCGAGTGCCCGGAATGATGGTGTAAACCCACAGAGATTTGCTGTCATTACCTGTACCAAGGTTTTTTTGCCGGTAGGGCGTCTGGCTTACCTCCAGCAAAAAGCTGGAGGTAACCCAGGTGCCCCATCGGTAAACCCGTGGTCAGGCGGTCCGGTGAAGTGCTGGCATCCACGGATACCGGCACTTTTTTACTGGACCACACAACTTGGAATGAGGCCCAAAGTGCCAAGACAAACAGGGGACATGGAATATGGCAGAAGTGTTGAAGTGTAAGCATTGGGAATTCTCTTCAATGGCACAGCTATAATTGCAAGAATTGACAAAGCCAATAAGCCTGACTTCTTGTAGAGGGTACGCCTCGTGAAGAGGGCTTTATAAAACAAGCATTGGAAATGCCAACAGTTTGGGCTTTGTGTAGGCATGGGAAAGGCAGGTGCCAGGCACAGCTTTAGTGACATTAACTGGCAATTGATAGTAGCAGGTGAAAATTGGTGCATGTAATAGCAGTGCCTGGCAGATGCCTAATACATATACACAAGCCAAAACTGTTGGATTTGCCAATGCTTGTTATTGTCAAAATGAATTAATTGATTTCAAGTTACCACCTTCTTGGCTTAATATTACACTTCACGATTAAATGCATACAGTTGGCTTTAGTGTAGTTAAACAAATAACCCAAAGTCAACCCCTCCTCCCCTTACCACTTAATTCCCACCAACTCGGTCTAGCAGTACATTAGCAACAGAAGGAGAATCACAATAAACTATAGCGCCCGCCGCCCACATTCCACTAACCCTACATTGGATTATCTGCTATTCGACCTATCCTCCACTAAAATCTGTTGTTAGGCTACAGACAGATCCCTTAAGGCACAAGTACATCCAACAAGTTCACTGTCCTAAGTCTGTGCCGGCATTATGTGCAAAATCCCCCCTTCTATCTGTTAGGTCTGCCGTTCATTTTTCTAGCGACCACAGTTTCACCCACCATAGATTTACGTGTTTAAACATAACTTTATTCAGCTGTAAAAACCATAAAAGCATTTCCTTCCACTTTGCGGCTACGACCATTCGTGCTGCCAATAGTAGTAAAGTTATCATACATTCCCTCAGTCACTACACCCAGCAATACCAGCCATGGGTCAAAATGGGAAGGTGCGTCACAAAACTTTAGAAATATATGATAAAACATCTCCCCAAAATGGTTCGATCTTTGGGCATTCCCACCATGAATGGATGAAGGTCCCATCTCCCCTCTACTCCCGCCGGCATTTTCCCTGCTTCTCAGGATTCATTTTCCTCAACCGCGCCGGTGTTAGGTCCCATCGCGCAACAGCTTTATACGCTGCCTCCTTCATTTGAACTGCTGTAGACACTCTTTTTATTCTCATCCATATCCCCCCTCCTCCCCCACTCCTTCTCTCTTACTGGTCTATCAGTGTCTGCTTGCCATGCCCTCATATAATTTTATTTGTATTTATTGTACATTTGTATGGAGCCTATAGACAAGAGTTTCAAGGGACCACAAGACAAAAAGGGAGTGAGGGGACACAGAGGAGGAACAACATCAATAAATGGTCCTACTAGGCCATGTGACATTCAGACCATGCAAGTGCAGGGGAGAGGGCCAGTCCGGGCAGAAGCCTGGTATAAGGGAAGTGGGAAGGGGGGTCATGCAGCAATGCTGGTGCCCCAGGGCTGGGCAAGTGCTCAGGGGGGACCAGGAGGGCAAATTCCAGGGGAAGCAGGGGTAAGGGTCAGCTAGTGCGAGGACGTGATGGACCAGAATAGGCTAGTCAGGAAAGGGTGCCCAAGAGCAAGTGCTGGTTAGGGGTTGCTGTGGTAGACTGGACGGGGAGGGTCTGGCCCGGCCCCCATAAGGCACTTAAGTGACGAGGTGCCAATCGCAGCGGCAGGAGGTTATTAGCAAGGGAGGAGGAGAGGGAAGGAGGAGGAGAAAAGGGAATACTTGAGAAGTTTCAGAAACTGAAGGAGATCCGGCTGAAGTCATAGAGGGGCAGGAAGGCCGTTCCAGAGGAAGGTTCCTGCCAAAGAGAGAGATCTATCCCCCCCCTCTCTGCTTGGAGAAACATTAGATCTGCAGAGAGTTGGAGCAAGAGGACCGGAGGTCTCTAGCAGGGAGGTATTTTGGGAGAGAAACTTGGATGTTGCGGGGTCCCAGGCCCCTGGAAGCCTTGTGGATGATGCAGAGGGTCTTGAATTTGATGCTTTCAGCAACCGGGAGCCAGTGGAGAGATTTCCTGGCTTTAGAGATGCTCTCCCTGTGCTTGAGGCCTACGATAAGTCTTGCAACCCTATTCTGGATTAGTTGAAGACGGCGAACGGAGGAAAGAGGCAGATTGAGGAAGAGGCTGTTACAGTAGTCCAGCCTAGAAAGAACCAGAGCTCTGGAGACATTTAGCTTCTGGGGAAAGGTGGGGAATTGGAGAATGCCTCTGAGGAGGTGGAGCTGAAAGCTGGACTTCTTGGCAAGGTCCGTGATGTGAGAGGAAAAGGAGAGAGAGAAGTTGAAGATGACCCTAAGGTTTTTTGCCTCACAAGAGGGTGAGGGGAGAGGGCCCATGAAGGGCGACCAGAGAGTGGGAGGGAACCAGGGATCTGACGTCCCAGGGAGAAGGATCTCTGACTTACTGGCATTAAGGTAGAGATCATTAGCAGAGCACCATGCCTGAATAGCAGTCAGGCAATCAAGTATAAGAGAGGAAGAAGAGGAGGGAAGCTTAGCTCTGTCATCAGCATGACACTGGAAGTGAGGAGGGAAGGTAGAGAACAGGTGGGCCAGAGGGACCATGTAGATATTGAAAGGCCAGAGCGATAGGATAGAGCCCTGAGGGACGCTGCAGGTAGAGAGTGAGGTGGCAGAGAGGAAAGGGCCCAGTTGCACTTGCGGAGGTCAGTTTGAGAGGGAGGAGGTCAGCCAGGCCAGTGCCCAGTCTGTGATGCCTAGGGTACCATGGCGATGATTTATGAGGATGTCATGATTGACAGTGTCAAAGGCAGAGGACAGATCGAGAAGGATCAGCATGGAGGGAGAGTTGTAATCAAGATTTGAGAGCAGGTCTTCACAGGAGTTCAGGAGAGAAGTTTCCATTTCTCTGGATGCTCTGAATCCAGATTGGTGGTCGTGGAGACAACCAGCAGACTCAGTGTGGTGGGTCTGATGGGGTTGAACAACTTCTCCAGGGGTTTGCCCAGGAAACGGGTGTTGGAGATAGGGTGATAGTTGGCTAGCAAGAATGGTCAGCGGATGGCCTTTTTAGGAGAGGGTGCACAAGAGAGTGCTTGAGGGGATGTGGGAATGAGCCAGTGGCAAAGGAATGGTTACAGAAGTCAGCCAAGGCAGGGGCAACAGAGTAGATGCTGTCCTTGATAGTTCGGGAAGAGCAGACGAGCACCTGTTTGGAGGAGACTTTCATAGTCTACTCTAGAGACCTCATCCAGTGTTATGGGAGAGTAGGAGGAGAGTATGGGGGAGGCTGAGGGGAGTCAAAGAAGGCAAGAGTGGAGGGGAGGTGTGAAGAGATAGAGGAGCGTGAGGACAGGACATCCTGAGTTTTGGTGGACAAGTGGGAGGCCAGTGCAATGCAGAGGGCCTGGGAGGGAAGAGGAGAAGAAGAGACTGCAGTAGGGTTGGCAAGTTCCTTGCAGATTCTGAAAAGTTCAGCCATGTTGTTGGTGGCCCCAGAAATGCAGGCTTGGACATGAGCGGTGGGTGCATTCCAAGGCTGGAGGATAATAGAAGCTGGTGCATCGGGGATATGTTTAGAAATGGAACAATCAAGTCCTTTTGAAATGTAAGACTATCACCTGAGAGAGCAAAACCTCTTCCAATATTACCAAATTTGACATTGATCTTTGAAAAAAGTTGTTAGAGAGTGACATCATTTAAGCGATTCGCAGCAGAATTTTAGAGCGGATGGAGAGTCGATATTTCCATTGGAGCAGGCGGCAGGCCAGTTTGTCAGAGAATGTGCCTGAGGCCTGCCACTTCCTCTCAGCAACTCTGCAGTTGCGTTTCAGAGCGGCCAAGTCGAAAAGTCATACCAAGAGTTGCACTTGGAAGCAGACTTCATGCAGATCCTCATAACGGGGGCAAGGATGTCCAGAGTGTTGGAGAAGGAGAGATGGAGGTTAGCAAGTGCTGAGTCAGTGTGAGAGTCAATAACTGGTCTGGGGAGCAATGAAGTTGGCAGCAAATGCAATCACTGACACACGCTTCATCAGTCGAATGACTGAGAAGGAGACTGGAAGCGCGGGAAGAGGCATCACCGGGGGGCCATGAAGCACCAGATGTTAGGAGAGGAGACAATGGTTAGACCAGGAGAGAGGGGTAGTTAGAGGGTTGGAAAGAGTTATTTCTGCAGAGGTGAGCGCATCCAAGGTGTGACCAGCAGAGTGAGTCGAGCCTGGGGGAAGAATTGTGACAGAGAGAGTCACAAAGTTTGTGGAAACGTACAGTGGCCCATCTGGAGAGTCTAGGTGAATATTAATGTCAGCCAGGAAGAGAACTTTGTGGGAGGAGGACAGGCGAGAGAAGGAGAAGTCAGCCCATTCAGAGAGGAAAATGGTGGAAGGTCCTGGGGGCCTATAGATAGTGGCGAGAGTGAGCGAGAGGGTAGGAGAGACATTAAGCCTATAGCCAAGGCATGCAAAGGAAGATTAAGATTGAGTGGGAATGACAGTAGCAGGGACCCATTCAGGGAAGGCAAGGGTCACTCCACCAAGCAGTGACAGAGCTGGCATTGAACCACGTCTCAGTGAGAGCAGAGACATTGAGGACAAAGTATTCAAGGAGGCGACAGGTGTCCAAGGAATGTTTTACAACAAAGCAAGAATTGAGGGTAGCTAAGTGAAGCTGGTTGCCACCTTTGAAAGTCTTCCAAGGTGGGGTACTGTCACTTCTCCCCTTACCCGCTGGTCTTGGTGGCGAAAGAACCGCCTTTGTTACCTTAATGCCCAGGTTCTTATTCCCCATGGATCGAGCATTAAGGATTCCCCCAAGATGGCGGTGGTTTCCAGCCGCGTTGTTCCTGTGCCTTTTTCTGTTTTTCCTCTCCAGAATTCTCCGCCCTCCAATGGTCAGGTGACCGTATATCATCACAACATTCAAGCTCCCAGTCGCGTCACTACTCCTGGGCAAGACGCATCAGAAGTCCGTTCTAGGGATCTTGACTCCTAGCATTTCCAATGTGATACTAATCCTCTCTGTTTCTTAGGAACTCCTTTCCAGATCCAACTATCAGCCACGCCTCTCTTGTCAGATTCACATCTAGCCATGGCCGTAGGAATTCCTTATCAGTTCTTCTTCGCCGCCCGCAAAATCACGGCCCTGTTACCGTTCAGGACACATCTCCGCACGGTAGGGAATTAGTCTTCCGCGACTTCTATTTCAGCCGCTAACAAACTAAGGCTAACCAGTTATTCTTCTCATAGTTTCAGCGTTCGCCTCTGCAAGTATCCTGGAATTACCTACCACTCCTCCTATACACTGCATGTCATTCTCTAACTTCGCTGAGGTAGGCGTAGAGGTTGGGCTAGGGTTACTGTCCTTCACTGGGATATTCAGTCTCATGTTTCTTTCCTTACTAGCCTTTCAGCCTGTGTCTGAGACACCACTGCTCTCCCGTTCCTGCAGCCGTTGCTCTACTAGCAGTGCTACCTCTGTTAGAACCACCAAACTCTATCAATCATCTATTGCCTTTATTGCAGGTATACCACAGTAAACCTTTTGTACTCTTCTATCCTCTATCAGTATCTATACTTACCCATTCTCCTTCTTGCTTCAGTAGAGAATCTGAGTCTCCATTCAGAATACAGTCTGAACTATGACCGAAGACTCGTTGCCGGTTTTTCTTCACTCACGACTCCAGTAGAGGGATTTTCAGCGCCAGAGTCCGGATCCAGGGTTTTATGCCCAGAGGGTTTTCCTGGGAAGCTTGCTGCCATCCATCCTGTTTCTCCAGGCGGAGGGTTGTAGGGTTTCTAGGGAAGTCTTCACAGATGACAGGGCCAGCCTGCAGACCAGGTTAGTGGCTTCTGTGAATAACGTTCTTTCACTGTCAAAGAGATATTGAGCCTAGAGAGTTTACAGTTACAGTTACAGGGATGTGATACACCCATCAGTGGGAGCGGAGAGGCCACAGGGGTGGCAGTCGGAGGAGTGCCAGGAGAGAGGAGGAAGTTAATGAGAGACAAGAAATGCCTATCCAGAAGGAGGAGGTTGGGCTGAGAGCTCTAGGCTATGATAGTGCCATTATGGTAGACCGTAATGATACACCAAGAGGATGAGAATTGTGCCAAGAAAATTCCTATCTGGTTCCACCGTTAATGGGTGAGGAGGAAAAACGGGATAGGATAGAGACCATATGGGAAGTCCATAGGTCAGGAAAAGGGACAGTGAAGAGAATGTCAGTGATAGTCTGTCTGGAGGAAACATTGGCATAGGTGTTAGCAATGGGGAGGTCAGGGTTGGAGGCCTGGAGCACTTTCTTAAACCTTTTCCTTCCAGACTTCGAGAGAGAGGTAGGATAGGTGATAGAGTAGATAGGGGAGACAAAGGGAACCATGAGTACAGGGGGGTTGGTAGGGTCGGGAAGAGGGACTTCACTGTGCAAGGGGAATTCACCAGGAAGGCCTAGCAGTCAATACAGGGCAGACAAAAATACAGTAGGTTCGGGGTCCAAGGAGAAAAAAGGATTTAAGATACAGCAAGCAGTAGTATCACATCATGAATGAGATGGGTGAGGGGTCAGGTGAAAGGCCTAAAATAAAACACTGTCACAGGAATTACAGAATGACCACATTCGAGTTTTTGGAAATGCTGTAGATGGGTTAGGTTTGGATACAGTCACAGGTATAAAAAAATGTAGCAATAAAGTGTGAATTCAGCGAAGGCAGACTAGGTGCAATAAAGGCATTAGACCATTGTTTTCTACTTCTGGCTTTGATCAGTATGTGTTAAATGTTCGCGATCAGTCCCTTCATCATGGCGGATCCCGCAGTGAATCGCTTAAATTATGTCACTCTCTAACAACTTTATTCAAAGATCAATGTCAAATTTGGTAATATTGGAAGAGGTTTTGCTCTCTCGGGTGATAGTCTTACATTCCAAAAAGGACTTGGTAGTTCCATTTCTAAACATATCTGTGATGCACCAGCCTCTATATCCCTCCAGCCTTGAAATGCACCCCTTGGCTTTGCCAACGTAAAGTCCGGATTGTCATGGATCGGGGGAAGCAGCGAAGGAAATGAGGTAAGACCTTTAGTTAGTGCTAGTCTGCCCCATGTTTCTTGCATCGTCTTGGTCACTGGGTTTATATATAATGAGGGTGGTCTAATCTGCTTAGGGAGCCAGAGTGCTCTCCATATGGGTATGCTCGCTACTGCTGTGTCCATTACCCACCACTGCTTTGCTGGCTCCACCTGGCACCATTCCTTTAGTATCCGCAGTTGTGCTGCATCATAATATATTTGGAAGTCTGGGGCTTGTAAACCCCCACCCCGTCTTTATCTTCAACATCAGCGTTGCTCTAGAGATCGTACTTTTCTTCCCTCTCCTTATAAATGCGGTGTCCTATTTTTGCAAAGTCTTAGGTATCTGTAATCAGAAGTGTGTTTATGCTACCAAACCATGAAATGGTGAGCTTGCCCCATCTATTCCAATAGTCATTAATTTGCGTCAATATCTTTTGATAGTTAATGTCATATATCTTGTCAATGTTTGCTGCTAGATGCACTCCCAGATATTTAGTACTTCCTTTCGCCCATTTGAATGTAAGCATTCTTGTAGCTGCGTTCAAACTGTCGGGAGGCATGTTCAGGCTCAATATCTCTGACTTATCTAAATTGGCCCAGAAGTCACGAGGCTAGACCATGTTTGTATAGCTCATTCTCTGCTGCTGTCAATGAGGCGAGTGGGCTCTGAACAGAAAGGATAACATCATAATCAAATAATGCTATTTTATATTCAATGTGACCAAAGTGGATACCCTGAAGGTCTGGGTTTGCTCTATCTTTTCTAGCAAAAAAGCTCCATCACCAGTGTAAATAGCAGGGGCGAAAGAGGACATCCTTGTGTGGTCCCCTCTCTAATTTTAGAGGGTTCAATATCATCCCATTCGCTCTAACTCTGGTGGTGGGCTTTGTATAGATGGCGGGAATCCATTTAACCAGATTAGGTCTTAATCCCGATCCCACAAGCACCTCTTTCAAGAAGGTCCAGTTGGCCCAGTCGAAGGCCTTTTTGGCATCTAATGCCAGTAGTAGGGATTGGTCCTTGCGAGAAGATTTTTGAACATTGTCAAACGACGGGCCAAAATATAACCTGTCAGTCTTGGTGATCCAAAGTTGGCAGTACTCCCTATTATCTCGATGCCAGCATTTTCGCAAAATATTGTCATCCAAATTCAATAATGCTATGGGGCCGTAAGAGCCACAGAGCTCTTCAGTGAAGGACACTCAGAGTGCTTATAAATCGAGTGGCTGAGGGCAGACCTGGTAAAATGTTCGTATTACACTAGTAGTGGGTTTACTGCTCCAAATAAGTCATTAACTCCCAGAAGACTGCTTTGAAAAAAACATTGGCAGGCACTTTGAGTGCATGGTTTAATGGTAAGGCTTGAATAAAGCAATCTCAAAGAGATCCTAGGAGGATGTGTTTTGGGTGGGTAGGGGAAGGAACTGGGTGTAAATGGACATAGGGATTAACATGGTCATGGGCACTCAATGTGTGGGCACATAACCAAACCCCTAGAGGCTGGGTGTCCCTCCTCATATGCCATTCCTCCCCATCTGTACTCCAGTGCAATAGTTTCGGCTTATAGCCCAAACAAAAACAAAAAACTTCCTCTTTACATTTACTGTGCTAGAACTACTGTATTTTCAGTGCTTGCTTATAATAGAAAGACTGGGTGTTTTCACTTTGCTAGAAGTGGTGAATGGCTGCTCTTATGATGCTAATGCAGTGTATGCTTATTTCACAGCCTACTGACTGAACCAGGTTCAGGAGGTTCGAGACAGGACTGCCCTTGTGATTTCCAGTCTGTTTATAAATGTACTCCTAGCCACCCAATTATGAGAGATTCACTGGCTGCCTGTCAAGTGTAGAATGGCTTTTAAGATAATCTGTCTAGAGTTAATGTACCTTACTGAACTAGGTCAATATTACTTGAAAATGCAATCCATTGGTAACAGCCGAACAGGGCCCTGTACTGTGAAGACCAGAATATGCCCCATAGGCATTATTATGTATTTCTTCCCCTAGAAACTGTGGGGCTTAGTGTGTTGTTCTCTCCACAGTGATGTATCCTTTGTAACGTTTTGCAAACTTCCCAGAACCGAAAACCTTGACTCTTTGAGGCTTCTTAATCTTCTATAATTCAATAGACTATATGGGTGAGTGGTGGCCAAGCAGGACCCTGTTACTGGGGATGTGTCCAATATCAAAACAATCAGCTTGAGGGCATTTTCTAGTGAAATGTGGCTCAGTGTGATTGCAGCCCCCTTATGCAATGACGAGTGAACATTCGAAAAGAATTAATGTTGAGTGAAAATTCAAAAATAAAAAAAAGACCTCAATGTAAGTCACGGAACAGTTTTAGGTTACGCCCGGGTGGAACTGGAAGCTAGTTCTATTCATACTAGATCGTGTGTATGCTCGTTTAATTATTTGATAAAGGTGTGAGTATCGGGGAAAGTGTACTGAAAAATACAGGATTTCAAGAAAGCCTCATCATAAATATGGATAATCCAGTCATAATAAATATGCTTTTATATAGTGCTTCCTGACAGATTCCACCCACCTTAAAATTGTGGATGGCCACACATTTTTTTTAATCGGATTCAAACCAATCTAACTAACAGGGTCTTAATCAGTTTGAAACATTTGAGGCATCTAAGGGTGAAAACCATTCGAAAGATTCAACCAAGAATAAGAGCAGTCAGGATTAGAGTACTTGGTGGCTTTAGTCAGGTTGAACTGTTGTCACATGTTCCTTACATCCCAACATTCGCTATTACCACTCCAGAGCATTTTCAATTCACACATGCCTAATTCCTCTGAAAACAAATCTACAAACAAAAATGGCCGCTATGGAAATTAGTAAAGGGAGCAAGTATCTTCACTATCTCCATGGCAGCTCTAAGAGTGAGGACGAGAGCTGCGATGCACGGGTTTGGGGGCTTGAAGCAGGTAAATCGGGCTGGGAGGGGTTGTTGGTTGGGGGAGGACACCTGTGGAATGGGGTGCAAGATGGTTCGGGAGCATGAAGGTACGAAGTGAGGACCAAGGGAAAATGGCAGAAAACCGGAAGAAAGTCAGAGATGCCTGCAAATAACCCATTTTGATATTATTTGTTTTTATTTAGTTTGATTTGATTTCATGTTGTATTACTCTAGGACTCGATTTTTTCAGACCGAATCAATCTGACTTTGAATGAGACGATTAGTTACAGAAGATTTAAACTGCTTTGTACAGATATAAACCACATATGAGGGGAATCATGTTTAGTAAGGGTCAGTTCGAAACCCTTCTCTAGTCAGCAATCATGCTTGCATTGACTGATTCAAAGTATTCCAGACAGTATTTGGATGTGGGCCTGCCCAATCCTATTTGTAACACTATGGTAATCAATAATATTATGCAATTCATCAGTACTCAATCGATTGCCCACAAGAAGAATGAGGGGCTGAGTTGGTCATGCAACTATTTGAACCTTTGACTGCAGCCCACGCACTGATCTCAGACCTGAGTGCCTAACTGGTTGAGCCACGCATCCCATAGCAAAACCTCCATGAGTTTGAACTCGGACAGGATTGGCCGAAATCAGTAATACAGGTGATGGTCAAATATCTGAAATGTGCAATAGACGTCGGGGGTAGGCCCAGAAAGCTGCTGTTTGGTCTCCCACAAGGCTGCCGAAACCCACAAAAAGCCCAGTTTGCTGTGTGTTCAAAAGTGGACAATTACTGGTCAAGGAGTGACATCACCACTCACATCAGAACGACAGGCTCCGGTCGCTGGGACATGGGAACATCCTCTCACAGTGCTGGATGACCCTTAAAATGGACACAGGAATGATATGGTCAATAATGCATCAAACCCTCTGCGTGAACCCCTACAGGCCAACATTTAACACATGTCTGGAGGCATGGCAGATGATAAAGACAGGAAGTCGGAGGCCTTTGGGTTGTGCAGAATATCCACAGCTTGAGGACTAGGCAAGGGATACAAGCGGGATACATGCAAAACGGCCTTACCGTTTCCGCCGCTGATATCAAAGTATAACCCGGCTACTACGAGCAGCATAGGCACTGGTCAGTTCCCATTCCACATTGGATGGGATTGCTGGAAGTACCGGCACTAGTACACCAGTGTAGGGCAAGGGCTCTGCCTTCATATGCCAAAACACACACATATGGCTAGTTACTATCAACTTATGGTAGTTATAGCCTCACGTGGCAGGCATTGTCACTACATGCTTAGCATGGCTCTTTATTTCTAGGTACCACCATAATATAGCAAACGCAGCCTGCTATAAACAAACGCTGCCATCTTATATTATTGACACAAATGGCAGTTATTTCTTACTGTGTAAGGTACAGCATGACATGCCCATTTGTTTGTTGCCATTATATGTCAAGTGCAATCTCCAATAACTACGAAATACCAGGTAAAGTTACTTAATGGCTCATATACCTGGTTTGATTCCCCTAAGTATGGCCCAGTTTCACCTGAGCAGGTGATGCCATGTGCATACCAACAAGCATCTGAAATGTCATCTAGTGCCAGGGATGCTTCCTGTCCTTGGCATTTACACCATATACAAGGAATGGTCTCATATGCCTAGGCGTGTCCATTATATGCAATTGCAGCTTCAAATACCCCATCAATGTTATTTATAGCAGTGCACATTTCAATGCTTTGCAAACCCACTACATTTAAGGTACAATGCCAGAGAAATGCAATCTAATGCAAGTTAATGTCTGGTATAATCAACATATACACACCACATCCTCAGATGTCCAGTTGCTGCAATCATATGACGAGCGCCATCCCAATTGCCCCATAATGCCCCTCAGTGCCATATCATTGAGGTTTTGTGCAGTGCTTCTTGTCGGTTTCTCTGGCTTTGAAGCACTCTACTAATATACGTTGTTATTACTCAGTTTAATGGTACTGAAGATACTAAAGGACAGACTTTTGAAGTTGTAAAGTAAGATGAACCTATGTCAGAGGTCAGGGCTTAGCTGCTTTAGCTATCCTCCCTGACAATATGCATTGCATACTCACCACCAGTCAGGTGCAGCTTTGCATAGCCAGTGCTGCCATCATATGCAAAGTGCAACATACTCACCACCAGTCAGGTGCAGCTTTGCATAGCCAGTGCTGCATCATATGCAAAGTGCAACATACTCACCACCAGTCAGGTGCATCTTCGCATAGCCAGTGCTGCCATCATATGCAAAGTGCAACATACTCACCACCAGTCAGGTGCAGCTTCGCATAGCCAGTGCTGCCATCATATGCAAAGTGCAACCTGAAATGCCCCATTTTAACATATACCAAAATAGCAAACTCTGTCTACTTATTCTGCCAGTAGCCAATATGCAAATATGTGTACACTGTCAGAGAGTGCATGATTCCGTTTATATTTCATCCCAAACATACCGCTACTTGGAAGCTGTTGGTAACTACAGTGGCTGAACGGTCAATGGAAGCAAGACAACATGCCAACCTCTAAATACTCATCACTTATATAAAAGCAGCAGTAGAGAGGGGAAATAGGATTGCAAGGACTCAGCAGCCGAGGACAGATCTGATAAGGAGGAGGTCTGGCCAGAACTAACATGCATGGACCTCATTTAGGGGCTGCCAGGGGTCACAGCTGCGACCCCTGAGGTCTCCCTTTCTACCCCTGTGGTCTCCCTTGCTACCCCTAAAATTTAATTGAGGCTTATGGGCTGTGGCTACAGCATGTGGCTCTTTGTTTCTGGAGTGGCTGGTTTTCTGATAGCTATAGACGGTAAAATAGCTCAGTGGGTTGAGCTCTCGCTACTGCAATGTGTCTGTGATGTGCAGGTTGCAGGTTCGACTCCCAGCAAGGTCAACTCAGCCTTTCATCCTGCTGAGGTTGATAAATGAGTACCAACACAGGTTGGGTGATATTGGATGTTTATTTGTTTTATATGAAGCGCTTAAGCGTAAGTGCTATATAATAACACATCATTATCGTTTGGCCTTGGACATCTGCTTGCATTCACAGTGATTTGGTAATATGGGCCTATACACACTGATATTAACAATACATATGGTGATCCATTCTTGTATGAAATGTATATCACTTTACAGTGATATCATAACCATATTTTTTTTAGTGTACTTAGAAACAATGCTATGTGATCCCACTTCCTGTTTTGTCGAGGGGTAAAAGGTTGTGTTCTATCGCTTCCTGTGATGTCACTTTGGGGTGGGGTCAAATGACATCACTTCCTGTGATGTCAAAGGTCAAGGGTCGTGTGATGGCACTTCTGCTACCCCGGGCATTTTGGTGAAATGACGTCCCTACTAACATGATGCCTGGTGAAGCACAAAGATATGTATTTACATTTTAGAAGTGTGCAAACTTTGCAGTCCTGTTTGAGGATAGGGATGTAATCTGGGCCCGGTTACTGGCTTCTTACACATCCTCCTGCTTCAGAGGCTATTCACGCAATGCATGGGAGCCTTGACTGACTTCTGTCCCTAATAGGCCCTGGGTTTGAAAGGGTAAATCCAGGGGTACCAAAGGGAAACTGGTGGTAGCGGCTACTGTCCTTGGCTACACTTATATGACATTGCTGTAATTGACCCCGTTGCAGGGATTTAACGGCTTGTTCGTTAGTCCCTCCACAATCAACCAAGCTTCACTGATTCAGAGGTTTATACTTAACTCTCCCAGCAAGCAGTTCTAGTTCAGGGGTTCAGGAGCGTATTCTTCAGTCTCCCAGCAATCAATCCAGTTTCACTGATTCAGGGCCCGATTCAGACCTTGGTGCAGTGAAGGTGCTACAGAGCATGATTCACTGTGCCAAATGAGGACGCCAAGGCTGGTCCAGTATTCTCAAGTGGGCCTGGGCGTCCTCGTGGTGCGCGACAGTGCTCCTTCAGGATTGGGTCTGTTTTAGTTATAACAGGCGCAATCCTGAAATCGCGACAGTATTTTTGTAAAATAACGACATATTCGTTATTTTACAAAATGCTGCCGAGAACACAGGTGTATATGAACACTTTCCTATACACTAAAGTAATCAGATTCAACGTTGAAGCTGCTGGCTTTGGTGTAGATGAAAGTGTTTATATACACCACACAGAGGTATATGAACACTTTCATATAAGCCAAACAAGGCTTTTTGTGGGACTACTCCAGTATAACGGCACCAAAATGGTACTGTATATGTGCGTTATTTTAGCGCACATATTAAACTGGAGGGAGTGCCACAAGAATACCCTTCAAAAAAGCCAGCTTGTGAATGTGGCAGTTGCTAGGTTGGTTTCCAACTCATCCTAGCAACCGTCACATGTATTCTGAAAGCGGTGCATTCCTTCCGACTTCGGAAGAATGCGCCACCTTCAGAATAGGTCTTAAGTACCGAAAAGGTCGTTAACCCTTTTAACGACCTTTTCGGTACCTAACACCAAGATGAGAATCTGGGCCTCGGAGGCTTATTCTTCAGCAAGCAGCCCTAGTTCAGGGGTTCAGAAGCATATTCCTCAGTCTCCACACAAATCAACCCAGCTTCACTGATTGAGAGGCTTAATCTGCAGCTGGCCAGCAAGTAGCCCTAGTTCAGGGGTTCAGAAGCGTATTCCTCAGTCTCCCAGCAATAAAGGATCTGCTTGGAGCCTGCTAACAAGTGCAACTCCTGGTATGATTCCCATTTAGCCACTCTAAAATACATGAGTTGCTGAGTCAAAGTGGCACAAAGTGGCCTGCCACCTGCTCGCAAGGCAATACAGACTTGCCATCTGCTCTCAGAAGCGGGCCTATATCCAAGCCCGCATCTCAACGGCTACTAACAGCACGGCTGATCTTTCCAAAATCTGCAAAGAACTCGCCATCCCTACCTCCGAGTGCACTTTTCTTCTGCTCTCTCTATCACTCTGCACTTCTCTGGCATCTCACTTCACCTCCAACACTCATGACATCCTCTCCTCACAAGCCTCTACTCCACATCCTTCTCCCTCCCCCTTTTTCAGGCCTCCATTGACCCCCGTTTTCTCTCCCCTCTTTTTCTCCCACAACACCTGAAGAGGTTTCTATACAATTCTGCTCTATGAAGGTCTCTGCCAAACAGGTGCTCCCCTGCTCCTCCAGAACTATCAAAAACAACATTGACTCCCTAGCTCCAGCCATGGCCGATTTCTGCAATCACTCCTTTGCCACTGGATCCTTCCCCTCACTCCTCAAGCACTCCCTTGTGCATCCTCTCCTCAAAAATCCTTCCGCTGATCCTTCCTGACTAACGCCCTATCTCCACTATCCCCTTCTTGGGCAAACTCTTGGGGAAGCTAGCCATCTCCCAGCTTGTCCACCACAATGGTGGTTGCCTCCCTGACCACCCGTCTGGCTTTAGAGCTGCCAGAGGCACGGAAACTGCTCTCTTGAACACTCGTGAAGACCTGCTCACTAATCTCAATTTCAGTTCTCCTTCTGTCCTCATCCTTCTTGGCCTCTCCTCTGTCTTTGATACAGTCAATCATGCCACTCTTTTAAAGCGGCTCTGTGACACACTTGGCATCACGGACCAGGCCCTTGACTGGTCGACCTCCTCCCTCTCTGACCGACCCTCCCAGGTTCAATTGGGCTCTTTGCTCTCCACCATTTCACTCTCCACCTGTGGTGTCCCTCAGGGCTCTATCCTCTTGCCCTGGCTCTTGCATGGTGTACTTTGATCCAGGAAGCCATGCCTGGAAAATAGACAAGATAAAAGAGAATATCGAGATCAACAGGGTACCTTATGTTATGGCAGCTAATTCTCTGGAGGGTCTTAATCAGGTACCTAAGACTCAAGACCACCAATTTAATTTTAGGATGCAGTACCAATGATCTCTGCCTTAATGCCAGTAAATGTCTATCTGCTGGTTACTTCCACCATTTTTTTGTTAACGGGGGACCAAACTCAAATGTGGAAGATCCTTAACATCTATCTGTGGGAGAATGGTTACCCCTCCCTTAGTCTTTATGCCTGCAAGACAGAGATCCTTCTCATTGGCACTCCTGCTCCATCTTTCCCTCCCACACTCTGGCCACCCTCCTTGGGCCCCCTCCTCTCACCCACATGTGAAGCCAAAAACCTTGGCATCTTCGACTCCTCCCTCTCCTTCTCTCCTCATATTATGGACCTGGCAAAGAAGGCCCACTTTCAGCTGCACCTCCTCAGAGGCATTCTCCCCTTCCTCACTTTCCCCTAGAAACGCAATGTTTCCAGAGCTCTGAATCTCTCCACGCTAACTATAGCACCAGCCTCTTCCTCAATCTGCCTAACTCTTCTCTTCATCCCTTTCAACTAATCCAGAATAGGACTGCAACATTTTTCCTTGACCTCAAGCCCAGGGACTGCATCTCTCCAGCCCTTAAATCTGTCCACTGGCTTCTTGTCGCTGCAAGGATCAAATTCAAGACCCTCTGCATCATCCACAAGGCTTTCTGGGGTGTGTGACCATGCTTTATTCAACTCTCCCTCCCTAAATACCTCCCAACTAGAGCCCTTCACTCATCTAGCTCTAACTCTCTGCAAATCAGACTTATTTCCAAGCAGAGAGTGGGGGGTAGATATCTCTCCTCCGTAGGTGCCTCTCTCTGGAATGGCCTCCCTGCCCCTCTAAGACTTGAGCTGATCTCCTTAAGTTCCGGACGCTCCTCAAGACCTTCCTTTTCTCTTCTTCCTTCACCCTCTCTCTCCCCCGATAATGTTCCCCTGTGCCTGAGACCGGTGGCCTGGTTCCCTCAAAGTCTTACAAGGCACAAGGCCCTCCTATGCCCAGTCATTCTCTGCACTTATTCTCCTCCCCGCACCTCCCTACCCTCATCCTGTGCTTGCCTTCACGGGACGCCCGCCTACACTTAGCTGGTTGGCTTGCATCCCTTGTAGGCTTCCAGCCCCTTAACTTGCACTTAGTGTGGACCCCCTTCACTCTCTTATTCCCACTGGCCCTGTCCACTTGGTCTCCATGGCACTCTCCTTCTCTTGGACCCTTCCACCCAGTTCCTGCTGCACTTCCCCAATGTACTTCTCGGTACCACACTTGCATGATCTGAATGTTGCAAGGCTTATTAGGACCTCTACTTTCCTCCTTCCTCCTCCCCCCTCTCCTGCCTTGCTGCGCCTCAAAACACTTGTGTATAGGCGCATCACACATGAACAATAAATAAATAAATAAATAAAATATAAACCCAGTTTCACTGATTCCGAGGCTGATTTTTCAACCTCACAGCAAGCAGCCATAGTTCAGGGGTTCAGAAACGTATTCCTCAGTCTCCCAGCAATGAACCCAGCTTCACTGATTGAGAGGCTTATTCTTCAGCCTCCTGGCAAGCAGCCCTAGTTCAGGGGGTCTAGTCTCCCAGCAATTAACCCAGCTTCACTGATTGAGAGGCTTATTCTTCAGCCTCCTGGCAAGCAGCTCTAGTTCAGGGGGTCTAGTCTCTCAGCAATTCACCCTCAAAGTGCTTCCTCCTTAGGCTCCAGTCACTATCTGTTCTTGAGGCAGAAGGAGCTGTCGCTTATACACCTCACCCCTCCATCTCAGGCGCATCCGTATAATCTCTATTCTGCAGCCTGCAAGTGCAATGATGTGTCTGTTTTCAAATCAGGATTCCCTTTTTCCATGAAGTGTGGCACTCTGGTATTTCCAACAGGCAGAGTCAAAAGTAGATGAATACCGGGACTTTATATTCCTGCTTACAGAAACTTTGGAGGGGTTTGTTGGACTTTTACTGACCTTTTATGCCTGACCTATTGCACATTGTCCAGGTCTCCTCACATGAGTGTGTCCTGTTGATGTTCCTGATTCCTATAATTTGCTGGACATCTCAATTTCAGCTCTGATCCCTGCTTGCACTGTCAACCATTTGGGATTTTACCATCGGGTCAACGAGAAGTCATTTCCATGCCATCTGTTGTTTTACGCTCCCATCAGGGCCTGGTCGTCTCTTCGAGAGTTGACTGCTTGGTTGTTGGGCTTCAAAGAGATTTAGTATTCTTTGAGTACTTGTTCTGTGCAGGTTGCTGACCCCTTTTGGTCTCCATGAGTATGTGCTGCAGTGTTTTTTGGGTATTTTTCTCACTTTTAAATTAACTTTTCCAGAATAGGCAAACTCAGTTGTCCATACCACAATTCTCAGAAATGTAGAAACTGGTTTATGAAAAGAGACCTCTTCACGTTGGCATGTTGGACCACCCCTCAGGATATGAGAAATGTCACTCCTGAAGTCCCCCTGGCCTGATAGGAGGTTCCCTAACATTATTACCTTTTCAGATTTGTAATCTACATTTTTTTGGTTTTGTTTCCTCCTACATTTTGTCGTTAATGTCTTGCTGAAACTAAAAGTGCAAAAGATAGGATTTCTATATTTTTTTAAAAATAGAGAGTTCAGTACAACTAAACGGTGATTTGATAATGAATGGATCTGCTTAGTTTATTGCAAAACATAAATATTGTAATGAAACAATAGTAATTTCCTGCTCAAAAGAGGATATAGATACTAAATCGCAGTTCTATCTCTGTTTGAATCATTGGTGATCACCTTTGGCCGACCACGCTACCAATCATTGTTTTTGCTGCTTGACTCACAAGCTAGACTATAGGCCTCATTACGAGGTAAAATCGGCAAGGCTTCCTCCAAATTCGCATCCGGGTCCGGCACCCGCGAATGGGTAATTACCAGGCTATTCCGGCCGAGCCAAACCCGGTAATTGCCCTTTCGCAGGTGCCGGGCCCGGTACTTCCCCATTCCCATTTGAGCACCATAGGGCTCAATCGGAATGGGGAGGGTGGTAGAACTGGTACCGTTAATAACGGTACCGGTGCTACCGTCATGTTCTGCTCGTGGGTGCCGGTATGGCCACCAGGTCAGACCTGGAGGCTGCAAGGGCACCCGCAAGCAGAACTCCTAGTATGGAGGTACGGTAGCAACTGTGCCGGTAGCGATACCGGCGCTGTCGTTGCCTTACCGCCATACTTGTAATGAGGCCTTATATATATAAAAGATGTTACAAAATAACAATCATTTTTTCAAGTAATATCTGATATGGTTAACCAGGTTTAACAGCCAGCAATACCCCTATAAAAGCTGATAAATAATTTCCTCATATCATTGTAGTAGTGACATCACTACTCGCCTGTAATAACAAAATGGCATCACCACAAACTGTAACGACCTATTATATTTCTGCTGTGACGTCACATTGCCTGCTGCTTCAGCCAGCAGGAGCGGAATTGCAGCTGCCACTGTAGCATTTAAATAATGCCATGAACAGTTTTTCAGATTCCTTTCTTCTAAAACACCTTTCTGTGACACTTTGCGTCCATCAGTTGATTAGAAACTTTCTATAGCAGTATGTTTATGTTGTGGACTGCTGGTGTTTAACACTGGAGAGCAAGCTTTTAAACGCATTGTATTAAACTCCTTAAGATTTTTCTTTGGTACATCTAAGAAAATGCATATGTGTTTTTTCATCGAGCGTCTACATTGATTTTCTGTTTCAACAACTGGAAGATCTCTTGCTTAAGAGTAAGCAGGATGGCAAGCATTAAACAGGCTGATGGTGCTGCCAAGTATTATAAGGAATAAAATACCCTCTACCAACATAAAAAAACAAGGGTATTGCAAGTCACCCTGAAGATCCATGACTTTGCAAATCAACTCTGTCTTCAACCTTGTTCCTCTGTTTGGTCACAGAACTCCTTGCAATAGCTTTATTATGGATTGTAATAACCTCGTGTATACATGAACTTCCTTTGAATACTTACTTTGTATTTTAGGAGTAATTTATATTGTCTATTTTCAGTAAGATAATATTGGAGAAACTTGCAAAAGAAATGAAATGATGTTATGTTGACTGCTTGCAAATTGCTGCACGCTACTCTGAAATGGTGGCTAGCTTGAGTGTTTCAGTCTCGCAGCTGTTTCTCGATTGCTTTTGGCTTTCCCTTAGGACCGTGATTTGATGGTGGGGATGCCTTGCCCAAGCAGGAATATGATGGGGACTAAGGAAACTACCATCAGTCCCTTCCCAACTACGGGGGCACTAAGCCTTGCTTTCTGCAGTCAGCCACCTCCATCAGTGCCAGTCTCTGTAGAGCTGCATTCCAGCTCTATGGACCAGCTCGTGAACACAGATGCAAGCACTGCACACCCCTGGCCTGCGTGCAACACCAAAAGGCACTGCAGTAAGAACATTGATGGAGAGTAAGCAATAGCAGGAGCGTTTGTGAGATTTGATTCATGTACTTGATCTACAGTAGGCCTAGCCAGTGAAGTCAAGGGAGAGGGATCATGGTAGACGTAGTCCAAAACATGGTGCAGGCCACGAGTTGCAGAACCCCGATTGACAGCATCTATTAATTTGCGGGGAGTGCCTGAAGTTCTGATTAATACAGTCAATCCAACACAACACATTTTCTCTATACATGAATGCCACACTCAAATGTGGGATATTAGTTTGACTCCCCTAAAGGGATTGAAACGGAGTCCTTGTGATCCCAATCACTTAATGTTTTAGTCGGCAGCGCTATGCATGCTGGGACTTGTAGGCTTCATTGTTCCATTATATGGGAAAGTGTTTGGGCACTAGATCATAGTCTCCACATGCGCTTCACTCGATTGGTTAATTTTTGATTTTTTACTTGTTTCCAGATTTGTGAGCTGCACAGTCACAGGTTTTTAGAGGTGCTGCCCCCTCCTCTCATTTGGATTGAAGTTTGTTTGCACCCGGATAGCTTGCGCTTGTTTTAAATAGATTCCATATCTACACACTTGGTTTAGTACAGTTGGGTTTATTTTTTATCGAAAGTGGCCAGCCACAAGTGTTTGGACTGTGGTCTGTGATTGTTTTACGATGGCCCGGGTGGGCTGATCGTTGTGGTGCGGTCTGCCGCAGGTGCTGTGTACTCGTCCAGATGGGACCTACAATCACAGACCACAGTCCAAAGACGTGGCATGTAGACAAGCACCCCCTAGCCTTGATAAGGACCCTGAGGGGTCGAAACACGTGTCGGTTTACCACTTTTGATTCAAAATAAACCCCACTGTACTATACCAAGTGTGCGGATATGGAATCTATTGAAAACAAGCACAAGGTATCCAGGTGCAAACAGACTTTCTTCCATTATATGCATGGACGAACTAGGCCCACGCAAGTAATATTCTGATGGCTGAAAGCTCAGGACTGGATAAAGGTGACTGGTGACACGGCGCCAGTTGTCAACTCTCTTCTGTATGTAACATATTCCCAAATGCCCTGTCAGAAACGTGCCTCCTAGGGGAACTGAGCTCTGTCGCAGAAGCACCAATCCACGTGCATTCTGGGAGCTGTAGTCTCTGTTTTATATACATTGGAAACGTTGAACTTAAAAGCTCGCTACCAATGATTTGTAAAAGGGAAACTCAGGACTAGAAAAATGAAGGCCTTGATAGTTGCATCAAACTGAAACAGTGTTTTACGCCAGTGATCCTGTGCTCAATTAATTCCAAATTAAGGGCCTTCCTCGTGACAGACGTGCGTCGTTAGAAATGCGGGAACAAACCTTCCAAACATCACCCATGAAAAAAAAGGCAGTAACATGTGGCCGTGGACACGGAAAGGTCAAAAGGGCAGCGTATCAGGTATTCGCTGGCTGCCTGTTCTGCTGCATTGGCCCATCCATTTGAACATTAAGGCCCCGCTGGAGAGGCCTGTAAATTACACGGCGAGGTCTGTTAGACAGCCCCGCGCCATGTGTGTTCCGCGCCGGCTGGCGATTCCCCGCAAACCCCCGTGAGTTAGGGGGGTCGTTGATGGTAACTGCGTGTCTTGAGACCAGACCTTTCCCCGAATTGTAAAATATACGCTGTGCAAAAAATGCAAAAGAACAATTAAAGGAACGTTAAAAAAAGGCCAAGATGTGTCCGCGTTGAGGCCCAGCTGGCTAGGTGTGCTGGGGGCTTTAAGATTTAGAAGGCGGCGGCTGGAGGCTTCCCATGCCGTCCTGATAAACTGGCAGAAATGGACTTCCGCAGACACTAAAATGTTATGGAGCAAAAATACTTTCCCCGGTTCTTGTTGTTACTAACATGTCAGGTGCTCTTTTAAAACATATTTTTCATGTGCTGTGGGCATAGCGCCAAGTACAAGCGAGCACTTTCAATGGTGCATTTGATATGATATGACATGATATGGCATTTATAACTTGCCTCTACACAAGTGTTTCTAGGCGCGAAAAGACAAGGAGGGGAAAACAAAGGGAGGACAAAACAACGATCTTGCTAGGCCTTGGGTAATTCAGATCGCACAAGAGAAGGGAAGGGGGAGGGGAGAAGTGGCGGGGGTCAGGGGTGGATGGAGAAATGCGGGACAAAAGGAAACAAGGAGTGCAGCCAACGGGTGGCAAGGGCGGGTCCTCGGAAGTGCAGCCAACGGGTAGCTATAAGTGCAAAAGAGGGGACGGTAGGATTACATATACAGACCACAAGTGCTGGGGGAGCCAAGAGGCAGTGCGAGGTACAGCTGGACAGGCAGGGACCTGAGCCCATATTCAGAGGGTGGCCAGGTGCCCAGTGCGTGGATCAGGCAGGTGATCAGCAGGGGAGAGAAAGAGAGAAGGCAGAAGCAAAGAGGAAGGTCTTGAGGTGCTTCTGGAACTTGAAATGGTTCTCCTCAAGTTTAAGAGAGGCAGGGAGGCTGTTCCAGAAGAACGACCCACCCGAAGAAAGAGATCTGCCCCCAACTCTTTGCTTGGAAAAGCGGCTGAACCGCAGACAGTTGGAGGTGGATGAGCAGAGAGCTCGAGAAGGGAGATACTTAGGAAGAGAGAGTTGGAGGTTGTGTAGACCCAGGCCCCAGAAAGCCTTGTGGACAATGCAGAGGGCCTTGAACTTGATCCTTGTCGCCACTGGGAGCCAGTGAAGAGAATTCAGAGCTGCAGAAATACGATCCCTGGGCTTGAGGCCAAGGACAAGTCTTGCAGTCCTGTTCTGGATAAGTTGTAGAAGACGGAGAGTAGAGGCAGGAAGATTTAGAAAGAGGCTGTTGCAGGAGTCCAGCCTAGTCAGAACCAGGGCTCTGGAGACAGTGAGCTTCTGGGGGAAAGTGAGGAAAGGAAGGATACCTCTGAGGAGGTGCAGCTGGTAGTTTGACTTATTAAAGACTTCAGAGATGTGAGGAGAGAAGGAGAGTGTGGTGTTGAAGATGACCCCGAGGTTCGTAGCCTCACAGGTAGGAGAAGGAAGAGGGCCCAGGGTGGGCGGTCAGAGAGTGAGAGGAAAGGAAGGAGCTGGTGTTCTGATGAGGAGGATCTTTTTTACTGGCATTAAGACAGAGATCGTTGGCGGCACACCACTCCTAAATTGCAAACAGTCAGGAATGAGAGAAGGAGTAGAGGCGGCTGAGGGGAGCCTGCAGGAGAGCTGAGTGTCATCCGCATAACACTGAAAGTTGGAGCAGAGAGTAGCTCTGCAGTGGGCAAGAGGTGCCAGGTACTGGTTGAACACTCTTTTGTGTGTAGGCGCTATATGAATATACAATACAATACAATAAAGCCAGGGAGAAAGATTAGACCCCTGGGGAACACCACAGGTAGAGAGAGATAGAAGAGAGGAAGGGTCTCGGCTGGCCGCGGGATGGTCGATCAGTGAGAAAGGAGGTCAGCCAGGCCAGGACCTGATCAGTAATAATAGACAGGTTATCATAGAGCCGGTTGAGCAGGATGGCACGGTTGACCATATCAAAAGCAGAAGAAAGATCATGGAGAATGAGGACAGAAGGACGGTTAGAATCCAGGTTTGAGGGCAGGTCTTCACGGATGTTCAGGAGAGCAGTTTCCATGCTTCTGTCACTCTGAAGCCAGACTGATGGACGTGGAAACAACCAACAGATTCAGAGTGAAGGTTAAGCAGGGAAATGGCCAGCTTTTCCAAGAGTTTGCCCAGGAAAGGAGTAATGGAGATTGGGAAATAGTTAGCCAGACAGGAGGAATTGGCAGAGGGTTTCTAAAGAAGGGGGTCACAAGGGAGTGCTTCAGAGGTGAGGGGAAGGTTCCAGTGGCGAAAGAGTGATCGCAGAAATCGGCCAAGGCTGGAGCAAGGTGTCGATGTGGTCCTTGATGGTTGATGGTTTTGGATTAACAGGGAAGAACCTCTTTTGACAAGACTTTCATAGATCGGACTTGACTAGAGACATTGTCGGGGTGAACAAACTAAAAGGAAGAGAAGGGAGGAGGAGAGGCAGCCACAGGAGGGCCAGGAATGGAGGAGGAAGATAGAGAGGAGGAGAGGGTGGACAGGATGTCCTGAGGTTTAGTGGTAAAATGAGAAGCCAAGGCCGTGCAGAGGGCCTGGGAGGCAACAGGAGAGGTAGAGACTGCAGCAGGATTGGCCAGTTCCTTGCAGATTTTAAAGAGTTCAGCCGAGTTGTTAGATGCCGCAGAGATGCGGGCTTGGATGTGTGCTCTCTGACAATGTGGGTGGGTGCACCCTGACAATGAAACATTAAACAAAAGAGTAATCAAGGACTCCATTGCTGCCAACTCTATGCCGCTTTAATGCCAGTTTAATTTGTTGTACTAGAAGCCTCTTGATGTGCATAGAACAGTGTAGTGTAAACTGGGGACAAACAGGAGGACAGGACCCAGGATGTGATGGGTAGACAGGATGCATGAATATGTGTTTCGGACAGTGCTTTCTGATGTTAGCTAGCACACAGTACAGCTAGTTTGTAGTCTGCGGCCTGCAGCTCTCCAGGTGATTTGGACTACGAATCCCATGATCCCTCACCATCGACTGTGTGTGCCTGGGCGATAGGAGCGGTAGCCCAGAAAAACTGGGGACCAAACGGTTGTGAACCGCTGGATAGATTTACATATTTACAATATCAGAGACAGGGGAGATAAAGTCATTTGCCAGACAATACAGAATGTTATGTTTTGGCTACTAGGTGGCGTTAAAACACCACCTGTAAGCCAAAACTATTTCATTGGCGAACAGCTGGGTGACAGCTGACATGTGAGGAAGGATACATAGCTTGTGGGTATTGTTTGTTTATTTAGCACCTATTGACTGCTCATGTTAATCCCTCTGCCCACTCCCACCCCAAACCTACTCCGCCGCACCCAAAGCCCACTGCTTCCTCTCCACGGTAGCAGGAGGATACGGGCCACCCATGCTGGTAGATGACAGCAATCATCACACCTGAGGCATGTCGTCTTTAGCCAGCTTTAAAAGCCTCAGTTTTCTTCAGTCCAGCTCTGGTCACTGCTGCAGTGTTCCTGTTTGTGGCCAGTTCCCTTGTTCCCGATTCTTTATTCTTAGTTTATCGCTCCTAGTTCCTTGTCTCTAGTCCCTAGATTTCGCACTTAGTGCACATCTTAGTTTTTTGTGCTTCCTGGGTTCCCTTTCTGTCTTCCTCTGTTTTTCAGTTAGCACTTTCGAGTGCTTTCCATTTTCTGTGCAGCCCAGTTTGTCTGTGTTCCTATTAACCTTGATCTGTCAGACACCACTCACTGAAGGGATTTCTATTTTTGTACCCTTTTCCTGGGTGAGGAGGCGGCAGTTTTAAGCAAGTCATTGTATGTTCCCTGTTCCTGTTGCCTGACTTCCTCTTTGCGTCTGTTCCTGATTTTCCCTTGCACTTCTCTCTTGGTTCCCTATTGATGGTTAGCTGTGGTGTATGGTTTTGTCCTCCCCTTGTATAAATCTTATGTTTTCTGTTGTACCCCGTAATCACTATTCCTACTTGGCCTTTGTCAAGAGTTTTATGTACTAAGTTATCCTCTCTTTGCACTTATTGCCGTTCATGGTCCCGGTTTCATCAGCAGGGGTTGTGGCCTTTGCTGGCATCCCGGGTGGTGTTTCTTGTCCTCGAGAGTATTGTCTTTAACTTGCTTAATAGAATACCATCAAAGGTGTCTGTTCCCAGACCATCCACTGCGAGTCCTATATGTGGGCTTAGTGCTGACCATGCCTGTAACAGCAATGGTGGGCAAGGTGCTTGCTGGCTTTCCTTGTAATCATGAGGAGATTTTAAATGCTTACCCCACACACATTTTCTATATTTGTATCTCATTCGAATTGCACATCCTTTGTGTTAGCATGCATGTATCTTGGTTCCTGAGTGCATGCTGTTTGATACGTTTTTTCTTACCATTTGATCTTATGCACATTCCCCTAGCCATGCCATTGCCCTTTTTTGTCATCGTATTTTTCATAGGGTCTCATTACGACCCTGGCTGTTCGGGAACTACGGTACCAGTAAGCATGCCGGTACCGTAGTTCCCGGACCACCACGGTACGAGCTGTGCTCGCTGGCGCCTGTCAGGCAGAGCGGCACCCGCGAGCACAGCACATCGGATGCACAGGAACCATTTTGAATGGTGCTGGTGCATCTGATGCCCCATTCAGCCCTAGGGGGCTGAATGGGGATGGGGAGTCCCTTATTACCGGCACCCGCGAATGGGCAATTACCGGGTCCACCAAACTCGGCATGACCTGGTAATTGCCCATTCGCGGGTGCCAGAAAAAAATTGATACCAGCGGCAGCCGTGCCTGTACTACAGGCATGGCTACCGCCATCCTCGTAATGAGGCCCATTGTGTTGACTAAGGAACAAGTCAAGAAACAAGGTGTGAAATGTAAATGTTGTGGTACTTGTGGCTAAGATAATAAACAATGGTAACGCATCAAAGGGCCTCATTACAGGTCTGGCGGTAACCGTGCTGGCAAAACAGGCAGGTTGCCACCGGACCCGTAAAAAGTTACCTGTGCCTGACTTCCCGGTGCCACCGGGCTATTCCAGGTCCGGTAGCCGCGAAGTCAGGTGCCAGCAATTTTGTTAGTCCCCATTCAGAGAGAACTCTGTGAGCGGGTGCCGTCACGCCCGGCAGGTCTATCCCTGTGAGACCCACCAGCAAAGGACTACTGTGCCGGTCCAGAAGCAACAGTGCCGGTAGGCTTACCGGCACTGTTTTTTCCGGACCAGCACAGTTGTATTGAGGCCCAATGGGCCTCATTACGACCCTGGCGGTAAGGTAACAACGGCCTTACCTCCTCATTACGAGTTCTGCTCGCGGGGCCGCCCTGTACGCCTGGTCAGACCCGACGTGCAGAGCGGCACCCGCTAGCAGAACAGGATGCTAACAATGGTCCCGCCATTAAGGGTACCGTTGTTAGCATCCTCTCCATTCCCAATATAAAGATTGACATAGTGCGTTTCTAGGTTTATTAGAACTGCTGAAGCTGACACGTGTTTCGATCTGAAAAGGTCTTCTTCAAGGCTATAACAATCATCAGATAGACAATAAAAGAATAAAATATGTGTCATTTTCAACAATTATCTTATCAATGTGTCCCATATTCATACATTGTACCCAAAGTGAAATTTAGACACAAGTTGAAACATGCACAAATATTTGGCACTCATTGGATTGATGAGCATTGTGCATTGTGCAATCAGTGTACCAAGTGTAAAATATCCGTGCATTGAAAGAAGGCAAACTCCACGAGACAGACTGAAGGGAGGACTGAGGAAATAAAGATGCATTTAAAAAACTCATCATTGAACCATTAGTAACAACAAGAACTTGGTTGTATGTATTGGCATGATCCATGTCTTACCAGTTGGGACTAATTATCCACACTTATGGTTCTCATTTTGACTTCCATTGGGTGAGAGTTACATGTTTTTTCATGTTCTTCAGTTAATAGCCACCTGCAATTATGGAATTTATGAAATGAAGAGGTCCGAAGAGCACTGGACTAGATACAGCATAGTTTGTAGTCCCCACGTGTTAATGCGAGTGTTTACCTATATAGTTGGAAAAATATAATGCATCATATGTACACGTTTTCTGAGGTTCATTCATGAACTTATTATATTTTCTTGATGGGTCTGCAAATAGAATCCATGACCATATTTATTAGGGTTATTTTTCATATATCTGAACATTGGCTTTTTGAATTGCTTCTTTCACTAATTAAACTTATAAAAGAAAGGGGCTATTGCTTACCTATGTAGGTGAATGTGTATTGTGCAGTTTCTACATGCGTTGAGATCATTTCTTATATATATGCATGAACATATTGCTCCATCACGAAGGGTCTGTGAATAAGATCATAGAAACATGTGCACGACGCTATGTATTTAGCTTGTTTGTGGACTAGGTACTTTAGTTCTTGTGGCCATACTTGAGTGTAATATTGGTGTATGAATAACTATTAGGCTCTGCCATTTTCTTGTAAATCCTGAAACGCAAATGGAAGTCTAAAAAGGATTTTGCAGTTAATGGCCCTCACTACAACTCTGGCGGCAGCCGTACCCTTATTAAGGGCACGGCTGCCGCCAGAGTTGTTTTTTTTCCGGCACCTGCGAATGGTCAATAAGCGGGTCATGCCGAGTTTGGCGGACCCGGTAATTGCCAATTCGTGGGTGCCGTTGTGGCCGGCCTCCCAATCCCTTTTCTGCCCCATAGGGCAGAATGGGGATCGGGAGCTTGGTTGCACCATCACCATTAATAACAGTGCCGGTGCAATCATGAGTTCTGCTTGCGGGTGCCGGTATGCACGCCTGGTCAGACCACGTGTGCAATCCAGCACCAGCAAGCAGAACTCGTAGTGTGGTGGAGAGGTAACAACAGCGCCGGTAGCACTACCGGCGCCGTTGTTGCCTTTCCACCACACTCATAATGAGGGCCAATGTCCTAATCCTGACCATATTATCGGATGATGGGATTAATGGATTAGTGAGTTTTTATGCAAGAAAAGACCTTCTGACCAGTTGATGGTGTAGTGAGTAAGCAGTGTAAAGACTATGTAAAGCAAAGGAACTGGGGATTTAGCTTCTGTACACAAATGATATGTCCAGCAGACATGAGTGCTTGCAGTATGAGGCCGGCCCCCATATTCATATTCTTAATAATTGAAGGTTCGCTTACCTACATGCAATTTATTTGAGTAGATGCCGTGTTCGCCATTGGCGTGCAGCTTGTGCTCCACTGCAGCCGACATTTTGATATTATGTTTATTAAGTGACAGTGTGAAGTCACACCTGTGGGTGTGACATCACGTACCCAAACGTCACTTGGACCATCCTAGACCGAGGCCCTCATTCCGAGTTTGGCGGTAGTCATGGTGCTATTTGTGCCATGACTACCACCAATAACGGGACCGTGTCCGGTCCCGTTCATTGGGGACTTACAGGTCCAGTGCGACCTTGGCGGGACCGGTAAGTCCCCATTGTTAAAGCCATTCCCCATTGCCATTTCAGCCCCAATAGGGCTCAATGGGAAGGCGCTAATAACGGTACCGCAAATTGCGGTACCATTATTAGCTCTGAAGTCCCTTAACGGGCCCCGTCCATAAGACCTGATAAAACCAGGGACCCGCTAAGGGACCTCGGAATAGGGCGCAAAGGGATTACCGGCACCAGTGTCCTTAACGGTGCCCGGTATCCCTTTGCACCCACCTCGTAATGAGGCCCCGAGTATCTGAGCCGTAATATCAGATATCTGAAGTCCTGGATAATGTAGGTCTAACAAAGAAATGACAACCTATTAATTCTTGCTATTCTAGCTAGCAGTTAAAGAGTGTTTATGATGTATGTTCATGGTTACTGAAAGTTATTATCACATGCCTCTTTTACGTGCAGCGCTACTTCACTGATCCTCACATGCATGTTAATGTCTGATCTGAAGATCAGTGTAGTCTTATGGTATGTCTATGATGTCATTCAAACATATGTATATAGCTCAGGAAGATCAATATTGATATTACTGGTTTATTGGTATCCTAATAAATATATGTACGCATTAGATCGACGTTATGTGAATTAAGTGATTTATAAAATGGTGTCCCTCCATAGGTCTATATATATATATATATATATATATATATATATATATATATATATATATATATATATATATATATATATATATATATATATATATATATATATATATATGCATCCATTTGAGGAGCCCATGTGCTAGATTGCAGACCAGGATTCCTACTGATGCAAACAGTAACTTAAGTTATTGTCTGAAAATCTGTGTTTACCATATATATAGATGTATAATATGCCTAGCGCATTGATGCCTTTGGTGATTAGTTGCGCTATACAAGTTTGATGATGATGATGAAGAATGGTCTCATGTTAACTATACAAAGAAAAGTATATGTTGTGCATTGTGTCAAAGCCAAGGACCCCATATTGCATATATCCTCATGATGGCATTGTTGCCATTTCTTATGAACCCGCAGGGAGGGGACTCCAGCGGCACTTTCACATTTGGAGCTCAGCGGGGCTGGGATCTGTGGTGTCACAGTGCTAAAAAGGTTCTCAAGCATTGCTCACAGAATGTCTCAGCCCCCCCCATGTGCTGTGAATAGGAAAGTAATCAGCAGGCATGGCATTAAAGTATGGCCTTGTGATCTTGGGCAAACACCATAGAGTTGGAGCCCTTCCATATGAAGGCAGCACTGGACTTGTAAAATGTAGTAATAAGGTCAATGTCATGGTCCGGTCTAAGAATTAACAAAATTGCAAGCAACTGCTTATCGTACCCCCACCATGGGGGCATAATGGTGGTGTGGCTACATTTGTTTTGAAAATAATGCTAAACCAAAGGTGAGGGATTCTTCGATTTAGAATTATTGACCATCTGATCCTGGCCCAACCAATAATGGTAAACATTGGTGCTGAGTACGCGGTGGAGTGGGCAGAGGGAGCAAATGCCCCCTTCTTTAGCCACGGGTTAGCCATACTTTCCCCATACAAATGTTAACACTTATCAGTTTCCGACTACTTGGCAAATGAAACTTTAAGCATAAAGTATGGATGCTGCTGGCGATAAAACGCGGCTGGCTTTTTGGCCATGTGTATAAACGGCACGGTTGGTAATGCAGTGACTTTTTGCCGTATCAGGGATTCACCTGCAATCTTGGGCGCCTTTAAAGTTGAATGCCTCAAGGTAGCACTGCAGGTTCATTGACTGTTTCTGCGAAATTGGCCCTCGTTACAAGGTTGCCGGTAAACCTTGGTTTACCGTTTCTGCCGCCTGATATCCTGGTAATATGGGATATTACAGGCGATAGAGGAATGGAAAGTTCCCATTCCCTTGGATTCCCATAAGGCTCCCTGGCAATGGGAGCACTGAAGCTAACAGTGCCGGTGCTTCTGTGATTTTTCTGCCGGTAGGGCCGTAATTACAGGCAAGCGAGGCCTGCCAGTAGTCCACTGCCCCTACTGGCAGACTCAGAGTATGCCGGTCTTGAAAATCTGCCGATAACCGTTGTTACCGGCACTTTTTTCCAGACTGGCATGGCCGTAATGAGGCCCAATGTGTGCTGAGATCACCCTATAAATCATGTCTACGGGGGGTGGGCGGAGGGGATTTTACCCCTTTAGTGAAAAACAAAAATTGCCACCCATAAAGGTAGAGACCTTCGGTGCATGTCTGCCACACTGAGGGGTCTGCATTATAGCGCAGCAGGTTTAAGCGGTATGTGTGTGTCGCGGCGCGCCTCCACGTGCAGCATCGCCCCCCCCCCACACCCCCCCCCCCCCCCCCCCCCGCGCACGGAGCTCCCAAAGTGAGACAGTCCAGGCCTTCAAAAGCTCGCCTGTCTGACTTAGCAATGCAGGGCACAGCACCAAATGGGAAGCGATCCACCGAGAAGAAAAGGTCGGTGCGTGACGGTGAGCGAGGTGACCTCTGGAAGAGGCACAGGAAGAATAAATCGCACAACCTGTCAGACAAACATCAGCTTGAAATGCGAGGAAACTCGCCATCAAAGATTACTGCGGTATGCTGTGCAGAGTCTAGTCTCTCCCTGCACAGAGATTGCAAGCAGAAGCCAATCAGGGATGTCACTTCACCAAAACGGAACTGGTGAATGGAACTGACATCTCCACGCCACCCACTGACATCACAGGAAGTGACGTCACCCATATGACACTGATCAAACTACCTGAACATGCAGAAAAAGGATATTTTTATAATGACAATTAGATACGAAATCAGACAAAAGAAAATTGTAGTTAGCAGCCGGATTTTAACTAGGTTGTTGTCTTGATCTGGCATTGGCGCAGTCATGGTTTGCCAGGGCTGAGTGCAAGAGAAGCCGCTTAGATTAGGGGCACTGTCATCACATGCGATTACTTCCTTTTATGACCTGTGAAATAACTTGGTACATGAAGAACACCCGGACCAGCAGGTAAGTAATCTGTAGGTTTATTAGACAACAAGTTACCGGGATGAACATCGGCATGTCCCTTCAAGCCAGCATAGCTCTCAACTGTAAATCTTAGAACCAGCTTTCAGAGCATAACATCCCTAACACTTCACACACTCTGACATCACCACATTCCATACAACAGTGATGTCAACCCCTCACCTCAGATACACATTACAACAACCTGCTACTGCTGTGTTATGTTAGTTATAGCCTAACACATTAGGTATAGCCAACAAGCTTCAATTAAACACTGAGGTTAGCGATCGGCCACAACTGGGAAGTGGGGAAATAGGAACACCACGAAAGCCATAGAAATGGGGCATAACCTACCAGCTACAGGGAAGAAGGGGACCCTATGCAAGCATCATTGCGCAATCGACTCAAGCGCATGGACTATTAAAGAGCTCAGGTGGCTGCTGGAACGGGCACAGTGTGGGCTGCAGACCAGAGCCCAGAGGACAAGGTTGCTGAGCTTGAGAGACAAGTGCTTTCATTGGCTGAGACCGGACCCAGAGAACGAGAAACCGGAGAGTCTGCTCAGTGCAATATCTAAGATTCTGGAAGGAAACCAGGCAGAGAGTGAGACCAGACAATGAGATGTAAGTGCAGGACAGCGACCCGTGGCCGAAGGGCACCAAAGCCACAGCCTAGCAAATACCCTATGCAAAGGTAGAAGAAATACTTTGTGGTAAGAGTGCTTAAAAGATGTGTCACCACCACAGGAGGAGGATCCATGAATGGAGAATGAGACTGGGTCTGAAACTAACCCTAAGGCAGTGGTATTCAAACTGTGGGTCGCGACCCCCTAGGGGTCCGCGGGTGCATCCCAGGGGGGCCCTGAGAGCTCAGCATGAAAAAAGATTTTTTTTTTTTTTTTTTAGATTGGAAGAAATGGGCAGGGGTGGCCCACATGGGCGGGCTGAAGCATGAAACTGTCTCAGGCAACAATGAAAAAGTGGCCCACAGTTGTAAATGGATATTCATTCCTTTAGTCACAGACTGGGCCTCATTACTACTATGGCGGACCAGTAACAACGGTGCTGGTAAGCTACCGGCACCGTTGCTACCGTTCCGCCATAGTAAGAGTTGTGCTCGTGGGTGCTTGACAGCCCCCGCCAGGTCTGACCTCAGCTCGTCGGATGCACCAGCACCGTTATTAACGGTGCCGGTGCATCCAAGCTCCCCATTCCCATTTGAGCCATATGGGGCTCAAATGGGAATGGGGATCTACCGGCACCTTCGAAAGGGCAATTATCATGTCCGCCTAACTCGGCATGACCTAGTAATTGCCCATTCGCGGGTGCCAGACCCGGATGCAACTCCAGTGGCAGCCGTGCCGGTTTTACCGGCACAGCTACCGCCAGAGTAGTTATGAAGCCCACTGTTTCAATAGTACCCAAAGGGGTGCTTTGTGTTAAAATGTAAGTAAATTGTGATATATTCAGCAACAATGGTCAACATTACTAACTGCATAGTTAAGTAACTCATCAAAATGGTCCACATTGGCCAAAATGGTGGCCCATTTTGATTGGCCCAAACTAGCATTTTACATTTTCGGTACAGGCATTGCCCTATAGGCCTGTCCGAGCCAGCCCAGTGAAACAGTGAGCACTCCCTCAGCTGCTTTATCCAGCTAATGGAGTGCTCCTGGGCTGGCTGAACTGTCAAAGGGAAACACTGTTTCCCTTTGACAGTTCAGTTTAGTTCCCCAGCCGCACATGCTCACTGAGCCATGCAAGTGCTGGGGCGTTTTGCTTCGCCAGCATTGCATAGCTCATTGGAAATGCTGGCTGGGGCACTGCATGTCTGTATGTCCGAGGGGGAGCTCCTGCGCCTCCTCGCACATACGGACAGAGCAGCTGGGGTCATCAAAGAAACGAAGCTGGGGTCATCAAAGAAACGAGCTGGGGGTAGATCTCCGTCTTCGGCTGGGGCCTCCCTCTGGAACAGCGCCCTGCCACTCTAAAACTTGAGGAGAACCATCTTTCTTCCTGCACTTATCAGACCTACCCTGTCTGCTGCCTTAAACGTAGCACTTGCAAATTGCTGGCTGCACTACCACTGTTTGTTGCCTTTATTATTTATTTATTGTTATTTATCTGTTTCTCCTCTGCTTCGCACTTTCCACTTCTCCCCCCTTCCATGCACTTTTCCCCTCACACTTGCGCGTTCTCAATGTCACTGGGCCTAGTAAGATCGCTGTTTTATTCTCCTCTGTTCCCCTCCCTTGCCTTGTCACGCTCTGAAACACTTGTGTACGAGCGCGATAGAAATAAAATATCAATGCCTGCCCCCTGGACTCCCAGCAACAATTGCAAACTGTTTGGCTATTTACCCATTTTTTGTTAAAAGTATGCTCTACAATGCAACATTTTAACCTATTATTTAAAAAAAAATTCACAGGGGGAAACCCCCCCGAATCTCCCCTTAATGCCCCTCCACTTAAAAAAGATTCACCAGCCGCCACTGGCCCTCAGACTGTGTTGGGAACGGGATGGGGGAACCGAGGGACTATGGTGGGAGCACAATGGGCGGGAACCATGGGATAGTGATGGGAGCAGAGTGGGGAGAGCCCTGGGTGTGTGATGGGGTGGGGAGAGACCAGCGACTGGGTAGGAGTGGGATGAGGGAGCCCCGCGACTTTGATGGGAGCAGGTGACGGCGCGCAATATATACTGTCCATTTGGCATTTCTGGGGGGTCCCGACCTGCCCAAATTTTGCTCAGGGGGGCCCTGGCCAAAAAAGTTTGAAGACCACTGCCCTAAGGGAAGGAGGGAGAGGTAGGTTCCAGTGGGAGAGGTCAAGAAGCAAGACCGGCCTTATGAACCGGAGACCGTAGGTTCGAATCAAGAGGCATGCTGGGGGATTATGCCCAGAGACTGTTTACTAGACTAGGCAACTTAAGGAAATTAAGTATTCCTATAGTTATCACCTTGAGACACTTTCAGTTACCTCAGGTTAGGGGTCTGCAAACTGTGGCTCCCCAGATGCTTTGGACTATATCTTCCATGGTCTCTTATCAATGTCTATGCAGGATAGGGCTCATGGGAAGTGCGGTCCAACATGTCTGGTGAGCCTAGGGTTGCAGATCCCTGTTACAGCCATACACCTTCCCAGAGAATACATACACTCTTGGTTTATAGTGGGATTCCCTAGATCCAATAGGAGTCCTCCTCACCCGCCCGCATACTATTAATAAAGAATGTTGCAGTTTACCTATGATATGTTTTGCTGATCCTCATCAAAATATACATATATTTATTCGACAAATATATGTTACACGTTTTATTTGCACTACATGTATGGATGAACAAGACAGAAATGATGAACAGGGTGGGATAGGTGAAAAGGATGGAATGGGTGAAATATGTGGATGGAAAGGTTGAAGTATGTAGAATGGAAAGGTGAATTATGTGGATAGAACGTGTGAAGTATGTGGATGGAACGGGTGAAGTTTGTGGATGGAATGGGTGAAGTATGTAGTGCGAACGAGTGAAGAACATAGATGGAACGGATGGAGTATGTGGATGGAACGGGTGATGTATGTGGATAGAATGAGTGACGTATGTGGATGGAACGTGTGAAGTATGTGGATGGAACGGGTGAAGTATGTGGATAGAACGGGTGATATATGTGGAAGGTACTGGTGAAATATGTGTAAGGTACAGGTGAAACATGTAGAAGGAACGGGTGAAATGTGCAGAAGGTACTAGTGTAATATGCGGAAGGAGCGGGGGAAATATGTGGAAGGAACGGGTGAAATATGTGGAAGGAACGGGTGAAGTATGTGGATGGAACGGGTGAAGTATGTCAATGGAACGGATGAACGGGTGTAGAATAGGAAAGTGAATGGAATGGGTGAAATGGTAGAACAGATGAAGTAAGTAGATGAACGGGTGATGCATTTGGAACCGGTGAAGTGGGTGGAACCAGAGAAGTGGATGGAAAGTGTGAAGTGGATGGAACGTGTGAAATGGGTGGAACCAGTGAAGTGGATGGAACGTGTGAAGATGACTTACGTGGATGGATTATGCATGGATAAACAATAACCTGAGTTGAAACGAATGAAAGAAGCATTGGATAAAATGGTTGGAGTGCATAAATCGTTGGAGTGCGTAAAATAGCTTAGAATACATGGAACAGATTAGAGTCCTTGGAATGGATTCGAGTGCATGGAACGGTTTCGAGTGCATGGAACGGATTGGGGTGCATGGAACAGATTGGAGCGCATAGAATAGCGCGACTTACATGGAATGGTTTGGAATGCATGGAACGTTTGAAAGAGCATGTACACCATCAGATCACATCTCCACGCTTACTCTCTTCTTTACACCACCACTCAACTAGAACACAGCGATACTATGACACCATTCAGTATAGCTGTTCTCATACCAACATCTGCCTCATACTCCCCATCACTCTAACTAAACACTGCTGGTCACACACCCTCCAGCCAGACGTTCTCCTCGGGCCTAACGCAGCCAGAATCGGTCTGGATAAAACCTGCCAGAACGAATACATACTCTTGATCTCTCAACCAGAAGCAGCTATCACACGAATGCCACACCAGCTGCACACATATCCAGTGCTCACACACAACTTTGACTCTCTCTATTCTCTCTACTGACTTGAACTTTGGTTCCTGAGGGTGTTCAAACTACCAGCGCACTCAGACCATACCAATGGTACATAAGACGCTATATAAATGCAAAGTAACATAACATAACATGTGTGTCGTATAGCCCATATACTTTACATTGGAAAATGTCCTTGCTGGCTGTGTCAATATAAGCTAGTGTGCCACGTAAGAACACACACATTGGTTGCCCTCATAGATGTGACACTATGAGATCCACGCTGATGGTGCTAACCTCCTCCACCGCCGCGTGCATTGATCCTCCCTGCATTAGCTACCCATTGCGTGCACTGCCTCATGCCCACACCGGCTTCTCTGTACACCCCCCACGGAATCACTATCGCATGCACACACGTGGAACCCGATTCACAGAGGCACACAGTCACACAGCAAATACCGTTTCATAACTTACCTTTTCTTAAAGCGTGACCCCTTGGAGGTTCCTCCATACCTTCTTTCATGGGCCAACACCAGAGGCGTAGACAGGCTGGAGCCCCCCAAAATCTACAGATGCCCACCAAGCAGTGCTGTGTGGTCATTTACAGATGTTAATGTCACTGCGCTGCGTCCAACTACATTAGCTTCCGGCCCCACTTGTTAGGCAACCCTAGCCACACGTCTGGCCCACACACAGGCAGGAAGCACGAACCAGGGAAGGAAGTCCTCCTCCAGCAAGACCCACAGAAAGACCCTACAGCGTCCAAAGTAGAGGCCCTCATGGCTTTCTAAGGACCGTGTGACCTTGCTGGCTACAGGGTCAAAGGCCTTGCAGGCATCTACACGTAATAGTGCCCTAATCGAGGGCCCTCAAGAACCCCTTCAGTCGTGCACAGAGCTCCTCAAATGTGTCCCTGCAGATGATAGAATGAGTGACAGCTGGTTCCTACCAGGAGAGGCTGCGCCCAGCGCCTATCACGCATAAGACGCAGTGCACGTTGCACCACGCCAACTTGTGCCCTGGTGCAAATGACGCACACAAGTGTAACTGCTCCAGTGCAAGGCTTCTGCAACAGGTGCACGGGTGTGCATTTTAGATTCAGTGCCTATGATTCGCACATGTACTGGCAGATCTGATAAACACATCAACCGCCGCAGTGCTTCTGGCGTGTTTATTGAAAGCTACAGTACTTCCCGTAAATATATGTACTGACACAGTACCTCTAGTATGCCCACTAACTGGCAAAGTACTTATGATAAGCACACTAACTGTCCAGGCATTAGACAGTTTTAAACTTCTGATAAGCATACTAACTGGCACAGTAATTCTATGCAGCAATTATGGTACTTTCATATATATGGACTGGTGCAGCTGTTCGGATAAACTCATCAAAAGACACAGCATTTCTGATAAGTATGTTAGCTGGTGCCACACTTCCGATCAGCATAGTAACTGGCACATAATTTCTAATGAGCCTGTTGAGCGGGTACTCACATTTGATGAGCATACTAAGGAGAACAGTTCTGCCAATGTGTATAGTGAGACAGCAAATCTGGCGAGGCTATGGATTGGCAGACTATCTTTGCCTGGCACATCACTTTAGACGAGTACATTTGTGGGCACCACGCTTGGCTCGCAGTGTTTCTGGGAAGCAGAATAACTGGCACCGTTATTTTGAAATGCAGATAGACTCAGTTAGACCTCACATTTGATTGATTGCTATTATGTCACTTTCCCAAAATAACAACCAATATGGCATTCCGAACGACTAAGAACGGTCAAGCTAATGGCCCAATCAGTGAGGAGATGGCCTTCCTCCCCGGAAGCCGTTTCTGTTTTCCGGGGGCGTACATTGTTCATGCATCGAGAAAACCCAATGTACACTGGCATGAAGGCTCTGAGATGCTCAAGAGGTACGGTCAGTGGCGGTTCTATGGTGACAATACCAGGCGCCACCAGGCCTCGCCAGTCAATTACATGGTGGGAGATCCTGGCAGCCATAGTCCAAAACATCTGGAGAGCCGCAGGTTGCAGATCTCTGCCAGAAGCAAAATCATGGTACCTGCTACCAGGGAAAGAGGAGCCAGACTATCACCTTGGCTAGGGAGAGAAAACTCCTTGCACCTGCCCCTGGGTATGATGCTGAATTGATCACTTGATGAGACATACAGCAATCATCAACAGCGGGTGGCAGTGTGGCCGTCTGCGGCATTGATCAGGCGGATCGCTGCAATAGTCGCTGCAGGAACCGGGATTCGATACTTGCATAAGGCAATAGCCAACCACACTCCTTTCTCTGTCCCAGAGATGTACTTCCCTGTCCTTGTGGTGGAGGATCTTCCCCCAGGTATGGGCAAGTGTGCCACGTCTATGCAGGGAGCATTTAGCCTCCCAGCTGCCTTCAATATACCTGAAGGCAGGATGATTGTAGATCCATTGTAGGGTTCGCACTCTCCCGAAGGTACGCAGCCTACAATGGAGCTGCACCATCCACCAAATGTTTCTGCATAAGCTAGTGAGGGCACCCACACAGGCAGTGCGGGGCGTAAAATGTCCTTATGCATACTCCGAGCACATCCAACCACATCAGTGCACCCAACTACCTCTCACGTTAAGGGTTATAATAGAGAAAACGACTTCCCATGTACATTGATACAAATGCATGAATGACAAATGTTGACAAAGCCAGCAGTTTTGGCTTTTGTGTAGGCCTGGGACAGACATTTTCCAAGAACTTCCAAAATGATAGTACATGGCCACAGGATGGCACCAGCTGGCAAATGGTGTTAGTACTGGGCATCTTATGGCACTGATTGAGGAATGCTTACCTAATACCCATACAAGAAACAGTTCCTTTGCCAATGCTTGTTTTTAACATGAATTCATTGCACTTTTCAATAGTCATTGAGCCTCATTACACGTTAGGCGGTAAGGGTTTACCGGTACCGGTAAGGGCACCGGTACCGGTAAACCCTTACCGCCTTACTACGAGTTCCCTTTGCGGGACCCGACCTTAACGGCTGGTTTTACCAGCCGTTGAAGTAGGGTGCCGCAAAGGGACCTTGGAGCTAATTACGGTACCGCAATTTGCAGTACCGGAATGAGCGCCTTCCCCATTCCCATTATGCCCCATGGGGGCGAAAATGGGAATGGGGAAGTGCCTTGGTGAATGGGGAATTACCGCCCCCGCTCACCTTGGAGTAGGGTGGTAATTCGGCCATCCACCAAGGCGGACACAGTAAAATACCGGCGGCAACCATGGCGCTAATAGCGCCATGGTTACCGCTTACCGTGTAATGAGGCCCATTGTTATTGTAGGAAAATGTTCTCAGACAAAATACATATTACAAATTACTTCCACAAAATAATGTTACATTGGGCCTCATTACGAGGTGGGCGGTAAGGGATTACCAGCACCGATAAGGGCACCGGTGGCGGTAATCCCTTACCGCCCTACTACGAGTTCCCTTTGCGGGTCCTTCCTTAACGCCTGTTTTTTTCAGGCGATAAGGACGGGACCCACAAAGGGACTCTTTAGCTAATAACGGTACCACAATTTACGGTCCCGTTATTAGCGCCTTCCGCATTCCCATTGAGCCCTATGGGGGCTCAAATGGGAATGAGGAATGGCCCTGGTGAATGGGGAATTACCGGTCCCTCCGACCTCGGAATGGACCGGTAATTGCTCCATTCACCAGGTAGGAGTCGGAAGGGTTTTGGAGGCAACAATGGAGCTAATAGCTCCATGGCTACCTCCAACCTCGTAATGAGGCCCATTGTCTTACATGTGGTGGAAGCAGGGGGTATTTTACTAGGGACAACATTGAACATATACCATAGTAAATGGCAAACCAGCTTACATCTGAAGACATTCCTGCTCAGGGTTACTCATACATATCAACACAGGCACTCTGATTGTACTACAGTGGTGATTTGGCATAGTATAAAAGCACATTCATATAGCATAACACGATATAACATAGAAATGGGGAAACACACCTATTTTCTTGGTAAGTCTGCTATGAAGTGATATGTGTCTGGGTGCATAACTATTAGTGGAATCCGGTGGGGTGCCTATAGGAAAACTGGGACATCCCTAGGTGAACTGTAGGAAAAGTCTAGGCCAGGGCTCTGTTAGAACACTTTATTCCATTTGTCCCTACAAAAAATGTTGCTTGATTTCCAGTGATTCTCATAGACTTCCCATAGGATCCTATTGTACTACTATATGGCCCACGGGCTGCTCCTTTGAGTCATATCACACACATGGAAGTCATCATTGACCTTCTCTGGGACAGAATGCTCAGAATGCTCAGTATCTGCGGTCAGTGACTGCCTTCAGTTGTTGACTGCATTCTACTCATTCTGATATCAGAAGCACAAAGCATTTATATGCAGTCAAGAAATAGCAATGCCATTTTCCAGTGACATTTCTTTCAATCAGACACACTGCGAGTTTCTGTATTTTCACTTCACCTTCAATGTGACAGTTAATACCCAATTTAAAGCCCCAAAGTGAAAGGTACAACGTTCAAAAATGCTTTCACTCTTCTGCACACACCTCTCAAACTCTGAACTAAACACAACCACATCTCTACAGCACAACAAACCGCTTGCACTTCACCACACTGCAACAAGAAAACAAACCACACATATCCTTGCACAACAGCACATGACGGCTACCAGTGCCTTAAGTGGCACTACAAATCGAGCCGGGGCTCATCGAGGGGGCGTGGCCTAACAGCGGGGGTCTTGATGGCCCGTTAGGCCACGCCCCCTTGACGAGCCCCGGCTCAATGGGCTAGTGGCACCCCTGCCAGGCAGCCTTTTGTAGAGATTATCACCCTCTCCCCTATGGGGGAGAGGGTGCTGATCTCTGCATTTATTTTGTATAGGCTTGCCTGGCAGGGGACGGCGCCTGCCTATTCAGCCTTAATGGTGGTGCTGCCCCTCGCCAGCTGGGGAGGGGCAGCACCACCATTAAGGCTGAAAGGGTGAGGCCATTGGAAGCAGAGGCCTTTTTCCTAAATACTGAAACTCCCGCGAATCCGCGGGAGCTCCAGTATTTAGAAAGCAAGGCCTCTGCTTCCAGCGGCCTCACGTTTCTCCATAATGGTGGCGCCGGCCGACGGGAATCTCTTGATTAAAGGGATGCCTCGCAGGTGCGGCGCCACCATTATGGCTGAAAGGCATTTTTTTCTGTAGCCTGAAGCTCTCGCACACGAGCAAGAGCTTCAGGCTGTAGAAAAAAATGCCTTTTCGTGTAGTGGCCGGGGCTGTCAGGGGAGATTACTGGGCCCCGGCAGGCCCCGGCCCACTTAAAGCCCTGATGGCTACCAAGCAAAAAACACACCTACGCTTAGCGAACGGTGTAAACCGAACAGAAGCTGCCAACAGTACATCACAGCTCCCTTGATCTTTTTCCCACTGAGTCCTACTAACCTACCCCCTTTACCCTCTTGCCGATCCGCCAGAGCGCCAAGGGACCACGCAGGTGGTGACAGTGCACAATAAAAGAACCTGTAACATAACATAAAACATATACACAAACTATTTACTTTTACATTACACAATGTATGCTCATGTTGAAACGTTTCCATATCAACCAAGCTTATCATTCAAATGCTTACCTTATAAAAGACAACCTTGTTATTTAAATACGACAAAATAAAGCAACATTGAATGTACTGGCACATGCTATCAATTTGCTTTACTCTCCACTAGATTTTATGACTTCACCGCCATCACGCCAAACGCTCTACGGCTAGTACCACTATGTGCTAATATACTTATAGATACAGAGACTGGTCACTATCACTTGGGATAATGACCATGACCCATCTCTTGGTATACAAAGACTTTTTAGTGCCTTTACATGGAGAACTGGACAATCGGGATTCATACTTAAGGTCACAGGTTTATTTATATAATATATAATTGGTTATTTGTAATGCGCTTATTCCCCAGAGGTTTCTAAGCGCTGAACCGGGTATCGAACCTGTTTTGCTCGTGTCGAGCACGTTGCCCCTGAGATATCCTCCCTAGCAGGATAAGCTTGACCTTTTATCCTTTGGTGTTTAATAAACTAATCACCATTAAATAGAAAACATTTTATGTACAGCACTATGAAGTGTCCAACACTGCAGAAGGAAGCACTATATCACAATAAGTATTCGGTAGGAAATTTGCATACAGGTATGCAATGTGGGTCCCATGAGAACTTCCTCTAAAACGTGCATAAGATTCCTGCTCAGTTTCCTATAGGAAGCATGCAGGAGGATTTTGGATGGGCTCAGGGATCACTACCTGGACACCAGACCTCAGGGCACTGAGGAGAGATGAAGGCAAAGGACCCATTTGCCAGGATACAAATTACAATCCAGACTTACTTGATGATGGCAGCAGTTTACAGAGCCTTACGAGTGTGCCGGCTCGGTAATAACGTGCCAGTATTACTGCATACCGGCGCGTTAACGCACCGGCACACTCCAACTTTGCCGGTAGGGTGGTGGATTTATTTCCAGCTCTGAGCTGGAGGTATATCCACCAACGTACTGGCAACAAACTGCGGGTATTGCCAGACTGCTAATACCGGCCCCCGGTAATAGCGGCAAATATCCGCCATGGAGTCCCCTGGGACTCCATGTAATGGAGATTTACCAGCGTTTACGCCACTTGGAATCTGCTGCTAATTCTGGCAGAGCAAGTGGCCGCAACGATATTACAGTTTGATCGTATCCCGCCGGTAAACTTGTAATGATGCCCTTTGTGAAGCCATATCCAATCTTATCGAATTGAGGGCCAATAATGGCTGAGGCTGAGACAGGCACACAGATCTCTGCCAAGTTCACGCATCTGTTTCTAGGGGTGTGACCATAATGGACAATACCAAAAAGAGACATTTTTCACAGCTAATTTTACAAGTCATTGAAAGGACTATCATGATCTCTATTTCACTTTGCTCAACTAAATAGCTGTTTTTTAAATGAATGCATTTTGCCTTTTGTAAACATTACCAGTACTTGGCTTCTTGGTGCTTTTTAGATAGAGATGGAGGTCTGTGCCTTTTCATCCCTAGAAAAGGCCTGTCTGATTATGAACTTGGCAGTGCAGTACATTTATGATGTAAATCTGTTACTCCTATTTTCTGGTGGTAATTAAAAGTAAATTAAAAGTTTTTTAGTACCACCAAATTTCAACTCTGGAGAAGTGGAGGATTTACTGCCAGCATTTTTCTGGACGTGACTTTACCTCCAAAAAGACGCAATTTCACATGGCTGTGTTCACTGCTCGCAGTAAATCTAAGAACAAATCCTGGACTCCAAAAATGTGGACTAACACACCATCAGCATAACCGACTGGTGACGCCTCAGTACATCTGCGGCACTGAGTGGCAGTAACGGTAATTGAGCTGGGCGGTGATTCCCACAGAATTGCCACCAAACCCGTGATGAGGCTCACCAGTGTTTAAATCAGTCAAGACAGTAACAAGTGGGGCTGTAGTACTTCTGAGATGCCAGCAGACCGATAGATGACAGTCTCAACCAGGGGGGTGCTGCTGTTTTATGGCTCGAGATGCCAGTAGACCGATAGATGACAGTCTCAACCAGGGGGGTGCTGCTGTTTTATGGCTCGAGATTCCAGTAGACCGATAGATGTCAGTCTCAACCAGCGGGGTGCGGCTGTTTTACGGCTCGAGATGCCAGTAGACCGATAGATGACAGTCTCAACCAGCAGGGTGCGGCTGTCTTAAGGCTCGAGATGCCAGTAGACCGATAGGTGACAGTCTCAACCAGCGTGGTGCGGCTGTCTTAAGGCTCGAGATGCCAGTAGACCGATAGATGACAGTCTCAAACCAGCGTGGTGCGGCTGTTTTAAGGCTCGAGATGCCAGTAGACCGATAGATGACAGTCTCAACCAGCGGGGTGCGGCTGTTTTATGGCTCGAGATGCCAGTAGACCGGTAGATGACAGTCTCAACCAGCGGGGTGCGGCTGTCTTAAGGCTCGAGATGCCAGTAGACCGATAGATGACAGTCTCAACCAGCAGGGTGCGGCTGTCTTAAGGATCGTGCAAGAAGATGGCGATCTTGAAAGACAGCTGCACCATTAGCCTCCATTTTTAAAAACGCAACCCAAAAAAGCATGATTTTTCAAAACATGGTTACATTACAAATAGGATGCGACTCTAGGAAATCCTCCATTGTGTGTAATGCATCATGGCCAAGTCCCTGTGACTGCCACCAGGTGCCCATAGCTGGTTCCTCCTTGACGAAGCCACATAAGTTTCTGCCCATCGGAACCGTAAGCCCAAGAGGGCTGCAATGCTCTGCCCTTGTGCCCTTTGACCACCTTGGCAGTCTGCCAGTGACCCTCCAGGGGGCCCTGTTACCGCCTGAATCTCCGAATCAGCCTGACACCCTGCTACATCCATGCCATGTAGGACGTCTAGAATGCTGTTCTCTTGGCTCCTCTCTGCATATTACTGCACCCTACCACACAGGGGCGTGTCCCCTAGCCACTACCCAGCTCCCCTTATGACCACAACCCTTGCTAGTGCAAATAGTTCAAATGCACCTCTGATCACCTGTTCCCTGCACAATGCACTTTAAATGATCTGGCAGCCTACCTACACAATGTACACCTAATCACCCGTTGAGGTTTATACTGTACCTCTGTTCGCTTTTTGCCCAGCCCACTGTGCCTTTAGTCACTCGTTGCCCTGCCTGCTGTGTCTTTAGTCATTCGTTGCCCTGCCCACTGTGCTTTTGGTCACATGCTGCCCTGCATATTTTATACTTTTGTCACTCATTTCCGTGCACAATTTACTTTAAATTGCTTGTTCCCATCAACTCTGTACATTTGGTCTCCTTTTGCCCTGCTCAATGCACCTTTGATCGCCTGTTGCCATGCTCAATGCACCTTTGATCACCTGTTGGCCTGCATTCTGTACCTTTGGTCCCCCGCCCCCATCCTCAATCCTCTTTCAATCACCTGTTGCCCTGCACACTGCACCTTTTATCACCTGTTGCCCTGCATTCTGTACCTTTGATTGCCTGTTGCCCTTCACACTCCACCTTTGATCGCCTGTTGCCCTGCATTCTGTACCTTTGATCGCCTTTTGCCCTTCACACTGCACCTTTGATCGCCTGTTGGCCTGCATTCTGTACCTTTGAGTGCTTGTTGCCCTTCACACTGCACCTTTGATCGCCTGTTGCCCTGCATTCTGTACCTTTGATCGCCTGTTGCCCTTCACACTGCGACTGTGATCGCCTGTTGCCCTGCATTCTGTACCTTTGATCGTCTGTTGCCCTTCACATTGCACCTTTGATTGCCTGTTGCCCTGCATTCAGTACCTTTGATCGCCTGTTTCCCTTCACACTGCACCTTTGATCGCCTGTTGCCCTGCATTCTGTACCTTTGAGTGCTTGTTGCCCTTCACACTGCACCTTTGATCGCCTGTTGCCCTGCATTCTGCACCTTTGATCGCCTGTTGCCCTTCACACTGCACCTTTGATCGCATGTTGCCCTGCATTCAGTACCTTTGATCGCCTGTTTCCCTTCACACTGCACCTTTGATCGCCTGTTGCCTTGCATTCTGTACCTTTGGCCCCCCACTGTCCTCCTCAATCCACTTTCAATCACCTGTTGCCATGCACACTGCACCTTTGATCACTTGTTGACCAGTGTGCTGTACCTTGGAACCCCTGCTGCCCCATACGCGGTGTCCTTCATTGTCTTTTGCCTGGAATAGTGGCCCTTGCTCACGATCCCATCTCTCTCCCAGAACCCATCCATATCTTCCTATCGCCCCACCTATCATGGTTCTTTACTTTCTTCCACTCTTAATCCGACCACTCCCAATACCGTCAGTCACGGACTCCTCCCACATCCTCACACCTTAGCAAGCGCTCCTCTCCGCTCCTTATACCCTACCCAATCCACATCCTAGGCACCACCCACTCAATTTCTCAAAAGGATCTGGTCTCATCTATTCACCTCGATATATTCCTGTTACCTGCCCCTCCTCCCCACCTCTCATTCCCAGGCTCTTGAAGGCGAATCATATTGCAAAAAAGGTCACAGTCATGGGGGCGATTGAAATCTGGATTGGTCCTGGAATTGCCCCCAGCGGCTTGCTGTCCTTCAAACTCGATCTGACTCTTTACACAATCACCCCCGGCTAAATGAAGAAGGATGGGAACTTGGCTTTGGCAAATAAAGCTTCTCTCCCCATCCGACTTTTCCCTCTAACCTTTTAATGGACTTTTCTCTTAATTTAGTGCTCACCTGATTATTTACTTACGTTTAGCTCCTACTCAATTCAATTCCACCAAATGCTCGTCATTTTCTCATGGGCGAGTTGCGCTTCTCGAAAATGTTCACTGCCCACCATCTCGAACTTGACTTTCTCCTATTCTGACCACTCCCTTGCCTCTCTTCACAACCTGCCCACTCACACTCAAGCACCTCTTTTGGCCTAGTCTTCCCATCTTCCCCCACACCACAACCAACCTCAGTATTGACCACCCACTCCAACCCCACCCCTATTCACTTTGATGTGACAGCCTCTCTTCCTCTCTCCCTTACTACCACCTCTTCCACTGCCAAGCATAAATTCAAGCCTGACTCCAAGGACCCTTCTCTGGCTAAATATCCAAACTCTTTGCTCTACCCCTCTCCAAATGGCATCCATTCACCATGCATGAAAAGACTTCAACCTTTCAGCTCCCTGTTTAATCACTACTATTCTGCCCACAACTCTGGATACTCCCTTGATCTCAGGATGGAAAAAGGCGTCCTCGCCTACACCACTGAAAAAATACCCTTCACCCTTTCTCCTCACAGCCTACGAGAATACTCTCAAGTCAAGTCATGCTAATCTACTAGCCTCATCTTATTCCTCTGTCCATGACTCAAAACCTTTCCTCTTCATGCCGCTATGCTATCTATCCCCTCACCCTCACTCTACATCCTCCTCAATTTCAACCAATGGCTTCACTCATTACTCAACTAAGATCTAAGATCCATGCTGCCTTAGCTCATTCTTCTCCTACTGAAATTAAGAGGCACAAGAAGGGCTGCAAGGTGTGGATGAAGCTTTACTTGATAAACAGCAGAAAGATACAGCCATTTGTCTCTGGGCCAAAACACCAACTCAGATTTTCTGAACTGCATGTTCCCAATTCAACTGCGGACATAGTAGCAGGCGGAAAGTAAGATGGTACACCCCACTCATCATTTGCGCGGGCTCTCCTTCCCTGAGCAGCCATCCCAAACTGTTGAATCGCTACCACTGCTGTCTCTATGAACATCTACTTTGGCACTGGAGGGCCTGCAGTCTATTCATGGCCTCAGGAAAGCCCCATTGGGCTTTACTTTTTCAAACATCGTGGGCCTCATAATGGTTCCATGTCATTTCATCGTGGGATGTTTTTTCGTGGGGTTTTTTATCGTGAATTTTTTGGGGGGGTCCCCCGCTCAACCCTGAATTCCCTTTCAGTTTATATCTATTACCAAAAACCCACATCCCATATATATAATTTAGTAACTCCCCTAAAAAGAATTAGATGTTTTTTTTTAATAAAAGGTTTGCGGTAAAAAACCCAGCGAAAAAACGTCCCGCGATGAAAGGACGTTGTACCCTCATAACATGGCCGCCAGATTGATGCGGTCTCAAGCACCACGATGGACCCGTCTCTGGTGTCCTTTGATTGGTCAGGCTTGCCTTTTCTTCATTTCCCCCTACAGAGCCGGCAGGCGACGTCTGCCCCGTTAAAGGCATGCATTTAAGGCCAGCGCTTCTATTCCTGTCTGGCCCTGTCTGGGCCTGGCTGCCATGGCTGCCATTCTCTGGCATCCTCACTCCTGCCTACAGCCCCTTGCAGGATCGGGTGCCCCAAACCCTTGTTACTTTGTGCCGCTTCACTCGCCTCACATCTCTTGGCTTCTTCGGTAAGTCCTGCACGCCCAATGCCTTATGACTTTCGCCTACTTTGCCCTGCCTACTACCTTGTAGTTCATGACTTTCTGATCACTTCCTTGTTCTGCAGACTTTGTTTAATTAGCTCCCGTGCAGCCGGACTCTAATGCTCGGTTGGTCCGTGCACATGGCCTCCATCGCAATGTATGCGTGCCTCCTTGCTACTAGCCCCACGCATCACGCTGCCGTCCATTTGTACTCATGTTGTTTGTACTCAATTTAGCCTTCTTTCTGTACTTGCTGTTATGCCTAACTTTCATCACTCTTCGGATCCCGTTATTGTTGTGGCCCCAGTACTGATGCTTTGTCTCTGCACATTGCTTTGTTTTACATCTTGGACCTTCAACTTCTGCTGGACTTTTATACCTTGCCTTGTACGGCGTCCTGCCCACGGCCACTGATTGACTCGGGATCCTTTTGTGTTTTGCATTTTGTGCCCTTCATGTAACCACTGGATTGCCTTTTCGCAGCTTGTGTCTTGCCTTACTCTGTTTACTCGTTTCATACTTGCATTCCTGTCGTAGCCCCTCATTCCATGAGGGGTGGCTGTTCCAGGATGCAGTCATGTTTATCTGCTTAGTATTGAAATATGTGTCTGCATCAGAGCCGGCCTTAGGGGGGGATGAGCCGGGCGACCGCCCGGGGTGCCACGCCCTCCAGAGCGCCATTAGCCCCTGCCACACCAGCTCGGGGGAGTCTTTCAAGGGCTCCTCCGAGCTGGCCTAGCGGGAGCCGGTGCGGCAGCCAGGCTTTTGCCATTAAATGTGCGTGCCGCCGCTGCTGTTGTCACCATTAGCCCCTCACTGTGCCAGCTCCGGGGAGTCTTTGAAGGGCTCCCCGGAGCTCGTGTAGTGGGGAGAAGGCGCGGCAGGTGCCTAAGTGTTATTAAATGCACCCGCGGCAGCGGAGTGCAGCTAAAAACAATAGGGTGCTGATGCGCCATATTCATATAATTACCTCCTCGCCAGAGCGAGGAGGTTTAAAAAAAAAAAGGAAAGAAAAAATAGTTGCACATCTTGGCACGCACCCCCCCCCCCCCCCCGCCCCCCGAACCACCCCCTGTTGACCAGGGGCGTGAGGAGGGAGAAAGGGAGGTGCCAATTCTCCCAGGGCGCTGCTGCCTCCAAGGCCGGCCCTGGTGTGCATGCTTGACGGTAGCCCCTCATTCCAGAGATAAGGCTTTTCCAGGCGGCAGTCACTCTTCCCTGCTTGTCACATGTGCATCGCTGGTCTTGCTTAATGCAATCACCTACTTGTCCCTGCACTTCTATTTGTTTTGTTATGTGCCTCCCAGCCCTCTCCTCCTTCCCCTCCCTTCCTCTCTCCCCTTTTTCATGTTGTTCGGCACTTGCTCATTCCTAGTCAGAACGCTTTTGTTTGTTTTCTTTCCTACTTCCCCCTCCTGCACTCCCACTCCTCGCCCTTTCTCCTACTCTCATGCTATAGAACTTGCACGTTCGGAATGTTTCAAGGCCTTGTATCCCCTCCTTATCCCTCCCAGCTTCGTCTTGATGCGCCTTCAAACACAATTCTGATGTATAATGCCAATTACAGATAACCAATAAATAAAATCAACAAATAAATCAATAAGTACATGCTGCCAGCTCCCCTCCCGCTTCAGCTTGTATCTTGCATCGGGATCGGGGATCGGGCCCACCCTCCTTAAAATCAGCAAACTCTTATAGTCCTGCGCATTAACAACCTCTCTCTCTCTTCTCCCCCACTACGCTAATGTTTGCAAACACATGGCCTTCAATCTCTTCACTCATTAACCTCTCTGACTCACTCCAGACAGGGTTCTGCACAGAGGTGTAGACAGGGTAGGGCCCACACCCTTGTTTCCAACTACCTCATCCCTGCTAACCATTCTAAATTCCACTCTGTCCTTGTTCTACTTGACCCAGCTGCTGCCTTCAACACTGCTGATCAACCCTCTTTGTCCGAAGCATCCACAACATGGTACTCACCCAGGTCGCCTCCAAACTCTCTGATTGATTTGTTCCCATCTCTTCGAATACAAGCTCCTCTGACTTTACTCCCCCCTTACAGGAGTCCCTCCGGGGTCTGCCCTTGACTGTCTTCTCTTCACAGTCAACACTCCCTTGGGCAAGGTTATCTACGTTTTTAATTTCTCCTTTGACTTCCTTGCTGACAACACCCAGATCATCTTTTTCTTTCACACTTTGACCCTTCACCTCTCTAAAACAGTCGCTAGATGGCACTTTGCTGGCTTATCCTCGATTTATCTAAAACAGAAGTAATCTATCTTCCTGGCCACATGCCTTACTTTTCCATCCCCTATACCCTACTTGCTTGACTTTATTGCCCCCTCCCCTAAGCTTCACAACTTGGGGTTCTTCTTGACAGAAACCTCAGACTTCAGCAACGTATAGCGCCATCATCTGTCCTCACCCGCCATTCAGGCAACACTCTCATCTCCAGTCGTGTACTTAGTGACCTCAGCTACCACTGCAGCCTCCTCTTGGGCTTCCCTCTATGTCACACCCAAAATACTGCACTTCACTACTCACACTCTGAAACATTCACTGCCCCGCTCACACTCCCCCCGCCCCCCCTCTGACCCTCTGCACTTGCTGGAACACCACGCACTGGGCATTAAGAGCGTCTGTCTGGTCTCCTGTGTCTTCAACCCTTAATTTGCACTGTTAAAACTGCAGAATCGCTGCCAGACCTATTTGCTTTCTCTCAAACTGTTTAATGTATTTTTTACGCACTTACTCTGCCTGTGCAGACTATCATCTTCTCAGAATCTCAAGGGCTCTGAACGACTGTTTGTTTTTTCCCCTTGTTCCCACCCTCCTTGAGCGCTTTGAAACACTTGCCTGTGTATAGGCGCTATATAAATAAACAATACCATACCTCTCCTCACCAGCTTGTCAGCAGCTGACTCTGCAGACCTAACTGCTTCCTTTAAATATTGCTTCTCCTTCTCTTTAAATACATCCATGGACTACCCCCGTCCTAACCAGTGTTGAATGAAAATGGGCCTCATTATGACCCAGGCGGTAGAGGGTTAATGGCGCTGGTAGAGCTGCCGGTGCCGTTATCCCTTTACCGCCTCATTACGCCGTCTGCTCGCGGGTCCCGCTAAGGATGCCTGGTAAAACCAGACGTTCTTAGCGGGACCCGCGAGCAGACCAGGATGCTAACAACGGACCCGTCATTAAGGGCCCGTTGTTAGCATCCTCCCCATTCCCATTGAGCCCTATGGGGGCCCAAATGGGAATGGGGATGTACCGTGCCTGGGTCCCGGGAAAGGGAATTACCGGGCCCTCTAAGATCTGAATGGCCTGATAATTCCCTATTCCTGGAACCCGGACCAGGTACCCGGTATAGGGGTAGCCATGCCGCTAGAAGCGGCATGGCTACCTCCATACTCGTAATGAGGCCCAATGTCTTTTCATTTTTTAATCTATACCAAAAAATATCACACTCTGAGACCACTCAGGAGTGCGTGCAGGGGCTGACAGGCACAGTGGGGCTAGGCTGCAAGATGGAAGCCGCAAGTGTATAAGGCATGTGTGTGTGTGTGTGTGTGTGTCTGTTGAAGGCGTAATGTTTGTAGTGGGGAGGGGCAGGGGATAATGTAGGTGTGTGTTTGTGTGTATATTTGTCTGTGAGGGGAGTCGAATAGAAATGTTTATGGTGGGGCAGAGGAGCAAAGGGGTATTCAAGGGTGAAACCCTCTGATTTACAGGGTGAGGGAGGGCGGGGGACAGGTTGTCAGGTGAGTTTGGGAGGAATATTGATAATTTTGAATACTGAAAACTGCACCAAATAGAGCGGGGTAAAACAAATAAAAGAATAGTTTGTCTTTTGTGCGTTCAGCGTTCACTATTCGGAAATGTCACATAGAACTTCTATCCATTATACTCCCAAATCGCGACACCACCATCCACAATCTTTACTCTAGCAACACACCCATCCTTTCTGCTCTCGCCTACCCCACCTTGTGTGTTCTCTTTTTTATGATCCTTCTCCCTACTTGCCCCTCGTTGCTGGAACACCCAACTTTGACAAGGCCAGTAATCCGACCTTGTCAAGAGGGGATCCAAGCTCAGCCTGGGGTTGGGAGGCCTCCCAGCGAGTCCAGAGGGAGACCTATAGCAGAGGGGTATGGTGGCCATTGAGAGGGCCCCAACTCCTGTCCCCGCCCCAAGTGCCTGCTGATACTTGGGCAGTACTCACCTGCACCCCACCATGCTTCCCGTCATAAAGGCTTGCCAGGTTCTTTCTTTATGTTATAGCTCTGAAACCAACATGGCAGCCAGAAGGAGAGACTAACAGAAGAAGTACTACAGAGCAGGGCCCCACGCCATCGAGGGGTGTTGCTAGGTCTGGAAAAGATCTCGGGCTGCGCTAATGTCGGGACTGTCTGGACTCAGGGCTAGCTATAGCCTTTTGGTTGTAGCCCCTGAGCTTCTATCCGGGGCTACAACCAAAAGACCCGGGGTTCTAGTCCCCTTAGCTCCCTAACAAAGCCTCTCGTGCCATATGCTATGCAGTGGTGAGCAAACAAAGCACGGGAGAGGGCATGTAAGCCACAGCGGTAAGCCTGCACGGCCTCCCGAGAGGCTACAAACTGCTTCCCAGCAAGTAAACAGCAGCGAGAAAGCTGAAAACCTCCCTAGGTGGCCAAACACACCTAGACCACCAAACCCCCACAAAGACTGAACTTACCTTGGGGGAGGCCAGACAAGGCCCCCCTAACAAGAACACAGAATCTGTACAACATGAGCCGCCAATGTTGTCAGGCAGCTCCTCTGTGCGGACAAAAGGGGAGTGGCTTAACACACTATGTGAAACATTTGTTGTATGTAAAACATCCTGGGCAGGGAAGACAGGGTCAGATGACCAACCAGAGGACAGGGATGGGTGTAAAGAGACCCCAGGAAACAGGAAGTTGTTGGTTTTTCGGGTGAAGTCAGAGAAGGTAGAGGTGGAAAGCTAAGTCACCAGCAGAAGGAAGGTTGGTGGACAAGAGCTTGGAGGATAATTGTACAGCTGGTGAGGTATTGGTTGGTGAATGCAAGTGACACTGCATTGCCAGTGTGTGTGTGAGACTAACGAGAGATCATTGGAGGGAGTGAATATGAAGTGGTTGTGAGAGTGAAAGGAATGTGACGGGGAAGAAGGTGTGTCGGAGCAGTAGTGCAGAGGAGGGAGTAATAGTGTGGAGCAGTCAATAGTAGTGTGGAGAAAGGGGTAGCAGTGTGGAGGAGGGACCTGTAATAGTCTGGAGGCGGGAGTAATAACATCAAAGGCTGGAGGTAAGGCATAGAAAGAGTGAGAGACCAGGAGGGACAGAGAAGGAAGACGCAGGCAGTAGAACAGAGTGAAGGCAGGTGCAGCCTGAAGTAGGAGCGTAGTAAGAGGGGAACATCAGAAAGAGACAGAGGGAGAGGAGTATGTCAGTGTGATACTAAGAAGGCTGAAATGGGCAGTGTGTCTGAAAGACACACCTTATAATCCTGTTAAGTCAACTAACATCATTGATAGTGTAGGGTCCGTCTAGGAAAACCATGAGGGAGTCTAGGTAGATCCGGCCTTGGCCTTTAAGACCCCTTAACTGCCAGGATATTATGCAAGTCTATGCAAAAAGGACGTGCATACTCGTCCTTGGCACTTAAGGGTTAAGTTCCTGCATATAGTGAAGACAGACCCTAGACAGTGGGGAGAAACTTGCAGCATATGCCAACCCGGGGAGTAGGGACGCCTAGGCTCGGTAGGATTGGTGCTTCTTAGATGAGAGAGCCACAGCCTTAGAGCACTAGGAAACCAGTCAATAAAAACCCTCGAACTGGCGTAGAGTATGTATTGTGCCATCTTTGCCACTACCCGCTGATCTTTAAGAATATCTCCAGCACACTGGTTAATAAATGAGAACTTTCACTGCATCTTTTTCCCAGAAAATACACCCTCCCACTCCAGTTCCATATCCCCCCACCCCTGACAGCCATGTCCCAATGTTCTGGTCGGCTTAGCACCCTCTCCCTGTATGATATGAGATGATAGTTTATTTATATAGCGCCTATACACAATGTGTTTCAAAGCGCTTGTATATGAATGGTACCTGGCATACGTTCCAAGTTACCTCTCCCAACAACTCATTACTCGAACTCATTTCCCCAATGTAAGTCACCTGGCGCCAGGATTTTCCTGTCTACTGTATTATCCTATGATACATGTTTTTGTTGAAGCACATTTCCCTAAATAAAGTCCAAAAAAGGTTTACAAATCTGCCCAGACCAACAGCCAGTGGTTATAATTAATCAAAAGTTTTCCATCCATCGCGTTTTAGAGTTAAAATTCGTATGAACATCTGCCCTGGTGCAAGACCCACAGTTTCTTTGCAGATGAAATATGTATTGTGCATTGAAACTTCCCTTTTGATGGCAAACAGGGACCACTTTGGGTGCAACCATCTTTATAATGTAGAAGGGGTGGATTCTAGAAATGCTCTATTGTAGGGCTCGGTCACCAGCTGTTTAACTGTCTGCTGTTTCAGTTTACAAACCATAAGCCCTTCCGTTAGCTGTTTCTGTAAGGGCATGTACACTAAAACATTCATATATTGCTTAACATGACTGGGGGAGCTGCTTGCCCAAGGCCTGGTAACCCTATACCACTGCCTTTCCGGGTGCTAAAGTTAAGAGAGGTGGAGATCCTTGTGGTTTGTTCTAAAATGGCTCAATATTTTGGACATTTCTTAGATGCATATGTAAGCTGATGATTTTGCGCCCTGATGCCCATGGGCTATGGCGCGGTATAAATAAATAAATATAAATAAGCTGTTGTCTGTCGGGGGTGTTGGTGAAAGACACTGTGTTTCCTTGACGCGGACACTAAATCCTTCGAAGGCGAAATAAGCACTGAATGAGTGGTTGGCTGCTTTCCAAAATGCATCTGCAATAATCCAATTTGGAATGAAAAGATACTTCCACCATGATCTGTCTGTTGCCCGGGGGACACGAGATGAAGGGTCTTCCGGAGCCCATGGATTTGAAAGAAGACCCCCTTGATGGTGAAGTTAGTTATGGAAATGAACCGAGAAGTTGGCCGCAAGTCAAACCCAGAGTTCCTTCACAATTTCCTTTAAAGCCATTTGATTGCCAAGAAAAGGAGAAACTGTCATCTGCGCTTTCTGCCCTCGGGGGTTTGGGATGGTATTGCTTCTGTGTTTATAGATTTCTAGCATTAACAATGCTTTAGAATGGGCCCAGGCTAATGCCTGGTGTAAATGGACATAGATGACATCAACCACGCCTCTTTTATCCAGTTAAACAGCCAATCACAACTATAATGATAATGATGTGTTATTTATATAGCGCCTTAATCCAAAGCGCTTTACAGAGCACATGTTTACATACAATATCACCCAAACGAAATTGGTACTCATTTATCAACCTCGGAAGAATGAAAGGCTGAGTTGGCCATGCTGGGATTCGAACCTGTGGCCTGCAGATTGTGCTCAGATCACAGCAGCGAGCGTACAACCCTCTGAGCTATCTTACTGGCTGTATATGAACACAACAGTTTTTTTAATAATGTTATCCTAGTACATGCATAGTATACGAGAAGTCTACAGAGTTTAGAAATTCAGGTTTCAAGGATCAGCGATTTTTCAGTGGACTGGGGAGGCCTAAGTGAAATCCATAATCCTTGCTTTTTAACAGTGGTTCAGGCATCATTATGTGCCACCTTGGCAACCACTAGTAGGCCTGATACATATGTATGCTGCAAAAAATGTTTGCCATGCAATAATACCAATTAGTACCCGGCGAGGGCCAACGAGCTTGTTACAAGCAAGCTCATTGGCCCTCGCCGGGGCATTACCCAGACAACAAGGCTCCCTCACTGCCGCGGCTCTGGGACTCATTCCGCAACTGGCCACTATGGAAAAGGAAAAGGGAATATTTGTAGTCCCTTCTCCCGGTTCAATGTCGGCCATTTTTTTTTCTCATTGATTACAATGGCCACCATGGAAAAGGAGAAGAGACTACGTGTAGTCCCTTCCTCTGATCCCGGGCCGACATTTTTTTGATTTTATTTTTCTCGAATCAAGAAAATGTTGCATTACTATTTCCCGACTTGAGAAAAATTGCAATTAGTACCACGGTACGACGTGCCGGGGTGCTAATAGCAATATGACCCTCTGAGGGGAGCCATTGCCGGTTGGGTAATGCCTCCAGGGCTTCATTAAAGCCCTGGCATCGCTCGGGCTTCTAACTATGGCTGCGGTAATGGCCCCCCTCGGAGGGTCATATTCCCTAAATATAATGGATTCCATATTTGCTGACTTTCATTGTAACAAATGTTTCAGAGTACAATGTAGAAATGTGTTTATTGTTTCTTGAGGTAACATAGTGCAAGAGAAACCTTCATAGATCTGTCAGTTATCTATTGAATTTACAAACATGCCACTAACACAGCACAGGATACTAAATATCCATAAGTATGCGTCTATATGCGCGTGTGTGTTAAAACAAATGGCCTATGGATTTTCAGAAAAAAAACATTTCCGAATAACATCACCACAGTACGTTTTGCTCCAATGTGGACAATTTCAGAATTCTTCATGGATCGCTTTAATCGTTTTAATAGTATTTTAAACAGCTTTGAACATGGGATTATCCCTCACAGAAAATAAACAGAAAATGTGTGCCATAAATCTCCAATTGACCACTTTCATTTTTTCGCGATTTTCGTCGTATCAGGTTTTGGAAATGAACAATTTTGAGATATTCTGAATGTCATATTTGTCTGTATGTCACACATGCGCAGAATGAAAGTGCATCTTCTATATGCAATGGACCCACACGTGTAGCAGATATACCTTTCATGCAGGTACACTACGCCCATCCAAGGCAGGACTGACTTTGATGTCGGTTTTCATATGTACATGAGACATTTCAAAGATGTAAATGGCGCAAATGCACAAAATATAAAACACCTCTATTCCTCCTAAAAGTCAAACCTCACTTTACTGTAAGTTTTCCATATGTATAGGAGGCGTACAACACATGTACACCCAACACTCATCCTCGATTTATACGTCATACACCCACACGTGACACTCTTACACAGCAAATACTCATACACCTTACACCACACACTGTTATGCCACACTACTTGCACCACACACACTTATGCTACACACTGTTAGGACACACAGGGCCTCATTACACGGTAGGCGGTGAGCCATGGCGCTATTAGCGCCATGGCTCATGCCGGTAAAATACCGGCACCGCCTTGGCGGAAAGGGGATTTACCGCCCCATTCCAAGGTTGGTGGGGCGGTAAATCCCCCTTCTGCCATTGCCCTTCCCCATTCCCATTTCTGCCCCATAGGGCTCTATGGGAATGGGGAAGGCGCTAATTACGGCACCGCAATTTTGCGGTGCCGTAATTAGCTCCGAGGTCCCTTAGCGGGTTGGTTTTTAACGCCTGCAAAAAGCAGGCGTTAAAGCACCAACCCGCTAAGGGACCTCGTAGTAAGGCGGTAGGGATTTACCGGTACCGGTATTTTACCGGTACCGGTAAATCCCTACCGCCATCCGTGTAATGAGGCCCACAGTCTTATGCCACACAAAGTTACGCCCCATGCCCTGAGGCTATGTACTCTTATGACACATGCTCTTAGTCTACACACACTTACGGCACATGCTCTAACGCTACATGCTCTTATGCCACTTGATCTTACATAACACACAGCCATGCCATGTGCTTGTATGCCACACACTCTCATGCCACTCGCTTGTAAGCTATGCCTTTTATGCCACACAATTATGGCCAACTCTTACACCACACACTCCTATGCCATTTGCTCTTATACCTTGTGCTCTTAAGCCACACACTCTTACACCACATGATTTTTCTCTACATACACTTTTGTCATGCACAGTTAAGTCACACACTTTTTTGCCACACTTGCACCACATATTTTTATCCTACACACTCTTACACCACACACTGACATATATTCTCATACACACTCGCACAACATACACTGACACAATACAAATGTATACACCATATGCACATACACCTGACACTCATGTGCCAGAAAATCATATGCCACATGCTCACAAACCAAACACTGATAAGCCACTCGTACATCATAAACTCATATGCCATAAAACATATGCCATTGTTATATGCCATACACTCATATGGCATGACCTCATACTCCATAGACTCCTCTGCCATGCATTCAAATGTTATACAGCCTATGCCATACACTCATGTGATGCACACTCATGGCATAAACACATAGATCATATACTCATATGTGATGCATTCAAACACCCCTGTTTAATATACCCAGATGCCGTACACTCATAAGCATCACATTCATATTCCAAACACTAATACGACAAACACATATGTCATATACTCATACACGATACAAGAGTGACGGTTATTCTCACTAAAAGAAAAGTCTAAAGACAAAAGAAATACCAGCATTAAGATAAAAACACTCACTCTATAGCACTATAAATTCAACCATGGAGCTCAAAGTATAAACAGTCAGTCCATATGACTGCAAATCTAACACTCACACAACATACACCACACAATCTATGCACTTCAATTATAGACCATACACTCATATGCAATACTCCCATATGCAATATATACATACGACATAAATATAGGGCATACGCCATATGCAAATGCAATCATATGCCATACACTTATATGATGTTCACTTATAGGACATACACTCATATGCAATACTCCCATATGCAATATATACATACGACATAAATATAGGGCATACGCCATATGCAAATGCAATCATATGCCATACACTTATATGATGTTCACTTATAGGACATACACTCATATGCTATATGTTATATGCCCCACAAAAATCACTGAAATAAAATATTTAAAAAAAAAGAGTTAAGGTTACTCTAAAAAAATGAAAGACTTCAAACTGTAGAAATAACCATGAACAAGTGCAAATTCAATGATGAAACTCGAAGTATAAACCCTCCATAACACTTAACTTACAACATCAAACACACACCTCAAATATTAGTCAGGTTGCATCAATACCATAGTTGAAGTGAGTGTTAAGGTTGGATTTGTAGTGGTGTGGAGTGAGAAAATCTGCACAACATTTTATATAGACGTATCCCTGAATTCTTCGGAAGGTATGTCGTTTTGTCAAGGGAAGGCAAAGTTGTTGAGGGGTCCAAACATTTTAGAAATCCTAATCGACTTACATTGAAAACATTTTCTGTCGCATCCAGAGAGAAAACTGCTGGATGGATTTTGACCATGCTTGCATGAGGAGTGACAGCCTAGGACCGAAAGCGTGCTTTTGCAAATTTGGTGTTAATCCATTAAGCAGATTTCTTTAAAATTGGCAAAATGTAAGTAAACAAATTTGTGATCTCTTGCTCCGTGGACTCACGTGCTCATTTCTATCCACTTACACCTCTTGATCAATAAGGTAGGTGTGCGAGGTTCATGCTCATTGCACAAAGGTGCTGACTGGTCAGATAAGGAAAATGAGGAATGGCAAACATTTTGAAATCACCACTATGTTGGATTCGCAAACTGTACACATAATCTGCGAACATCGTGGTCAGAAAATATACAAAAACACAACTTTACACTTCTTATATTTATGAAAGAACCTCTGGTGGAGAGGTGTGCTGAGGAGGGGGTTGGAATATATCTAGAAACGGGCAAACCAGGGCTGTCAAGTTTTTTCACATACATGTCAGTTTTGATGTCGTGGGTAGCAATGCGCAGTGCATGATGGGGGCGCAAGTTATGGTCGTGTAGCTTACCATAACTGTTAAATGTTTATGGTTTTTAGATTGTGTTCTGCAACAGCTCCTTAAATAAATGTATTCAATGAATGTCCCATGTTTTAATTATGGCAAATTTACCATGACGCCCCTTTAACAAATCATTTTCCTGAATTTCACAGGTTTTTATTAGGGCAACTTACTGTGACGTCCCTTTAGAAATATAATAGGCAATACAGTACACACACGCACACACGCACACACACACATACACACACGCCTACACGATGAATTCATGAGAGCCTTTAAAAGGTATTTTACAGTTAAAGAAATATATGATTTCCCATTGTTTACAACAGTCACATGCAAACTTGGAGATGATGGTTGGGAGGCTGTGAATAAATCATGACTCCTGACACTGCTCTGGGCTCCCCTCTCCATGGTTACTCATTCTGTGACTCTTCAGTTGTTTTAGACTTCAAGTCGCATCATCACCAGAAAGCACAGCCAGTAGTGAGCAATTATGGGAGTGGTAATCCAAAATATCTGCAGGGCATCTTAATGAGGAAATGTCCCAAACCATCGTTTTTCAGCCAGACAGGAGAAGTGGAAAGACTGTGTGCAAATCAGGACTAGTCCTACTCCACCACGGCTGCCTTGAAAGTGACTACCTTGCTGTCAAGTGAGAGGAATACCCTGTCTACCATTAAAGTCAAATCTAACCCATCTGCAGGAAGGTCTCAGCTGCCTCAGGGTCCACAAACACCCCAGGCTTATCCTATGAAAACACATTTAGCTTTGCTGGATGCCACTTCTATGCAGTAACCGCCATTTCGTCCCCGCTTTCCTAAGGTCCAACAGTTTACGCCTTGGATCATTGATTCCTCACTCATATTTGGAAAAAGAGAACTCCAGTTCCAATGGTTTGGACTTTTATCCACTTCCTGTGGCAATTCCTTCGGAGAGTACAGGATCACCAATACCGCTATGACTATCCCTCCAGACCAGAGTGCGGGCAACACCTGACTCCCCACTGCATTCAGGATCGTCACACCTGTTTCCTTGGCATGAGATGGCAGGCTGTCCTGAAGTGGAAGATCTCATCATTATCCTGAGTTCCCAGTTTTGACTCAAAAAGAGACTGCAGTGTCACACAGAGACCCTCAAATGGTACTGAAGCTAGGGCCCTTAATGCTCTCACCATGGAAGTGCTTCTAGGCTTTTCCGCTGACTCAAGTTCTTATCAAGTAGTTCCAGTGGGCATATCATCTTATACTGAATATCCACAGTATACAGTATTTGAGCCTCTGCTTGAGCCACACGCTCAACTAGTGAAGAAACTCTTATTCCCAAAGTACTCAACTCTCTTGTCGCCCCAATCATGGCTCCTGACACTTTTTTTCAATTAAATTTCTAATGAAGAGAATGATTTCCCACTTTGTTCATTGGGTCCTGTAGGGTTGAAATTGCTGCCATTACTTCCCTGAAGCTAAGTCCATATCCTGTTCCTGGGACAGGAATTTCCCTTCTGCAGCCTCACGCCACCCGCCATGGGACCACATGGCAAAAAAACTACTTTACCTCGTTTGATCCTCTGGTCAGCCATAACAGCTCTCCCACCCCTGTGTCAGTGCACCACCTTCAAGCCATGGTCACCCACACATTGTGACATGGAAGGCTTACCCCCTGTGGCGTGTTCATGGGCTTCTCACTCTGGGAGCCACCCATTGCTGGTGCGCTATGGCTGCCCCAGTTAGCATACACTCCCTCAAATCCAATGAGCTTGACTGAGTAAGGTGTAGTGTACCGAGAGATCCCTGGCAGGCCCATAGAGTCGGGGTTTGCTCTGCAGTACTTTAAGACGAGATAGCTGCACCTGGAGATGGATGGGGGTGCAGGTTTTCTTACTCCAACACCAATCAATAAGGACAACTCAATGGTTTGGCAAAGGGGAGTCCGTTTAATGACAAGTACAAAAAACGGGGAAACATGGAAATCAACAGTGATGCGATAGCCCATCTCGCTTCAACTCCCAAAAACTTGATACAAACAGTAACATTTATACCCAAAACTCCTCATCATTGATGTGTAACACTCAAAAGTTAACATGCAATTCTATTGGTTAGGAAAAGGTAACTTTAATATAGGTGCTATATCTGTATATGGTAACGGAGTGAGGGGATTGGATAAACACTATGAGGTGGGCGTCTAAGCCCTTACTTCACAAATGACTACGGTAGACGTCACTAAAAGTACGACGTCCCATTGGTTCTACTATGTATAGGACCCTAGATTATTTGGTCCTTTGTGATTGGGTTGGCTTCAACCCCATGTATAAATCTCCACTTTAATTAGCAGCACGCAGAATGGTCAACCAGGTGCAGGATGCCCCAAGATTCACCCGGCCTCCCTTCCATCAATCCTTACGTTAGTGGCTGTATGTCAATTAGTTGGCTTTGGTCAGCCTCAGAACTGTATCTTCTTGTCAGAAAAAGTTATGATATCTCTGTCTGGGCGACAGCCAGGCATGGGTGATCCGTGCCTCTTTCCGCTCGGCAGGTAATGTGCTAGCACACCGTGAATCTGCCTAGTTTTCCTTCTATTTGCGCATTTAATTCTTATTCGGCTTGCCACCTGCCTGGGCCTCCTTATCTCAGCCTTCCTGAGATACGCTGTTCTGTTCTTAAATTTCGATTCCGCAAAGCTACTGTTCACTCCTTCTCTTGGCCTGACCGTGGCTTCCCAGGCACGAGTTGCTCGTTTTAGCTGGAATACGAATCCTGTCCTGTTTGACCCCTAGTAACCTGAGTTAATTCTGCTTTTGTGTAAAGTGGACTCACACTTATATAGTGTGCTTCGTTGAGGTGGATATGTATAGGTGGCCCTTGCCGCAGTCTATCTTCTACTAAGCATAGCAAGCCGCACTGTTTTCTTAGCTTCTTGCGGTTCCAAGCATATGTACAGGCGTTAGCTGGTTGAATATCTTCATCCTGCTTACGGCTTAAGTTTCTTTATATTTCAACCTCGTCTCTCCTTCTAAGTTCACAATGTTCTTATTCATGGCATTTTGTCTCTGTGTGTCATCTTTTGGTTGTCGTTTCTTTCATCTGTGAGTCTGTCCGGACCCTCGTGTCATCACCATTCGTCTTCAATTAAGGCCTCTTGAGTTTCTTCCAAGACAGTGTTTAAACAATCTTCATTTCGTTTCATTTGCTGATAGGGTTTTCTCAATGGATACCTTACTGTCCATGTTGTCTGGTTATTGGTACTTCAATAGGTATTGTTTTTCTGATAGGTACTGGGCAGAGCCCTACTGAGGCTCTCTGCTGGTTTATTTGCTCATTGACACATCACATATCTCGGTGTGAACATTCCTGGTACTTCAAAATGGGTGGCTGGAGTGCAGGCTATATTTGGGACCTCCTCTACACTCCCCCTATGGTCGATACATCGACCACTTCTGCTTCCTCTTTTGGATTTATCTTACTTAGTTCTTCTGTAATAATTTCTTCTTCATCTTCTGGGTTTGTACCTGATTGTTTGAAGAAGTGTCTCTTTGGAGTCCATATTTTTATCACTCCTTTCAGGCTTCCTGCTGTCCTTACATGTTCGCCTTTGTTCCATGTCATCAGCTGACATTGTCCATTTGGGCTGCAATAGATTAATTTTCCTTCATAATTTCGGCTTTTTCTGGGATAAAGAAACTTTGCGCCTTCTGGCGCATGCTCGCTGGCCTTTACAAAGTCTCTTATTTCATCATCAGTTAGATCTCTGGGCTTCCATCCTGGTTTGACACCAATCATGATCTTCATCCCTATGGCTTTCTTCACAGTTTTCTGGGATTGCGAGATTATTATCTTGATAACACAAAATCCTAGTAATATCATTACTAGCAGGGCTCCTAGGAACTTGAATGTATCCACCATCCATTGCGGAACCCATGAAAACAGCGATCCAAACCAGCTGTCATCCTCAACTTCGTCAGTTTCATTGATCATCTGGTTCTGTAGGTTTGTCAGCATACCTATAGCCTCTGTTAAAGTTCCATTTTCTTTGTCGTGAGAAGGTATAAATGTGCAACATGATTGTCCAATCTTTGCACAAACTCCTCCATCCATAGCTGTGATCATGTCAAGTACATATCTGTTCTGGAGAGTCATCAGTCGGATGGCTCTTAATTCTTCTTTGATCGCATTGAATCCTTTTATTGTTGTGTTGGTGGTTTGCAGTAACTCCCATCTGGTTATCTGCAACCATTTAGTATTTGCTCCAACTTGGAATCTTGGCATGAAGATTGTCGCGAACACTGATGAGGTGAGGCTGAACAGCCTGTGTTCATATGGGATTGCATGAAATGCTTCTTCTGATTTGGAAGAAAAATAATTTTCTCTCTTCACTCGAGTTATCAGTTCCACAGATCTCCTCTTCCTCAGGTGGGCATCTGCTTTCGGGAAACTGTCAATATTCAGGTCACTTTTCGGGATCACTAGTGCTGGAACGTGGACATTCACTATTGTGCATATGCCTCCCCAGTTTCTCGGCAGTCTGATGTATGCTTTGGATCCACATGCCCAATGATGATCCATAATTACTGCAGTCCCATGAGTCATTTCCGGAGCTTCAAAAATTTGTCTGCAGTACTGATTCTCTCCCATCTTCCTTGTGCCATTGTTCCTGAAGCACAATTTCTGGCTTTCTAGTGGCACTATCTGCAAGGGTCCTCCTCTGTCTTCGACCCGTCAGTAATTTTGTAAGTTTTGGCCATAGTGATTTGCACAGTCTCTGAGTTTTCTATTGCTTCCTTGCAGGCTCCAAGGACCATCCATGCTCGGCAGATCACTACTCCTTCTTCCCATCCGTTTGGCGAAAGCGCTGTTCCCCAAATCTGCATTTGGCCTCTGTTTTTCCAAATTTTTGCCTCTTCTGGAGTTTTTCCTTGGACATTCAGTCTCAGGTTTATTTCCCATCTTATTCCTGCTCCTTTAACTTCAGGTTTCTCGTACCTGATCACGTGATTCCTAGTATGGGCTCTATTTCTCGTCTTGATGTCCTGGACAAAATCATCTTCAGCGGGATAAGCTGTTTCAGTTGCCCATATCAATGAGGCATCACTTCCCATGAACTGGCCTCTGGTGTTGCACATTGCTATGTGTGAGAGACAGTGTGCTGTCGGGACATCGATTTCTACAGCCACAAAGATCTTGGATTTCCCCATGATGTACGGTAGAAGTGCACAAACAAAGCATTCCCCTTCGGATTTTCATTTTCCAACTTCCTTCATGTGCTGGTACCAAATGTTGTTACCTAACTGTGCTGTGCTGTCCAGGTAATCATTCAGTTCGGTGTCATCTTCATGCATGCTTCTCTTGATTCTTAAGGTTTTCCTGTAGTTTGCTATAACTACATCTCTGAATGCCTCTGTATGGCTTTTTCTTGCTGGAGGGCTCTCAGGTATCCTGGTCCATGGTGCAGGCCTCTTCATCTGTGCCGTTTGAGTGGACAAGAGTCTGGCAGCTCTTTCCTGGTCCTCATGCATCCTTTCTCTGCTGCGTGCAAATGCCCATGCCAACCAGCCTGACACCGGTCCGGTATATGGCTGTATTGTAGACCTGGTACTTGTCCCTTGTGTTAGAATATGTGTGCTGGGTAATACAGTCTCTGTCATTTTGTCCTTCAGTTCCTCTTGTCATTTTCTCGCTCTGGCTATGTGCGGGAATTGGAAGTCTACTAACATTTGTGTCCTTGCGGAGAGTTTTTCTGAGGCCGCTTCTGTTTTCTTAAGGGTTTCTGATATGACTGCTTCTGTTGGTCTTTCTCTTAATTCTTCTTGTTTTCTCCCACTACCTTCTGTGAAGGTGCTTACGGTAGGCAGTCTCATCTTCTCTGCTGCTTTCGTTTGTGGTTCTGTGGTCATTGACACTAGGCCTGTTTCGTGTGCATTCAGTTGCGTGTGCGTGTATCACTATTAATCACATTCTGTGTGTGTATCACTATTAATCACGTTCATTTCAATTTCATTTACTCAACCATCAGATTTTCTAGGGACTGGGATGACTATATAGGGTCTGGGTGCTCTTGTGGGTTTCATGCGTGTGTCATCAGGTGGGTGCACTGAAATTGGAACACTCCATGCACCAATAAAAAATGCAGTTCTGATTGTAAATGACAGTAAAATAATGATAAATATAATGCATAAGTACATTATGGTTCGATATGTAAGGCAACAGCATTTTCTTCCAGAGAAGCGAGGGTACCGCTCTGCTTGTGGGAGGACCAGGTTGCTGCTCTGGGCCCCCATCTCGATCATTCGCCAAACGTCAATGTTATTTTTCCCCCACCCAATATCGTTCTTCGAGTTCTGTTTCAAAAGTGTCAATTGCTTCACAAGTGTCCCCCCTCTTGCGAGTGACAATTGTCTCTTAATGCAGGATACAGTTCCTTTGCTAAACTATGGTAAAAATAGATTAAAATAATACTTTGATGAGTCACCTTTACTGTGTATGTTCAAAGAACTTGAGTTCCCAGTCTACTCCTCGAATCTGCTTCAGTCCAGAGGACATATTGGACACTGGTCAGTATGAAGAAATAGGGAATAAATGACAACAAATATCACAAATAAAGTTCTTGACTCTGCTCCCTCGATCTGTTCCTCGGCAGAAAGTTTCACAATCTTCCCCTAAGGATTCGATGGAGATTGGAAGTTTTAATTTGAGCTATAATAGCATGCAGGAGCATGTTTATCTGAGTACATTTTACTGGATCTCCGAGAAATGTAAGTACATCAACATTGGTTGGTCTTCCCACTAGCTCTGGAAAGTCTTCAATAAGGTGAAAGAAGACTTTGTATGCTAATCTACTGTCTTCTGGTGACAGGGACATCTGTTCTGTCTTTGTTGAGAATCATGATTATATGTTCTTTCCTCGATGTAAACAATGTCTGCAATGCGCGGTCGCGTGCAGTGCAACCAAAATGATTACTTTATTTAAAAGATGGCTCAAATGGTCAGTGTTCATTGGGTCTCAAAGGAATGTGAGACTGTCTGTCGTCCTTCCAGGAAGAGTTGGTCAGTCTTCGATTATGCGAAAGAACAGTGTGTTGATGAGCTCATCTATTTCCGCCTGTGTTGGGAGCATTTGCTTTTTTCTCACTGTACTCAGGGAGTATGATGAATTGTCGGCAATGACAGTTAGCAGTTTTATTATTTTTTCGTTTTCAGGATCTTGGAGAAAGTCTGTGACACTGGTGAGTCTCCCTACCAGTGACGGGTATGATCTTAACACTAGGTTGAAATAGGTGACCACGTCCTTTGTGATAACTCTACTGTGGGACACCATAAGTGCTTCCAAACAAAGTCTCGGTTTTGGATGAATCGGGATACTGTATCTGTTTCCAACATAAATATCCTTGGTCAAAATGCGTCATAGTCTTTTTCTCATCACGGCTTAAGTGTGCCTCAGTTCAAAGTTCAAATCAACAAAACATGTTGTGGCTTATACGCGCAATTTTCTTCTTCACTGTGCAACTAGGATGCACAGAGTGTCTGTTTTTATGTCCTTATCCCCTTGTTACTTAGAGAAAGTGTCCAAGTTAAGCCACAACTTGCAAAAAGTTCTTTGTCTTTACTTTGCTGGTCATGCGTCCTTCTTCCTTGTCATGGATCTCGTCTGCACATGCTGTGGTTCTTCCCCGTTGTCTGCAGTCTCTTCGCAGTGGGGTGCAGGCAGGGGGTTTCCTCCAATGTATGGCTTGATATCACCCAGGAAGATCCAAGCTCTTCTTCCTTGTAGCTTGACTGCGGATGGAGTAACGTCTTCAACTGTGAATTGTCCGTTCAACCTTGGCTCGTCCCACTTTTTCCTTGTATGGTTTCTCACCAAGATGGCATCTCCAGGGAAGACGAGTGGAACACGTAGACCTTGAGCTTAGTCTGGTGTAGTGTCTCCTTCTGTGTTCTGTGCTGCACTGGACCCTTTTTGTCGTCACTGCAGCTGGTCTGAAATTACAGTAAGGCAAGATGTCATACAGTTCAGATAGTTTTGCATTTCAGACCCTAAAACCTCTCCTGTCGACTGGGCATCATATCTAACTCTATCTCGGGGTGTGAGGGGAGTTCTCATTCTTCTTCCCGTGGCGTAAGATAATGGTCGGAGCCAGGTTGGTTCCGAAGAGCATACAGTGCCAGTGGAAGGCAGTGCAACCATCCCTTCTTTAGAGTAAGCTTTAACTTGGCTATCCTTTCCTTAGCCGTTGAGCCTCTCACAGATCCCATTACCTTCTGGATGATACGCCGATGAGAGTTTGTGCTTTATACCAAGCAGCAAGCTAATCTGCTCAAAGACTGCATTTACAAAGTGAGCCCCATTATCCGGTCTCATGACTTCACACACCCCCCACCTGGGGAATACTTCCCTCACTAAAAATTTGGCGGCACAGGTACAGTTTGGGTGTGTACATGGACCTGCTTCTATCCATCTAGAGAATGGACACACCACAACAATTAAGTATCTGTACCCGTTGCATACTTGAATCAGGTCTACGTAATAGACATGCAAGTGCTGAAAAGGCCCATTTGGCCTGGGAATGACTCCTCTCATTACTTTTAATGTGTGCCCACCGGTGAATTGCTGGCAGATTATGCAGTTCACCATAAAGAATGCAACATGCTCAGCTAAATTGGGTATGAACCAGTCTTCCGCAAGCGTCGCTGCTAGATTCTCTTTTGTCATATGCGCCGGGTAATGTAGTTGCTCCAGCACTATTTTTAATAGGGCTACAGGCATTACTGGTTTACCAGTGCTGTCTTGTCGCCACAAGCTGTCAGAGGGGTTTAAAGAACACCCTCAACGTTTGCGTGATTCTCAATGGCGAGTATCAATGCCAATAATTCTGCAGCCTGTGCTGAATAATGAGATGGTATTCGAGCACTAAGAAACTCTCCATTCGTTGTGTGCTTTGTCACAGCGATGCCTGTGTATCTTTGCCCATCACATTGTTCGATTCTCGAAGACCCGTCAATAAATATGATCTCTCCTCCTGCCAAGGCATTTTCTTTTACCCTGGGTATTTCATCATAGAATTCTTCATAATTCTTGCAGTTATGTATCGGCTCTCCTTCAGTGACCGGCTCTGCTATAAACATAGCTGGGTTCACTATTTTACATTGGACTATTTTAATCGATGGGTTTGATATGATCACTTCATAGGCAGAAGCTCTCTGAGATGTCAATGTGCCCTTTGGTTTCTCTAGAATGGCAAATAATGAGTGCTCGACGTACGTCGTCATGGAGCATCCCATTACAATGGTTGTCGCCTTCTCAATGGCGAACGCCGCGGCAGCTAAACTTTTTTCGCATGGGAGGTGGACTCTCAATCCTGGGTCCAGATTCCCACTGTAATATGCTAGGGGCTTGTACCACAACAAGGTTTTTTGCGCGAGCACTGCCGTCATAACGCTGCCATCTCTGTGTGAAAACAGGTAAAATTCCACTGCATAATTGGGAATTCCGAGAATTGGAGCTGTACAAATCACTCTCTTGAGTTCAGAAAACCCTTCGTCCATTGTCTCAGACCATTCAATCTTTTCTTTTGTCACATGGCCCTTCTTTAGGGCCTGAAGTAAAGGCTTAGTATAAGAGCTGAAATCGAAAATCCATGCCCTGCACAGGCCTAGAAAGCTCTGCATTTTCTTTATCTTGTGTGGTTTAGCTGTGTTCAATATGGCTTCATCCCTTTCTGGGTCACTTTCTTGCCTTCATGTGAGATTATCTGGCCTATGTACAGCACTTCCTGTTGACAACATTGTAACTTTTCCTTGTCAACCTTATAACCTTTCTCAGCCAGTATAGTCAGAAGCTGAACAGAATCGTGCCTTCATTGCTCTTCTGTGGTGCTGCAGATTAGGATGTCATCCACATAATGCAAGACGATACTTTCTATTGCAATATTGCTTAAGTCCATCTGCAGGACTCTGTTAAAAATAAATAGAGACTCACAGTATCCCTGTGGTAGCCTCATACTTTTCAGGCGCATTTGTCTGAACGTGATGGACATCAGATTTTGTGAGTCACGGTGCAACGGGATTGAGAGAAAGGCATTTTTCAAGTCAATCACAGTGAAATATTTTGCCTCAACGGGTATATTATATAATATTGTAGCCGGGTTCGGGACTAAAGGGAACTCGGCCTCAACAATATTGTTTATCAGTCTAAAATCTTGAATTTGCCTCCAAGACCCCCCCTTCGATTTCTTGACAGGATAAACCGCCGTATTACATGGTGACTCTGACGTCACTAAGATGCCCTGGTCCATCATGGCAGAAATTGTCTTAGAAATCCCTTCATCTGCTTCTCTGGACATTGTCGGGCTCTTGGTAAAATTGCTCCTGGTTTTAGATTAATTTTCACTTCTCCCACCATCTTCAAGAGGCCTACGTCATAGGGTCCTGTAGTCCACACTGAGACAGGCACTTTAGCTATATCATCATAAAAATATTCAGGACATTTTAGCGCCAACATCATTCTCTGAGGCACTTGTCTTTTGATCATCTTTACCCAAAAGGTGAGACTTACTTCCACCATTGTCTCTCCTGTGTCTGCTTGTTCTTCGAACAGATCGTCATCGGTGATGTCAGTTACTCGCTATCCATTGTCTGCCTTCATCATCGTAACCATCAACCAAGACCACTTTCCCTCGCACTGCAGCTGTGTGTATCATCAAGGGAAATACTTGTCCCTCCTCCTCATGCATAAGTATTCTTGGTCTGAACAGAAACTCATCAGGGGATCTCATGATTCTGTCTGCAAGGCCTGGCCATCCCGCCATAAGCACACGCATGCCATATGTGAACATTTCTGGCTCCAATGTTATGGCCCTCATGGCTATGTGTCCTGAGTATGCGCTAATCATTTTGCATACATTTGAATAGTGCATTCCTGGAGTGGAGCATACTATGCCCCCTCCGTGAACAAAATGGTCATGTTCAACTTTGTCATTAAGTCTCAACCCAAAATGTTTACTGGAGTCTGACGTGAATATAATAGAGGCACTTTCATTTCGCACTTTCTTATGGAGACTGGGAGTGCGTCTGTAAAAGGATCTCAACTGTGAGCTCCTGTAAAACTCTGAATATCTATGGCCTCTCTATGGCCTCGCCGGCAAGGAAAACCTGCCTTGACGTATACACGAGCATGCTGCACCTGTGTCCACTACGAAGGAGTATTCTTTACCCCCTATAATGACATCTACCCTAGGTTCCCTATGAAGGTCTGGTGTCACTGATAGGATAGATCACATCAGGGTTCCCAGTGAGCTGTCCTAGTTCATATATAAGTTTGGCCCACTGTGCACTTGTGGATTTTCCGCATTCCCATTGTTACTTCCCCTTCCAGGGTTCTGGGTCTGCCCTGTTCTCATCGTGTGTGACACTTGCAACAGTGCCTGTTGGGTTTGCCTTTGTGGAAAACTGCCCATGCTCTGAGGTTGCACTCCTTGTTGTGCTCCTGGCACTTGTTGTTGCGCTGTGTGATTCTGTGCAACGCCCTGTTGTAAAAGTGCAGGTGGATTCGCTGTGCCTGCTCCCATTCCTTGGCCGTCTGCATCATGCCTTGATTTATGCATGTGTGTGCCAAATGCCCGGTCATTCCATACAGCCAACATACTGGCGGTGGTCGGATCATTTGCCCATTTGATATATCCGGGTTTCCATTTTGCATATTTTGAAAGCCCCCTTGATTATTTTGGAAACCTCCTTGATTGCTCTGCCATCCTCTTCCCATACATCCTCTTCCCCGTGGATAAAACCCTACGTTACCCTGATTATTCTATTGTGGACTACCCACCTGTTGCACGCTTTGTTCAACTGCGGTAGTTAGCATGGCTCCTTCAAGAGCATACTTTGATAATTTCTTTTGCACCAACTTCGCTTCCTCACCCTTTCAAGTTGCATCCTTTTTGCCATTCTTTTCTTGCAACAGTCTACAATAATGTGCAATAGTCAACTGTATTTCTGCCCAAGGCTTAGCTTCAACTCCTACCAATTTCTTGAGTTGTTTCTGCACCGGTTTTGGCAACCCTTGGCACAATATATGGTAAAATACAGGTATTGATTTCATCCAAGATTCATGCGTTTCGAGCACCCACGCGTCTTGGAAATTCTGTATATAAATTAACGGATCTTCAGAATCCTTCATTTTTCGAGTCATTGTAGCTCCCATTTCAGAAGTATCTGGGTAAGTACTCGTAGCGCTTTCCATACTGCTGCTCTGCAATTGTTAAATGGTGCTCCGTCATGCGCTGTATTAATTGTGGTTACACCAGGGTACCCTGCCCGTGTCCCATTTTACGGCTCCCGATGTCAGCATTGGAAGCTCGTTTTTCACGTTTTCTCGATCCATGTGTGGCCATGGAATATATTGTGGTCTTACCCCCCCCCTTCTTTAGTAGCGGAAATTGGAATGCACAGCCCTCTTTCTCTTCTCTCATAGTTCTCCTGTCCATTGCAGGGGTAATATTCCTGCATCGCCGTCTACCTGGCAATGTCCTTAGTCTGTCTACATAGGGCGGACACCCCCCTCCGACCATGAGGTACTGCTTCATGTCAGTCAGACTGTGTGGCTGACTCTGATGCCCTTGGTGCGGACTCGCTAGTGTCTGACCATCGTATCCCTTTTTCCCTTGGGAGTCGTCTTTCGCTCCATCTCCCTTCCTCGTTTTCCTCGCGCTCCTCCCTTGCAGAGTCGGACATTGTTTGTCCCCAATTTACGCAACTTCTTGTGTCCTCATTGTTTCTACTGATCCAGGGGCAGTTCCCTATTCCCATTACTTTGGGTGACATCCTCAGTGTCATACAGCTGAGTGCTTTCCAAGCGCTCGTCCTCCCCCTATCCTTGGGGTATTTGTTCTAGCCCCATTTCATCATATATTTTATCGATCGTTTCCCCAATGCTTCTAACACTCATAACTAATAGGAAGAGTTAGGGAATGAATAATGCCTCAATCACCATACCTGTACAGAATGCATTTGAGACATAGAGTGACAATCGATCTATTCTTTGGATAATGATAAGCGGACACGCATTCTAACCTATTAAGGGGCACACAAGATAACAAGGTAACATGGCACCACTTACTCATTTCCTGGACTTTACACGTGGATATTTAATATGCACAAAACCAACACACTAAACACTATTTTTGTTTGTCTCTTGTTCTCTTCCCTTGCATCCTTCCCAACACCAATCCCCTTTTTTATCTGGCTTTATTTTCATATTGATATGCTTTTATTTATAACTTCTTCTATACTACTGTTCATGCTCACTATGTTATTGCACAATGGGGATATCAATTGTGTTTGCATCTTGATGTCAATTCTGGAATATGTTTTGCAACATCCTATGCATTTGTCGTTTCAATTAAGCAGCCCTGATTTGAAAAAGGCCTCAAGCAAGGCCGAAACACGTGTCATCAGGAAGGGCACTTCTTTATATGTAATAAATCACTTTGCAACTTTGGGTGCAGTGTCCTCTCTGGGTTTTTTCTTACTATGTGTAGGTGACTCATATGCAGGGTTACTCTACCCCGTGGCTGCTTTAAGTTCCCTCAGCGGGTATAATCCCTCATCCTTGCTTCCTTCAATTGTCGTTTTGGGCGGGCCAGGTGGCGCGGTAGGTGTCTTACCCCCTCAGTGCATACATTAAGTATCCAATCTGTTGGCGGCTCTACCTCCTTTGTCTGTTCGTACATTTTCCACAATTCGAGAACAGCAAGCCGTTTTCCTAGCTTCTTGCCTGTGTATGTGCATGCAAATATGTCATCATATGTTGTAAGACGGCTTTAGATAAAGACCCATTTTGTGGTCATGGCATAAACATCTTGTGGGAAGTACCTTTAACCTACTTGGTGCTAAACGTCTTTAGCTTGGGTGCGTGTTTTGGCAATTGCTTGCATAAGTGTGCTAATGGAGTTATGTCTTCCATGTTTAAATATGTTCCCTTTCCTCTTATATAACACTTGTCAATGCTTTTGTGTACTTTAAACACCTTGTGACAATATGTGCGAGCACCAAACACTGCAAGGTCCAATTCAAATTTTCCACTAAAATGTTATATTACCAATTTGCTCAAAAAACATCAATTCATGTGTGATTCTGTCTCAGCTATCGAATCACGCATTTTTTTTTAATCAGTTCTCTTAACAATTGTTTTTTACATATGATGTCACAACAAAACATGTAAAACAGACACTTGACAGACTAGACGGACACCAGCTGGACACAGATATCTCTGCCTCTAATCATTACCCCTTCATGGAGTGAAAACAAACCCCTTTCATGACGTCTTTAAACGTTGTGGTAGTCTTTTTGTTCCCAATTATGTGGGACTCTGGGTACATGTTTCTTCTGGCCACTATATTTAAAGCGCAGGAATAAGGCAAATCCTCTCACTTCTCAGGTGTCCGCCCTGGTAACCTCTCTCTTCTCGGGTGTCCACCCCGGGTGGGTAACCTTTATTTATTCAATTATTCTGGAGTCATTATCCCCTTATATATATATACAGCCTTCTCTACTTCTAACTATATTTTGTTTTTTCCTCCTCCCTCCGTTACCTTTTCCCTTTACTTGTTTCTAAAGCATGCACTGTTTGCCAAAGCACTACATTTTCGCATGGTTTGTCTATGGATCCTCGGGATCACCGCCTTTGTTACCGCCTTCTTCAGATTTTCGGCCGATCAGCTGCCCGTAGGAATGGGAAGGGATGTGTTGGGAAAACGGGTCCCTCCAGGCCCTGACTGCAGTCTCTTGCTTACGCTACCATTGTCTACGGGGAGCTTCACGGTCTACTCAGCCGAATGGCAAAGGACTTGTGATATTGCCGAAGACCTAGAGTTACTTTATGTCGACGGTCAATAGGTGTCTTACTTCAATCAATAATCGATAGTCAATAAATCATCCGATCTTTGCTCCCAAGTGTACCGAGAGACCCCCGGCCAGCCCATAGAGTCCGGGTTTGCTCTACAGTACGAGATAGCTGCACCTGGAGATGGATGTGGTGCAGGTTTTCTAACTCCAACACCAATCAATAGGGACAACTCAATGGTTTGGCAAAGGGGAGTCCGTTTAATGATAAGTACAAAAAACGGGGAAACATGGAAATCAACAGTGATGCAATAGCCCGTCTCGCTTCAACTCCCAAAAACTACATACAAACAGTAACATTTATACACAAAACTCGTCATTATTGACATGTAACACTCGAAAGTTAACATGCAATTCTATTGGTTAGGAAAAGATAACTTTAATATAGGTGCTATATCTGTATATGGTAACGGAGTGAGGGGATTGGATAAACACTATCAGGTGGGCGTCTAAGCCCTTACTTCACAAATGACTACGGTAGACGTCACTAAAAGTACGACGTCCCATTGGTTCTACTATCTATAGGACCCTAGATTATTTGGTCCATTGTGATTGGGTTAGCTTCAACCCCATGTATAAATCTCCACTTTAATTAGCAGCACGCAGAATGGTCAACCAGGTGCAGGATGCCCCAAGATTCACCCGACCTCCCTTCCATCAATCATTACTTTAGTGGCTATGTGTCAATTAGATGGCTTTGGTCAGCCTCAGAACTGTATCTTTTTGTCAGAAAAAGTTATGATATCTCTGTCTGGGCGACAGCCAGGCCTAGGTGTGAATCTGTGCCTCTTCTCGCTCGGCTGGTTACGTGCTAGCACACCGTGAATCTGCCTAGTTTTCCTTCTATTTGCACATTTAATTCTTATTCGGCTTGCCACCTGCCCGGGCCTCCTTATATCGGCCTTCCTTAGATAGGCTGTTCTGTTCTTAAGTTTCGATTCCGCAAAGCTACTTTTAGCTCCTTCTCTTGGTCTGACCTTGGCTTCCCAGGCACGAGTTGCTCTTGCTGAGTTTCGATTCAGCCATCTCTTCTCATTTTAGCTGGAATACGAATCCTGTCCTGTTTGACCCCTAGTAATCTGAATTAATTGTGCTTTTGTGTAAAGTGGACCCGCACTTTGCTTTGTTGAGGTAGATATGTATAGGTGGCGCTTGCCGCAGTCTATCTTCTACTAAGCATAGCAAGCCACACTGTTTTCTTAGCTTCTTGCGGTTCCAAGCATATGTACAGGCGTTAGCTGGTTGAATATCTTCATCCTGTTTACGGCTTAAGTTTCTTTATGTTTCAATATTTTCTCTCCTTCTAAGTTCACAATGTCCTTATTCATGGCGTTTTGTCTCTGTGCCATCTTTTGGTTGTCGTTTCTTTCATCTGTGAGTCTGTCCGGGCCCTCGTGTCGTCACCATTCGTCTTCAATTAAGGCCTTTTGAGTTTCTTCCGGGACAGTGTTTAAGCAATCTTCATTTCGTTTCAATTGCTGTTAGGGTTTTCTCAATGGATACCTTACTGTCCATGGTTGTCTGGTTATTGGTACTTCAATAGGTATTGATTTTCTGATAGGTAATGGGCAGAGCCCACTTGGCTCTCTGCTGGTTTATTTGCTCATCATACGTCACATATCTCGGTGTGAACGTTCCTGGTACTTCAAAATGGGCGACTGGAGTGCAGGCTATATTTGGGACCTCCTCTACAGTAGCTACCCTGTGTTCACCTCACCACCATCAGCTTGGAAGTGCTTTCCCATTGCACTACCACAGACTTTCAGAAGGGATCGCTGACCCTTTTATGGCTCACTGCATGGTGCACATCCCCTTCTTTTGATCTGTCTTTGCAGTGGGGCCACTCCAATCCATCTCCTCCACCTTCAACGCAGGTGCTCTAGATTTCACTGCATCCAAGACCCTCAGCGCCACCACCTAAATCGGACCCCATGGCACTCTTCCACCAAGTATAGATGGCTCATGGTAGCAGGGTGGCAACAGAAGACCCAGAGCTGAGTAGAGAAGAAGGGCATCCATCTTCCATGTCCCTCGGCTCCACCTCCCTTATTTACCATTACTGTTATAGAAGTGTATGGTTAGTATTAAATATCAACAATGGCCGCAGGTTATGGTCATGCCCTACTTTGTTCACGATGCAGCCATTTTTGTATCTATTTTTACAGTTATGAATCCAGCCCAGGTTGAACAGGAATCACCCTTGTTGCGACTGGCTGATTGCCAGTCCAGAATCTCTGACATGGGTGGCACGTGATGCGGGTTTGTATAGAACCAACTTGCTTCAAGGGTCTCTCAGTGAACCCTGGCAGAAATCCACAACGGCACTGTGAGCACGAACGGAGAAACAATGGAGGATATGCATTAAGCGGCCATTAATCGGCACTTGTAGCACCTCAGCAGCTACTCGTCAACAAAGGAACTCCACAGGACATTTATTCCAAGTCCGGTACGCGTAACACGGATAAAGCTTTAACATTTTCAATACGATTTAAAGAGACACTACATGGTTTCTTCCACCGCATAACCATGCTTGTATAAGGAATGAATAACCAATGTTGTTCTTTGTAACCATCGACTGTAGCCATACAAAATTAATGAACGACTTATTCGGATGATGCTTCTTGTATTCCATTGCGAACCTGCAGTTGTTTGAAATATGGAGTCCCTCTCTTGCTGTTGAGTCTCAAACAATTCTTGGACCATTCACATGAATATGTGCCAAAAGCAATTATATTTGTCTTTTTGTTTTTGTACTTCCTTTTGATTGACTCTGCAATAATCAGATTGTAGTTGTTATTAGATGATTTGTACCCTTTCCGATATCATTAGTGGGTTATTTTTGGCTTTGGTAGACGGCAGACTACCCCTGAAGAATTTCTGATTACTTTGCACACACACACGTTCAGAAAGAAACATGTTGGGAAAGCGATGAATGAATGAATGAATGAGTATGTCTGAATTTTAATTAGAACGAATGTAGTGAATGAGTAGGTTGATTTTGGTGACATTTGCACAACACTACCCCGGAGTGATCTCAATCTTTATTCACTCCTGGTTTTATTATTTGGTATCTGTTGTGATTATTTCATATTTTTTCTGTTTATTCTGCTATTTTACCTCCAATTGTGAAATGGTACATGCTATTTGCACTTTATACCAGTTGTCTGTTTATTGAAGTTTTAATATTGACTGTGAACAAACTCAAAGTTTTTTAATAATGATGAAAACTAATAAATGATATATATTTTTTGTAAACTTGTTTGGAATCTGATCAGTAACTGGTGATTAATGCTACACGCATTGGGACACTAATTGAAAAGGGAACATATCAAGCCCCTTGGCACCGTGTTGTTGTAGGCTTCGCCTAAAAAATATAAAGGATGTGCCAAGGAGAGGGCTCATAATCCTCTTACCTCCCCATAGGTGTTTGTTTGTAGAAATCCACAAGTGACGGGTTTTCGATAAGTTATTCACTTCTATGCATAATGATGCATGGGTCTTGCTTGAGAAAGGTGGTGTCTTATTATTTCTGTAAAACGCAGAGAGTGGTCGGTTCATGGACGATTTGGTGTGGGTGGATCACTGTTCAGCCTGGAGAACCCTTAGAATATGAAATCTACATAGAATAGCAAGAGCAGACATCACTAATGATCCCAGTAAAGATTAAAGAGAATCTGAATGTTAGACTTCAATCAGCATCCCCCAAAACTCCCCAAGGAACACCATGTGAGGTGATCAGCCCCACTAGCGTGGTTCATGGAGACCATCAGTGAAAGTGGTGGGGCACCAGGACCTCTTTAGCAGAACCTGCTCTGCTGAGGAAGGACAAGTCACACACTCGATAGGGGGCGATGATATCTATTCTATATTGTGTTGACTAAACCTGAAGATATTATAGATATTATAAAATATGATATATTTGATTATAACAATAGACTAGGAAGTGTAAATACAGTGTTGCTGCATCTTTAAATACAATCGACTATGCCCCTCTTGCATCAGATTGGCTGCTTACACCTAGGTTGTTCTCCATTGTTGCACCTAACTCGTTCTTTCAGCCGTTACAACCCACCCTTCAACAGCTCATTTTGGTACTTGTATGTTAGAATTTTGCCATTTACAGTCGATGTCTACAAGCACAAAAAGAGCTGTAGAAGGATGGGTCACATTTGCATTCCTGACAGCTTCTGGAATACAAAGTTCCAACAGGAGGAGGTGGCTTTTCGGTTGTCTGCACCTCTGATTAAAACTATAATATTTGTGCATTCTAATCAGTCTGGTGGCATGTTAAACTGTAATTACAAATCATGCCTGGTTTTGTCATGTTGCCTACTGGAGTCATATAATTACACAGCATTTGAATGTCATATTACGGTCAGCTTGGTGAGCAGTGCTTAAACTGTGACAGGGATCATAAGCATTAGCTGACTGGCCTGGGTGTCTCCACAACAGCCAATGCGGGACAATGCCAAGGAAGCTGTTTTCAGATACCCGGGAGGAAGAGCAACATCAGACATAGAACCCTCCCTGGGACGTCACCCAGAAACCAGCGCTTCAAAGGCAAGCCTGACATAAAAAAGCCAGTATTAATGGAGATCCCTTTGAAGTCAACTGACATGAAAAGCAGAATAAGTCAGAGTTTCCCAGAGAGAGGGTAAGCCAAGAAATGGGTTCCACCATCTTGGTTTCTGCTATGGCTCCCTACAGGTCCTGCCCCTCCCCAATTCCTGCAGACAATGCACTCTGGGTATGATATCAGAAGACAAAGGATACTTGTTGCAGCTGCCTGGATTCGACCTCTAGCAACAGACTTGCTTTGGACCAATCCACTGTAGCACTTTGCCTTTAAAAGGGCAGCAAACCTTCTCTTAGTCGATCCATTTTTGGACTCTCAGAAGAAGGAGGACTCACTGGAACTCTGTTGGGAATACAGTCTGTTCCAAAGACCTCTGTCATAGAGGTGAACGCAGAGGGCTCTAAGGCAGAGGCAAGCTTTCCTCCCTACCCACCCCAAAGTCACATTTGGGGTGAAACTATTGTGTAGTTAAGGCCCACTGCAAGGGTGGCACTGGTACCCATTAACCTACCACTGAAGGTGACAGAAGTCCTGCAAGAGCCCCCTACACACGTTCCTGGTTGGAAATAGCAAACAAAATGACTCACCTTGTCCCTGGAGGCCCTGGACTGGGTCTACCAATAACCCATAAAACAAGGAACAGCCTTTGGCTCTGGATCCCATCTTGATTCGCTTGTGAGATACATCAACCTGGACATCGCTTGCTAGCCGCAGCCTTCTTTGTGCCACGTATCATTGCTTCTTGGAACACACAGCATGTTGGACTCACTCGATCAGCTCACCAACCGAACACTGAATCAATGCCTCAGGAAGCTCGTAGAAGCCAGCCTTAATGATGTTGAGGCCACAGGTGTTTGAAAAAGCTCTACCCACCTGGTCCATCTCTTTGCCTTTTAAAGACATATTAATGTGTTGCTCAAATAATTTGCTTGCACCCCGTCTTTACCCAGAGTACCCTATATTTTCAGAGTCTGTATTCTGTGTGTTTTATTTACACAGGTGGGTCTTTAGTGTTTTTAATTAGTTATGTGCATTGATAGTTTTTCTTAAAGTCCCTATTTTTCTAGAACCTTGATTGAACTGGATTGTTGCAAAAGTATCAGCTCACATCCCACCTGAAGAGTATAGCCTGTCCTTGGTCCAAGTAACCAAAATAGGAGAAGGGGCTACACCTGTCAGGCTGTGCCTGTTTCCACTTTATGATTGGGATCACTGCTGGTTTACTAGTAGTGTGGGGCGGAGTAGGTGTTTTAGACACCACTCAGCCCTGTATTCCTTCAGAGCAGTAGTGATTTCATCACAGCAGGTGATAATACATTTTTAAAGGAAGATTTGCACTTCTTCATGGATTTCATTGTAATCATGTTTGTTTACTGCATTGGTGCCCATATTATCTGTCAACATTATTTCTTCAATTCCTAGAGAGTTACCATATTCTGTTGGACACCCCTTTTGGTTCCTAAGAATGCACTAGCAAGGTTGATGTTGACATTGTCTTCTTTCCAGAATCTGAATGCGCTCAGTACTAGCAGGAATCGAGTTGTGCTGGCTAGCCTGATTTGTTATCTCCAGTACTGGCAGTGAGATTGTTTTGCTTAAGGTCTTGGGACTATTGCTGTTCTGATAGATAAATGATGTGCACTTTCGACGTCAATCCCTGACAGAGGTGGTGAGTCTGGCAGACTAGACGAGTCCTCAAGTTATCTCTTCCACCAACCTCAAATTCTTCAATGGTTGATCCCCTGGTCCTCCACCACCTGGAGGCCGCATGCAGCGGCAAATTGAGCTGGTGATCATTAACAGTGCATCAGCCAAAAAGAGCAGACTGTAGATGCCATGTCCCTTGTTGGCCATGGATGGATCCAACAAGGGACATACAAAAAGATGGAAATTACTCATTTTGGGCTTATGAGTTCAATGGCGGACAGAAATTCATTGACCAGCTTGGAGGGGGTTCACTGGCAATGGCACCCACTGTGAGGCAGGCCATGTAAGCATGGCCAATTACCCTGCAGGCAGAATAGTAGCAGCTACAAACATACAGCAGTCCAAGCCAGAAGTTGAGCCTACTTCAACAATTCCGAGTCAGGGAGGAATAATGTATAACTGATTGTAATCCCGCCACACTACCTTTCAAAGACATCAACCCTATGGGAAATGACATAACCCCCTGGGGAAGTGGACACATATACAAAGATATTGGGGCTCATTACGAGAGCGGTGGCATTTCTGCAGTAAATCTGCTGAGATGCCACCAAACTGTAATACCGTTAGATCCACTTGGTCTGGTGGTATTACTGCCGGATTACAAGTGGTGGTGGCGGTATTAGTCCTTATTGAATTGGAGTGCATAGGAATTTGGCGGAAAGGTCGCAGAGTTACATCCAGCTCTGAGCTGGTAGGAAATCCTACTAATTTCCGCCAAACTCTTAGTTGGGCGTTGCAGTGATGCAGCAGTAATGGTGTTACTGCCGCATTTTACCCACACCGGCCAACTCGTAATAAGGTCCCCTGCTCTTAAAAGAACCCCTCATCAGTCTCTGATCAGGCAGGGCCCTCTTCTCCATCCCTCCCTACTGCTCTGTCGTACCCTTCCTTTTTTTGTACATCACTCCTTCGCCTCCCAGTTAGGTTTGCCCTATAAAATAACACATAGATGCAGGTCCATCTTTCAATGCAAGAACCGAAAATTGAGAGGTCATTTAATAGCCCTCAATGATATGCCCATTGCCAAACCTTGCTTGCTGTTCCCAATGCTTCCCTAATCGCGAGTGGGTGGATGGGCTTTCTCGATGGCTGCGGCAATCCTCTGGAACAATCTGCCACGGTCCCTTCACGCCACAGATATCCACCTGCTGTTTCGACGTCAATTTAAAACCCTCCAGAGCTATCTCTCTGGCTCTTTCAGCAGCTCTCCTCTAAGTTCATTAGTACCGCGATGCCTTCATTGACAAAAGGCTGCGCTTTGCAAAATCGTAATAACATACTCTAAAACTACACAACTCGTGTGATCCCATGTATTATCTGCAGTGTTACATTGTAAAGGGCACCTACCCTACCCCCATCTGTTAAGCTATTTGATTATTTGAATTTATAAAGCACTTACGCCGAAGACCTGTGTAAAGTTTACCAAAATAGGACACGAATACATGACTAGCCCTAGTCAAACATCCACGTGAATGGAGCCTGACTAGCCTTCAACAGGAGCAAAGTGATTATTAATCCAATTTTTCATGTAAAACTAATCTCATAATACCAGCCTTTGCTTAATGCACTTTTACAAGAAGCATCTTTATAGTCAAAGAACACCGTTTCTGCTCCAGGGTGTGTGACTCGCGAGTGATGGATCGCTTCCTCCCACCTAAGCTCCTGCCAACACCTGCACCCCATCCCTGTTGGAGGGCATGAGCACAGCTCCAAATCAAACACTGGCAGTGGTCCCAGCGATTACTAACGCAAGGGATGGGCGAGACAGGCTGCTTGAAAAGCGGAAAGGATGAAACGGGTCTGCTCGTGGAAAATGGTCAATGGGGTCGTTGCAGAGTTTGAGACAGCCACAGGCCCAGAGAGACTTTTAGTGATTCATTTGTTGCAGAGTTTGAGACAGCCACAGACCTGGAGAGACGTTTAGTGATTCATTTGCTGCAGAGTTTGAGACAGCCACAGACCTAGAGGGACTTTTAGTGATTCATTTGCTGCAGAGTTTGAGACAGCCACAGACCTGGAGAGACTTTTAGTGATTCATTTGCTGCAGAGTTTGAGACAGCCACAGACCTAGAGGGACTTTTAGTGATTCATTTGCTGCAGAGTTTGAGACAGCCACAGACCTGGAGAGACCTTTAGTGATTCATTTGCTGCAGAGTTTGAGACAGCCACAGACCTGGAGAGACTTTTAGTGATTCATTTGCTGCAGAGTTTGAGACAGCCACAGCCTTAGGGAGACTTTTAAGTGATTAATTTGCTGCAGAGTTTGAGACAGCCACAGACTTAGAGAGACTTTTAGTGATTCATTTGCTGCAGAGTTTGAGACAGCCACAGACCTAGAGAGACTTTTAGTGATTCATTTGTTGCAGAGTTTGAGACAGCCACAGACCTGGAGAGACTTTTAGTGATTCATTTGCTGCAGAGTTTGAGACAGCCACAGCCTTAGGGAGACTTTTAAGTGATTAATTTGCTGCAGAGTTTGAGACAGCCACAGACCTAGAGAGACTTTTAGTGATTCATTTGCTGCAGAGTTTGAGACAGCCACAGACTTAGGGAGACTTTTAAGTGATTCATTTGCTGCAGAGTTTGAGACAGCCACAGACTTAGAGAGACTTTTAAGTGATTCATTTGTTGCAGAGTTTGAGACAGCCACAGACCTAGAGGGACTTTTAGTGATTCATTTGCTGCAGAGTTTGAGACAGCCACAGACTTAGGGAGACTTTTAAGTGATTCATTTGCTGCAGAGTTTGAGACAGCCACAGACTTAGAGAGACTTTTAAGTGATTCATTTGTTGCAGAGTTTGAGACAGCCACAGACCTAGAGGGACTTTTAGTGATTCATTTGCTGCAGAGTTTGAGACAGCCACAGACCTAGAGAGACTTTTAGTGATTCATTTGCTGCAGAGTTTGAGACAGCCACAGACCTAGAGAGACTTTTAGTGATTCATTTGTTGCAGAGTTTGAGACAGCCACAGACCTAGAGGGACTTTTAGTGATTCATTTGTTGTAACGTGATTGGGGTGCGGGAGCAATTCTACTAACTCTGGGTGGGGAGCTTCATTTCCCTTCTGTTGGTCATTTATCTGGTGTACTTTATGATGTATTTTATGGAAGTGTGTTATATACAATTCTAGACTTATGATATCTTGTATTGACATGTGCAAGGTTTGCATTAAATATGTGCACAATAAAGAAATGCCAAAAGACCAGGCGTTAAGGCGTTAAGGGGTTAACGGCGCCGTAAAAGGTGGCGGCGCCGTTAAACCCTTAACGCCTGATTACGAGGTCCCTTTGCGGGTTGGAGACTTTAACGCCTGCTTTTTGAAGGCGTTAAAAACCAACCCACAAAGGAACCTTGGTGCTAAGTACGGTGCCGCAATTTGCGGCACCGTACTTAGCGCCTTCCCCATTTCCATTGAGCCCTATGGGGCAAAAATGGGAATGGGGAAGGGCCATGGCGGCATGGGGAATTACCGCCCCGCCAACCTCGGAATGGGGCGGTAATTCCCCATTCCGCCATGGCGGAGTCGGTAAGTTACCGGCATGGACCATGGTGCTATTAGCACCATGGTCCAACGCCAGGGTCGTAATGAGGGCCATAGTCACCCATTCACTCACTGGCTTCAACCACACAAGTAGGGTGTGGCAGACCAGCATCAGGACACACTGCGCAACAGCCACTACTAGGAAACGCAGCCGGGCGAGCGGCAGAGGAGGGCCTACAAAGCCAGGGACAGTGATGCACATATGATCATGGTGGATGATTGGCGCTTGGTCCGCGAATGCTTGGTACACGCGATACTGACAGGGTCTTGATGAAGGTGGGTAGGAGTGGTGGGGTTGGGTTAAGGTCCCAGAAGGTAACACTGGTGCTCTTTTACTGATGCTCGGCTGGCATTGCTATGTAGCCATTTTGATACTGGGAGTGATGACCGGCGTTCTTCTGCAGAGGCCAAAATAGTCTGTCTGGCCTAGGTCCTGCACAGGAATTTTGCTCTCCAGATTCAGCGGCCAAGTCTGTGCGGTGGCCAATGGTGAGGGGATCATGGGAGTTGTATTCCAAAACATCTGGAGAGCCGCGGCTTGCTTTAACGCTTGGCCCGTCACATAAAGTAGATAGTGTCCTGATCTTGGCACTGCACTGATTTCATAAGGCCGGATTGAAAGCTGTAATCTTTACCTCCATCGGACAGGAAATTTCATTGTACTTCTGGCCTCTCGTCTCAGAAACGTCATTATCAGGGCACTTCATCTCTCCAGACTGGACTGCGTGTACTCTGTATAAGGCTCACAACTGCTTGGAAAAACACGGCCCGGCTGAGTTCCAACCTTAGAGAGACATCACATCTCCCCTGAAGTGGGAACGCTGCCAGGGTTGCCAGCGGTGAAGCGAATGGGCTTTAAGATGGGTTTCCTAACGCCCAGGAAATCCCGAGGAAAGGCATTAAATAAGGACAGCATTATGTTGGGGTACAGCTAACCTTCTTAAAGCCCCCAAATTCAAGCAAGAAATCTTGACTGATTTTAATTTACACTTTTGGCTGATTCTGAACCTGATTAGTCCTCACGTCAGACGTTTCTTTGCTCCCGCAAGAGCAGATACGCTTCCCCTGGCGAATAATATGAAGAGATGCGACAACGCAGTTAGTGCAAACTGCAAAATGTGTGACACAGAGAACTAACATTTGCAAAACCTTCTCCTCATATGCCCACTGTATGATTCTTTAATTAATTAAGCAATAAGCCCCGAGCTTCGGGCCATTTTTGCTCGGGGCTGTAACTATGGGCCCCGGGGCATTACCTGACCCGGTAATGGCCCAGCTGCGAGCGGCTTATTGCTATTAGTACCCCGGCCCAAAAGACCGGGGAACTAATAGCATTCTTTTTCTGTTCTGACATGCTGCAGTGTTTTGGACCAGCAAAAGAAAAAAAAATGTTTAAAAAATTGGGAGCCGGGGAAGGGAAAAGAGAGTCAGTTTTCCATTTTCATGGCGGCCATCGGGAGCGGACGCGCTGGGGACAGAAGTGTTTCCAGAATGTTCGCTCTCAAAAACTGAAGAAAAAGAAGGTAACTGGGGTTGGGAGGGTGTGGAGGGAATGTTTGGGAGTTGGGTGGGCGGGGTTGTGGAAAACACTTACCTGAATCCCCGGTGGGGGAGGATGGCAGCCTCCAGCCCTGTGGAGGCTCGGAGTGGGGATTACCCTGTTCTGAGTCTCCTCATTGGCTGAGGGGCTGCCACACCCCCAGCCGGGGATGTGAAAGAAGCTAAAGCTTAGAGGGATTCTGCTTGGGGTGTGGACCGGGCGAGGGCCAATCAGATTGTTTGTAACATTCTGATTGACCCTTGCCGGGTACTAATGGTTTACAACGCACTTAATATCGGAGACAAGCACAGGACTGGGATTCAAATCTGTGTTGCTCTGGATTGTCCTGCTTCCAAGATAAATGCATTGCCCTTGAGCTATCCTCCCGGCTTAAGGTCAAGATGTATCAAACGCTATGAACTGCAGGAAGACCTTACAGACAATCCAAATGCAATAATGTCCTTTCTTCTGGGGAACTTTGACAGAGATATTACCAAATCATAAGCTAGCTTTATCTATGGGGCCTAGCGACAACGTTTATCTATGTTGGGTGTCCACTGACCCAAGGTCCTATGTTGCTTTAGGGGCTGTTAGAGGGGCGGTTTATGTGCACCCTTTTCCTCTAACTCTCCCCATGGCCAGGTTTAACTATCCCCCCACTATGGCCTTCTTCATCATGATTGTGGGAACAGTTAATAAGGTTTTAGTCTGCTCATGATGACGATTTTACTGGTTCTTGGCTGTATATTATATTTTGTATTGTATATTTTATTATACTGAATTATTTAATTGTTATCTTGTATTTGAGTGTATACTGTGTGTATTTTATTATTTTTTCACAAAAGTCTCCATCAGTCAAAAGTGTACAATTAAATCAATCAATCACCTTGAGAGTTTAAGTAAAGGGTCCTCTGGAGTAGTTTGTCTTCAGCTCTGCGCATGTTCATCTCTAGGAATCTGGAACAAAGGCTCATTCTACTTACCACTCTATCTGCCGGAACTATGAGCAGTCAGTAGGATGCAGACAGTGGTGATGGTGGCGGTGCCTTGGGCACCGCCTCTGAGGCAAAACATGCTCCTTTGGGTGCCTTGAGTTTGCCACTTTGTCTTCTTTGTACTTATAAGGTTTGGCTTTTACAGCTTCCCAACAACAGGGGAGATAAAGGCAGTTAGAACGTGCATGGTGATGGCCAAGATGACATTTTGGATTAGCAATTAAGAGTTCTGGAGGTTGATCCAAAGATGTTCACTCAGTCATTTACTAGGAAGTTAATGCCTGTGGTACAAGGGTGGTCTTTCATTTATTTGTGTTATGCTTGATCTGGATAGAGTCATCTGTCAATCAAACATTCATCTGCATTTGATCAGAAACTTTGAACAGACTGTCTTGTTATGAAACCTATTATATTCCTGTTCTGGGGTAGATTGATGACTCGGCGCACAGCTGCACAGAGTTTGTTGTAGAACCTTAACTCTATAAAGATGCTGACTAGCACTGGGGTAATTCCTGTACTCAGGAAGGCTGCCGTCCAAGGATGATGACATCCACGGATCCCAAAATTCAAGAATGTCCAGAATAAGGCTCCAAGACCTCGTGGAGAACCTCTGCCATTGGTCTTTAAGAATGTCCAGAATAAGGCTCCAAGACCTCGTGGAGAACATTTGCCATTGGTCTTTAAGAAACAATCCAAGCCTTTGGGCACAATCATGATCTATATACCCTCTAACATAGAATACTGTTGTGTACATGTAGGACATAGCAGCTTAAGACAACACATATACAGTTCCCGGTCACTGATTCTGTCCAGGATTGTAAGGCTGCATTTGAGGGTGTGGGGTGCAACCTGGTCAGGTCACAAACCAAAGAGCTTGATTTCTGGTCAATGAGTCTTCATTCCAGGAACGTCCTACCCTGTGTCAAACATAGGATTACCCGCATCTCTAAATTTGTGGTTTACCTTTTAGAATGCACAGGTGGCTTAAGATATATAGGTTCTACTATTGGTCCGTTGAAACAGAGAATACTTCAGTATTATAGAGCTATTAAAAATACTGATTTGAACTATCCGATGGCAGTTCCCTGCCTTGGACACCATAAAAAGGATGTAAGTGGCATGAGTTTCATTGGACTAGTGCACATCCCTAAGCAACTACAAGGTCGGAATAGACAGCTGAAATTAAGACAATTGGAGACAAAACGTATTATTCGTTTCAAACCCCCTAAACCAGCAGGCCTCAATGGGGATGAAGAACTTTAGGTATTTCTTAATTGTTAATTATTCAGACCTCAACATTTTGTAATCTCACATAGATAACATAATTGCATACTATTATTTAGATTCTTAAGACATCCAACGCAGACTGATTCTAACAACTGAGATTGTTGGTGCCTTTATGAATTTTGAAATTTTGTTAAACTGTTGTGAACTTTTTGATGCATTTTCTTATGATCCATTGAAATAATATATTTTCTCTTTTTAGTTGCATTTGATGAAGGATTTTATGAATGAATTGCTTAATACTCAATGAGGAATTATTCTTAGGAATTTTAATAAGATTCTGGACGAGTGTGACATTTTTATTATTTGTTAGACACCATTGCTACACACATTGTTTCTATTTTTCTAGCCAATTTTATAAAGCTGCACTTTTTGTATTGATTTTAGAGGAGAATAGTTTTATGGAGGAGTGGTGACTAGTAGTGTTATATATTACCTGTGTGACTTAACATTGTACAGGTGCAGTAGTCTGTATTTTTCATATACTGCCAGCACTTGATATATAACAGTATGAACAGGACTATTCTGTTCTGACCCCTATGATTGAACCTCAACGTTATGTGAAACGGAGTACTGCGATTTGAGCATATATGATGTGCAGTAGTTCATTATCAGGTTAATACCACATGTGTTTCAATCTCTGGGGGTCATAGATTTCATTTATTCAAATTTTTGTATTGGATTTAGCAGTCCCTTGTCGGGGGGAAATTCTGCCGGGGTCGGCCGGGCCGTCCGCAGACCTCCGGGCAGGGAGGCCCCAACTCCTCCCGTATATCCCAAAAGAGATAGAGTATGAGACACACACAAGAAGCAATGTGACTCTGCTGTTTATTAAACACAAACGGCAGGGATGGGTCAAGGATCATACGCGTCTGACCTGACACACACACAATCGTGGGGCTCGCAGGCCCTTTTTACTGTAGTATGACGCGCTACCTGCGTCACTTTAGAAAATTAACAAAAAACCTATCGCCACTCTTAATTGGATGCTCGAGTGGTAGAGTTAGTATAGCATACGTATAGAGAATAATATGAGTGGCTGAGGGTTAGTCAGGTGATATATCTGGGTTGTCCCTACAATTAGATACATGAGAATTGTTACATGAAGACTCCTAATGGTTGGTTGCTGTTAATGGCGTCAGTGATAAGAGCCCCATGTTCTGATTGGTGCGCCCGTGAGCTTCCCAGCCTGGGACCATCGCTGTTCCCAGCTCTCGGTGTACCTGCAATTTGCAACAATGTTTCACTATTGGTACATGCAGACAATGTGAAGACTTATTCATGAGCTAGACGGCCGACTACTCCCATCGTTGCAGATGTCCATTGATCCTTTCAAGTGTATCTGCCTGTGTCTTGTAACGAGGGATCCAGACGCCTCCTTCCTCCCGGGCTTGGCATCTCGTCAGGTTCAGCTTGGTCACGTGGGATGGGACCGTGTTTGAGGCAGAATTCTGCACAATTAATATTGTTTTTCCACTGGGTGCCTGGTTTAATTGCAGGTGCGACTTTGACTCGCGGCGTGCGAGGTTGCAACATCGTGCCCTTGATGGTCTGCTTTTGGAATGTGGGTTTGCAACATTACGACCTTGGCTGTCTGCTTTCCCCAGGCTCATTCTGCAGGATCAGCAACCTGACTCTTGTTCTGTTAATCGTCCACGAGAGCTCTTGCTTGCGGCCTACTCAGGCCTAGTATATAGGTGGAACCGTCTCATGCACAGGCACTTTAGGTTATAGTCTCATATTGTCTTATGGCCAGTATCGTGTCTTTGTTATAATTCTCATTGCGGCACCTAAGTGTAGGAGAAGCGTAAGCAAGCTCTTTAGATGAGTTCATGATGCGTCTTGCGTTTCTGCATTTCTGAAAGCCTATATGGAAAATAATAAAGATGCACGTCCGTGAGTATGTCTGTCGCCTACGTCATAGCACTGAGTATATTCTTCATGTAGATTGGTGCGGGAGTGTCCAGTGTGTATGTTGGCACAGGTGTTGTATCCGTTGGCTAGGTCGTCATGGCATCTCTAACGACGTATAGTTTTAGTCCAGTTGATCCATGCCGCAGGCATCGGCATGGGCAGGGCGGGCTGCTGGGCAAGCAGATGGACACATCCGTATGTTCCTGTACCAGGGTATCTGGTCGTCTGGTAGATGGGCAAACTCTTCTCGTGGCGGGTGCTTGGGCCGTGAACCTTTAGGCCAGGCGCGAGAGGGGAAAGAGGGGAGTCTGTTTTTCCATTTTCCCACTTCACCCTCCTTCATATCTTTATTCTTTCCCCTCCCTGTTACATTGGTGAATTGCACTTGAAACGCTTTGGGGGGTATAAGAGAGTTGTTATTGGCAGATTTGTTATGTCTGCCCTACTATTTTGCACTTGCACTTTACATTTTCTTGAATAATTCTTGCTATGCTGCTATGCACTTTGTTCCTCATGCTACCCATAATAGCATGTGTGGTATGGAGTGACGGCATAGCAATATCGTTATCCGTCAACTCCTTACATGCTTTACATTTTTGCCAATTAGGGCACGTGCCTGTTATTTGCTGAAATGTTATTTACTGATGCAGGACATTGGCTTTGTGTTCATTGCAAGTTGTTTAGGACTTTCTATCTCAATTTTCAACATTTGGTGATTAAAGGACTCTTCTTTAGCAGACTTTTATTTTTATATTGGTAATTTTGCATTTGCATTGAGCTGTTTGGGTACCTTAGTGACGAGACATTAGTCCAAAATGGTGGTTCTGTATACCATTGTGAGTCTTTTTTTACTAGCATTCTTTACGAACCTGCAGTGAACAGGAAGTCACACTGCCCCCAACCTTAGATGTAACACACGCGCAACATCTTCCCCTGTCCACCTGCCCCTGTTGCCTCTTCCCTCATTTCCCTCCCCACCTTACTTTCTGAACTCTCCTGCAAAAAAGAAATAAGAAAAATAAAAAATACCAAAAAAAAGGTTTCTTTACGAACCGCCTTTCACAGTTAAAAAAAAAATAGAACTAAATAAAATAATCTTATAGACTACATCTACTTTACATTTCTCGATAAAGTAGTTAGACTCAAATAGATTCTCCAACATTTTCATTAGCATTGTGTTTTATGCTAATGGGAATAATGGACAATTGTATACTAGAGAAATATATAAAAGGACAGAAACAATTTTCTGTCCCAAATACTTTTCTCTAGCATACAATAAGGTCTGGACCTTTTTAACTTATCAGCTGTCTCCACAGTCTCGTTTCCAGGCCATGGATCATTAAAAGACCTGGATGGCACGTGCACAGCATCGCACAGGGCAGCCCTTCTACCCTTTTTAATTTTATATTTGTAACACTTCCTCAATGTCTGCTTTCAAACAGTCCAACATCCATCCACCAATCACTTCCAAAAACTGCACATTTAACCCTATAACCATATTAAGCTTCCACGCACCAACTGCCACTTAACAATCTTCTACAAATCTTGCATCTACATTTCCCTTACTTATGCAAAAATATTGTACAGAGTGCTCCTAGAAATGCACATATGCATTGTGCAGTGAGAGAAGTGCATGAATGGAAGGGGCAGTATGGATGGGCAAGTGCTCATGAGAACCCAGGAGGGAAATGCCAAGGGAGGCCAAGGTGGGATGCCACTGGCTAACTACTGGAGCAGAGGAGTTTCAAGGGTGGGATGCTTCTTAACCGTAACATCTCTTTAACAAAGATTTTTGTGTCATTTCAATAGGTTTTTATAAGTAAAATGTTTCATGGTGTTACATTACTGTATATAAGTTATTAATAATTCTAAAAACCTCCTTAAAGAAACATATTTTTTGCAACATATACTTATGTTGGTCGTTATCAGCAGCACATGCTGAGGATGCAAATCATCGTTCAATTGCCTACGGCATATGGCTCAACCATGACATTAGCCCAACCAAACAACGCCAATTATTCACTGCACCTACCCCGCATCCTAGCGCAGTGCCCACTGTACCCTATTAATGTAACCAATGCCCAGTGCTTATGGCTTGCAGCCATGGCCAGTCTCCAAATCCATGGGGCATGGGCTTTGACCATACCGCATTCCCTAATGAGCAAATCAGAGTACACATTTGCGTTTGCCGAGGGCCAGGCCCACTACCCAGACACCAACTGTATATCACTAGTTTTTCTACTTACCTTCTTATACTTTGGAAAAATAAAACACAAGACATATTTCCAAAAACATGCTTTCAGGTCCTTGCTAATGCTTGTCGCACAAATTTGTTGTAATCTAGTCCACCACTTCAAGCTGTAACCACAAGCAGAATATTTTTTTCCCATTCAAACCTACCGCTTCAGCTAAGCCGCAAGCCCCAATAAGCAAATGACAGTACACATTTCTCCTTGCTGACAGCCAGGCCCATTGCCCAGACACCAATGTTGTGTCGCTATGTTTTGTAATTACATTTTCACACTTTCAAAAAAATAAAACACAGAACATATTTGCAAAACTGCTTTGAAGTTCTTGCTGACCCTCCTCCTGCAATCTGTACCCACAAGCAGATATTTTTTCCCATTCAATCCTATCCCAATTTCGAAAAACGTTACCACATAGCCTCTCCCTAGTGCCCATGCCCACTTTAACCCCATTGCTAGTCCCTTGTGGCATGGCCAGTAGTCAGATTGTCCGGCTCATGGCCCAAGGTGAAAGGCCATGAGCCGGACAATCTGGCCACTGCCCATGGCCTCAGGCTATACCTCAGTCACCAAAAGGATATCACTATTTTTTGTACCTACAATATGACACTTTAAAAAAAATAAAACACGGACACATCTGCAAAACCATGCTTTCAGGTCCTTGCCAATGCTCCTGACATGAGTTTGCTGCAAATCCACCATGTTTTATTTTTTGAAAAGTCTCAAATTGTATGTACATAAAAAAGTCATATAAATTAGCCCCCACTTGACAGAATCCATTCAGACGTTGCAAAAACATTCAAGTTTGGGTCGATGATCTTTCAGCAAACGTTTGTCCACATTCGTCAAACAGCAACTAAGTTATAAACCATCAAAAAATATTGAGACCCCCCTCTAATTTTGCCCCCTCTTGGCACCACATTTATAAGCCTTTGAATTATTTTAGACCCCCCCCCCTCTAATTTTGTTCCCTCTTGACAAAACAGTACCACTTTGCAGGACCATTCATAGTCAGGTCTAGAATGCAATTCCAAGGTTTCATGCAGTTTCATTGAGCGGCGCCAAAGTTATAAGCCATCCAAAAACTACTTTTCACCAACCCTCTAATGAAGAAATTGGCATATATATCCATGAACATCCAAGATGTTCGCGAACATCGCAGGACTGCCCCGGACCTCCGGACTGTTTGCGGACACTGGAGATGAAAAACCACCCGTTGTTTGCCCTTTTTAAGGCCATATCCCTTCCTCATCACATCTCACGTCCCCAGAGATTGCTTCATTAGTTTAAGAAGTGCAATGTTGTATTTTTTAATGTTTTCACCACAGGGTTCGCGGCCCCGGGCGACTCTCTGCAAATCCAACATGGCGGCCGTTTCCAAAAATGTGACTCACCTTATGCTTTTCACCATCCAATCAGAGGGCGCGTACCTGGTCCGCAGACCTCACGCCGCCCTCTGGACCAATCAGAGGCCTGTCCGTGGACCAAACAGGGAAGTGAGTCCGCGGACCGAACCTAGATATCACTAATTTTTTTATACCTACTTTTTGGTCATTTTAAAAAAAACTACTGGACAGACTTACTCCAAATTTACAAATGCACGCTTTCGGGACCCTGCCGCCGCTCCTGCCGCAAATTTCATGACAATCCATTCATCTATTTGGGCTGTAGGCATGAGTCAAATGTTTTTTCATTTGCGTCTTTGGGAAAAACCACAACGTTTGGGACCCCCCTCTAAAACCTTTCCCCTTCTGCATGAAACTGCACCACACTTTGCAGAATCAATCTGATGGGCCTTATACTTTTCTTGCAAGGTTTTGTGAGGATTCATCCAGGGTGGACGAAGTTATGAGCCGCCCAAAAAGTACTCTTCCTATGGGTGGAGCAACTTAATCATAACTACAGGGCAGCTACTGCAGGCCCTCTAAAATATATATTTCTTATTATGGGATTTTATCTTTCCATTGTGTCCATTTTTTATTTGCTGTAATTTAAACATGTTACTTAAATTGTTTTATTGTGCAATCTGCTAAGCAACTATGTTTACCTTATTCTACCATTGGTTTACATGAGGCTTTACTCCAGCCTAACATGGCCGCCCTGGTTTTATGGCATAGTGACAGGCCTATGGAGACGGGCGAAACAGTAGAGGGACTACATTGTAATATGTATGGTGATTTTTTTCTTTGTTCCCCTAACGTGATCAAGCGCTCAGGGAAGCGCGAAACGCGTTGTTCAGGACCCCCCCTTGGCGTCCTGCTTTGTTTGCTGTGTGTGTTTTGTCTCATTTTTTTTACCAACATTAAACTCGTTTCTTCATTTTGATCCGAGTTTGTTATTTTTGGGGAATTGCAGTGCCTCATGTGTGGAGTGCGTTTTTTTCCTCTGCTTTTTTCCCCCGATATATATATATACACACACACACACACAACACATACACACACACACATATACAGTAGAGGAGTCCAATTAGAGACACCAGACACGCTCAGCTACGAGCAGAGTAGGTGAAACACTTGTGTATAGGCGCATTATAAATGCCATATCATATCTTATCAAATACCACTGAACACAGGTACCCGCCATAACGCAAGCTTGTGTGAATATTTTACAAAAAAAAGGGCAAACCCTCAACAACAGCAGCAGCACTCAGTAAACCTCCAGGGCAGCAAATTCACATTTCAATGCTTTATGCCACTTTAAATAGAGATGGCTTTGCCAAAGTTTGCCTTGGTGAAAAAATGCATTGACAACACAAGTCTTCTGCATTAGGACAGTTTTTGCGCTTGGACTAATACCATGTAACACTGTGCTTGCATCGGTGCAACATTTCTGTAATATGGCCCCTGATCTTTTCTGAACATCGAGCTCAGGAGAGATTGGGCCTCATTCTGAGATTGGAGGTAGTCATGGCGCTATTTGCGCCATAACTGCCTCCAATAACGGTACCAGCACCGGTCTCTTTCAATGGGAACTTATCGGTGTAGTCCGACCTTTGCGGGACCGGTAAGTCCCCACTGAAAAAAACATTCCCCATTCCCATTTGAGCCTCCATAGGGCTCAATGGGAAGGGGGAAGTAGCTAATAACGGTACCGCAATTTGCGGTACCGTTATTGGCTCTGATTTCCCTTAACGGCTCCCGTCCATAACGCCTGGTCAGACCAGGCATTGAAGGAGGGACCCGCTAAGGGAACTCGTAGTAGGGCGGTAAGGGATTACCGGCACCGGTCTCCTTACCAGTGCCCGTTATCCCTTACCGCCCCACTCGGATTGAGGCCAATTGTCTGTTTGCATCAGTGAAATACATCCCTTCCTCTTGTGTTTTCCTACGAATAGTGAGTGCACAATAAAGTTATTAGCACCCACGTGCCCCTCTCCTTTTGTCCACGCCCAGGACGCCTCGTTTCAGTTCAGGATCCACCCTCTGGGCATGAGTTCCTGTCCATGAATGTCCTGGGTAGAATGATTCCCAGTAGACTAGCAATTTTTATAAGCCTCGGGTATCAAATTGCGTGCTCTTCTCATTGGCCTGCTGGGTACGTGCTGGGTTGCCAGCATGATTCACTTCCAGGTCGAGTTTGATGTTGCGACTCTGCAAAATGGTACTGTGCCCAAACATAAATTGATAGGGCGAGAAGCTAGACGTTTTGCACCTGTAGAAGAGATGGGATGGTTTTGCATCACTGTAACCCCTTTGTGGTATACATTGGGCCTCATTACAAGTTTGGCTGTGCAGGAAAAAAGTGGCGGTAATCCTATTACCGCCACTTTTCCCACACCATCAAACTACAGGTTTGGTGGTTGTTTGGTCGGAATTACTGGCAGCTTCGAGCTGCTGGTAATTCTGGCACCCCACCACCATAAAATGCTGGTATTACCGGCACCGGTATTATCAGTGCTGGTAATGCCGGCAATTTCCCCCGTGGAGCCATATGGACTCCATGGAATGGGGAATTACGTAAATTTATCGGCACTTGGAATATGGCGATAATTCCAGCATTCCAAGTGCCAGTAACAGTATTAACGTTTGGTGTTATTGCGCCACATTTACCGGCGGGATACCACCAAACTAATAATGAGGCCCAATGTTTCTTCAGGGTCAATACAGTGCTGCTGCATCACTCTTCTTGTGTCTCTTCAGTTTTTACCCCTGAAGAATTTCCTAGTGAGCTGTATGAAAGTGTATTAGGAATGAAACATGTCGGGTATGGTTTGAATGCGGTATGAAAGTAAGCATGGGTGATGTTAATACAGAGTAAAATGCTTTATGGACTGTGTTGCACTGCTCTATGAGGGAGGGGAGCAAATAACAGATCCCTATGACATTTTTATTTCGATAAAATTGTTAAAAAGTGTATTACTACATGTCATCAGATGTGCATTGTGAATTTCAAAATCATTTAGATTAATGTATGTTTGTAAAAACATTTTGCATGGAGAACCCTTGCAATTATAAAAAAGTAAATTGAAAAAAAGTGTTTTAATAACAATGTGTTCTAAAAAATAATAAATGACTATTTTTGATACAAATTGGTGTTGTATATGACAATATAATGATTGTGAATCATATGTAAAAAGAGAATAATAAACAAAAAACGGCAGTGGGGATGCAAGTGACCTTATAAACATATTGTATTGTTCAAGTACCAGTTCGTTGGAGGGCTGTTTATAAGTGGTCGGTAAATGAAGTACCTCCGGTCTCTTGAAGTTAGATTGTGTCTCTTCAGTTCGCCATTGGCCTAGGCTTTTTATTTGCACAGGGAACCCTAGAAGTGCAATGACTGGCCCAATGTTGCTTCTTACAGCCCCAGTAGCCTGCTTTTCTACTTTGTGGTAATACATTTCGATGCAATTACTTTGTGTTTTTTCTTTTTTTTTATATAATGGAGGGTCCCCCCAACACTCCGGACCCACCTATCACCCACCACCCTACAACCCTTACCACCAAACATACATGTTTAAATTACATTTAAATTAAGTAATTGTATCGAAGTAAATTTGCACAAAGTAATTAACTTCGATGTAGCAAAGGTATACGGAGTCAACCATTCTGAATTAAAGTCGGCCTTTGGCCTCTGCCAGCATAAACAGCTGGATGCGGGCACCTTTCATCAACCACTGTTTATCAACATGCTGCTGGTTAGAGCTTTCCTTAAAGTCTGTTTGAAAAGCAGTGAATCTCCCATCCACAGGTTCAAAAACAATGTGATGGGTGAGGAGGACACCGTAGCTTACTGCCTGGCATCCCAGGGAGGTGGGCGTACTCTCCATAACCCTGAGTCCTTTGTCCTCCCAGAAGCCCTGCCAGCCTGGGGAAAAGCCCCCATCTCGTCCTCGCTCTCACATACTGTCGCTCTGGACGTAATCAGCAGGGAGAGAGTCAGAGAACAGTGCATGCCTGGCTGCCGATACCCACGGCGGCCTTAACTCTGGAAGCGCCCGGGGTGAGTCAACTCAATTTGGTGCCACCACCCCCCACCCACGCCAATTTTTTGTTTAGCTCCCCGCTCACTATTGTTATTAAATGCGTCCGGCTCCCGTGCTGGAAAGCCTGGTGCCTGCACAAGAGCAGGGCGATTTTAATTTTAATAGGGCGCCTGCTGAGCTTTCTCGCACCGCGCCAGGTCGTGGGAGCCCTTGAAATACTCCCCTGAGCTGGCGTGGTGGAGGGTCTATTGGCACCCTGGGCGGGTGCCTGGGCAGCCCTGGCCTAAGGCCCGTCTTGAAGAGAATGTAGCTGCTCAGAGTAAGAAGCAGACTGGTGTCTGGGAAAAATTGAGGATTTGTGAACTGTCCTATGTCTTTATTTATTTATTTGTTCATTTGTAGAGCGCACCTAACCCGAAGTTATCTTGGCGCATTACTTGGTTTACATTAAATTACATTGGCATTCAATTTATGGTCATTACATTTTGTCACAATACATATAGTCCGTTCTACACATTGCATAAAAAACATTAAGCCTGGAAAGAGACATTCATTCTGCAAGGATAGAACATAGCGGGTACTAGTGCCATCTTTGATAAAGCTGTAGAACTGGGGGAAAAGTCACTTACCTGTATTAGAAGTCGAGATGTTCTTTAAAGGCTCGTCCAACACAACCACATTTACAACCTATCAAACAAGCCAATGAAGAGCAGCCAGGGCACAAAACACCTTTCCAAGTCAACAAGGCCTGTGAAGCATGATATTGTGAGACAAAAAGAAACTGCTGCCAATCACCTGCTCTGCTGCCAGAGAATGGGTCATTGTTCGGATCTACTAGCATCAGCTTCAGGTACCCATCAGGAAAACACTGAAGAGTTGATGCCATTGCTTGAATCCCAAGTTCCACCGGCAGCGTAACCACCCTCCACAACAGCACAAAACCAAACAAATCAAACACCACCAGAGCCGTGCTGCCATCCACTGAGAACCACCACCACAGACATTCCAGCAAAATAGCAGCCCTACAATAATCTGCTTTAGTCAATGGGACTCTCTGCAAGGCCCTCTGAGGCGCGCGCTGGTGGCATGCAGCCATAAATGAATGAATGAATGAATGAGTGAATGAGTGAATGACTGCTGAAAGATGGAGACTCCTTTAAGAAAGTATGTGCATGCCTGGGGCAGCCGCATGCCGCCTACGGATCGCCCTTAAACATGCAATAAACACAGAACATCCTTTTTAAAGGAACTTTGTCATCATTGAAGTCTAATTGTTTCCATCCGTCTGCCACTATCACATCGTGTACCACAGCTGTGAAATCATTCCCTTAAATAACTGCGCCTGACCTTTCCTGCTGTCGATAAGAATCGTGCAAATGGTCTAAATTTAGACCTTTTTATCATTCCTCCCACATCCTCCTTTTCCAGTGTTTTGGTGATGACGGCGGGTCGCTGTGTGTACTTCTTTCTTCCGGTGCTTTTACGCCCTTCTTTGCTTCAGTCTCTTTTGCCGTTACTCGTGTTTGTTGTATAGTAGCCAACATGGCAGGAACGGCCATTAGTGTGATATCCATCTCCAAAGGGACCGTTTCTATCCAATCCCTGCCTCGCTTTGAACGACAAGCACATGTCAAGCACGCTGTGTCTAGTTCTTTCTGGCTTTGCGCAAAGTTTTGGTTTTGATATTCATCGACTTGAACTCCTCAACTCTCGTCAGCCACGTTCTGTGGCGCGTTACCGGTGTGAGCTTGTGGTTAGCCAAGAACATCACGAGAAGTTCCTCTGTGTCGTTTCATAGACTTCCTTCCTTCATAGGTAGCATTTTTAAGCCCAAGACTGACAGCTCTCAAGGATGCAGACAACTGCACACATGTATGTCTACAATTGCACTGCCCTATAGACAAAGACATGGTACTGGAGCAAAGGCTTGACACAATTGCATAATTTGCATACCCACAATGCATTGCACATCTGGAACCTGTGTGTGAATTTCCAGTGATGTCCACAGGGTGGCACTGTGCTGTGTGTGACGTTGCTGAAATGGCTAATTCTGCTTTCCCAACTCAGGTGGAAGGTTTCATGTCAAGCCTTCTAAACACACTGTTACATTGATGATGTTTGCTAGCTACATATACACATTACACTATAGATCTATCCATAGCTGTAAATACAGGCACAGTGTGTTTCGGTTTTTCCCCAGGTACTGCTCTTCTCTTCAGGGATCTTCTATGAGGAGACACACGAGCGCAGCTTTCGGATCGTTGTATGCTATCATGCTATATTAACTTTACTTGAATTGCTGTTAAGGTGATGGTTTAACGCAACAAATCTCTTGAAATTAATCAATTGTTGGATCATAGACCAACTTAATTCTGTGCCCCTCTCATGGCACTGGTCCGGAGTCCACTGATGACATCACAGATAACATCACTGATGGCATCACTGATTACATCATTGATGACATCACTGGAAACTAGAACACACAAATGACAGCCATGGCCTGCTATCAAATTGCCTGGGGCTTACCTTTGGCCATGCCCTAGGCTCTGCCAAACAAAGTAATGGGTCCCTGGGTCACGGCCATGGTATGTAGCACGAGCAGGCCACCCAAAGTAGCCACAGGTGGCCACCCTACCCGCATAACGGGATCTAGGGTAGCATGCACTACACATCCAATCAGTGTGCTCCAGTTCCCCTAAAGTAATCAATGGTGTAATACATGATGTCCTAAGTGATTTCATTGGTGATGTCATCAGTGATGTCTTCTGTGGTGTCCTTGGTACGCTCATGGGCTGCACAACAAGAGGTAATTAAGATGGCATAGTTTCAATTTCAAGAGTTTTGCTGCATGAAACCATCACCGTAACTTCACTTCATCTAAAGATGTTTGCATTGAATTTCAAGGGTTTTGTTAAGATGTAGCACACAACACCCGCTTTTTATTTTCATATAATCGGACATTTCATATTTAAATATTATCAGTATGTTCTAAGCTACAAACCTGGGGATTTTCCCCCAATGTCGGGCCCTTGGCCCGCTGGCCATGGCGTTTGACCACTTTACGATAAAGAGAAATCAGTAGGAGAATGGGTGTGATATTTGGGGGTCCTCGCAGACGTAAAGACATAAAGCAAGGCAATAGCCATGTATGCCTTACTTCTACGCTTCAGGCCATTATAATCCCGTTTGGGAGCGGACATTGAGCACACGCTGGAATTAGCATTTCCTCCGCGCTTTCTGTCCCCTACTCCAAAGAGCCCATGGTTTACCACCAGCATGAGATTTTCAGGTAGCTGCTAAAGCAATGGAGTCTGCCTGTTCTAGGCGCCAGATTCCATAGGAATCCATTGTAAATGCTGCCTGCAAAGCATTAATTGCAGGCAGCATTTACATTTTGTAAAAGATGAAGAGTAAAGGTCACCTTTAAATTCCATGTAGTAATTTTGTAAAATTGTATGCGGGGGACGGACCTACTCATGTGCTAATGTTGGTAGTCACATGCATGCGATTAACATTTTTGATAAACCCCCTTGGGGTTTTAGCATACATTTGAAACATTATTTTTTGGAACCCTCCCTTTCTTCTTGCATTAATTTACTGCAATTATACTACACAATGGCTACATACTTGCAGCAAGAATGGCTTGCATTTATATAAAAGAATTATGGGTCTTCATTTCTGAAAAGCTTCAGTTGCTACAATGCGCTATGGTAGATATGTAGGAGTTTTTGGGGCTGGGGGCCCCCTCTTCTCTGTCAAATTTCTAAAAATATACTGCCCGGATTTACACCAACCTATCAAAAGGCACATCTGCACCGCTTTGTGTCTAACTTGTTTCTTATTTGGTGTAAATCCGTCCAGCGGTGTTCGCTGTATACATATCAGTCTAAAGGACCTTTTCACTTAAGGCAAAGTGAATGGGCTAGAGCCAAAAGAACATATTTTTCAAGATTGAACTTTTAATTCCATTCAACGAAAGTGCCTTAAAGGTTCCCTTTTGGAACAGGCAGTTTATTTCACAACTTTCAGCCACATATGTCCAACGAGTCAAAAGAAATTAGCAATAGAATGTTCACAAAAGTCAATGGTTCATAAGTTGCCTTTATCTTATTTTCCCTAGAAAATCATTGAAGTCCGGGAAGAAAGTAACAGAAGTCAACAAGTCAAGCCAACAAGAAGCCCTAAAGGTGCCCTCACTAGCAAAGCTGGTTACTACCTCCGTGAGCTAAGGACTCACTGCTAAAATCTTCAGGTTTAAATCCTAGCAGGAAGGACCAGGCATTATTTCTTACTGAGGTCGGGAATTACATCTGTTATTAACAACCTAATGTACCAGCAGGAACAGTGATAGCAAGTGCTGTATAATGAAAATAAAGTAATTCATAGAGTATTTGTTATGGCATTTGAAATATCATCCAACACGTGATGCACCCTGGCCTAATGCAAGACCCTTACGGGCCGATTCATGGAACAAACGTGCACCGAAAATCCCAGTGCAAGCAGGCGCAAGGTGGCGCAAGAGTGAGAAATCAAGCGCACGCGTGCGATTCAAGGAAGGCGCTGCGCTTGTTTCCCACTGGTTGTGCACCAAATCCGTGCATGGCGCACGCGGGCACACACGTCATCAAATGGTGTGCGCTACGCGCACAGCAAAAGCGCACATAGCGCGGCGCACACAACAAAAGTGGGCGGAACAGTGGGCGTAACACGCGGAATGGGGAATAGCGCGTGAAAAAGAAGGCGTAACTGGGGAAGTACTGAAGGGAACTACACGGAACGCCCACACGCACGCGAACAACCCGTATTCATGGATTCGAATACGGGAAACCCGTGCACCGCAAAAGACATGCACAGGCGTCAACGCGTCCGCCACACGAAGGCGGAATCGTCCCCGCGCACAGTATAAAAGTGCACGCAAACAACAAACACGTATATACAGCTACGATGAATGCCCCATTTGTCGCAGCACTGATCGTGGGACACCGCAGGAGGAGGAGAATAGCCAGGGCACGCATTTTGTCACCACGGACAAGCCTTTTTGGGATGCCTGACGACCAGGTCTATGGCAGGTATAGGTTTCCACCCCGTATCATCCTAGACCTGTCAGGGAGTGGGAAGATGACCTTACATCCCCCACCCTCTGCTCCCAAGCATTGAGCCCCTTGGAGAAGGTGCTCAATGTCCTGCATTTTTTGGCCACTGGGTCTTTTCAGCGGACTACTGCCATAGTGGGGGGGTCTCACAGGCCACGCAGTCACGCTGCCTACACCAGGTCTTGGCAATCATGACAGCGCGCCCCTCAGTCCGCAGGCACATATACATGCCAGGAACACCTGCAGAACGGCAGGCCATTGTCCAGGACTTTTACACGGTGGCACACTTCCCCAAAGTGCTCAGTGCCATAGATTGCACCCATGTGGCCCTACGTCCACTTAGGGCCACTGAGCACATCTACCGAAACCGCAAGCACTGGCATTCCATCAACGTATAGGTGGTATGCGATGCAAAGGGAATCATCACCTCTGTCTATGCAAACTACCCTGGCTCCACCCATGACTGTTTTATATACAGAATGTCCGCCGTGAGCCGGGCCCTGGAAGCTGGGCAGCATGGCGACACATGGCTCCTAGGTGAGTACAAATGCCCGTGCACATGCATGCATGTCACACACACACACAAATACACAAACCCCAATAATCACAACCATTGTCACCTCTCCAGGGAACAGTGCCTACCCTCTGAGCAACCACATGATGACGCCAATTCGGAACCCCACCACACCACCCCAGGTAAGATACAACGCCGCCCATATTTCAACCAGGGCCATAGTGGAGCGCACATTCGGAGTGCTCAAGTCACTCTTACGCTCCCTTGACCGCTCTGACGGGCAGCTACTCTATGCACCCCCAGTAGTGTGCAGGATTATTGTGGCAGCATGTGTCCTGCACAATGTTGCAACACGGCAGGGCGTACCGGTGGACATGGTGGTGCCCCCACATCCCCAACCACAGGCACAGGCGCTGCCCATGGGAGGGGATAGGGCACGTGGTGAGGCAGCCCGGACCCAGCTTGTGGCCACATTTTTCACCTAAACTCCCAACCCTGCGGAGTGCACACAGGCCAGGTGACAATCGATGATGACAAAGAGACAGTCAACTGTCACAACCTTACCACCCTGAGATTGTTGCCATGGAATTGCCACATTGTGTGCATCCCTAGCTACTTATACACAAGCAATCCTGTGTGACCAAAAGGCACACATGCAAGGTGTGAATCACACAGACCTGCAAAACAGGCCATGACTATCACTGGTATGTCACTCAAACCCTCCCAAACCACAACATGACATGGCAAGCAATAGCCATACACCAACACAGTACCAATAAGGTACACATTGCCATGTGAAAAATGTAAATTGGCATCAGACAATGATGCCTGACATGGAATCAGATGAAATGACTGACCAACAACCTCCCACCCAAAATAAGTCATACCCAAATGCATTCCAAAAGTTGTAGTTGTAACATAACAATGAATACCTGTCTACATGCACAATGTGCATTGCAAAATCAACACTGCAGCTTCTGTGTGCTGTGTCCACCTCCTGCAACACACTGCTCAGTGCACAGCACAGTGAACAGCCATTGTGTGTGATGCACACCCTGAGCATCACATCTAAGTGACAAACTACATCAAAAAGCAAATTAGGCATGTACAGGATCCACAATTGGTCATAGAACATGTGCTGCAGGGACACAGTGGGCACCAGAAGGCAAACAGAGTGTACACGTGGACATGGAAGGGTGGTTGTACATGTAGTGGATAATAGTGCGAGTGTGTGGGTCAGTAGGGACATGCACTCAACATATGCATGTGCAATCAAGTGACCATCAGTGTCCTCTACACATCACATGTGAACATTCACCATGTGTACACCCCAGCATGTCAAACCACAACTATCCCCTAACACCTGAAAGGTAAACACAACACATGAACAGGCATTGATCAGCAGAATACATCATGTACATAGGATACCACAATTACAATGTCGGGGTGCCCATCACACTGCAGGGCAAGGCAACTATCAACAACAAAACACCCCCCTTCCCCCTCACAAATCACCACGACCCATTGAACAACTGCACCTGGGTTATTCAGCCTCATCCTTTAATTTCATCTGGCCACAGGATCACCCTTCCCCTTTGTCACCATCTCCCACCTTGTGTGTAAAAAGTTGCCAGCACCCTCAGAGTCCACCTTGATTTGCAAAAGCACCAAATCCAAGAGAACTCAAAGCAGGCCAACACAGAAGCCAAGCAAATAGCCTGCAGGCAGGAAAACAAACCAGAACAGCCTCCAGTAGATGACTCGAAGTAGCAGTAAGCCACAAAGGCCAGGTACTACCACAATGATGTTAACAACCAAGGTAGCACAGTAAAACAATGTCACAACAGGATGTGTACCATGTGTGGTACATAACATAGAATGATGCACCACGAACGATGTGTACTGTCACAGCTCCCGTGTACAGGCGCAGGAGTGGCACAAACCAACCACCCCCACCGTGGTCTGGGTGCCTGCAAGGTCAAACTCACACAGGCCTCCGAGACCCTGGTGGGGAAGGAGGGTCAGGGATATGCAGTCGGGACAGGCATTGGCATACTGGATAACCGGAATGAGGGGCAGGAGAGGGGAGTAGGATTGACACAGGAAAGTAGGGAATACACAAAAATGTAGTACTCACATTAACACATACACAATTAGACCAAACTTGTTCATCATGCACATAGCAGCAAATTACTCAAATGGAAGTCAAAGAGAAACTTATCTCTGGGGTGAGTGCTGGCCTCCTGCCTGCGCACTCTCAGGGCCGGTTACAGGAGCAGTTCAATGCTGCAAAGGGAGCCACAGTTAATAATCTGTGCGTGCCCAAAACACACAAACACACCACCAAATATGCCCCAAAGTAACAAACTACTCTACAAACAGACAATCTTGCGTGGATGCCTCGTACCCATATGTAACATTACCCCTGTGATGGTTCATACACAGTCAATGCAGTAAGTCAGGCCACGCTGGGTGCGTGGAAAATGGAACACCAATGTGTCACGATTCACACAACATGCAATGTTCCCTGGGTAAGCAGATAGAGGCATATAGCAAAGTATGACTTTAGAACAAGTCGTGTACCACCATGACCAAAATAAAGTAGGCAGTGCATGTTGCAAATTCCACTCGGAAATTAAATGCACTGCACCCGAGTATGTCCCTTGCTGTCTCTCCCTGTGAGCTGCTTCTTTGCATGTCTCAGAACGCTACATGGCTAATACAAGTGCCTCAATGGCTCCTGGTGGACCGGAGGGTATGTGCCACTGCCCCTGCAGGTGCCCCAGACAACTTTTGCTATCAACTAGCCATCAGTCCACTAACAAATCTGAGCTGTATTGCGCGCTTCAACACCAATATTTGTCCAAGCTCACCGTCAGTGCTGCTACTAAGCAGGCATGTGCAACTGGCCTGGTGGAAGGTTTGCTGTGTTGTGACCCCCCTGTGCTGCTCACCTTGCCTGGAGTCTCTTGAAACATGTCAGCATTTTTCGGATGTATGATCGCAATCCCTGTGCCTCTGCTTGCGCACACATGCGCATGTTGGCACCACCAAACGTGTCCAGATTCCAGACATCCAATGGCCCATGTCTCCTGGCAAAGGTGGTCTGGAGGCTCATCCCCCTGCAGAAAGGCCATGAAACACATGATTAATGCTTTAGATTCATCTGTGTGCGTCTCTTCAGGCATTTCATGACTGGACCATGTCAGAGACGTACATCAGAAATCACACCATCAGTCCGTCTTTCACAGCCAAAGTGTGGAACACACTATCTACGGCATGAATTGCAACAAGCACATGTACAGTAAAGATAAGAAACATACTACACAATGCATAGCAATGAATGTACACATGAATCATGAAACACCCCATCTAGCAAAAGAAGAACAGTGGTCAATTACACCCCAATCATCCCCACTAGGGGTGTCAACACAAGTTCCACAGTAGCAGACATGCCACATATATGACAGTCCAAAGCCCTTGTGTAATAAGCTGTTACACCGAAACATCCTTGCGAGCCCATGGATAAGGGAAGCAGGAGTGGCATATGTGAGTCAAGGACCCCAAGCAGCAAACACATACACAAGACAAGCTTGAAGGGCCCAGCTGGAACAGACAGTGGATGCTTTCAAAAGCCACAAAGCACCACACTGTCACATGAAAGCACAATAGACAAGCAATTTTAAACTATATTAACTAATTACACTAACTATGAAAAACCTACATTACCTATTTTAAACTAACTACCAAACAGAAACTTAACTAACTAAACTAAAAGAAAAATCAAAAATGGCCACCTACGACGCAGGGGGGGGGCACCCAGGAGGGGGGAGGTACAAGGTGCTGCTCAACACCCACATGCGATGATGCTGAGGAAAAAAAAACCTCCATGGGATCAACGCATGCATAGCCCGACATATGTGGGAGATAGAATGTTGTCCGAGTCTGGCTCTTCCTGGAAAGGAGGACGTGGCACAGGAGCATGACCACGCCTAGCCGCAGCTTGCCCCTCGTCGGCAGCAAGTCTGCCGGACGGGTGAGCCTGGTTCTGTGTGGCGATGACACGTAGGTCTGCATGCAGAACCTCCCGTGATACACGTGCTTCCTCTTGCAAGGTAGCACGTGTAACACGGAGTTCCTCCTGCAAGGCCTGGCTGGACAACCGCTGCACCTCCCGGCAAGCATGTAGCTCAGCCGAGATGGTACGCTCAAGCTGTGCAAACCTCTCCTCTGCCCGCTCCCTCTGGGACATCAGAAGGACACCCAGAGTGGATCTGAGGGAAGCATACTCCTCCCTCAGGGCCTCCATGTGTGCCTCTGCGTGAGCAGCAATTGCTTCACGCAGAGACAACATTTCAGCCTGGCGTGCCCTGTCTGAGGCCGCCATGCCCAGCCTGAGTGAGCGGGCCGTGGTCCGTACCGCATGCTGCTGGAGAAGCACCTGCCTAGCAGGGGGGAGCACAGATCGGGCCACACGCTCCATGCTCTCAGCGATGTTCTCCATTGCTGCCCCCTGGCGTTCAGAATTGGCAGTCATGTCTTGCTCCCACTCAGTATACAGCGGTTGCGCGCGGCGACCGCGTTGCTGGGCTTGACCCCTGTGGGACCCAAGGACTGGGTGTCCTCGTTGTGTTGGCACCGCCCACGGCTGCACGACTACATGCCCCTGTCGACGTGATGTACCAGGCACATCAGTGACTGGTGTGGAGGGTGACCCTGCGTCCCGATCCCCCACGGCGGAGGTTCCAAGACTGTCTGACCCCTCAGTGCAGGTGTCGCAGACAGAGGAGTGTCCACATCAGAATCACTCACCCCTGACATATGGACCTGATGCTCATCCAACTCGACATGGTCGTCAGAGTGTTCATCAGGGCTGGACTCATAGGCAGCCAGAGACAAGATGGACTGTAGCACTTGGGGGTTTTCGTGGCCTACCACCCCACGACCCCCACTTGTGCTGGGTTGATGTAGTGATAACAACCCTGTGCCTGGCATGACAACACCATCCTCTGGCTCCATTGCGTCATCACCTGAAAAATAGAGAGGAAAAAGGTCACTACACATGTTAGAAGCACACTACACACACACACACACCGACACCAAACACATCAGGCAGACATGTGACACACAAAATAGAACCTGGCATGCATGCTGGGTAAACTTGAAATTGCTTCTGTGATTAGACCTGTGGAAAGGTGGCAGTTTGCACTGAAGTGGGTCTATGCAGTGCAGCAAATATGTATGTTACTCACTTTCTACATGTACAAGGACTTCATGGTGTGTGTCAGAAAATGTGAAGGCATTGCAAGGTCAACTTCAGTCATCACGTGCAATGTGCATTCAATGGGTAGCATCTCTACAAGCAAACCACCCCTCCCCCCAAGTGCAAAAGCAGGGATGCCTAGCATGGTATCAAAAGGCTGACCATAGACCTGTGTATTGACAGACAGTGTTGACTAACATCAACAGCATCATGTGAGTCAAGTGACAACACAGCAAATGGTGATGGGACAGTAAGCAGGACACATGATGAAACCTCTGGAGTACACCCACGTGTGAAGAAGACACTACACCAGTTGGACAGAGTCATTGGCCATTAAACAGGCTGAGGCCTGTGACCCACACAGATTGTCAGACCCTAAACATGTGTGCAACGCAGTACTGAGCCACAGTTGACATGGGAAGGCAGATGAAATGCCATGGAATGTAGGTCATCCAGGACTTGTATTACAGTGATCATCCAGTCATGGACACATAGGGGCATGCGTGGAATGCACATGGAGCATGAATGGGCACTCATGTCCCTGTGGGGCATCTGACCTCTGCAAAGTCCAAGTGAGACACCCTGCATCAAGTACTAAGGATGTACCACAGAGCATATGTCTGGCAGATTGGCCGCTGGATGTTAGCATGTACACAGGAGGCATGAACAGGGAAGTACCCAACAGCAATATTGTAGCAGACCAGTGCTAAGGTGGAATTGGGGTGCAGAGCGGGGGGTTGAGGGGCAAGGGAGCATGCCTACATTGAGTACCCGCTTGCAGACAAAGGACACATGCACGTCAGTCATGCTATGCATAGTCCCTGGGCTGAGAGGAAGGACACCCCACGCTACATGCAGAAGTGCCAGTGAGCTGGAACATGGACCGGAGGGGCATACTTGTAACCAGCATGTGAGTAGGGTGCAATAGTGGTGATGCGGACAGTCCCCGTCTGCTCCACATGTCCACCATCCAGCAGAGTAGACATGCATCAGGGAAACATTGCATTACTTTCACATCAGAACCATGTACACGTGACATGTAGTGGCAGTCATGCACAACACATCACACAAGTAAAACACACACGTCCTCAACAAACGCGCATCAACACTCACTGGACTGGGCATCAAAGTCCGGCATCTCTCCCACTCCTTCGACCGATTCAGATGGTATGAACTCCGCAACGAGTGACTCATGCGAAGTGAGGTCTTCCTCCTCTGGTGCAGGCCCACTGCCAGTCACCAGAGTCAAGTTGTAATTTGAGGCACGATTAGCCTTAGCGCTGCGTTTGAGGTCATTCCAACGCTTTTTGCACTCTTGCGCCGTGCGCACCTCATGGCCGAATGCACTCACATGTTCTGCAACTTGCTTCCAGTGGGTATCACGGTGGGCAGCCGTAGTCTGACAATTAGCACCCACTAGCATGTCACGTCTGTGGTCCCGCACGTAGTCCAAGAGGAAGTCCAGTTCCTGTTTGCAGAAAGGCTTCTTCCTCGACGTGCCCGAGGTCGTACGTGTGTGTGTGGGGTCCCAGCCTGTGCTGCAGGTGCAACCTTCCTCCTCTTGGATTGTGGCGCAGACCCTGGCTGGCTAATGCCGCCCTGATCAGTATGGCCAGTGGGTTCGGTGGATTGAGCCAAGGGAGTGGCAGGTGGAGGGACGACCAAAGGCCTGACTTGTGTCAGTGGCAGCTGGGTGCCCTCTAATGGACCCTGCACAGCAACATCTGCTGTGGCAGGGTCATTGACCGCAACTGTCCTGGTTGGCAGACTCACAACCATGGTGTTGTTGGGTGCATCTGCCCCTGCACTTGCCAACACCCGGCTGTTCGGGGCAGCAGATGACATAACTGCCCCAGGGACACGTGTCTTGGTCAGGGCAGCCCTGCGTGCCCCTATGGTTTCCCTCCTGGCCTGTTGGAAATCTTCCAAGGGCTCTTCAAGTGCCAACGCAGCCTGCGCTGGCAGACCCTGTGCCTGGGTGGTGGTGTCCACAGCTGCACCTGCATCTACCACTACCCTTGGGCCCGTGGCGGTCGATGAAACGGACTGCCGGGTCACACGGGCACCAGTGCCAGATGCAGAAGCAGCATCTCCCAGAACCACAGGGGGTGGTGGCATGACTGCACCGACACATGGCAAAACATTGTGCTCAAGTGGCGCACCCCTGCCTCTTCCCCCTCTGTGGCCACCCTGGACACCCTGGAGTCCCCCTACTCCCTGGTCAACCCAGCCATGTCCCCGACCACGACCGCCACGAGGAGGACGCCCAGCTGAGGTGCCCCTCACCTTTGGTGGCCTCCCAACCATGGCACAGATGTAGTAGTGCCGGCACAGATGGAGTAGTGCCAATGGGAGGTGTACACCACAGTTGACCTGCGCAATTGGGTCGAAGGGGGTGGCATGCAAGATGTTAACAGCCCCCCTGCACCTGCAAGGCTGTATGTGACCCCGGTGATGTAGTGACGGGTCACGCAACGCTCAGGCACCCCAAAACTGCAGTAAAACCGTGCACGCAACCCTGCAGCCTACGTGCGTGGAATCAACCTCCCGTAGTACACGGTGGCACCCAGTAACACGAAAAACGCGTACGCGTGGGACACGCAGGCTACTATCACCTCGAAAACGGGTCCGATACACAGGGGCACCTGCAGTGGGAAAAATAGCATGCGCGACTCACCGTCTGACTAGCGCGATGCAGAAAAACACGCATAGCCAATACCCCCGCCAAAAGAAGAGATACGTCCTTGATAGCTGTGAAGTTTTGATGGCGCACGAAACAACACGAAGCAGGAACACACATCGGTCTCCACGAAAGGCACGTACAGCGAACTGCTGGCCCCGCTCACCTTTAACCCGTGCTGAGGGAAATGCCTGCGCGTGTCACGTCACTTAGGCACGTATGCCCTTTCCTCGGATTACACGCATTCACACGCGGACGTGTAGTTTTTTCACTCGCGCTGAACCGCTATGCCCACGTCAGGAGGGAAACGCCTGCACGCGTAACGTCACAGAAGCGCTTACGCTAAGGGCCTTTGGTCCAATGAAATCGCCTACGTGTGCTGATGCGCTTACGCGCTAAGGGCCTTTCCTTCAATTATATGCTGATGTGCAATTTTTTCACGTGCCAAATCACTCCGTATCAAGCTGGCCAGGCAACAACACACGGAAGACCACCCTCCTGCCCAGAAGGCTGAATTACTGCCCCCCAGAGCCCCAGAGCCCCGAGCACACTCCCACCTGCCATCTGTTGCTGCCTGCCTGCTGCCCACGTGCCCTGCTATTTGGTGCCGTCAGCCAGGGTTCCAGTTGCTGTGTCCACCCCTGCTGGAACAGAAGTCTCCCAACTGGGATACCATCGCTCCACAGCCCAGCCCCAGGACCCAGTTGCCCACCCACGCCTGCCTCGGGGGTCGCCATGTCGGGGCAAACACCATCTGAGACCACTGGCGACCCCCAGCCAGAGAGGCAGAGGGCCACCAGCTTCAGTGTGAAGGAAGTTGGTGTCCTGGTGGAGCATGTCCTGGGGCATTTTGATGCCCTCTTCGGAACATCACTCGCCAACAAGGAAGGACGGGAGAGGATCTGGGACGACGTAGTGGTTGCCATCAACGCGAAGGGGGTGGCAACCCGTTACATCAAGCACATCAAGAAGCGCTGGGAGGACATGAGGTCCAGGACCCTCTACAAGGCCCGGCGCCTCGCGGAGGGGGGACGGGTCAGCATGAGTGACATCCAGATGAGGGTCCTGGAACGCGTAGGCCCAGCGCTCCACGCCCAGATCCTGCAGAGGAAGAGCCGTCTGGAGTTGAGCGGTAAGTGGCCAAGCATTGGTTTGTGAGATAGGGCATGTTGCAGTGTGCTGGTAGTCTGATACTTGCCTGAATGTGTGACATAGGCCATGTATGGATGTGTGTGTGCAGGGACATCATGGTCATGCATGTGAGACCAGTAATGTGTGAACCACATGGTTGGTGCACGAGTTACAATGCAACATGGGTAGCTGTATGGCAAATGCACACATGAAAGCATGCCAGTGTCTGTTCTTGCACATGGTGGGGGTGTGAGGGATGGGTGCTGCTGTCATGTACATGTATGGTGCACATGTGTGTGTGTCTGAGAAGTGTGTGTGTGACTTAGGTACGCCATGGATTCATGACACATGTCTGTGATGATGTGTACATTCACTCATGCAGTGCGGTCACCGTTGTATGCACTGTGTCTATCCACTGTGTCTGTGGTGTGCAAGGCATGATGCATGACCCTCCGTTGATGTGTGTGCATGGGATCAGTGTAAGTTTGAAGGCAAGATTTTGGTTAATAGAGGCCCTTGTACATGGATGCTGATGTTGATTGCAGGCACCGTGCCTGTTCATGCATGTGTGTTGCGTGCATTCAACCATGTGTTGTGGAGGGACAGGATGGAAGTGACGTTAGACACTGCAACTCATGTGTTATTGCTTCCTGTCTAGGGGAATGTTGTACTGTACCCTGATGCTTGTGTTCTATGTCTCCCTCTATGCAGCGTCAAGTGAAGAAGAGGGCGGAGACGGCGCTGTGGAGCCAAGCGGCGGGGATGCCTCCACCGGCGGGGACGCCACTCTCCCCTCCCAGGACTTGCCATCATCCGGGAGCAAGGGGGCTACGGCTGTGGCGGAAGGGCCGGGTGAGCCCGCACAGGGGCTTGAAATGGCGGAAGACGGTACGGAGACATCCAGGTTGGTGGTCTCCACAGGAGGAGGAGGAGCCCGCTACTGAGCCGCACATGGGGCCCGGTGGGGGTAGTACCACTGGTGCAAGTGGTGCAGTCCAGGGCCAGGGTCAGTAGGCAGCACAGGTCACTGCGGAGGGGCCTGTGCATGTCCCGGTCCTTGACCCTGTGACTGCACCACCATGCACCAGCAGGGATGCCCAGTCCCAGGCCCGTCCGCAGGTAGGGGAGAGTGCCACGTCATCTGCCTCTCCACTACCTGCGGACGAAGGGTCCCATGAACGTACGGGCTCCGTCCTGATTGGTGACGCGTTGCGCACGCGTGACATTCGTGATGACGTGCATTCTTCCTGGGCGGAGAACACACGCCATCACGAACAGCAGCGTAGCGATGTGGCACTGTTGGGAGGTGCCCTGGTCGGTGGGTTCCTACATGTGCCGCGCACTCTGGTGGACCTCTCCTCCTCTGTGGAGACTATGCGCCAGTCGTTCTCCCTGCCGTCTTCCGGCCCAGATTCCACCAGGGCCCCCTGTGGACCTGGCCCGACCAACACAGCCAGCTTGGCGGAGCTCACATCCCTGCCACAGTCGGGAATCGGCGGTCCAGCAGGGGTGGACACCAGCTGATGGAGGATGTGCAGGCATCATCGGACAGGGCACATGGACAGCAGCAGCAGTAGCAGCAGGAGCAGGCTGTAGGTGGGAGCAATGATGGCTCAGGGCCATCAACATCGGAGGGGCAGGCATCGGCCAGAGGGCAGGAGGACCCAGGAATGGGAGTGTCTTCCGAGTGGCAGCGGTTGGGCCAGCGGATAGATGCGGAGCGGCGGCGGGCGGAAGAGGCGCGGCTCAGCATGGTCAGGGCGGAGTTCTCCGTGCGTCGGGCGTTGAGACGGGCAGAGTGCCTCGAGGCAACTCGCAGGGAGTTGGAACAGGCCATGAGTGCCTCCCTATATGGTGGCTTTATGTGAAGCCGGCATCTTTACTTACAATCATCAACCCGTAGCAATGATTTTACCAAAGTGAACAGTGAAACTAAAAACATGAAAATGTCGTTGCACGCAAACACAGCATTGGCTACACAACTCAAAGACTCGCCATAAAAGAAGTCCAGAAAACGTGATGAATGGGAGATCTGTAATTTTGTTATAAATGGAATAGGATTACAAATAGAAATAGTGTTTTTGTAGTAAAATGGTGTTGTGCAAACCCCTGAAGAATTCTCTGATCAATTTGTTTTAGTACAGGGTGAGAAGGAATGAAACATGTTGGGCAGAAAAGGTATGAATGTGAAGAGTATTGATTGTATGAATGAAGTTGGACACTGAACAATCACAATGACTGTAGCCTTTTTTTCTCCATGAAATGAGAATATTATGTTTAAAAAAAGACTAAGAGAATATCTATTTACGTGCATTACATAATCATATTCCACTTAATCATGTCAACTCAGTAAACAATTGAAGTATATTCATGTGTTACATTTTTTTTTCCAATCATTAATTCAATATTTTCTACTCACTGATTGCATAAAAAGAAATGTATTTGTGTAAGCGATTTTAGATTATATATCACAATGTTGGTTATCAACCTATGAAAATAATGATGGGGATGGCAAGCTAGCCAATGTGGGGCTAACCTAACACATTGTATGAGCACCCAAACACACTTTGAGTATAAATTGGTTTTGCAGAGAAGGAATTGTTTGGCGTGGTCGGTAGATTACATGATTGGTTGTAAAGTGCCAAAAACATGAGACCCCCTCTACTGACAATGAAAATGGCCGAAATAGCGGTTCTCTCAGAAGGTGCCCAGTTGTTCGCTGAGAGTGTCTTTATTTTGAGTACTTCTACAAACCACCTGGTGTGTCACCCTGAGTGTGTTTTGGTGTAATCCACAGATAGGTTACAAAGCCTGTCCCATGGCTGTTGCCCACTTGGGAGAGTCTCAATCATGTTTTAGCTCTCAGTTCCTTTCACAGAGGAGAATATACATTTGAATATCAGCCTGCCACTCACCACCCACAAGGACAGTCCAGCATGGGGAAGCTAGGCAATCACCTCTGACCAAGAGTGTCTTCAGTGATCCAGACATGTAATGCTGCTTGCTGGACATCCTCAATGGGATCTGCCTTACTTTCTAGGCAACTAAGAACAGAGGCGTCCACATCTGTGTTGTGTGAGAGATGCGTCTTCACTACCAAAACTGTCAGGCCCTCTGGTGTGTCTTTCTTGTGTGAGGTAGTGGCCCACTGGTGTTTCTGTTTAATAGCTCAAGATAGTATGTCTTTATAGCTTCAATGTTTTGTGCAGTTCCTGACAGTTTTCGCCTATGTCGGAATTTCTTGCATTGGATGAGGCACACCATGTTGGGCAAGTTGCCGTTGCAAGTCCCTTGAATCTGTATTGTTCAGTATTGTGGGGTTGTTGTAGCAGATTTAGCACAGATGTGCTGCCAAGTTTTGCATCGCCTCATATTCCATGGGTAGTTCCAGGTCTCATTTGTTCTTGATCCATTAGAAATGCACTTCTACTCAGGGACTGTGCTAGAGTTTTTGATTGCTTATATGTAATCAAAGGGTTTCATTAGTTATTTATATCTTCGTGCATGATGAATATTGGTTGTAGATCCTTAAACTTTTGTTCAAGTGTGTTAACACTGTGCGATAAGTGTCAACTAGGGTTACCTGTTCTGAAGTTCTGATTTCTCTGTATTGTAGGTGGTTTCCTCTTGGAATTCTCACTGCACCTTCAAACTTGCCATCAATCTGTCTTGGTGAGTGTCCCTTTTGCCGAAAGGTTGTGTGGGGTGTGGCGAATTGCCTGTCTCTTGTTCTCATGTTGGATAATATGCATTGGTGCATGATTCACTGTTTGTAAATGACAGAACTTTTTGTGTGTCTCAGATGAAAACTTGTCTTGTGCATCTACTTGTTCCTGTCTAGGAGTTTCTTGTTTACAGCTGTTTCCTGCTGGGCATTGCTTCCCACAGAGATGGTGGTCTCCAGAAAGTGTGTGCTTGTCTTGGAATAGTGCATGGTGAATTTAATCAGGTAGAGAATGCAATTGATTGATTCATGGAATTGGTGTGAGAATCTACACCTTCCATCAAAATGTATTGCAAGTATGTTAGTGGTTTCTGGGATGTTCTGTGAACTCTTCTTTGAGTTCTGCTACAAGCAGGTTGGCATATTAAGGTGCCATTTTTGTGCTCATGCCTGTTCCAGGGGTTTGTAGGAATTGGCAGCCATAAAAACAAAAGTTGTTGTGTGTGAGTATGAATCTCATGAGGTCTGGGCGTTTGTGCTGGTTTTGTTCTGGGGGAATCTCTGTCAAGCAAATATTGCATCTTCATTGGAAGTATGGAGAAGAGTGATTTGACATGCAACATAGCCAGGAGTGCATTAAGCGGGGGACACCTTATCTTTCAAATCTTCCTGGGGGAATGAGTTGTGTCCTGTATAAAGCTGTTTGTGTCCCTCACCACAGGTTTCAAGATACACTCAAAGCATCCAGATACCGCTTAGGTGAATCTATGTCAGAGATCAGGCAGCCTGGATTATCCAGGTTCTGAACACATCTTTGGCAGCAAGTATAATGTCCCAGTGGTTGGATTGTCTGTATGAGGCTTTGGATATGTTCACCAATATTGTTGGGCATGTACTTTATTATTTGTTTAAATACTTTTTAGTTTTCTAAAAGGGGGTAATCTCTAAGTACATTGCAGTAGGTTGTGTGAAGGAGTTGTCTGTATGCTTGTATTTTGTAATTCACTATATCCGGGACCACAACAACCCCACTATTGTCCGCTGATTTTAATATGATTTCCTTGTTTGTGTGGTGTGTTTGCATCACTCTTCTTTCTTTGTTTGTGATGTTCTGTATACATGCCAATGCTTGTTGTTTGTCAGATTGCACATGCTTTCTCAGGTAATCAATGTAAGTTTCGAATTTCAGGTTGTACCCATAAGGAGAGCCAGTGTGGATGTTTTTTGTGACATCATTATCATTGTCAGTTTACTGCTCCTTGTTCGGTCCATGGAAATGTTCTTTGAAATGTAAATGCCATGTGTAGTCTTCAATTTCTCTACAAGGTTGAATTTCGTCCTGTACCTCATTAGGGCAGAATATCAACCCTTTAGAGATTTTCAGCAATGCAGCTGCACCTGTAAAATGAATACACTTCAACACATGGTCGCTCTGCCTTACTTCGAGACATTTTTCCCTAGAACAGACATATGCAGCACAGTAAAATAAACACACTCTAAATATGCATTCTTTCAAGTTTTCTATGCCCCCATTTTAGAAAGTACTTTTCACATGCGTGGGAAAGAATACAAAAATGGACTGCGTTAACTATGCAAGCATCTCTTCAAACAGTGCACTATGCCTAACTTCTTTGTCTGCAAGTGAATGGTTCTGTTTTGTAGGTTTACATATTTTAGTTCGGATGATCAGAGCACTGCACTCCTCCCATGCCAGCCATGGTAAAATACTCGGAACATGTCTCTCCCCTCACTTTTGACAGTTACCATCTGGTTAATAAGGTCTTTGAGACTTCGAAAGCTAATGCATCTTTCATCGTGGCATAATATTTCCAGTAAGTCCAATAATAGGTATCAAAATTGTGTGGTTTAAATCTAAAAATCGAAATGTATGTTTATCAAAATTATCAATTGAATGTGAACTTTCTTTTGATTTAATCTTTCTGCATATTTCTAAAGGTCAGATTCCAATCGCTGATGTATAAGTAAAATGTATCTATATATTGTGACCAGTGTTTCAAACTATGTATGGTGACATGTTTGAGCACTATCTGTGCCATCTTCCCGGGAGAATATTTGCAGCTGGTAAGATGACTTGATCTTTCTCAAGGTTAATGGTTCTCAATTCTTCACCAGACAATGAGGCAACAGTGCTCTTCTACCTTGGAAAAATGAGTGTGGGTGAGCGCTCTTCTACCTTGGAAAAATGAGTGCGGATGAGCGCTCTCCTACCTTGGAAAAATTAGTGTGGGTGGGCGATCTGTGCTACTAAAGAGAGCAAGGGGTTGCAAGAAGGGATTGGGTTTAGGCGGGTTCAAATGTCTAGCGAACAGTCTTGTGATGCCCTCAGTGAAGCTATCATGTGCTCGATGTTACGAGTCTTGTCAAGAGGGCGATCAACCGAAGGGGCAAGTCAGGTCAGGTGGGAAGGGTGTTGAGGATCGCTGGCAGTGACATTTGAAGGTTCTGCGGTGCAAGTAATTAAATGCTGTAGTAAATATCATATGCTCTTCTTACTGAAGCTGGTCCTCGATTATATATTACAAATATATTGACCCCAGCCTCCCAGGCCCCTTTTACACCATCCGCCTTAGGAGGTATACATTGTTCCATCAGAGGTTCAAATGGTGTTGCTGGGTGCACATTACATAGTAATTCCTCCGCATACAGGACCACAAGGTGTGGGGTTAGCCATACAGGGTGCAAGCATTTTTGTAGGCCATTTGGTCTGGCATCTGACCTTTCAACCACTCAATGGTGTTGTTCTGTGGGAATGCCTTCTGCAATGTGCCACACTGGCAAAGGTGTTGGAGCTAACGAAAAGAAGCATGCAGCATGTTAATGCCATGGGCCCTTTTGCAATAGGAAGAACACAGCAGATAATACTGTATCCCCATACAGTATCAAACACTTCCATCCCCTTACAATGGCAGTAGAAAGGTAAATGCAATAGTGTATAGTTGGTTACAATTGGGAAAGAGACACATCATACATTAGAGTTAAGAGCAGCAACGTACCTGGGGCGGAGAAAAGAACCTCACATTTTCCTCTAGTTGCTGAGAGCATCTCTAAGACTTTATGGTAAGGCCTGTATTGATGTAGGATCATCAAATCATGTAACAAAAATAGAATCACAAGAATCTAGGAGGGTTGCCCTTATGATCAGATTAAATCTTCTCCTGGTGAGATCCAGAACCAGCTGGAAGGGTATTGACAGGCAGTATTACTTGCGGGATGGGTAAGGATGAGGACCTTTTACATGTTTGATTCATCTGTAAATTTTATACTGATTTCAGAAGATGGCTCAAGCCACATTTCCTTAAGAATAACTTTAGATGTTGCGCTGATGCTATGCTTTTTATTATGCACTCCATGATGAGGATTTCATGTATGATATTTCAACATTTGTTAAAGAGGCATTTGGGGGAGGTTTTAGGGTTTCGTGAACCTGTGGCTCATTTATAATGTATTTACCCAGAGGTCATTTTCATGCACTTTATGGTTGAGGAGTTTATGTATGTAGTTTGAACTTTTGTAAAAGAGGCATTTGCAAGAAGATTTTAGGATATTTGGAAGCTGTGGTCTTTTATAATGTATTCACTATTTAGGTTGGGATGTTATTTTATGTTGTTAACAGTGCATACTGTGATGATCCTTCAGATGGCGTCACTTCTCCCCAGGGGAGAACCCCTCTCCATGAGGCTAGGGAAGTGAGGCAGCTAACCAATAGTCCCCCTAGGGGTGGTAATATGCAGAATGATCTCATGGAGAGGGACTCCCTTCTGGGTATAAGAACGCGATTGGGAGGCACAGCCAATTTAAACCCCACACCCGGTAGGCTGACGGTAGGACCTGGACCTTATAGGTCTAAGCTCATGACTAAGGCAATGTATTACTGTGAGACATCGAGTCACCCTGATGGTTTAGGTACTGAGATGAAGAAGCTCTCGAGAACGCTACAAGCAACCAGGAACAATACCAGCTCATCTGTAGTGAATGAATCGGACGGTACATCAGGGTGGGCCCTACTGTATCAGGACATCAGAAACAAAGTCAGAAGAGTACAGAAAGCGTACGGAGGAGAGTATGAGAGAGAGTGAGAAATACCAAAGGGGAAGAGCGAGAACAAGTCGAGTTTGGAGAGACCGATTCTTGGATGAGAATGGAGATTGAGGAGAAGACCAAGGTCGAGAGACTGAACGAGAAGGGTTTGCCAATCGAGGCCAAGCATATCGCAGAAGGAAGATCAGGGTGTCCCGAGAGAGGGGAGTGGAGGGTGTGGTTCAGGAGAACGCACAAAGACATCCAGCAGGCCACTCCCGTGTTGGGTGAAGTAAAAGCAGAGAATGGACTACGCGTTTTGCACAAAGACAGAGCGCCAAACCCTAACAAAATAACACTTGGTGGCCGGCAGGTGAAAATAAGACCACAACCAAGGACGAGTGGCCTTTCCCCCGGTAGATGAATTCCCCCAACAAGAGGAAAGTGTCTACTCGGAGGGCCAACAGAGGGCCCAACAGAAAGACAAAGTGTGTCCAGCGGTGGTGTGACCCGTAGTGGGTGAACCATCGGGTCCGATAACTATGCTGAGACAGCTCCCCCAGCCTTGCCACAGAGAAGGGAGAATGAGCCGGGAAAAACTACAGAGTGCTGGTGGTGCCCAGGCCTGTATGAGAAGGCTGTCAAAGCCACTATCATTATCAGAGGAATGAGCAGGGTGAGACCTTGAGAATTTTCGCCAACAATAGAGAAGGCTGACAGCATCATCCGACATCCTACCGACCCAGTGACGCATACTGACCCCAATACAGGTAACAGGAGTTAACGAAAGTCCAGGGGTGAGCGGACAAGATGTTTGAGAAACTCTTTAGACATTTAATGAAACTTAAGACAACAAGGGAGAACAGTGAATAGCATGAACTGAGAGCACCTACCTTAGCAGTTGAGAAGACACATAGTCGGAGAATCCAAGACACCAACTCCCTGAAACGCCATATTAGGGGGTATTTTATTGCCCATGGAAAGTACAACCAAGGTACCCAAAAGAGTCAGAGGCCCGAGGATAGTTTATGCTCTTCTTCTCTATTAAACCATTGAATAGCTGGGCAGAAAACCCTGTTAAAGGAGAAAATTACTGTACACACCCCAGAAGAGTCTAAGGCTGGACCAGCAAGCCAAACCAATCATCTTCTGCTGTCAGGAACACCACGTCCTGCCAAGAGTCCCATCCTTGCAGCCCACGCCTTAAACTTGCCTTCCTCAAAATACGAAGAAAACCTTATTGTTGTTATTTTGGGCGCCGAGTACATGGGCGCTCTGGGGCTCGGGCACCTCCCCCCCCACACCCTCCGAATGGCAATGTTCGTCAAACTCCCTATACTTATAATGGGCCACGTTTGTATTCCCACCCCACCCCACCCCCCCCCCCCCAGCCCCTGATTCACGTGGGAAAACCAAAAGTCTACACTCTTGCCTGCAGATTGAGGGAACACTCAGACACCGGGCTGAATTACAGTGCTAATGGTTTCTTCGTGGGGTTGTGATTGTCATGTCATGTTTACAGTTAAAAACGTGGCCATCACCTCTCAAGGACAAACCATTAGCACAGAATTACGACAGGTGTTACAGCGTTTACGGCCATTCACCAATTGCTTAAATAACAATGGGGGAGGCCCAAAGGTGAATGATAATGTTACATCATTGCTGCCCTGTGTGGAAGTGTCCCTAGCAAATTCACTTTTCCCACTCATCCCCTTACTGGCTCCCTTAGTGTCACGCATCTGAGCCTCTCCAGTCCTCTGCTGCTCCTCCTGTGCTGCTCCTTCCCACTGTGACATATTCCCTTCTTCTTGTTCATCGGAGCGGCTCCACAAGTTGGGCCCACTGGCCCCGCTCATTACCCCGCCCACATTACATTGTCCTTCTTGCTTCGACCGACTTGCCCGACATAGAACGTATCATTTTTCCTTTCGTTAAAACATTTGTTTTGCAAAGGAACACTCTTCTCTTTTGATGAAGAATGGCTTTGTCAGTATGAAGTCAGTTGAGATTGCCAGCATGGTTTTAATTATGTCCCCTGGGGGCCACAGTTGCAACCCCTGGGACTCCCTTCCGACCCCAAATTTAAAAAGAAAAAAAGAATTGAAAAAAATTGCATTTTCTTTGCCACGCTAAAAATACGGGTGTTCCTGGTGTAGCGCCGCCACCCTGAGGTGCGGGGGACCTGCCACACCAGGTCTGGTAGGTCCCCGGCCCAGTCCACATCCATCAGGGTGAAGGCTGGGCCGGGGAGGCACTCAGTAGGGGTTGGAGCTGACCGTGACATGTGGCACATGTCACATTCTGCTCCAACCCCGTCTCACTCAGCTTCCTTGCAGCTCACATACACGAACCAGGAAGCTCTTGCAGCTTCCTAGTTCCTGTTTGTGATCAGCACGGAGGAGCCGAGGGGGCCTGGAAGCTGCAAGAAAAAGGTAAGAAGGCTTTTATTTGTAATATGATGTGCGTTTTGCATGTGTGGTGCGTGTCAGATGTATGTATGTGAATGGTAGGGAATGAGAAGTGCTGTGATGTGTGTTTTTGAATGTTCTGGATGGGTGGGTGCCTGTGTAGAGAATACAATGAGTGGATGTAAGAGAACGTGTGAGGGACTGGTGGGTGAATGAGAAGCGATGTGATGTGTGTTTTTGAATGTTCTGGGTGGGTGGGCGGATGTGTGTGTGCCTTTGTAGAGAATGCAATGAGTGGATGTAAGAGAAGGTGTGAGTGACTGGTGGGTGAATACGTGATGTGATGTGTGTTTTTGAATGTTCTGGGTGGGTGGGTGCCTTTGTAGAGAATGCAATGAGTGGATGTAAGAGAAGGTGTGAATGACTGGTGGGTGAATGAGAAGTGATGTGATGTGTGTTTTTGAATGTTCTGGGTAGGTGGATGTGTGCATGTGTAGAGAATGCAATGGGTAGATGTAAGAGAAGTTGTGAGTGACTGATGGGTGAATGAGAAGTGATGTGTGTTTTGTAATGTTATGGGTGGGTGGGTGGGTGGGTGTGTGCTTGTGTAAAGAATGCAATGAGTGGATGAATAGAAGGTGCGAGTGACTGGTGGGTGAATGATAAGTGATGTGATGTGTATTTTTGAATGTTCTGGGTGGGTGGGTGTGTGCCTGTGTAGAGAATGCAATGAGTGGATGTAAGAGAATGGGCCTCATTACGAGGTTAGAGGTAAGGGGTTACCGGCACCGGTAAGGATGTCGGTGCCTGTTAACCCCTTACCTCCATATTCCGAGGTCCCTTAGCGGGTCCCACTAAGGCCGGCTGGTTTTACCAGCCGCCCTTAGCGGGAGCCGCTAAGGGACCATGGAGCTAATAACGGGCCCGCAATTTGCAGGCCCGTTATTAGCTCCTTCCCCATTCCCATTGAGCCCTTTCGGGCTCAAATGGGAATGGGGAATGGTTTTCAGAATGGGGATTTACTGGGTCCTCCAAGGTTGGAATGACCCGGTAAGTCCCTATTCCGACAACCCGGACCCGGAATGCAGTAAAGGGGTAGTCATGGTGCTAATAACACCATGGCTACCCCCTACCTTGTAATGAGGCCCAATGTGTGTGTGAGTGACTGGTGGGTGAATGAGTATGAATGTGATGGCGTGTTTTTGAATGTTCTGGCTGGGTGGGTGTGTGCCTGTGTAGAAAATGCCATGCGCGCATGTAAGAGAAGATGTGAGTGAGTGACTGGGGGGTGAATGAGCATACATGTGGTAGTGTGTGTTTGAATGTTCTCGGTGGGGTTTGTTGTGTGCCTGTGTGGTGAATACAGTGTGATTGAGCGCAAGAGGAGATGTATGGGTGAGTGACCGAGGGGTGAAAGGGGATGCATGTGTGTGTGTGTAAGGCCCTGGGAGACTGGGGATCACTCGAGCCTTTTTGCCACATCCTTTTAAGACTTTGCATTTTTTACTGGTATTTTTGGGCAAAGGAAAGTTCATGTCTGCCATTCCCTGGCTAGACTGGCATTTTGGTGCAGTCAGTCTAGTCATTGCTTACTTTAGCATGACATTTATTACTCTGCATCTTTAAAAAAGCAAGCAAGAGAAGTAGTGTTACCTCACTAGACTGATGTTTTGGCATACCGGGCTGTACACTCTTCACTGTAGCATGATTCTTTATTAACTGAACATCTATGATCAATCGAGCAAGATAAGTGTTCTTATGGGTATATTGGCACCAGTCTGGACAGGTTTTCCTATTCTGACATGTCACTTTTAATAGCCAAACCAACAGGAGTATGTACTTACATAGGAGTACTGGCATATATTGGCAGAGCCAGTTGTGTGCCCAATGCCTGTAATGATAATATAGAAAGAAATCTTGAAGCGAACATAAATATGGTCTTAAATGGGAATACTAGCATTTGTTAGTGGAGCCAGCACGGAAATGTATGGGCATTATAATGCATTGGGAAATGCCCTGCACACTTTTGGTGACTTGCATCTATTGTACCTTTTTTCATGAATTACCCTACACCCTACAAAACCGATTGTTGGCCATTTACCCACATTATTGGCCTTTTACCCACATTTTCCCAGAATGTGTGCTTTGTAATAGACCATTTTAACCCATTATTCAAAACATTTACTCTGGGGTAGTCGCAATCACTTGTGGCAAATATTTACACCCTCCAAAAAAACAACTCACCAGCCACCAGTGGTGGCTGGTATATTTGTGGACAAGGCACCACCCCCTTCCCTCTATGTTACGTTAAAGATTTCAGATTTGATCGAAAAACATATTTACTTCTTCCACTTGCAGTAGTGCATGCCCCTACAAAATCATAATCATCATGGCCATTCCACACACGTGGTGGTCCGGACCGGCCTGGGTTGTGGCATGCCCTGTGCATTTTAAAGGAGCTTGGGGGGGGGGTGGGCCCACAGCATGCTCGCAGGGGAGCTGCCAAATTCTTTGCTACGCCATTGGGCACCACAGGGTCTGACAAAGGGGTAGTGTGCAGTATATGCCTTGAAGTCTGCCAGTGAGTCCCCGTGTGAGAAGAAACTTGTGGGCGTTTTCAGTTTTAAATAACTGTGTGGTGCTATGAATTTATGTGTGCAGTAATGGTATTACTTTAAATGGTGTTTTTTTATATAGCGGAAGATGTACATTTAAGAACAGATGACATTATAAAAAAACAAATTGGGAGGTGTTTCAAAAGGAATGTAGGAAAAGCGCCACAAAAAACTTGGAACATAAGAACATAAGCGAATTATGCGGTAAAACAATCAGGGCTGGAAAAGGAGTAGTACAGAAAATCATACCCATAACAGAAAATTATGAAAACAATATGCCACTGCCTTGGTAGAATGAAATATGTACAACAGAAATCAGAAAAAGTAAAAAGAAGCTACTAAAGTTTAAGGAACACTTTAAAAGAGGAGGACTTACTAAGTTATAAAAAAGGAAAGTGCAAAATTGTAAAGAGATAAGAACCAGTAAAAGATAATATTGTTGAACATACTGTAAACAATTAAAAGGAAACGCAACAGCGAAAAAAGTATGGGACAGATTCAGATGAATTAATGGAAAATGGAAAAAAAGAATACAAATACTGACATAACATAATAATGAGGGAATGGTTTATGATTTAAAAGGTAATTCAGAATTACCAGAGAAATATTTCCAAACTATAAACAGTGCAGAAAACTATATGATAAAAATGAGGGAGAACATGGAGGAATTTCAAAATACAACAGGAAGAAATCATGACAGACTCAGCGAGTACAGAAGTGAGATCAAAATACCTTTTGCAATGGAGGAATTGGATGATTATATATCTAGGGGAAAGAATACAAGTCCACAGGTGAGTGGGCTTTGGCAATGTTCCTTTACGATGTTACCAGAAACCTGTAAAGTAGTCTTGCTACAACTGAATTATCAGATATGCACATTTGTAACTTTACTTCCAGAGGGGGCGGGAAGAGTGATAATGGCTCATCAGATAGGCCCAAAGTCTTGACTGCAGGCACTTCCAACATAATGGAGAGAATGATATGCAATCAATTACCGTTTTATGCAGCATCTGGAGGATATCCAAACAAGGTGCAGAGAGGATTTAGGCAAAATAGATCAACTGTGGATCAAGTAATATTGGTCACTGCAGATATTGAGAAAGGCCTACATGATAACGTAATGATAGGAGCACTGCTCGTAGACATTGAATAGGCATATGAAATGGCACTAGGGGATGGCCTACTATACACACTACATAGCATGAACGTGGGAGGGAAAATATTTAGGTGGATACAGAAGTTTCTCAACAACAGGAGATTGAAAATCCATGAACTGCTAGAACAAGGGAAAAACGGACACCCATGCGGCTGCATAATAAGCGCTTTGTTGAACATTATGATTAATACCCTCATAAACAGGACAGGTGGAAGTCCTTGCAAGACAGGATTAATTGCAGATGGTGGCAACATGCAGTATAGAAGTAAGAAAATACAAATCATCTGGAAAGAGAAGTAAGCTAAAGAAGTAGAAAGTTGGTTAAACAAGTGGGGGAATCATGTATTCAGTAAGTAAAACTGAAGAAGTGATATTCACAAGGAGAAAGAAAATAGGCCAACTAAACTTGAGGATTGAGTGCCAACCAATCAGAATGATACAGTCATTCAAGTACTTAGGAATACTACTGGATACATGGATACAAAAAACAGACGGGGAACCAAGTGTGTGCTATAGAGCACAGATGCAACACCAGACTACATGTAGTCCTCTAGAGGTCTCTAATTGAGGAGATGACAGACATAGCCTATAGACATTGTACCAATGGCTCATAAGAAGTACAACAGATCATAGTAGCCAGATAGCAGTGGTGTTCAAAATATCGCAAATGCAACAACTACAAATACAAGAGAGGAGGGTATCCTGAGGGCTTTGAAATACCCCTACCAGAACACTGAATAAGTGGCAGGTATAAAGATGCCCACCAGCCTGCGAGCTTGCAATGGCAGGTTCTCGGGTAACTCCCAGGCTAGCAAGACTTTCCACTCTGCAACCCGCTCCAGGTTAATATATGATGTCCTGCTGAATTTAGAGGTTTGGTCATCCCTTATTGACTTTAAGGTCCCAACTCGACTTGAGAGCGACCATAACCCATTAATTCTAATAGTGGCAGAAATGCTGGTGGGGTTTTTGGCGGAAAGGGGAGTCAAACCTGCAGTTGGTCTAATTATCAGCAGACATGCTAGGCGTGAAATAAAGTGGGCAAAAATGTATGTGGATGCTGCCTTCCAGACATCTATAATTCTATCTGGCCAATCCTTGTGAATTATTTGGTATCCATGAATAACAAAGGGATGCCTTTATTGAAACCCACAATGATTTGATGAGTAAATTGGAAGGGATCTTTACCAAGCCTTGCAACTCAATCCTTCCGCAGAAACCTGTGGTACGATGGTGATTGCCGTAGGGCAAAGAGTATCTCTATAAGGCAGGCCAGATTGTTGACCGTTGAGGGGACCGCACCACTGCGAGCTGCCAGGAAAAATTATGATTAGGTCACCAAAGTGAAAAAATCTGAGAACCACGAGGAGCTATGGGGGATATTGCTTAAGGCAATAACAAATGACAACATGAAGGGGTTCTGGGAGATAATGAGCAAGGGACGACCAATGTAACAGAATCAAATCCAGGGAGCCATTACAGAAGACATCTGGGAAAAGCACTTTGAGAGCCTATATAAGGTTAACCGAGCATGTGAGGTAGGTGACCTAAATATGTTTGCAGCGGGGCAAAATGACTCCCCCTGATCCTTGGGGAAGGGGAAGTCACATTGGCCCTGGAGAGCCAGACAAACGGAAAGGCACTGGGCCTGGACATGACTCCAGTTGATTTCTTTGCTAATGAAACATTGGTGTGGGTGCCATATTTAACTAGACACTTCAATGTAGTTTTGTCCTTGAGTAGAGCCCCCGCATCCTGGACCCAGGTTGCTATACTATCCATCTTCAAGTAGGAAGATAGGCCTCCGATTGGCAGAATGGTTTCTATCTCCCTTCTTGATGCGGGGCAACGTTTTTGCTAAAGCTATTTTGAGGCACCTTGAGGCTTGTCTGGAGGGTAAAGGAGCCTTGAGTCACTTATAGGCGGGCTTAGAGACGGGCACTAGCACAGTGGACCAGTGCCTGATGTTACACCTGATCTGTGATAAATGTGTTGCCTTGAAATAAATGCCCATCTATGCCGTCTTTCTAGATTTAAAGATGGCTTTCAATAAGTTCTGAGAAAGAGGCTATGGACGATTGTGATAGAATTGGGCATCTCCTTCTCTCATCCCCGATTGTCTGTCTGCAATCCAAGAATGGTGTGCCGCCAATGATCTCTGCCTAAATGCCAGCAAGACTGAGATCCTCCTTATCGGCGCACCTACACTTCCCTTTCTCTACACTCTCCGGCCGGCCTCCCTTGGCCCTCTTCCTGCTCCCTCCTGTCAGGCTAAGAACCTCAGGCTCATCTTCGACACCACTCTCTCCTTCTCTCCTCACATCTCTGATGACTCCAAGAAGTCAAACTACCAACTTCACCTCCTCAGAGGTATTCTTCCCTTCCTGTCCTTCCCCCAGAAGCTCACTGTCGCTAGAGCTCTGGTCCTCTTTCGGCTTGACTACTGTAACAGCCTTTCTTTACAATATGCCTGCCTCTACTCTCTGTCCTCTCCAACTCATCTAGGACAGGGCTGCGTAAGTTGTCCTTGACCTCAAGCCCAGGGATCTTACCTCTCCAGCACTGAATTCTCTCCATTGGCTCCCAGTGGCTGCAAGGATCAAATTCAAGACCCTTTGCATTGTCCACAAGGCCTTCTGGGGCCTAGGACTAAAATGTCTCCAGCTTTCTCTTCTGAAGTATCTCCCTACTGAAGCTCTTTGCTCTTCCACCTCCAACTCCTTGAGGGTCAATCGCTTTTCCAAGCAAAGAGCTGGAGGTAGATCTCTCTCTTTGGCTGGCGCCTCCCTCTGGAACAGCCTCCCTGCCTCTCTGAAACTTGAGCAGAACCATCTCAGGTTCCATAAGCTGCTCAAGACTTTCCTCTTTGCTTCTGCCTTCTCACTTCCTCTTCCCTGCTGATGTCCTGTCTGACACTGCACTGGTTACCTGGCTAACCTCTGAACCTCGGCACCGGGTCCTTGCGCTCCCACCTCCCAGTTGCACACCTGCACTGTCGCTTGGCAACCCGGCACTTGCACTGTATCTGTTACCCTATATTCCCCTTACCTGCACTTCCCATTTACCTGCTGTCTGCACTTAACCCTTGTATTGCCACCTGCTGGACGCAATTCCTTTTTCTTGTTGTGTTTGTGTTTTGTCGATCATATGTCCTGCCATTCTCTCCTTCCCCTAGCACTTTTCCCCCTTTTCCCCTCCCTGCACTTGCGCGATCTCAATGTCACTGGGCCTAGTAAGATGGTTGTCTTGTTCACCCTTGTTCCCTTTGCATGCCTTATCGCACCTTGAAAACTTGTGTATAGGCACGCTATGAATAAAATATCATATAATCTAAAGAGAGCTCCTGAATGCCATTTGGTCGCCACATGTGGGGAATGGTGATAGGAACCGTTGATGTGTTGATGGGGCAATGTCAGAAACAGTGAAAATCGAGATGGGGGTATGCCAGGGCTGTGTCCTGGCCCCCTACTGTTTTGTGTGTTTATAAACAGAGCAATCGCCAACCTCTTGAAAGCCTGCACAGATGCACCATTGTTGGCATCTGATAGAGTCCCAATTTTGATGTTTGCAGATGGCACAGTCCTACTTTCATTGACCCCTATGGGACTGCACAGCCAGCTGGACATTTTCCAAGCTTATGTCAGGTAAATGGCTTGACAATCAACATCCAGAAGAGTAAAGCCATGGTCCTTAGGAAATAGGGTAATAAAACAGCCTAGAATCAACCTTGCGCTGGAGGATGCTCCGATTGAACAGTTCCACACATATAATTACCTAGGTCAAAGAATACAACAGGGCAGTACCTGGAAGGAGCGGTCAGAAAAAGCCAGGCAGAGTCGAGCCAGGTACAATGGTGCCATAGCGGTGCCATAGCGAAATTCATTAGAGAACACGAAGTGGGATCCTAGAGGAATACAAGGCTCAGGTGCGGCAGGCAGCTCTCTGTGGCACCGAGTGGTGGGGCTGGACTAACAGCTCCCACTTGGCAGTTATAGAAAATACATTCCTGAAGGGCCTGCTGGGCCTATCCACTTCCGCACCGAACCTTGAGATCAGCCTTGAATTAGACTGACAGCCTATTGGAAAGCTTGCAGGGCAAAACCATTGTTCTACTGGATAAGGTTGTGGACCAATGGAAACCTACTTAAATATTGAAGGGCAGTGGAGGATATAATGGCCCAGGAAGGAGCCATGACTTTTAAAAGAATGAATTTCAAGTATTTGGGCTCACCGACTACTCGTCCGACTTGAATAATATTGGTGGCGATTCCACGGCTGGTGTCCAACATGACCTTATTTTTTATTTAAAATGATATAGTTTCATTACAAAACCTTTCATTTATGCTTTATCAACATGGTTTACAATCACTATAAAAAACAAAAAACAAAAAAACAAAGGAATTTGCATTTCAAGTACTTCCTCAAGTTAAAGTTGATGGACTAAAGCAGCAGAAATTAACTTTCATTCAATGAATGGCTGAGACTATAAGTTTCCAGTTATGCTGTTTCAAAAATGAGTAATGGTAATTATCAAGTTTTTATTGGCACCTGCCAAAATCTGGGCCCAAAGCTTGTGTGGTGTTCTAAGGGGCGCCTGATTCGTGAGATTTTCTCTAAATGGGTTTCTTTTTTCCATACGTTTGGGACACTCCATAATGATGTGGAATAGGGTTTCAACAGAGTCCTCTTGTTCGCAAAAGCAGCAAAATGCCATTGATTTCGGAGGTTGTGTAGAATTGGTGAGTGCTTTGTGTGTAGGTAAAAGATTCAGACGAAATCTGCGAAATCGATCTGATATTTCGTCTTTATGGCTACAAGGGAAATCAAAATCCGAACGATATTGTTGATTTCGAGCCATTTCCAAAGAAATTGGTCTTGAACCAGATTGAGGGGTAAGAAGACTACCTGGACTAAATGCATCCGAAGCAGATGAGATCCCTTTTTACTAAAGCTCGTCTGAGCATACTCCATCTGGCTGCCATAAGGTGTAGGTGGAATCGAAAAAGTTAGCCTGACCTGTCCTTTCTGCCCGGACACAATTGAAGATAAGGTCTACTTTGCATTGCTTTGCCCCAAATATAGTGATTTGAGAAAAGGATCTTTAAACCCCCTCTTCATCTCACGCTCAGTTAATACCACTGCTGAGGCCATAACATTGTGCCCAGCAGCTAAAGATCAACTTGCAACTTTTGCAATGGGGTGGTTTTTACTGAGGGTGTGGTGAAGAAGATCCAAATATGTGAAATAGTCCCCGGGTGCTATAGTGGGCTGTATTGTATTTATATCAACCATTTCTCTATTGACGATGAATACAAGGGCTGTGCTGATTAAAAACAAAGCTGTATCTCATCATATGAACTGGTATGGCATATGGATCCTTTATTGTATCCCGTAATATAGAATGCACCTTATGTACATTTGCACTCTATAGGTTCTACCAAGGATTATTGTCTGTTTCAAGCAGAGTGATACAATCTATTGGGTGATATTTATATGAAGTTTGTTTAAGTATTGTAGTACATTCCTGTGACTTTTTAATTTTACAATGATTTTAATACTGTGTTTTGATGCATTTTGTATGTGTTGGGTTTTATGGTAATTTACCGAAATAAAGCACGTACGCACGAACGAACGAACGAACGAACGAACGAACGAACGAACGAACGAACGAACGAACGAACTCAAAATCCCACTGGTTGCTACAACTACTTGTGGGAGATATGCCAGTGGATATTAAGCAGACAATGCCAAACGTTTGATTCTTCTGTAAAACCACCATATTGAAAGAAGCCCATGCAGTCAAAGAGAGCCCGACGGAAAACTATTCAGATATATACTATGGGGAGCAATGGAATCAGAAAATCTGTACATTCATATTCCATTTGAAACACACTATGGCACAATTAGCCTTACATAACATTAGATGAATAGAGAACATGATACTGGGAAACTGCCAATATGGGAGAATACAAGGCTAAATGTACGCCTACAGAGACCATAAGCAGGGAGGAGAAGACCAATTTGAAGGGGTGGATACAAATTAATCTTACAAGTCTGTGCAGATGATGCTAAAGAACCCAGAACGGGACCTTTAGGATTAGCATATGCACACCTCTGTTAAAAGTATTCAATATAGCAGATACCACCGATGGATACACCGCAGAATGTGTGGCCACAGTATCAGCAATGGGGAAAAAATAAAAATATAAAGTATTCTTTGAGTGCCTCTCAGTGGATACAAATTGGCAGAAGGGACAGGCAAGATATGATTTTAGATATTATACGATGTACTGACAAGTGCAGAGATAGAGGTAAATGTTTCAGGGGTGCTGAGCCGCTCAGGGATAGAGGGGAACGAGAAGGTGGATCAAGCAGAGAGAAGAAAGGATAGACGCGAGTCTAGCACACTGCGAAGGTGAGATGAAGACTGATCAGGAAGAGAATACCCAAGATACACTAGGAACAATGGGGAAAGGATAGAAGTGAGTCTAGCACGCTGTGATAGCGAGATGAAGACTGATCAGGAAGAGAATACCCAAGATACACTAGGAACAATGGGGAAAGGATAGAAGTGAGTCTGGTACGCTGTGATAGCGAGATGAAGACTGATCAGGAAGAGAATACCCAAGATACACTAGGAACAATGGGGAAAGGATAGACGTGAGTCTAGCACGTTGTGATAGCAACATGAAAACTTATCAGGAAGAGAATACCCAAGATACGCAGGAACAATGGGGAAAGGATAGGCGTGAGTCTGGCACACTGTGATAGCGAGATGAAGACACCTAGGAACAATGGGGAAAGAATAGACGAGAGTCTGGCACACTGTGAAAGCGAGATGAAGACTGATCAGGAAGAGAATACCCAAGATACGTAGGAACAATGGGGAAAGGATAGCCATGAGTCTGGCACACTGTGAAAGCCAGATGAATACTGATCTGGAAGAGAATACCCAAGATACGTAGGAACCATGGGGAAAGGATAGACGTGCGTCACGTACACTGTGATAGTGAGTTGAAGACTGATCAGGAAGATAATACATAGGAACAATGGAGAAAGGCTAGACGTGAGTCTGGCACACTGTGATAGCGAGATGAAGACTGATCAGCAAGAGAATACCCAAGATACGTAGGAACAATGGGGAAAGGATAGACGTGAGTCTAGCACACTGTGATAGCGATATGAAGACTGATCAGGAAGAGAATGCCCAAGATGCATAGGAACAATGAGAAAGGATAGGCATGAGTCTAGCACAATGTGAAAGCGAGATGAAGTCTGATCAGGAAGAGAATACCCAAGATATGCCAGAACAATGGGGAAAGGCTAGACATGAGTCTAGCACGTTGTGATAGCGAGAAGAAGACTGATCAAGAGGAGAATACCCAAGATACCTAAGAACAATGGGGACAGGACAGAAGTGAGTCTAGCAAACTGTGATAGCGACATGAAGACTGATCAGGAAGAGAATTCCCAAGATACGAAGGAACAATAGGGAAAGGAAAGACGCGAGTCGCGTACACTGTGATAGCGACATGAAGAATGATCAGCAAGAGAATACCCAAAATACGTAGGAACAATGGGGAAAGGATAGGCATGAGTCTGGCACACTGTGAAAGCGAGATGAAGAAGAGAATACCCAAGATACGTAGGAACAATGGGGAAAGGATAGGCATGAGTCTAGCACATTGCGATAGCGAGATGAAGAAGAGAATACCCAAGATACGTAGGAACAATGGGGAAAGGATAGGCGTGAGTCTAGCACATTGCGATAGCGAGATGAAGGAGAGAAAACCCAAGATACGTAGGAACAATGGGGAAAGGATAGGCGTGAGTCTAGCACATTGCGATAGCGAGATGAAGAAGAGAATACCCAAGATACGTAGGAACAATGGGGAAAGGATAGGCGTGAGTCTAGCACATTGCGATAGCGAGATGAAGGCTGATCAGCAAGAGAATACCCAAGATACGTAGGAACCATGGGGAAAGGATAGACGTGAGTCTAGCACATTGCGATAGCGAGATGAAGAAGAGAATACCCAAGATACGTAGGAACAATGGGGAAAGGATAGGCGTGAGTCTGCCACACTGTGAAAGCGAGATGAAGGCTGATCAGCAAGAGAATACCCAAGATACGTAGGAACCATGGGGAAAGGATAGACGTGAGTCTAGCACATTGCGATAGCGTGATGAAGAAGAGAATACCCAAGATACGTAGGAACAATGGGGAAAGGATAGGCGTGAGTCTAGCACATTGCGATAGCGAGATGAAGGCTGATCAGCAAGAGAATACCCAAGATACGTAGGAACCATGGGGAAAGGATAGACGTGAGTCTAGCACATTGCGATAGCGAGATGAAGAAGAGAATACCCAAGATACGTAGGAACAATGGGGAAAGGATAGGCGTGAGTCTGCCACACTGTGAAAGCGAGATGAAGGCTGATCAGCAAGAGAATACCCAAGATACGTAGGAACCATGGGGAAAGGATAGACGTGAGTCTAGCACATTGCGATAGCGAGATGAAGAAGAGAATACCCAAGATACGTAGGAACAATGGGGAAAGGATAGGTGTGAGTCTGCCACACTGTGAAAGCGAGATGAAGGCTGATCAGCAAGAGAATACCCAAGATACACTAGGAACAATGGGGAAAGGATAGGTGTGAGTCTAGCACATTGCGATAGCGTGATGAAGAAGAGAATACCCAAGATACGTAGGAACAATGGGGAAAGGATAGGTGCGAGTCTAGCACGCTGTGATAGCGAGATGAAGACTGATCAGCAAGAGAATACCCAAGATACGTAGGAACCATGGGGAAAGGATAGACGTGAGTCTAGCACATTGCGATAGCGAGATGAAGAAGAGAATACCCAAGATACGTAGGAACAATGGGGAAAGGATAGGTGTGAGTCTGCCACACTGTGAAAGCGAGATGAAGGCTGATCAGCAAGAGAATACCCAAGATACACTAGGAACAATGGGGAAAGGATAGGTGTGAGTCTAGCACATTGCGATAGCGTGATGAAGAAGAGAATACCCAAGATACGTAGGAACAATGGGGAAAGGATAGGTGCGAGTCTAGCACATTGCGATAGCGAGATGAAGACTGATCAGCAAGAGAATACCCAAGATACGTAGGAACCATGGGGAAAGGATAGACGTGAGTCTAGCACATTGCGATAGCGTGATGAAGAAGAGAATACCCAAGATACGTAGGAACAATGGGGAAAGGATAGGCGTGGGTCTAGCACATTGCGATAGCGAGATGAAGGCTGATCAGCAAGAGAATACCCAAGATACGTAGGAACCATGGGGAAAGGATAGACGTGAGTCTAGCACATTGCGATAGCGAGATGAAGAAGAGAATACCCAAGATACGTAGGAACAATGGGGAAAGGATAGGCGTGAGTCTGCCACACTGTGAAAGCGAGATGAAGGCTGATCAGCAAGAGAATACCCAAGATACGTAGGAACCATGGGGAAAGGATAGACGTGAGTCTAGCACATTGCGATAGCGAGATGAAGAAGAGAATACCCAAGATACGTAGGAACAATGGGGAAAGGATAGGTGTGAGTCTGCCACACTGTGAAAGCGAGATGAAGGCTGATCAGCAAGAGAATACCCAAGATACGTAGGAACCATGGGGAAAGGATAGGTGTGAGTCTAGCACATTGCGATAGCGTGATGAAGAAGAGAATACCCAAGATACGTAGGAACAATGGGGAAAGGATAGGTGCGAGTCTAGCACGCTGTGATAGCGAGATGAAGACTGATCAGCAAGAGAATACCCAAGATACGTAGGAACCATGGGGAAAGGATAGACGTGAGTCTAGCACATTGCGATAGCGAGATGAAGAAGAGAATACCCAAGATACGTAGGAACAATGGGGAAAGGATAGGTGTGAGTCTGCCACACTGTGAAAGCGAGATGAAGGCTGATCAGCAAGAGAATACCCAAGATACGTAGGAACCATGGGGAAAGGATAGACGTGAGTCTAGCACATTGCGATAGCGAGATGAAGAAGAGAATACCCAAGATACGTAGGAACAATGGGGAAAGGATAGGTGTGAGTCTGCCACACTGTGAAAGCGAGATGAAGGCTGATCAGCAAGAGAATACCCAAGATACGTAGGAACCATGGGGAAAGGATAGGTGTGAGTCTAGCACATTGCGATAGCGTGATGAAGAAGAGAATACCCAAGATACGTAGGAACAATGGGGAAAGGATAGGTGCGAGTCTAGCACGCTGTGATAGCGAGATGAAGACTGATCAGCAAGAGAATACCCAAGATACGTAGGAACCATGGGGAAAGGATAGACGTGAGTCTAGCACATTGCGATAGCGTGATGAAGAAGAGAATACCCAAGATACGTAGGAACAATGGGGAAAGGATAGGTGCGAGTCTAGCACATTGCGATAGCGTGATGAAGAAGAGAATACCCAAGATACGTAGGAACAATGGGGAAAGGATAGGTGCGAGTCTAGCACATTGCGATAGCGAGATGAAGACTGATCAGCAAGAGAATACCCAAGATACGTAGGAACCATGGGGAAAGGATCCCAAGGGAAAGAACTCTTTCCAATTACAATCAGGGATATGGGAGAAACCAGGGCTGAAGCAAAAGTTACATAGGAAGTAATACTGAATAGGTAATGTAAAGGGCTCCGGGGCTCAGCAGTAGGTTCAAACTAATCAGATGTCATGTGGGAGGGAAATGTTTATACTGTAGCAATAGTTGAATATTATCTCTTGGAATGAGAGCATTTCAGAACACAAAGAAAGATATTAATTCAAACACTAACAGAACTTGGGTGAAAAGTAAAAAGAGAAAGCAATTCTGGAATCGGTCCAGTAGACAAAAAAGGAAACGGTATCGAAGAACTCAATCGAAAGGGGCACACATCGTGTGACGGAAGGCGACAGTGCTCTGGGAGCATACTTGCACATGTGTCATGTGTGACGGAAGGCACACGGTGACAGTGCTCGCGCAGCATACTTGCACATGTGTCACGTGTGACGGAAGGCACACTGTGACAGTGCTCGCGCAGCATACTTGCACGTGTCATGTGTGACGGAAGGCACACGGTGACAGTGCTCGCGCAGCATACTTGCACATGTGTCACGTGTGACGGAAGGCACTCGATGGTAGCACACTTGCACATGCTCGGGAGCTTACTTGCACATGTGTCATGTGTGACGGAAGGCACACGGTGACAGTGCTCGCGCAGCATTCTTGCACATGTGTCACGTGTGACGGAAGGCACTCGATGAAAGTACTCGGGTAGCACACTTGCACATGCTCGGGAGCTTACTTGCACATGTGTCATGTGTGACGGAAGGCACTCGATGACAGTGCTCGGACAGCATACTTGCACATGTGTCATGTGTGACGGAAGGCACTCAATGAGAGCGCTTGCGCAGCATTCTTGACACATGCTCAGGGAGCATACTTGCACATCGTCATGTGTGACGGAAGGCACTCGATGACAGTGTTCGCCCAGCATACTTGCACAATTGCAGCCTCCTCAAGAGGGACAGTATTCAGGGGTTGATATGGTAAGTGAGCCGGCGACCAAAAGAGGTTCAGAAACCCGCCCCCCCCCCCCCCCCCCCCCCCCTCCGTAGATGCATGAATGTGCCTCCCACAGGGGCGTTTCCTCCGCTCATAAAGAAGAGGAGAGCGGAGGAAAAAAAGGAGCAGGGGATGGTCAGCATGGTGCAGGAAATCTGCGAGGTGGGGGGCAGGAGGCAAATTCTGCAAAGGCAGTACGAGAGCTGGGGCCCGGCTGGCCCAGGGGGACGTGCCAGCCATGCAGATGGCAGACGATGTGCAGGGTCTGAGACTCAGCACCTCAGGGTGTGCGCAGGGGTGTCCCATGAGTCAAGTGGTCAAAGTGAAGGGGTGGGGGCGTCCTAGACACTGGAGCCAGTTCAGGGCCTAGGGAATGGCCACCGTTGGAGGGACCCCCATATTCCTTGTGTGTGCCCAGAGCACTCGGTTCAGGCCGAACCTTTGTGGTACAGGGGGCGGGTCCTCTGGGGCGTGGGTCATCTCACCTTGGGTGAAGGGGTCCCTGGCGGATTTCAGATATTTAGCTGGACTTATGGCCACCAATGCCTTGGACAACAACCTGAGGTCGGTGGATGATGCCCACCTCCCATTGCCCAGCAGGGTCTGGTACCCCGTGCATGCAGAGCGATGGCAGTCGGGGTACAACACCTTTTTTGGTGCAAAGACGACATGTGCAAAGACGACATGTGCTGCTGGCATGTGGGGGTTGGGGGGCAGTCAATGCTTCTGGCTGAGGTCATGGCAGCAGACTGACAAAAGTGCTGCCCGGCAAAGGCAGCGGACACCACCCCAGTGCCCTTCGCAGGTGGGGTGCACAAGCCAGGGCACACTCGGGCAAGAAGCACGGGGCGACTCGGGAAAGGTTCACAATGGTGCAGCTGTCGTGGCAGCTCGTAGCAAAGAGAAGGCAGTTCCGGCACCGGTCCGGCGGAAGTGCGGAACTGGTCTGGGGAAAAAGCTGAACCATACGGCCACTAAGCAGGCTATGGTGCATAGGTCAGGGGAGGGACTCCCCAGGTCAGGGCAGCCCTTTCCGGGGAGCATCCAAGCCGCAGATAAGAGGGGCGCATGTTGGGCTTCCGGGCAGCCTGCAAATTCCAATGGATCAGGCCAATATGAGCGCATGTGCGTTTTTGCTGCATTTTCCTCCTCAGAATTGTTTATGGGGTGCAGGCCCCCATAACTCCCTCTCATGCCCCCCACGCCTACCATCCTACTACCCCATAACTCAATTTATAATGCACCCTAACCCAGACAAACCCCTAAACAAAAGGCTTCAAAAAAATTCGGCAAAAAAGTGCTGTGAAACAGCCGAGATCAGATGGGCCTGGAAGTGGAACCAATTCAAACACGTATGTTCTATTCGAGAGCTCGGCGCTCCCAGAGGTCTCAAAAGGGCAAAGGAAAAAAACAGAAATTATATAGAATGGGGCAATGGGGGTGTACCAATGGGCAGATCTGAGGGTGGCACAGGAAGAGGGCGAGGCAAAGCCTGCTTACCCACGGCAGTTGCAGGTGACTCTATCGCTGCTTTTGCTGAATTCATATCCAAGCGTGAAAGATGGGCAAGTTCTGCTGGGTTTTGAATGTGGTTTTCGTATATACCTACTGGGGGGTTCTAATGCCAACAGCCTCCAGGAATCAGGGCTCATCTCCGAGGAACGCTAAGCTGGTTCGCAAAAAGTTGGCAAAGGAATTGGCATTGGGGAAGATGGCGGGTCCATTTCCGGTCCCACCGCCCCAGGGTTGTGTCTGTTCACTGTTAGCTGTAGTACCATCAAAGTAGAAGCAGCAATTTAGGCTCATTCAGAGCAGAGTCATGCATTTCTGGACAAGGCATTGGGGCAGTTGCAGGAATTGGGAAGAGGGGCATTGATGGCAAAGGCTGGCGTTGAGTCTGCTTTTTTCGGCTACTGCCGGCACATCCTGATGTGGACTAATTATTGGGTTTCCAAGCAGAAGGGCAGTACTACTTCAACAGATGCGTGCCAATGGGGTGCTCGGTAGCCTGTAGCTACTTTGAGCATTTCAGCACGTTCTTGGAATGGGCCACCAAATGCTCTTGTGTTTCTGCCAGGGTCCTACATTATTTGGATAATTTCCCATTTTTAGGACCAGCTGAATCTGGGGAATGTGTTCAATCCCTTGGAGCCTTCAGAGGATCACAGGAATTCTGGGTGTGCCCTTTGGTGGGAGATAAGACAGAAGGTCCCACAACTAGGATGACCTGTCTGGGAATCGGGATTGACTCTCAGGAAGGGATATGCGGTCTGCCGGTTGGCAATGTTCTGGCGTTTCAGGTGTCAGTTGAGCCGTGCCTGCCTGCCAGGAAGTGGGCCCTGGGTCAGTTGCAGATGCTCATCGAGCAGTTGAATTCTGCCTTGAAGATTATACAGATGAGGAGGCCATTGCTCTAATGCAAGGGAAAAGCACCACCAGACAAGACAGTCAAGGGAGGTGAAGGATGAATTAAGGATCCGGGCGGCATGCCTTGCTGACTTCAACGGATCATGGGTATGGCCTGCAGCAAACATTACAAACAGCACACTGGTGCTCTTCACCGATACAGTCGGGAGCATGAGCTGTGGGGCCATTCTGGGTTTGAAATGGTAAATGGTCCCCTGGCCGGAAGAGATTGCTGTGGAATGTTATGTTCCTCGGTCTTCAGAGTGGTGCCCTATGGCCTCTGGAAGGGCCAGACTTGTTTCATCGAGACGGTGTGCACCTGTCGGAACAAGGAGCGAGCTTGCAGGATTTGATGGCATTTATTAGCATGGCATGGGGCTGGTTCAGTGCCTCAGACCAGTAGGTCCAGCTCCCTGTGGCAGTTGGGGAGGACAGTTTGGATGGGGATTTGCCCCTATAGGGGCACTGGTGCCCAGATCAGGCGGTGAAGTTCTCATAATGGCACTCACCAGAAGGCTCTGGGCTGGTAGGGAACATGGGAGTCGGGGGAGAAGGATTAGTGGGCGATGCAGCCGGCAGGGCCAGTGAAGGACACCAACCACCAATGTTCATTTTTGGAAGGCATTTATTATATATCTTACATCACCAAAATGCGACAAGCCCATACATGAATTACATCATCAAACGGTTACGTCATCAATTACGTCATGAATTGCATCATCATTACATCATCAATTACATCATCATTATGTACTAGAGCACAGGGTAGTGTCCATGGGCATCACCCCCGATGCTCTGGTATGGGCCTGAGGGAAATATGTGACCCCCTAAACCGACCAGACACCCAGACCAGCTCCCCCTTTGCAAAGACCCGTGAGGACCACTCTATGAGCCCCTGTCCTGACACCTCACTGTTCCACGCCAAACCTAGGACTCTAACATAAATCAGCCATAAATCCCCCTTCCGGTGAGCCAAAAGGCTGAGCCTCTTACTCAATTCAATGTAATGTGTTCCAACCTCCTGTCACACGGCCACTGGTCTACTGGCCAGGGGCGCTCCCCACCCTTCCCAGAACAGAACTCATGCACGTCAATGGAGACCGAATGCAGCCCAACGCCCCGACCCACTGAACCCTGGACACCATCAGAACCACATCATCTCTTCCCTTATGCGCCCCCTTCTATGGGACGCCCCGTCAGAGAATCGTCCCATAGATATGTGGCCCTTAAAAACGAGCATACATATTCCCAAAAACCTGCACCCCTTCTACAGGCACCAGTGGTGGAATTCCTGGATGCATCTTTTGGATTCAGCTGACCCCCGCACTCTTCTTCAACCTGTTGTGCGGCACACAGATGTTACCCCCACTCACCACAGTACCCTAGTTTGCACTAATGGTAATTCTCCAGCCAGAAAGCCTGTGCTCATTCTCCTCATCGTCGGCTGTCATCTAGAGATACAAAACAGGACATGTTAAGCACATATCAAATGGTAAACCTGACAACACTACGACCGATCCAACCATGGCACTGGGAGCCCCAGCCCCTCTCCCCCAACACACCAGACAACTCCTGCCACTTAACATTACTGGCCCAGAATCGCTGAAAGGGGCCACTCTCACTCCCCATGGTCCTTCCCCACATAAAAACAGGAACCAAGTCCACCGTTGTCTGGCCCACCCAGGGTGTGTGTCCCATCGACCACCTTCCTGCATTAGGGAACACCCCTGTCCATCATATAGCCTCACTTGCCCCTAAAGCCAGACAAACTTTCCCCTATATCCAGACAAACTCATCCTTGGCACTATGCGCAGGTGAACGTAAACAGGTGACAGAGTGTAACAGTGTCGCCAGAAGGCCCCTTTCCCAGTCTTGGGCTTTCAATTAACAAACTAATGCATTTTGGGTATTGTAGTCACTGTTAACCTGAATACATCTGGTGGAAGCACTTCCTCCTATGATTTGTAAAGCGCTCCCTTGCTTCCCGAAGCCAGGTCTGCGCTCAATAAAGACCCTAACAACAATAATAATAATAATAATATAAGGGAAGTCCAGGGCTGGCAATGTAGTTTCCCAGTGGAATGATCTGGACTCCCCAGGGATAGGCACCGCCTCCGGTGTGCTGTGTAGTTGATTGATGGCAGGTGGCCCTGCTCCGTTCTCTGTAAACCACAGTACTGAGAACAAGATATATGTTTGAATTACTGCAAAATCATAAGCATAATCCATGCTACCTTTTGGAAAACAGAGTGATTTATTTCATAGCACCATTCATCAGTACTGTCCTTCGCCTCCGCTTTGGTCTGTTCAGCATGAGTTAGTTGCATACTTAGCAAGTGGTCCTGTCTTTCGAGACTCATCGATGGGTAAAGTGAAACTACATGTCCCATAATCCAAAGAGACTGGCTAAAATCCCAGGAGTGGCTTATAGTGATTCTCAATATTGCCTTGCACTTGCCACCAGCTGGTTGTACTTATTTATTTTTCTTATTTATTGTGTCTATTTATTTTCTGTTTATCCTATGTACTGCACACCCCTCCTTCCCCCTCGCACTTTTCCCCTTCCTCCTTCACCTGCACTAATGCGATCTCAATGTCACCTGGCCTAGTAAGATCGTTGTCTCCGTCTTCCCTCTGTTCCCCTCCCGTGCCTCGTCGCGCCATGAAAAATGTGTACAAAAAGGGGGGTTGTCCTGACTGGAGAAGTCTAAGCTGGCTGCAGTTTATTCATTGCAGTGTGAATTTAAAGACAATCCGCTATCTAAGGGTGTCACAATTTATATAGTTACCAAAGATAGCAGTACATGAAAAGAACGGTAATAAACCACTTGTGCTCAATCATTGGTTTGTAAAGGACCAGCTTTTATTAAGTGGCTGTCCTTATTTCTTTAAACATTTTGTGAAAGAATTGTAAATATATATCAGGGTGCACATATTTCACCCAAATGACACAACAAAATACAAACAGGTATTGGTGCAAAGTATGAAACAATTTTATTGTTTTTCTATTTGTAGAATGATTCTACCCAACAGGATTTATAACAGGTTTTACCCAATGCAACGTGTAACTGGTGTAACCACAATAATCCTAAAAAGATGTAAAGACCTTGGATGGGTCTATCATAGCCAGGCTAAAGGGTGACTAAAAAGTAGTTGATCGACGTCACTGAAGTAAATCTCGACTAAGATTTTAGGGGGGATCCTATCACACTGCTAGGGTGAAGGAGTCCCCGGACGTTTCGGCTTTTGGTGGGTCACAGCCTTCTTCATGGAGCCAAGGAGTGGAGTTCCCTGTAGAAAGTTTAAGGGAAGCTGTATTACTAAAGTGGATTATCAAAAAAAGGGAAGTAGAAGACGCACAGTGGTTTAAAAAGCATGTACATATACATGTCATTGTCACAAGGATACAAGACCCTTTAATTAAAACTCAAAGAAACATGTCTAGTTAGCTTACATTGGTAAACAGAGAATAGCCTCACATCGGCCAAGGTACTGGATGGAGGCCCAAGGCTAGGAAGATATAGGATGAGATGTTCCTCTATAAATAACATAGACTTGTGCTACAATATGCTGGATAGAGGAGAAGCAGAGCACTGAAAATGGCTTTAGTGTGACATAAAATACACAGTGTGCTCAACATATCCCCCTCCACTGCCCAATGATATAGCTATGAAGTAAGTAAGTATTGGAGGTGTATAGTACCTTTAGATGGTGCTGCAAAATAGCCCCATTGTGGTTTGCTGCTGCTATACAAGGTACGAGCAAGAAATCGTCGCGCCTTGAAACACTTGGCTATAGGCGCGTTATGAAGGCCATATCATATGAAATGGTGGCAGCTTTAGTGTAACTGGCCCATGTCAGCTGCAATTAAATACTAGTGACTGCTTTATAGCGAGGTTAACAAGTTGCTAAAGGAGCCTGTTCTGCGCCTTCACCGGGAACGCGTGTTGTCTGGCATGACCAGTAAAGGTGCGTAGCTGCATGGCAGTCTGAGCAGTGCCATAGAGGAAGATAGTGGGTGGGGGTAGGATTTAATGGGTTGAGGGTGCCTATGCCGCATGTAGGAAGAAAGGTTAAGGAGGAAGCGAGGGGGGTAGGGAGAAGAGTGGGTTTGACTGGTCTCCCCTGCGTACTGCACAGAGGGACTGCATGTCAGGCTGGGGCGGTTCCAAGGAGGGGACAGGAGACAGCCAGTAAAAGAAGACAGTTGCAGCCCGTGAGAATCACAGCATCAAAGAGGATTCACTTCAAACAGAGCTTTAAATGGGCTGCTCCTACCCGGCCTCAGTACCTGCACTTCTTATTTTTAAGCATTTGAGTACCTGCACTTCTCAGCGCCCGAAAGAGTGCTGGTACACGTCTGTGTTGCAAGGTGAAAATGAAAGCTTTTCATTTCTCTTTATTGCAACTTAAAGGACTAAGCTTCTATAGCCTTTGCTGGGGGAACCTGCACCCCCAACCCCTCTCTACCACCCGCAGTGACAATAATGTCCCCTTCAGGGCTCACCCTGCAGAACAAAAGGAGAGACAAATATGCAGCTACTGGGCTCTCAGCACACCAGGCGCGGACCACTGTTCCGCTAACTGGGATTCACCTTTAACTTGATGGAGCAGGGAAAGATTTGGAACACCTGGGAAATTACTTTCTTAAATTGTTTCTTTGTTAGTAGCAATGCCTATTCTAATGTGTGAATGTTTAAGTAATTGGAGTTGTGACTGAAAACTCGCATACAGCTCCAGTTACCTACCAAACTTCGTATTAGGCAATGAAAACAAGCAATAATACAACTCTCCTTCTAAAGCTTAGTTTATGTAATGTGCTGTCAATACTGCTGCCCATCACCGTCTTTGGGCCCAGGGTGTGGTCAAGGGGAGGCGGCAGGGCAAAGGAAGTGAAGCGGGGTTAGGGATGGGTTCCGGGGCGTTGTGGGGGGGGGGAACTGGTTAGTTCTACAAACAAAGATGTGTATGCAACATGGCCCCCGAGTCCCGCGTCTCATTCAGATAACGGAGCGGTCCTCTGGTGAGACTTCACGGAGACGCCCACAATTTACAGCTATGGTATCTGCTAGAATTTGTATGGATATTCAAACTTTCTTAACACAATGCATAAAACAACCTGGAACTTTATGTGAAAGGATCTCAGATCCACTGCAGTGTATGCTTCTTGGCACACAATTTAATCTCACTGGGCATTGCCTGCAAACAACAGGGTGTGATTAAAAGGAACATGTGCCAAAGGAGCCGCGCCGAAACGGCTGGCGCTCAAACTCATTGTGGCAACAGTAAAGAAAGACACAAGTGATCACAGTTCAAGGGCGTTTATTAAACTGTGTATGCGGATCGGAAAAACGCCTAATCTAAACCCTAAATCTAAGATGGGAACAAGCTACGACCATCAAATAATAATAAGGCAGTCCGAGTGGTGTCTTGTCAAATAAAAGGGCCTATACTAAGAAAAAGCTATTGCCAATCCTTACGCAAAATACAAACAAAGAGTGTGGGATAGGATTAACAGGAAATAAAAAAGTGTTCACAAATAATAAATCAGGATGGGGTAGTGGGGGTCTCTCTTCCCCACATTGGGATCACGGGACAAGGTGGGACTCCAGAGCACAGCGCACGCTCACGCTTTCCTCAGCACAAGCCAACAGTTCCGTTCGCAGCTATCAGAACCTTTGTTGGTTAAGTCTCTTTTCTACAAAAGTTTCTTGTCTCTGAGGTCCTGATGTGTTCCACAAATAATAAACAAAAGTTCTGTTCTCCTTGCACGTTAGGTGATGCTTTTTCACCCCTGGATCCTCCTCTTCCGCCCTCAGATCCACAAGAAGTTCTTAGCAATATCACGTCCTTCGGTAGTCAAGCTTCTCTCTTCCGAGTTTCTGATGGGCTCAACATAATAAACAAAAGGTTTTCCAAACGTTACAAAGTTCTTCTCTGATTGTCTCTGCTTATATTGGGCGATAGCTATTCCCCCCGGTTCCCCCTCTTCTGGGTCCAGACCCCTCTCGAATGTTAACCTCCTTCTGCCAGGTTGACTATGGCTTTCAACACAATCTAATCTGTGACATATATTTCATTCACAAATCTTAATGTCTTTTTAACAGTTCACTGTGGACATCCCTCTGCCGGTGGTGGGCTTAGCAGGTAGACGGCCGTGCACACCGCTGCCCCTCCTCTCCCGCCTCACCAGCGCCTCCGTCCCGCCCACCCTGCGGCCCCTCCACTGGGTGAAGGGACCCGCTTTCATGGGTTTAGCAGGGAGGCATTGCCTGCCAGACCGGAGAGAAAAGGACCCACACACTTTCTTGGAATTTAACCGGCCATGTTTAATCCTTGAACATTATCAGTGCAATTCAATCAATGCATTACTGACATAAACACGACCCTATTAACCATGAGCATCACATCATCTTTATACAGTGTTTTTTAAAGCGTAAGTCACAACATACAATTTACAATATTTCTTTCCTGTGACAGGCAGTTCGAGGTGGAACTGTGAACTCTGCCCTTGGCGTTTGTACAGCGGTGAGGTCCCCCCTACGCTGTCGCGGACTTCCCCGCCATACTATGTGTTGGGGGTGATCCCAGGAGGCACCCTTCACTTGTCTGACAGCTTCTGCCTCCTGGACCCACCCCCCCTTTTTTTGTCCCCCTTCCCTATCGGATCCCCCTTGCCGGGCCGAAGCTATCCCAGTGGGAGGCAGACCGTGTCCTCACCACTGCACCTAACCGGCCTCAGGATCCCCCTGGGAGGGGCAAATCACTGACCTCATGGTCCCGCACCTGCCACAGGACCTTCAACCACCTGGTTGGGGGTACTCCCCCCACGCCTGTGCCGTGTTAATCATGGCTACAAGTTTTCAAACAGTAAATACGTACGTGATCCGATAAGTGCACGCCGTCTTGATGCATACTATCTGTTCCTTGGACCAAACCGTTGGCTACCACCCGTAACCTTCGCCTGGCCAAGTGTGCCAGTTCATTGTTCAATTTCCTAGCTGAGGTGTTTAGAGGCCTAGCCGACCCCGCAACCCTCCACTTTGTCCTTGGGATGATCTGAGATCATGCAATCTCTGCCTTCGGGCAGAAGTTCCCCAACTATCTAAATAAGGAAACCAGCGCCAATCTTTGTTCCTTTCTGCAAATGGAACCAAGTTATTTCCCCCCACGTGAAGGAACGCCAGATCTTTTTCAGACAAGCGTTGTTTTGTTTGGGATTCCGTCACGAGAAATCGCACCTGCCCCGTCGTCAGGCCCCCCCTGCATATCCAGTGTATTGTCGCCTTTCCCCACCCCTTTCACATTGAACGGGTTCCCCTCTCTCACTCTTCTCTCCATTCGCTTAATGAACGAGTGTCTGATTACCCACACCACTCATGTCAGTGTCATCCTCATAGGGTAATGGAGGAAATATTGGCATGTTAGGCACTATCGTCATACACTGTTGCTCTTTCCCCCGGAGGGGGTGGGTTTCCATGCCCCCCAGCCCTACTGTCTCAATCTCCCCAACCTCCCACCATCCCCCAGCACCCAGCCTTTCAGCAGGCCAGATGCGGTCTGAAGTAGCCTTTGTAAGCCCCAGACTTCCATCTCCCTAGCCTCATGATGATCTCCTCGCACATGCTTTGCGGCGCCACAGTAGTGGCTGACCTTATGTGGAAAGAGTGGGGGGAAAACCCCGGGCCCATCAGACCTGCTATGCCAATACATTTTTGAAAAACAGACCTGAATTACAATTTGGAGGTACATGATCCATCCAGGTGCATGAACCTACTATCCCCCTGAAGGGTGATGAAATCCCTCAGTGCTGCCATCGGTCAGATTATCCTGTTACTTTTCCTTGCTACCTGTACCACCGCCATTTACCTTCCTGGTCCGTTTTTGACTTCTTGACGTACACCTGTACCCCCAGATGGCCCTCCGAGTCGATATCGGCCATATCCAACCCTTCAGACGTGTCCGTCTTGGCCAAGACCACTAACTGCCCTATCCTGAATGCCCCAAAAAAGGCAGTGACAAATGCGGCCCTGAATTCAGTGCCCTCGTAATGGTCCCAGCAGACCCCCCTCAGTGCCATCACAATTCTTTCCAGTTTTTGTGGTTTAAGGGGGTGCCTTGAGTCGGCATGCCCGCCCCCCAATCTCCTCCAACCTGCTAAAGCCTTCTTTGCAGCAAACTTGTATGTCGGGCTGGCCACTACATGCAATCCCACCATAAATCTAATAGCTGCATCCCTGTGAAACAACTCACGCCCCCCGTTGTCCCCGCAGCAGTCTCCATACTGCCGAAGGCTTTCTTATACGCTGCCCTGGTCTTTCCAGACAGAGATCCTGCGATTAGTGGTGCTTACCCAGGGCACCAAAACTCCAAAGTGTCGGGGAATGGAGTCATCCTTACTTCCACCTGTGGTAGCCAGCCTCAGAATTTCTGCATCTTAAAACAATGCACCAGCAGCATTATTCAGAACTCTGGGGACGTGCTTAGCCTGGAAGCGCACTGCCTTCTTTACGCAAACCAGCACCAGATGTTTCAACAGCCTGAGTACCATGGGGCCTGAAGCCCTCGGATTTTTAATAGTCATCACCACCAGCATGATGCTGTCAGACCAAAATATTACATGCTTGCCCCCCAGTCCATCCCCCCAAATTGTCAATGCCACGGTTATCGGGAATAGTTCCAAAAAGGTGATGTTCCTGGTTAGCACGCTATCGGCCCATTTTTGGCCATTCTTTTCCACACCATCTGTTAACCCAAATGGCCCTGAACCCAGCGCTCCCTGCCACATCCATGTATAGCCCAATCTCCTGGTTGGGGTGTGCCTCCGCTGGCCATACCTGTATTCCATTGAAGTCTGCCAATTACCTATCCCACACCCTGAGGTCTCCTTTCCCTGAAGCAGACAGTCTAGTGTGGTGGTGCTTTTCTGTGAGCCCAGACATAGCCCCAGCTGTAGACCGGGAGAATGGGCGCCCCATTTTGTATAATCCTCAATGCAAAATTGAGCTGACCTAGCAGCCATTGGAGCTGAGCCAAGGTCACATTCTTAGCCCGTAAACATGTGATTACTGATACCCTAAATTCTGCCACCTTTTTGTCGACGAGGCGGCATGTTCCCTGCTCAGAATTGATCTCGATGCCCAAAAATGTAAGGGTGGACATCAGGCCCTCTATCTTTTCTCTTGCCAGAGGTACTTCCAACTCCTCTGTAATTCTCTCAAATGCCTCCAAAGCCTTTGTGCACCGACCCGACAGTGGTGGGCCCAAGAACAGGAAATCATCCAAATAATGGACCACCCTTGCCCCTTTAGTCCCTTCCTTGTGGCCCATTCCAAAAATGAGCTAGAGGCCTCGAAGTAGCTGCACGAAAATGAACACCTCTTTGGCATGCATTTATCATAGTAAAAGCCCTCTCCTGTCTGAAAGCCGATCAGTCTTTAGTCCGTCGGGTGCACTGGCAATAACCTAACGTCTGACTCAATGTTGGCCTTTCCTAGCAGGGCCGCTCTGCCCAGCTCTCACAGCTGCCCTAGGACATCGAAGGATGTGTACCTCATTGAACACACCCCCTTGCTGATCGCATCATTTACGGAGGCCCCCTTTGGGAAGTATAAATTGTGTATCGTCCTGAACTTCCCTTCCTAGTTCTTGGGTAGGATGCCCACTGGGGAACAGACAAACGCAGGGAATGGAGGTTGCACAAATGGCCCCTCTAGTCTCCCCAATTCTATATCCTTCGTGATTTATTGCCTCAATATGCTCTCATAGCTGGCCACCAATGCCTGGTTCTTTGGCAGTGCTGGCGGCACCAGCCCATCCACCGGGATGCAGAACCCTGCTGAAAAATCCTCCACTAGCAGCTGAGCCTCCCCTTTTCTGGGGTAACTGTTGGTCCAGCGCAGGATGTCTACTTTGATTGGAGTGAGTAGCGGGGGTCGTGCCCCGGCGCTCTATTCACCCTTTTTGTAGTCACTCTCTCTCCCCCGCCTGTTGCACCTGTGCTCCGGGTGCCCTGGCAACCCGAAGCCGGTGCATGTGTGCTTGAATCTGCACACTGCTCTGGTGCATGTCTTTGTGTTGAACGCCCAGCATGTCCCCCTTTTGTCACCCCCTTGTGTGGGAGTGTTCCAAAAAGGCTGCCACTGTCTCAGTGTCCAAACCCCCTGCGATGAAATACGCAGAGATCTCCCCCCTGTTGTCGCATTATGGTGCAGCTGGCCCAGAGGTCCATCACCCACTTTCCCCAGTCCAGCTACCCGTTCCCAGCCTTGGAGGATCTGAATCTCTCATCGTAATTTAGCCATGCCCCAAAGGTGCATTCTCTGTACATTGATAGTATCAGGTGCAAGTATGTCATCAGATTCTGATTAAGCTCGGGTTGCTTCTCCCCCATTATTGCTGCTAATATAAAAATCCCGTTTTCCAGTTCACAATAGACCGTTCTACCTGGACTTTTTTGTCTTTACCTTCCCCTCTGGACTCCCTGAGTTCCTCAGGTATATTATAGTTAAATAATGAGAAAATGTCCACAAATTTATCAGCCCAAATGTTCTCCTTCATTTACATTGAAACGTGCCAAGTGTGCATACCTGCGGGGGCATTGGAGGGTGTCGCTGGTGCCAAACCAGACAGGTTACTGACAGGGGCTGCTTGTGCCCTCACGTCTCCCCCTGATGTGGCCGCTGCCCCACCTAGAGCCCCAAGCGCAGCTGGTGCCCCCGACCTGTGCCCTCCATTGTTGTTTGCTGTTGGGTTCGGAGCCCCTACTGCGTTCCCGGGCCCCAGCCCTCCTTACTACCCCAAGAGACGGTGTACCCTGGTCCAGGCCCATGGACACCACCGTGGCCTTAGGTGGCACCAGGTGATTTTCTCCCTGGGTACCTGACTGCCCTGTGCTTGCAGGCCCCTCTGTTGCATTCACTCCTGCTGCTGGCGCGGCCTGCCCTGGCCCCGTGCCCCATGTCAGGTAACCCCCCGATAAAGGCGCCCCCTGAGCCAGGCCCATGTGTGCCCCGGGGCCCTTAATGGTTCTGGCTAGTACCCCCATTGCCCCGCTGCTAGCCCCCAGGTCCCAGGACCCCACATCCCATACGCTGCCCCGGCCATCCTACACCACTACCCCTTTCACCAGACCCCACTGGCATGTACGCAGCTGGTCCATCTGCATCCTGCCTTAAGGGCATGGTCCTCCCCCATGTTCCCAAGCTAGCCCTTACCGGATCCCTGTGGGCTCCCTATACTGGCATATCCACTGTGCTGCTTGCGTGTCCCACGCTCCCCGAGAAGGGTGGCCCACCCAATCCGTTCACTCCTACTGGCCCTGCCACTCCGCTGTTCATCTGTGACATTGTCGGCGCCCTAGATCCTGACGTCCCCTCATAGCCCGCCCAGTTCCTGCACTGCTTAGCTGGGTAATTGCTGGCACCTTGGTCTCAGGAGCCCTTTCAGTACCCCTAGTCCCCCCGGTGCCCTCCAGCATCAGAATGGCCACCAATTTGCTTACATTTCCCCCTGGACAATCTGCCTCTGTCACTGGAGGACCTGCACCTGGCCCTTCCACAGTAGGCGCCCTTTTCCCCTTTGTTTTTTCACAGGTGGGAATGCCACCTGTGGGGCCAGATTTTTTCTGTGGGGTCTACCTTCTGGCCCCTCACTCCCCCCCTTCACTCATATCGCACACCGCCGACTCAAGAAACCACCTGGTCTCAAGAAACCGCTTGGTCTCAAGAAACCCACTCCACACAACCTGCTCCCCCCTGCTAATGTCCGCAAGCCAAATGCCCCAATAACACACCCCGTCCCCGCTACCCGGAGAGAGCCCCTCCCAGTGGCCTGATCCTCCTTACCTGTATGTCCTGGAAATCCCACAAGCCCAGGTCAGCATTGAAGAAAGTCTGCAGCACAACCGATGAGCTCACCGGAGTCCCATCGCACAGGTCACAAGGTCGACCATCTCCTGGCAACATGTCCCGCGGCGGTCCTGAGCGCCATGGCAGCAAACTTGTTACTGGAGAGTCGAGGAGTCCTGTCAGCTGGGGCGGGGGGAGTAAAGGTGCATCAGCTGTTCTCCGTGGGGCACGATCCATGAGGCGGCGTCTGGCAGGGTCCAGGAAGGGCGAGGTAGAGGAGCTGCTGTTTTCACTCTCCTCGTCGTCCCCTTATAACGGCGCCTTTTGGTGCCTTTGGTAGTACCCCTGTGGCTTGCTCCATTGTTTCTGCCCAGGGCACGCCCCGCCCCTGGCCAACTCCAGGCGCAACCCCTCCTCTCCCGCCTCACAGGCACCTCCCGTCCCGCCCACCCGGCGGCCCCTCCACTGTGGACCCACTTTCAGTTTGCTCTTGTCAACACACTATTCATTGGGGCTTCAGTCTTTGCCCCCTGTTCATCGGGTTCACTCTTGCCAACTTTTGCAATTCATATAGTTCCTTGGACAGTTCTTATGATGCAGTATTCACTTCCCTTAGCTTCACCTTCAATTCTCGGTCAAAGACTTTGGACTGTACGGAGGATTTGTCTAGACCCCTGTATGACCGCTTTGACCCTCTTCTTGCGCCGTTCCCAGTGCCTTCTGGTAATGGTAGTTTCAACCTTAGGGTAATTGCCCAGAGCTTCTCAAGTGAACACCAATGTGGTGTCTGACTCCTCAGTAGCTGGTTTTCCCCTCTCGTATCAATCAAACAATTGTTTGTACTTTCTTCAATTAGCCACTTTGCTACTTTTGTTCAAACACAGTTTGTTTTCTTATCGGATCTCCCCTCGACTCACCAGCGTCTCTGGAGTCAAGGCCGGTATTACGGTGGCAAGCATCTCCCCTCAGCAGAGGAGGGCCTTGTGTACTGTTCACACCTGCTGCAACACACGCTGGCTATTGTTCACAGTTTTACGATTCCTTCTGCAGAGTTTTCACAGGGCTGGCTCGGAAAGGGCAAGGTCGCTTCTCTCCTTGTCACCCTCTCGGTTTGTGCTGTCTTTCTCCTCCTTTTGCACTGCTGTGCTGAGTTAGCTCTCTCGTTGTGCAGTCTTCCTTGCTCCTATTGTGCTCTCGTGCTCTGCCTTTTATCCGCCTTTTATCCCTGCGGGGAAGGAAAGGGCCGTCAGGTATGTGTGATTATGGGCAATGGCCTCACTTTGCCTGAATGGAGGTAGATGTAGCACAGCCTACAAAGGCCTCAGGGATCTCGTCCCCCTCTCCATCTTCCCCGGTATAATATCGCCTCTCACCTGGGGTATTACCCTGAGCATAACCCGGGCTCCCCCATCCAGGTTATCCTCTCTAGGTCAACCCCTAGGGTTGGGGTCCAAGAGCACCAGTCCTACCCACCCAGGCCACCTGAATACAGGATTCTAGAGGTCCACTTGGGAGAATACCCTCAGGTTACTCACAAAGTACTGCGCCGGAATGTTTGGCTTCTTAGCTTGGTGAATACCTGCATTTTTTTTTCCATTTAAAGCACTGGCTACACGTATAATGCAGATAGACAGAATCATTTTAGCAGCTATGCCGTTGTTCTCTGGACAGACTGTACAATTTACAGAATCATAGCAATTCAGACACGAAACAGTGTAACCCTGGAAATTCACAAAATCGATGTTGGTACACAAACCTTAAACTCCCTGTTAAATTAGGCCCTCTAAACAAATACATGTCTATCAGCTATGCTTTTCATGTTGTTTTTAGTGCCAGTGGCCAAACACAGTGTGGGAAACTGGCCTGAACAAGCAGAGGTATGCTCAGGCAAAGTTTGTCTTGCAGGCGCTGTTCCGTCCTGAGGCCAAAAGCATACCTGCCCACATTTTAAAAGCGAAAACATGGAGATTTACATCAATGGATGCCCCACCCACAATTTTGCGAGACGCTGTCCACCTGCCCCACCTACATATTGAAAGAAAAGTGAAGCACTACGCTGCCTGGTGACTTTGACACCAGATATGGTTGAGATTTTCACACATTACACTGCCTCTGCCCACACCTCTATGTAATTGGCCGCCATTAGTCTTTTTGTAGTCAAACTCATGGCGGCCTGGGCAGAGTTGCTGGGACGGCCAGATATCCCGTTGTGAGGAATTCAACTATCAGCCTGGGCTTTTTACAATTTTTAATTCAATGGAATGATGGTAGACCAACCTCCGGAAAATGTGTGGGGTTAATCCACATACATTTTCCTATGCTCACACCACGATAAAAGCATAGGCCTGTGTACTCCGGGCTGGGCAATGCCTACAGGCACTGCCCTCCCCCATCATATTTAGTTGGAATGTGACAGCCAAGGTATGCACAATGTCATCTCCAGGAAGAGGGAGGTCCAACCTCGCCCTGCCATTGACAACCTGATTAGCTAACAAAGGCTCCATGGATCCACCCTGCTCTTTTGATAGGCCCTGCAGCTGGTGGAAGTGATTATCAAACTAGCAGGGGGTATTTCAAACAGGCCCCCACAGGGCCTGGATACAGAGGATAACAAAGGAGGCAGGAAACCCAACAACCTTTCATATGCAACTGTGTCAATCTGAAGCCAGCTTCCGCTTCTCAGTATCAATGGCAGTGAACTGTCATGTCTAGGACTATTGTTTACAGTAGGCCACCCTGCTAGAGGGACTTCATTCATAAGGTATGAGAATGTGATTTTCAGGAGCCAGAGAGTCTGGTCTCACTGCAGCTTCAAGGGACACCTGCCGCTTTAACAGGGACTACATAGAGAGGACCATTAACCAGAGAGTCTCTTTGAACACAACAGACAGAACGATGGTTGGGACTTAGTAACACAAGGCAGTGAGCCCAGAGCTCTTTCTGTTGAGAGGAGGGTTGCACCATTTTAGTTCTGGGGCACACCTTGTTCCTGTTTTCACCCCTTTACCTTTCCAATTACAAAGCACTCTTGTTATGACCTCATGCATACAGGAGAATGTTGGTAGGGACCCCAGGATTGGTTCACTAAGGCAGGCTTAGCCTTAGTGAACCAATGCATACAGGAGATTGACCTCATGCATACAGGAGATTGTTGGTAGGGACCCCAGGATTGGTTCACTAAGGCAGGCTTAGCCTACACCAATCCCTGTGGCCCACTTTGCTTTAAAGGAGGGTCAAGCCTCTCTTTTGGCAGATCATCTGACAACTTCACCAGAAGTAACAAAGAAGAACTCAACCTTGGACCCTGGCTGAAGGTACAGTCTGCCATACATCGTCCGCCAATGAAGGTAGGCCAGGATATCCAAAGAGGGAAGCAAGATCTGTCCCCTAAACATCTCCCAGGGAACAGACGGAGAAACAGAACTTAAAGGACCCTCCCGCCGCTCCAGAACTGGTACCCAGCCAGCACACAGCATGCCCTGCTAGCCTCTGCAGGAAGCTTTCTGCATAGAAGGGCCAGAAGGTTTCTGAACCTACAACCAAGAACAAGACAGCTGGCTGCAACACATTCCATGGCTGTGGGCCATCTGCCTTAAAGAACGACACAAGCCCATTGAAGAAGCTGGGAGAAGTGCCTCGATGAGCATCTATCGACGTCTTCCTTATAGGACATTTTTGAGCCAGTCGAATTCCTCGATCTGCAACTGTCGGCAACGCTGACCATTGTCAAGCTGCAGTCGGTTAAAGACATCTGAGATGTCTCAACCAGTGCTTCAGAACCACTGATCAGCCCTGATACACCGATTCCTGACCCCAAGCCTATGTGTAGACCAGCCTGCAGCCGATCGTCGAGCTTTGCTCGCCAAACTGTCTTGCCGCCTGATACACGAAGCTCACTCCAATCTCAGACTCTGTTACAGAAGACTGCAAAGAACCCTGAAACTGACTCAACCCCACTGAGCACTAGGAACACCTACAGCACAAGGTACATTGTGTTTCTGTCCCCTGGTCCTTCCCAGAGGGCCCTTTGAGACAAATTAGGACCCAATGCTCCCTTTGTGTTGAAGCCAAGAAACCTTAAACTGTTGTGGTTATTAACCCTACCAACTACCCTACTGTCAATATCCAGAGTGCATCCCTTTTCCTTCTCTGAAACTATCTGTCCTATGCATTCCTTTACAGGGTGGGTTGTATTTTGTAGTGTTGTTAGACTGTTGTAATTAAAAGTAGTTATTTTTAATACAACAATGACTGGACACTCCTTTTATCATTGGGTAATAATTGTATTTTCGCTGTGTTGCAACTAACCAACGATCAACGTCCTTTCTGAGATGCATGTCGTTCCATCCACGTTACCAAAATTGGACAAGGAACTTTATAATTTGCTTTTTATTTCAATATTTTCGGTTCCATTCTGGTGTATATGAGGTGTAGGGCCGATTGATGGCTTAGAAACTGATATTCACCCCTGGACCACTGTTACCCCAGAATTTGATTCGTCACACCCAGAGACTCCATGCTCTTGTATGCAGACTCAGAGAACAGTGTACAAACCTATTGTCTCTGGACTAAATCCGAGGCTAGGCCGGTATGGCAGAAAGCCTGGGATAGGCTTTCTGCCATACCGGCCTAGCCTCCGGATTTAGCCCAGCAGTGCCCAAAATCTGCTCCAGAGCAGCAGCATCTCAGAGGGCACCTCTCACCCATGCTGCAGACTTGCTTAATTAATGCTTAATTTAATACAAGAGCTGTACAGACACAGCCCATGCATTAAATCATTGGGAAAAGCTGTACAAATGGGTAGATATGTCTTGGAATGTCCATACTTTTTTGTTAGGGTGAGTATTGAGATAAACGAAAATGCAGAGAACCCAATTTACATTACTTGATCAGAAGGGTTTCATGCTGAAGATCTATCACAGATATATTTCATGTGCAAAATGTGGTAATTCTGAGGTTCCCAAAATGCTCTTAGCTTTTATGCAAATTACCAGTAATGGATTCCCTGAAGAGATAGGGCACTTCTCGCCTTAAGCTGAGACTCCGCCCATCAGCCTTGCCCACATATCCTCCTCCTGTGCCCCCTGACAACTAGTGGGGGGTCCCCAGAGTACATTTTCAGCTCTGTCAAATGTTGGCCTAACCCAGGTTAGTAGCTCCTAAAAGTCTGTTTTTATTTCAGCTGCCTTTATGCATTCTGGTAATTGCGTATAGATGAAACAGGAATATATAAGTAGCAGAGGAAAATAAAACAAGGACTGGCTACGTTTTTCCTCCTGACACGGAGCAACTTAATTGGATATGAAATGTGTAATGCGCTGATGACACAAGCTGGCCAGGCCAATTTAACTGCGCATTGCTTGGGGGTACGGAAAATGTCCCAGGGCGAGGAGGTCTACAACCTTTGGCTCTCCAAGAGTTTGGGATTACAGCTCCTAACAGCCATAGCCAGCAGAGGCTAGTTTAAGACACGTTCAAAACATCTAGAGAGTCACAGTACTAACACTCATTCGAGCAGCCACGAAAAATCGCCTAAAGCTGCCTACAGCATGCACAGCGCCCTCACCGTCACCACGGCAGAACCGTGCACTACGCGCTCGGCCGCCGCCATCCCAAAAACAAAACACTCAGTCCGCCCTAATGCGTGGACCACCCCCTGCAAGGACACAACGTTCACTGACCTAAAAGAGCCTGATAACCTTGGCTGGTATCCGCAAAACCAAGCCTTGGCTGGTATCCGCAAAACCAAACCTTGGCTGGTATCCGCAAAACCAAGCCTTGGCTGGTATCCGCAAAACCAAGCCTTGGCTGGTATCCGCAAAACCAAACCTTGGCTGGTATCCACAAAACCAAACTGTGCTGCAAGATCGCAACCAAACTACGCCAAACATCGCAGGTAACTGCTAGGACACCGTCTCAATGCATGCACTCTTAACTATAAGGCCGTACAGCGTACTGCTCCACTTTTGCTTCATGGTCCGAATGCTCAGTGTACTGTCTCATTTGTGCCGCTTGATCCGAATGCTCAATGTAGTGCTCCAATAGCGTCATATGATCCAAATGTACAGAGTACTACCTTAATCGTGCCTTCTCATGCTTCAATTGCACAGATTACCACTCCTATCGTGCCTCATACTCAGAATGCACAGCGTACTGCCCCATTGGTCCCTCATGATCCGAATGTTCAATGTAGAGCCCCAATTGTGCCATATGATCCAAATGTACAGTGCACTGCCCTAATTATGCCTCCAAATGCTCAGTTTTCCGCTCTCGTCAGTCCTCACGTACCGAACGTTCAGTGTACTGCCGCACAGTTTATAGTTCCAATTGAGCCTTTTGACTTTAATGCACCTTGGACTATTAACACTAATGCCACAGTCGAGTATCACGTTTCGCATGTGCCAGACACTACTAACCTCTATGCCACACAGCTTACAACCATAGTTGAGCACAAAGCACTTAATAAGCCCTATATACACAATGCCACGATGCCTTGTAGCTAAACACCAGGAACCCCATCAGTACCCAGCGCTAAAGAGCGCTTTCGTACAGCATCCCGAACAAGCCCACCTCCCTTGTCCTTGCCAGGCAGGATCAACACCACAAAGAGATTTCCAACACGCTGGACTCTACTAGAAACTAGCCACAAAATTAAAGCAAGTGCAACCCCCACCATTCCAATGATACAGACCAAACCCGAAGTGAGAAATTCCTTAGATTTGTTGAAACTAACCTAACTGACTCACTGCCTACTCCTTCAAATCCATCTAAGTCAACTAGCATCAAAGGTGGATTCATCAATGCCAGATCCTTACTTGCCCATGCCCTCGACATCTCCGACCTCATTACCACTAACCAACTTGACTTACTGGTGGTGATAGAAACTTGGCTACACACTGCAGCTAGCCACCCCAGAGGGATTTACAATCTACGGGAAAGACAGAACTTCTGCCAAAGGAGGCAGAGTCTCCCTGATTGCTAAATCTTCCTTGTCCTTCAGAGAATCCACCAACCACCCTTTTCCCTCAGGGGAACTACTTTCACTCAAACTCTCCCTTCCTAACACTGCTACTATCCCCTTCCACATACTCTACAGACCCCCACACCCCCTCCTATCTTTCGACGAGGACATAGCGCTCCTCCTTTCCAGAGACACCAAGCCATCATCTAGAATCATCATTCTAGGCGATTTCAACTTAGGCCTACATGACAAATTGGATTCTAATGCAACTATCGTACAAAACACTATTGCCGCCCAAGGCTTCACCCAGCGCATAGACACAGGCCACACGACAAAGGCCGAACTTTGGACTGGCTTGCCGACCTGAATGGGCTGAATAACATAACAGCCAACTCCCCTTGCCCCTGGTCAGACCACGATCTCATCTCTTTCACCTTACCCAGACAACCCCTGTCTAAAGCAGCCCCACCTCTGGCAACAGCCTCCCTTGCCAGAAATACACAGAATATCAATAGTACCAACATGCTCCCGCTACTAGGCCCTATCACAAGTACAACCACTGGCCCGACAATCCACCCGCTCTAGTCTTCTAGTCCATCTGTATAATGCCACTATCCTTCAAGCCTTGGACAATATTGCCCCACTCAAGCACCACAAACCTAAACCTAAAGCTCACCTCAATTCCTGGTCTACACCGAACCTTAAAAATCTAAGAACGAATAAACACACTGCAGAATCTCGCTGGAAAAACATACCGACCAACTCCAATAGGGAACTCTTCCTTATTTCTGCAAAAAAATACAAACAAGCCATAAGCCAAGCAAAGAGCCTCACTTACAATGAGCGAATTGCCAATGCCAAATCGGGGTCCAAAGAACTCTTTACCATATTGAGGGAACTGGAGACAGCAACAAGCTCGGCTGAAACATGTCACAAAGATGAAACCTGGTGCACCAACATCCAGAATGCACTTATGGATAAAGTCCTCATGCTTCAAACTAAAATAGCCAACAAAAAAGAGAAGTTAGTCATCCCAGATTCTGTCAGTGACTCCCATAACAACAACATACCCTGCTCACCATCTGAATGTAGGCCTGTCTCCATCGCTGAAGTTACCAAAATTGTATCCAGCCTGAAACCCTTTAGATGTCAAGATGACACATGCCCGGCACCTCTCATCAAAAATTGTGTCACTGAAGTAGCCCCATTCATCACATCCCTTATTAACAATTCATTTGCAGAAAGTATGGTCCCCAAGAACTTAAAAGATGCCTGGGCCCTCCCACTCTTAAAGAAAAAACATCGCTAGACCCTAATATCCCTACAAATTACCGCCCCATTACTACTGTACCCTTCCTCCTGAAAATGTTAGACCGTGAGGCCTACTTCCAGATCTAAGAACACTTGGAAAATAATAACTTCCTGGGCCTGCGCCAATCTGTCTTCCGACCCAGACATGGTACTGAAACGGCGCTCCTGGACCTTAAAAACCAAATGGACACCATCATTGACAATGGTAACCTAGCGATTTTACTACTCCTAGACCTCTCTGCTGCCTTTTATTTAGTGAACCATAAAATTCTATGCCACCACCTACCCAGCGCTGCCAAATTCTCCTCAAAAGCCATTGGGCCTCATTACACGGTAGGCGGAGGACCAAGGTGCTAAGAGCACCTTGGTCCATGCCGGTAAAATACCGGCACCGCTTTGGAGGAAAGGGGAATTACCGCCCTATTCCAAGGTTGGCGGGGCGGTAATTCCCCCTTCCCCATTCCCATTTTTGCCCCATAGGGCTCTATGGGAATGGGGAAGGTGTTAATTACGGTGCCGCAAATTGCGGTACCGTAATTAGCACCCTGGTCCCTTTGCGGGTTGGTTTTTAACGCCTGCTAAACAGCAGGCATTAAAGTACCAACCCGCAAAGGGACCTTGTAGTAAGGCGGTAAGGGTTTACCGGTACTGGTGCCCTTACCGGTACCGGTAAACCCTTACCGCCGTCCGTGTAATGAGGCCCATTGCCTGGATTGAATCCTTCCTCTCATAATGCACAATGAGAGTCTTCTCTAACATAGCAAGCGCTGCCCCAGCCACAGTTCTCTGTGGAGTACCACAAGGATCCTGCGTGTCACCCACGCTTTACAACATCTTTACTAAGCCCTTGTTGGACCGCTTAGACGAACTTGGAGTGTCGTACAATAATTACGCAGACAACATGCAGATCCTATTGTACCTCACAGGAGACTATGACAAAGACACTGCCATACTCAATAACATCTACCTGATCATCCATACTTGGATGGCCCAGAAGGAACTCTGTTTAAATGACGACAAAACTGAGCTCCTGCTAGTCAGCACACAAACTTGCCTAGAAAAACTTGGCTCGAAATACAGAGCCTTCACAATAGACGGGAACACCATCTCCGTCTCGAAGGAGGTCAACACCCTAGGCGTATACTTGGACTCCTCACTAACCCTGTCAAGACAAGTCAGCGCATCTATGTCGTCAGCATCCTATACAGCCAAGCTCATTAACGCTTGCAGACCCTACCTCACACCTGACAGCTGTTTGACTTTAGCGAGAGCCCTTATACTATCCGAACTTGATTATTTTAACTATTTTGACATCCTCTTGGCTGGAGCGTAGAACAGCAGCGTCAAAAAACTCCAAGTCACCCACAACTACGCCTTTCAAGCGACCCTAAATATCCCTAGGAGAGAGCATATCTCAGAAACGTGATGCAAAGCTCACAGGCTGCCGATCCAGGACAGTATCAGATTAAAAATACTGGCAACAACACACAAATGCCTTATTAATACGGACCCCAAATACCTTACCAACCTCTTGGCACCAACACAAACAATGAAACATTGCCTTTCTCCTCACAGTTCACAAATTCCAAAAGAGGACGTAGTTTCCCAGTAGTAGCTGCCAAAGATTGGAACACCCTCCCGCTAGCCATCAGATTTGACCCCTCATACAGATCTTTCTGCAGAAAACTGGCTCCTTGCGTTCAAACGGTAGCACCTCTAGATCCTAGAAGATAGATTGGTCTCTGCATATTGTAAATATCTGTAATACCTGTAAATACTGTATATTGTAAATTATACTACGTGCGGGTTCATTCTATGCAACTGTAGAAATGTCTGCAAATGCCTGTCTAGCGATCAGATACCCACGGGTTAGGCGTACTCTACAAATGCTAAATAAATAAATAAATATGCTTGGTTGAAGAGGTAGGTCTTCACTGGGATATTAGTTTTCCAGCCATGAGCTTTTTTTTTATTATTACAAATGTCAAGTCTAGGGCGCCTCAATGTAATTTGCTCAATTGAAGTTAACCATGAATAAAACCTACTGGATGTATTTTGTTGAATAAAAGTCGGCAGTGGAAGATGGCTGTCCCTGTCCGTGTGGCAAAGTAACTAAACGGTGCATGACCGTTCTTTGAGAGTGCGTGCCAGAAAGCTGGCCTACGAACAATGGGGACAAACAGGAAATTGGTGCCTTCAAACCATGTTTCCTTGAATCGCCATTGGGGGGGATGGAGGCTCCAGAATACATGTAATTTAAATGTGGAGCTTACGTCCATTGGTAATGAATTTAACAATGCATAGGCTGAGGGAGACAATGGAAACGCAGGCGTGTTGTACAGTAGCAGGGTCGCTTTGGGGACCACACAGGAGCCTTATCTGGCTGTATAATTAAGAATGACAGGGACATCACAGTCGGCGTGTTTACCTTCCACGGAGCAGGATGTCCCCCAGCAGGGGTCTGGCCGGGTGTTCCTGCTAGGGGCGCAGCACACAGGTTAAGATTGGGGATTCAGATGAGGGTCTCCTTAATCAGCCCTCCACCCAGGTCTGCAGCTTGTGTCAGGCTTTCCCTCCCACGCCTGGCCCCCTGAAGACTGATTAGCCACGGCCAATTAGCACGTCACACATAAACCCGTGCTAACTGAATGGGGGCTAATGAGGTGCTGATGGGAGTGTGTTTGCAGGAGACCTCCTGGAGTTCGGATTTAAAGGCTAACAAATAAATACAAATTCATTGGTTACAGAGTACCCCCTGCCGGGCCTGCAAAGACGCCCAGGAACCAGATTTAAAGAAAGTACGAGTGGCCACTTCGCTGGTCTCCATCCGGGTGCTCACCTGGCCCCTCAGTCGGATTCCTAATCAGCTGGCTGTTCCACAATGGGGAGGCAAAACACACTCGGTAAATATAGCTCTGGCCAATCAGGAGGCCAACGGGCCAATACATGATTTAAGGCCTGTAGGAAGGAAATAGAGCTCTGGCCAATCATGAGGCCAACGGACCAATACATGATTTAAGGCCTGTAGGAAGGAAATATAGCTCTAGCCAATCAGGAGGCCAATGGGCCAATACAAGATTTAAGGCCTGTAGGAAGGAAATATAGCTCTGGCCAATCAGGAGGCCAACGGGCCAATACAAGATTTAAGGCCCGTAGGAAGGACTCTTTGTGATTGCAGGGCTTTTTCTAAACATTTGGGGCCCATTCATAGATGCCAACAGTATCCATTTGGCGCCACCAGTCCAGCGCGGCTTTTAACTTTGCATTCTGGGACCTGTAGTCCAGGAGTTTCCCAATATAAACCCTGGAATACAAGCCTTAGAGCGCAAAGTTAAAATGCAATGGGAATATTGCCACGCATGTCCATGCACAGAACCAAAAGTGCCTTAAAGAAAGCGTGAGCAATCTCACACGCATGTCTGAGGTCAGTCTTTCGTGCAGTCCTAGTTTTATTCTGGGCATCCTGGTATTTGTAGTTTTCATTCTGATACCTGTCAACTGGCGCCTTCTTGTAAGAGCCAGACGTGCTTAGCTGACTTGCTTTTCTTACCGCACAGTGCTCTGTGTGATGGGGCTGGTAGCCCCACATTTATAACGGGAAACGTGATATTATAACTCACAGAAACGAATGTGTTGTTGACTGAAAAAACACGATTGAAGGGGATCTGCGTGAATTCAGACTTTGGACTACAACACGTATCAATCATTGCAGTACATAATGACTCTATAATCCTAAAAGCTCTGCTGTTCCCACACTGTAGACTCCAGTAATGATCCTGTAACAGGATATGGTCATCAATGTACTACACAGTGTGCCTTCGTCATGCTTGAGAATGTAGATTATGGCCATCATGGTACAACAGATTATTTCAATCATTGTGCCACAAGACGTGCCTGTTGTTGTACTGCAGGATATTGCATTATTGTGCTACATACTTTATCATTCTTAAGAGTCAGGCATCGAGGCACTACAGAATATGTCCACTGCTGTACTATGTAGTACAGCCATCACCATACAACTGAGTATGCCCATTGTGGCACTGCAGAATATATCCATCACCGCAGATCAGGATGTGGGCATCTTGATATTAGAGAAAATGGCCAGCATGGTACTTAGGAAATAATGCCTTCCTTGGCAGCCGTCTTCCACGCCAAGCCTTTAATTAGGGTGGGGTGGGGCGCGACCGGTGGAAACGGGTACTTTTTTTAATTGAAGGAACATAAATGCTTCCCACAAGTATGTTGGAGCAACTAAGAATAGTGAGGGAGCCCAAACCCACCAAGGGATCTCCCCCGAGAACTTTTGTTTAAAATAATGGGTTTAATGGTGCATTTTACAGCACACGTTCTGTGAAAAATTGAGTAAACAGCTAAATCGTTTGCAATCAGTTTTGTTGGGGAACTCATGAAAAAATGCAATATATACAAGTCCCCAACAGTGAACAGGAGCATTTCTCATCGCATTTTTATGATGCCTTTCCTTAAAATATATTACAGTTTAAAAAACATTTTCATGCTGGCTGCACCAATATGTGCCAGTATGATATGTTATTTATAATGTGCTTAATACCCAGAGGTTTCTAAGCGCAGACCCCGGGACCGAGCTTGTGTCGTTCCATGTCGTCCGTTCCATGTCGTCTTGCTTCCAAGGCGAGCACGTTGCCCCTCAGCTATCCTCCCGAGAAAATATAAGAACATCCCAATATAATAACATCCTTCCCATATAAGAACATCCCTATGTTTGTTTTGTGCGTTATACCAATATTGATACTGTAGGAAAGCATGGTCATGCTAGCCCTGCCAATATATGCAAGTAACCGCACATAAGGATACAATCCTGCTGGCTTTTCCAGTAAAAATTGCATGCCATAATTTTTTTGTTGTTGGCTAGATAGCTCTTGAGGAATTAATCAAAAGTTATTTACCTCTTCTGGCACCATACAGGATAGTATCGTGGCTTTGGTGGCAGACAGGTTTGCCTTCCACTTTTTTAAGAGATTTACATGATATAGATGGACCTTCGGTTTCCTGTCAGGTTGGGCTACCTTTAAGTACAGATCCTGTTCATTCCAGTATTTCATATGGCCCATTCCATTTAGCAACACTTTTGTTTTCCGAGGTAGGCAAGAGGACCGATACTTTTTGTCCTATGGAAAACGATCTTAAACTCACCTTTTTGTCATAGGAAGACTTTTGCTGGGTTTGGGCCTTTTGCATGTGAATATAAACTAGATTGCGAACAAGCTTCATATATTCTTGCAGTCTGATAGCCATCTGCGAAAGGGGAATGGATGCCTCTTTTCATTCATCCCAGGTCTCCCGGACCATATGCAGGAAATCTCTAGTAACTCAAAAGGAGAGAATCCAGTAGATGCCAGAGGGTTTTTCCTCACTGCAAACAGTGCCCAGGGGATCATGCGGTCCCAGTCTTTCCTGTCCCTATCTACAAACTTTCTTAGGATCATTTAAAGCATTTTATTTAATCCCTCCAACAAACCATCTGTTTGGGGATGGTACAAGGAAGTTTGTAATGTGTTTATATGGAGTAGTTCGTTGACTTCCCACCTGAGCTAGCTCATAGAATTTGACCCTTCATCCGTTAGGATTTCCTTATGGCAGCCATGAGAAAATATGGTAGGAGGTGCTTCAGAATTCACTGAGTAGTGTTGTTCCTCATAGGGAATGCACCGGGTTATCTGGTGGCATAGTTGAGAATTACGAGAACATATTTGTTGCCCAGTCTGGATGTTTCTAAAGGTCCAACAATGTCCATCCCAATTCTTGAAAAAAGGACTTCTATGATTGGTAAAGTTTTTAAATGGGCAGGCAATGGGATGTGAGTACTGGTTTTCTGACACATTTCACATGTCCGAATAAAGGTTTTTATATCAGCATGGATACCTGGCCATTAAAACTTCCTGCTGATGTGTGCCTGGGTTTTTGATGGTTCTAGGTGTCCCCTGGTTAGATGGGAATGCGCAATCTCGAGCACGATCTTTCGGTGTGTTTTGGGGATTGCCAACTGGGTTTAACTCATACCTTTGGTGAATGTTTTTTTTCTATATAGTAAACCTTACTTTAAGAAGAAGAAGGGCTTCCCTTCTCTACATTCTCCCCTTCAGGAATTGCTGTAAAAAGGTCTCAGTGAGGGCTGGGTCATTTCACTGGGCGAAAGCTAGATCGGGATAGATGGTAGGCTATTTGCCCTTTTTCTATTCAGTGCTCAATGGTTCATCAGCTTCCACAAAGCCTAAGGTACCACTCTCTGTTTCTTCTTGTTCACTTTATCTAAAGGGGGGGGGGGAATAAAGCTTTTTCAAGAATTCCTTGAGCAATTTTGTCTCCACGCTGTACTTCAAATGGGATCACGCCATGGTTCTTTAAGAGGACCTTTATTTCTCCCCGGAAGTCGGGATCGATGATGCCTACTAGAACATCTATGCCGTACTTCCAGGCTAGTCCAGATTTTGGTCCAGATTAGACTCGATTGTTTCAATTGAGTCACATCCCACTCGTAATACCATATGTAAGGAATGCATGGTATCAAAGTAAGACAAACACAAGTGACCACAGTTCAAGGATGTTTATTGAACCTTATCAAGGTTGTGATAAACGCCTAGCTAAACCTAAATCTAAGATGGGAGCAAGCTACGAACATCAAGTAATAATAATCCAGTCCTGGTGGAGTCTCATCAAAATAAAAGGGCCTATACTAAAAAACCTATTGCCAATCCTTACCGCTAATTTACAAATAGTGTCTGGAAATGTTCATAAAAGAAAGTATTCACAGAATGATAAGTCAGGACGTACTCCTGCTGTTGGACCTATCGGCAGCATTCGACCTTGTGGACCACGACAAACTGTGCATGACTTTAGCCAATGACTTCAACTTCTCTAAAGATGCCACCACATGGTTGAAATCTTTTCTAGCCGAACGTACGTCTGGACTTTCTATAGGGAAAGAAGCTGCTGATCATATCCCAGTCCCCATTGGGGTATCCCAAGGTTCGTGCCCATCAACTACTCTCTAAAATGCATACACAAAGCTCCTATTCTCAGCATTAGAGGATATGGGTGTCATCTACACCATCTTCGCAGATGACACCCAAATCCTCATACCACTCTCAGGTAATTACACCCAGGACACACTTATCAATAAAATCTATGCCATTATCCAAAACTCGATGGCGCTAAACAGTCTCTGCCTTAACAATGAGAAAACAGAGATTCTCTTTGTGGGATTCCAAACCAAAATAGGCACCCACAACCCGGATTACTCAGCTATTAACATTGACGGTACGCGGATCCCAGTACTTAAGCAAGTAAACACTCTAGTAGTTTACATTGATGCCAACCTCACTATGGCTAGACACATAAGTGCACTTTCCTCATCCACTTCTTACACTGCGAAATACATAGCTCTAAGCATGACTCTGGCTAGGGCACTGATTTTATAAAAGTTAGACTATTGTAATGTGTTATTACTAGGACCTCCAACACCAACCTCAACAAACTTCAGCTAATACAAAATAAAACATTAAGGGCCGCATTAGGAATAGAAAAATCTGATCATATCTTTAAGATCAGGAGAGATTCCCCCTGGTTGCCCATTAAAGCTAGAATTATCTTCAAGGCACTATGTAGGTCCTACAAATGCCTCTACAAAAAAGCCCCCATCTACCTGAACAATACCATAGCTAAAAAAAATCCATCAGATCACTGAGATCCAATGAAAATTTGCTCATGGTAATATACCCCGTTATAAAAACGCTAGAAAAGGGGGGTAGCAGTTTCCAATGCCTGGCACCGAAACATTGGAACTCCATACCCACTAGTATACAAAAAAGATGATTCGCTCCAGGGGTTCATAAAACTGCTAAAATTTGGTTATTCAACCAATACTAATAAAATGCTCAGTTCCAGAAGTTTGTAAATAATGATATTTGCTTTGTTTTCTGTTATTCTTTGCTGCAATCTGCTGTTAACTGCCCAGATAACTGTAACTATGTGAATATTAATGTAAGCTGTCTGTAACCACGCTGTGATACCCCAGGGTCTGGGCGTGTAACAAGTGTAATAAATAAATAAAAATAAAAATAAATAAATGTTCAGGGCATTGACCTCCCTTCCCCAAGTTTTAAGCACGGAACAAGGCGGTTCACTCGAGCTTAGCACACTCTTCGACTTCTTCGGCATGAGTACACGGTTCTGTTACAAGCATCAGGGCCTTCTATTCCCAAGTCTCTTACGTAATCAAAGTCTCTTCATTCAGAGGGCCTGAGGTGTCAAACAAACAAAAAGTTCCTTTCCAAATATTCACACAGGCTGCTGACTCATGGTTCACCCTGGATCCCCCTCAGCTGGGCTCATATACCCTTTTCCCAATTAGTCTCCCTCAACCGGGCTCGGACCAATTAAAGTTTGCTTTAGCTGTCAAAGACTTTCGAATGTGTACAGAGTTTGGCTTGCCGCGTTGCAGGACCACTTCAATTTCCCTATTCACAATTTGTACACTTTTTGTTGGATACCGTACAGTGGGCCTCATTACGACTTTGGAGGCAGCCATGCCCTTAATAAGGGCATGGCTGCCTCCAAAATTGTGTCCGGGTTCCCTGAATGGGGAAATACCGGGCCATTCAGAATATGGAGGGCCCGGTATTTCCTCCTTCATTGAACCCGGGCCCGGTCCTTCCCCATTCCCATTGATAGGGCTCAATGGGAATGGGGAGGGAGCTAACATCGGGCCCATTACAAACGGGCCAGTTGTTCGCTCCCTGGTCTCCTCGCGGGAGCCCCTATGAACGTCTGGTAAAACCAGACGTCCAGACCGGGTCCCGCAAGGGGACCTCGTAATAGTGCGGAGTGGGTTTAACAATGCTGGCACCATTACCGGCGCCGTTAGACCCATTCCGCACTACTTGTAATGTGGCCCAGAGACCTTTCGAATGGGCACCCACGTGGTGCTGGATCACTCTGTATACGGTATCTGCCTTGGTTTACAAAAGTTCAGGTATTCCTTGGATACTCAATTACATTTGCGTTGCTCACCATGCACTCCTTGTAGTTTATTCTTTGCAGATTTCTTCATACAGTGTGGCCTCTTGCAACCTTGGTTCTAACATAGACTGGTCTGCTAGCAGTCTCGCCGACTCACCGGCTGTGCTGACTTTACTGGAGCAGCTTTCTTGTCAGAGCCAAGGACAGTACCACTGAGGCAATCGCTCCTCCCGCCTCCCGCCTCACAATGCACCTGTCTTCAGCTTTTTTTTTTATTAAAGAATATTTATTGATTTTATTAAAAAAAAATAACAACTCAAACCAAACTTACAGTGGATTCATAATATCAATCACAAATAAACATACATTGCTATATTCAAGCTCACTGTATCTCCCCTTCCCTCTCCCCTCCCCAGCCTACTTCCCCTCATCTCCAATCTCTGCCTGTTGCGGTGGGGATTCCTCTTGAGATGTTTCTGTTCGGGACATATCCCGTCTGTTCAGGATGTATTAACTTACTAATGACCTTCTTCAGTCTATTTGCCAGGACCACTGTTAGAATCTTGCTGTCTTGGTTTAACATCGACAAGGGCCTGTAAGAGCCACAGTCGCTACCAGGCTTATTGGGTTTGGGAAGTGGTATAATGACCGCTTCACGTAAGGATTCCGGTAATTTCCCAGCTTCATATGCTTTGTTAAGCATCTCCAGCAGCGGGGGGAGTACCTCTGTTTTATATGCCTTATAGAATTTGCTTGGGAGTCCATCGGTTCCCGGGGTTTTGCACGTGGGCAGCTGCATCACTACCTCTTCTAGTTCCTCTAGGGTGATTGGGGCATCTAGCTCCTCCCTCTCCTCTGTACTGATCTGGGGTAGTTCTATGTCTTCCAATGTATCACCTATCTCTTCACTGTTGCTTCCCGTCTCATCCCCATACAGGTGTCTATAATACTCTGCAAATTCCTGATTAACCCCCTTTTGTGTGTCTGCTATGCTCCCATCTTCTTTACCTATCGTTCTAATTGGGGGCCTAGGGGTCTCATTTTTATATAGCCATGCCAGGACTCTCCCTGGTTTGTCCCCTCCCGCATGTTGTCTCTCTATATACTTTTTATAGTTGAGGTTGCATAATCTTTCCCAGTATATTGCACATTTCTGTTGCAGGCCGAGCACCATTTCCGTGTCTTCCTTAGTATTACTACCCCTTTCCAACACCCTTTCTAGCTCCTTTTCAGCTTCCTGCAACTCGGTCAGGATCCCATTCTGCAGTCCCCTAGACTTGGCTATGGCAATCCCCCTCACCACCAACTTGAAGGCTTCCCAGAGTGTGCCCGCTGTCTTGACACTGACAGTATTTATCTCAAAATCGCTTATTATTTCCTCTCGCATATCCTCCCTGAATATGTTGTCTTTCAGCGCCTCTGCACGCATGCGCCATGTGTGTATCCTCCCCTCGGGGGTCGGTATTGACACACTAACATCAGTGGCGAGTGGTCTGAGAGGACCCTTGCTTTGTATTCTGCATGCGTTATTTCAGTCATTAGTTCATGTGTGACAAACACATAGTCTAGTCTAGTACATAGGCCCTGAGGGGCCGCATAGTGTGAATATTGTCTATCTTGTGGATGGCGTGACCTCCATGCATCGTCCAGCCCAAAATCTGCCAATAATGACTGCAATGTCTTTGCAGCCGGAGTGGGTCTATCTACCTTAGTGTCTGATCTAACCATTATGGGGTTTAACACACAATTAAAATCACCCCCCATAGCACAGCACCCCCCCACCCCACCACTGAGTTTACCATACAGGGTCCTAAAGTACGCCGCCGTATCTGATTCGTGGAATAAGTGTTTACAATACATATCTCTCTGTTTTCCACTAGCCCTTTCATTACCACCATCCTGCCGTCTGACTCTGCTGCAGAATGCAACAGTTGGAAAGGGACATGCGGGGCCACCCACGTGATTACCCCTCTTGCATAGGCTGAGTATGTTGCCCCTACTACCGTCCCATTCCACTTCTTCCGTAGCACCTCCAATTTTTCCTGCGTTAAATGCTTTTCTTGTAATAAGGCTATGTCCACTTTCTGTCTGCGCAGGTACAGCATAACCTTGTTTCTTTTCAAATAGCTGTTGAGCCCCCTGACATTCCACCTTTCTTCAGCTTTATCTCTGGATCTTATGTTTCTTATCCTCGAGGGTTCATGAAACTAGCAGTTTCTTTCCTCTGAAAAGGCCAAGGGTAATCCCCTCTTTGCAACCCTCTCTGGTCTCGCCATCTTTCTCCTCGTATTAAACTGCCATCTGTGTGTTTTGCCTAGCTCAGAGCGTGCTTTTCTGTTCCGCCTTTTATCTGTGTTGGGAAGTGTGATGGAAGTGAGGTGTGTGTAATTATCAGTAATTGCCTGACTGGGCCTAACCCTTGTGTTGGGACATATCAGGTATACTGCTCGGGTGTTAGTCCGTTGTCGCTCACAGTGACCTGTCTGTGAGAAAGGGTTTGTCTCAGGAAAGGGGGAGTGGGGGGTTTAATTCCTAGGTATCCTATGTGGTAGGATGGGGAAAAGGTGTTATTGGGAAGGGGATACTGCGTCTCACTGTCCTGAGTCCCACTTCTACTCCCCGAGGGCCCCTCATCCAAGTGATCCTCCTGCACTAGTCCACCCCCAGGAACCGGATCCAAAAGAGATATCTGTTTCCTGGCCACCTGGATGACAGATCCCCGGGGACTAGCGGGTGAGACACCTTCAGGTTTCTCACATAGCGGACTACGATTTGTTGGTCGCCAGGGTTCCCTACTTTATCAAACTGATAATAAAGTAGTATTTTGCCATATTCTTTTAGTCTGTCCGGTTATTTGGGTCCGAGATCATTTATTATGGTAATCCCATTCTGTGCATAAGAACGCTCAAAGGTGCTGCTGCACACTGCCTGCACTAGTGTAGGCCTCTATGGCCACTTAAGAACGATCATAATGTTGGCCTTACCCAGTAAAAAATGGCATGCCACAATAAGAAAGCATATCCAGACTGCCAGCACCAATGTAGGTCAGCCTAGCCACTTAAGAACACTCATCATGCTGGTCTCAACCTTCATTAAACGCCAGGCCACAGTACGAAAATATATCCAGACTGGCTCCATCAATGCAGGACAGTCTAGCCACACAATCGTATCACAGTCGCTTTACTTTTGATGCACAGTAAACATGCCATGCCACAGGAGGCAATTATATCCAGACTGACTGCACAATGTAGGCCAGTCTAGCCACATAGTAACACTTATGTTTGCTTTACCCTTGATGCCCAATAAAAAAGCCATGCCACTGTAAAAAAATATAAACAGACTTGCTACACCAAAGTAGGCCAGTCTAGTCATGTAATAACACTTATCATGTTTGCTTTACAAATGATGTCCAGTAAAAAAATCCATGCCACAGTAAAATATAGCCAGATTGATTGCACCAAAGTAGGCTAGTCTAGCAAGGTAATACCATGTATGTTTGATTTACCATTGATTCCCATTAAAGAGGCCATGCCACAGTAAGAAAGTATAGAACTTGGGGAACTGAATCTGTCAAAGGGAAACCATGTTTTCCTTTGAGAGTTAAAGTTGGGTCAGGCATGCTCCTTCAGCTTCTTGGTGCAGCTGAGAGAGCACTGTGAGTTTTCACTGGGTTAGCAAGGCTCATTCAGAATGGGTGGCCGGCTGGTGCCCCACTGCTCACTATGAATGTGGCATTCCTGGGTGTTACCACACAATAAATCTTGCGCTACAAGGCCAAACCTTTCATTCTATGGGAAATTGCTCACTTGCAAGCTTGAAACTAGAAAAGAAAAAGAAAATTCCCAATCCAAGATATACACAAGGGAAAATAGAAAAGGGGCAAAAAAATGGGGGCCCTTTTTCATGTCCATGGTTTCTGATGTGGAGCAGAAAAGATGCTCTGTAAGAAGTTAAATGCACATCCCTGCAGTGGGGGCTAGAGGGGTATTGAAAGGCACAGGGTGGGTGGAGACACAGGGCTGGCGAGGATACTGTGGCAATGTTTCGGCTAGCATCCCACAGCAGTGTCAGCATCCATTCAGAAGCACAGAACACAAGCTTTCACTGTTATATAAACACTGCTTTCTCTGCACCCTATTTGGCTTTAGTACTGTAGCAAGGTGCTAACACCGAATTAATTTATCAATGAACTACAGGAAATGGGTATCATTGTATATCCCCACCATAATAGCTGTGCTTTCACATTAGAAGAATGATGAGAAATGGTGTGATTTAAATGTACTTTGAGCTGTATGGACAACCATGTCTTTGAATGGACAGCGATGAGTTTCAATAACAATGACCCCGCAGAGCTTGAACATTTCACAGCTCAGAACACTGAAACACCTCAGAGCCACCAACTCTCCTTGGCCCCCACCCTTTCCCTGTTTACTTCTTTGTAAGCTCAAACAGAACCTTCATGTTGCAAACCTGTTTTCTGCCGCCCGTTGTTTACCTATACTTTATATTTTTTGGGCCTCATTCCGAGGCTGCCGGTAAGGGGTTAACGGCGGCGGTAAGAGTGCCTTAGTGGGAGCCGCTAAAGGACCAGGGAGCTAATAACAGGCCCTCCTCATTTATTATCTCCCTCCCTATTCCCATTGAGCCCTATGGGGGCTCAAATGGGGATGGGTAAATTGAATGAGGAATTACTGGGTCCTCCAAGGTTGGAATGGCCCGGTAATTCCTCATTCAAGGAACCCAGACCCGGACCCGGACCCGAGTTTGGAGGCAGCCAAGCCGCAAATAGCGGCATGGCTACCTCCAAACTCGTAATGATTGTGTTTGAAGGCTTCCTGGCACACGAGGAAGCATGTGATTGTCCCTTCCCTGGCCCAATACTGGCCCGAAGGTCACCTGACCTCTGAGGATATTTTAATTAATTAATTAATTGCCTTAATTGTATCAGAAAACATTGTGCAATTCTGCACCCATATTTGGATGTACAACATTTTAATCGAAGTCTCAATTTTTTCATCAGCCTTCAACTCACTTACTTTGCTTGTGTAAAAAATTGATAGTTGTTACACCCTCACACAGGGTTTTGGTCTTTGTACATCCATCTCAAACCCCCACATGATCTTGATATGTTCACAAAAAAAGCTCAGCCCTTGCCCTTCTAGTATACCCCTTTAGTACAGTGTAAATAAGTGCAACTATTGTAAATAAGCCCCAGGTGCTAAGTGTCAATATTCAAGTTGGAGATGAACAATAAGAGGTTATTTGGGGTTATCTTGTTTCCTGCCCGTTTTGTAATTGTTAATCAGATCCCAAACATAGCTACTCCTCGGTACATATATTTTTAAGATGTGTTTTCCTTGTGTGAAATATATAAAACTAGTTTATTGTTAAGAGCAACACCTAGGGTTGTTTTGGGAAAATAGTGTGCCATTCTGAAAATGATCTTTTGTGCAAAGTTTTAGGTCAATGAGTGTGGCCTTACCAGATAAAGGTGGTTCATTGTCCCTATTGAAGCTAAAGTGTTCAGTATTTCATTTAAACAGTTTCAGATGCCTCTGTATGCAGATAATCCCCTGTGTATTTTGAACTGTGTGAATTAATTCTGAACTGTTTTCATATCATCACACCAATGTCAGCGTAAGCGGCTGTTATTCTGCCTTGCTGTATATCATTTGCATTTACCTTGCATATTATTCTGTCTTGTTGTGTCTCACTTGCATTTGCCTTGCATGTTCTGCCTTGCTGTATATCATTTGCATTTACCTTGCATATTATTCTGTCTTGTTGTGTCTCACTTGCATTTGCCTTGCATGTTCTGCCTTGCTGTATATCATTTGCATTTACCTTGCATATTATTCTGTCTTGTTGTGTCTCACTTGCATTTGCCTTGCATCTTCTGCCTTGCTGTATATCATTTGCATTTACCTTGCATATTATTCTGTCTTGTTGTGTCTCACTTGCATTTGCCTTGCATGTTCTGCCTTGCTGTATATCATTTGCATTTACCTTGCATATTATTCTGTCTTGTTGTGTCTCACTTGCATTTGCCTTGCATGTTCTGCCATGCTGTACATTATTTGCATTTACCTTGCATTGTTTTCTGCCAGTTTATTTTTTACTAAAACTAAGTTCTGACCAGCATCCCTGGCATCAGTAATCATTGCCCTGGGGATGCGGTCACTCTTGTGTGCGCATTAAGTCTCCCATTATCTTGTTTTATTGTGTGTGCGCTTTATTTGCTACAGTTTCTGCACTTTGATTCTTCGTTGATTTTTAATTGCCCATTGTATTAGCAGTTGTGCACTGGGCTCCCCCGCCCCTTACCCCTTCTTCCTCCTTCAGAGGTTTTCACAGTTTATATGCCATCTGCACTGTTGATTCAAACTCAGGCACATTTATCAGATTACCCCCTTTTATGTTCAGATCTAATTTCATGGAGGCACTCACTAGTAGGAACCCTGGCTGGTGCAGGCACTTATCTAACGAGGGCCCTTCGAGTAATCTGCACCCTTTATATATACTTATGATACTTGAAATTGGTCAACATGTATATCATTTGTTCTTCTTTGGCTGTCTAAACCGGTTCCATGCGATATTAACGAATGATAAAATAACGAAAACATTTTTAACTAAACATTTGTAACGAACAAATACCCCCAAGCCCTTTTTAATTTGGGCATCCCCCCAAACCACCTGTTTCCCTTTGTTTATAACCCCACCCTAACCCTCCACCCATTTTAACCCCTTATCCCACTTCCATATATATATATGTAATATAAATTCGGTATTTATTTGGTAAACGAGGTTTGTTGACAATGTTTTTCCTTTTTAACTATTCGGTAATATCACTGGGTACCATCTAAAACAACCAAACACTGTTGTATTTCAATAAGCAGGTGGGATTTCACCCTATTGCTTAACCATTTCCCTCCACTAAACTCATAAAGGCAGGATACTTTGGCCATGATGCCTATGCTAGGAAGATAGCTCAGCGAGTTAAACCTGCGAAAAGCCTTTTCGTGTGAATGATTGAATTAACAAAAAGGTAATGCCCCTCCTTCATGAAAAACGTTGTCTGCAGCTGTGAAGTTTATGGAAAAAAAGGGAAATACATGAAATGTTTATAGGGAGCTCCTGGAAGGGTTTGCATGGGAGGGTGAGGCCCAGGGTATGTTCAATTGGGAACTTGGCTAAAGTTCATATGATGGAGGGCTGAGTTCCATGGTATCTTCTACCTTGTCTTTACTTCAGCCAGTGAATGGGAAAAATGAAAGGGGCGCACTCTCATGGGAAATGGCAGCAGATAAGCAATGTGTTTTTATATAAAAGTCTGTAATGACCTTCCAAATTCCTTTAGGCAATTGCCTTCATATCTTCAATTTAGAAAAGCTTTGAAAAGCAGCTTATTTGATGGCGGAGGAGTTTAGATTGTACTGCTCCGACCTTCTTACTGGAACCATTGATCTATTGGCATTTTGATCTTTCTGCAATACTATGATTGGCCTGTCTGTTCTATGTTTCTGTCAGCGCTCTGAGGCCTGCGGGCGAGTTAGCGCTTTAAAAGAGTTAAATAGAATAGAATAGAATAGAATAGAATAGAATAGAATAGATGCGGTATAGGAACGATACAGGGGGTCCCATCTATGGCTTTTCTTCGACTGTTCCAATATAACAGTGGTGAGGGGCGGGAACTGACAAGAAAACATTTACCTGCTCCTCTACAGAAATGCAGTGGAACTGCCTTCTCCTACCTGATAGCCCAACTATGGAACTGGATACTGAAGGAAATAAGAATGACAGAAGACCACCTAACACTCAGGAAACAACTAAATGTCTGGCTATTAGACTCTCCAAGATAAACATAGACGCACGCCTCCACAAACCATACCCCTGGACCGAAGCAAACATGGGACATTACAGAATGGAAAACTGACAATAAAACTTCTCAACACCCAGATATCAACAGAAGCCAACTAACCACCCCCTTCTCTTTTCCACATTCCCACAACCCTCACGTACCACACACGCCAAGAGGGCTAGTGAAACAACCCACAAAAAACACGCAAACCACACACCCCTCTCTAATCATGCTACAAACCCAATATCTGCAGACATCAAACAACGCAGACACTGGACGCCACCCTTCTGTACAAAACAAGACCAGTGAGCTTAGCAAAGCACACCTAGAAAGCGCACACACACAGACTCCAGTTTCTCCTGATTCTGCATGCATCTGCAGATGAGCACGTCCTCTATCATCTCTCTTTCCCTCACTAACTAACCCTACCGGCTTTTCTTACAGAGCCATGGAGACCATGCAACTGGCAGCAGTGTGCTTTATAAATCAACATAACAATACATAACATGTCCAGGAATACAGGTCCATGGTTAAAGGCATGCAAAAGGACAGTCTGCTGGATAGAAAGACAGATAGCACCACTTGTGGTGGAAGCCATAGTCAAATGGCAGGTCCAGAAGACACAGCTCCTAGACAGGGTGAGAAGAGTAAATGTGGTCTCTGCAGCGGGCAGCTGCAGACAGCTCAGACTTATTCGTAGGGCTTCACCCAGGGCTTTGACCTAGAATTGGATTTTACAGATGTTCCGGATGGTGTGGGGATGGTGTTATAGCAGCACTTAGAAAGGGGAGGAGTCCAGCATGAAGCACTTTATAAAAATATTTTATTTTTGTGTATCATGGTACAGCAACTTTGAATAGTGTATGTTGCTGAAATATGTGAGGTTGACCTTTATCTTAGTCAGTACTAGGTTGTTTTAAGGTACAGTGTGGTCGGTTGGGTTCATTGAAGCCATGTATTCTCTCAATGGTGCCATGGCTACAAGTCAGCCGGTGCATAGTTAACATGCCAGTATTAACGTAAACCAGCACGTTTCCACACCGGCCAACTGCAAGTTTGCCGTAGGGTGGAGGACTTACCTCCAGCTAAAAGCTACTGGCAATAACCACCAGTATTACAGGTGCCGGTAATACCTGCAAAGTCCCACATGGATTCCTATGTGACTCCATGGAATGGGGACTAATGTCGCGTACTGGCACCTACCTAGTGCCGTTAATGGTAATTCTATTTGCCGGTATCCTGGTGGGTTTACTGCCAGGATGCTGAGAAGGTTGTAATAAGTGCTAAACTCTCTGAGAGTGTCTGCATAGTGTTTCTGCGCTTCTGGGTCATTTTGATCCAGATTCGCTAAACCGAGGGGGCAAATAGAATAAAATTCACTCTATGCTATTCCCTTTTCGATGCAGAGAATCTGCCAGTGTCTCCACCACATTACATTGTGGTGTGGGTGTAGATGTTGGGACCACTACAGATTCTGCCTGTCCTTTTGCATGTGCAAAGAACAGGCGGAATGCATACAAATTCTGTGTGATGCAGGGCGGTATGTTTTTTAAGGAGGTGCACACGTGTGCATTGTGGTGATCCAGTTGTATTTTCCACCTGTGGCAAATAATGGCAGGGGAACTCTTGAACTGCCCACATTTCCATGCCATTATTTGCCTTGGGTGGAAAATTATGAAAATCTCTCCGTAGGAGAACAGCGGCAGAAGCGGTGGCCCACCTGTTCCTTCCAACGGATTAGGCATCAGCAGAAAGATGAGACATTAAATTAGTTAATAATAACAGATACTAGTAGAGTGCTTAGAAATGGGAGGCATCTGTCATGAAGCGCTATATAAGAACCTGAAATCCTGGCATCTTTATTATTATAACAACACTTTTTTAAATGTGGTGACGGTGCCTTGCGGTGGGCATCACTGCAGTGATCATTCTACTTCACGTGTGCAGGTTATGTTATGTCATGTTATGTTGTTAGTCTCTTATACTGTACACATCGCCACTGTAGTGGTCTTAATGCTGTGCCGTGTCTTTGTAGGGGTGAATTGTGACCTCGCCCAGGAGAGTAGCCAGCCTGTGGTATGTGGCATGAAAAGGAAAAGGGGCCAAGGTGAGCCGAAAAGGGGAAGAGTGGGAAAAGTCAGTGAGACAAAAACTTAAAGAGTTAACTCACGACGTTTAGGGAAATTAGAAAATAGGGGGGAGGGGCCTTGATTATTGGCACGGTGAAGAAGAGAGGATGGGTGCAGCCCACGTATTTCGTGAATGGTAAGTAAACCACTGGACTGCAGTATGAGAGAATAACATTAGAGGTAAGGTTGTACCATGATGCATGGCCGGCTACTTAGGTCAAATGAGACATTCACATTAAGTACAACACTCTAGGAGGCCAACAATCCACTGTAATGTATACAGAGGCATGTCTGGCACCTTAGGCACAGGCTTTGAGGCCTTCCTGCACTGTCTAGGTGTGTTCAGCCGATGCACAAGTCAACAGGGGAGCACACACTTCCCTTACTCCCCAGGCCACGTTCTATAGACAGGAAAGCTGGGAGGGAGAAGGGGCAGTCTTAAATGAGGATGGGTTTTGATTTAAGGCTCTTCTGAGAGCAGGGCCGTGGACTGGGCTTCCGGGACGTTCTTGAGGCCTTACAGGAGCTTTATGGAGATGATAATAGCGTTTTGAGAGGCTGGCTTCCTCTTTGGCTGAGGCTGGGTTCTTCTGCGTGTTAAGCTGCATAATCCAGCCTTGCCCACCCTTCTCAACCTGCTGTGCAATTGCCTTCTCCTGTTAGAGGACAGCAGAGGAATCTTAGGTTCAGTCGGGCCACAGAGTCTGCTTACCAGCTTCCATTTGCAGGTCTAATTTGGGTGTAGCATCCCTTTTTCATGAACGCAGTGCCGCTAATGTGTACTATTTATTTAGGTTTGAATCTCTGATCAGCAAAACTGAAAGGTGTTTTTGCTAAAATGTCACACTACTCTCTGCAATTCTTAGCTCAAATAGCTATGCAGTGCATTCAGAGGCCAACCCCTCTACAGAAAGTCTGCTCGCTCTCAAATGGGAATATATTTCCCCACCCACACATGCCCCATAGAGCCCATTGGATGCCATGGAGCTCTGCAAAGAATGGTAACATTATGAATATCTCCTCATTATTCAGTGACTCGTGTCCCTCTGACCTTACACACAAGATTGCCTCTCCCAGGGCAAGTCCCTGCCTCCAATGCAGCCCTTACCTTCACTGAATCCACTGTCAAGCAGAGAAGGCGAAAAAGAGCTGGCTGATCCAGCTTCCCAGTCATCGCCCCTACGCTCTGGAACTCGCTACCGCTTGCCGTCCACTCGGAATCCTCTTACTGGACCTTTAGAAAACATGCCAAGACCTGGCGGTTTAGCTAACTTTAAGCTCCACACGCTGTTCCTATGCAACATGATATGATCCTTACCTGATCTTGTTCGTACGTAACCAGCCGAGATGCCCCTGAGTTTTGCACGCTTAATCAAATGCAAAATAAATAAATAAAATAAGGCATTTTTAGGCGTCGGCTCATGACGATCGACCACTGTAGCTTCCCCTACCACACAGACTGCCCATATGATGTGCACATACAGACGGAACAGATTTTCCAAATGTTTTTTTTAATAACTTTATTTACAAAACCTTAAAATTACATACATCTGAACACATTCCCCAAGAAGTTAAAATTCCAAAATTATTGAAACGTTTTACATAGCAACTAAATACAATACAAGATATAATCCCACCCAGAATCACAACAACTCCCCGTTACCACCCCAAAACCCCTATATGCACAAGTACAATACCAAGTCTAGTATAGCTGAAGAAATTTACCCCAAATTTTCTCGAATAAACCCAACTTCCCATCTCTACTGTAAAGTGTCTTCTCCATAGCCGCCAAGTCTTGCATTTCAGTCAACCACGTCTCAATATTCAGATTCAAAACAGACTTCCAATTTCGCAAAACAATTTTCTTACCAATCATGGTCCCTCGGAACAACCACTTCTTCTGACTCAGAGTCAGATCTTCCAATGACTCATCATCCACCAGTATCACCATTTTGAAGTCCAATGCCGGCAAATCCTCAATCACCACAGCACACACACGACCAATCTCACCCCAGAACAACCTCACCAACCTGCAGTCCCACAACATGTGCTCCAGCGTACCTTCCATGTGAATACACCTCCAGCAATCCAGGCTCCCCGACATCCCTCTACTCACCATTCTCTCCGGAGTCCAAAAAACCCGATTAAGAATCTTTATCTGTCTCGACCTCTCCGTGAGCCCCAAAGAACATAACTTAACATTCCCACACATCCGGCACCACAAGTCCTCAGATATATCCAAGCCAATTCTTCTACCCCACTCTTCTCTCAGCTTGTCATTACCATTGCAATGCGACACAATCTCCTTATACACTCGACTAGCCAGGCCACCCTCGCACCCAATTGGCCTCCTAGTAAACAAACACAAATCCATTCTCCTGTCAAAGTCCACAACCCCAATCTCCCGTTTCAGCTTCACATAGTCCGAGATCTTAAAATTCTCTATGGCAAAATGCACTTGTAATTCCCTAGCCGTCATCCAAATACCATTCTTAAACAGATCAGCCACCCACCTCACACCACCCAAAAACCAATCCGCCCAAAAAACCACATTACCATTAATCCTAATAGCAGGATTAAACCACAACGACGCACCAGGTTCTTTATATGCGTCTACACCCAAATGTTAAACTGGGACAATTCCTGAAATGTGATACAATAGACATAAAAGAAGGACATCAAAGGCTGAACCCTACAATATATGTGACCGAAGGGAATGGCTAAGCTCACAGAATGATTGTCTCTGGGAAGTTGTCATTTCAGCAGGATTTGTGGTGTCTTTGACTTCCTTAGGGGTTTCATGGTAAGATAATTGCAGCTATGCGAAGAGTATTTTGAATAGCTAACGCCTTCCGAGGGAGGTTTTGGATCTTTTCTGAACAGTGTTGATGGCGCATTTTGAAGGCAACAACATTCGGGTCTCTATTACCGCTATGCCCTTTTTTAAACTTGATCCCATCCTTGGTTTTATCCACATTCTATTCCTTCCTCTCTCCACCATTCGGTTACTTTCCTTCGGTTCCCTCCCATCACTTCCCCACATTGCATTTAATCTCTTACCTACGCTTTATTTTTTGGGCCATCTCACTTTTCCGTAATGAGAGGTGTACTGTTTATATCGTCTTTACATCTCACAGGTCTTTGTGGCAGGTGCAACTTGACTTTCACCCTCTGTTTATGAAAGAAATTCTCCAATAAGAATTTAGTTTCCAAACCTTTTCCTATAACAGTGACACTTCACTGCTGTTCCAGATCGAGGGACATTTTATTAAAAACCAGCACTGTCACCTAAAACCGTGGCATCTGGTCCCCGTGCACATACGCATCAGCATGGAGCCATATTTTCATCATCAAACAACTGAGAGCTTTACCTGCCCCTTGCGTACATTGGGATGAGTAGTAGCCCATGCTCTTATGTATGTATGTTTTCTTTTAATTTGGGGGCCTCTGCTGCTGATGAGCAAGGGGGCTAACCTCTTTTTTCCCACTTGCATGCAGTGACGTCATTGGCATATATGACGAATCGGGGGATTCAGTCACTTCTCCCAAAGGGGGAGCGGTTGCTTGTGAGGCTAGGGAGGTGAGCCTGCTACGAGATATTCCCCCTAGCGGTGGTGGCAAGCGGGGCATCAGGGAGAGACTCTCCCCTTGAGGACAAGGACTCTCGTTCCACTGAGGAACACCCAACATCCCTTACTCTTGTACCAAAAGTTACATTGCAGCTTCAAAAAGGCCCAGCAGACCAAGCCACTGTTTGTTATTGTGCCATAGCGAGTAAAACCGTTTGCACAAGAGGTAGAAACCAGCAATACTGTAATGAGGAGGAATGAGCAAGTGATGGAGAACTCTGAACTGGAAGAGAAAAAGGACTATAATCCTCTGCTGGGGAGGGCCCAACAATGTATCATAAAAAGGGAAGAAAGACCACTATCGCTGAGAAGTGAAACCCGGGAGTTTCATACCAGCATTGATGTGGAAGCTGATCGAAACCAGGAGATCCTCTGTGTTGACGAAGCAACCAGCTGGTATTTGTGGGAAGTGCCAGGAGAACTGAAGGCAGAAGAGAGCCCGTGAAGGAAACCCCAAAGTAGGGAGCCAGTCGTGAGTGGTGGAGTTACCCAAGAGAGGTGGACTGTGCAGTCTGGTAACTACGGTAAAACGACTGCGACACTGGCACCGCTTAGCCGTGGACAAAAATCAGACACAGTCAGAGGAAAAGCAGAAGCCGTCCTGACTGAACAAAGAGAAGTCACTATCCTGAAGGCAGGCCCGGTGACACCAGCCCATGGAATAGAAGATAACATTGATGGCAGGAGACCTGGGAGGGAATACAAGTGTAACGAGTACCTAGTCATCCCAGTGATATGGGAAATAACCGAGGGCGTAAGAATCAACACGTGACTCATCCTACTCATCCCAGTAATAGCAAAATTAACCAAGAGAGCAATAATCATTACTGAAATCTTCTTCCTCTTTTCAGTAATATAAGAAGTGACCTGGAGAGTAAGAATAATTACTGGACACATCCTACTCATCCCAATAATGCCAGAAATAACCAAGAGAATGAGAATCATTACGCAACTCATCCTACTCTTCTCAGTAATACACAAAGTGGCCAAGAGAATAAGAATAACTATTGGGTCTATTGTGCTTGCCCCAATGAGAGAACCAGTGAACCAGAAAAGGAGAATTCTGACATAGGACTTCTTACTCATGAGGAGTTAAAGAACCATAGGAAGACAAAAGCTGGAACAACCTAAAGACATGTTCTATTTCCCAGGTGGTAGTAGAGAAAGAGACATTTTCAGAGACATTTGTGAAAAGTACAATAAAAGAAACTCAAAGGCCAAGAATACTGAAGAAGAGGACTTTACAACGTCAAGAGAAAGGGGAACCAAGGAGTTGGAAAAGTACCCCAAAGAAGCTGAATGACTTAATACAGTAGATAGCAAAACATTATCCAACAATGATATATTAAGGCCGGGGGAAGCATTTCCAAGCCAAGAGAAGGGAGTCATTGTCCTGGACTTTAGCTGTTTTGTCTTAGTGGTCGGGTCAGTGGAGCGTAGTTCTGGACGGAGCACAGACTGTTTGCTTTGGACTTCACAACAGATGACGAGCACCCTAGTTAGATTTGTTGGGGCAGGGAAATCCACAGATTAGGGACAGTGAGGCCTTTTACTTATCAGTTCAATAAAACATTTGTAAGAATAACAAAACTGGTCTGTCTCTTCCTTCTGACCTACCACACATATCATTGGTCAGTCTACCAGCACTGCAATGACACATTCTTCACCACCCTGGGAGCCCCACCTGCCGCCTCCACTGCTATTTTAAATCTTGGATGCACCATGGAGACAGACCTATCTCTCTCCAAACAACTCAACTCTGTATCCAGAAATGGACACTTCCACTTACGCCTCCTAAAGCAAATCTTTCCCCATCTCTCTTATCCTCAAAGAGTCTCCCAATACTGGCCATTGTCACCTCCCGCCTACACTATGCAAACTCCCTCTATCTCAGTGTCCCAGCACGCCAGCATGCCAGTTTAGGAAACTCCAATAAATCCAAAACTCAGCAGCCAGACTGCTCTTTGCCCCTTCACCCCAAGAACATATTACCTCTGCCCTCAGAGTAGTACACTATCTCCCTATTAGCCTAAGAGTGACCTTCAAAGCCATGTGCATCACACACTGAGCCCTCCATAATACAGTACCAGAGTTCCTACAGGAAAAAAAAAGCATCCACTACCAACCACCCAGAAACCACTGATCAGGCTCGGCTCGCCTCCTCGCTATTCCCCCTTGCCACCCCACTACAGTTGGCGGCTCAGCCTTCTCTATCCTAGCTCCCACCATCTGGAACACTCTTCCCCTGCACATCCACCACACCAAAGAGTACCTGTCCTTAAAATAAAAGAAACTCAATACCTGGCTATTTGCAGCGTTATCCTGAAAATCGTCCCTAATCTTCCAATTTCCAATCCGAGCATATGAACATTTACCACCAGGTGGCATCAGCCATTTTTGGGGTGGCCCCAACCTAGAAGCACCTGGCTGTGCCGGCCACCATCGCGGCGGCACAGACCTCACACACTATCAAACACTAATCAAGACCTTGATTCCCACAAACACCACTCACTGGAAACACAGGCCTTTATCTCGTTTTCACACTATGAAATGTGACAAGATTGATTAGTCCCTACACCTGCACGTACAGGTAAAACAGGCAAATTACAGACAAAGTAGTTGAGATAGAACAACAGCACCACTGCAGTCGGATAGACTGGGATGTACAGCAGGGCATTGTCATGGGAGGAATTGTGTGCCATGGCCATGTCTCACGCCAGATGGCGAGATCGGGGATTCTCATGCATTAATCTGTGAAAACAATCAAGAACTAACCTGAATCACAATGGAAGGACTTGAGGGTGAGGCCGGCATTGCACCGGGATAAACCATAGAGTTGGCCTCCCATGGTAAAGGTAACCATTTTTCAAGGTTTAGTGTGTGCACAATATCTGGGAAGATTTGACATGCTCTCCACCTGGAAGAGCCTGGAAGTATAGCCCGTGCTCCTCTCGTTCAAATTTGTGAAGCGTAGACAGCTGCTATTTTATCGCAGCCGCAAGAATCGACAGAGGATGCCACTACCTGATCAGGCACACATACAACAACTCTCCACCCAAACTGCTAGGTACGTATAATGCATGACTCCAGTGTAGACTGGCCACAAGCATGGCTATCTGAACACATCAGAATGCATCGACTACGACAAATTTGGTCTCCCTGGTCACATAATTGTTCTACCTACTTACACCAGATTATGCCTCAACAGCTCTGACATCAGTATGCAGCGCAGACCTATGACAAATCCGGGCACGCTGAGCACATAGCGAGTCTCCAGCACTCACACCATCTCCTGACTCCTCTCAGCACCCACCCACATGCCTGATCTCCTGGGTTGCTTCTACCAAAGTCCGGCCAGCCCAGCTAAGCCTTATTTGGCCAAATGCTCACACACATTCTAATCCTACTCCGTGACCTCCAACACTCCGGACGTCGGTCCACAAGGGCGTTCCCACCAGCAGCACATTGAGACTATAATAATGGTTAAAAGTGCTATATAAATGAGACCTACAATACAACTACAATAAATGGAGCAGTTCTGCACCTTTATTATTGTGCAATCGGTAGGAGAGCCGTCTTTGAGTGATACTGTAGGAAGCCAATCTCTGATGTGTATTTTGACCAATTTGATAGCTGGGACTGTTAGAGAGTTCTCTGAGTGGGTTGATGACTGGAGCCTGGTAGAATAAGAACCTTTTAGTAAGGAGAGCACCTGTTAGGTTCCATGACTAGAAGTTTTCCTAGTTATAACTCCAGGTACCCCCTCCGCATTTGCTGGGGAGGGATCTGCCATACATATGGGCCTCATTACGAGTTTGCCGGTCCGGATACAACGGTACCGGTAAGCTTGCTGGTACTGTTGTATCCGGACTGGCAAACTCAGAGTTGTGCTTGCGGGTGCCTTTCATTCTACCAGGTTTTACCTGGCGGAATGAAAGGCACCCGGGAGCACAGCAAGCCTGTAGCACCGGCACCGTTGTAAACGGTGTCAGTGCTACAGGCATCCCCATTCCCATTGAGCCCTATGGTGATCAATGGAAATGGGGATATACCGGCACCCGCAAAAGGGCAATTACCGGGTCTGGCGGGGTCAGAATACCCCGGTAATTGTCCATTCGCGGGTGACAGATTTTCTTGACGGTATGGAGGTAGCCTTGCTGGTAAAACCGGCAAGGCTACCGCCAACCTCATAATGAGGCCAGTATCCTTAAATTATTGTATTTTTATTATGGCTCACTGCAAACAGTCAAGCTAATCAAGAGGGAGAATACGGCAGGCATGGTTAGGATGGTACAGTCCATCTTGAGAGAATGTGGTTTTTGGCAGTGAACTAACTACCAGGTGACCATTAGTTTAATGAATGTGCGTTAATGGGTTAGGAGCCAATATGCCATAGGTATGGATAAGAAAAGGTAACGTTTTGTCGTTTAGGGTGTGGGTTTTCACAACCCCCTGACTCCTGAAGCATCTCCTAATATCTTGTCCCTTTTGCACATGGCAATGTGGACCTCGGCGGACGTCAATACTTCATTACCATGATGGTTCTTATGATATATTCAGGGTGGGAGGGAGCCTGGCAGCTGTGCCTTTGTATCCCAGCTCACCCTCGTGCAGATGCCAAGGCCCAGTGCTGGTGGGCTGGGTTCACAGTGACCTGGTTTCAGAAGTGGGATTCTGCACAGTGGGTGCAGAGGGACGGTTGGTGTGGTCTAGTAAAGGATGGATGGATGTCCCCGTTCTCGCTCTCTCACTCTCTCACCCTCTCTTTTTCTTTCACTTTATCTCTCTTTTGAGAGAGGGCAAGCTCCCCATCATTTTGTGTGGGGACCGGGGCGGCCTGGGCACTAACCAATGAGCTTGCTTCAGGGTGGATGGAGTGGGATTCCCAGGTATCTTCTCCCCCTTGTACAGGCATCAACACGATATCATTCCCAGGACCCATAAGCAGGCCGAGACCAAAAACCTTTGCTGAAGACTATTCTTCCCGGAAGGGGCAGTGCTGCGGGAAGCAGATCATGGAGCGGATCCACCGGCTAACACAGATCACCCACCAGTGCAGCACAATGCCCTGCCCGCATAATGACATATTGTGCCCTCACCCTGATTATATACACACAATCTCATTTTAACTTTTAGTGATCATCTTTCAGCTCATTTTGAGATAGGAGGGGCATTTATAAAAGTATGTAAAACACTATTTGTTGTTTTCTGTTTGTCTTTAGTACTTAAGATTAAAAGTACAACATTGTATATAATATCTTCGTTTCTAGGGGGCATTGTGGGTTTAGGGGACACAGTTAAGGGGTGGATCTGTTATTTTCAAAGATGCTGAAATTGGAGAGTCATCTTATGTGCTCCCAGTAACTCGACTAACCTGTGGGGTCCCCCAAGGTTCTACTGTGTGCTCTGCTCTTCAGTGCCCAAATCATGACAATGGTCAGACGTGGCACCCAGAAGACATGCTCTTGTTGCCTTCCTACCCTACAACAAAAGGCGGATATCCCAGCACAGAATGGCTCTCAGAACTGACCAATAGCCAGTAAATAAATAACATTAAAGACATATCAAGTAAGTGAGTAATGCATGGTTATTTGCACGGTGCCAGCTTCCTCCATCACCACAGTCACCCTACTGCTTCACCAACACACCTGGCTCAAACCTCCACCTGCCTCTCTAGCCAGCACCCATGCAGAAACAAGCATGCTAACCCATCTTCCAGGCCAACCTAACTACCCCGCCACGCCACAGAGTTATCTGTGGGTACTGCCATCCTGCTCCTAGATGTGGAAAGTAAAAATAAGTAGCTTTACTATTTTACTTGTTTTTCTAAAGAAGAAATGCTGTCCAAACATACATATATTATTTTTAAAAATGTGATTTTGGTGTGTCCTTTTCCTACTAGGGCAGGAAGGACACCCCGCCAACCACTGGTGCAACTCAGCCCCCAGCCTCTTGCCATGGATGGAATACTTCTACACCACACTGGAAGGGTATTAGCATAATGGACCTAAAAACATTTGACCTAAAACATTTGATCGATTTTTTTTTAACCTTTTCTTAATCAAATCTAATTAAATATATATATATATATATATATATATATATGGGGGTGGGTAAGGGTATAGATTAGGTAGAGGGGAAGGGGGGTGGCGGGGCGTCTTAGACCGAAAAAAAGGTCAAATAAATTAGGTCAAATGTTTTAGGTAAAATAGACCCGAACCCACCAGAAGCACCCCTCAACTTCCTTGCCCCCTTCACCAAAATGCCAGGGGTAGCGGGAGTTACATCACAAACCCAAAGGCATCATCGGAAACAATGTCATGTGACTGTTGACCCTGATTACATCACATGAAATGAACTCAGATTGACATTTAACCTCAATGAAATCACCCGAAAGTGACTGACGGGTATAAAATACATACATAAGCTTACATTTCATACAATACCAAACCAGTACTAATGCAGGCATAAAACATTTATAGACAACAACCACATTTTAACTAGGGTGCTGCCTTGATATGCCTTGGAGAAGTCATGTTATGACTGGGGTGGCCCCCTTCTAACCAACATAGCCAGGGGCACTGCCTATAGCTTATGCCACTAGAACCCTACATGTCCATTTACTGGCATCTTACACCGATTATAGCTGCCCATGTCGGGTCTAGTAATCGTGTGCCAAGTAAAGCCACACTTTCCCATTTGCTGGCACAATGCAGGATGCCAAATGTAGACTGCATTTGAGGATACTGCCATTTTATGTGTGTTATAGCCTTACACTCTAGGTACATTCCAAATATCTTAGTTACATCTTTATATAGTTGCTTCTATCATATGCCAAGTGTACCCTCAAATCTAGTAAAGCCACCCAATGTGGCCACCCAAAGTCAGTTAATTCCTCATACACCTGGTATGGTTGCCATATGTAAGGGAGAGCCTCACATGTCTAATTGCTGCCATCAAATGTGAAGAGCAGCCTCAAATTACCCAATAAAAGCATTCATTGGGCCTCATTACGCAGTAGGAGGTAGCCCCCCTTACCGCATTCCGGGTCCGGGTTCCTGAAATAGGGACTTACCGGGTCATTCCAACCTTGGAGGACCCGGTAAATCCCCATTCCGGGAACCATTCCCCATTCCCATTCGAGCCCCCATAGGGCTCAATGGGAATGGGAATGGAGCTAATAACGGTACCGCAATTTGTGGTACTGTTATTAGCTCTGAAGTTCCTTAACGGGTAAAACCAGGCGTTGAGAAAGGGACCCGCTAAGGGACCTCGGAATAGGGTGGTAAGGGGTTACCGGCACCGGTGACCTTACCAGTGCCGGTAATCCCTTAACACCTACTGCGTAATGGGGCCCATTGTCATATATGTGCAGCCTCACGCGTCATTGATTCCATCACGTGCCAATCTCAGCCTCAAATGATACATAACCACCACATAGTTATGTTCCTTAAGGGCCCGTCTCTATGAAATGCTTGGAGAAAAAAAGCTTTTCCATCCTTGTTTTGGAGGATGGAAATGCAAATGCAACGGCCACGGTTTAAATCGCGGCTGTCACATTTAACGAAAACATCAAGTCAGAAATGACCCTGGGGGTCATTACGAGGTTGAAGGTAACCATGGTGCTATTAGCACCATGGCTGCCTCCATATCCTTACCGACTCCGCTCTGATGAATGGAGCTATTACCGCCCCATTCCAAAGTTGGCGGGGCGGTAATTCCCCATTCACCACAGCCCTTCCCCATTCCCATTTGAGCCCCCATAGGGCTCAATGGGAATGGGGACGGTGCTAATAATGGTACCGCAAATTGTGGTACCGTTATTAGCTCTAAGGTCCCTTTGCGGGTCCTGTGCTTAGCGCCTGGTAAAATACCTGGTAGTACCGGTAATCCCTTACCGCCCGGGTCGTAATGAGGCCCCCTGTCGTGATTTGCGCCTCCCTCTGCACATGTTCCAGGCGTAGTCGGATGACCTTCATTTCAGTGTACTTAAAGGCGCATCCCGTTTGTGAATTCAGGTTGCACTTTTAAATGCACAGACATGCCCCCTGATTTGCACAAATGCGCGAAGGTTTATAAAGGGGCATCTGAATGAGCGCATAGAAGATTTAAGGTGACCTGCAGATGTTCTTTCTGGATTGGCTGCTCCTTTTTCTGGCACGTAATGACTTGAACTAAAAAAAGCGTTCAGACTCTTCCCCTGTGACAATATTTTGAGCCAATGCTTGGATTTGATGACGCAGACACTTAGAATAATCCATTACATATATAACACCTTCGGCAAAGCACTGGCATAACATCGTTTTACCCACCACATGAAACTAATTCTCATTTGTCTACCTCAAAAGGGTGAAAGGATGAGTAGACCGTGCCAGGATTCGAACCTGTGACCTGCAGAACACACATAGATCCCAGCACTGAACATGCTGAGCTATCTTGCCAACCATTGCTCCTTAAATGGGTATACTGCAGCATTTGGAAATGGATTTGCTCTTGGGGTTTCATTTCTTAACATAACCCTTATTATTACAGTGCTTAGAAGCAGGAGGAATGTGTCATGGCCCGCTAGTAAAGCTGATTATAGCAGTGTTATGTTTTGTTTTTAAAAAGGACCGAAGGGGGACAAGAGGGAGTGGCGGGTAGACATCCTAATTAATGTTCATTTTTAATTGCATAGTTGATTAAACAGCATGCTGTGTCACAACTGGATGGCTTAGAGGGTTCAAACCTCAACTCGATGTCTGCACTCTCCAGTTTTCTTATTTCAGCTGTGCTGATTCAGCCATTCATCCTTCTGAGATTGATACATTAAGTATTACTACACTTCATAGTAATAACACCTATTTTTACAGTGTTTAGAAGCTGCAGTAGTAAGACATGAAGCGCAATACATACCAACTATTTTACTTCAATACAAGACAATCCCACAGTAACATCAAAACGTGGAGTATTTTTAAAGCAAATGATAGGCCCCGGAAACATAGAACATTAAAGTTGACAGCGAATAAGAATCACTAGGCCATCCAGTCTCCCTTGCCTGCATAGATAAATACTAATCTCCAGCTGCGGTTTCGCATTTATTGCACGAAGGACAAGGCTCCAAGTACCTACTTTATTTTCGTTTTTAGACTGCCTCTCCAATCCTGGACCAGGGGTCGCAGAGCAGGAATGTCATTTGGGGGTAGTCAGGGGTCGCAGTTGCAACCCCTCTGGTCTCCCTTGCACCCCTGTGGTCTCCGTTACTGCCCCTAGAAAAAGAAAAAAGAATTGTACTTTTTTTGTGTGTTACTTTTTTGTTTTTTAAATGTAAGCTCCCAGGCTGTGGCCAGTGCCATGTGACTCTTTGTTTCTGGAGTGGATGGCTTTGTTGTAAGGCCTCTTAAAAAAACAAGGGGTTCCACAAGTGTATCACTTTGAGCAGTGACGCTAAATAAGAAAGAATAGGAATAACACATAATATGTCTTTCTGGAATTCTATCCAATAATTGCTAGACTCATAAAGGTTTGTTTCCAGGCACACTTCAGGGGGTGAGTCACTGATTTAGCCTGTTCATAAACACCTCAACTCAGCCTTTCACCCTTCTGAGGTCGATAAATGAGCACCAACACAGGTTGGGTGATATTGGGTGTACATTTGTACTATATAAAGTGCTTAAGTGTAAGTGCTATATAATAACATATGATTATCATTTGACCTTGGACTTCTGCTTGCATTCACAGTAATTTGGTCCTATACACACTGATATTTTAACGATACATATGGCGATCCATTCTTGTATGAAATGTATATCACATTATAGTGATATCGCAACCATATTTTTCATAGTGTACTTAGGAACAATATGTGATGTCCCTTTCTATTTTGTCAAGGGGTGAAAGGTTGTGTTCCATCGCTTCCCGTGATGTCACTTCAAGGTGGGGTGGTGGGGTCAAATGACATCTCTTCCTGTGATGTCATCAGAGGTCAAAGGTCATGAGAGGTCACTTCCGCTACCCCTGGCATTTTGGTGAAATGTCGCAGAGGCAGTGCCAGAGGTCGCAAGGCAATCACCAGGGGTCGCGACCAAATGACGTCCATGCCCTTAGTCTTCTCGAAGCCATACTCTTACTAGCTAGTAGAGCTTTTCTTTGTTTTTATCTTTGTCTTGTATTATATTCAAGTTGGATTATTTTTTCTTTCATCAATTCTATCTCTGCTATTGTTTTATAGCTTGCACTATTCTACAGGATAGTGTAGCCCAAATATGTTGACAACAAAGGCTGGAAATGTAATTTTCTTCGGGATTCCATGATCTCATATTAGTCTTCCCAGGGCGGGGATCTGCAACCTGCAGCTGGCCTGGTGGTTTGGGCAGCAATTCCCACAATCTCTCACTGTTAAATATCCCTAGTAGGACTGATGGGATTTGTAGTAAAAAAACATCTGGAGAGCCAAACAAAGTTACAGACCTCTACCCTAGGGAATCATGCCCAGGAGTGGGCAAGGGGCATCATCCAGTGTTAACAAATAACTAGGCATTGTACTCTCTTGACATGTACTTATTCATTGTAAGCTGTTTCAGAGTACTAATGAGTGAGTGTTCATACAAGGCACATGCACAAATGAGTACACCATCAGGAGCAACCACAGTACAAGTAACAGACTATGTTTCTGTACCTGTGTACATTATGATATATGATAGGTTATTTATGACGCGCTTCATACCCAGAGGTTTCTAAGCGCGGACCCGGGGATCGAACATGTGTTGCTCCGTGTCGTCTTGCTTCCAAGGCAAGCACATTGCCCCTAAACTTTCCTCCCGAGAAGGGGGGGGTGGTGTCAGAATGGAAATATTTGTTTACAGGTTCTTTCTGGCCTATATTTGTGTTTGTGGTAAATCGCTCTGCCAATTCCACCCCTTTGAGCATAGCTGAATGTATCCCCTATATAGCAGCCTGCGTGATTCGCCAGAACGAAACAGTTCTTAGCGGCATCAGAGCAACAGATGCAGAACCAGAGTGTATGCGATTGAGTAGTCTCTGCAGAGATAAAACACTGGCCAAGCGGACTAGCAACACAGCACCAACCTGATGCTGTGCCACATTTTAAGTTCTTCCCTAACTTCTGTTGGCATGCCCGCCTCTGTACCGAGATCAAGAGGAGACCACGCAAGCAATGCTTCAGGTAATCGCACTGATTCACAGAACGTTTTCCTAGGGGATTGCACCATTGTAAAAGGCTTCCGTGAAGCAGGCCCACAGAGACTAACCTAAAAGCCTGGTAAACCTTATAATTGACCATTTTAAAACAACTGTTTTTGCAATATTGTCGGCAGTGCCCCGCGACACTGAGTCTGCTGAAGAGGACATAAACACCAGCATCTCATAAATGTCACTTATAATTGCCCTCGTAAGCCGTTCAATTATCGCCATGCTGAGAATCGCCAGCCTATGAATTCTGAGCCTGGGCGTGTTTACGGTGGAAGTAAACGACCGAGTCCACGCAACTCAAATCTAACCTATAATTGTGGAAAGAGGTACGAATTATTCTTTGCGGTGTGGCAAGTGGTTGCCCGGGTGGAGTGGGGTGCCGACGCTACCTGCACTTATCAAAAGGTGCTGATGAGGACATTGACCCGCAGGAGCCTCGCCCGCTGTTTATCGGGAAGGCCCGGAGACCCTAATTACGTGCCCAAGCTCCAAGGGTTGAGGTTAAGTCCAAACCTACATGATAATCAGTGGCGGTTCCTGGCTGGCAGGTGTGGCTGCACAGAACGATCTCTCTGGGCACAGGATGGGTTAATTTTAAGCTCTTCTGACTTCTCAAGGCAAGGCCAGTCACGTTTCTCTGGGGTGCAGCCAGTTGGACGCCAGCTTCTCAAATCTGAGCAGAGAGATACTTCTGGAATAGCCTGTTCAGATGACGGCGGGGGAAAGGGAAACAGAAAGGGGTGGATCTGGCACCAGATAGAGTGTGCCTTGCACTGTCAAACTCTGTCAGTTTCACACAATATCATGACCTTTTTAATGGAAACGGCGACTGCATGAAGAGATCAAACCGATAGTGAGTTCGCCTGAGCCAACTTTTGATTTTCACTGCCATGGTAGAGTTCCCCTTTCTGGCTCTGATCAAGCGACAGAGCCCCACCCACCCCTAGTAGGTTTCGGGGGGAATCTCTCCCAATAATTAGGCTTATAAAATGAGTCAAAATGTATGGGAAGCCGTTCAGGTCAAAATTACACCTTTGAGAATGTGACATATTGAAATGAATAGGAATTACAGGTAATTCTGAACACATCTGAACCTAATTCAAACCTTCGGATAACCAGTGTGGCAGTGAAGTAGCCCGCTGGCAGGGGTACATGTAAGGGGCATCGATGCCAAAGGGTAGAATATTTGTCTATTCAAAAGTAGACATATATTTAGAAAACACGTGCCATTAACCATTAAGATACTTTTCTGGGAGTGATCCACAATTCACAAATGAGACAATTCAGCGCACAGTGCGAAGTATTTACATGATAAATAGTGTAATTATATATGCAGTATGACTATAAACTACGCATGAGTGAGACTTTCTTTAAAGCACACACTGAAATGAATCACTGCTGGGAAATCGGAGTTTTTGGTAGTTAAGGCAAAGCAACGTAGTGGGATTTTCTCAGAATCGGGATTTGAACCCTGGTTTCTTGGTTCCACAGTTTACATCGTAGCCTCCATTTCCAGTTTAGGAACAAACATGCACTGCTATATGTGTAGCTGCCTTTCATGGGCTAAGTTAGTACTTGCTTCAGGAATTCTGACTTGCAGTACCAATTTACATGATAAACCAACCTGACAATATCTTAAAAATCTTAATTGCAGAATGTTTGCAAAAAACAAGCATGATTCACTTGTTGACAAAATGAAGGGAGTCGATTTACCCCCATAGGAATTCACACAGGTGCAGTGGCATGCTGCTCAGATCACAGCAACATCCACTCAACTTTCTGAGATAACTCTCTAGCTCGTGTCTCTTGATTCATCACTTTAATGGAACACATTCACCATCTCACGTGCACAAAAGCAATGCATTACCAACAGCATTATTGCTGCAAATTACTTAAAAGCAGAATGTTGTTGCATCCGCCGCAACGTCGGGCTAGGAGAGCTTCCTAGCCACGTTATAAAGCCCAGGGGCATGTACCACCTTCCCCCCTACAAACTTGGAACGCAAGAGAGGAGCGTAAAACAGGGTGCCAGAAAAGACCCGCCCGCCTCATCCAGTCTTTCCTTCACCCTCTCCACTCTTGCCCCCACGGTTACAGCTCTGCTCACTCTTATCAAGCATGACAGTGCCATGACCTGCATCAGGCTTTGGCAGTGAAAGCGGTGGGATGCTTTCTCTGCACTTTCAGTCAATAAATATATCTTCTAGTGGTGCCAGCTGGGTTAAAAGTTCACCGCAGTGGTTCCCAAGTCCATCGTTTTATTTGTCAATCACTCATTCACACCAAGGTGCATCGACACACACTCTCTCGCTCACCTTGTCCCACTCTACTATCCCTGTGGGATTCCTCCAATGGTGGGCTCCACACTGTCCCACGCCAGGCAGCACCGCTGGCCCCTCCTCCGCTTTACAAGTCAACACTAGGCCCCACAAATGAGCGGGCGGTTAGATGAAGGGACGCACTAGTGGGAGGTGTGGAAGGGTGCAGAGCGTGGAGAGCAGTAGGAGGTGTGGAAGGGTGAAGAGCGTGGAGAGCAGTAGGAGGTGTGGAAGGGTGCAGAGAGTGGGGAGCAGTAGGGGGTGTGGAAGGGTGCAGAGCGTGGAGAGCAGTAGGAGGTGTGGAAGGGTGCAGAGAGTGGAGAGCAGTAGGAGGTGTGGAAGGGTGCAGAGCGTGGAGAGCAGTAGGAGGTGTGGAAGGGTGCAGAGCGTGGAGAGCAGTAGGAGGTGTGGAAGGGTGCATAGCGTGGAGAGCAGTAGGAGGTGTGGAAGGGTGCAGAGCGTGGAGAGCAGTAGGAGGTGTGGAAGGGTGCAGAGAGTGGAGAGCAGTAGGAGGTGTGGAAGGGTGCAGAGAGTGGAGAGCAACAGAAGACTTGGCCTGGTGCAGGGTGGTGGTGAAGGCATTGAGGGACAGTTTCTATAACGCACACACAGAGCGCCATTTTACAAGATGTAAGCATGCAGTTTCGTAGGAAACATATGGTGGGGGGGTGGTGCTGGGTTTGTCATTAGGGAATTGGCGGGAGCCTGGTGTGGATGGGATAAGGTGTGTTGGAGGTGGCGTAAAGGGTCAAAAGACTCAGCAAGTGGTAGGTCGGGGAGGCAGAGATGGTGTCAAGTGATTGATGGATCTGCTCTGAATGGCGGGGGAGGGAGTGGGGGTCACTCGGATATTGGTGTGGGCTGTGAAGACGAAGGGACATAGGTGGGGACTGTGGGGGCCCTAAAAACACATGACGGGAAACAGAGTGGAGTTTGAGAGAAATCGGTATCCCCTACAAATACCCGTGCACAAACCAGAACACTGAACATGAGTGCGAAATAGCTTTCAAATAAAATAACAAGAATAAAAAAGAAGCAAATGAAAGTAACCTGACATCATGAAATAGACCGTACTAGCACTAGTATCATTTGTTTTAATCGATGAATGTAACTGCATGATACTTGTGGATACTCATAACAGAGCTTTCTATATACCTGTATACATCTATCTGTGGTTCGGTCCTTGTGTGTGGATTGTCAAACTAAGTATATGTGTTTCATGCCTGCACCTCACAGCAGGGTGTAAAGTCATGTCGCCAATTTGTACTATTATGAAGTCAGGTCACCAAGAGGCAGGGTCAGACTGGACCATGAAATTGTCTCGGCGCCAAGGAAAAAGTGGCCCACAGTTGCAAATGGCTATTCATTCCTTTTGTGACAATGTTTGAATAGTGCCCAAGGGGCAGGTTTTGATACAATGTGATGCAAATTGTGCATTTTAAAGGATGTTTATTCAGCAACATTGGTCAAAACTACTAGCCGCAGAGTGAAGTAACTCATTAAACTGGTTCACACTGGCCAAAAAAGTATCCCACGTTGACCCAAAAAACTGGCCCACACCAGCATTTTGCGTTTTTGGTTCAGCCATGGGACTATTGCCCTATAGGCCAATACGAGCCTGCCAAGAGGTATGGTTATGAGTAAGGAAGCGTAAGGCTTTGCTGTGCAGAAGATATACCTGGTGTGTGTGTTTGTGTTTTGCCCCCACCCCCGAGATTCTCCTTTTACCTAACCAACTCGTTTACCCTAAGCCTCTTTCTGGTTTTCCTTATTCCCTGTGCCTATCCACAACCCCTTCCTAGCCCTCTTTGCCCCCATTGGTTGCCTCGAGATGGCCTGTGTTTTATAAGTAGGCATCTCGTTCCTATCAAGGCGGGAACGTCGTGTGCATGAGGCTCTGTGGTTACGTTGAGGGTGTGGACAGCATCTACAACACCATTGCCACAAACCATGAGGGTGATAACCAGGGCTTGGGCATCAAGTCTCTCGTTCTCTATGGTAAGGATAGGCTTCATTCGGTGAAGGAGTGACCACCGGTAGTGGGTGGTTTGAGCTTCCTTGGTGACTTGGGATTTGAACGATTGGATTAGAGTCACAAGAGAATCAATCCAGTTGCATTTCACAGAGCCGTTCCTGGACCTGAGATTTCTTCATTTCATATAAATGGGCTTGAATGTGTGAGCCCCACAGATAAGGCCATTACTTGATAAGAGGCCTTCCACAAATGTTGGACACCCACATACACAGAGCTGGGTCCCCCTGGAGGCATGCACCCCTTACAGTTAATGGTCTACAGTGATTTCACCCATGGAATCCCTTCAAACATTTGCAGCAACCAGCTCACATTAGAAATTAGCAATCATTCCATCACTTTAAGAAAATGATCAAAACCTGGCTCTTTGATGAATTTGACTAAGATCTTAATCCAGAATGTCAATTTTATGATTATGCTGAAACCGAATGTATGCATGTAACAAGACCAGTAAGACCGTCAATGTGTATTAATATGTTGAATCCGAATGTATATGTAACCATAAGCTAAGATCGCAGCATGTTAAGTTCCTAAGTAACCAACGTTGTGATACCCTCTGGTTTGGGCGCGTAACAAATGCAATAAATACATTAAATAAATAAATGCTGCTGAGAAGTTAGTAGAATCTCAGCTCTGACTCGTCTTCCAGGGCCCCTTTGCTTGCGCCATGCAGCATCTGGCCAACTGCAGGACTTTCCAATTTGCCTGGGCTTACCCAGAGATTACCCGCATTGTTTATGTCTCTGTACGGGAACTACCTCTCCTGTTGACAACATGAATGTGTGATTTGCGGATTAGTGGTCTGCAAACATCATCCGCACAGGTGTAAGACAAGACGGCGAGAATACACAGTGGCACACACTCCCTGAAGCAAGAGATGCCAGCCTGTGCCTATCATTATCATCACGCCAGAGTACGGGGGCTCTCCTGATCACTCAGGCGAGTGGTGAGTCCTCATTATCCAAATTCCAGAGCCTATCAGAAGGGTGTAATTAGTCCCCAGCAGAGACGGGCAGAGCGCTTCCTGGCAGGTAATTCCATGGTGGGTGCGATGAATGCCCTCGGTGTGCTTCAGATCATTGCCAATAATAATGCTGCCAAAGAGGAAATGCCACCCTCCGAGGTTGTTATCCACCATATGAAGCAGCAAATGATAGGGAAAAGCCATCAGCCCTGTGGCATAAGCAGAGGCTCTCATTGTCTCTAAGAGTCTTGGCACGACACAGCGTCACAAGGCACATCCCCTTGCTTGGTGTTTGCGCCAAAGAATGGCGAGACCAGAAATCTTTCCTTGAATAATGCGCCTGAGCTATCTTCCCTCCTCGTCTCGGGAGGATAGCTCAGGGGCAACGTGTACGCCTTGGAAGCAAGACAACACAGGTTCGATCCCCGGGTCCGCGCTTAAAATAACCTATCATATGGGCATTTGTATAGCGTCTTTTATCATTGGTATGATCACAAAGCGCTGTTGGTGGAACTCCCTCTGGGACCGCAGTCCAGGTCAGTGAAGAGAGTAGGGTAGTACATCTTCATGGGTGCACTCAGTATGTCTGCAGGGTGCATGGTGTGTAGCTGCATACTAATGCTAGGTGCGCTGCAGTGGTTGTGTCAGATCACTAGAATGTGTGCAGCAAGGCGGAATGACCACAGTATCTGCAGTGCATACCACCAGCATGCTCTTTATGGCATGCATTCACCTCTAAACCAAGACAAAAGCTGATGGTTGGGTATTCGCACCTACCAGTGCCTTAAGTGGCACTACAAATCGAGCCGGGGCTCATAGAGGAGGCGTGGCCTAACAGCGGGGGCCTCGATGGCCCGTTAGGCCACGCCCCCTTGACGAGCCCCGGCTCAATGGGCTACTGGCACCCCTGCCAGGCAGCCTTTTGTAGAGATTAGCACCCTCTCCCCTATGGGGGAGAGGGTGCTGATCTCTGCATTTATTTTGTATAGGCTTGCCTGGCAGGGGACAGCGCCTGCCTATTCAGCCTTTAATGGTGGTGCTGCCCCTCGCCAGCTGGGGAGGGGCAGCGTCACCATTAAGGCTGGAAGGGTGAGGCCACTGGAAGCAGAGGCCTTTTTCCTAAATACTGAAGCTCAGCTCCAGTATTTAGAAAGCAAGGCCTCTGCTTCCAGCGGCCTCATGTTTCTCCATAATGGTGGCGCCGCCGACTAATCTCTTGATTAAAGGGATGCCTCGCAGGTGCAGCGCCACCATTATGGCTGAAAGGCATTTTTTTCTGTAGCCTGAAGCTCTCGCACACGAGCGAGAGCTTCAGGCTGTAGAAAAAAATGCCTTTTCGTGTAGTGGCCGGGGCTGTCGGGGGAGATTACTGGGCCCCGGCAGGGCCCCGCCTCAAAACGAAATTACGGAGCCTGCCGGGGCTCAGCCCCGGCAGGCCCCGGCCCACTTAAAGCCCTGGCACCTACTGACCTATGCACCTACTGAGCTATAACCACATTTCTGTTCTAATGACTCCATAATTCTATGAAAGAGCTGCAAAGCGTAAAGTGCACCTCGCATATGTGCATTTAGCGCAAAATGGGCATCCGTAAATGGGCTGTAGCTAATCCAGGTGGGCCGCGGTCACACAGAGCAATGCTTCATATGATAGGTTATTTATAACGCACTTAATACCCAGCGGTTTCTAAGCGCGGACCGGACCCGGGGATCGAACCTGTGGTGCTCTGTGTCGTCTTGCTTCCAAGGCAAGCACGTTGCCCCTGAGCTATCCTCCTGAGAATATCCACCCGGTAATGCAGGAGACGGACCAGCATTGCCTTTGGCCTCCTGGCTCCCTCTGAGGCCAAGGTGTTAGGAATAGACTCAAAGATTCCCTCGTCGGCTGAAATGCTGTTGGCTTCTAGCTTGTTCAAAGGGGGGGAGGTACAGGGATTTATTTTTTTATTGTTTATTTCTGATGCACTTAATACCAGCGAGTGGTTTCAAAGCGCAGGATCCGAACCTGTGTTGCGCTGCATTGTCTTGCTGCCAAGACAAACACGTTGCCCCTGAGCTATCCTTCCTCTCTCTATTGGGTGGTAAAGTGGAGAAATGCACCTTACCTTCGCAAAGAACAGTTCCGGAATGTGAAAAATGGTTGCAAAAAGTAGTGGAACTGTTAACAGTAAAAAATAAAAAGAGCGAAACTCTGCTCCCGACCGTTCCCGCTTACTTCGATCACTGGTGACAAGGGGTGAATACAAAAGGGGCCTCGATCCTTCCAGATTAGAGATGAGTAACTTCGCAGAGGCTCTATGGACACACAGCTGAGTGTGGGTTTTATGTAGCCAGTGCACCCATGAGCGGTGCAGCTTGATTTTACTGAATGCTGATTTCCTCTATCGCAGTGGGAATTTCCTTAGATTGCCCTTCTTTGGGATTTATGTCTAATTGGACGTGTGAGAAGGAGTTATGGCGGGTCTCTGGACATGACACCACTCTGTTATCCTGCTGTGGTGAGGGACATGACTCTGTGTTATCTGTTTCCAAGATCCTGAATCCCCATTTTCTGTGAAGCAGGCTTTTCAAAACATTTAAGATTTCATTTCTGAGATGTAACAGACATAAAGAAGAGGCTTTAGCAAAGCCAACAGTTTTGACCCTATTATATATAGTAAACAGATTTACGTCCACATGTTAACCATCTTGTCTGTTTACTATGTCCATTGGTAATGATATGTGTGCAAAGACGAGCTTGCTAGACACTCACCGTCTGAGATGTTTAAGTGCCCTTAACACTTATTTCCATAACTCATGTAGTTGTTGTTCTCTTCCTCTTTACTGACTCCATAATGTTTTGGTGCAGGAGTTGCTGCATTAAATATGGCCAACCACTGGAAAGGGGGCGAGGGTCACCAAGTGTAGACCCTGCAGTCTATGCCCCATTTTTTCAGGTGAGCTGAGATTTAGGAGGGCTGCTGAATTTGTGGTACGCTGGCACCCAGGGCCATCTTAAGCCCTTTTGGTGCCTGGGGCAAAGATACCTTTGGGGCCCCCTTCCACTGAACCAAAGGAATGAATGAATCCAGAATACCTGGTCGCGTCCCACTCGTCGCGATCATAACACATATGTTGATATGCTGCTGCGCAGTGATCAAAATAGGCATGCACACTGCCTTTCAGTACCCTTACCCTCTTCATTCTTGCTGTAATCAGAATGTTGAATAAGTAACATTTCAAGGCCAACAGTAACTTGTGTTCTAGCATCAGTAGGAGCCTCGAGGAAGGTATAACGGCCATAGCAAAATGCAGGACGCAGTATGCAAGAAAAAGATGCACCCAATCCAGAATAGACAGAGGACTAATCAGCTGCCTCCCTAAATGCAAAGAAAAGCTCTATCAGGGATACAGGAGACCAATTGAAAGCAAGGAGAAATAAATCTTCCCATACCAGAGCATAGAGAGTGGATGACGATTAGAAGCTACCGGGAAGGTGTCCATATCCTGACAGACTGAGATTACAAGAGGGACATTGTTTTCACGTAGTGTTACCATTAGAGATCAAAGAAACAAGTTGCTGTTGTGTGATATAGATCAATGCTCACTATTATTATAGATAAAGCAAAATTATAGCCAGTGAACCCACGAGTGAGGCTTTTTTGAAGATCATACATTGATAATGAAATTACTCTGAAGGATGACAATTTTGAAAGGTTTAGGGACAGGCAATTATGACAGGTTAGGCAATACCAGATTACATGAGATGCCCAGGATCACACCGGTTGAGCATTGATGCTGGGATTTGTGCCCACTCAGCAATTTATGCACGTTACCACTTTCCTTCCTAGTTCTTAACATGCATTTAAATAATCCCATTTTATAGGACTGATTTGGAAAGTACACAAATCACATAACCCAATATGTCACATTTTAAATACAAATCACTATAAGCATATCATGCAAAATGGGAAGGATTCTAGCTTTACTGTCTCCATCATCAAGGGGAGTAAGTAAGTACCAGCAAACTTATTGATGTGACCTTGAAAAATGTAATCTGGGTTTTAATTTCGTGTTTTGAAGCTTTAAATACGCCCAAAAGACTGCTGTAATTGTTATTTATAAATATGTAATACAACCTTTGAATTGTACAAAAGGAAAAATGTTTTTGTGTCAATTGAGCAGATCTTAAAATATGCTTGCCAGAGGCCTGTGATATCTGGTTCGCTCTCTTCTGAGTAGAACCATTTCCACTCAAATGTCCTACAAAAATAGAAAGATCAAGTAATGGGCTAAACAATGCCACCAGCATGCGAGAAGGCAAACCTTTCCAAGGAATACAGCACAGTAATGCTAGTGATATAAGATTTGCCCAGGATCACAGTGTCGTCTGCTGGCAAAACCTGGATAAAAGTATGAACGCTTTAGTTCCACAGTCTTAAGTTTGGCTACCTAATCACCTCTCAGACTAACACTTATGCTCCTCATTAGAGGTGGCTGCCTATGGCTTACAACTTCCTATCTGAATAAACTAATTTCTGGACCTTCACTAAACTGATGCCATGTTTTATAAAAGCAGCCACTATCTGATGCAGGCACATTGTTGATAATAGCACCTGTTATGCTACAAAACAAAGTACATACACATGCAGGTTCATTAACTTCAGAAATAGGAAAGGTTGGGCCAACCTTGCTGTAATTTGGTATTTATAATCTTGCATATAAACACAGATTTCTGCAATGAGTGCGTGCTTAACACACTGAGCTAGCTTCAGATCCATCACAGAACTTACATTTATTAATATACATTTCAACTTTGGTTATTGCACATGATCAATACAATCCCCACGGAAAGGTGAGAATGCTACAATAGTTGTGCCGTATTGAACGCAGAAACTATGTACACTACAGTGATCACAGAAAGCATTACAGGATGAATTGATCAGGGCAACATGCACTTGTCAACAACAAAGAGGCAATAGTTTCTCTTTAGAGCCTCAGCAGTATGCCATAAACAGCCTACCATAAAATATCCTGACGTGTGCTATTAACTTTGGTAAACAATGTGAACTGACTTCTTAAGATCAGACAGCATTGTGGGCCCCCTCCAAGGTGTTTTTGCCCTCCTATAAAGACATCTCTGCTGGCACCATCCTTAGCAGCCAGAAAATCTTTATATTTGCAATGATCTTGGTGATAGAACTTTGGTCCGTCTTCTCTTTTGACGCATACGCCGTTTCATTTTGACTGCCATCATTAAGGAACATGCAGGTCACACAGAGGTTTACGACGCAGTACCTGCCACACGCACACGGCTTGAAACGCATTGCCTTGTGAAGGTAAAAATCACGCTGTTTAACCACACTTGTATATCTTCAGGGTGGTATTTTGATGTTTTGTTTGGAGGTGTTTACTTTTGGGGCCCTGTGGTCATATTAGTCAGTTGGCACAATTCTGGAGTGTAGAAACTGCTTTGGGGCAACACATTCAGTTGAATCTAAATGGTGTAGTGAAGGTTGGTGTGTAGGTGCACGGGCATCTTGGAGGACGGCATGAGTAGTTGCATTGGTGAATTGGTGATGGGCACAAAGGCGGGAGTCAGGTTCATCCAGGTGGAGCTTGTTTTACACTATTGGTTGTTTCTATGGGGTGGGTAGTAACCCACATCAGTGAAGGCGTAGAATGTACAACTATCCATGTTATCGTGGGGCCAACTCATGAGGTGCAGAGGACTCTTGCGTTCCTGCGTGAGGTATGTTGGTCAAAGACCATGGTTTGATACTATTATTAGGGCAGGCATATTTGGTTGTAGGTGTATGTTAAATATCCCCCCTCCTTTTTTTTGTGACTTGTCTATATGTGTATTTGTGTATTTTGCAGTGGTGTGCTGAGGCCAATGGAGGCAGTGGTAAAACAAATTAGCCCTATGCAATAGGATTGAGAAATTAACTCTCCGGTGTTCGGGTGTTACCATGCATAATGAGCATGTACCTTTTTTTGCTAAATGTGTGGTTTCACAAACCTATACCAGACAAAACCTGAATTGTTTGCTTCTGGGATATAATAGATGAATTAATTTCTTAATAGATGATTGGTGACCGTTTCTTTTCTTTTTTTCCTTTTCCTGTATGTTTGGGGTGCATTGGTAAAAAGCCTTCTTTATGTGATTGACAACATCCACGATACAAGAATCGAAAGCTCTTCAGTCATTGATGAATATCCGACCAAATTGGTGTGAGGGACAGAAACATGTTGGGCCGATGATTGTTGTGACACAAATGGGATCAATTGAAAAGTAGTTTTCATCCTATTGTGTTTGAGGATTATTTTTTAGGATTTTGTTGTTACTAAGTGTATATGTTATATGTTTTGTGATTTTTGTATCTTTTTGTGGGTGTTCTTATATGACTGTTTTTACATAATTGTTTTAGATGTATAACATGCTGAAATGTAATACTAAATTATAATTACATTCGTACTGTATTTTTGATATATATTAAACCCATGTGGGTCCTTTTTTCAGGACTAAGCTTTGGGAATGAACATGAGATAGTCACCAGGAATTTGTAATTTGAACTTTGTTGTCCCTCTCTCTTCTTTAGTGCCTTTAGCCACTTGTGTATAGGCGCATTATATATGCCATATCAGATCATATCATATATATGCTGTCTACCCCAGCCAGTAGAGATAGGCTACCTGCGTTTTGGGTAAAATTATTGGGATTTGTATGACCTGTATTATATTGATACTCTGTGATATGTTGGCATGACCTATCAAGAAAGGATAATTGAACTCCGGTCTTTCGTCCATAATCAGATGTGTAAAACACCCCTGGTAGAACATTACATTAAGGAAGGACAAACAGCAGATCATATGCACTGTATCATCTGAGAACAGTTTAAAGTACCAATAATAGGAGGTAACATCAAGCATTTACTGATACTGAAGGAACAGCATTGGGTGTTTCAGCTTAGAACAGATAGAGACTTAATGAATGCATAGAGTGGCACTGCCTGGCAGTGATAAGGGTTGACCTTGTGATGGAGAACGTGAACACAAGTGCATACCGATATGGGCTCATGAGATAATGAAAAGAAGGGCACCCTTTCTAATAGGACATACAGAATGGAAATATAGGTACTCTTCTATGGACATTAATAAAGGCGAGGCCGCTCTCATGTTTTACATTGGTAGAGTGCACTCACAAACCAGGAACAGGCTATGATATCCAGATAGAAGCGTCAGGAGCATATGTCTTTCCAAAGCAGCTCTTATGCAACTAGATGTTCTGTCACAAATCTGAATTTTTTAAATCCCATACTAAGATAGAAAGGTAATAGACACAGCACTGTCTGTATCACTTATAGGGCACCAGTAGGATGGTTGCCTTTTACGTGAGGGAACTCCGTCCATGTGGATTTGCATTTCATTATCTATACCAGTAAGATGGCGGCCGCCTTTGCATTTTATACTACACAAAGGCATGCTAGTTATAGGCACACAGCCCCACATAACCACGTAGAAGGCAGACTTGCAGAGGATGCAGTGGTGTGGTCGGCAACAAAATATCTACACTGATTTAGAGTGTAAATGTTTTTTGTTCTTCTAATTGTATAGGTTTTAGCTGATAACCTAAGAATGCCAGCACCAATCATTTTCTGGATTTTTTTCTAAAACTTTCCTTTGCACGTCAGAATTTTTCAAATAAATTGTGTGCGATCTCCATAGCTATAATCAAACGGATCAGTACCAGCAGATAGGCTTGTCCGCTGGCAGAGAAAACAAGCAAGACTCTCTGGCCTGCAAGATGTGGAGAAGAGTCTTTGTGTGGATAGATAACGCTCTAACTTCCTAGAAGAAGGTTGTTGATTTTCCTTTGTGTCCCTTCTTATGCATCTGGAGAATGACTTAAACAATAACCAATTCCGATGCCTCCTATATTCCGGACCAGAATCAGACCAGATCCTGTGAATACTTTCTATCGTTCCCGCGGTTTGTGCACAGCTTTATTGATATATTATACATTGCTGTCAAGTTATCTTTCAGATGATTAGTGTTGCCCCACAACCAATGGAGGGGCGAGCAGTATGAGCAGTATCACTAAATAAGTGTAAATACACATTCCGGAAAACAAATCAGTGCGGCCCTGAAGAATGCTATGATTCTGTTAACAGCAGAAACCGGTTGACTTTTCTTTATCGAGTAGCTACAATTAGTTTGATACCAGATTAAGAAACATCGATTCATGTTTTTTGTTTTTTAACTGTGAAATATTTGAGCTACCATATTATTAAATGCATCAGGGGATTCTCTGATGTTGCATTTTATGTTGGATAATTAGTTTTAGTTTTTAAAACATTCAAAGTTTTGTATTAAACTCTTGAATGAAGCTCTCACATTAGCATAAACAAACACTCTAGTCTTTGTCACACATACTATCACACTGTTTCCTCCTCCTGTCCTTTTAGATTACGAGTGCACAGCAGCCAGCAGGCTAAATTCTATGCCAAGAGAGTGTAAGAATTCGTTTATTTCTATGACATTTTAAAGAGTGTGCTTTCTCTGTGATATATGCTGTACAAAGGTGAAGCGACATTTGACTTGGTGTGAGAGCACTCTTTTGGAGTTAGTGCCTTATTGACCAAAATCAGTTAGCAGGTGCCAATTTGTAGGCACGTGCTTACAGTGTTAACATCAAAACGAAAAGCCCCAGTATGACAAATAACGCCGAACCTACTAGGAATGGCTGCAGGCGTGCTTGCACATCACAACGCGCCACCTGGCAGCAATGAACTGCCCCTTTCTAGAAAGGACAGCCCCTCCATTGAGAACTAGACATTTTCTGTGCATTGTTCAAATGTGCCTGCCAATTAACATATATTGTGGCACATGCTCTTCAATTTAAAATGTGCCTGCTTGTGCCTTGATTCTGGGATGAAGCATCATGAACATGACAGCTGGGGGAAGATGTGTGCATAGCTGCCAAGGTGCTGCATGTCACGAGGGTCCTCCCCTCCATTACAGCAATCTGCTTGCTAGGACTTTTAGGTCCATGATTATAAAGTGAGACAGGAAACCACCCAGAGCCGTTGCTGGGGTTAGGGGGGGGGGCTGAGGGGGCTATAGCCCCGGGTCTTTTGGTTGTAGCCCCCGATAAAAACTCAGGGACTACAACCAAAAGGTTAGCTAGCCCCAAGTACCGACAGTCCTGACATTAGCTTAGCCCCGGATCTTTTCCAGACCTAGCAATACCCCTGATTGCCACCCATACCAGAATCCTGAGCGCAGCTCGTTAATAAGCCAGGACTGGCTGACTGTCACCCTCTGGGGATGTTCAGCGAGAATGCCGCTGTAATACTACTATTACCCTGCATGTGTGCCCCACTTCCAACAGTGCAACTACTCGTCAGAGCCTGGCTCCATTGATGTTTTGGGAGACTATATCAAACACAATTGATCAGGGCGTTTCTGGACAAGCAAACACGTGGAGAAATGAATCTGTTCACACGATAGTTTGATCACAATAAATTGCGTAACTTTTATATACATTTTACAAAAATAACCTTCACCATCTTGGTGTAGTGAGTCTCACACCATCCCATAGAAACATACAATTTTGCACAGTTTATAACATAATAAACAACATCTCTTGACTTATACAGACGGACCTTGTGCTGTCAAGGTTTATTAATGACATAATAGACAATGCAGCAAATGTCTATTTTTTGCCAATTTTTGGCACACTTAAACAAAAAAACAAGTTGACACTACAGTGTTTCGGCCTATGGTATCCTATTAGCCCCAATTGTGCTGGACTTCATCAGGACGGGAGAAGAGAAAGTGTTGCCTCACTGCCTGTGGTGTAGATCATGTTGTGTAGCTAAGACACAGTGAATCTGGGACTTCTCCAGAGTCTGCACGGTATGCATGGAAACAGCGTCCAAGGAAACTCTAGAATCTGTATCAGTGTTGACCAGCGCAGAAAGTTTGCCTTATGTGTTACTAGATGAGTGATTTGCCTTCACTATAACTGCCTCAGTCCCCAGTCCACACAAACAATTACTGCGGGTGGCGAGGTTTCATGTAGTCAAGGAGAAGTGGGCGGTGCATCTGCCCTTCTATTAACAGTACAACTACGCATCAGAGCCCGGCTCCATTGAGGTTTTGGGAGACTGCCAGGCTTAGCCCCGGCCCACTTAAAGCCCCTGTCAGCAAGTCCTGTTGTTTTGTTTGAATTTTGGGACTACTATACAGGGCAAAAAAACCCATCTAGTCCGCTTTTTCGTTGCATTGTAAATCGAGGTCTCCAAGTCCTACAATGGTAGGAACAGCAGGACAGAAATAGCATCTCTCAGATGGAGTGGGGCACGTTAGCATGTATGGACTGAATTTAGCACTACAAGTCACTGAATGCAACCCCCAAATGGCATGAAGATTATGGTCATGCATGGAATGTGGTATGTATGCACTGATTTCAGGACTACAAGTCCCACAATTCAACTCGCAGATGGCACGAAGATTGTTGTCATGCATGAAATGTGACACGTATGGAAAAAAGATATGGACTGGATGCAGCACTACAAGTCCCAGAATGCAACATTAGCATGACATGGACATTGTTGTCGTTTCTGGATTGGGTCGTGTTGACCCCACGCCACCTTAGAATACCAGGTACTTTTGGTTAGAAAACAGCCTTTGTCTCGATGCTGAAAATTTGATGTTAGGCCTCTGCAGTTAAGGCCTTTGCCTATTTCATGCCCTTATGCCCATATGCCTTTGTAAAGGGTTCCGATGCATTTTGGGGCCTGTTCCGCGCTTCATAAAACTGCACGATAGAGGCGATGGGTTTTGGTTGTCGTGTCTCTGCGGTTGCCTGGCACAGGGCAAGCTACCTCTGCAGGGGTGTTATCTGCACAGCCCTGGGAGCGGCACAGGGAACTCTTGTGCTGGCCTGGAAGCCCGGGCACGCCCCTGTTGTTACTGCCCTCTCAGCTCTGCTGCAACCCTGCACCGCTCTGGTCTGCGGCCAACACAAACCGCCCTGGCAAAAGCCTCTGATTTATAACTTTGTTAAACATTTGCAACAAAACCTGCAATAGAGCACAGGTGGTGGGAGCCCAGTGGTTAAACTATTATGTCCCGAAACACAAACAGACGTTTTCCGCTTCACGTGCCTCGTTGATTCTTCCACTTTCTAAAACAGCTATGGCATTGTACGTTTTTATCTCTTCATAACAACTTTTTATGGCAGTTTGTCTGGTGTTAAGCTAAGAGCCGCCTACACGAACAAAGATCAAAGACACGGATACACTCATACACACACATAAATGCTCATATATGCTCAGAGGCTCCCACGGGCACAGATGCGTACAGTCACTGAGACCAGATGTACAAAGTCAGAACACCCACACGAACGACACATAGGCACAGAAACACATGGACACACGTAGACATTTTCATCTACACGCTGACTCATCCTAGACCACACAAACAAACTGACCCCCTAAGTCCCAGTAACACAAATGCCAACATTCCGGAGCACCTTGGAGGGAGATTTCGTCAGAAATCGGGAGACAAAAATGTTGCCATAGGAATGCATCGGGCACAGATTTGTTTTAGATGGGGGAACGTGAAAAATAGCAATGTTTTTCACAGAAAAATCGCGAACCGCTTAAATCAGGAGTGTTGTCATGTATGCAGTAACCACAAACATACACCCAGGTCCCACACACTTGCATGAAATCCCTAGGTCCAACAATATTTCAAGCTTCAGACAGGATGCCCACTGGCTCCCGGTAGACGACGCTTTGCAACCTACTTATCACATATGTCTGTCAAACTCTGCCCCTCAATACCTCTCAGTCAAATTCTCTAGAAACCAACCAGCCAGACCTACTAGATCTTTCTACTCGCAATGCCTCAGCATCCCAAGGTACAAACTAAAAAAGGTGGGAGGAGCCAGCTTCCCAGTTCTGGCCACCAAATGCTGGAACACCCTCCCTCTCACGATCAGAGTTGAATAGTCCTTCTGGTCCTTCAGAGCCAAAGTAAAAAACTGGCTCTCAGATAAAACACATAACAGGCGCCAGGTTCATCCACGATCCACCGCTGCTGAATCCAATGTGCTGAAACCTCCACTGAAATCTAAGTACCCAAACACACCTATTATCTGTAATAACGTTGTTATGCACTGTCGACCAAACTGTAACCGCCAGCGACATTTCCATGCACATACCTGTATTAACATGCAAGCCGGCTAACCTGTAACCTATAGTCGTCAAGTACTTCTGTCCAATGTACTCTGTCTGTATGCATCTGTAACTATGTCACAAGCTCAAGCGCCCAGTTACCTCAGGGTTAGATGCATGTTACAAATAATAAACTAAACTAAACTACTCACTCATACGCTAGATACACTCTCCCACTCATGTGGAAAATGGCAAAATGTTCATTTCTTTTAAACATTGTTATGGCTGTGTTGGGGTGGTCGGGAAAGGTCCCCATGATTACGAGGGGTTTATGTTGCACGGGCCGTATTGATAACAGGGGGTGGCTGAGAACTGGCCACCATGTTGCAATTTGATATGTATCAAAGTGTCGTTAATTATGGATGGGATGTTAACTGTTTGTCTAGAATTGATTCATATTAGCTTGCACGCACACAGAAATGTAAAATGTTAAACCCCCCAAAATGTAAAAACATACATGCACATTAATACAAATATATGGGGAATTCATGAATCTCAATATAGTAGACTCTAACAAATGAATCAAAACATGCTAGTCGGGACTGTTTGCAAGGTGAACTTTGAATGTTAAGTAACTGATTCTGTGAGGTTGTAGAAGACAGAGGATGGGCGAATGAGTGACTCCACAACCTTGCAGCAACAGGCCATGAGTTTTATGGTTTGATCAAAATCACAGACGGCAGAGGTAATCTCCTGATGAATGGGAGCGTGGCAAAAGGAGTTTCACTATTTGTTTTGGCTAGCAGTAAAACACGGGTGAGTCAATGCCCAAGGCTAAATATAAAAAAAAACAGGAATTGCAATTGTATTGGCAGTTGTACTATGTGCGATAAGGCGGCAGGGTACTTAGATTATAATTTTCCAGTGAAACAAATGACCTGGAGAATGAGATAGCATCACTAGCTCAAAGATAAATTATTTACCCAGCATTCCTTATATTGCTAGGAATATTCATGCAAACCATGTGCAAATCAAGAGTTAAGGTTTAACCGGCCTAGGCCAGTCATTCATAGCAATGAATTATGTTTGCATATAAATGTTTTGCTAAATAAGGACATCAAGACCCATCGCAATGAATCCTAAGAATAGGTGTGTTGGACACATGAGCTGAAGGTGATAGTTAAGATAACACTGGCCAATGAAAATGTAGCAATTGGAGAAAGATGGGATTTCTTTGAAGAGGGTTTGTCCAATCACATGTGGGGGATGGATTGTAATAAAGTATCTTGGAGTGTTTTAACTTGCAACAATGTATAAAAGATGTCAACTGATGTGGTGTGTTGAGACTTGGGTTTGTTTGGTCCTACAACACCATTTAACTGCCCCCCGAATAATTGTACAATAAACGTGCTTCATGTACAAAGTGTGCACTCATTCTTCAAGTGGTGGGCCTGCTTGGGTTGAGGTGATCAAGCGGCACGCCCCTATAGCTGCTGGCATTAAACAGTCATTATTGGGACTGACAGTGGGTCGCACTAAGTTGAAGCCAGCCAATATAGTATATAGAGAATTGGTGGCTACAGTAACAACCCACATTAAGGACATTAACAAAAATTGAAATCCACGATCATTGAGTGGGAACGAGTGCAGTCTCTGACAGTCCTCGCAACTAAGAAACAGTATAACCTTTGTCCATATCAGGGCCTATTTACAGACTATTTACGGACTCACCCCGTAGTTATTTAATCAAACTACGTAGCCCCCCTATAATTAGTTTTATAACGTTTTATAACATACTCACATTTTGACATTCTCCCTGTATTGGAATATGTAGGTGCCTGGAATGGCACCCCAGTTGAAGAGCGCTTGTGTTTACTTTGCGGGAGGAGTGTCGAAACTGCAAGACACATTTTAACGGCCGGCCCAACAATGGAGATAGAATACCATAGAGCATATGCAAAATTTGCTGCCTCTAGGACTAATCAGTTTTTGTCTACTATTTTTGGGGCTGAGTCTTTAGTAATCACAGCATCCGCACATCATGTATGGCTAAGGGTTAAGGAACTGTTTGATTCACTACCTGCACATTAATTTGTTGGCATTGCTTTACGCTAGTCATTTTACAAATGTTAATTTATGTTAGGGAATTTATAGAATTTTATTTTCTGTTTCAAATTTGAAGAAATTGTTTTAAGCTATGCATGTAAATGTAAGAGTTATATTTGTATAGTGTAAAAGGTCTCTTTGACAAGCCCTATGCACTTAAATTAGAAAAACCTCTTCTACTCTCACACACATGCACACAACACTCACATTCAGTACAAAGACAGACGCTCACAGGCCTGACACACGCGGTGTCGACTCCCCTTCCCCATATGCCCATCCAGTCTTCTGTGGCTTAAACTCCTTTGTGTTAAGGCAAGGGCCAAATTTCCACGTTGTGTAAATCTTTGAACAAACAGTTAAAGCTTCATCAGCAAGATCTGCAAACATTTTCTGCCATCCAAATGGGAAATATAACAGAGAGGGTAGAAAGAACACAGGAGGGAGGGTAGAAAGACTGTCTAGGTTTGAGAAGCCCTGCCCTGTTCGAACTACAATAGAGGTGGTCGAAAGACCATGACTACAGCACATGCTGGTGCAGACTAGATGTGGTTTGTCAAAGGTGTGAGGTAACCATCTTGCAGAGTGACTAGCGCCACCAGTGGGCCAGCAGCATTGGTTGTAGAGTTACCTCCTTCAGGGTGGAATGAATGAGGTGAGCTTTCTGGAATCACCGTCCCATGAACACAGGAGATAGCGCACTCCACCGGGATAGGGAATATTGACACAAACCTCAATATGCCCCATTAGTGGAACACACATGGTTGGGGACCTGTATTGGGAAAGGTGACCAGTATGCGGCGCTTGAGACCTGCTAATTAAGATACGTGAGCGATATGCCAAGTGCACAGTGACAGTTACATCCCTTTGCAAGTAGAAGGTCAGTGCCTTTAGGATAACAAAAATAGCCAGAAACTCCAAGGGATTGTGTACAGCTTCTTCACTGAGGAAGCGTGTCTTTGCTAGTTGTGGGTCTACTCTTGCAGGTTACAGCCGGTGATGATTCCACGGAAGGCAATTACACCCATCAGTATTAGGCAAGGCACTGTATGGAACAGAACAGGTCCAGCGGGTTTAGAGTCATGCCCTATTCTAAGTATCACGGAAGGTTAAATGTTTGCCCTTTGTTTCCTTCCACATTAGAGGCTGTGAGTACCCAGAATGTAATGTTGGCGAGCAAGGAATAATCTCCTGAAGAACTTCCTCAAATCATGTTAAGAATGAAACATGTTAGATTTTGCTGTGTGGGCTATGGACATGTGATAATAATTGCAAAATCTGTGCTTTTGTATATGGCAAGTAGCCAACTGACTGATGTATATTCAAAGGCGCCTACTCTATAAGACAAAGAGAAATATATATATATATGTGGATAACATCCAGTGTGTCAAGTGAATTATGCTTCTGGTGTGATGTATTTGTGTAGCCATTTAGTAGGGGAATTTGTAGGAGATTTGTAGAATTATTTATTGATTGTGATACAAACATCAAATCAAATTTGAATTGTGCACACAGTCGTTTTGTTCATATGTGTTACACATTTTGTATCCCTTTTTAGTTTTGAAGCAAGTGTTAATGTAACCCATAGGTTACTACAGGTGGCTGTGCACCTACAGCAGAACGTTCCAACTTCTACTATCCCGCCTGGGGCCTATTGTGTGCTTTCTTGACAGCATCAATTATGTGCAGTCCTTTGATGGATGAGGACTAGGCCCAAGTCTTGTTTTCATTTGGCTGTGAACAGCAGCATTTCGCTCCAGTATTGTCCCACAGTGGGCAGACGAATGCCATCAACCACGTGCCCCCTAGAATGGAGGTGTCTTCTTCATCAGAAATGCTACTCAGTAGCTTGCATATGTCAGGAGACTACAGGGGGTTTAATTTGAGTATTCTCATCGTCCTTCAGCTCTTCGGACGACAGAGAGATCTTTGAGCGGAGCATACATGTCTAATAAAATGAAGTGTTTCTCAGAATCGGCACAAAGCAACCTCAGACTTAATCACTCGCCATGAACCCACATTTGGTCAAGTGCGGCAATCATAGCTTTGATCCAGGATTTCCAACATAATGGTCCATTTGGTGCTCCTGTGATAACGAACTAAACCCACTGCTGATTTTATGAAACAATAACCAGGAATCTTCAATGCTTTGCTAGACATGGCCAAGTTTCTGTCTGTTGTCCTTGCCGCCTTGGTATCACATGAACTAAGAGCATTCACTTTTATATAATATTTGTTATAATGCATTACCATCCCGCTGAGGGCTATCCTGATAGTTGCTACAATACTAATCCCCCACTCTACAAGTGTAGAGTTGGGAACCCAAAACCGCTTCACTTTATCTCTTTTCAACACAGCCTGTGCATATTTTGGTATGTTTACTAGACCCCACAAAAACGTCTTTAGGGCATTATATAAAACCTTTTTATAATACATTTTATGACATACCGCTGAATAGGCAGACACACCTTGACTTTCATTTTGTCCCACGCCGTGAAATGGAGCTACCACACGAATTGGTCTTCTTGTATTTTCTGTAGTGTTACTTTAAGATTTTGCAACACAACATTTCACAGTTGTGAGACCACTTCTATATTCCCTAACTAGATCAGTAAACACCTCCTGTTCTATTCTGGTTTTAAGAAGTTTACCGTATAGCCTGATGTCTTACTACACAATTCCAGAACGTTAATTGCCTGATGAAAGCTTACTATGGGGTTGGACGCGAGCAGCAACATGTTGAAAAGCACAGGAAAGTAATTTAATGATTTCATCTTTATTAGAAATCACCTAGATGGAGTTATCATTCCATGTCACACTCAAAAAAGACTCCAAAGACATATCAAGTCCAACAATTACCATAAATGTATATGCCTTTGCACTCCATAAAAGATCCTGTGTGTTTGATGTGTATGATCTGTGGGGTACAATTGCCTAACATTCTTGTCAGTACCCTCGCTAATGTTGTAAAATCCACATTAAGGAAGGAAATGGTATAGGAACCAGAACATGCACAGATGTCCTAACAAGCTATGTGCAAAGATGTAGGGACTGAGACTGACCTGTGTTTCACACATAGGTCAACAGGGAAGCAACAATGACTGTCATTGGGGCTGCCAGGGTATTTCGTCATTTGGGCTAAAATGAGGAGGCATGCATCCTCAAGGACATTCTCAGTTTCCCACCTACATGCATCATCTTAATTTCTATAGATTTGCATAACGTAGAGCTATAACAGTCCCTTAATGTTGAACCAGTCCGTTGATTATCTGTTCCCACTCTTACTAATCTATCTTTAATGCCAACCATAGGATAGGATGCTTCTAAATGTCCAGTCTCTCCATTAATGACAGATGTGCTTCTCCCCTCTTCCCCAATACAGTTTCTTAGATTGCTTCCCTGCAGTTTCTGGTTTTTGATTGAATGACTTGGTGAGAAGTTTGGATTCTAAAGCATCATTAAAGGAAACATGTTCCAGATCTCGTTTACCTGTTCTGCTCTCCTGTAGCTGCATTGGGAGATCAGTCAATGTTGTCAATCACTTCATTGATCTTGCCTGAGTGACTTGCAGCTCTAACATACAGGACAGTGTTGGGTTGACTAACTCTTTTACAATTAACTGAACCAGCTGTAGGCGTTATACATGGTCTGCAGCATGAATATATTATGCTTAAGAAACTTTCCTTAATAGTGTCAAGAATAGATCTACTTGCTCTCATCCGTTTAGAGCATGTGTTCACTCTTTCCTGAAACTCTTCCTATAGTTCTTGGTGTGCACCTATTGTGCATATGGATTTAGAATTCTGAGCACCATAAACTGTTATTTCTCACATCTCCTGTCTCATGCCACTGGAGGAAGCCTCATGGTGGCAATGCACCTTACACAAGAAAGCAGCCAATAGAACATGACTTCCACGCTCTCACGTGTTTCATGTAACTTTCAGTTTCATCCAGTGATACAACTGTACCAGAAAAACTAGTGGAACTGTGACTCCAGCGGGGGACAGAGTAGGAATCAAAGGAGAAACATGAAAGACATTTTTCAAGGGTTGCAGTCAATTGAGTTGAAATTGATTTCAGTTTAAATGTAACGGATATCCAGTGGTAAAGTGGAGAAGTGTGCTCCAACTTCATAAAGAACAGTTCCTAAATGGTAAAAATGGTTGCAAAAAGTAGTGGAACTAACAGTAAACAATAAAGGTAGTGGAACACTGCTCCAGACTGTTCCCACTCACTCCGACCACTGCTTTCATCCTGTGACCTGTGCATTGCTCAGACTGATCAACAGGCTTCACCCACACAAATGTGGGCTCTGAGCCTGATGTTCCTAGTGTCCCTTGTTACACCTCCCTGACAAAGGCCAGCAAGGCGAAGCATTCCTGGGGTTGCGTATGGTCTCATGCATAAGGTATGTGATGAAGCAGCTCAGGCTGGATTACTCCTTGCATGTGGTATTTTCCCTGCTGTAAAGTCAAAGCAAGCTAAACAGCGATTGTCCGGAAGGTTGTCTAGGACAATTTCCATTGGTCAAGATCCATGAATACCTTCCAGACATCAACCTTCAGTGTTGCATTTGCCACCATGAGTGGGACGTGTATGTCCAGATGTGGGTCCCAAGCCTGCTGCTCCTAGAGACTCAAGCTACGCCTCACTGATGATGCCTCATGAGGCCAAAACATGTGTATGGTTGCTTGTAGTGTTAAGCAAAAGGGATGTGACCTCGCAGCTTGGGCTGGACTGCCTCTGTGAGGTGGGGCCAAGCCTGGTTTGCATATAGGATTACGTCTTCTGTAATGGCCTGGCAGGCTAAAACACTATGGTCTGGAGGGTTGCCCAGATCAAATGCCAGTGGTAAAATGTATTCCTAACCTTCCAGCCATCAACCTTCAGTGCTGCATAAACCCATCCAAAGCAAGCATCCTGTGTCACAGTTGTTTGGGGACAGGATAGCTGTCACATATAGATGTTAGATTATTTATTTATTTATTTATTTACTTATTTATTTATTTGGCATTTGTATATTACGCCGAACCCCTAGGTATCGGGGTGCTGGTTGCAGCAAATACAGACAGGCATACAATCACTTAAACATGCTGGTTGCATAGGTTGTCAAGTCAGGTAGTACAGACAAATATTTTCTGAGATGTGAAGGATCCTAAAGGCTTTGGTCCTAAATGATAGGACATAAGCATCAAAACAGCTATAGTATTCATACTGGCTTGGTATCTCACTTCTGGGTTGTACTGGGAATTATACTGTTCATCAAGATGCGAGCAAGAGAGAGGCGGTTCTTCACGTGCTGGAGAGAAGCATTTGGGTGCTTAGCACAGCACGCCAAGATGCCTGCAGCTGTTCTGCACCGCCCGGGCTTTGCATTTCATATATGTAGTGGCGGCTGGTGAGTTTGAAAGCTGGTGGGGCGTAAATTTTCCAGGGCGAATTTAGTAGCCAGCGCGCACAGCGCGCGAGCCCACCCCCCCAAGGGGAGTGCGGGGCGGTTCTCCCACCACGAAAATTTTGGAAAAATGGCCTACAAAATGTGCAATTTACTGTCCAAAAAACCCACCGAAATATGAAAAAAAGCATTCGGTTTTACATATTAATGGTGGTACACTATTCTTACGTGTGCAAGTGTGATGGTGTATTTTACAGCAGCTTGTATTGAGAATAGCTCGTACTATGGTGTATGCATAAAGAAATTCATTATATAGTAAGTAATGATGGAAACATGTTTGTCATGCTGTAACTGGCATTCACATGCGCTCATCCTCTTACTAAGGTGGGATTTTAGGCATTTTCTGAAAGGGGGAAACTAAGCTAAAATATTACTTTAGTTTTTAACCACTTAATTAATGCGACACTTGTCCTACCTTTAATGGCTGTCTGCCATGCTGAGTTGCCATTGCTTCAGTTTCTCAAACTTGCAACACGTGGAATGCACAGGTCTCAGAAATAGCACATACATATTGCATGGAGAAAAATGCAACAGAAATAGTTTACTAAGTTTATTATGTTGAGTGCTTTATTATCAACCAACAACCATAACATCAAAACATACTTCACATTTCTCACTGTTCTACACAAAATCCTAACATACATAAGGCCATTGAAACAAAGAATTCAAGGTAACCCACAAAATAACTGCAAATAGATTGTTGTAACAGAACATTCACTGGTCAATCATTTTGAAAATTTGTACACAAATTGTGCACGTCTATTTTTCAGAGAGGCAAATTTATCAATAGTCCGTTTATTGAAGTCAGGGATCTCTTGAATTAGTTGTTTTTCCATGGACAGCATGGCCAAAGCATTTAGACGATCCTCGGTCATTGTGTTTCTCAAGAATGTTTTAATTCGCTTCAGGGTGGAGAAACAGCGCTCAGACTCAGCTGTTGTCATGGGTGTAGTAATCAGAATTTTTAATAACTGCATTGTCTCACTAAATGCTTCTTCGACGAACACTTTTAATAAAGAAATTGCCCCACTTGAACTACAGAATTCTGGTCTCTCATAAACAATTGAAAGCTCAGTGCGCAGTCTTTCCTTGTTTAACATGGGGTACGCTTGGACAGTTGCATTCAGTGCATCATTGGGAAAAGACTGTCCATGTGTTTGAAATAGGTCACTCTGCAACAATTTGGCACCCTCCAAATGGTTAGTAAATGCAAAGCGTTCTTGGGCTTGAGTAACTATAATGTCACATACTTCTTTAGCCAAACGATTCAAAGTGTTCATATTTACATTGCGACCTGAAAAAGTTGCCTCTGATGGAAGTTTAGCTTCCAGATTGTCAGTGCTTTCACGTACTCTGCCAATGCACTTGATAAAAGTTGCAGTAGCTTTCTGTACATAAACAGAGTCAATGTCTCGCTTCTGAAGCTGGTTATATAGAATGTCGACATGGGGCATTATGTCATTGAACAAAAAAAGGAAGAAAAGGAACTCTTTCTCTTTCAGAGTTCGAATGAATCCCTGGGCCTCATGCACAGTAACCCCCTCAAAATCAGTCCGTCTTTCAATAATGGTCTCAAAGCATGTACGGAGTGCTTCCCTGTGCTGATATATGGCTTCCACTACCGGAATATGGTAGCTCCAGCGAGTGCGAGATGGTTTTGGAAGTCTTTGATCTGATACCTCATCTAGAACTGCGGTTCTTTTTGGAGAACGAGAAAAAAATGTACAGAAGCCAGAGATATCACAAAAGAAAACTCGAGCTTCTGAGATTTTTGAAACAGCCTGTTCAATGATGAGGTTAAGCTGGTGTGCATAGCAATGTACATAATGTGCTTTCAGATGAGAGAATCCATAAAACCTTTCAACAATTCTGTATCGTTCATCAATGTAGCGATAGACTAGCACAGACTGAGTCTTAGTGGAAACATCAGTTGTATCGTCTGCCTGAATAGCCACATAATCTGTGCATTTTAACTGCTCTACAATGATCTCTCTGGTGACCATGAGCATGCAGTCCAGCAGTTCATTCTGAATTGTTTTTGAAGTGCCCTTGAATACTGTTGCATTTTTTAAGTGTAGTTCCATTGCACTGTCTATGCTGGATAGAAAATCCGCCAGGCCTCTAAATACACCAGGATTTAGAGAGTCTTCAGTTTCATCGTGGCCACGTAAAGCCAATTCAAATGCACCACAAAAACGCACACAGTCTATTAACTTTGACAAGATGTATCGGTTTTTATCCACATCCTCATTATGTCTCATCACGCTCCGGCGATAGGCATCATCCAACTGTGTTGCAATATTTACACTTCCCAACATGCGCAGCTGTAATATATTCTCAATATGAGATTTGCACGAGTCATGTCTCTTGCTTTTTTCTGACAAATGCTTTAAGTCAGTGACTCCGGTTTTTGTCCATGCCGTTTCACCTCCAAACAGCAGGCAAGGGAAGCAGAACAAAGACCGCTTAGCAATGCTACCAGTGAGCCATGTCTTCTTTTCATACCACACCATGGAAAATGTGCGTGTGTAAGCCTTTCCCCTATCTTTTGCGGACTTTTTACATCTGGCCGATCAGGCCCTAGTCTTTTCACCTCCAGTTTTTCATTGTGTGCGAGTCCGGAAAATGGTTTTGAGAGTAATTGGTCCACTGAATTCATTTTCGGCAACAGTGACACCTGTTAATAAGCAAAATGATTATGTACATGTATATGTAGATGGAATCATGTAGTCATTGTTAGGTATGCTCTTCAATAACACATTAGTATAATTAGCCGATACTAGACACAGATAGCGTCTGCAATTATACACAACTCTGCTGTACTTATCATCGACCAGTACAATTGAGTATAATTGCCGATGTTATCTATGCATGCGTTAACACATATGCCCATTAGCAAATGTGACACCAGCCACACAGTACGTATTGCAGCTTGTTTGGCAAATGAGTACTTATGGAAGAAATGAGGCAAGTTTGTTCTGTTAATACTGTTAAAAAAAACTTTGTTTAGAATGTAGGGAGATTTTTCTGACTGCATGACACAACCCCAACCCCTCCCAAGCACTGTGGGAGCAACGGTGAAGATTAGAAAGAAGGTATTCTGATGTTTGAAAGACTGTGGGATTTTACAGCAGTAAAACAAATTACTGTATGCCATTCAACTGGAAGATACCAGGACATCATGAGGTAAGTGGGAACCACCACCCAATGCTATCCTTCGAACAACTGTTTCCAAATGGACAGGTTTGCTTCCATTGAACCATAAGCAGGCCTTTTTGCACTATATGTATGACTTTCCATTTTCACATGCCACCCTCTCAGCTAGTCATAGATGCCATTCTGTATCTGTAGTCTGTACTGTTCATCACATTTTCCCCCACCTCATTGATCCCCACAAATATGGGCTTCTTTTAAAAAATATGTGAACAAGATAGCTGTGTGCCTTCTTTACTACAGATGAACACAAGCCGAGTTGGAGTGCCCTGAGCACCAAACCCTACAAAAGACTCATGCTAGCTCACCTCATTCTGGAGAATGGTCACTGCACTGAACTCCCTCGCAGGCTATGGGAAATCCAAATCTCGGAAGGTGCACTGTGGAGGTTGAAGTCCGATGTTTTTAGTTGCACAATTGCCCTGGACTGGTTGGATTTGTTCATTTAAGGTGTTGCTGATAGTCTGTAAAGAGAAAGCGAGAGACTGATCTGAGAAAGGGCAACATAGGCTCAGAGCAGTATTAAAATGGTTTTTCACACATGAAGGAGAGTTAACTGCTTGTAACATTGAAGCTGCACCAGAATAATCATTAGTGCAATGTGTAAAGAAAGTACTAGCAACTCCCACCATGTTCCAGTCATCAGTTGTATAACGCTGCAATATATACATTTTTGTAATGTTTTTGTTCTGGGGCTTTAAAAGTGCGCTTTGTGGAGCTCACATTACAAAATGAATTTGCTGCAGCCCTTCAGGCACCCGATTTATAAGCACTCTGCGTGTCCTTCGCTGAAGTCCTGTTAAAAACAGCATTGGCAAAGCCACTGAGATCCTGTTCAAACACAAACATTGACAAAGACAACATTTGGGCCTTGTGCATACGGTGTAAGCTTCTGCCAGGCACTGCTATTAGATCATGATGCCCAGGAACTTGCACCATGTTTCTGCTTCTACAACAACGGGTAGTTAATTCTGCTACAGCTGTGCCTGGCAAGTGGCACTGTGGCTGGCAAGTACCTGGCAAGTGTAGCTGTGCTACAGCTGTGCCTGGCCGCAACAAGGGATGAAGGGGTGAAGGTAGACAGAATAAGCACAACACAAGGCAGTGAGCCGAGGTCAAAGGGGAAGGTGGGTAAACAGCAAGAAGAAGCAGCACAGGCTGACAGTTAAATACCAGGGGTGCAGATAAGCAAGAAGGAGAAACGGCAAGTCAGAGAACTGATTGTAGATCAGAGAGAAGAGGAGCAAGGGGGTAACAAAGAACGTGGAGGACAGAAGGCAGAGAAGGGGGGAAATCAAGGAAAACGGTTCAAAAGGCAGATCAATGGATGCAAGTAGGTGCTACATTGCACAGCCCAGGAGGCAAAGTATCAACCAGATGGTAAACAGCTGAAAGGGCAGTCAGCTAAGTAGGGTGAAGGGGTAGTAAAGCGCAGGGTTGGGAAAGACAGACAACATGGGGGCACATAACCTTGAGGTGCATAATTATTTACACAGGGAAATACCTCTCACCATGTACTGTTTCCAGATGATTCTTATGTTGTTTTAAAGATTGTCACGAGAGATCATCTCAATGGAATTCCTACCCAACACTCTTGCTCTCACGTAGCCTGCTGGCTGGGCTGGCATCATAAGAACATGGTCTGCACCCAGCACACCACAGGAATGCACCCTGGCGAAACATTTGCTAAGAAGTGTTTCGTCCGTAAGCTGGGCGCAGTCACATTGACTAATGTGGCCCATCGGTAATGGATAAGATTAGATCACACATACTTCAATACAAAAGGACTATTATGCAACGCAACAGGCCACGGGTCATACAAAACATGCACGGAATATTAGAAAGCACTGCATCAAAATGTGTTTCAATGATGACAGTGGCCCAATAGCAAGGGAGATTCATTCTGCGTGCAAATTCTGTCAGTCAGTCAACAGCCCTAGAAATCCAGAGCGCGCAGCGGTAATGAAGCTGAGCCCTGTGGGGAGTTTGGTATTTTCAGGGCCATGGCACGCCTAATGAACTCATTCAGATTAGAAAATGCATTTAATATTTTATCGGAATTAACCTGTGCCAGGAAAGGGGATTACAATTCATATCCGCAAATGTGGCGGCGTTACGGTTGAGGCAGCATATTACATGAATATTAAGTGCTCAGCTTTGCGCATATTGTCATGAAGCCAAACATTGCAAGGCAATTATATGTTAATATATACTGCTAGTGTTCTGCCAATAATTAAATCTGAGTAGGGCATCATGGATATTTTACTGGATGTAAATCTAATACACATTATATTTTAACAGCTGAAATCATCTTGCATACACATGCTACACTATATTTAAAAACTTTGAAAGCAGAGCAGTGAAAGCAGTGTTCCAACAAAGATAGTATTTGTTTTTGTCCAAATATTATATGAGATGATAGTTTATTATTGCCCCTTCCACCGTAGGCCTCTCTGCTGCTAAGAGTGCCCAATAGAAATGGGGGCTCTGTGACGTGTGCACAGCTGCCCAGCTGGAATTGGACTGAGACTGGCAGCTCATGCACACAGGGGTACGCATGGACATGGGTAGAGGGAGGCACAGAATTGACTACCCCCTAGATAGCCTAAGAGCAAAATTAACTTCTTTGTAAAGAATGTTGTATATATACACGACATAAGGACCATCAAATGGTTAAACCTGTTCACAATGAAGAAATTGTGCAGTGATTGTGTGTGCGCATGCGTCAACTGGCAATGCTGACCTCACGGTGTGTGGCACCAGAGCCCCTGACACAGGCGATTCTGTGTTAGCCTTTGACTGCACATCCAGGGTTCATCCTGGGCACAGCTCAGGGAAGAGGTTTAGCAAAGAGCGGTGAAGGCACATGGTTTTCAGCCGAGTCGAGACTGGCACTGGCTTCAGATGGCACACCCCAGTGGGATATATTTATTTATTTAATATATTGTTTATATGTACAGCGCCTGTACATAGAGACATGCTTCAAAGCGCTCAATGAAGAGGTGGGTGGACAGTAGGATACCAAAAGAGAAACTGCCAGGAAGGGAGGGCTGCAGGGAGAGCAGGCACAGAGCAGCGAAGCCTGCACATCCCTATTTAGATGTTCGTATGCCCATTCAGACACTGTGCCAGTAGACCAGGGTGGGTAAGGAATGTGCATGCTTCGTGCCTTCTCAGTGCTAGGGGTAGTGTAGTGCCTGGCTGCCTGCTGTGCCCCAGGGCCCGCTCTGTCCACTGTGGCCGTGTGAACGTGGCATTAGTGGGGTTCTCCATTTAGTGCTCTGGCATGGGTCTCCACACATGTGTTGGGCAGGCTACTACCCCTATGGTGGTGGTCCTACAAAAAGGACTACATACTGGCCCGGCCGGGGCTGAAAGGCAGCCGCGGCCCGCAAGCACTCCCGCATCATGCTAATTGTGCCGTTTTATATTTTCGGCATTTTTCGACAAAAAATGCTGAAAATATAAAATGGCACAAGTCACCAGGGAGAGCCCTGGCAGCGAGAGGCCCTCTCCCTGCCAGAGCTCTCCCTGGTGACTTGTGTTTGCCGTTTTATATTTTTGGCATTAAAAATGACGAAAATATAAAACGGCACAAATGCGGGAGGGTCGCGGCCGCGGCTAGGTGGTGGTGAGTTTGGGCTCCAATCTCCCTCTCACAGGGGAGTGCCCCGCAAACATCCCGGCCCGTAGCGGTGCTCAGTCAGCACTTTTGTGATGAGGATTGCATTTGGGCAACAAGTGTCCAAGTTGCTGTGCGCATGACTTCCTAACAATACAGTTTTGTTTTGAAGAGCCCCCAGGGTGGCTCACTCGCCAGCGGAGGCCTTCATTTATTTTATTTAATTTTGGCTTAGTTTCTCCCCATGGGAGTTGGGGTTTACATGTAGGTACTAGGAGGGCTTTTTTTTAGAGAAGAAAAAAAAAAGATCACAGTGCTCTAGGGAATGGGTTTGTGCTGCTACTTGGGCAGCAGCAGTGCACGCCTGCCTGCCATTGCCCTGGGCCAGGGCACTGGCAGGCAGACGTGCACTGCTGCTGCCCAAGTAGCAGCACAATCCCTTCCTGGGCCTTGCAGCGTACCGGTCCGGCGTGGCCCGAGGCAAGGCCCATGGGCCACGGCACGGACCGGGGCTAACAATACAAAGTAGGCCCAGGCAGGCGGCCCCCTGGCTTGGTGGTAGCAGGCCGCCCGCTACCACCAAGGCAGGGGCCGCCTGGGCCTAGTACACAGTGCTATTTTCAGTGTTGGGATTGAATTTGTGCTGGTACTTGGGCAGCAGCAGAAGCACAAGCACAGGCGTGCGCTGCTGCTGCTGCCCAAGTACCAGCAATCCCTCCCTGGGCCTTGCGTACCGGTCCCAGCGTGGTGGCCCAAGGCAAGGCCCATGGGCCATGGCACGGACCGGGGCTAACAATACCAAGTAGGCCCAGGCAGGCGGCCCCCGGCTTGGTGGGAGTGGGCCGCCCGCTACCACCAAGCCGGGGGCCGCCTGGGCCTACACAGTGCTGTTTCGGTGTTAAGGCTTAAGGGATTGAATTTGTGCTGGTACTTGGGCAGCAGCAGAACTGAAGCACAACAAGCCTGCCTGCCAGTGCCCTGGGCCATAGGCCTATACCCTGGGCCTATGGTACCTGCCATAGGCCCAGGGTACTGGCAGGCAGGCGTGCGCTGCTGCTGCTGCCCAAGTAGCAGCAATCCCTTCCTGGGCCTTGCGTACCGGTCCCGACGTGGTGGCCCAAGTCAAGGCCCATGGGCAACCGGGGCTAAACAAAGTAGGCCCAGGCGGCCCCCGCCTTGGTGGTAGCGGGCGGCCCACTGTACCTACTTTGTTTAGCCCCCCGGTCCGTGCCGTGGATGCCCAACTTGGGGCGAGCGTTGGTGGTAGTGGGCCCCGCTACCACCAAGGCTCGCCTTAAGTAAGTTGACGGCAGCAGTCACTCAGCTCGGCAGCACTGAACGACGTGTAGGCCTAGCCTAAGCGCCTACACGTTGTTCAGTGTTGAGTGACTGGGCCTGCCTGCTGGGCCCCGTAGTGGAAAGTGGTCCACATAGTTTGGGCCCGGCGGGGGGGACTCACTCCCGACTCCGAGTCTCTGAGTCCCCGGTCCGAAACTAACAGAGAAGTTCTCTGTTAGTTTGGGCCTGGGCCGGGGACTCAAAGACTCGGAGTCGGGACTACAACGAACGAACGCTGCGCAGTGCGTGCAAATTACTTACCGCGGGTCTGCGGCGTCGCTGCTGGGCTGGTGTGGCCTGGTGCTGCAGCAGCACTCCTCTCTCCGGTGTGCTGATGTTCGGCCGGCGTCGGGGGAGATTCGAAAAAGAAAGGGTCGGGTCGGGTGTGAAGGCGGCGCAGGCGCACGCACACACCCTGCGCCGCCAGTAGATACAGTAGGTCATTGGCTGTTTGCCAGCCAATGACATACTGTATCCATGGCAGGGGAGGCCGGGAGGGAGGGATTAATAATGTAAGTGCGCTGTTTGCGGACTGGCGGGGCCACCCCTGAAGCGCCCCGCCAGGCCTCTAATTAAAGGGGCTACGTAGAGTGCGTGGAGCTACGAGCTCCACGCACTCTACTATAAAAAAAAAATACTAAATTGGGACGCGCCCTGCTGCCGGGTCGGGCGGCCTGTATACACAGTGCACACTGATTGTTTCCTTGCCACAGCGCCCCCGCGCTGTTGGCAAAGGAAATGCAGCAGCATCTAGGCTAAAAGAGATTCAATCAGAGAAGTTCTCTGATTGAATCTCTTTTAGCTTCTCTCTCTTTTTCTGGGGGGGCGGCGCCCGGCCGCCCTATTATAGCAGCCGCCACTGCATATATGGCTCCTGTTCTTAGTTTCCCTTATCACTGCTCATTACAGCAAGTTACCAGCACAGTGTCTGCTCATCCCTGAGCCCTCTTGCGTTCAGAGGCGTCGCTGGGGGAAGGGGCTGGCCGGGCGATAGCCCCAGGTCTTTGGGTTGTAGCCCTGGATAGAAGCTCAGGAGCTATAACCAAAAGGCTAGCTAGCCCCGAGTCTCTCACACTCCCAACATTAATGAAATGTGCAATTTCACCTTGGTATGCTCATTTCTGTCGATGTCACACCCCATTGCGTTTGTTGATAAGTCCCCGCACTTCTAATTTTTGGGACTTGACACCTGGTAACTTTGCTTTCCTGTTGATGCAATCTCTGGCCCAGAAGACACAGGTTTGCAATAGTTCATCCCTGGGACACCCTGAATCATCGAATGTACCTTTTTAGGATTTGAAATGACTTCCTTGATGTTCCAGATGAAGATTTACTCATTTTACATTATATGCTACCAATATCAGGTCAACGGAAATGTTTTCCTGAAATGGAAAGGCAGCTTTTTTGACGCTGGAGATGTGTTTTAAAAAAAAAAGTTTTTTACGAGAGCTACAGTCTCCCTAAACTGGGGAGGGAGTGCCTTATCATTGCCCTGCTGGTTATCAGCAAGGGTTTGGGCAGGGGTAAGGACTCCTGGATTCACTTTCCCTGGTCGACTGATAGATTGGAGAAAGTTTAGACCCCCAGGACTGACCTGTGTTGGGGCACCGAGTTTGTCCTCTGCCATTTGACCGGGGCCACGGAAAGCGGAGCAGGGTATCCTCCTCATACCAACCCGTCTCAACATCCACTGGCATGGCGTGGCATGCAGCCCTCTGGGTCACCACCTTGTTTGTCCCCAGATCCAGGCAGGGGACCTTGCGACAGTGGATTTCCGCATAGGCGAGCCATCAGTTGTGTATGCAGAAGCACTGGCACGCTTTACATGTGCACAACGCTATTTTCAGTTATGGCTCATAGATGTGGCATTTGTCACTTACCCGAGGAAAAAAGAGTGGTATAGTTAGTGGCCTTGGACATTTTCCTTGCACTTGTGGACGGATAAATATGTCAGGCGCATCACCAGGGGGCGTCATCCTCTTTGTTGTTCAACTGCTTGTCACGTTAATAATAATTTAGCATTTATATAGCGCTACCAACCCTCAGGTATCTGAGCGCTGCTTAATATAACCCACAGTGTGTGGTGCTCACACTCATTAGTTAGTGTGTATAATTAAGAAGATTTAGATTTGCCATTTCTGCCAAAAGCAGATTTATTAAAGATAATGGGGTATTTTGCAACTATATAAAGCTGTTCCTGTGAAATAAAAAAATAAAATAACCAAGTGTGTCCTACAGCCAGTTGATGTATAGGTAATAGAACATGACCTTAAGTTATTATATATCATCCTTAGGCCCTCTACCCAGGCCTCAATATGGATACAAAGAATTAAGTGATCAAGAAATAATAGGCACCCAAGCCCTGAAGACGGATTATTGGAAAATCCGAAACGCGTCGGCAATCATTTTATCTCCTAAGGAGCCTATTAGATGTGAATGAAGATGTTTATTTGACATAACAATCTTGCTAATTTTGTTGATGTGTGTTAGAAGGAGGGTGGTTTGTGAGTGTAAACACAACCACTGACCCCACTAAATTAATTGTGGATGAACATATACAGAATGATATACTGCGTTATATACCGGTTTTTTTGTTGATTGAATCTGATTATCCTTTTATGAATGTATTTTCTATAATTACAATTCTCTGAAATGAACATTACTGTGGTGTCAGGCCATTTTTTTTGACGTACTGATGCCTTTGAAGTTGTGTATGAATTAACATTTGATGTGTTTTAGTTTAATCTTGAAGTAACGAACGACATTAACAGTACTAGGGACCGAAAGTCTCGTATCTAATATCCATAATAATCCCAACACGTGATCCGGGCCGACTGCCCTTGCGGAGGCTCACCCCCGAACACCTTTACATTTATATTTATTTATTTATAATGCACACAATGGAGTCGTAGGCATGATGGCGCGTACAGACAAACAACATAAAAGATTAACAACATAAAACATGAAAAAAGGGAAAGAAGAGGTGGGAAACTCAATAGCGATCAGGGAGAGTTGGACTGTCCCGAAAAAGTTAAAGAAACTACAGCCAAAAGGGAGTACCCAATGGGTGGAGGCCTAAAGTATCATAGGTATATATTTACATTGTCCAAAATAGATTCGGGAATACTCAAAAGGTGAAAACCTAAGGTATCAATTTACAATTTGAACCACACCTAGGTATAAATTTGCATCATCCAAGATAGGAAGGAAGGTTACTAAGCCCGCATCCCACTACTGCACAATCAGTAGATTGCAATGAGCATCAATTGCTCAGATCAATCCTTCGCACAATCTTCAGGTCCAGTGTTCTGACCGCTGCAGGCCCAGTTCTTTGATGTAACCAGGCAAGTACCTTATTACGTAATGAGTCTCTGGATTCATTCCCCGACGGTATCTCAACATTAGTTATTATGAAGTTTCTTTGATCCAGGATGAAAGCTTTAGTACCTATATTCTCAATATTGGGCATGAGTCGCTTCTTGGACTGCACACGTCGAAAAGCCACCTGTTTAGAAGTCAATGCTACTGAGTGATTAATGGGTATTTGCCCCGGATTAGGAGTACGTGGTTCATAGGCATCCTTTAGAGGTTCGAACACCAAGGAATGGAGGGGTAAGACAGATTCCTCCTGCAGGGGGGATCCTGATGTGGAAGACGTTATGGTTTCTGTTTGGCAGCCTTGATGGACCCCATATGGGGAATGGAAGTTTGAATCGATTTTTCCGGTCAATCTGGTGCTACATGGATGGGCTTCTGCTGAGGGTGCGCTGATGGGATACACTTGTTGGAGCCAGTGGACAACATTAGCCTCTGGAAATCTTCCATGTTGCTACAAGCAGCAATATCCAGCAGTATCTGCTCCTTGAACAAACACCAGGATGCTGAGAACCTATGGTCCACAACCCCCGTAACCATACTTAACCCCCCCTGTCTGAACATCCTTTAGAGGGTGTTGATATACCTCCGGGTGTACCTTCACCAGAGTGTACCCTCCAACAAATTGTCAAATTACTTGGGGATGGTTTGCATCCCTACAGGAGTGCATCATTGGGTCACCTGTCAGCTAACAGGTTTAGCTTGCCTTCTCTTCTTTCTACAGTCTTGGGTGGCCTTAAGACTGTCTGACCCACTTGCACCTGAAATACTTTCATATTTCCAATGGACAATATTATGTGAACATTTGACAATAACTACTATATCCCTGGACGAAGCAACTAACACAGTAGTGCCTCCCTAACCCCCCATTCTTTAGGTAATACAACATCCCAGCACACAACCCTCAATGGTCAATCTCCCAGAAAGGATTGTGTGTGCAAGCAAGCCCCTGCTAGCAGCCTCGATGGGGAAGTCTGACTCTTTTCTGGTCAAGGTGGCAAGGCGTCACAGGAGTCTGGGTGATCCCCGCTGCCTGTGCCTGTTTTCCATCCCCGCCAGAAAACAAGCCGCAGTGGTGACCCCCCCATGCCCTCAATCATTACAATAAATACTGCTTAACAAATCATGTCATTTCAAAATACTGTGTCACTTTTTCAGCCTACATTTTAACACACGTGACCATCTCCTGCTGGGGACTCAGGTTTATTGACACATAACTAACAAAAGTGCTGGTAAAGTCAATAGTTTTGCCTTTGGTCTGGACTGCTACACTTTACATTACTCTGCATGGCATCAAGTGGAAATGGTAGTCGCACTGTGGGTTTTGTCAGTGCTTGTTTACTCCCTGTTTGCTTGCGTTCAAAGGAGGCGCATTTTACAGACTCACTAAACTGCACAGACCCCTTCCCCTTTCATCTCCAAAACTGAGTGCAAACGTGAAGAGTAAAAGAACCTTTCATTTTTACGTTTCTGGTTCATTTTGAAGAAAATGTTAATGCCCCCAGAAATTACACTTTGCAGGTGGCATTTACAATGGATTCCTATGGAATCTGCCTGCTTAGTTATTCCACCTGCATGAAAACACATGCATCACTTTGGAGCACTTCACTTGTGTTTAAGCGCTTTACAAATAAACAATCACACGAAAACACATGCGGGTGGGAAATCATAGTGCCATATAAAGGCAGAGCGGGGTAGCAGCATGGTAACCTATAACCCACTCCGTGCCAGCCTGCTGCCTCGAATATATTGAGAATCCGTGGATTATTTAAGTGAAGCGTAGAAAGTATAGTCCTGACTTTTAAACTTAATTTGAACGCTGCAGGGTACTATATAAAAATGGCCAAGAAAGTGTTTGAAGGTGGCACCTGATGACCTGTTGGTGACAAGTTGTTCTTATCCGTTTTGTAGATTATGGCGATCAGACTTGTATAAACATTACAGTGCGAATTGCTGTGCACGTGCAGTGCCTGGCACTCCCCCTCCCCCTCCCGTACCTGCTTCCTGCTCCCCCTGTCAAAATATGATCTGCAGTATGCTTTGAATAAATAGCTGAGCTCACCTGCTAATCCCTTGTTTTTAACAGGTTTTACCTGCATGTTTATAAGAAAGAGCAAGTCTTAAGTACACAGGTCAGCCGTTCCAACCTGTGTGTGCCACTTGTGGTTGTAAACAATATTACATAATGCCCTGTTATGAAGCTCCTTGCTTATCATCCTCTGCCTCTCTCCAACATAACATCTGAGACCTGACCCAGGCCGTGTCTGTCAGCCCCATGTATAGAGTGTTTTACAGTATACCTCACAATGTATTGTTGCCACATTTTGTACTTCTTTTTTTTACCACAGATGTTAAGTATGGGTAAGGTATATAAATGGGGTGGAGGGGAGAATGAGGGTTGCGGAGGGTCTCCCCCCGCTTTCTGTGGTACAAGAAAGAGGTAAAACCGGCCAAAAAAAATCACCACAGCCCGTACACCGGGACCACGTGCGTGTCGGCTCCGGGCCTGGGCTCTCGCCAATGTGAAAGTGAGCGTACCCCGCTCAGCTGTAAACGGACCCCGCGTTCCTGGGCATCCGCATGCACATGAAAGACGACACGCACAGCAGCTGGTAGAAAGGAACCTTCTTTAATGAAATCCTTTACCAAACTAAGGAAACCCCTTCCTCTGCCCTCGTCCCGCCCCCACCCTAACCCAACGTCACTTCCCCTAGAGTTCTGGGTCAAACGCGGGCCGTCCCACATGATGATGCGGGAGGGCGTGGAGCTCGTCTCGTCACAAGGTGACAACTAATAGATGTGATTTTACACACCACACATCTATTGTATCGAACAAAAACAAATCAAACACACTACCATTAAAACCAATGTTAGCGAAATACAAAAAATTATCAAAAATGTCATTTACAACGCAAAATATACCACGTCTGGAAAAAAATGTTAAACTCCCACATAATTTGCTAAACAAGTGGCTCAAAACACACAACATGTTTAAAAACATTGCATAGACAGTACTTTTAAAAGTTTGTTTGTTTTAAAAAACTCATCCAAGCTATTTTCGCTATTATACTTGATTTACATTTTACAGTCTATTTTCATTTAGGCACATACAGCACAAGAAAGAGCTATAGGGACGTCCCTGGTGAACCATAGGGTTGTTATTGCACGTGCCATGTTAGTAGAAGACAGGGCGGTTCCCCCTAAAAACATTTCACGAAGAACAAAGACTCAAGAAGGGAAGATGTGCAGGGCGAGGGGTAGGGAAACTTCCACAATGCCTGGGACCTTCGATATGACACATTTTAAAAAACAGAAACTGGTCTGTTAGCAGTAAGGGAGCGGGAATGTAGAGGAAAGGCTCATTGGTCCTATACAAATATAATAGGATGGATCTATTGATCCCATAGAAATCCTGTGATAATCACTGGAAAACAAATTGAATTTTCTGTCGAAAACCGTGTAAGAATGCCATACAATTGCCCTATAACAGTCCTTATTCTTACATAAACACTCCCCACTCTAGCGTGTTGGACCTTCCTACTCGGTGGGAGTGCATTGACAGCTTTGATGATGTCTGACTGCGTCTCGCCTTCTCTCTCCGGAAAGCCCAGGAATCGTAGGTTACAATGGCGCTCCCTATTTTCTAAGTCGTTGAGCTTCAGGGTGCACTTCTACTCCCTTCTTTCCAGTTCCGCCAGACACATATCGAACTGAGTCTCCAGTTGGTCGATTGATGCTGTGTTTGCTTCCAGAGCTTGAACCCGATCATCGATAGTATACATCTTCTTGTCCAGTATGTCTAGCCTTATACCAATGTCCGCTCTAAAGCCCCGAATTTCTTCCAGGAGGGCTGTCATGTCCTTGGCAATTGAGTTAGAGTCCAGTGGTTCAGGCTGTGATGGAGCCGCCATGTTGGGTGGTAGTGGGTGGCAGGATGGCATATGACGGAATTTCTGAAGTGATTCAGCCCAGTCCATGCAGACAACAGTGGTGCAAGGACTCAGACAAAGCCATTTACGAGGTGCAGCCAGGAGAGGGCTCTACAGGGCACCAGCGGAGGTGAAGCAAGATGCCCAAAAGCAGGATTTCACCAGCGAAGCAGCTAGAATTGGGGGTCAAGTGGGCAGGTCGTCTCTGCGCAATTATGCGGCGCAACAAGTAGTTTCCCCCTCTCAGGACTCTCAATATAGGGGAGCGCACAGAGATCCCACCGCCTCCAGCCACATAGGTTCTTGTGCGAGCATGGCTGAGTTATGTGGCTCTACCAGGGATCTGGGAGTGAGTAAGGAAGTGAAGATGCTAAGGGGCCAGACCCCGTGGACTGAGGCGTGAAAGGAAACGTTGTGCAGGCCATATATGAGAGAGGAGGTACTGGCTACTCAGGTCCTAAAGAATACACTCCAGAAGCTCGCTTGACACTAGGCGGCCCCAGGGCTGGCAATGAGGCACCCCCACGTTGATTGAGGCACTAGGCCCCTGTGTGTTGTCCTTCTAATGGGAACTCCAAACGCCCCAGGTACAGCAGTGAGCGTACGCCTGGGCTCCGGGCCCCTCCCCACCCTGGAGGCAGATGTTGAGCACACTGGAAGGGGAGGAGGCCCGGAACACTGAACTTGCGTCCGGTGGGGTCCCACGGCCCCTTGATACAACATCTCTCTTCTTCTCTGAGGCCGGAGCTCCCAAGGCCCAGGGCAACCTAGGCGCCCACTGCAGGTGTGATAGAGATCAGTGGGGGCCGGCTGGCGAAGGGCTCCCCCGCTGGGCAGGAGCCACTGCAAGGCTCTGACGGTGGAGGGGGACCGCAGCAGCAGAAACACGGGCCAACAGAGCACCGTCCGCCAACGGAGCACCGTCCGCCGAGGTATACCCCCGGTCCAAATCTGCAGGCTGGGTCCTCATGGGCTGAGGGGCGGCAGGCCTCCCCACATCGATTCAAAACGTCTTGGCGACTTCGCTCCGAGTTCAACCTCTACGATGCCACGTGTGCAGGGGGATACAGAGCGAAGCACAAACCACCAGCAGCTCCATCCCGCACAGCCTCTGCTCTCCCCGCTGCAATGGGCCAGAAGCGGAGACCAGGTTCAGCGTCAAGGGGTGGTGTAGGACCCCTCTTTCCCCAGCTAGGGGAGGGGGAATCAGCAGGCGCGGGTGGATTGAAGGCCACAAATCCCTCCCCCTCCATGGCATCTGCCTAGCAGCTGTGGAGCCGCGGATGGGATATGGGGAACACACACACTCTCTGCAGCAAACAGGCTCCGATCTCAGGTCGCACGCCATCTAAAAAGTCCGGAGTTCACCTCGTCCGGTGCTCGGGGGGGCTCATACAGCTTTTGGGGGGCCTGGCTCTCTCCACTAGGGAGTTAGGGGGGGCTCAACTCCCTTTTTTCCATGCCCAAGGGAGGAGACCCACGGAAATGCTTCAGAACATCTCGGCGCCCCCTGGTGGCTCTCAGGGTACACATTTTATTTTGCGTTTTCAGACCTTCATTTGGTTTATTGTATACCTATAACAGTCCTACCGTAAACGTTTGTTTTGTTTTATTCTTTTTCTGCAAGAAGCCCAGTCAAAATCACAAAACCTATGAGAACCACCAAAAGTATCTTGAGCAGAGGTCATTGGGCATAGTCCCGTAGACCTCCAGGTCCACGTTAGAAAGAGCACAGCTTACCCCACACGTCGCAATTTGAAAGTTGGTTCCTGAACATACCTGTCTTGCGTGGTCTTTTTGTTCTGCCGTGTAGATCAGGTATGCTGATGCTTGAAGACCCACTTCCCTGTCACCTGCTTCAGGCAGTCCAAAGTGTAGGACCGGGGTGGGCACGATGCCAGTATCTAGTGAAGTTATGTTTTGGCCTAGGTCTCCCATGATCCCTTACCAGTGACTAGGCTGGCTAGGGCTGATGGGAATTGTAGGGAAAACCATCTGGAGGACTTCAGGTTGTCCACCACTGGTGTGGCAGCATGTCAGTTTTACCCTTTTGTAGTTTTTCATTCAGGCAAGAGCGATCCGCATTTTAAGCAAGTTTATCTTTACAACTTTTTCTGGAGTGGGTAGGTGAGGCAGGAGCCCAAGATGCCAAGGTTCAACAAGGGAAGGAGTAGAGGAAGGGGAGGCGTTCCTCAACAAGTAATCTGTAAGATAAAACGCAATATTGTCTAAGCAATTATCAGAAGCATATGGTCATGGCCACAAAGAGGGGTGTGCAGGGAAAGGGTAAAGGGGTGACTGTTGAGAGGATGGAATAGAGCAGGGGTCTGCAACATTCGGGTCTCCAGATGTTTTGGACTACAAATCTAGTCAACATAGTCAAAGAGGAGGGATCATTGGAGACGTAGTCCAAAACCTCTGGAGAGTCGCAGGTTGCTGATCCCTGGGCCATAGCAGGTGTTTCCTTCCTTTTTAGTTACAAATGGTCAAGCATGGATCATGACGACCATGCCATTAAAAGATGCACAAGACGGTCTGCAAGAAAATAATCTTTTGCAGACCACCATAACTCCCAAGTGTCCAAGTTCCATGTGTGACATCTCGAGCCAGTTCAGGGTTTCCGAATTGCATGGTGAGGCTTGAAGCCCTATATTTGCAACAGGAAAAACAACGCTCCAAGTCCGAGCAAGTGATGGGCAAAATCAGGACTGGATCACAGTGTTTCAAATGGAACTGGGAAACTTGGCAGCTTCTGGCATAACATCTTTAAGCAGATGCTCATTAGACAGACCTTAAAAGCAACATTTTCGCCCGCCCTGCTCTGGTAATGTGAGGGCCTATCTCCTTCCCTGTCTCCGTGGCGGCATCTATCAGTCCCTCACCCAGGACCCTCTGAAATCTTCATTCCAGTGCCCTGCCCCACCACCTATTTATGTTGTGCCCCCTCTTTCGGCTTTGAAACCTCACCCCTACATCCCTCTGTCCCCTTGTGTCCATCATTGATCTCCTTTCTTGCAGTAAATGGAAGCAGCCACCCATAAGCTTTGGCCACAAGGGACCTGCTACAACACCAGGGGAGTCTGGTCACCATTCTCCTAATCAATCTATAGGTTTCAAATAGGACTGTAATACAAACCTTACAGCATAGGCTAATGGGAAACCCATGGGATATATGTGTATGCAAGGTCATGAGTGCCTGCTTGTAGAATGTTAGGTGAGTGTTCTGCCTTCGGCCCAGTTCAGCTGTGTAAGGATTATGTGTATCCCTTCCAGACACGGCCCATCCCTGTCCACTGACAAGACTAGGGAGCTTGTTTCTCTCTGTTCCTTTGTAAGAGTAGGTAACACCCTTTCCCCCCAGGACAGCCACTCCACAGGACGCTGGCCTGGGAGCCAAAACCAAGAGGCACACCCATTCACAAGGATCCAGGCCTCACAGAAGGGTGCTGCATTTCTAAAGGCCCTTCGATCCTATTGAGAAAGAAAGGGGGTCAGGGGATGGGATATCCAGAGAGGTGTCTGTACAGTTTCTGGAAGGTCCTGCCATTTTGAGTCTCTCTGCCTCTCTTTCCCTTTCCTGTCCCATCCACTTCCTCTGGAGAAAAGAACTTTAGGTGTGACATTAGAAGGGCAAATTCCACTCATTTCAAGGGCAGGGTTTGAACCCCTAAAGCAGGCTAGCTTTAGTTCAATCACCTGGGGATGTTTGCCTTTAAAAGAAGGATTCTCTCATTACTTCTTTGAGTCATATGGAGCCATCTTGAATCCATCTTCTAAAGTCCTCCAGTTGTGAGGTGAAGACAGAGGTTCCAGAGAGAGAATCAGGACTTTCTCCATTACCATCCCGAGAGCCCATTGGTGGTGAACACTGCTGCTGGATGAGTAGACTGCCTCTCGGCCAGCCACCCTGTACCTAGGACCTCACCATGCTGCAGGTTCCCTGAGGGTGTGTGCCAGCCTCCCCCATGTTGGGAGCCTGAGAACAAACTGACATTAGCCCTTGAGATCCAGGAGTGGTACTCCCAGCACATCTAAGACTGAACAGCTGAGATCCCTGTCACCGACAATGACCCGCTCTGCACCATGATTTGAGCGTACCTTGCTGCCGAGCGATCCAGCAGGACCCACCAGCACTGCCCTTTGGCGCTCATTGTTGTTTGAACCACCATCCACTGTTCGACAGCATTCACCGCCACACTGCGCCAGCAAAACCGTGCCTTTGTCCCTTTGTTCGGAGCCCTCCTAGTCACACACAACATCCACATCTACCAATACGCTGACGACACACAGGTATACCTCAAGATCGACTACACCAAAGACATTCATAGGCTCAAAACCTGCCTCTCGCTGATCCAGTCGTGGATGTTCAGCACATATTCGAAGCTCAACCCTCCTAGACCGAATTCCGACTCCTTACAAAGAACACCGTACACCCATGAACTCTGAGGGCTTCATACCGAGCTCACCTCATGCGCCATGTCCTGTGGGTTCCACATCGACAAACACCTCTGCTTCAAGACACATATAGCTAAGAAAACTCAGACAGCTTGGTATAAACTGTACCTCCTATGGAAAGCCAAGCCCTTCCTCCCACTGGACAGCTTTAGATCCACTGTTCAAGCACTGGTCATATCCCACCTGGATGGGGTAATGAACTCCATTCACCCTCCCTTGTGCCCCCGAGAAGTGTCCTACACGCAGCTGCATGCCTCACCAAAGGTCTACGCAGATACGACCACATCACCTCGGCCCTCATAGACCTTCACTCGCTACCACTGCACACACAAATCACCTTCAGGTCTTGCTGTATCATCTATAAGGCAGTCGCCCTCAAGTCACCCAGCTAACTCACTGAGAAATTCTGCATCTCCGGCGGACAGCGCACCACCAGAAGCCAGGACACATGCCAACTTAAAATCCCCCACTGCAAAAAGGAAAGGACCAGACAACAAGCCTTTTCTGCCTCCATCCAAAGACTATGGAAGCTCCTCCATGTCAGTATCAGACTCGCCCCCACGCTCCTACAATTCAGAAAAGAACTCAAGAGCCACCTCTTCAAGGAATCTCTGCACCGCAACACCTAGTCCAGCACCAGTTCCCATCCACATAAGTGAAGTGAACTGGCGTTGCAGGGAGACAGGGGAGTTGGTGGCACTCTTCTTTGTGTGCTGCCAGAAGGTAAGTAGGGCGGGCGGGTGTAGCAGGTAAGGGGATGTGGGCAAACCTAATCTGCGTGATTACACCATGGTGCGATTTTCTAATTCGACATTTTCAAATTTGTAATTTTCTCGTGCAACGTGTGTAATCATGTACATCCCTTTCCCGGGCACTGGCAGTCCATATAAGGATTTTTGTGGCCTCACAGGCCAGGAAGAAGTGTAAAAGACAACATGGCCAAAGGACAAGCGAAAAACTGTCTAGCGGGGCCATGTTTGACCACTAGCCACAGTGAGTAGCCAAATGCGGTAAACGCGGTAATGCTAAAATGAAATACACCAAAAAATAGCAAACAGTAACTGCTGCCAGCAGCTTGTCCCTTTAGCACACCTAGAGTAACCAAAAATCCTCTGAGGGTTAGTCTAGGGCAAAACAAAAAGTGTACCCCATTGTAAAATGCATTGTACTGTCGGAATAAAAAGTATATCATGCCTCCTATTGTAATAAATATATTTATCTTGGCCTACGCCAAGCTGCTCGAAAGTCACTTGCGAGATCTGTGTTGCAAGGTCCTGACCTTTAATCCATGTAGGCCACCATTTTTAGGTCAAACCGCCATTTTAGGATTTATGTGGAAAAGTCACCCTGTGAGCTAAAATGGTGGACGATGTCATTGCAAAATACAACATGGCCGTCTTGACCGCTGTACATCGCTAACGTGTAATCTGCCTGCAGGCTACTTGTTGAGGTCATGAACTAAGACCTCGTCCTACATTGACCTATGTGTAAAAGGATTACTCGCGCAATGAAACCAATCCACGAGCATATATTATGATAATGTATTTACACACTAGACAAAGAACATCTGTTTTACTATATTGTATTAATGTTTAAGAAGACCTGCAATACGAAACTTAGAATACACAGTTAATGCATACGCTTATTGTTACATGTAATAAAGAACAAACCATTTAGATGCGGTTATTTGAGACTCGGCAACAAACCCTAGAATTGGTGATGTATAAAGTAAAATATTAACCCGAAGAAGGTTGGCCATAGCACTCACAAAATGTAAAAAAAGGCGAATGCATTCTAATGTACAGTCTCTCACTGAACACACTGAACCACGCTGGAGTTCGTTGTGTTGTACTGAGGGCCGATAGCTATTTGACTTTGCACTGTTTTGTAATTGTATTCGATAGAGAATAAAAGTACTTTGTATGTTCCTTTGAAACCTGTGTTTGGTGTATTTCCTTTTGGGGTACACAGCCTCGATATTTTGTTTCTCTTTTTACAGTTGGTGCCCGAATAGGGACCCTCAAGATTGATGCCGGATTGTTGAAGGTTGACACTTGCTATCGGACCGGGATCGGACGTTGTACAAAAGTAAGGGGCCCCTGGACGAGACGCGACACCTCAGCAGCGCTGCATGATCAGATCCCTGGACGACTAGCCTGTGGTCTGAGACGGCATCTTGACGAGGGTCCACTTATCGAGGCGGGCAGATTTGCCAAAATCACCATACACGAGGTAAGATTAGTTAGGTAAGATTCTTAGAAGTACCGATCGGTCCTCCTTAGGTTTGGCCAGGTGAGTCGTGCCCCAATTCTTAATGTAACCCTGGCAATTTGAATTTTGGCGCATTGTATCTGCAGACACAATTATTGACCATGTAACACCAAGAATTTGAGATATGCCTGGGAAATTGTCTACCTGCTTTAGGGCATTATTCCGCAGTGATAGACAATCTTTGGAATTTAGCCGTCTGGCACCACAGGAGGGGTCGCCGGCATGTACTATGTACTGTAAGCATACCATTGGAAGTATAGTATTTAATGATATTTGGCACAGAAAAACCAGACATGCCTCCGAACTTCAGTGGCCAATCAATGGTAGTTTCGAGAACCCTCGCATTGAATATTTGGAGTCAGTATTGTTAAAGAAAAAGGCTAGACCTGCAGCATTTGATGTTTTACAGAATTGGAAAAAAGAAGCGTTACAACAACTTAAGAGTAGAGAAAAACATGCACGGCGTCATAAGACGGTTGCCGAAAAAGCATTATTATATGATCAGGATAAACAGTCTGAGTCGGCTAAAAATATGGAAAGGGCTTTCTCACTTGGTATCCAGAAAATCTATCCTTCCAAAGATCTTCATGATTCTGATGAGTTTCTTGAGAAAATATTAAACGAACTAAGGCCTGGTGCCTCTGCGCCACCTCCGTATGTCCCTCTTCCTGCTGCTGTACCTTTTCCTGCTGTTATTCCTACTCTTCCTGCTCAACCTGTTGTTCCTATTCCTTTGACTGTTGTCCTTCCACCTGCTCCTCCGCCTCTTCCTGTCGCACCAGTTATAGCGCCTCCATCGAATTTGCCTATCCCCTCTCTTCCAAGTGGTCTTGGGCCGCTTGTAATTGATCATGGTGCAGGCGCGAAGGTTGTAACTCGCAGTGCTGTTCCACCGGAGAAGAAACATGAGTTAATTGCATGGGCTAAACATTGTATGGAGAAGGATGATCAGGCTAGTGTTTTTTCCACACTTTCTAATACGGATAATTTTCCTGAGAAAAACGTTTTTATTGAAGGTTTGGGGATTCAGTTATGTATAATGTGGGGAAGATTAAATAATACGGATGTTCCGCAAGAGTTAAGGGATCTAAAAATTTTAGCACTTTCCAGAGATACTGTGGAGAAGGTAAATGAGCATGTCGAAAGGTTATTTGAATATAGAAAGGAGTTAGAAAGGATACAGAATGAGGATGATGAAGAGGAAAGTATGTATGTATAGAAACGGTACCTTCTGTGTTGTAAACCGATGTCGGTGGAAATGCGAATTTGTAAGAAAGATGCGATTAGATGGATTTCAAACATATCGATAACTCCAGTTGAGGTATATGACACATATAGTCAATATACGTTGGAAATGCAGAGAAAAATGATACAGGTAATGGTAGAGTACCTGCAAGATAAATGTGTAAAGAGGAAGATTAGTTGTCCCACAGAGTTATTGAATATTTATAAGAGAGCTTTTTCGTTTGACACTTCTTCGACTGCTTTAGCGCTCGATTTGGCTCTGTTGCTTAGTAAGCGTTCGGAGTTGCCTACATCTTAGTTGCCTATGAGAGATGTTCCTCCGACATTTGTCCCGAAGGTTGAGGTTGCGGCCTATGCTGCACGAGGTATAGCCGCTGTGTACATTCCCACACATTATGTATCACAGTTTGTTCATGTCCCGTTTTCACGACAGGAAGTGAACACCATTAGACAGTCTATTCCTGATATTAGGAAAAATCCGACAGGGTTCTATAAAGAGATGGAATATGTTTTGCAATCCTCAGTGTTCACCTTGGGTGACATCGATTTGTTGTTTCCAGTACTCCTGCCCGTAGATTTGTGGAAACAAGTTAGAACTATTGACGATGTACCCGGGTTGGGAGATACATGGGCGAATTTAACTAGATTCGATGGGGAAAGTCCAGCTGGTGAAAGACCACAACAGGTGATATTAACCTTGCCTGATAGAATCATTGCTAAATTAAAAACCATAATTCCCGAAAAAAGAATTATATGGGACAAGCTTACGGACTGTGTCCAAGGAAAGTCTGAGGGTGCTACCGAGTTCTTTAATCGGTTCGAAAAGGTATTTTCAGATTTCAGTGGACAAGACTTAGGCACAGAGTCTGGGAAAAGGTTATTTGTGGACACATTTGTACGTGGATTGCTGCCTGACATCCAGTCACAGATTATGTCCTCTAAGAGCGCTTGGCAGGCGAAATCGCAATCAGAAGTACTGCATATGGCTCAGTATTATGAGAATCGTGTCAACAATGAAAAAGATAGGATTGAAAAACAGAAAGGTGATTTAAAAACAAAGGTGCTATTGCAGCAAAGCAAATTGTTAGAGGCCCCAGAGGGGGTAACTCTCAGGTTACAGGTCAGTATGTCCCACAGGGGAATGTGCCCTTGGGTCCTGTGAATATTAATCAATGTGCTTATTGTCGACGAGAGGGTCATTGGCGAGCACAATGCCCCGCCCTTTAACAGAGGTCGAATAATAATATGGGTAGGTGATCTAGAGGTCGCCCGGGCATAGGGGTCCCTGGTAGAGGTCAGTTTACACAGGACCCTCAACAGCCTTTTTCACAGGACAATCAGACTCCGAGTGTGGATACTAGGAACATATTCGATCATCCTTCCGCTGCATATTTATCTGAAGAGCTTCCTTTTGACAATATTCTGTTTCGTTAGGATTGCCCAAAGCAGGGTTTGGAACCTACACCTATTCCCGTCAATAAGAAAGGTCCCTACGTTGAAATGATAGTCGGAAATGGGAAACATCAGTTTTGGATAGACACTGGAGCGCAGAAGTGTTCCATTGATCGTTCACGGGTTCCAAACGTTCCACTGTCGGGGCAAACCAATGTTTCTGTAGGGTTTTCCGGTACTCCAGTTATTTGGCCGGACTCTATACCAGTACCTATTTCTTTGGGTCCTTTTACGGGCCAGTGTCCTTTTCTATTGACCTCGGATTGCGGGGGAAAATTGCTGGGATTGAACTTGTTAAGAGAATTAAATGCAGTGATTTATTGTTCTTCTGATGGAGTACGCTTGACAATTTCACCACAGCAATCTTCCGCCTCACAATTTCTGACTAGACCTTTGCCTCCAGAATTCATTGATATACCAGAGAGCCTATGGGCTGTTGACGACAATGATGTCGGTGTTTTGCAGATTGAGCCTGTTAAGATAGTTTTGAAACATGAAATTGAGCTGCCACGCATTCCTCAGTATAAGATTTCGGTTGAGGGCGAGCGAGCTTTAAAATGTATTGTTTCTGATTTTGTGCACCGTGGTGTGATTGAAGAAATCTCAGGAAGTTTGTGTAATAGTCCGATTTTACCAGTGTACAAGAAAGGCGATAATGTAATTCCATTTCATTTTATAATTGATTTACGTGCCATTAATAAAGTTGTGGCACCGCATTTTCCAATTGTGCCTGATGTGATGACGATCCTAACCATGATTCCACCTACAGCTACTTACTTTAGTGTTGGAGACCTAAAGAATGCATTCTTTAGTATTACTATACACAAGGATAGTAGATATTGGTCGCGTTCATCTTAGGGGGACGCTCGTTTACATTTACTCGTGCACCTCAAGGGTACACAGAGAGTCCTAGTATTTATAGTAGGGCTTTGAAAGAACAACTTGATACCCTTGAATTGCGCTCTACTTGTACTTTGCTTCAGTAGGTTGACGATTTGCTTCTGGCTGCAGACTCTGAGAGTGCCTGTAAGGAGGGCACCATGTTACTACTTATTCATCTAGCTAAGCATGGCCACAAAGCTTTGCTTAAGAAATTTCAATATTGTTGCCAGGAGGTCGCCTATTTAGGCTATCTCCTGTCAAAGGAGGGAAGAAGATTGACACTTGAAAGAATAAAACACATTTCTGGCATGTCTGTCCCAAATACGCAGAAGGAAGTTAGGGCCTTGAAAGGTATGGCTTCTTACTGTAGGTTGCGGATCACAAATTTTTCCCTAGTGATAAAACGGATGTTGGCCTTGACGAAGAAGGGCCTTTCTTCGCCGTTGCAATGGACTTCGGAACACCAGAAATCGTTTGACTTGCTTAAGACTGCACTATGCTCTGCACCAGTTTTGGGCACACCAAACTATGAAAAGGCCTTCGTATTGTTTGTGCATGAACGTGATGCATGTGCTTTGGCTGTATTAATGCAGGAGCATGGAGGGAAGAATAGACCGTGTGGTTACTATTCCTCCGCCCTTGACCCTGTAGCATGCGCTTTGCCAAGATGTTTGCGCGCTGTCGCTGCTGCTGCTGAGTCTGTAAAGCAGAGTCAGGGAATGGTCCTAGGCCATGATTTGACCCTGATGGTGCCTCACTCTGTAGATGTTCTATTGAACCGAACTCAAATGCAACACCTCACTTCCGCACGGTTGACGAGATACGAATTGATCTTGTTTGCCCCTCACATTCAAATTAAGAGGTGTTGTGTTCTCAATCCGGCTGAACTCCTACCTTTCCCGCAAGATATTACTTGCGGCGATGAAGACTCACATGATTGTTTGAATATGACCGAGCAAGAAACAAAGGGCAGGATTGATTTGAAAGATACCCCTTTGGATAATCCGCAAGGAGAGTTGTTTTGTGACGGCTCCTGTTTTAAACTTCTGGATGGTACATTCACAGCCGCTTATGCAATCACTACCTTGAGCACGGTTGTGGAAACTAAGAGAATTACGCATAATTCTGCGCAGGCCGCAGAGATTATAGCCTTAACCCGAGCTTGTGAACTTTCTGAAGGGCTTGCAGTGAATATATATACTGATAGTCAGTATGCCTTTGGGGTGGTTCACAACTTTGGGAGACTTTGGTCAGAAAGAGGATTCCTAACCTCGCATGGCACCAAGATCCAACATGGCACCCTAATAGTGCAACTTCTCTCAGCACTTGCGCTCCCTACTCAGTTAGCAGTTGTAAAATGTGCAGCACAACGCAAGATTGTAGGTAACATTGGAAATGGGAATGCTTTTACTGATCAAATAGCTAGACAAACTGCCACTGATCTCTTTACGGAGATATAGGGAGACTGAAAATGCTAATGTGATGGATGAGGATGTGGGGTCTGTACGGGATAGCCAAGCCAATGCCACAGTAGAAGAAAGCAAGAGGTGGGCTGAGGGCTTAGGAAAACTTGATGACGATGGGTGATGGGTGGACACGGTGGATGGGAAATGGTTACTCCCCGATGCGTACGTGCTTATGATGGTTGTAATGGCACGCGGTCCTACGCATGTGTGTGCTCAACAGATGACGAAAATGTTAGAAAGAGTGTGGGTAAATGACAAAATGTCAAAAATTGCTCAGCACTATGTCCAGAATTGTATGATTTGCCTACAACATAATGTGGGAAAGGGGACAGCAACCCCGAGGGGAAGTTTTGGGCCATCCTCTGTCCCATTTGAAGCAATTCACTTTGATTTCATTGAAATGGAGCGATGCAATAATTTAAAATATGTATTGGTAGTCATTTGTGCCTTTAGTAAGTGGGTTGAGGCTTTCCCTGTTAAAGATGCCACAGCTATGACCACTGCGAAAACTATGTTAAAGGAGTATTTTCCCCGGTTCGGTTTGCCGAGAGTTATCTGGTCGGACAATGGTCCACATTTTGTCGCCGCTGTAATCCGACAGATATGTACAGCGTTACAACTTGACAAACGGTTCCATTCGGCCAGACATCCTCAGAGCGCCGGACTAGTAGAAAGACACAACGGTATCATCAAGAACAAACTCGCTAAGACGTGTGCCGGCACCAAACTAAAATGGCCAGACGCCTTACAGATCGTGTTACTAGCCATGCGTACAACCCCTCAAACTAAGACTGGGCTCTCTCCATTTGAGGTGGTAATGGGGAGACCTGCCAATATCTGGAATTTGCCAAAATGTCAAAAGTTAAGAGATTTTGAAAATGTATTACTTTCAGATTATTGTAGCCAATTGACTAAAAACTTGTATTTGATTTACCACCAGGTACGAGAGTCCTTGCCTGTGCGGTACGAAAGCCCGGGCCACGGCATACGACCTGGAAGCTGGATGCTCACTAAGTCATTTGAGCGCACTTCCTGCCTCGCGCCTCGCTGGCGTGGGCCGTTCCATGTCTTGTTGGTCACCCAAACAGCAGTGCGGGTAGCTGGCCGAAAGAATTGGATCCACGCGTCACACATCAAGAAACTTCCTCACCCTGTGCCACACATTACAGAAGAAGCAGAACCCCTTGCTGATACTGCAACCAACAATCCTAGAGCAGTAAACAGCACCGAGAGTGTGTCGGAGAATATCTCTAAGCCCGAGAGGCTTGGGGAAGCTGCCATTTTGTTTCCACACTCTCCACCGATTTTGCACCCGGGAACGGCTGTTTCAAGTGCAGCCCCTTCGTTTGTCCCGGATACGTTGCTTCCAACGTGAAGTGACGACACATTGCTTCCTGATCAATCAGTACCAGGAAAAAGCAGATATCACTTGCGTCCGAGAAAATAGACATACGGCACGGTTCGACTGTGCATTCAAGGAAGGAAAAGAATCATCAAGGGCTTAATTTTGCCCAAATTTGAGGAAGAGGATTCTGCTGGCTAGGGTTTTGGAAGGACACAGAAATCACGCGACTGGGGGGTTGCCAGCAACAAACATTGGGGTTTCCGTTTTGAAGACTGCAATGTCTGCTACCGCTCGTATTGGACTTGTAAATAAGGGGGTGACCAACCGGGACAATGGACAAAATGCCTGGGCCCCGAAAACGTACTGCTGTATTTTTGTAATAATATTTGTTTTTTTAATAGGCACTGTTGTAGGCCTTTGGTATTTAGAAGAAGCTTATCCTTTAGAGTTTTCGCTACCGACTGTAAATGTACCCACTGTTCATACACCTTTTGTGCATTCACATACTTTGTCCCCTAGAGATTACCAGCACAGACAAAAGTATCATAATAATACTCTGTTACTTATAATGAACGCTACGCCTGCCATTTTTAATAGAGCCAATTGTTGGGTCTGTTCACATTTATCGCAACACGGGGATAAGGGGCTAGGTTGGTATATTCATCCTTTACCATTAACAACTGCTTGCTATGCTTCTCTTAGAGCACTGTTCTTTGGCCGATGGAATGATAGCATCTCAGGGAACTTTGATGGCACCAATTTGAATAGTTTTGAGAAACGTGTTTTGACTCCCCTGGGATGCTCTCTTTTTGCAAATAGGAGTAGACTGAATGTTGCTTCTATTAAGCCTTCTGATAGACTGTCTCGTCCTTTTCAATCTTTAATTTCCTTTAAAATGGCTCCGATAGGCAATAAGGATGCAATGCCTCCTTCCTACACTGTTAACCATAGCCCCGATTCAGTTTCTTTCTGCATACATAGGAATGGCACGCGGTCAATGGGAAATTTTAAAGGTTGTGCCAACGTTGCAAATTTGACTGGGGAAGACAGACCTTTGTATGTAGGCAAACCTGTCTATTTTGTTTGCGGTAATATAGCGTTTCCATGGTTGCCCAGGGATTGGCAGGGAACCTGTTATTTAGGGATCCTGTTACCTGGGGTGTTCATAGCGAGTACTAAAGAAGTTTCGAAGGCTCGTCCACGGCGGGATGAGAATGGTGATACCCCGGCACAAGTATTAGGAGACATAGCGAAATCAGTTGTGCCATTTTGGGGGAAGATAGCGAATTCAGAAGATATCAGGAGACTAGCGAGAGTACAGGAGAGAACCATCAACCGGACCACAGATATACTCTATAATATGACATTAGAGCAGAAAGCAATAAGATTAGTAGCACTCCAAAATCGAATGGCATTAGATGTCATTCTAGCTGAGCGTAGGTGGAGTATGCAAATTAGTGTGGTCCGCTTGCTGTGTTTTCGTACCAGATTCCTCCCCAACTATCTTTAAGGCAATACAAAATCTGCACGTCCTTGGTTCTGAAGTGCATGTTCCCGAGGGAAACTGGGATCTAAGCGCTTGGTTTTGGGACTTTTGCGATCTTGGGGTTGGAAGGTACTTTCGGTTTTATTAACTATTTTAGGAGTTCTGTTGTTCCTTTGTTGCTGTATTCAGTGTCTGCCTGGTATGTGTTTGATGCTAGGGGGATGTTGTGCACAAGCGATAAATTCGATAGGACATGAGGTGTATGCCTCGGATAAAACTTCAAAGAATATGTGTTAAAAGATATATTAGTAAAATACCTAATGGCAATAGATATTTCAGATAGTGATTCAGGGTACATGGATACTGATGCATGGAGTTATTCGTAAGGAGACCCAAAATAGTTTTTTAGCACTTGGCATAGGCCAAAAGGAGGGTTTGTCGGAATAAAAAGTATATCATGCCACCTATTGTAATAAATATATTTATATTTGCCTACACCAAGCCGCTCGAAAGTCACTTGCGAGATCTGTGTTGCAAGGTCCTGACCTTTAATCCATGTAGGCCGCCATTTTTAGGTCAAACCGCCATTTTAGGATTTATGTGGAAAAGTCACCCTGTGAGCTAAAATGGTGGACGATGTCATTGCAAAATACAACATGGCCGTCTTGACCTCTGTACATCGCTAATGTGTAATCTGCCTGCAGGCTACTTGTTGAGGTCATGAACTAAGACCTTGTCCTACATTGACCTATGTGTAAAAGGATTACTCGTGCAATGAAACCAATCCACAAGTATATATTATGATAATGTATTTACACATTAGACAAAGAACATCTGTTTTACTATGTTGTATTAATGTTTAAGAAGACCTGCAATACGAAACTTAGAATACACAGTTAATGCATACGCTTATTGTTACATGTAATAAAGAACAAACCAGTTAGATGCGGTTATTTGAGACTCGGCAACGAACCCTAGGATTGGTGATGTATAAAGTAGAATATTAACCCGAAGAAGGTTGGCCATAGCACTCACAAAATGTATAAAAAGCTAATGCATTCTAATGTACAGTCTCTCACTGAACACACTGAGCCACGCTGGAGTTCGTTGTGTTGTACTGCGGGCCGATAGCTATTTGACTTTGCACTGTTTTGTAATTGTATTCGATAGAGAATAAACGTACTTTGTATGTTCCTTTGAAACCTGTGTTTGGTGTATTTCCTTTTGGGGTACTCAGCCTCGATATTTTGCTTCTCTTTTTACAGTACAATGATAAGAAGTAACCAAAGTGATAACAAATCACCAAAAGTGGCAACAACATAACAAGACTAAGGGATACAATGTTTCCCAGTACTGACAGCCTGAAGGACATGTCAGTTTCTCCTGGACAAATGAGCAAAAGCCAGTGTAGTGAAGCTGAAGTCTTGACTGCACTGCACAAAGGGCAGGTCGAATTCAAAAATAAAAGTGAAAAGTTTGGGGGTCCATAGAAATGGAAGGAAAGGTGCTGTAAAGAGAATTCTTTCCTAACACTGCCCTGATGTTGGCGCCTTTCCTGGTATTAAGGTAGCCTGTACTGATCTGGCAGCTGGGCCTGGAGTTGGGAGCGACTGCACGGGTGAAAGTCTGTCCTGGTGATGCGGGGCCCTGATCTGATGATGTGGAGGTCTGATCAGATGATGAGAAGGCATTTTCTGTTCCATTGATACATTTGAAATGTCCCCTATGTGGACTTGGTCAATGTCCTAACTCTCAGCCTTGCAATATCACGCTCCTATTCCTCTTCGTTAACACACTTGGTTATGGCACCCATCCTCAGTCTCAGGTCACTGCACTCTTGACGTATCACAAGTACCTACTCACACCCAATCCATCACTCCTCTCATTGAACCTCACACCACAATGTGACTAACACGTCAACTGCTGCCCCACAATCACTCTCACACAGACCCGGATATTGCCTCTGGATGGCATCTGGCATGAAGCAACTCAGCCAGCAGGAGATCACACCCAGCAACCCTCACACACCCCCACGCATGCTTTGAAACATAGACGCTTATCAATACCCAGAGTACGGCCTGTGATCTAACTCACATCTCTAACAAGCTTTCTCTCCTCCCTCTACCACACTAACCACCCCACCCCCTTTCTTACCAACCATGCAAACGTCAGAAGCCGGGATACAAAAGTCCTGATAGCTTAAAATAACATAGATCCAAGCCAAATATTTAATGGAGACTTTTCATTCAGATATATTATGGCTTTAAAATTTCGTTTTATTGGAGTGGATTTTTGTCCGAGCAATTTGTCTCTTTTGGCACCGAGCCCTTCAATCAGAGTCGGGCCTGGCTAGGAGGAGGGAGGGATGGAGAAAAGTGTATCTTTGTTATCCTGGGATGCAATTGAAAGACACAGCCATAGTAGGTTGGCATCATTGTAACAGCGTTATTTCTTTCTCCATTCCTCCACATTTCTCATCAAGAGGAGGTGGATGCATGTCTCAGCCGCTCCACCTCCACTGTCCTCTTGCACTGAAGAATTAATTCAGGCCTTGCCCCAGTGAGGCTCCAGGAAAGAAAAACGCTAGAGCCATTGGGTGGTCATTGCCTGACAGATCTCTTGCATGCCAGTGGACTCCGGAAGGGGATTCCGTCCACATCCCCAGCCATTCCAACTGAAGCACAGAGGGAAGGTCTCCACTGCATGGTGTTTCCATGGCTCCATCACAGGGTTAGATCCGGTGAATGAATGGTGAGGATCTGCTGTTGAGACCTCCCCTCTTTCCCGGGAAATGTATTAAAGATGCGCACCAGTGTGGAGGATACAGGCGGATCCTACGTTCCAGATGGAGAGTTTATCCAATGACTGCACTAGATTAATCTCCCAATACAGCAAGGAGTTATTTCATTGCTCATTTTATTCTTCTTTGTTTGTTGCTTTTTTAACATTTAACTCAAAGAAATTGTATGTAGAGTGAAAAAAAATCAGCTCTTATTATTTGTGTTAATTGTTTCCAAACAAACCTTACACAAAAAACATTATAATATTTAAAAAAAAAATGTCATTGCTTGTCTGCTTCTTCTGTCATGCATATGATGAAAGCCTTGGTGGTTGTGCCATTGTCTTTCAAGGCGGGTGGGATAAGATGCTTTTTTTCTGCTCAGGTGTGTGGGATCTCGCCGCAAGCCAATGAAGACCTGGAATGAAATGCTGAGGTGTTTCGCACCACAAAGTAAGACAAGGACAGTTTGTGTAGCATAGATATAACCTAATGCCATGATAGATTTGGCTGAACCGGTTCCCAAATAAACCGTTGCGGAGGCTCGGCCTGTATAGAGCTTCACTGCTCGACTCATATTCAAAGTGAACCTCTGTGATGACTTCAGCCAGGCCCTAAAGTTACTGACTAGCCACCAGTAAAGCAGTGCATTGAGTTCAAGATGCTCTCCATAACACACAAACCACACTGAAGCACAGTGCCACTCAGCCTCAACAAAGCAACCCCGCTCTGCCACCTCCGGCTGTACCCGAATATTGTATTGTATTGTATTGTATTTGGTTATTTATATAGCGCTCTTAACCCTGATGTGCCCTCTTGCTATTGCCCTTCAACGGCTACTCCTCCAGCCGGGTCCATTTTGCACAGACATCGCCAACTACCAATTCAATTCCACATATGCATTGCAGCACACTGCACAAGCGCAGTGCAGTCTGTGCTCAGGCAGCGCAAGTTTCCGAGTATGCATTTTTCTCTGGCGGAATGTTTATAATTTGCACACATGCACATTGTGCTTTTTTCGTCAATGCAAATGCATTTGCTCGCACAACAAATCCCAGCGGCAAGTTTTCCAACCACCTTCTGGGTGGGCGACATGCAGGATAGAATTAGGCTGGTTCTTGGGGGGAAATGTGCACCTGGAACCTCCGATGCAACCCCTGGGGCAATGCGCTGGATCATAAACCTTGGGTGTCGGCATCAGCCTTGCCCCCCACGCTTCTACAATTCTGAAAAGAACTCAAGAGCCACCTCTTCAAGGATCTCTCCTCCTCAACACCTAGGCCATCACGTTGCCCCTGCGGCACCTGACTCGCCAGACGCCACCTGCCACTCTCCTCCCCGCCACCCGGTACAGCTGTACCCTCCTCTGTGCCCATCTGTACACTACCCCCGCTGTATATCTGCACTGTTGTTACCTCTGAAAAGCGCTCTGTTATGTATCTTTATTGTTGTATACCTCTGTAAAGCGCTCCATTGTTTCTCGAAGCTAGGTCTGTGCTCAATACATATCATAATAACAATTATAATAATAATAATAATAATAATAATCATAATCATAATAATAATTGGGAATGCAGAGCCTCTCTGGAAACTGTCTGCAGTAGCTTGCGCCAAAAGCATAATTGTGAGACTGTGGAAGGCGCAGGTAAGTCTGCGTCTGGGTGAGTGGCTCAAGCTGGCGAACCTGGGAAAGCGATCCTCAACTCGGGAAGGAGCTCAAGAAAAGCTTGAACTGATTAGACTTAGCCTCACAGCAATGGATGCAGAGTTACTGTGGCTTCACTCTTTGAATGGTTGATCAATGTCCATGCCAATGGCCCAATCCTTTCACCTGCTCCACGCAGCCACCTGCTCCTTTTTTTCCCCATCCCCGGCCCTCCCGTACCATCTCCAACTGCTATATCTTTCTTTGTCCTGGATCGATCGTGGATAGGGTGACCAGACATCCTGGATTTAGGCTCTCTGTAACACCCTCCCGGAATTGGGTACTCTGTTTTTTAAATTTGAATAAGCCACCCTGGTTATGGGGGAATCGATTGTGATCACTGACACAGTCCCAGCGCGCCTGTTGGGAATGATTACATTTTCACACTCTGCAACAACTATAAGCCGAGTGAACATCGTCATAGTTTGAGAATTGTGCAGTATCGCTTAAGCCAGATCTCTGCAATCGCACCCCCAAACGTTCAGGTACCTGCCACGTGCATTAACCTACTGTGCCACAGAGCCTGGTGGGGAATGAGTACACAGAAAAGGCCTGTCGTGTCAATCAGAGCCAAAACAACTCCCTGATTATCAACGTGCTTGCATTTACAGTCCAAACCACCAATGCATTTGCAGGAGCCGTGTTCGAAATACTGTGGGAACCCACTGGAAATGGGCGAGAGTGGAGAATGGTGGCGGGGGGGGGGGTGTTTTTTTGTTGGTTCTGGGTACGTGAGGGGGAGTGGTGGTCCTACTTTTAAATTTGTGTCATATCCTGTTTGTTTGATCTAATTATGGAGTGTACCATTGATTGCCTACAGGTGCACGGGGTTTGTTGTTCACTTGTTTGATAACGTTCCTATTTGGATAATAAGCTTGAAAAAACATTTGTTTTTAAATTTTAAAAAAAGTGTTCTCTTGTTGGCAGGGTCGCTTGTTGCCATTGGATAAGAACGCTCATCCATCTCACACGCTCTGTGACAGGATAGGGTGTGTTTTAAGGCTGAACCTAACCACCAGTTTAAGGAATGGTGTGCTTGGCTCCCACAGTTTAGGGCGGGTGGGTGTGTTTTCAGGCTGAGCCTGACCACAGCTTTAAGTTTTGGTTTGCTTGGCATAGCTATCAGCGTTCTCTGCCCATTTTCGATCAATGTTTTTCAAAGTAGTTCAATTCAGAAAGGTTGCCACATTTTTTAATGAGCTGAGGTGGGGTTAGGTCTGTTCGGGTCTACAGATCCGAACTCGCAGCCTGGCTTGGCATGGAACCCACCACTGCAAAAAAACAAAAAAAGATAACCGGATGTGTCACCTTGGCGCCTCCGCTCCGTCAGAGCTGGGCGCGAGGGCATTTCGACATCAGCTTCGTCATGTGAAGTTCAACGGAACGGAGCGGCTATAGGAAGTTTGCCCACCTGTGCCAATGCTCACTGAGGCATGCCCAGGCACAGGCGGTGCGCAGAGAACTCCCTCACGCCTCCCCATCACACTAGTCAGGCAGATGTGGCAGAGGGAGGCGTGGGCAATGGTTGTGACGCAATGGCCAGTGTAGGCAAAGACGAAGACTCCCAAAGGTCCCGAATAAACACGGCACACTAACAAAACACAAAACTGCACGGCGCACTGGTGTTGTGTACGTATTACACAACAGGCGCATGCGCGGCTTGCAAGCCGGCGCATGCGCAGTTAACAATAAAGGCGGCGCCCGGCAGTTGGAGCCGGAGCGCCGGAACGAGCAGACGCCTCCGTGTCTGTTCTTGCGCGGCGTCGCTACGCGGCAGCCGCATACACCGGAGGGGCCCCCCCGACACCACGGGCCCTCCGACCATCACACTGGCGACGAGGACGAGCCACGGCCCACTCCCGTGCCCGGCCACGAAACGTCAGTTAAGTCCGCCCGCGTCTTGTACTGACGACGCACCGGCGGCCATTTTGTTTTCCTTTGATCCGCTCGCCGTCACGCGCGGCGACCGTGGTTGCGGCCCAACAGGGTGCTCGTGCGCCACTCGCCGACGGCGCCAGGAAAAATAAAGATAAACAATCACGAACAATTTTTGGAACCCCCACAGTCTTGCTGGTGCAAGGCTGTGGTAATAAAGAAGAAAGAAGAAGATTTGGAAACCCCACAGCCTTGCTGGTGCCAGGCTGTGGCAAGCAAGAAGAAAGAAGGGGATTTCGCTCCCACCACTACCACAAGGCCATATCTACCACCTGTGAGTACCTAGCAGGAAGAAATGGGTGACGGCGCAGACGATGAGGGCGCCGCAGCCCCAGTTCCCCGCAGAGCCCGCAGCTCCCTAGCCCCCATGCCGGAGTTCGATGCCACTGGGCCCCCTTCCAAGCTAGGACCGAAGTGGCTGCTGTGGGTCAAAAGACTGGACATGTTCTTCAGGGCAGCAGGGGTTGACGACGATGATGAAAAGATTGCGACCATGATCTATTCAGCAGGCGCAGAAGTCCACAAGATCTATGACTCCCTGACCATCCCCGTGGTCAATTACGACGCCGTCAAGCAGGCACTCAAAGACCACTTCTTACCCATGGCCAATGTGGACTTTGATAGATTCGTCATGGGCGCTGAGAAGCAGTTAGACGATGAACCCCTAGACAAATTCTGCGCCCGCCTGAGACACCTGGCGTCCTCTTGCAGATGGGCCGATGAAGAGGAGATGGTCCGCAACCAACTGCTACAAGGGTGCAGCTCCGGTAAACTTCGGAGGCAGGTGTTGAGGGAGCCTGGCCTAACCCTCCAGCAAATTCTAGACCTGGGCAGAGCACACGAACTAGCGGAAGCCAGAGGCGCGAAAATGGACGCTGCCTCGCGACCAGGACACAATGAAGATGCATTTGCAGTAGGGCGGTCGTCTGCGAACAGGCCAAGATGGACGCCGAGAAAGTCTGACACCGCGTCCACCCCAAGCACCGCGCCATCGCACTGTTTATCTTCTGATGCAAGTTTAGGCGCTTGCCACACGGAGCATAAAGTGACACTTCCGGGTCGGAATTGATTGACACACAAATGGACACACTGGAGTGAGAGAAAAAAAGCCAGCTTTTGAAAACTTTCTGACCATCCATTTTATAGTTTTTTCAATTGTTCAAGCAACTATATTTGTTCTAGTGGCCTTGAAGGTTTCCTTGGTTCTACATGCATGGAGCACCCCACAATCTTAAATGATTCTATCATGAGACATATACTTGTTTAATAGATTGGCATCTGGCATCTGAGTAAATATCTCGGTAGTTTGGGCACCTGATGCAGACAGCTAGATATAATCTGTATATTGAATGTAAACATTCTGAGTGAGCCCACTGCTATGTACTGCTATCTTCTAGGCTACTACCCATCTACTATGACCTACTGGTTCCTACCCATGTACATAACTAGTTCATACTGACTACTATCTACTACCTATTATATAACCGCTGCTAGTTGTTTACGGTGTTCACCATATGGTCACATTTGTTATTATATAACGTTGATTTAAACCTATCAATATTTTTTGGAGTTCCACTATTTTATCTTCCATCTGGGATGTTATGGTCCTTTAGTTGAGACATCCCAGCTAGCTGACCATATTCTTATCTCTTAGTTGTGAAACCGCTGAGCGCGTTCAGATGTCATGGTAAACTCATGGGAGGCCTTTGCAGCACGTGAAGACTCCTCCATTTTGAGGAAAAGCAAGAGGGTGCATTATGGGATGATGTTAGCGCAAAGAACAACCGAAGTACAGGAGAGAAAAGTACCCCTTTGATATTTATGGGCAAATGACTCCATGGGAAGACCAGTGAGGCAAAGAAACAGAAGACGGCCAGAACATAGAGTGTGGTGGCAGAGAGCCGTGGTAGTATGGGGGATGCGCATCAGCGAACGAGGCCGCAGCAAGTCATGAGTTCATGGTGGGGAGAGCACAGTAGGCCTGAGGCACGAAGAGCAACCACCGCCATCCCGGTGCTGAGAGAGCAACCCGTTGGTAAGCAGGCCGATGGAGAGTCAACCACCAAGGGTGTCCATACCACCAATAGCCTCAGTGACACAGACCGAAATGGGAGAAGTAGCGAGGCATGAGCTGAGAAGCAAGACCATAGTGAGAAAACCAGATTGTAGAAAACTTTACAGACACAGAACAAACAAGGAGTAGCAGGGAAAATAGCCCCCAAGCCTAAGAATATAGTGAACATCGGCAAGGGCTGGGGACGGAGGAGAGAAACCGATCCCAGAGCACATCCGGCACGGAGCAAGTAACAAACAGAGAGAGTCTGAAACCAGAAGCCTCAAAGAAATGGTGAATGAAGGCAAAGCGACCAAGAGAGAGAGGTGAGGAGGAAGACATTGAAACAAGAACTTGACAGAAAGTCAGGAGAACCAAACCAGGGACATCATTTGGGGGTCGCCAGGGGTCGCAACTGCGACCCCTGAGGTCTCTCTTGCTACCCATGTGGCTCTTTGTTTCTGGAGTGGCTGGCTTTCTTGTTCAGGCCTCTTAAAAAAACAGGGGGTTGCACCAGTGTAACACTTTGAGTAGTGACCCTAAATAAGAATGAATAAGAATAAGAAATAATGTGTCTTTCTGGAATTCTATACAATAATTAATAGACTCATTAAAGGTTTATTTCAGGCACACTTCAGGGGGTGAGTCCCTGATTTAGTCTGTTCTTAAACACCTCAACTCAGCTTTCATCCTTCTGAGGTCGATAAATGAGTACCAACACTGGTTGGGTGATATTGTATGTATATTTGTTCTATATAAAGCGCTTAATCATAAGTGCTATATAATAACACATCATTATCATTTGGCCTTGGATGGCTTCTTGCATTCACAGTAATTTGGTAATAGGGGCCTGTACACACTGACATGGGCATAATTTTAGGGGGGCAGGGGTGTTTGTCCCCCCCAACTTTCATGGGACACCATTTTGTCCACATTCATTTGACTGGGGCACCTTTTCTTCAGATGTCATGTCCCCCCCCAACATTTTCAGCAAAGTTACTCCATTGCACACTGATATTAATGATACATATGGTGATCAATTTTTGTATGAAATGTATATCAAATTATAGTGATATCGTAACCATATTTTTTGTTGTGTACGTGTGTACGTAGGAACAATGCTATGTGATGCCCCTTCCTGTTTTATCAAGGGGTGAAAGGTTGTGTTCCTTCGCTTCCTGTGATGTCACTTTGGGGTTGGGTCAAATGACATTACTTCCTGTGATGCCATCAGGGGTCAAGGGTCATGTGATGTCACTTGCGCTTCCCCTGGCGTTTTGGTGAAATGACGTCCCTGAACCAAACATGACAGACTAACACTCCAGATGCCTAGTGAAAAGGCACTGGCAAAGACAAGAGAAAAAAAGAAGAATTGCACTCTGGGAGTCAGTGGGACCTGGGTAATTTTTAAACTGTAAGGAATTGAATATATTCCAGTAATGAGCATAAGCTACCAAGAGTAGTTACAGAGCCTAGGAAAATCAAAGGAGTTCAGGTAGGTTGTTCTCCTGAAGAAATCGTTACTATGATGGGTTAAATGGTGCACATTAAAGTATAATTTTTGTAAAAAATTGCGCAAAAAGCCATACAGTTTACAATCGGCTCTGCAGGGAACACATGAGAAAATTCAATAGATGCCTTGACACCAACAGTATATAGAAGCGTTTTTCAATGCATTTACACGATGCCTGCGCCCACAACATATGCTAGAATTGCCACTGTAAGACTCACTATAGCATTGGTAAAACTACTTTAAAAAATATTTGGGGACATTAAAGAAGCAACTTAAAAGTGAAACAGTTCATTTGAATATAATGAAACGCAATGGAAAGAATGTTTTTAAGTTTGTTTTGATACTGGCAAAAGGTTATCGCTATTGTATTGTGGAAACAGAGAAATTGATATGAGGCCGGGAAGCCCAAAAGGAAACACACCAACACAGGTTACAAAGGACACACAAAGCGCTTTATTTCAAAGTTACAAAGTTACCAAAGTCAATTGACATGCAAATAGCTATTCGGCCCTCTGACTTACACACGAACCTTCAACGTTAGGTTCGCACTGAAAGTGGGAGAGACCGATCATCGGGATGCTCGGGTTTTTATACATTTTGTGCTGCATTGGCCAGCCCTCTTGCAAGTTAACCATTCTTGGAACAACGGCTAGGGTTCGTAGCCAGGTCGAACACGCAATTTCCATGTATTAGATCAGTTCCGCTGATACAGTTACATATTTACACCTAGGTTAAACAGAAGACAGGGTCTTAGTTCATGACCCTAACAGGTAGCCTCTGGACATATTATTCATTCACGTGTGCGGAGGTCACCATAGCCGAAGTCTTACTCGAAATGTCATTCGGCCTCCATTTTGTGATTCGAGGTGACTTTCACACTGCAAGAGTACCTAAAATGGCGGCTAAATCCAAGATGGCGGCTTTCACGATACATTAAGGTCAAGACCTTGCCGCGGAACCTATGTACATAGTATTCTTTTTGGCGGCTTGGCGTAGGCCAACATATATTCAAACAATGCGATTGGGGTCACAATACTATATCGATTTCCACAGTATAACTAAATAAAGCCTATACATTTTTTTTTAACCTTAAGACATATACTTCATGATGCCTGTGTCCACAATATATGCCATCGCTTCCAAGCAGAAGTTCATGATTAGGCCTGGGTGAGGACTATTTGATTGAACCTGGAATGCCCTGAATTTTCACTGTATTTGGGACTCACGGAACCCGTCACATTTCTGACAGATTTGGGTTAAACTCATGATAATTTCATTCTAATCTAATATTACTGTAAAACAGTAGATGGAAGAGACCATACCCTTTCCTGCCAGCACATGTTCAAAGTAAACAAATGATAAACTTAATGGAAAACGTCAGAGGGTTTCCTGCAGGGGAGTTGCTAGGTCTGGAAAAGACCTGGGCCTATGCTGATGTTGTAACTGTTGGGACTGGGGGCTAGCTATCCTTTTGGCTGTAGCTCCTGAGATTCTATCCGGGGCTACAACCAAAAGATCAGGGGCTATAGCCCTGTTAGCCTCCCCCCTAGCAATGCCTCTGGTTTCCTGTCAGGGATGGCCCAAGAAAAACGAAGCGTCTAAGGGTCTAATTGACTAGTGAGTTTCACCTGGCTGTTTCTTTATTAAAGCACAAACATTAACTCTTTGGGTTTAGCTGACTAAAAATAATCTTTTTTTAAAACGTACTGTACAGGTATGTATTTTTGCCCAGTTCTATAGCTCATAACATTGCAATGCTATCCAATCAAATGTCATGTGATCGACTCTGACTCAGCCTTTACTTGTCTTTCCGAGTTTATTGACTTGCAGGCCGGGACTCTATATTATACAATAATTAACCTCAGTGGTCCTCCTGGAAACTCAGCCAGATGAACGTTCATGCATACGTAATGCATGGCTGGCTATTCCCCAGCACTATAGACTTTCCAGGGGTTCAGGTTCATTGTTAATTCCCTATACCCTTATATCACACCTCAATAATACTTAACATCTCAACCTCCGAACAATGAAAAGCAAACACAGGCACACCTGATGCGTGTCTGACTCTGCTGGTCCTACATGAAATCTTACAACTGCCCCCTTCAACTTTATTTGATCAACTTCAGAAGAATGAAATGCTGAGGTGTTCTTACCAAGATTCAAACCTGAGACCTGGAGTCTTCACATAGACCTCTTCAGCAGGTGCTTTCGCCTACTAAGATATCTTATTGCAGGGTTTAATGCACTCTCCTACCTGGATTACTTTTGACAGATGAATAGAGCTCAATTTGCTCTTTCCTTTCCCCAACTCTTTCTCTCCCTTCCTGCAGCCTTTGGAGTTATTTTGCATATGTTTTCCCAGAAGTTTCAACGAAACTTACACAAAGGTCTTCCAAAGTTCCCTGAAGATTCATTTGGTTGAAATAAAAATGTGAAGGAAGCCTGCAAACATGCTGGGAGAATCATAAGAGTCCACAGATCTCTTTTGAGCAAGGTTTCCCAGGCCTACTTATTATGCATGTGCCCACAAGATCTGTCAGTGTTGCCACTGCAAGAACACACTCATGTTTTGTGTTTGGTGTATAAAATAATCCCAATACGGCCACTGTAAGAAGAGTTTTCAAACTACTTATGCTACTATTGCTACCTTAAGCACACACTCAAGTTGGCAATCCCCAAAAACGTCATTACTGCCACTGTAAGAAGATTTTTCCATGCTATGGCTACCAATCTATGCCAGTATTGCCACTGTAACGACATACGTTGGCTGTGCCGAATAATACAAATATTGCCACAGTGAGAAATGCTTTCAGGCTCGCTCTGCCAATATGTAAGTATTACAAAGAACCACTTATGTTGTATGTGCATAATAATGCATCTAATGCTACTGTAAGAATATGGTTCCATGCTGACTGTGCCAATATATGCCACCATTGCAGCATTGCCCCTATCATGTTCTCCTGCAGCCCAAAATAGTTTCATTCTCTCTGTGCCTAAAATAGGTCATCAGTATTGCTACTTTAAAACATTGTCATGCTGTCAACCGAACCAGTATCAATATGTGAGCCCTTTAAATTCTCTCTTTGCCTGAAATATGCCTACAGTATTGCCGCTTTGAAATGTTTTCATGCTCACTGACCCCAAAATATCCCCCTCTGACGCCTGGAACAGGCGGGATTGACGGGCTCAGTCCTGGCCTGGTTCTCCTCTTTTCTGAAGCATCGTATGCAGACTGTGGGCCTCATCACGAGGTTGGAGGCAGCCATGGCACTATTAGCGCCATGGCTACCTCCAAACTCGTTCCGACTCCGCCCTGGTGAATGGAGCAATTACCGGTCCATTCCAAGGTTGGCGGGACCGGTAATTCCCCATTCACCAGGGCCATTCCCCATTCCCATCTGAGCCATAGGGCTCAATGGGAATGGGGAAGGCGCTAATAACAGTACCGCAAATTGCAGTACCGTTATTAGCTCTAGAGTCCCTTTGCGGGTCCCGTCCTTAACGCCTGAAAAAAACAGGCGTTAAGGAAGGACCCGCAAAGGGAACGCGCAGTAGGGCGGTAAGGGATTACCGGCACCGGTGCCCCTACCGGTGCCAGTAATCCCTTACCACCCACCTCGTAATGAGGCCCTGTGTCTCTTTCAGGATTCTCTCCACAGCCAATGCAAATTCGGTGTGGGGTGCCTCAGGGCTCTTACTTGCCGCCTGTGCTTTTTAATCTTTATCTCTGCCCTATGTATTTTTATTGTATTGGATTGTACCGGGATTTATAGAGGCCAGCAAGACCAGAAGGCATCAAGGCGCTGAGGAGGAGAGTGGGGGCTGCAGAGTAAAGGACTAAAACAGAAAGGTTTTAAGCTGTTTTCGAAAAGAGGTGAAATCAGAAATAACACGAATCTGTAGAGGGAGGGCATTCCACAGCGTAGAGGCAAGTACAAAGAACAACCTTCCTCCAGCTGAAATCGAGGGCTGACCATCAATGATGGTTGGCCGAGCATAGGAGTCTGCTTAGTTGGTAGGGTGTGAGTCTGGATTGGAGAAACTCAGCCCTGGTGTAGTGGGTGGCACAGTGAACAATCCACAGGATTTAAAATTTGACATGGCTCCTAACAGGGAGACATTGAAGGTGGCAAAGGAGGTTGTGAGAGCGAGCCAGTCTGGGGGCATTCAGGACAAGGCAAGCCGCTGAGTTTAGAAGGATCTGAAGACATTGGAGCAGGGCCTCAGGTTGACAGAGATAAATACCATTACAGTAGTCTATTGATCCCATAATGGAGGCAGTCACAATTCTTGATCTGGATCGACCGGAAGAAAGGAAAGAACATTTTTTGAGCACTTTAAGCTTTGCAAAGCCTGATTTGCAGACCACTGAAACTTGTGCAGATTTCTTCCCTAAAGAAAGAAGGAATGTGGTTGCAGTGGATTTGTGTGTGTAGAATCAAAAGGGGGAGGTGGGGGGGACAGACAGGGGTAGTCAATTATTTAGCCAACCGAGACGGCTCTTTGGAGGAACAGGATGCATTCAAAATATGGTTTGCAATGTAATAGGCTTTGGCCTTTTTTATAGAGCTCTGATAGGTATTGCGTGCTTGTGTATAGTCCAGCTTCGCAGAAGATTCAAATAGACTATGCTATTTCCGTTCGGCTTGTCAGCATTTTTGTTTTGGCAGTCTCTGTTCAGGAGAGTACCAATGGTAGAAAGCCTAGAGGGGGCCAGGGTGTCAGCAGTTGACTGCAAGGCCTCAATCAGGGCATTGAAAGCATTATTGACACCATTGAGGCATCGTTGAGTTAGAGTTTCAATTGAATTAAGGAGTGATTCAAGGTGGACATTGGACCAGCAGCGCTGGTATTTCAGTTGGGACTTTGGACTAATTTTAGAGTGTGCAAGGGAAAAAGGAAGCAGGTAATGGTGCAACCAAAGCACCAGCCGGGGGGGGAGGACTGAAGCTCATTAATATCAGAGAAGATAAGATTGCGCTGACTACCGCCCGAGTGAGTGGGGCTGTGGTTACATAAAAGAAAGTCATCGGGCCTCATTCCGAGTTTGGAGCTAACCATGGAGCTATTTGCGCCATGGCTGCCTCCTAACCTGGGTCCGTGTCCGGTCTGGGTGAACGGGGACTTACCGGAACATTCCGACCTGTGCGGACCCGGTAAATCCCCATTCAACCAACCATTCCCCATTCCCATTTAGGCCCCCATAGGGCTCAATGGGAATGGGGAAGGCGCTAATTACGGGCCCGTAAATTACGGGCCCGTTATTAGCGTCCTGGTCCCTTAGCGGGACCCGCAAAGGATGTGTGGTCAGACCTCGGAATTGGGCGTTAAGGGTTTAATGGCACCGGTCTCCTTACCGGTGACCGTTAACCCTTACCGCCCAACTCGGAATGAGGCCCATATCCGCTAGTGAGCAAACAAGTTTAGTAGCTTGTAGATCAAGGGGGTTATTGGGGAGATTGCCAAGTATGACTATTTTAGGATAAGTTAACGATAAATTAGCCAGTGTTTGCACAAAGTCACCCAATAATTGGTTGGTAGCATAGCCAGGAGGGCGGTAAGTAATAAGAAAGTATGTACTGTTTTCAGGAGAGACCTGACTCTTGCTGAGAAGTAACTCACAAGTGAGTTGCAACTGAAGGATTTCTTGAACACCTTCTGTTTTGGGGATGGGTCGGTCTAGCTGAATAACACCGTTGTGAGGAGGGAGCATTTTAATAATGTCAGGCCCAGCGTGGGTGTTAAACCAAGTTTCTCTAATGCACTAAACATCAGGCCCAAGATCATCTAAGACATAACAAAATGTCATCACGGTGGGCCACTGCAGATCTTGCATTAATGAGAAGGCCTTTCAGAGAAAAATCAATGCTCGCCCCTGCTCTATGGAACTCCCTGCCAGGCTGTCTAAGGGAGATTCCAGACCATCTTCGATTCGGCAGAGCACTTAAGACACTTTTGTTCTGAGCTCAGTAGGGTCTGTTTCCTGAAGGGTTTTTTCTCTCTGCCTTACTAGTTTCTGCTAGCGCCAGATTCTTCTGGGCGGTGGGTTTTGAGCTTTATAAATTGTATTACATTACATTACATATGCCGGTATCACCAATGTTAACCATTTTCATGATATATATGCCCTTTCCATGGTGTTCTCCAGGCTACTTTCCACTGTAAATCATGTGACAAGGGAGTGGGAGCTTGCAGCTACCCAGGGAAATCTTACAATCAGGCACACTCACTCCCACACACAAACTCTCTCACTCACTCACTCACTCACTCACTCACTCACTCACTCACTCACTCACTCACACACCCGTTCACGCTCATTTACACATACTCTCAAACACACATATTCAATCGCACAAACATGTGTGCACACATACACAGCATTTAAACACTTACCTTGGCAATAATTATCTGCTTTCTTGAAGGACACCCTTGGATGACAGTGGCAGCAGCACGTTAAGAGGTCAGGAGCCTCACTATGCTCCTCCCTCCTCCTGCTCTGTAATCATGCAATTTTCTTTTACATTTTTTTTATTGTGCACAAGCCAAAGAGAAAAAAAAACAACTATGACTTTTTACACAGTATACAAAAGACCAAAAATCGAGTAAATACATAAAAAACTTAAAAACATAGAAGAAAATTAGGCTTTGAACACAAGAGCAAATAAGAGAAATTAACAGCAGCTAAAACAAAGAACTTTCACAGCATTGGCAGCCCATTCAAAATAGCCCCATTGTCTATCAAATTCAATTCTTTTCTTTTAAAATCAAGACAACTTCAAATGAGAGGAACCTTTTTTTGACAGAAATTAGTCTGTCCCAAAATATTTCAGAGGATAAAAAGTTGGGATCGTGCACAAAACGCTTAAGTCTTTGAACTCTGACAGATCAGGTCCCGGTACATTCTGTCAATAAATTACGGATCAACTGAGTTACTTTAGCGCTAGATTTGTCACATAAATCAGAAGGATAGAGATTTTTAAAATAAACATGAAGAATTTCCATAGTTGGAAGCAAATTAAGTCTAAGGCGTAGAAAGTTCATTCGCTTATGTGGATTGGATGATTTCATAAGATATTGGGGGAGGGGAGGCCTCGGTTTGTCAATTAGAAGCGGGGATGAAGATAGCTAAGCCGACCTCATTTTGTTCACAGTTCTTATCCAGTCCATTCGATGGAGACTTTCCTTTGCTTTACCTGGGTTTTGAATAAGAGTAACAGAGTCCAAGTTGCTTAGAGTAAGAAGGTCAACACACCGCTCTTTCAAGGTGTTTAATAAAAGGTTGGCAGATTTCCTCATAGTAAGATCTAAAGACTCATACAATGGTGATTTTGAGGGAGCAAGTATCAATCTATAGCATGAGAACCATTTCCACTCCACCCAGTTCTTCAGGGAGGTAAGGCCAAGTTCGAATCTTAGGCATGAAATCGGAACACAGTCTGAAAGAACCAGGGACCTCTTCCAGATTTTGCTTTCAATCTTGTACCAGTCCAAATGGTAAGCCATCAGATTACATTTCATGCCAAAAAGAAGAACGGGCACAACCTTCCATACATAAAATGTTACCAAAGGCAGGAGAGAAAATGTACAAAACCTTTTCATCTGGGCAACTGGGTTAACTACCTTAAGATCAATTTTGAGGATAAGCTCACGCCTAGCCGGAAAAGCAGCGATTTCTTTTAGCCTAAATAGGTCACTTCCTTAATTTTTCTGAGGGGATGCTTAAAGATCACTATCTTTGACTTTTCAGGATTTATTTGTAAGTCATTGGCTCTAGCTTACACCCCCAAGACATCAAGTAATCGCTGCAGGTCAACTTGGGTTTGATCAAACATGACAATATCTTTCAGTTCCCAGTTCATTTTTCAGTTCCCAGTCTGGGGGCTGCCAACCCCACATACTCCAGCCATTCCCCTAAATGTGAAAGATAGAGGCTGAAAAGGAGAGGGGTTAAAAGACATCTTTGATGCACCCCCTTATTGATCAAAACAGATTGGGAGAAACCCCCAGCCTGGATCGCTGCACCCTTAAGGATGAGCCTTCATGTAGTTCCACCAATATAGCAAGTAATGACTCCGGGATTCCCCACCGTTGTAGTTTTCACCACAATCTATTCCTACTAATGGAGTCAAAAGCCTTGAAAAGATCAAGCCAGGCCCCAAACAGAGGAGACCCATTCTTATCAAGAGAATCAGAGGACAGGCAACCCAGAAGGAATGTATTTAAGGAAGTAGAGAACCCCCTCCTAAAGCCCGTCTGCTGTTTCAGGATTATACCTTTTGCCTCTGCCTAGTTCTCCAGTTCAGATAGAATGAGACCAGAGAAGTTCTTCCTGTCAGCATCTAAGATGGAAATAGGCTGATAGTTAGATGGATTTGATCTATCTCCCTTTTTATAGATGGGAATGACGATAGATCTTCTCCATGACTCTTGGGGGAGTCATGTGAGAATAACATTATCAAACAGGATCTTAAAAACTTAGACCATATGCTCAGACCATTGGGCCCAGTTGCCCTAGAGGCCGAGGATTTTATTATCAATAGTTCAATATCCTCAGTCGTGAAGTTAAGGAACCACTGGGAGCTACATATTTACCTTGGGAGCCTGGCATCCTTGAAGGCCATAAAGGCCTGAAACATGTTCTAGCCAGGAGGCTTCCTGAATTACCATTTCTTGCTGATCATGGGAGACCCCCCAATTGATCTGACTATCGACCAAAAGTTTCTAGAATTTTTGGCACATACGGCTCTTAACATTTCCTCCCCTTTTCTTTATTCTCGCATACCTTTCCAAGACCGAATACCAGTTTCTTTGGGAGTTATTAACTGCTTTTAATTAATGTTCCAAAAGTATAGGATCCTCTATATTTTCTTTTGGAGACGGTTTGTGCCTATTGATCATTTTGCTCCTTTGGTAAACTATGAGATCAAAGGGATAATTTGTGGGCCTCATCCTCCTGCCTTGGCCCAGCAATGGCGGATTTAAATCCCACCTAAAATCAGAGAAACTTGCTGGTTGACAAGCCCTCTGAAGTTGCATAGGAGAAAGGTCAGTGAAAGATGACTGGAGCAGACCAGTAAGAGAGTGACCCCCTCCTTCAAAACTAACTACACGATTACCTGAATTATTTACAGTTAAGATTTCTTCGAAGGGACTTGCTTTTTTTAAGGTAGGCTGATGGTAACTTCTAACATATTATGGTCGTCAAAGTTTCCCTGCGTAATCTCGAAATCTATTCAGTGGTCAAAGAGGGATTTACACAGGAAGATGTAATCAATAGTGGAGCATTTGGAATCCTGCTGCCAGGTTGGTCTATTGGGAATATCCCCCCTAATATTCCAGTTCAACATAAATAGATCCTATGTTGACATAAGATTACGCCACTCACAACCATCAAAGCTTTTTTTTTAACGGTTAAATTGTCCTTTTGCGTATCAACACATTGGGCATTAAAATCCCCCATTACAATCATATAGTCATCTGGGAATTCAGAGGTAAACTCCACCATAAAATCTGATAAGGAACCCAGAAATTCAACCAACAGAGAGGCCTTCGGGTTCCAGTAAAGATATAACATTATCCAACTGGAAATCGACTCCTCATTACATATTTTCAATTGGTCAACCAAGATACCATTTTCCTTATTCGAGAGGAGGGTAGATGACGTAAAAATATCATCACTACAGAAAACCATCAAACCACCTGACGGCCGACCCTTTGACCGTTTAAGGGCCTTTTGATGATTACCAGAGAAGCCTTCAATATTCACGCTCTAAACACATAGTTTCCTGCAAAGAAATTAAATGGACATTCTGAAAAATGTAACGTTTTTTAGCAGCTACCATAGCGATTTTGGATCGTCTTGTATTCCATGATAAGCATCTCACAGCATCCGTTGTTAGAGTTTCTGCTGAGGTAAACCCAGTTTGAGAAAAATCTGGGAGATGATTTCTGGAACACACTCCCACATTTTTGGGCCAGCCAGAGACAGATTGTCCTGAGCACCCTGGGAATTAGACCATTGGTGAGGTCAGCTTTACGATCCAGCCACCAGCCAGAGACAGGTAAGGAGAGGAAGGGATGAAAATACCTTAATTCTGCACCAGAGGAAGGTTTTTCATTAAAATGTTAGCAGAACAAGTCTCCCCAACTGCGTGGCACGAGGGCCTGCTTGACCGATGACCCTAGTCTTTGCAAAATGCTGTGTAGGGAATTAGGGACACCAGTCTTTGTGTTTGCAAAGATTCTAAATATGTTTAGACACTGCTAATGTAGAAACTGCATTTGCATTATGGAGCGAGTGAAACCATTTCAAATAAAGTAACTCTGTTTCTTTTCTTTCAAAATGACTTCCCAGGTCCATCCAAAATAAAAGTGTAAAACCTGTTTGGCCAAATGCCAGTGCTGTGAGTTGAAGTTCTAACACTCCAAAAACCGAGCACACAGGCACCAAAAAGCCATGGGGGCCAAAAAAGAATTGCACCATGGAAGTTGTGCAAACATCCTAGCACAGTGGTGTTGACAAAGCCAAGTCTTAAAGCTAATTTGTATTGTGAGAGTTGCGGCTTCAACACCCTGAACGCCTAGCACAGAGGCACTGCTGGAAACAAAGGGCATAAAGAAGAATTGCACTATGGGAATTGTATTTCTAACACTTCAAAACGCCAAGTACCGACTTGCTGACAAATCCCACAGAACCATAAAGTTTGCCATTGTGTGAGCTGTGAACCTAACACTCAAAAAGCCCAGCATAGGGGCACTTAAAGAAATGAAAGCACCCGAGAAGACTGGCACACTGTGAGTTGGGGTTATTAAACTCCAAGAAATCTTATAACAGAGGTGCTGATAAGCACCAGAGAACCCAAGAAGACTTTATTAGGTACCACAGAACCCAAGAAGACTTTATTAGGTACCAGAGAACCCAAGAAGACTTTATTAGGTACCAGAGAACCCAAGAATACTTTATTAGGTACCAGAGTACCCAAGAAGACTTTATTAGGTACCAGAGCACCCAAGAAGACTTTATTAGGTACCAGAGAACCCAAGAAGACTTTATTAGGTACCAGAGAACCCAAGAAGACTTTATTAGGTACCAGATAACCCAAGAAGACTTTATTAGGTACCAGAGAACCCAAGAAGACTTTATTAGGTACCAGATAACCCAAGAAGACTTTATTAGGTACCAGATAACCCAAGAAGACTTTATTAGGTACCAGAGAACCCAAGAAGACTTTATTAGGTACCAGAGAACCCAAGAAGACTTTATTAGGTACCAGATAACCCAAGAAGACTTTATTAGGTACCAGAGAACCCAAGAAGACTTTATTAGGTACCAGAGAACCCAAGAAGACTTTATTAGGTACCAGATAACCCAAGAAGACTTTATTAGGTACCAGATAACCCAAGAAGACTTTATTAGGTACCAGATAACCCAAGAAGACTTTATTAGGTACCACAGAACCCAAGAAGACTTTATTAGGTACCAGAGAACCCAAGAAGACTTTATTAGGTACCAGAGAACCTAAGAATACTTGGACATTAGGAGACGTTCTTCTCAGGCTACAAAAGCATAGCACAAGGGTACTGACTGAGACCAGAGAATCCACGAATTGTATGCTGGGAGTTCTGGTTCCAACCCTCTAAAAAAGCAGCGTAGTGGCACAGATGAAGACAAGAAAACTGAGGAGAACTTAGAGCACCTTTTGGGAGAGAAATACATATCAATCCTGATTTCTAATTGTGACGTGAACATTTACTGAATACAAGGTGCTGATGATGACAAGCTGTGGATAGACAGTCGAAGACTGCATGCTGGGTACTGTGGTCCCAGACTTCCAGAACCTGATGAAGAGTCACTGACAACTAAGAGTGGGGGGTCCAACCCTGGTCTAGCAAGTGAACTAGAATGCCAACAATGTGGGGACCCCTGCCTTGATGAGGGAAGTTACTAGAGCTAATGACAAAAAGACCATTTTAAAGCTACAGAAAGATCCAGCCAGACGTGAACCTGATACAAAGAGAAATGCGTGTTAAGAGAAAATTGTCTTATTTTGTATATTTTTAAAACTGCATCTAACTTTGGCTGTCATTTGAGAAATTTTACTTTCCAAAACAAAAAGACAAGAATGTCTAAATCCTGCAATGTTTTTCTAATTTAGGGAACCTATGAAGGACCCCAAAAGGGGATTGCTGGTCTCATGTTTGCTATTATGCACAGTAAAAGACCCCTACCACATACACACAAAGGATCTTTCAACTGAAATTTGAGTTTGTAGGCTCTATTAAGATCCAGATCTTCTACCTCACACTTTAGAGCAGAGGCCTTCAAACTGTGGGGTGCAAGACCCCAGCCTGAAATGTATTTTATTTATTAAGCATGTGTTAAGCGCTTTATACAACTGAATAGTGTTTCAAAGCTCCTATGACCCAGAAATTATTATTTTTTTTAAAAAGGGAGGATTAAAAAGCCAGCATGGGATAGGATGGCACGGGATGGGACATGCGCGTTTGTCCATATCCCACCCTAACATGGCCCCACTGCACATGTGAGAGGGTCAGGCTTAGGGTCAGTGGGAGTGGCTGACCCAGGAAATAGACACCCTATAAGCGTGCTCTCTGTCCCTTTCCAGAGAGTGTTATTCCAGGGTGTTTGGATGCAGTAGCAGGAAAGAAATGGAACCAGGGTTTTGGAGAGGTTGGGGTAGCCGTGCGGTTGTTTTTAGAGAGGATGGGGGGCCCTGGGATTATGCAGGGTGTGGGTTAAGGGGAGCACAGGGACTATGCATGGATTGGGGGAGGAGGAGCGGGGCAGTGGGGACCACTGGGACTGTGCTGGGAGCAGGGTGGGGGGTGCCATGGTATAGTGGTGGGAGCAGGGTGGGGAGATCCCAGGGACTTTGGTGGGATCAGGGTGGGGGAGAGCCCAGGCACTATGATGGGGTGGGGAGTACTCAGGGCTGGTCTAGGATTGGGATGAGGGAGCCCAGAGACTGTGATGGGAACAGGTGGGGGAACCCAGGGTCTATACTGGCAGCGGGGTGCAGCGATGGCGCACAATAGTACATAGTCATTTGGACTTACTGGCCATTTGGCATTTTTGGGGGAGCCCTGCCTGCCCACATTTTGCCCATGGAGGCCCAGGCCAAAAAGGTTTGAAGTCCACTGCTCTAGAGATATGGCACAGACCTCCATGGCCTCCTTTCCAAGAATCTTTGGAGTGGCTCTTCAGCTAAGGGGAACGGATTTACAACAACAGGCCTAGGTCAACCTAATTGGAAGTCACAAAGGATCTAGGCACTTATACGGTCAAGCAATCTGAATCTTGACAACAGGAGACTAGTTTGCTATACAACCAGCTTAAGGAAACTCAATCCCAACCAGGACTGCATTGCTCAGATGCCCACCTCCTACTTACACAATCTACATCAGACCACTGTCTCCATAAACAAAAATACTACCCCAAATGCATCTATAGAAATCACTGGTCCCTCATCTCACTCATCCCTCCCACCTACTCCTTTCTCACTAATCACTCACTGCTAAAATCTTTCAAACTTTACCCCAGATCCACATCCCGTCAGGGTTCCATGTCACTTCATCGCGGGATGTTTTTTCGCGGGTTTATTTACCGCGATTTCTTTTATGAAATAACCCACCGAATTTTTTTAAAAAATTTTTTGAGGGGTCCCCCAACCTCCCCATTTTTCGAGTTTAAAAAAAAAAATTGCAGTAAAAAACAGCGAAAAAATATCCTGCGATGAAAGGACGTTGTACCCCGTCAGATGGCCCACAAAGTCTAGCACATCATAAGCAGGCCCCTACCATATCGACAGCCCACGCCACTCCAATGCATCCATGGCTACCCTTCTAGTCCTGGGACTAGAAGCTAAAACACCCTTGGGTACCTCCTCCCATCTGTAACCGGTAGGACCCATAGTGCCACACAGGTAACGGGTGCTTTGAAACCTGCTCTTATCAACACCAGTTTTCCACCTCTGCCTGCACCACTATTCCACTAATAGTACCCACACCCCTTTTTTTCTACAGGGTCACAAGGGGTGAATCCAACATGAATCTATCAGGAGGGTAATATGCAAGAAAACTTAGCTTTTCTTACCTTACATTATCTGGTGTATAATATATAGTTGGGAACTTCAATATTTATTTAATGGGCATGCATGGGTACATGATTCTGCGAAGGCCATTTAATCACAAATGCAAGCGTTAGCAATTATGTGCTGTTGAGTCCCCTGCATGCAACTTTAAACATTCACAAGGCATAGTGCAAAAGTGACGATAAAACTAAGGGAAATCGCCTTTTACTCTTCAGTGTTACTCTGTCTTGGAAAAAAGTAAACACCACCTGCAGATTACGCTTTGAGGAAGGGGTGGGGAGAAAGAGCACCAGTGAGGGTTCATCAAAGAGCATTACTGGAACATATGAATGAATACAGATTTTCATATTTGTCAAGCATGTTTGTGATAAAAAGCTTACATGGTTTATGTTATGTCATGTTATGTAAGTTAGGTTATGTTACTATGCTATTGTACTGCGCCGAACCACCACTGTAACAAGTATATAATAACCACTGGGCATGGTGCACATTTAACTTTTCATAACACTCATTCTAACATTCAAGTGTTTCTAACTTTGAAACCATCTATAATAATTCCGTTAGCCATAGGTTTTTGATGTCAGAATAACATTCTAACTTATATATGGAACCACTAGGTAGTTTGGTTGTGAGGGCAGAGTGGTGTCATAAAGAAGCTATACGAGCACATACTGAAATTATATGAAAATACTTAAGAGTGACGATGTAATTGAAGCGATAAGAGAAACATGTACGAAATTGCTATAGAAGAATATATAACATGGCAAGGACGGCCACAATGTTACTATTCAATTCAACTACCTCAGAAACAGATCAGGGTTGCAGAGTCAGGAGATGCTGGAAGAACAGCTTTGTGTGTAAAACAAAGAAGAGTCTATGTTGGCTTGGGATCAAGGATGCTATCTTTAAGGAATAGCTGCAAAGTACGAAGGGAGGCAGACGGATAAGCCATGGACGAGATATATTTCTCTTAGATTAAAGAAGAGGAAAACGTCTGCAAGAGCCAATTATTGGGCAATTAAAAGTGTATAAAGTCTATACAAGTTACAGTGAGCAAGTCTCTAGAGCAATAAGAGCAATGACACTCAGTATAATGAAATCAAATTGCAGTACATAAGTGGCTGAAATGCACAAATTCGTGGTCTCTTCACATGTGACTCAAGTTGAAAACAAGGATTATTCATTAAGCCTCGGATGAAGATAGTGATGTGCTTATACTCCCTTGAATGTCCCAGAACAGAGAGCAAACTACAAGGTCAACTACAGATGAGAAACTTTGGCTCGTGGCTGGACTGATGAGAGATGATGGACTAATTGGGAAAGTGGGGAATAATCTGACATGATTCAAGCATCTTGGTTTCGTTTCTACGTGCTGCTAGTCGAGCCGAAAGTCCAAGGTTGGGTGGGAATGCCAACCAATCAGTGGGTCTATGGGGAAATCTGCTGTACAATGTTGCATAGACCAATCCGCTTCCATTTTGTTAGCTATAATCAGTATTATACGTTTTAGAGGTAGTTCAAGGTGTGTCTTACAGATAAGAGACAGCCAATGAAGTACTAACCCAGTATACATTCTATAAGTAGAAATGTTCCCTTAACCAATCCCTCCTGCTAATAAGTTTAATGGTTCGCCAAGTAGGATGACGTCGTAGATGACGCATATTGTGGTATAAGACCTCTGTGCAATCAAGTTTGTTCGTGAGTGTGCAAGCATCCGTCCGATGTCTACCAGTTGACTCTGCTTTACTAAATTGAGAATAAATATTCTTTGATTCTGTCTGGTTATTTGGTATGAGATCTTCATTGGTAATTCCATCTAGCACAAAATACGCTTCAAGGTGCTAGAGCACAAATTATTCTGAATGTTTGCGATAGTGGAAAGTGATGGTGACTGCATAGAACCATGATCATCCTGTTTGTTAAAATGATAGCTGTTGTTGAAGTGGAAGGGCACAGAGAGGTGCACTTTGCCATTTGGACAGCAGAGGGCAACCTAACACTGATGAATTGCATCAGCTGAGTGGGGAAACATACCTGTGTGTTTTATATATATATATGGTTTTCTGAAGCAACATTTCAAGGGGCTTCCTTGGAATTTCCCTAACTCCGTAACATCACTGATTTTAATTTCATTCTTTAGTACTAGACATTCATTTTTTGGTGAAATCAGCAAACTATCACCTGTTGTCTTTCAGAGCGCTAAATCCTTTTCTTTCTGAGGTACATTATCACTTAGTGGTGCAATCCGTAGTCTTATCACACATTGTTTTTGGAAATTGACTTTAAGTTGGTCTCCCTAAATCTTCCCAGGTCACATTAAAAGCGTTTTTAATGTAGCTGCCTGCTTAGTGTATGGCGCAAAGAAATGTGACTACATTGCCACAATTTTAAAAAGTCTGCACTGACTTCCACTTGAGTTTAGAATTCATTTCAAGTTAATTTGTATTACTTAAAAAGCAATTTACTGCCAGACTTCTTCTTAGCTCTCTGATAAACTAAACATTTCTGGAGGTGACAAGGGCTTTTGTAGTCGGGACTCTCCAAGTCTCGAACTACGGAGATTTAAATGCTCAGGTTCACTGAATCATTCTTTCTCTGGCGCAGCGGTGAATTGATGGAATGCTCTTCCCCCTGAATGACGAGTAATCCCAGAGTATTTGAAGTGTCAAAAATTCTTAAAAGTTTGGTCCGTAATGCTGTATTTTAAAATTCCTTGAACTTTCTTATTTTGCACTTTGTTTGGGTTTTGCTTGTTTTCATCTGAACTATGTTGCGAATAGTGTAATATTTATGTATTTCTTATATTCTACAGCACTCTGGCTGCAACATCTGTCACCCATTGGGGTTCTCCTTGAAGAATTTTAGAAGAGAAGGTGCTGATTGGAGATGTTGGATTTTAGTTGAATGGTGTCTGTGTGCATGCCCAGGCCCCAATGCACTGACATCCCTGGAGTGTTATATATCTATGGGATAAACAAAGCATTACTTATACTTTCAATTATTCAAAAATACAATTTATTGTGATATTCTATTTGTGGTTTACATGCATTCTTCATTAATGTATATATTATGTACATATGTATATATAAATTTAAAAAGCACGAACAAAAGAATGTAAAACCGCCTGCACTCCGGAGAACAGCAGACCGATGGAATCCACTGGACTGCAAAAGAGAGGCACCACGTTCTCCACGACAAAAGAAATATCCTTTATTTTATTAAATGTGCAGTGGAAAGAGAAAAATCAGGCAACGTCGTGTTTCGCAGTAAACAAACCGCTTGATCACGTTAGAGGGAAAGAACACAAATGAAGGACTAATAAAAGGTACCTGATCTCTATGATTGCAGACACAGGATGCCAATAGTCTCTATGGTGAAAGCATTGTTCAGACTGCGAAGATAAGACATCTTATAATAGCTAAATAAATACAAATTATAATGTCTGCCCAATAACCTAACAATCCATAATGCCAATGAAACGGAAAGCGCTGCGCATTAATGCAATCGGAGACTTGGTATGCGGCAGCGTGATCCATGACCTACTGGCAAACATTGTAACATAAAATATGTAATATATATGGCCCATAAATTCAAATAGCTTATCGTCTACAATTATCGGTCATTTCGTATCTCAAACTGATTGGGCCTCAACACGAGTTTGGCGGTAGCCGTGCCCTTATTATGAGTTGAATGGGCCGGTAATTGCCCATTCGCGGGTGCCGGTATGGCCGGGCTCCCGATCCCCATTCTGTCCAATAGGGCAGAATGGGGGTGGGGAGCATGGTTGCACGGTGCCGATGCAATCACGCGTTCTGCTCACGGGTGCCGCTTTGCACGCCTGGTCTGACCAGAATTCATAATGTGGCGGTAAGTCAACAACGGCGCCAGTAGCACTACCTGCGCCGTTGTTGCCTTACCGCCACATTCGTAATGAGGCCCACTGTGTACGTTTTTTTTATCTGATCGTGCACTATGGCAGAATGACAGTCTCTGTTGCTTTATCACGCGCATTGCCCTCCCATATGGTTTTACAATTACATGCAAGATGTAAAATGCATAGCGTCTGAGAATATGCAGAGTTTCAAACTGTATGAAACCAAATGAAGGCACACTAAGGTGTCTAATGCAATGGTTCATGTGCAAGTCTGCAACACTTTATAAAGTGCTAAGCGCTTTAACATTAGATTGTATCACTCTCACAGTTCACACTAATATACATGAACTGTGGATCTCAGACATGTTATATAGTCAATCTGCAAATAAGCAATAAAGTGCAATGTATATAAATCTAAGCATAGTGCTAGATGAATTGCATATATACTAATTAGCAGCATTATAAAGTGCTATGTGCTAGAAATAAAGCGCCTAATGCAAAGATTTTAAGATTACTTGAGAGTGCTACGACCTAAACATGTATCAGCATTATGACAGACATGCTAAATTCGAAGTATACTTGATTTATACAATACTTTGTATATGTGCAAAACTGCAGTGTAGTAAGGTGCTAAAGGCATATACAAGATACTTCACATAAATTTGCAACAATGTGTCATAAGATTGCAATAAGACACCTAATGTATTAGTAAAAAGGTACTTCCTAAACACTAGGCAATGTAAAACCATAGCTGTAAAAGCTTGCAGGTGGCTGGGACCAATGCAACCAGTTACATATATATATGTGATGTGATGGGAGATGGAGGGGAAGGATGTGCTGCAGGTCACAGTAATTGCAGGGTTTTTTTATTTTAAAATGTAAACAGCAGCAGCTCCATGACATCACCCCTAGAAAAGGACGATTTCATTATTTTCTTTGGTCCTTTATATCTTGCTTAATGCCAGCCTCATCCAGCTTCTAAACACTGGAATATGAACTGAACCCACGTTGCACTGCATCCTCTTGTTCCCAAGACAAGTGTGTTACTCGTGAGCTAACCTTGCAAATATATATACATATATTTTGCTTGAGGAAGCAACAGATGGTTTAATTCAAACGCGCAGGGCAACTTCATTCTCTCACCTTGTGTCTATCTACAGTGTACCTGTAATGCAGGTCTGGCAGATCTGGGTGAGGTCACACAGTGCCCAGGCAGGATTGGTGGCAGAAGGCACTGGGGCACAACCCTCTCACCACAGGCCCAGTGCCTCACTGATTGTGCAAAGCAGACAACGAGAAACACTGACATTTGCTTTCATGCTCTGCTGTCACTGAGAACTGCAGGCTGCTCTTACCCATTCCCAACTAGCTAGACCTAGCCTCCATACCCTTCCTGTACTAGGTATGGGCTGCACCGACCGCCCCGCCTCTATACCCAGCCGTTCAGGCATTCTTCACTATTGGACTGCCAACCTGTTAGTGATGGTGGCTTCATGGTTTTTCCTGCATCCCTGTTATTTCTTCAGCTAACATCTAGATTCCAGGTGAAAAAAGGTGCAACACAGATATCTGCTCTTGGCACTGCCTCTTTGTCCAGTGGCCCACGGGTAGCAAGGACAGGACAAGGAATAGCAGAAGGGGAGTCAGGGATAGCTGCCCCTGGCTACCACCAAATGACGTCATTAGCTGGAGTGCTGGCAGCTAGTAGGTTTGATCGAATTTACTGGTGAATGAGGTTTTAAAGGGTAATTATGGCCTTAAATATATGCCCAGGAGTAAAACTCTTCATGGCAAAGTAAATTTGCTAAAAACATCACCAATCGCTAATAGCAAATGTGACTCCTGGATGTGTATGTCTAATGTGCTTACAGGAGATGTGCTTTGTAATAGTTTCTTTCATGTGAATGTTTTGCCTTATTGGTATTGCAGCAGCGTCCTACTGGATAGATTATCTGCATGTTTTTCTTTCCTATGTTTTCTCATCTTCACCCTCCGGTAATCCTACCTGCAGTAACTTGATTGGGGCATGTGTTGCTCTGTCTCCTCCTTGTACTGTTTCCATTGTCTTATTTATGCCCCATCTTGCCTTTGTCTTATTGGCGTTTTAAATAAAAATGTAATTATGAATGTGAGACACTTTCTCTTGTGCCCGGGCCTATATTTGTCACAGTCCGAACTGGGCTGCAACCCTCGAGTTTTCAATAAAGTTTGTAAAACATAAAATATCATGGCTCATCATTTGGGACACAGCAGCCATGAAACGGGGTCTCAAATCATGCAACGTCACTTCCTCTTATGCCGTTGAGTTAAGGGTCATTGATGACATTTCTGCCACCCCAATGATTTGGGTGAAATGACAAATGTTTTTATTCTATTATTGTGATGTGGTTTTGTAATAAACTTTCCACAAACAAATGACATAACATATTAAGAAGAATTAAAAAGGAAACAAGATTCCATATATACATAGCAATGTCAAAATCTGAATTCTCTAAAATTTCAATTCCATTTAATCATATTGCACATTTCATTTTGTTATCATCAGCTTTCATTCAGTGGAAATAAACAATGCAGAAAAGAAAGGATAAGCCTAGTACCTTACTTCTCTCACATTATCCCTACTCCTGCCACGGCAGTACTCATTTTATAATGTCCTCGTATATCCATCCTTGCTTTTATTTGGGAAAATTACATTCTTTCCATTGTCCAAGAAGTTCAGGATAACTTCCCAACATTGCGTGACTGCTAGGGCTATGGGAACTTGATTCCCCTGCATCAGTCATTCTCAGAATGTTAATATCTGTATAAATTGCACTCCGTGGAAAATCCTACACATTCTGTATGCAAACATCCTCTAGGATGAAAGCTTCCCTAAAAAGTGGCTTCATCTGTTTTTGGCGTCACTTTGCAGAGCCGTGTCACAGGATCTAAGCATAGGCCCATGAGTCGACGCTAAGTTGTTAGTGTTTCCTACGCGGTGTTGGTGACACATTTATGCAAAGGAGGGAAGGTTTAGATTCCCGAGCGTAGTTGTCTATACTAGTCGGGGGCTGGGGGAGTTCGCTTGGTGCAGATGGGGTTCGTGTTTGTTGACTTGAGGTTGAGCGATGGAGTGAGTGCGACCCCGCTTGGCCTTGAGTCATGCTCATGTGTCCTGACTGCCCACAGTGGTGTGTGCTCTTGCCCGCCTGACCCTCATTACTGGAACCAACTTCCCCTTGATCTTCGATCTTTGTCTTCTTATACTTTGTTCCATTCTTGTCTCAAGGACTGTTTGTAATCTTCATGAATTCCTTGATTTTTCTTACACCTGCATGCACCGCTTTGGTCTTTGTTAAGCGCTTTGGCGTAGAGTGCTGCAGCAAAATACACATGCCTGACCGTGTCCATTGACATGGTGGATTTTGTATCTGTCGTGAGGAAGAGATGAGGTCAGCGGCTCTGGTAGTCATTTGTACGAGTTTACAACATGCATTCCCTGGACCATACACACATGTTGGAACTTCTTGTCGGCAGTGAGTAGTACAATCACTGCCTATACCTTCACTAGGGTATTTCTTCTCAATGACAGAAGTAGGTGGTATTTTGATAGACTGTATTTCTCAATGCAGACCGCTACAACACATATATGCCCTGAAATGATATTGAATATTTTCTAGATTTTCGGTCAGGAGCAAGTCTGAGTTACTCGTAGTCATTTCACCGATGAACGAATAGCCCGCTTTGGGAGTGATTCGGGTTTAGTCACATTACATCCGGGGCAGGACCCACAGGTACTCAGATTACTAGGAACTCTGGCTTTACCTCATGGTCCAAGCCTGAGTTTTGAGCAAGCTGAGAACTGCTTCTGTCCGCTCTCGCTGGTCACACACCTCTGCCCTAATTACCCCACTCATTTTAGACCGCACTCTGGCTCTGCGACCGCGCTCTCCTCAAATCCGCTCCCTCCAAACCGGCTCCTCTGTTGCTGCCACCATGGAAGTGGAGGAGAGGTATTTCTTTTAGCGCAGATATAGGTCGCATGTTTGCTGATGGATACTTTTTTACCTAAAATAGCAGTCCTTACCATCCTGGTTGTTTATCCCAGGTGCTAATAACAACAGTGATGAGTTTTGAGAGTCATACTGTAAAGCGCTCCAGTGTTCCCCGGGGCTAGCTCCGCGTTCAATAAATACCCTGAGAATAAAGAATAATAATCATAATAAAACTAGGCCTTAATAGCCCGGCATCCTCGTTAAAGGCCCTCGCGCAGATTGGGCCTATTATCTTGGCCATCAGGTAAGGCTAACCAAGGTCATCAATACAGCATAAGTAACTGCTTTGCTAATTGGCTCATTTCTGTTTTGCCAGGCTGGACTGATGAGCAATAACATGGATTTGCCATGTAGAAAACTTTATTTCAGTTATGCAGCCTGTGTTTGGCAGGTGGCGCACTGAACTAAGGCCCGGTGGTCAATCAAGAAACCAAGGCTGATTTAGGATGCCTACCAAGATTCATCCACATTGACAGCTAACATGTAAGAATATACAGACTCACATGTATGCACAGGAACGATTGGCCTCAATAATAGGGGCATCAGGGGCTGAAAGCAGGTAGGCAATGCATTGAAGAACTGTGATGTCCCTTAAAGAGAAGTGAGAACCAGTCAAACACGCTTCTCATATTTAACTCATTGTGATTCTCCGATATACAATATTATGTTCCATTATGTTTTGTTATATCATGATGTTATGTCATGCGATGTTATGTTAAATAGCTTTTGGACTGTGACAAATCACCACCATTGTGGTTTGTCTGGAATTTGCTGTATTGAGCCCCCACAGAGGGGATCAAAACCTTTGTCTGCAGAGGAAAATGAATAGGGAGGAGATTAGAGGATGGGGACAAAAGATGGAAGTGCCACGGACAAAGGGAAGGGAGGATGAGGCGGGGGAGAGGTATGTTTGGGACAGTTTAGGAATATGTAGATGATGTTAAATCAGGGTTTCACAAATGAAGATATATTCTAAGATGACTTGAAGCAGGGCGACCTTCTTTGTAAGACAGTTTTTAAAGTACAATGTGTAAATAATATCATGTAGTGGTTGGCTGTGTGATGGACATGAGATGTGCTCAAGCGCCCCTAGAAATGTGAGGGATGTTAGCCCAGAAGAAGAAAGGTATGTTTTGGGTTTGCTTGCTTATATGTTGATGAGTTTAAGTAAGGGTTTCAGGTATTTCAGGCATTTGAATCAGGGAGACCGTTTTTGTGAGACCATTTTTAAAGAGCAATAGGTCCTTAATGTCTCATAGTGCTTGGCTGTGTGATGAGCATGAGATGTGCTCAAGTACCCCTCGAAATGTGGTGGCCATTGCCCAGGATGAGGAGAGGGAGAGGTATGATTTGTATTATCATGGGTATACATAGATGATGTTAAGTCAGGGTTTCAGAAAGGAAGATATATTCTAAAATGATTTGAATCAGCTAGACAGTCTTGAAGAGACATTTTCTAAAGAGAAAAAGGTTCTTAATGTCTCATAGTGTTTGGCTGTGTGATGGCCATGAGATGTGCTCAAGCACCCCTTGAAATGTGGTGGCTTTTTTGCCTGGGAATGCTTCTAATTGTTCCCAGCTCCAGAATAGTAATTCTGGGACTGCGAAGCCTAGAGGCCCGGTGCAGGTCAGTCAAGAACAGTCTAGGTGAAAGGTGAATGAAGTTCCAGAACAAAAGTGTGGGATGAGCAAATTCACGCATATGTTGAAATCCTGACAGCCTTAAAAGTGAGATGCTCTCTTCTTCAGATTGAGCTAGAGTTCCTGCCCAGAGAACTTGACTCACACTACTGCAAGAAAGTCATGTTCAGGCTCAAAGAGCATTTTAGTACTGTCCCCCCACTAAGTGCTAATGAGAAGTGAAGGTATTGCCTTCAAGCACACAGGCGCATGATAACAGGCGTGTCACTGTGTTGCAATGTATCTTATTGGTAGGCGTGTCTGTCTAAACATCGTCTTTAGCATCAAGTGAAATATACAGATTAAACTATGAAGCGGTCAACACCTGAATGACAAGAGCGACCTTTCATGATGATAGACGTTTCCTCACATGTGTGGGCATACCCATGGCAAGGGAGACCAAGGTCCCCTCGCTGGCCTGCCAATCATGCAAGGCCACTCTTGAGAAATAGAATCTTGTACTGCTGCCTCACCACTAGGTGTCTCTCAGTCATGTCAGGTGGCATTGATGGTCCCATGGAAAAAGGAAGGAAATAGGCTCAAACCAAGACCTGAGGCCCCTGGCGGCTGATGGTTGAGATCAGGCTGTTTTCACTCCGCTATGCAACCCACCAGGCGGCACAAGGCGCCCAATCCACCCCATTCCATCAAACAAGGAGGAAGGGGGGAAAAAGTATTTATACTGCTCATCCAAACTGGCCCCGTGACTTAGGTAAACCTATACACAATATACATCAGGTTTGGTGAACAGTGTGTTGACGCAGGTGAGACACCGAACCTGTCTATGCTTCGCTCTAACCCAGATAAGGACCTGTTGTGTGGGTCTTTCGACAAAGGATCCCTGCATTTTTGAAATGGGAGAGGAGAACTTTGTAACATAGTGCCAGGAGGTGATAGTACTAGGTTATGGGCAACCAGAATATTATAGTGCAGAAGTAGCTATATTTACATAGGAGGTTTGGGGCAGGCTTTGTTTTAGGGTTGCACTGTGCACAGGGGTTAATTAAAACCAAAGGGAATAAAACACAGCACGGGATGCTGAAATCACAGATGACCAGTAATGGGGCTGAAGGAAACCTTTAACCCCATTACAGGACATGCAATTTCGTAGAATCATTGCATAGTACATTTCAGTTCATACAAGATCGATCAGGAGAAAGGCAGACGGATGGAACCCACCCACCACAAAGCCAAGCTGGACAGCTTAGGCCATGACAGCTTTTCTAAAACCATGCCAGTGGAACTGTTGACCACATAACAATGATGGATATAAATGCAGACTACCGCCTATATCCAGCGGTCCCATGAGTCAAAAAAGTCGCCCATTGTTAAATGTTTCAACACACATTTGCTGTGTGGGCCTTTACAGATGTTAATATCACTGCAGTGGGACCAGCTGCATTAGCTTCAGGCCCCACTTGTTAGACAATGCCAACTGCGCCTCTGCCAGCGTTCAAAGGCTCATGTTATATTTGATTGAGAATTTATGGCGCCCATATCCTTTCGGAACCAAGCAGGAAACCTGCATCCAGGCACAGCTGTTCCATTCCTTTGCCCACTTCAGGCATCACCAGATAGAAAGAGAATTAATAAAACACATACGTTTCCCCATCTGATATGGTGTGGTAACAGAAGCTACAGCCTGTTGGAAGGACCCTTCTTGTCCCACACAGGTCTGTTTATTCGTGGCCCTGTACATATAAGATGACATGAGGGGGAACACCAACCACACCATCTACATCCCGCCCGCTCTCACACCAACTGTCAAACATGGAGCCGCCCCTTCCATGGAGCTTAGGCTATGGATTGAGGTGTTGGTTCACAGAATTGGCCTCCAGGCATTGAGGTGGATCCCTGCAGAGGCGAGAGGAGAGTTGGAAGGATAGGGAGATTCTGTCAAGGACCAGTCTCCAGGTGAGTGAACAATCCTACTGCCTTTCAACTTTCTGTCCTATGAGTGTCAGATCGTCCACAACGTTATGTAGGTGGGCCTTCTTTAAGGCCCAAAGGACATGACGTGCTGGATGGGACGCCACGGGGTAGGGGTGGGACGGGAAGAGGGTCGGGCAGTTCCCGCCGGTGTATGAATAAAGCAGGTTGCAGTTAACCCGGCTCCCGCGTGTCATTGCCTGCGAGAGTGTGCAAGCGTGCGTGGATTTGAGTGAGCCCCCCCAGCAACACTGGCGACGAGCGGACACGAGTCCCCGCTGTCTCCGTGACGAGGTCTGCTGTCGGGCAGTCAAGCGCGTCGGTGCACCTCGGTCACGAAAAAAACTGCACAAGTGCGGCCCCACCTCCCGCGTGACAACGGATGCGGCAACGGCAACGGGACTGGGGGAACTGGGCCCACACCCCTACGCCAGGAGAGACACCAGCAGCCACACACAGCGCAAGGTCAGGGCCGTTTGCAAGGCCGAAGACACAGCGCCTGTCCCCACACGGCGTGGGCGGCGCTGCACGTGAAGGAAGCAGCGTTCGCTCCCTCACGTAGTGGCACGACGCGGGCCTCCAGGATCAAAGGCTGGGCCACAGGCGAGCTGGAGTGGGTGAAGAAGCTGCACCCCATCCAGCATATGGAAAGCGGAGCCATCCTGCACCACGGGTGATCGAGTAGGAATATACACCCAGAGCAACAGGCACCCCGCACACGCTGCGCGAACGTCACAGGGACACGCCACCACACAGGCCCACGACATCGACAAACATGTTGGAGACGGCGAGTACCACGGCCTCATCTTCGGGAGGGGTGGCACCAGCGGCAGCAGGAGACATTGATGCAACCCGTGACAGCACTCAAACTGCGGGAGGTGCATCCCAAGTCATGCACATACCAAATCCATTTGAAATTCGTGACACCTCAAACCTTGGACCCAGATGGGCAATATGGCTCCGGGACTTTAAGTTTTACACGGGTGCCATAGGGCTAACTGATGACATGAGACTGAAAAACACACTGTTCATGGCAGTGGGGCCAGCAGTGAGAGACATTGCAGGGGAACTACTAAATGTGGACATGGTCACATTCGGAGAACTACATGCCAAACTCTCAGAATACTTCGCACCTCATACGAACGTCGACTACGAACGCCACATGTTCCACACAACCAGGCAAGAAAAGGGTGAGTCAATAGACAACTTCGTGATGCGCCTCCGCATCAAGCTGAAGCATTGTGAATTTCACAAATACTCTAATGAAGAGGCACTCAGATCACAAGTAATCGCAGGGTGCCTCTCACAACCATTCCGCAAGCAACTTCTACAGAAACAAAGATCCCTTGAAGAAATCCTAGCTCTAGCTCGCATGGAGGCAGCAGTTGACTCACAACTAGACAGCCTGGGGAAGGTATCCATACAACAACCCCATGAAACCACCGAATCGGTCAACAAATTACACTCACACCCACCTCAAGGAAACAAACCACTAGAGGCCACGTGCTACAAATGCAGATACGAATACCCGCACACAGGGGAATGCCCGGCCATAGGGCAAAAATGCGCCGCATGTGGAGGAATGGATCATTACAGGGCCATGTGCAAGAACGCGCCAACACACACGACAAACAAACATCGACACCAAGACAGGCGTCGCTACGCTCGTCAGAGCCCACCCAGACCCATGGGTGACAGCGAAAGGAGACACTACAGAAAAGAGGACAGTGACCGCAAAAGCAGATACACTCGTGAAGACAAGCGATCATCGGAAGACACAAGACGCTCGCACAGAAGAAGATTCGTAAGATACTTTGAAACCCGCTCCCCCACCAGCAGTGACACCCCATCATCTGAGGATGATCAAAGAAGGAAAGGATACGTATGGGCGCTGAAAGACAACACGGCCGCCACCCAACATAGCCCTATACTGACACTCCAGGTAAACGATACCCCATAGAAATTCCTGATAGACACTGGAGCAACGGTCAACATCATTAGTGAAAGAGCATATCAATCACTGGTTCCTCAACCAAAAATCAAGAAAGCCACAGTAGACATATACCCCTACGGGTCCACGACCCCCCTGCCGTGCAAAGGAATGATCAAAGCTTGGTGCACACACAAAGAACAGCACCGCGAAAATTACACTATACATACTGAAAACTGAAGCAAACAGCGGATGCATCCTAAGTTTCCAAACCGCAGTAGACATTGGACTCATACACATCCTATATCAACTGATGGCACACAAGTACTTTGCCAAACCGGACACTATTGAACAATCATTCCCCAAAATTTTCGCCGGCCTCGGCAAACTGCGAAACAGGAAGGTACACCTGCACATAAACCCTCAGGTAAAGCCGGTAGCCCAACACTACCGGGGGATACCATTCAACATTCAAAGGCAGGTGGAAGAAGAACTGGACAAACTTATTAAACTAAATGTCATAGAACCAGCAACAGGGCCCACACCTTGGGTCTCCCCCATCGTCCCCCTCCCCAAGAAGTCACCTGAGGGATCCATACGCTTGTGTGTAGACATGCGCAGGGCCAACACCGCCATAGAAAGAGAGAGGCATCAGGCGCCCCGAATCACCGACATGATTCACTTGCTCCATGGCGCAAGGGTCTTTTCAAAACTCGACCTCACGAAAGGCTACCACCAAATCGAAATCGCGCCTGAATCCCGGTACATTACTACATTTGTCACCCATCTCGGTTTGTTCCAGTACAAAAGACTCAGTTTTGGCATTTCCTCTGCCGCTGAAATATTCCAGGAGGAAATCCACAAAGTAATCAGGCACGTCCCTAACTGTCTAAATTACTCGGATGATGTTCTAGTCTACGGTAAATCGCAGGAAGAACATGATATAGCGCTTCACAGAGTCTGCCAAGCACTGACGGAGGCAGGATTAACATTGAATAAAACGAAGTGCGAATTCTCGAAAGGTTTGTTACGATTCTTCGGACACGTCTTCTCGGACAAGGGCATGAGACCCGATCCAGAGAAAGTGGAAGCCCTCAGCTCGGCCACGCCCCCACTTAACACCACGGACCTGAGATCATTTCTCGGCCTCGCCAGCTACTGTTCCAGATATCTGAAAGACTATGCCACCGTCAGCAACCCGTTACGCTTGCTCACTCGCAAGGACACGCCGTTTATATGGTGGAAGGAGTGCCAAGAAGCATTTGAAGCCATAAGGAAAGCCATATCACAAGCAGAGGACATGGCATACTTTGATGCCAACCGCACCACCAAACTGATCGTAGACACCAGCCCCGTGGGACTCGGCGCCATTCTCACACAAAGAGACCCTGGAGAACCGCACGTCACCCACGTGGTGGCATACGCCAGCCGGAGCCTGATCAGGACAGAGCAGGCATACTCACAAGCAGAAAAAGAAAGCCTGGCGGTAGTCTGGGCGTGTGAGTACTTTCATCTCTTTCTGTTTGGCAAGGAGTTCACCGTCATCACCGACCATCAGGCGCTACTCACCATCTATGGGAGCCCAAAGGCTAGGATGCCACCAAGGATCGCCAGATGGGGCCTGCGACTGCAGGATTACAGATTCCAAATAATTCACCGCCCGGGGAAAGAGGAAAACCCCGCAGACTATCTCTCGAGGCACCCTCTGCCCTCCACCGCGTCCCGACCATTCATAGCGGACGCTTACATAAATTACATAATTCACCACCTGCAACCGCTGCCCGTGGGATGGGCTGAACTGTCGGCACAGTCGGAGATTGACCCAGCACTTAGAATTGCGAGACACTGCCTGGTGACAGACAAGTCAACCCTCATGAGACAACAGGCAAGAGGAGAATCAGAGACGACCCGCGAGGACGTCAAGTCTTTGGACCAGGTAAAGGAGGAATTAACGGTAGTAGAAGACAATGTGATCCTGAAGGGCTGCAAGGTAGTCATCCCAAGAACTCTCCGAGAAAGGATAGTGCACCTAGCCCATGAAGGACATAGAGGAGTAATCGCCACGAAGCGCCTCCTTCGCCAGAAAGCCTGGTTCCCACACCTTGACCACCTGGTTGATACCATCGTAGGGAACTGCCACATCTGTGCACAAGTGGCGCCACCGCCTCACCCCAACCCCTTACAGTCGTCACTGCTACCGAACAAAGTATGGGAGGAGCTACCGGTAGACCTATTTGGTCCACTGAGCAACAGAACTCACGTGGTCGTACTCATAGATGAACATTCAAGATATCCGGACGCGCAGATAGTGGAAAGCAGCGCCACATCGAGCGTCATCCTGGCACTTGACAGAATGCTCTCTGCATATGGGATCCCCAAAGTCATAAAGTCAGACAACGGCCCCACATTCATAAGCCAGGACTTCCAGAGATTTGCAAAGTACATGGGATTTCAACACCGACGAATAACACCCCGATGGCCCCAGGCCAATGGCATGGTCGAAAGATTCATGGCCAACATAAAAAGAACCCTACAAATCGCCCATGTTCAAAATAAGCCGTTCGAGCAGGCTCTTAACCAGCTACTCCGGGAGTACAGGCACACACCTCACAGCACGACAGGAGTGTGCCCAGCTGATCTGATGTTCCGGAGGCCGATCACCACGAGGCTGCCGGAGGACCCCAGACCACAAGAACTGACGCTGGTTGAACAAGAAGCGAAAGCAAATGACACCGCGAGGAAAGCAAAAACAAAAGAAATCACGGACAGGAAGAGAAGAGCTCGGGAAAGTGTGATGCAGCCAGGAGACGATGTATGGCTAAGGCAACCCAAAAACCGCAAGGAGGAAGCCACCTTTGCACCCACCCCCCTCGTCATAACACACAAGCGGGGCACCATGGTCACCGCACAGAGGGACGACTGCTCCATGGTGACCAGGAACAGCTCATACTTCAAGCGTGTCAGACCGACGCAGGGAAGGCAATGGACAATGGACAGAGACAGTGATGAAGACAGACCACAAGAAGAAGAGTACCAACGAGATGGAGAAGAGTCAGGAGGCGAGGCACACCTCACAACTCCCGACAGGGAACGACCAACCCCCAGCCGGGCACCACGACCCCAGAGGAGCCGCATGAAGCCAATGCGACTCATCGAGGAAATGGGGTAAGAGGAAAAGCCGCGCGGCTCATTTGTTAAAAAAGGGGGAGATGTCAGATCGTCCACAACGTTATGTGGGCGGGCCTTCGTTAAGGCCCAAAGGACATGACGTGCCGGATCGGACGTCACGGGGTAGGGGTGGGACGGGAAGAGGGTCGGGCAGTTCCCGCCGGTGTATGAATAAAGCAGGTTGCAGTTAACCCGGCTCCCGCGTGTCATTGCCTGCGAGAGTGTGCAAGCGTGCGTGGATTTGAGTGAGCCCCCCCCCCCGCAACAATGAGGAGACGGTTTACATGTTGTTGTTGTTGGTGCCGTGTAGTTTAGAGTGCTGTCTGCTACAGGCAAATGGCTGGAGTCAGAACATTAAGCTATTGTACCGTGGCAGGGGAACAATGCCCTGCAGGGTGCAAGCAGCAGGTTCCATATAATAATGTCCCTACAAAAATGTATCCTGACAAAAAAGTTGCCGCTTTTTGCAGAGCCATTATTACATTGAACATGCGCGGGACACCCCCGTAACCCCTCCCCATGCATAATGTCACCATATATAATGGCGCCAATGGCTTTTCCCAGAGACATTATGTATGGGGACATTATTACCTGATACAAAGCAGCAGGCACTTTAACAACCTGAGATATCTTCTAGTGAGTGGAATTCAGACTCACCTACTCTAATTTGATTTATTTTTTAAATTTGAGTAATTTTTTGAGACGATTTTTGAAACTATTTAAACATTAATTACATTGAATACACTTTTTTACATACATTTTCCCCCTTTCATGGCGGATGTATTTGGTAATAGAAGGAAGGCCCACTGCATCTGTTAGGCCTCTCCTTTAGTTGCAAAGGGTAAATCTACAGTCGCACTTCCAAGGCCTTGCCAGACTCTTCTCAGTCTCTGCCCTCAACATATAACTTAGTAACTGTTAGGGCCTGCACCCCCTCCCCTCGATTCCTCATCCACTCAAATCACTTTTATTAACACTCCACAAAATGAAACCAATAACCATTTCAACAGCTTTGGAGTGGGTAGAAAAGTGACCACTTGTCCTTTAATGAACCCAGAGTCTTCATTATGGGAACGCAAAAGGGGGAAACCGGGGCGAGTGCCCTACAAGGCTGCCTTATCTAAAGAGGTCAGTTCCCCAGGTTCACCAGATTTAAACAGCACACGGCAGGATATGTTATGGTGCACTGCTGAGGCTCTAAACCCATCGCCTGTCTGTTGTTGACCAATTCAGCCTGTAATGTGTTCTGTATTCACTGTGGTGCACATAGTTTGTACGTTCACTACGGCACAACTCCTGTAGCATTCTCAGCTGTCTATGGGAATTATATTGATCATGTGCAATGGCCAAAGTTGAAATGCATATTGATTAATTTCAGTGTCACGATGAATGGTTCAGAAGCTAGCTCGGTGTGTTAGGCACTCTTTTCAGACTACTATGGTCATATGCAAGACTACCATAGCACATTCCTGCCAGGCTAACTTAGCCTTTTTCTATGTCTGAAGTGGATAAACCTGCATGCATATGTACTTGGTTTTGCAGTACAGCAGTTGCTATTATTAGCAATATACCTGCACCAAATAGTGGTTACTATAATAACGAACATAGCATCAATGTGGTGAAGTAGAAATTGGTTTCTCCAGATGGGGAGTTTCAAACCCTAGGAATCACCTACAATGATGAGCATAACCTGTTAATCCGAGAGGGGATTGGGTGCCAAAATTCATGACTGTGGCACCAAAGCATTCATGCTTGTATCCTGGCTTTGCCAGCAGATGATACAGTGATCCTCGACAAATCATCTTATATCACTTACATTACTGTGCTGTATTCTGTGGAAAGGTTTGCCTTCTCACATGCTGGTGGTATTGTTTAGCCCATTACCTGATCTTTCTTTTTATGTAGGCCATTTGAGTGGAAAGGATTCCAGACAGAAGAGAGCAGACCAGATATTGCAGGCCTCGCGCAAGCATATTCTAATTACTGCTCCTTTGACACAAAAACGTTTTCCTTTTTTGTAAAATTCAAAGGGTTTTTTGCACGTTTACAGATCCACAAGCCTGCGTTTTGAACATATTTCATGCTTTAAAATACAAAAGATAAACCCAGATGAAATGTACTAAATCACATTCATTACAATGCTGGTAATGATATACTTCCCTTCATGATGGAGACAATGAAGCTAGAATCATTCCCATTTTGCATAATACACTTCAATAACATTTAATGTGTCATGTTTGGTTATGTGATTTGTCTACTTTCTAAGTCAGTTCCATAAAATTAGTTTATTTTAATTCTTGGTAAGAACTGGAAAAGAAAAAGTGCTGAAATTGAGCAAAATCCCAGCTTCACCGCTTAACCAATGTGTAATCCTGGGCATCTCATTTAATCTCGTATTGCCTAACGTGTCAACATTTCTAGTACCTTAACCTTCACCCTTCAGAGTGATTTCGTTCTCAGGGTATGATCTTCATAAAAGCTTCACTTATTGTTTCACTGGCTACAGCTTTGCTTCCTCTATAATGATAGTGAGCGTTGGTATAGTGCACACCACAGCCACGTGCTTCTTTGCTCTCTAATGGCAACACTACTTGAAACCCATCTAATCTCAGTCCATCTGGATAAGGGCACCTTCCTGCCGGCTCTTAATCTTCATCACTGTCCATGCTAAGGTATGTGTAGTTTTCTCCATGCTTTCAATTGGTCTGCTGTCTGCATGCTTTCACACTTTTGCATTCTGTGAGGCAGCTAATGTGAGTGGTCTGTCTATTCTAGGTCATGTATACCTTGTTCATACTGTCCTCAATTAATACCGCAGGCTGTATACGTTCCATGTGGATGCTACGTGTCTTGTACCTATGCTAGAACACAAATTGCTAGAACAGAAGTACCCGTAACCTCGCCGTAGACTGCTAATGTTGGCCTTGAGATGCTACTTGTTTATCATTCTGATTACAGCAAGAATGAAGAGGGTAAGGGCAGTGAAAGGGAGTACCCATGCTTGTTTTGGTTTCTGCTGGGCAGCATATTGAGCTATGTTGTGTGATCGCGTCAAGGAGGGCGCAACCAGATATTCTGGATCCTTTCATTCCTTTGGTTTGGCGGAGGGGTGCCTCAAAGGTATCTGTGCCTGATCCCCACAAGTGCTTAATATCACCCTGCATGGACCTTGATGCCCACTCGTGTTTCAGAGATCGGACATGCCAGTGAGATAGCTCAGAGGGTTCAGCAACTGATGGAAAACCTTTGAGTAATCGAAAGGCTGCATAGGGAATCCAGGCAGGATCGACTCTGCTTTTCATCACTCTGAGCTCAGTGAAAATGAGCACTCCACATTGGGTGAACACCATATATTCCTTTGGTGCCAAATGGTACTTGTGCTATGTTCTATTTAAATCATCATTATTATAATTGCAATTATTATAGATACTAAATGAGCCAATCCAATTGACTGTCCAGTTACCTTCAGTGGAGAAATGCTTCAGGAACAACAACTCAGTATTTGCTTTACAAATACTGCATTTAAATTACAATTCAATTTACTGTACAATTTAGGTGGCAAATATCTTTAATTAGTCATCAGTCCACATACAATAATGGTTAAAGCATTATAATGCCTAATGTACACATCATGTCTGTAATAAGGAGGCAGATGTTTACTGCTGTGTCAGAATGTGCTTGGCTGGAAGGGGGCACACCTTTTCCATGTTCCGCATACTGTAGGAGGTTGGTGTGAAGCGTTTGCAGATGCCAACATATAATACATTAATCCTGTGTTGCTCCATGCACCGCCTCTGCACCCTGATCATTCCTGGCCCTCCCACTGCATCTCAGACCTCAGCCAAGAGTCATCAATTAGGAATCACTCATGAACCCATTGTCCTATTGAGAAGCTCAACCCATTGGCAAATCCTGAGATTTCCCCAGAGGCAGGTGCCTCTTACAGGCCGGGAGGTCAGGAGCAGCAACCAAGTCCTACCAATTGTCTGGAGATAGCTGTGTTTTAGTTTTGGCTATCAGGTGGCGCTGGTGCACCACCTATACGCTGAAACTATATCATTAGGGTAGAGCTAGGGAGAAACAGCATTTGGGGAAGGATATTAATGTTAATGTTAAAGGATATTTGTACCGTGCACTATCACCACTCGAGTTGTCTCCTGGTGCTCTGGCGGCTCTGAAAAAGGGCAGAGGGGGGGTGAGTTAGTGGGAATAAGCTGGAAAAGTGCAAGAGAACAGTGATGTGATGTTGATGCAAAGCTTGTAGGTGTTGTTCGCTTATTTACCCACCCAAGGACTGCCCATGGCCATGTTAATCTCCATGGCCATTCCCACCCACTTTCTGCCCGTCTGAGCCCAAAATACATCCTCTGACCTAGGTTTTTCAAGCCTTAAGATCAAACTTTGAGCTCGAAATCCAACGTTTTAAAGAGAAAAAACAGTCTTGTGAGAGTTAATGAATTAATTGGAGCTATAAACGCACTACTAGTGTAAAAATAAATTCTTAAGCATGTCTGCCTTCAGCCACTCGATGTATAAGCACTCTGCGTGCACTTCTGTGAAGTCCTGTTAAAAACAATAATTGGAAAACCCAGCATAGTTGGCTTGTGTGTATTAGGCATTTACCAGACAATGCTACTATATGCCCTGGTAGTCGCATCATTTTGCAGCTGCTACCATCATGGCCACTGAATACCTTTGCAGCAGTGCCTGGCAAATGCCTTTTGCTTACAAAAGAAAACTGTTGGCACTGCCAATGCTTGTTTCAATTGGTGTCTCCCCCCGTTGAACCATAACCAGCACTTTTTACTTTGGACTCATGGCGGTGGTCTTAGTCACCTGTATGAGAACAAAGAATTGCTTTTTGCTGGTGTAAAAGCCGGCGTAACCCATATCTATTCAACACACGATTGTGAAGTATTTGTATGGCAGAGAGGTTGGGGATGGCGGAAACATAACTTACGATCCGCCTCTCCTCTTTGCCACACAAATGACTTGAAATGAGGCAGAATGTGAATGGAACGAGTAAAAGTCTTACACATGACTTTCACACTTTTTTAAATTGAATTGATATTTTATTTATATCACACTCATGCACAAGTGTTTCAGAGTGCGACAAGGCAAGTGAGGGGAACAGGGGAAAACAAAACAGCGATCTTACTAGGCCCAGTGACATTGAGAACGTTCAAGTGCATGGAAAAGGGAAAAGGGGAAAATTGCATGGAAGGGGGAGAAGTGGAAAATGCGGAGCAAAAAAGAAACAGATAAATAATAATCAATAAAATAAATAAATAATAAAGGCAATAAACAGCGGTAGTGCAGCCAGCAAGTGCTGAGCATAGCCGACAGGGTATGTCGGATAAGTGCAGATGAAAAGACAGGGGGTGGGGGACTGTATGGGTACAGATACAGACCCCAGTGCAGATGGTGGCCTGGAGGCAGTGCAGGAGGGTGGCAGGGTGATCAGGTGCCTGGGCCCGGAGGACAGAGGGTGACTAGGTGCACGGTGCCAAAAGAGAAACAGATCAGCAGGGGACAAGGGTGGCAAAGGCTGAAGCAAAGAGCAAGGTCTTGAGGTGCTTCCGGAAACGGAGATGGTTCTCTTCAAGTTTCAGAGTGGCAAGGAGGCTGTTCCAGAGGGAGGCCCCAGCTGAAGACAGAGATCTAACCCCAGCTCGTTTCTTTGAAAAACAACTGACTCTGAGGGAGTAAGAGGTAGAGGAGCGAAGAGCTCGAGGGGGGAGTTATTTACGGAGGGATAGTTCAAGGTATTTTGGACCCAGGCTCCAGAAAGCCTTGTGGACAATGCAAAGGGTTTTGAATGTAATCCTTGCATCCACTGGGAGCAATGGAGAGATACGATCCCAGGGGTTGAGGCCAAGGACAAGTCTAGCAGTCCTGTTCTGGATTAGTTGTAAAGGGCGGAGAGTAGAGGTAGGTAGATTTAGAAAGAGGCTGTTACAATAGTCCAACCTAGAGAGAACCAGAGCTTGGGAGACAGTGAGCTTCTGGCAGAATGAGAGGAAGGGCAGAGTACCTCTGAGGAGGTGCAGTAGGAAGTTCGACTTTTTAGAGACGTCCGGGATGTGTGCCGAGAAGTAGAGTGTGGAGTAAAAGATGACCCCATGGTTCTTAGCCTTGCAGGTAGGGGTAGGCGGAGGGCTAAGGGAGGCCGGCCAGAGAGTGAGTGGAAAGTATGGCGGAGGTGTACAAATGAGGAGGATCTGAGTCTTGTTGGCAGTTAGACAAAGATCGTTAGCGGCACACCAATTTTGAATGGCAGTTAGGCAATTGGAGATGAAGGAAGGAGACGAGGTGGCTGAGGGCAGCCTGAAGATGAGTTGAGTGTTGTTAGCGTAGCACTGGAAATTTGAGCAGAAAATGGTAATGCAGTGGGCAAGAGTTGACAGGTATTGGTTGAAAAGTCAGGGCGAGAGGTTAGATCCCTGGAGACCACCTAGGCCTGGACTGGCCTATAGGGCAATAGGCTTGTGGCCGAACCAAAATTGAAAAATGCTAATGTGGGCCAGTTATTTGGGTCAAAATGAGCCACTTTTTCTGCCAATGGGGGCCAGTTTGATTAGTTACTTCACTATACGAGTAGTTTTGGCCAGTGTTGCTGAATAAATATTCTTTAAAAGGCACAATTTGCATCATATTTTATCAACAAACTCCCTCTTGGGTACTATTGAAACAGTGTCACAAAAGGAAGGAATAGCCATTGGCAACTGTGGGCCACTTTTTCATTGGTGCCTGAGATAATTTAATGGCCCAGTCCGTCCTTGGGAAAACCACAGGTACAGAGGGAGATAAATGATAGGAAGGACCCAAGTTGGACCTGGGAGGGTCGATCAGAGAGGAAAGAGGTCAGCCAGGCCAGAGCTTGATCGGTGTACCCAGGTTATCATGGTGACGTTTGAGCAGGGTGATATGGTTGACCGTGTCGAATGCAGAAGAGAGATAGAGTAGGATGAGGACAGAGGGAATGTTAGAGTCAAGGTTGGAGAGCAGATCTTCACGGATGTTCAGGAGAGCAGTTTCCGTGCTTCTGGCAGCCCTGAAGCCAGACTGGTGGTCATGAGGAGAACCAACAGAATCAGAATGAATGTTTAGCTGAGAGAACTTTTAATTCGTGTAGCGCCTGGAGCAAAATCAGCGCCAGAGAATTTACTACTGGTTGCAAGTGGTCATGGTACTGACGTCTCTGTATGCCCTAACAAAAAGTTCCAAGCCCATATATACTTGCTATACCAAGCAGAATCCACGGGACTCCATTCCGCACTCTGCCTGCCATGCGCACAGTTTACTCTGCAAGGCAGAATGCAAAAGGGCAGCTTGCAAGCGTGTACGCCACCTTTTTATACTCCCCTTTGCACTCCGCGTGCTAATGAGGAAAATTAGCTGGCGGGGACCTGTTTACACTACAATGTAAACGGAACAGGTCCCCACCGCCTAATTATTCAGGAACTCGAATATGAGCCCATAGATGTTATCTAAATTCTTGTCACATTCATTTTCAGTGGCGCGGCCCACCCCCTCGTGCATTGCTGAAATTTGATAACTTGAAAATGTGGCTTTTCACCTAAGTTCCTCAGAGCCAAGACACTATCACTGCTGAACGTCTTGAACGTACGCCTCCTGCTCTCCCTGTTTACCGTCACCTGTACAACCCCGCCCACTTTCCCTAATGTAACTAGCAGCTAGATACCTGAGGGTTCAGTGCGCTGCTACAAATGCAAAAATAAATTATCTTGCCTGAGTGGCACAACTAACGTAGTTGTATTTTTGACGCAATACAGAAGTTTCGCAAGACAGAATTAGCATGAACGGAGGGCCAGGGCTTGGTCCTGGTGGGATTGAGTGAGTGGAGGTGAGGCGGAAGGGAGGGGGAGACAGATGATGGTTGCAGGGGTCCATTGCGCACATAGGAAAAAGTGGGCATGAGGAAAGGGCTACAGGCGGAGAAGCCCCCCAACAGTGGCATAATAGAAGGGGGAGCGAGGAAGGGGCGGCAGCATTCAGCAGGTCCACGGCTTGGGTGGTGGAACCAAACAGACATTTATTCAGGTGGTGGCCTGGGCACAGGGAGACATTACCCATTGCTGCATGAGGAGTGAGACAGCGCACAGAAGGGGGTGCAATAAGGTCTATGGAGGGTGGGGCGAAGCGTTTAGCAGCACCCCGTGAAAAAAGCTGCACACAAACCAAAGAGGAGGGGTGAAGGGGCTGGTGGAGAAATACCTATTTTACACAGCCATTTCTTTTTACAAAAGCGCGTGCCCAAAAGGTAGTGTGTTAATTGCAGCTATTCATCTACTCCTGATGAAATAAAAACTTCCCCTGAACCAACCGTGCCCTCCGTTAATCGGTGTCTCAGAAAGAGCGCATTCCAGCCCACAGCCCAGAATAAAAGTAACTAGCTTGCCTAATTACATCAGTGGGAGGGGCTGAAATAGAAGGATCGAGAAGCTCCGGGCATGAGACAATGCGGGAGCGACAGAGGCAGCGGTGAGACCTAATGAGAGAATTGGGAATCGCAAAGAGCGATGGTTTAAGAGAAGAAAGGAGGCGAAGCGGGTCAGGAATGATGTGGTGACAACAAAAGAGAAGAAAAGAGGCAGGAATATAGAACAGAGAATGACAAGTTGGGAGAGGGAGCGTAAGAGAAAAAAGAGAAGAGACAGACATGGGGTATGAGAGAGCAGGTGTAGAAGGCGAGAGAAATATAGAGACTACTACAGACTTGTAGCGACAGACAGCAGGTTGGGAGGCAAAGACAGAAGCAAAGAGTGAGAGAAAGAGACAGGAGTGGGAGGGAGATTTAGAGAGAGAGAGGCTGAGGGTAAGCAACACCTGGAGAAAGAGAAACCCAGACAGGAACAGATGAAGGCAGGGTAAAAGGGCGACTGCTCGCGAAGTAGAGCAAGATACCGAGAACGATGAGTAGCGCTAGAAGGCTTGAGAGGTAAGAGACCCATGAGGAGGGTGGCCGCAGGTGGTTGACAGAGGCTGTGAGGAGTAAGAGATCCAACCAAGTAGTAGCTGCAGCTTGTGGTGAGGGGTTAAAGAGTAGTGAATGGTCAGCGTCCCCAGGTGACCGGCAACGCTTCCTGTGGTGATGTGCACCACTTTCTTAGCACCTCCTCTGACCTCGACCACTCAGCATGCTTGACCACAGCCCACCATTTTAAGAACATGTATCAAAAACAGCAGCATGACCACTCGAGACAGAACCGCAGCCCCTAACAACCCCCACATTTAGCCAAACGGAGTCAGAAGCCTCTCTGAGACAGGGTCTGACCCACGCCCTTCACACATGGAGCAGTACGGGGGCAGGAGACACTCATAGCAGACCCCTTCCAGGGTCAATCACCAACCAAGAGGCCAAAATGATGAATGTTGCACTCAACATGTGAGGGAGGACGTTGGAAGCACTGGTGGTGTATGCACCGCACAATCTCTTTTTTGTTTTTATTTCTCTCCTTCCCCGTGGAAAACGTCTATCTCACTCACGGCACTCATTGCAATATTTGACATTAATTGTGAGGCTATATTAACAGTTAATTGCAAACCATTATCCTGACCAACGCGTGCTCATGTCATGTCTCCAGACTGGCCTCGACTCTGCTGACAGTATCATTTGAAGTTCAATGTGACATCACAACCAACACCATTCTTCTGTAACGTTTGGGCACGCCACAGCTGTGTCTCGACCAGTGCCGCCCACCACCAAGTGCATGGGTGTAATTCTGAGGGGGTCAGAGGTGTTTGTCCCCCACAACTATCATGGCACACCACGTTTCCCCATTCATTTGGCTGGAGCACGTTTTCTTCAGATGTCATGTCCCCCCCAACATTTTCAGCAAAGTTACTCCACTGACCAAGTCTTCGAATCATCTTGTTGGTAGAAGATGTCTTGAGCCTGTAGGAGCCCAGTTCTTATCAGGGACGTCATTTCACCAAAATGCCAGTGGTAGCGGAAGTGACATTACACGACCCTTGACCCCTGATGACATCACAGGAAGTGATGTCATTTGACCCCACCCCGAAGTGATATCGCGGGAAGGGATGGAACACGACCCTTCACCCGTTGAAAAAACAGGAAGTGGCATCACATTGCGTTGTACACTACGAAAAATATGGTTACGGTATCACTATAACGTCATGTACATTTCATACAAGAATGGATCGCCATATGTATCGTTAAGAACAGTGGGTATGGGTCCATATTACCAAATTACTGTGAATGCAAGCAGACGTCCATGACCCAATGATAATGATGTGTTATTATATAGCACTTACGCTTAAGCACTTTACATAGAAGAAATATACACCCAATATCACCCAACCTGTGTTGGTACCCATTTATCAACCTCAGAAGGATGAAAGGCTGAGTTGAGGTGTTTAAGAACAGACTAAATCAGCGACTCACCCCCTGAAGTGTGCCTGAAATAAACCTTTAGTGAGTCTAGCAATTATTGTATAGAATTCCAGAAAGACACATTTTTTGGGATTCCTATTCTTTCTTTTAGGGTCAGTGCTGAAAGTGTTAGACTTGTGAGACTCCTGTTCTTATTTTTCTTCTTTTTTAAAGAGGCCTGAACAGGAAAGCCGGCCACTCCAGAAGTAAAGAGCCACATTGTGCTGGCCACAGCCCAGGAGCTTGCATTGCATTACAAAAAAAAATAAAAAATAAAAATATATATGTATATATTTGTTTAGAGGTCGCAAGGGAGACCTCAGAGGTCGCACTTGCGACCTCGAAGTGACCCCCAAATGGCATCCCTGGTTCTTATTCCTGCATATTAATAGTTACATTGCTTGCAGGAAGTGGGGTCCAGGTTCATTCGTTTTTATTTTTAATTCTGCTATCCCAGCATAAAATGTTTGAAGACAACTGTGCTAGGGTCACACCCAAACCGCACTTTACTGTCATTATGTTTGTAGCCAATATCAAAAATCTGTTCTGCAGTAATCTGATTGGATCTGGGTTACATGGCCTAAGCCCAGCCCATCTGTCAATCACTTTCAACTGTTGGTGCCTTCCAGTTTTGCTTCCCTTTTCCCAACTTGAGCAGCCCTCCAGCCTCTTTTCCTTTGCAGTTAGTGAGCAGGTGCAAGTGGATTTAGGTCACCAGCCCTAGGCCCCGCCCACCTGTCAATGTTATGTTATATTCATTTCTAAAGCGCACGTACACCCAAAGGTATCTTGGCGCTAAGTGACGCAGGGAGCAGCAGTCATTAGGAGGACCTAATAAAGATAGGTCTTTAGGGCATGGCGAAAGGACAAACGGTTATCAACCATACGAAGCGACAATGGGAGACTGCTCCAGGTTTTGGTGGCAGTAACAGAGAAGGCGCAGCGGCCAGTACGAGAGAGTCTGACTCGAGGGATGAAAATCAGGAGAGCAGACTGAGAGCACAGAGGGCGAGCCGGCACAGAGCAGGGGAATTTAGTTTGAATATATTCTGCACCCTGTTTGTAAAATCGCGGTGCACAATGACCATAGATTTAAAGAGAATGTGTTTCTCGATAGGGAGCCAATGCAGCTGCCTGAGGAGCGGGGGTCATGTGGGTTAGGAATGGTGGTCGAATGACCGCGCGGTCAGCAGCATTTTGCAGCAGGTGGAGGCGGTTAATAAGGTAGCCTGATTGACCCAAGTAGAGGGAATTACAATAGTCTGTGGTGCTCAGTACTAAGGCATCTACCACGAGAGCGTGGTATTTTCTCAGAACAAAAGGGAGCACCTTGCACAAAGTACGCAATTTGAAGTGTCCAGACTTGCACACAGCGCCCACTTGGGGTGCCATGAATAGAGAGGCTGCAAGTGTCACGCCAAGATTTTTATCTTTTAACTGTTGGTGTCTTCCTGTTTTGCCACCCCTTTTCCTTATTTAAGTAGCCTTCCAGCCTCTTTTCCTTTGCAGTTGGTGAGCAGGTGCAAGTGGATCTAGGTCACCTGACCTAGACACCGCCCACCTGTCAATATCTTTAAACTGTTGGTGCCTTTCGGTTTTGTCGCCCTTTTTCTACACTTGAGCAGCCTCCGGCCCCTTTTCATTTGAGCAGGTGCAACTGTATCTAGGTCCGTGTCCTAAGCCCTGCCCACCTGTCAATCATTTTCAGCTGTTGGTGCCTTCCTGTTTTGCCACCCTTTTCCCCTACTTAAGCAGCCCTCCGGCCTCTTTTCCTTTGTAGTTGGTGAGCAGGTGCAAGTGGATCTAGGTCACGTGGCCTAAACCCCGCCCACCTGTCAATCAATTTAAACTTTTGGTACCTTCCAGTTTTTCTTCCCTTTTCCCTACTTAAGCAGCCCTCCAGTCTATATTCCTTTGCATTTGTTGAGCAGGTGCAGGTTGGATTTAGGTCACATGGTCTAAGCCCGACCCGCCTTCTTAGCCCTGCCTCTACCTTTCTGCTCTTAACTCTTAGATCAAGGGTGTCTCTCATCTGAAGTGATGGGCAGATTAAAAGGACAATTATTGTCTAGATCTGTTCGGACTGGCAGGACCCAGGGCACAAACCCCTGCTCAGACAACAAGTAAGCACATGTGACATGTGTTTTCTCCCTCCGTCCCCAGAGGCCAACCCCACCATCACCAGGCAATGCCAATGTCAACAACATTGTCCCTCCTCTAAGGTATGGTCTCCGCAATGCAGCAACCTCACCTATATTAGCCCCAAGCCCATCAGCACCCCCTCACTATTCACAACAAGGAAGCTGATGCTCGCCAACATCCACTCAGCTATCACCGATGCGGCAGACATCAGCAACCTCATCACTACACACGACATTGACACCATCTTCATCACGAGACCTGGCTGACACCCACCTCGACCAAAACCCTAGACGTCCTTGTCCCTGACAACTACACCATCCAATACAGAGACCAGCCGAACAAGGCAGTCTGAGGTCTCGCAGTCATCCACAGGACCTTGTGGCCCTGCACCAGACTTGACGTCAACAACATTGGACCCTTTGAAGTCCACCCCTGCCACTTACTGCTCTCCCAGACGGACACAGTCACTTTCCATCTCATCTTGTCTCTAGAGGATAGCTCAGGGGCAACATGCACGCCTTGAAAGCAAGATGACACAGAGCAAGGCAGGTTCGATCCATGGGTCTGCGCTTAGAAACCTCTGGGTATGAAGCGCGTTATAAGTAACCTATCATATCATATATCTAGAGATCACCCAAACCCAACACTGTCTTTATCAGAGACTTCACCTCCCTGGTCACCACCATGTCCCTCATGCATGCCAACAACATCTTCCTGGGCGACTTCAGGCTCCCAGGCACCAAAGCCACCAAACCGAGGAGGAAGCTCTCCTCAGCCTTCTCGACACTGTCAGCCTCACACAGCACACGAAAGACCCAACACATGAGAAAGATAAAATCCTCGACCTAATCCTCACTGCACTGTATTCCCTCCACTACAGCTCTCCTCTCCCACTTAATTGGCCTGACCACATAGCTGCGCCTTTCAACATTCTGCACACCACCCTAGTCAGGCACTCCCAGGAGAAAACCATCAGAAAAATCTTCAGGTCCTTCAAGAACTTCTTGGTGGAAGCCCTCATGGAAGACCTCACCAACTTCCACCATACATGGACCAAACACCCCCCAACGGAACTGCGACCCTCTAGTGGAAGCTCTCAATGCCACCTTCTCAGGCTCCATCAACCGACACACTCATTTGAAACAACACACCTGCAAACTGAAACTTTCAGCACCCTGGTACATGCAAGAACTTAACCTCAGCAAAAGAGTCATCAGTAAACAAGAGAAAACCTGGTGCCACTCCAGGACCACATCCCACCTGGCGCTCCTAAAGGAACTCTGAGCAACCCGCCGGCAACTAATTAACATAGCCAATGCCTCCTATTATCAGCACACCTTAGATGAAGCCGACAACAAAAGCAAAGCCTTCTTCAAAGTGGTCAAGCACTGTGTTAACCCACTACCCACCCCTGCCATACCATACTCCATCGAAAAATCCACCGCCATCAACACCTTCTTCATCGACAAAATCAGAAAGATTTGCCAGCACATAGACACCAGCTCTGCATCCACAGACCCACCTCACGTCCCTCCTTGTGAAAATCTCACACCCTGGACAACATTCATGACACTGTCCACAGAGGACCTGGTAGAAACCCTGGCAACCTTCAAAGCCAAATTGTATACAGATGACATCCTCCCAGCATCCATCCTCAAGACCCTCCCTGCAGTAGCTCTCCGTCCCTACCTGGAGATCGTCAACAGCTCACTAACTGACGGCACCTTCCGATCAACCCTAAAAACAGGACAAATCATCCCTCTGCTAAAGAAACACGCTCTGGATCCCGACAACCTAGGTAATAATTGCCCCATCACCCATCTTCACTTCCTAGTTAAGATCCTTGAGAAAGCAGCAGTCGCACAATTGCAGCAACACCTCGATACCAACAATATCCTCCAAACCTACAAATCTGGGTTCAGACCCAGATGCAGCATGGAGAAAGCAACCATACAGGTGGATGAAGATGCCCTCAGTATCCTTGATGAAGGCCATCCCTGCCTCCTGGTTCTACTCAACATTTCGACACAACCACCAGGCACTTACAGATACCTTACAGTGGCACATGGGGATCAGCAGACTTGCCCTACAGTGGTTCAAGTCCTATCCTCACCAACCGCCAGCAGTTTGTACAAACAGATGGACTCGTCTGGATCGCCAATGCTACATGTCACCTATTGATTCCTGGACAGTTCCATCCACCCCCTAATGATCTTCAATCTATGCATGGAGCTGCTGAGAGCCCTCCTAGCCACACACAACATCCACATCCACCAATACGCTGATGACACATCGCTATATCTCAAGATGGACTTCATCAAGGACATCCATAGGCTCAAAAGCTGCCTCGCGCTGATCCAGTCTTGGATGTCCAGTGCATACTTGAAGCTCAACCACTCCAGGAGCGAATTCCTACTCCTCATCAACAACACCAAACACCCAGAAATACAGACCTAGCTATCAACCATAAATGCTGAGGGCTTCGCACCCAAGCTCACCTCCTGTGCTAGGTGCCTTGGGTTCCACATCGACAAACACTTCTCCTTCAAGACACACATAGCTAAGAAAACAAAGACAGTTTGGTATCAGTTCTCCCTCCTGCAGGAGGTCAAGCCCTTCCTCTCCTGGACGGCTTTAGATCCACCGTTCAAGTACTCGTCCTAACCCACCTGGATTGGGGGAATGCACACATCGAAGGCCTCCCAGCGCCCTCCCCTGTACCCCTGAGAAGTGTCCTATTAGTGGTCACATAAAGGGTGTACACAGATATGACCACATCACCCAACCCTCATAGACCTTCACTGGCTTCCACTGCCAGAACAAATCATCTTCAAGTCTTACTGCATCATCTATAAGGCAGTCACCCTCAAGTCACCCTGCTACCTCGCAGAGAAACCCTGCATCTCCGACAGACAGAGCTCCAACAGAGGTCAGGACATGGGCAGACTTAAAATCCGCTGCTGCAAAAAGAAAAGGACCAGAAAACAATCCTTACATGCCTACACCCCAAGTCTACAGAACCTCCTACCCGTCAGCATCACACTCGCCCCCATGCTACTACCATTCAGAAAATAACTCAAGACCCACCTCTTCAAGGAATATCTTCTCCTCAACACCTAGGCCATCACGTCACCCCTCGCACCCACCTGACTCGCTAGACGCCACCCACCCCTCTACTCGCCGCCACCCAGTACAGCTGTACCCTTCCTCTGTGCCCCTCTGTATCTTACCCCTGCTATGCATCTGTTCTGGTGTTTCCGCTGAGAAGTGCTCTGTTATGCATCTGTGCTGTTGTATACCTCTGTAAAGTGTTCCATTGCTTCTTGAAGCTAGGGCCAAGCTCAATAAATATAATAATAATAATAATAATAATAATAATAATAATAATAATAATAATAATAATAATAATATAATAATAATAATAATAATAATAATGAGTATATGAGTTGAATGTATCTTTGCATATCTGACAATTTCGCATTTAGTTTGCAAGTAACTGCATGTGTTCTGCTTGTAAAGTATAGCAGAGCCCTCAACTGTAGACAGTTGCCCTAGGGGTTGATAGACCATTTATAACACCCATTCCCCCTCTTGCTCTCCAACCCATAAAATACAGCTGAGTCCCATGAAGCTGTCACATAGTCACTGACATAACAGTCCTCTCTGCGCTTGAACACAATGCACTGCATGATTTGTTATATTGTTTTAAACTAGACATCTCTGCTAGGAAATGAATAGTCACTGAATCCTAATTCCTGTTCGCATGCAATGTAGTGCCCTTTTTATTTTCAGGTTGACACAGAGTATGGTCCTCTGAAGGGCCATCATCAATCACAGCACTTCAAAGCCATAAGGCAGTAGGCGCTATACAAATATCAAATAACATAATATATAGCACTTTATTGCCATTATAATATAACAATTTCAAGGTAGTTCACTATGTATATACACCCAGGGTGGGTCTCGGGAGGATAGCTCAGGGGCAACATGCTCGCCTTGGAAGCAAGGTGTAACGGGGCAATAAAGGTTCGATCACCGGGTACGCACTAAGAAACCTCTGGGTATTAACCGCGATATAAATAACCTATCATATCATATCCGGGGGAAAGGGTCACAATTCAACAGCAATTCCCCTTCCAGAACACAAAGGGAATCCCAGTCGCACTCTTATCGGGTAATAAACCCTTCCATTAATATATAACAATATTTTATTGTGCAATAATCCCATTTATTTTTACAAAATAATAACGTTATTCCACTGACTGTATTCATATAACATTTCAAGCACATATCCATCTAAATATTAAATTGCAACCAGTGTAATTACTTTTTTAACAGTACGAAGAAAAAATATTCTTAGTAAGCAGAACATTCAATTTCTTAGATTCTTAAAACGAAATCTTCTCATTCTAAATTAACTGATCCCAGACTTCAGTTATCCGATTAAAATATCATAACTGTCTTCTCAGCGCGTTTCGGATACACCCACCCTTTGTACAAGGTGTTGATTCTTTAAGACCAGAAGGGCGGCGACTTTGCGCAGTATAAAAAGACTAATAACCTGGCATATTCTAGCAAGACTCGTCTGTTCAGCTTCTTTTTTTCCTCTTAGGTTAACCTTTGGCACTGGTTGCTGCTAGCTGCTTTCCATCCCAGCGCCTAGACGCTTTCAGGCGATAGTTTGCGCTTTATACATTTAATAATAATAATAATAATAATAATAATAATAATACTGCTAGGTCTTCATCTCTTATACAGGCTTATCACGTTTGGCCTGTATAAACCACAGCACATACATCTGGGCTGGCACTTGTAAAATGTTTTTGTGCATTCGGGGGAGGAAGCAGGGTGGGGCTTGCAGAATGTGAAGGTCTGTGTGCTGATAACCTGAATTCCAACAGCAACGCCCTAGGTAAACACAGGAGACGGTTCGTTAAATGCTTTCCTTGTCAAACAACTAAGTACTGTATATATTGGGTTTCTATTGCTCAAACCCAGTAGGATAGCAATAGAGGGCTGTGGAAAACAAGCACTGCCGAAACCATCTGTTTTGGCTTTTAGAAGGCATGGGAACGTCATGTTCCAAGCACTGCCATAACGGTACCACATGGCCGTAAGAATTGCAACAGTTGACAAAAGGTGTACTTTCTTGGCCATATTATGGAAGTCCCTGGCAAATGCATATACAAGAGTCAAATATGTTTGCTTTGTCAATGTTTTTCACAGGAATTCAGTGCAAGGAACAGATGGAAAGATACAAATACTGTTTATAAATCAGGCGTCTGATGGCACATTTGGTTAAGCCACTTTTACTACACCAGGAGCTGATTACTATCTGTAATTAAACCATTACCTTTCAGAATATTGCTTATTAATACCAATGGCACCCCCTTAAAAGAACAAAGTTAGCTGAAAGACATCCGGGGGTGTGTGTTGTGGGCAAAGAGGGGCAGGTAGTAGGTTGGAATGGCCTTAGGACTAGAATGCTCATGGGCGGTCAACAGGTGGATGAAAAGCGAAACAGCACCCACAGGCTGTGCCCGCTCTCATAGGCCAGCTCTCATCTTCACTTACTACGGCAATAGTTTCGGCTTATATGCGGCACCTACTGTGACACCTAAAAGCCAAAACCTAAAAGGGGAGTACAGAGCTAAAAGAAAAGAAAGTAAGAGGTAGGACTGGGGGAAAGGGCTGCCGTCATTGATTCAGAAGTGAGTGTCCAAGAAGGTGCTATTTGAAGAGCAGTCTTCAGTTCACTCATGCCGCAAGGAGAATACTGGTTTCCTAGTTTTGTCTCTCTCTCACATTTTGGTTTCCAGCCTGGAAATGTTGCATATTCTAGTGTGTTGGTCTCTTGAGATGGGGAGCTTTTCTGTCTGATTGGTATCTGGCCGTCATGACCCCGTAAGAACTCTTGACATGAAGAGGTTAACATACTGAGGCACCGTTTTGTGCACGTGGCCATTCCGGTGTTTTGTAAGAAGTGTCTTCCATCGAAGCAATAATGGTTGTTGGTGAGTATGGACCTCATGAGATCTGTGATGGGCGTGGTTGGGGTGTCTCTCTTGGTGTTCACATTTTGCAGGAATCTTCGACATGCAGACATTCAATTTTTATGTGGAATGTTGGAATTGAGGTGACCCCTAACATGGCCAGGAGTCTGGTGGTCCTTAAGTTAGCTCTTGAATCTTTCCGAGGTAGGTGTGTTGTGTCCTGTACAAAGTTTTCTGTGTCTCTCACCGGAGGGTTTAAGATGGATTCAATATATCCACCTATGGCTTTGGAGAGAGAGAGAGAGAGAGAGAGAGAGAGAGAGAGAGAGAGAGAGAGAGAGAGAGAGAGAGAGAGAGAGAGAGAGAGAGAGAGAGAGAGAGAGAGAGAGAGAGAGAGAGAGAGAGAGAGAGAGAGAGAGAGAGAGAGAGAGAGAGAGAGAGAGAGAGAGAGAGAGAGAGAGAGAGAGAGAGAGAGAGAGAGAGAGAGAGAGAGAGAGAGAGAGAGAGAGAGAGAGAGAGAGAGAGAGAGAGAGAGAGAGAGAGAGAGAGAGAGAGAGAGAGAGAGAGAGAGAGAGAGAGAGAGAGAGAGAGAGAGAGAGAGAGAGAGAGAGAGAGAATTTAATACAAAAGGCAGTTGAAAAAAGACTGTTTGAGGAGAGAGAGGGACCTACCTCGGGGGTTGCGGCCTTGAGTGTCCACCAAAGGCCTAAATCCAGAGAATGGCACCAGCCAGCACGTGGGGAGTCCCCCGAGAGGTGCATGGGGCCGAGCTACTTCTGTCAGGGGCACGGGTGCAGAATATGCCGGTGGTCCGTTCATCAAGTGGGGCCACCCATGCACCAGGAAATGTCATCAGCATAAGAGTCCCTATACTTTCAATGTGGCTTAATTTTTGGGGGGCTATGGAACCCCCCAAGGAAACCAGAAGTCGGTGCCCCCTGTCAGATCGTCCACCCTATGGGCCATGGCGGATGTTGGCCTGGCAGTGGGCCACAGAAGAACAGCCCAGCCACCATGTGTGGGGCAGCCCAGGCCAGGCTGCTCGGCCATGCTCCGGTTGGCTTGCCTCATGGCCTGCGAATTGGGCCCTTCATAAAAGTCCTCCCGGGCTGCGTATGCTACGCACATGCTGGGAGGCGAAGAGCAGAGAATGTCAAGGCCCACTCCACACAGGAGGGTGGAACGTTGAAGATTAAGTACCCGGTTTGGGTGCAGCAGTGAATGTGTGTGCGACCCCCAGCCAGGCGAGAGGCTCACCCAGAAGAGGTTAAAAGTCAGCGGGAGTGGCTATGAATGTGGGCAAACCCGCACTCGCACAGGGGGCCACCCAGGACTTTTAAGAGAGCATGGGCTGTGAGGCGACAATGAGTGACCCCACTTGATGGACGGACGGGTCACCATTGAAAAATGAAAAGTGGGGACAGGCCCCATACCTCATTAATAACAGGATACAGAGCCCAGTCAGCCTCCAACCAACAACACCGTCCAGCCCTGCACCATCCAGCCTTACCTTCGGCCCTGCATGCAGCCAGCACAGATCTAGCGCCACATGAACACACCCAGGAAGGTACTGTGAAGGGGGTGACTGACTGCAGCATTCACCCTATTGTGACATAGTGTTTGTTTTTTATGTCGTATGTAAATATATGTATGCATGTGCAGTTGTATGTATATATTTATTAAGTGTTTTTTAGCATGTTAAGTAGGGCGAAGCGTAGAGTTTGGGGTAAGTGTTAGAGGGAATGTTAAGTAGGGCTTAAAGAAGTGGGGTAAGATATTAAGTATATATAGGAATGTTAAGAAGAGAAAGGGGGTAGAGGGGAGGTACCCTGGCGTGAGGTTGCGGGAGAGTGTGGCGGACTGGCTCAGGCCACCTAGTGAGATGAGATCATCCACAGAGGCCATCCTCTGACCTCACACTCCATGTGGGTGGTACCTGAGTTAGGTAAGGGATCTGTTGAGTCAGAGTCATCCTAATAGTCCGCAGGACCCCACAAAGGAAGGGTCAGCTGATGTATCAGGTCCACGTTTAGATGGAACTCACTCCAAGTGAATCCAAGGGGAAAAGGGTGTTAAAAGTATACAATTGTTTTTTATAAATAAAGAGGAGTCCCCATTGGGATCCCTATAGAATTCCCTCTGTTGTCTGTGTCCATTAGTGATCTAAGAACTCATCCCCTGTCATCGGCAATTTTATTTTGAGGTGCAGCCCCCTCTTTACCGACTGGTCTGGGGGTGGGGGTTCCCATGGGGACTGTCCTTGGTCTGAGGTGCGGAAGGTGGACACCCTTAGAGAGACAGCTGCGATACAGACAGTGGTCACTGTGTATGAAAAGAGGTAAGGGAGCTATATTCTCTACTGGCCTGCCCCGCTCCCTACAAACCCCATCACCACACCCCCTCCCACACACAATACAACCCCCCAAACACATGTGTCTGCTGTTTATGGGAACGTTCAGTGCAGTGCACTGAAAGTGCAAGTTTCAACTTCTTCCTACACTTTTATTTTAAAACGAAACCATTCCGGCACCGCTCCCAACTGCTCCCACACACTTCAACCACTGGATACATAACAAATCCTTTTGTCACCTTGTCACCTAGCATCCAGCAGTAAGACGGGTAAATAGGTTTGTTAAGGACATACAGCCAGTGCTATTTAACAGTGCTAAGGAGCTGAGAGATATTTTCAAAGAAGTTCTCTTAATTGCAGACAAGCGTCCAAAAACCTAGCATGGTCTATGGCCAGAAGTATGTTTCCACTGGATCAAGAACAAAAGAGACCTGAAACATATGGATGTAAAGTCAGGACAAGCAAAGCTTGTCCACACATCGGCACCGGACCAGCCAAAACAACGCCCCTAACCAAACAATGCAGATCCATGCGACATACAACTGCAGATCATCCAATGTCGTATACCTGTTACGAAGTTCGTTGGTCGTGTAGAGCATGGACAACCCCTCTGTCCCCAAGAAACACCCTGACCGATTTTGCTATCTGGTCAGTGTGAATATTAAGGCCACAGGTGGAGGCCCGGAAAGCCAGGACGCGGGAACAGCCGGAAGAACCCCTTGAGCGCTGCAAAGCAAGATACAGTGGTTAAGCAATGAAACAGGGCCCGAATACCTACATGTACATAAACCCCAAAGCTACCAGAATACCTGTGAGAACTTGGGTCAAGGCGTGGGTCTCCTAGCTTAGGCTGGAAACGTGCTGTAGGGTAGAACAGGCAACCACCTATTTGTAGGACCAAGGTCCTAGCCAATGAAGAGCTTAAGCAAGAGGAATCCGTGGAGCAGGCGTGAGTCGGTAACAGGCAAATCCAAAAGTACTTGAAGGGTTAAGCAAGAGGAGTCCGTGGAGCAGGCGTGAGTCGGTAACAGGCAAATCCAAAAGTACTTGAAGGGTTAAGCAAGAGGAGTCCGTGGAGCAGGCGTGAGTCGGTAACAGGCAAATCCAAAAGTACTTGAAGGGTTAAGCAAGAGGAGTCCGTGGAGCAGGCGTGAGTCGGTAACAGGCAAATCCAAAAGTACTTGAAGGGTTCAGCAAGAGGAGTCCGTGGAGCAGGCGTGAGTCGGTAACAGGCAAATCCAAAAGTACTTGAAGGGTTCAGCAAGAGGAGTCCGTGGAGCAAGCCGAGGTCAGAATCAGAGCAGGTCCTTGAACAAAGAGAGAAGTCACGTGATCCGAAACTAAACAGCTGTGAAGCAACGCCTTCGGTTCACCGACTCCTTTTATCCTCGGAAGGGACGCACGTATAGTCACGTGTGACGTGACCCGAAAGCGTTGCAATGCTGCTAGGCAACCAAAGTCACGTGATCCGTGAAACGCCGGGAAGCGCCGGTCTCCGCAAAGGACGCAAGTTCCTGAAGTGACGGAGCTTCCAGTTGATCTGCCACCGCCGTGAAGGGCGATAAACACCCGCTCCCCCATACATGCCATGCCGTGCCCTGATGTGTGCGACGTGAGTGGGGGGCACGGTGCACGAGTGTTGGGGAGTGCGGGAATGGGTAGGCAAGGAGGGGCGAGCGGGGAGGTGTGTCCGTGGTCTAGGAAGCGGCGTGACAATACCTCATCCAATGCAAACATTGCCTGCAAAACGTTGTCGACACTTCAAACAGAATACACACACATTTCAGGATCTATCAGTGATGGTTTTAAAAGGAAACCTCTGGAATAATACACACAGAAGAACATGGGAGCTCAAGTACCCAAACATGCTTAACCTAAAAGACAGAGGTCTGGACATAGATAAAGGTTTTAGGACACAGTGTGGTCAACTTTTAGCCCAGGCCAAGCAATGCAATCACATCAACAAAGTCAGAAAGCAATCCTCCAGTACCACCTCTCACCAGCAGGGGACACTACTGTTTAGGATCCCTACTAGGTGAGAATGCAGGACACTGACAACGGAAATCTTGGGCATTTAAGCACAAGGCACACAGATAACAGTGCATATTGTACCATTTAACAATGGGTAATTCATTTTGCATTTGCCATGTATACAAGTCAAGAAACCATTAGGAGGCTTGAGGCATATTCAGGTAACATTGGAGAATGCTCCAGTTAAGGTTCATGGGCACATTTTGTAGTGTCACATAGTATGCCAGCCAGGAAATCTTATCAGCTGCATTGACATCTCTATAAAATCCAGACAAAACTTAAAGGCTGCAAAACACTCTCTGTGAGGCAAATGCAATAACGAACCTGCTTCCCATGTTTTTAAAACTTTCACTTCAATATGTCTTTTAAATAAACCTCAGACATGTTTAAGGAATTACCGGGGCCAATATTAAGACTGACTGTGCCTAACGTTGAAAGCATAGTACATTCAACAGTTAAAGTGAACAAGTTTTGTTTTCTTAAAATGCAACTCTCAACTGGAAATGTGGACTGTTCCCAAATTGTTACATATGTTCTGTGCTTCCAGGAGTTTTTATGATCCTTTAAATAAGACAGCAATTCCCGACCGGCATTCCAGGCATACCGTTCTTTCAGCCAATGAAGTTTAAAATGCTCTTTTTCCCCTTTGCTTTGAGAATGCACTGTCCTCTTGGATTTTCCGTTCACTAATCCTTCCACTCTGAGCCATGTGATGAAGAAGTGTGTGGGAATTTGAAAACTAATGTAAAGTTCCATCTCGGCATAGTATTTTCAATTAGTGCAATAATCGGTATCAAAACCGGCATTTTGTGCACCAAACGTTTATTTTCAATTTCTTTACTAGCAAATTCTGGCCGGCCTAGTATTGGAGTGAACAGTAGACTCCATGGGCCTCATTACGAGTTGAACACAAACTGGTAAATACACTTGCACACCAAATTAATAACAATTCAAATTTGTAAAATGAGGACTGTTCCAAATAATGATTACAGAGTTCAAGGTGCAGGGGAGAAAATACACAGCCTTGGTATCTAGGCTGGAAACATATGCAAAAAAGAGAAAGCAATCTGTGAGGGATAGCCGCGTCCCCTGCACACTGTCTAACAGGCCGAACGGCCTAATGGAGTTGATAATCCGAAGATTATTTTGAAAGTTTATGAATTTCTTTATATTCAAAATACAGAAGATTTAGGAAAAACACATTCAATAGACAATTAGTGATCATCAACAGTAAATTCTGTTATTTATTTGTGTTTTCAAGTGCCCAACGCGTTTCGAGTCGAAAAAACTCTTCATCAGGGGCGACATATTCATCAAACAATTTCTATAAAAGGAAAATTATATACAATATATTAGTGCTTTAGATAGACTTAATGGTGAACAAAATCTAACAACAAAATCACATTTGTTATGAAGACAGTAATTAGCTTAAACATTTTAGCTGTATTGGTGGGTAACACATTCTATTGAAAAAAAGCCCAACATTACCCTAGTCTTTCCACATTCACCAAGTTAGTGTGATTATGCCACATATGTGTCTATATAGAAAATAGGTAGCTGCCCCTATATTTTGCCTTTGGCGCAGTGAATTTTGGGGGGATAATTTATTACTAAGGAGTGCAAATTATTGTGCTGCATTGATGCAAAATGACCTCTTACCTTGAGTTATGCTAATAACCAGCAAGGACTCAGAGGGTAGACGATTGTGTATTGTCCACTAGGCTCACGGTAACTAGTTCTTTTAAATCTGTGACCAATGGGGACCGATGGCAGAAGCGAATCTCTCAAGCCTAGAGAGAAGGAAAGATATTTTATAACAATGTATGTGAAAAGCTTTCTAAAAGAAAAAAATAGGCTTAGAGCCCAAAGTTAAGTGCGTTTATTAAGTAGTTTTAAAGTCCGGTCTAAATACTCACTTCGATTCACACCAGCCATCTAGGAGGAGTTCAGGAGCCGTAGAAAACGGCAGTTGAATGAGCCTCTCTCACATTTTGCGTGTTTTTATATTGTTAAGTGTTATGACGTCACTCGCGCATGCGTTGGCGGCGTCACGCTTACGCATGACGTCACCCGCGCATGCGCGGAGTGATGTAAACAATCCCCCATGTTGTGTATGAATTAAAATGCAGCATTCTACCATAGGCGATCCATATGCGGAAACAACGATATCGATTTTTAATTATATGGCGTTACTTAGTAAAAAGTGATGGCCGTAGATGTGTATTTCTAATCTAAAATTTGAAATAGCGGTAATCCGTGAACCTCGATATGGGCAAAAGTGGGTCAAACGGGCTAATGATTAGGCTTTTGTACTAGGGCAACTGAAGAGAGTAGGTTGCTCTCTGAATTGTGATGTTATGTAATTATAATTTGTGTATATATCATCAACAATACTGTCGTGGAAACTTTGTTTAACACATTTAGCATTTTTCAGACCCTTATAAACGTTTCTTAGTTAATCAGTGGAGCATAAGGAAAACACACATTTCAATCACAATGACATAGCAGAATCCAAAAAAGGATAAGGTTTTGAATGTAAAGAATTAAACCGAAAATAGCTTCTAAAAGACATGTCATTGGTTCGGAAAGTTATATCTAGTGTAAGGTTGACCTATGTGAGTGAGACTAAGATGGCTACCTCCTTGTAGTGGGAGTTCATAGGAATGGCCCTAGAAAATAGTCCTCATTAATTCCCAGGGGTGTCATAGCGTCCAATTTGTTGATCCAGAAGAGTTCTCTTTGTGCAAGCTTTTTAGGAAGATTTCCACCTCTACTTGATGGTCGTAGGACCTCCAAAACCACAAATCTCAACTGTGAGATATTGTGTTTTTTCTCTTCAAAATGTCTATAGACTGGGGATTTGCAATTTTTGGTCCTGATGCAGGATTTATGCTCCGTCCATCGGTCTTTAACTTTCCAGTTTGTTCTCCCCACGTAGTATATACCGCATGGGCAACGTATAGCATAAATTACATTCTTGGTATCACATGTTGCAAATTGTTTTAACGAGATTTTCTTGCCGTTGTAGGGGTGTCTGATATGGTCTCCTTTTATTACATTATTGCAATGTTGGCAATGTAGACATGCAAACGTACCAAGTTTTTGTTTACTGAGAGTTGTCTGTGATGGTTGTTTTGGTTTCTCTGCCTTAATCAGTTGATCTTTCAAATTTCGCCCTCTTTTGTAAGCCATCATAGGTGGATCCGGGAAAAGCTGAGCAAGCGTATTGTCTGATTTAATAATGTCCCAGTTTTTGTGTATAATTCTTTTGATCTGATAGCTTTGGCTTGAGTATTTAAGTGTATGGATTAATCCCTTCTCGTTCTTCTTTGGATGGCCTTCCAATAGTGCATTTCTTTCCTGGGTTTCTGTGCGTATTATGGCTCTTTCTACCACTTCCGATGGGAATCCTCTATCCAAAAATCTTTGTTTCATAGTGTTATATTCTCCCTGGAGTGTATCTGTTTCTGAGGTGATTCTTTTGAGCCGTAATAATTGGCTGTAGGGTAAATTGTCTTTCAAATGCTTTGGATGGTGGCTTGTGTGGTGAAGACAACTATTCACATCCGTCGGTTTTCTGTATAATTTAGTTTTAAGTGAAGTCCCTGTTATTTCAACAGTGACGTCAAGAAAGTTCACATGTGGTTTGCCGATATCCATAGTGAAACCTATTCTTGTATTACAGGTATTTAGAAATTTCCAAAACTCTTGTAGTTCTGTTTCTGTGCCTTTCCATATCCCGAAGACGTCATCTATATACCTCTGCCAGCATTTGATCTTATTCGTCCAGGTTGGATTGTCCAATACATAATGTTTTTCAAAATGATACATGAAGATATTGGCGTAAGATGGGGCCACGGAGGACCCCATTGAGGTACCAGAAATTTGTAGGTAGAACTGCCCATTGTGTCGAAAATAGTTATTGTAGAGTATGATGTTAATTAACTCCAGTGCCAGAATCGTGTGGATTTTTACTTGTCTATTGGATAATAAAAACCATTCTAGAGCTTCAATTCCCTCGGAGTGTGGAATAGAGGTGTATAGACTGTTCACGTCCATGGTGAATAGTATCAGGTTGTCTTCTGTTAGTTGTAATGTTTGTAAAATTTTCAAAAAATGAGTTGTATCCTTAAGATAAGTCGATGTTGCTTGGACCAATGGTTGTAGGGCTGTATCTAGATAGATAGCAAGAGGTTGAAATATACTTTCTGTCCCGGCCACAATTGGACGAAATGGTGGATCTCGAAGGTTTTTGTGTATTTTCGGCAGTCCATAAAAGACCGGTGTTATGGGATATTTCTGTATCAAAAAGTCAGCTGTTTTATCTGTTATCCAGTCCATCATGAGAGCCTTCTCCACAGTTGTATTGATAATGTTAGTTATCCCAAGTATTGGGTCACTATCCAGTGGTGTGTAGGTCCTAGTATCTTGTAAAAGTTTGGAACAGCCTAAATCATAGAGGGTTGTATCCATTAGTACCAGAGCTCCGCCTTTGTCTGCTTGTTTGAGAGTCAAGCTGCTGTCCTCTGCCAGTTGTTTAATTAGTTTCAGTTGGTGCTTGCGGATGTTCTGTTTTTTAGGCTGGGTGTACTTCAATCTTTTAAGGTCTTTTATGGTTTTTTGTTTAAATAGATGAATCAATGGGTGATTGACCTGCGGGTAGAAGTTGCTTTTATTTTTCATTTCTAGGTATTTTGATTTTGTTCTGGTTTGCATGTTATCCTCAATGTTATTAAAAAAGACCTTTAATTCCATCTTCCTTATAAGTTTAAAGAGGTTGACTTCTTCTTCGAAGAACGTAGTGGAGTTAGTTGGTATAAATGAAATACCCAAATTGAGTGTATCTATTTGGGCCGAGGTAAGAGGTTTGGAAGAGATGTTAATCACCAAATTATTCTTTATTTCTTTTTCTGGCGGGGTTTTCTTTTGTCCGCTTCTGGTTTTCCGTCGCCTAAAAAAGGAATCTGTGGAGTGACTACTGTGGATCCACTGGTTGTAGCTTCAGATAAAATATTAGAAGCTGTTGTAGCACTTGGTATTTCTTCGAGTTCCCCACTAGTTACCTCGCTGCTTTCTGTATGTTCTTCTACTGCTGCTGGTTGCCTAGGTGGTCTTCTTGGTACTGGTCGGCTGTTTGTGTAAAATTCTTGCCAAGAGTAAACGATGTCCCGAGCGTAATCCAAAGTATCCCTACGGAATTTTCTAATTTTACGCTGTTCTATGTCCTGTTTGTAAGATTCAAGTTTACTGTTGGTATCTTCCAGAATCTGTTTGAGTTCTGTGTCTGTTTTTAGTTTGGAAAGCTGTGTAGAAATATCTTCAATTTCCTGTTGCAATGATGTCACTGATTTTGAGAGTTCTTCAATGGTGAGTAAGATGAGGTCCAAGGAACATTTTTTCAGAATGTGCTCCCATCTATTAACAAAGTCTTTGTTCTCTTTGCAGAGGGTGGGTCTGAGATAAATTCTGAGACCCCTCGGGATCCGTTTAGCTCGATAATACTGAGCGAGTGTTGAAGCGTGTAATTTCTGTGAGATTTCACGTCTGATAAGGCGCTCTAATTTCTGTATAAGTCGCTCTGGATTGTTGTCAGATGGTGTAGATGTGCCGGTATCTTTGATAAGTCCAAGGATCCTTGCGGCTTCTTCAGGTGTGAAAGCTAACGTAGTAGCTGCTTTATCTGTTAGCGAGCTAATACTCGAAAATGACATTTTCTGTGTAAGGGTGCTAGTGTATTATGTAGATACCAACTCTCCAAATGAGGAGACAAACAAATGAATGAACACAAACTGGTAAATACACTTGCACACCAAATTAATAACAATTCAAATTTGTAAAATGAGGACTGTTCCAAATAATGATTACAGAGTTCAAGGTGCAGGGGAGAAAATACACAGCCTTGGTATCTAGGCTGGAAACATATGCAAAAAAGAGAAAGCAATCCGTGAGGGATAGCCGCGTCCCCTGCACACTGTCTAACAGGCCGAACGGCCTAATGGAGTTGATAATCCGAAGATTATTTTGAAAGTTTATGAATTTCTTTATATTCAAAATACAGAAGATTTAGGAAAAACACATTCAATAGACAATTAGTGATCATCAACAGTAAATTCTGTTATTTATTTGTGTTTTCAAGTGCCCAACGCGTTTCGAGTCGAAAAAACTCTTCATCAGGGGCGACATATTCATCAAACAATTTCTATAAAAGGAAAATTATATACAATATATTAGTGCTTTAGATAGACTTAATGGTGAACAAAATCTAACAACAAAATCACATTTGTTATGAAGACAGTAATTAGCTTAAACATTTTAGCTGTATTGGTGGGTAACACATTCTATTGAAAAAAAGCCCAACATTACCCTAGTCTTTCCACATTCACCAAGTTAGTGTGATTATGCCACATATGTGTCTATATAGAAAATAGGTAGCTGCCCCTATATTTTGCCTTTGGCGCAGTGAATTTTGGGGGGATAATTTATTACTAAGGAGTGCAAATTATTGTGCTGCATTGATGCAAAATGACCTCTTACCTTGAGTTATGCTAATAACCAGCAAGGACTCAGAGGGTAGACGATTGTGTATTGTCCACTAGGCTCACGGTAACTAGTTCTTTTAAATCTGTGACCAATGGGGACCGATGGCAGAAGCGAATCTCTCAAGCCTAGAGAGAAGGAAAGATATTTTATAACAATGTATGTGAAAAGCTTTCTAAAAGAAAAAAATAGGCTTAGAGCCCAAAGTTAAGTGCGTTTACTAAGTAGTTTTAAAGTCCGGTCTAAATACTCACTTCGATTCACACCAGCAATCTAGGAGGAGTTCAGGAGCCGTAGAAAACGGCAGTTGAATGAGCCTCTCTCACATTTTGCGTGTTTTTATATTGTTAAGTGTTATGACGTCACTCGCGCATGCGTTGGCGGCGTCACGCTTACGCATGACGTCACCCGCGCATGCGCGGAGTGATGTAAACAATCCCCCATGTTGTGTATGAATTAAAATGCAGCATTCTACCATAGGCGATCCATATGCGGAAGCAACGATATCGATTTTTAATTATATGGCGTTACTTAGTAAAAAGTGATGGCCGTAGATGTGTATTTCTAATCTAAAATTTTGAAGAGAAAAAACACAATATCTCACAGTTGAGATTTGTGGTTTTGGAGGTCCTACGACCATCAAGTAGATGTGGAAATCTTCCTAAAAAGCTTGCACAAAGAGAACTCTTCTGGATCAACAAATTGGACGCTATGACACCCCTGGGAATTAATGAGGACTATTTTCTAGGGCCATTCCTATGAACTCCCACTACAAGGAGGTAGCCATCTTAGTCTCACTCACATAGGTCAACCTTACACTAGATATAACTTTCCGAACCAATGACATGTCTTTTAGAAGCTATTTTCGGTTTAATTCTTTACATTCAAAACCTTATCCTTTTTTGGATTCTGCTATGTCATTGTGATTGAAATGTGTGTTTTCCTTATGCTCCACTGATTAACTAAGAAACGTTTATAAGGGTCTGAAAAATGCTAAATGTGTTAAACAAAGTTTCCACGACAGTATTGTTGATGATATATACACAAATTATAATTACATAACATCACAATTCAGAGAGCAACCTACTCTCTTCAGTTGCCCTAGTACAAAAGCCTAATCATTAGCCCGTTTGACCCACTTTTGCCCATATCGAGGTTCACGGATTACCGCTATTTCAAATTTTAGATTAGAAATACACATCTACGGCCATCACTTTTTACTAAGTAACGCCATATAATTAAAAATCGATATCGTTGCTTCCGCATATGGATCGCCTATGGTAGAATGCTGCATTTTAATTCATACACAACATGGGGGATTGTTTACATCACTCCGCGCATGCGCGGGTGACGTCATGCGTAAGCGTGACGCCGCCAACGCATGCGCGAGTGACGTCATAACACTTAACAATATAAAAACACGCAAAATGTGAGAGAGGCTCATTCAACTGCCGTTTTCTACGGCTCCTGAACTCCTCCTAGATTGCTGGTGTGAATCGAAGTGAGTATTTAGACCGGACTTTAAAACTACTTAGTAAACGCACTTAACTTTGGGCTCTAAGCCTATTTTTTTCTTTTAGAAAGCTTTTCACATACATTGTTATAAAATATCTTTCCTTCTCTCTAGGCTTGAGAGATTCGCTTCTGCCATCGGTCCCCATTGGTCACAGATTTAAAAGAACTAGTTACCGTGAGCCTAGTGGACAATACACAATCGTCTGCCCTCTGAGTCCTTGCTGGTTATTAGCATAACTCAAGGTAAGAGGTCATTTTGCATCAATGCAGCACAATAATTTGCACTCCTTAGTAATAAATTATCCCCCCAAAATTCACTGCGCCAAAGGCAAAATATAGGGGCAGCTACCTATTTTCTATATAGACACATATGTGGCATAATCACACTAACTTGGTGAATGTGGAAAGACTAGGGTAATGTTGGGCTTTTTTTCAATAGAATGTGTTACCCACCAATACAGCTAAAATGTTTAAGCTAATTACTGTCTTCATAACAAATGTGATTTTGTTGTTAGATTTTGTTCACCATTAAGTCTATCTAAAGCACTAATATATTGTATATAATTTTCCTTTTATAGAAATTGTTTGATGAATATGTCGCCCCTGATGAAGAGTTTTTTCGACTCGAAACGCGTTGGGCACTTGAAAACACAAATAAATAACAGAATTTACTGTTGATGATCACTAATTGTCTATTGAATGTGTTTTTCCTAAATCTTCTGTATTTTGAATATAAAGAAATTCATAAACTTTCAAAATAATCTTCGGATTATCAACTCCATTAGGCCGTTCGGCCTGTTAGACAGTGTGCAGGGGACGCGGCTATCCCTCACGGATTGCTTTCTCTTTTTTGCATATGTTTCCAGCCTAGATACCAAGGCTGTGTATTTTCTCCCCTGCACCTTGAACTCTGTAATCATTATTTGGAACAGTCCTCATTTTACAAATTTGAATTGTTATTAATTTGGTGTGCAAGTGTATTTACCAGTTTGTGTTCATTCATTTGTTTGTCTCCTCATTTGGAGAGTTGGTATCTACATAATACACTAGCACCCTTACACAGAAAATGTCATTTTCGAGTATTAGCTCGCTAACAGATAAAGCAGCTACTACGTTAGCTTTCACACCTGAAGAAGCCGCAAGGATCCTTGGACTTATCAAAGATACCGGCACATCTACACCATCTGACAACAATCCAGAGCGACTTATACAGAAATTAGAGCGCCTTATCAGACGTGAAATCTCACAGAAATTACACGCTTCAACACTCGCTCAGTATTATCGAGCTAAACGGATCCCGAGGGGTCTCAGAATTTATCTCAGACCCACCCTCTGCAAAGAGAACAAAGACTTTGTTAATAGATGGGAGCACATTCTGAATAAATGTTCCTTGGACCTCATCTTACTCACCATTGAAGAACTCTCAAAATCAGTGACATCATTGCAACAGGAAATTGAAGATATTTCTACACAGCTTTCCAAACTAAAAACAGACACAGAACTCAAACAGATTCTGGAAGATACCCACAGTAAACTTGAATCTTACAAACAGGACATAGAACAGCGTAAAATTAGAAAATTCCGTAGGGATACTTTGGATTACGCTCGGGACATCGTTTACTCTTGGCAAGAATTTTACACAAACAGCCGACCAGTACCAAGAAGACCACCTAGGCAACCAGCAGCAGTAGAAGAACATACAGAAAGCAGCGAGGTAACTAGTGGGGAACTCGAAGAAATACCAAGTGCTACAACAGCTTCTAATATTTTATCTGAAGCTACAACCAGTGGATCCACAGTAGTCACTCCACAGATTCCTTTTTTAGGCGACGGAAAACCAGAAGAGGACAAAAGAAAACCCCGCCAGAAAAAGAAATAAAGAATAATTTGGTGATTAACATCTCTTCCAAACCTCTTACCTCGGCCCAAATAGATACACTCAATTTGGGTATTTCATTTATACCAACTAACTCCACTACGTTCTTCGAAGAAGAAGTCAACCTCTTTAAACTTATAAGGAAGATGGAATTAAAGGTCTTTTTTAATAACATTGAGGATAACATGCAAACCAGAACAAAATCAAAATACCTAGAAATGAAAAATAAAAGCAACTTCTACCCGCAGGTCAATCACCCATTGATTCATCTATTTAAACAAAAAACCATAAAAGACCTTAAAAGATTGAAGTACACCCAGCCTAAAAAACAGAACATCCGCAAGCACCAACTGAAACTAATTAAACAACTGGCAGAGGACAGCAGCTTGACTCTCAAACAAGCAGACAAAGGCGGAGCTCTGGTACTAATGGATACAACCCTCTATGATTTAGGCTGTTCCAAACTTTTACAAGATACTAGGACCTACACACCACTGGATAGTGACCCAATACTTGGGATAACTAACATTATCAATACAACTGTGGAGAAGGCTCTCATGATGGACTGGATAACAGATAAAACAGCTGACTTTTTGATACAGAAATATCCCATAACACCGGTCTTTTATGGACTGCCGAAAATACACAAAAACCTTCGAGATCCACCATTTCGTCCAATTGTGGCCGGGACAGAAAGTATATTTCAACCTCTTGCTATCTATCTAGATACAGCCCTACAACCATTGGTCCAAGCAACATCGACTTATCTTAAGGATACAACTCATTTTTTGAAAATTTTACAAACATTACAACTAACAGAAGACAACCTGATACTATTCACCATGGACGTGAACAGTCTATACACCTCTATTCCACACTCCGAGGGAATTGAAGCTCTAGAATGGTTTTTATTATCCAATAGACAAGTAAAAATCCACAAGATTCTGGCACTGGAGTTAATTAACATCATACTCTACAATAACTATTTTCGACACAATGGGCAGTTCTACCTACAAATTTCTGGTACCTCAATGGGGTCCTCCGTGGCCCCATCTTACGCCAATATCTTCATGTATCATTTTGAAAAACATTATGTATTGGACAATCCAACCTGGACGAATAAGATCAAATGCTGGCAGAGGTATATAGATGACGTCTTCGGGATATGGAAAGGCACAGAAACAGAACTACAAGAGTTTTGGAAATTTCTAAATACCTGTAATACAAGAATAGGTTTCACTATGGATATCGGCAAACCACATGTGAACTTTCTTGACGTCACTGTTGAAATAACAGGGACTTCACTTAAAACTAAATTATACAGAAAACCGACGGATGTGAATAGTTGTCTTCACCACACAAGCCACCATCCAAAGCATTTGAAAGACAATTTACCCTACAGCCAATTATTACGGCTCAAAAGAATCACCTCAGAAACAGATACACTCCAGGGAGAATATAACACTATGAAACAAAGATTTTTGGATAGAGGATTCCCATCGGAAGTGGTAGAAAGAGCCATAATACGCACAGAAACCCAGGAAAGAAATGCACTATTGGAAGGCCATCCAAAGAAGAACGAGAAGGGATTAATCCATACACTTAAATACTCAAGCCAAAGCTATCAGATCAAAAGAATTATACACAAAAACTGGGACATTATTAAATCAGACAATACGCTTGCTCAGCTTTTCCCGGATCCACCTATGATGGCTTACAAAAGAGGGCGAAATTTGAAAGATCAACTGATTAAGGCAGAGAAACCAAAACAACCATCACAGACAACTCTCAGTAAACAAAAACTTGGTACGTTTGCATGTCTACATTGCCAACATTGCAATAATGTAATAAAAGGAGACCATATCAGACACCCCTACAACGGCAAGAAAATCTCGTTAAAACAATTTGCAACATGTGATACCAAGAATGTAATTTATGCTATACGTTGCCCATGCGGTATATACTACGTGGGGAGAACAAACAGGAAAGTTAAAGACCGATGGACGGAGCATAAATCCTGCATCAGGACCAAAAATTGCAAATCCCCAGTCTATAGACATTTTGAAGAGAAAAAACACAATATCTCACAGTTGAGATTTGTGGTTTTGGAGGTCCTACGACCATCAAGTACAGGTGGAAATCTTCCTAAAAAGCTTGCACAAAGAGAACTCTTCTGGATCAACAAATTGGACGCTATGACACCCCTGGGAATTAATGAGGACTATTTTCTAGGGCCATTCCTATGAACTCCCACTACAAGGAGGTAGCCATCTTAGTCTCACTCACATAGGTCAACCTTACACTAGATATAACTTTCCGAACCAATGACATGTCTTTTAGAAGCTATTTTCGGTTTAATTCTTTACATTCAAAACCTTATCCTTTTTTGGATTCTGCTATGTCATTGTGATTGAAATGTGTGTTTTCCTTATGCTCCACTGATTAACTAAGAAACGTTTATAAGGGTCTGAAAAATGCTAAATGTGTTAAACAAAGTTTCCACGACAGTATTGTTGATGATATATACACAAATTATAATTACATAACATCACAATTCAGAGAGCAACCTACTCTCTTCAGTTGCCCTAGTACAAAAGCCTAATCATTAGCCCGTTTGACCCACTTTTGCCCATATCGAGGTTCACGGATTACCGCTATTTCAAATTTTAGATTAGAAATACACATCTACGGCCATCACTTTTTACTAAGTAACGCCATATAATTAAAAATCGATATCGTTGCTTCCGCATATGGATCGCCTATGGTAGAATGCTGCATTTTAATTCATACACAACATGGGGGATTGTTTACATCACTCCGCGCATGCGCGGGTGACGTCATGCGTAAGCGTGACGCCGCCAACGCATGCGCGAGTGACGTCATAACACTTAACAATATAAAAACACGCAAAATGTGAGAGAGGCTCATTCAACTGCCGTTTTCTACGGCTCCTGAACTCCTCCTAGATTGCTGGTGTGAATCGAAGTGAGTATTTAGACCGGACTTTAAAACTACTTAGTAAACGCACTTAACTTTGGGCTCTAAGCCTATTTTTTTCTTTTAGAAAGCTTTTCACATACATTGTTATAAAATATCTTTCCTTCTCTCTAGGCTTGAGAGATTCGCTTCTGCCATCGGTCCCCATTGGTCACAGATTTAAAAGAACTAGTTACCGTGAGCCTAGTGGACAATACACAATCGTCTACCCTCTGAGTCCTTGCTGGTTATTAGCATAACTCAAGGTAAGAGGTCATTTTGCATCAATGCAGCACAATAATTTGCACTCCTTAGTAATAAATTATCCCCCCAAAATTCACTGCGCCAAAGGCAAAATATAGGGGCAGCTACCTATTTTCTATATAGACACATATGTGGCATAATCACACTAACTTGGTGAATGTGGAAAGACTAGGGTAATGTTGGGCTTTTTTTCAATAGAATGTGTTACCCACCAATACAGCTAAAATGTTTAAGCTAATTACTGTCTTCATAACAAATGTGATTTTGTTGTTAGATTTTGTTCACCATTAAGTCTATCTAAAGCACTAATATATTGTATATAATTTTCCTTTTATAGAAATTGTTTGATGAATATGTCGCCCCTGATGAAGAGTTTTTTCGACTCGAAACGCGTTGGGCACTTGAAAACACAAATAAATAACAGAATTTACTGTTGATGATCACTAATTGTCTATTGAATGTGTTTTTCCTAAATCTTCTGTATTTTGAATATAAAGAAATTCATAAACTTTCAAAATAATCTTCGGATTATCAACTCCATTAGGCCGTTCGGCCTGTTAGACAGTGTGCAGGGGACGCGGCTATCCCTCACGGATTGCTTTCTCTTTTTTGCCTCATTACGAGTTGCCCGGTAAAACCGGGTTCATTACCGGCATGCTGGAATGAGCATGTCCGTGCACGTATGAACCCGCTAATAGCGGGTCATCACAAGTGCGCGAGCACGCGCGTTCCCCCATGCCGGTAGTGGCAATACCGCCATGCCGGTAAAGGGCCTCCAAGCCCCCTATACCGGCATCGCGGGGCCCGCCCATTGCGCTACCGCCTCACACTAACCCGTAAATACCAGCACGGTAATACCGGCATGTTATTACCGTGTTCTCAAAAAACGGACCCGGAAATTACGTCATCGCGCAGGAACGGGAAATGGGCTGGCGGCCATCTTTAAAAACACAATCCATTGCCATCCTCCATTACTACCACTACACCCGTGTTGTTGAGTGCCAAAACACAACCAGGATGTCAAAGGCCACCGGAAAAAGCTCACAAAGGAAGAGGAAGCAGCGCTTTTCAGATGGTGAATTGACAATGCTAGCGGACACCCTACAACAGCATGCTGACGTAATCCGAAGCACGGACCTGAAGCATGCGGCCCAAACGCTTAAAAAACAGGTGTGGCAGGAGGTTGCGCAGAGGGTAACAGCAGTGGGGAGCACCCCAAGGAGTGTCCGGGGTTGCAGAAAGTGCTGGGACGACCTCCGCCTCCGTGTCCGGAAGATCCTTGCGGAGAACCGGAGGGCTGCAGTGGCGACAGGCGGTGGCACACACTCCCCTGTTAAGCTCACCGCATGGGAGGAGATTGCAAGTGGATTCATCGACCCAGAATCCATAGAGGGAATCGGAGAGCAGGAGTTCGGGGCAGCTACCACAACAGAGGAAGGTGAGTGAACCATCACATCCACCAATAACAAAACATGATGTGACACAAGTGAGGTGGGAGTCCGATTAGACAAGGCAATTCCTTTACCCAAGGCAACATCAACTCACCAACAGAATACTGATTGCCACCCCCTGCACCACATGCATGCTGCATGAAATATGTAAACCCAACAGAGGTCCAACATGCCCATCCATGCCCATGTACCCCCCACACCTAGACAATCCATTGCCACCAGCCATGCAATCATTGCCAACATGTCCCCTCAGTACACAAAATGCCACACAACAGAAATTAAATCATGCCTGAATGTATCAAGATATTACACTGCAAAAAATCACAGCTGCCATTTGGCAATCTCACTGATGACCTGCATCTCTTCTATCCCCCAGGCACCGATGAGGAAGGTGGAACCCAGGACAGGGGGGCAAGCACATCCAATGCATGCAAGGGGACCAGGGCCACCGCAACCCCCTCCTCTGAAAAATTGCCTGCGACCACTCCCAGTGTGCCACACAAGGCATCATCTCTGCAGGGTGCACCTGCTGCGATAGTGCCAGCTGACCACCGGCCACCACGGACGTCGTGTCGACAGAGGTGGTCGAAAGAGGCCGAAGAATCTTTGGGATTGCCCAGCCCAACACCCATTGGCACCCCCTCACCCCCTGTGGAGACAGAGAGCCTGGATGACCCATGTCTCCATGACTCTGACCTAGGAGAATCGGACATCGGCATTTTCGCAGATGACAGTGCCCAGGACGAGGGCCCCACGCAGGTGCCTGCCACCACCCAGCCTTCCACCACCCTGCCTTCCACCACACTGCCTTCCACCACCCTGCCTTCCACCACCCTGCCTTCCACCACCCTGCCTTCAACCATCCTGCCTTCAACCACCCTGCCTTCCTCCACCCCACCTGCCACTGGTAAACCTGCGACAGAAACCACCTTTGAGGTCCGTCTGTCAAGGGTGGAGGCCTGCCAAGACGAGATGCTGCAGATTATGCGGCAACAGGTTGTTGCCGGTAATGAGGCCATGAAGGCCATAGCCACGGCCATTGTTGCAAATACAGCTGCCGTGGAGGCATCCACGTCTGCATTCAGGCAGTGCATGGGGTCACTGACCGAGGCCCTACTAGCCAACATCAGGCAAGTGCAGCAGCCACACTATGGGTCTGCAAGGGGATTGACAATTGACACATCCACCACGTCAACACCTTCCACCTCTGTTCAATTTAGCCCTGTGCGCTTAACGCGCAGGAGCGCACGGCGCATGGCCATGGAACCCCCAGACCCAAAAGTCGCCAAAAAGTGACTTTCTGAAAAATGGAAAAAATGTGAGGAGTAACATTGGTGAATGCAACACTGTTTGTTGTGCACATGGGGACATTTGGGATCTGTGGGGTGGGTGAGGGAGTTAGTTTTGGGATTGTGGGAGGGGGGAGTGGGCACAGTTTTGCACTTTCATATGATACACAAGTTTTCTGGAGAACAATCCCTGGCTGGACATTGTTATTTTTGGTGTGCATCCATTTAATGTGTTACGGTGTTCAGTGTCCAAATTACAACATTCCCTTTGTGCATGTTCACATTGGCCCAGTGCCTGACTGACAAAAGTCATTCATGGTCCCTGTGTCTTAAAAGTATTCATCAATTAGTGCTTGGCATACAGCATTGCCGTCCCGTGCATCATGTACTGGCAGGGGGGATCCTTCGCCTCCGTCTCCATCCCCTTCATCTTCACCCGGGCCATGCATGTCAATGTCAGGTGGCAGTGGTACATTCCTTCAGACGCACATGTTGTGCAGCATGACACGGCCATGGTGATCTTTGCCACCTTCTCAGGCCTATACACGAGTGCCCCACCAGACCTGCTTAGGCAGCGGAACCGCGCCTTCAACAGGCCAAAGGTCTGCTCAATCCCAACACGGGTTTGAGTGTGCACACGATTGTACTCCTCTTCATGGCTGTTCTGCGGGTTCCGCACAGGGGTAAGTAGCCACGGCCTCAAGGGATATCCTCCATCACCTGCAAGCAGATACAAATAGGTGTGTGTCACTCTGAACTGACACCTTCAGGGAGCATGGTCATGGCAGCAGCTATTAGGTGTGAGCATGCACATGTCCCTGTACGTGTACCAAATAGTCACCTATATGGAATGTATACTGTAAAGAGGTGTGGAACACTGGATGGGGTTGAATAGATGATGCAGGGTGTAAGCATGCATGCTGAGGCAGATGTGCTGTGGAAGTGCGACAATGTTTAGCCTCCAATTCATGCAGTATACTCTTTGCTATGCATGGTCACACTGGCCGTATTGGCACAGTTGCCATCCTATTCAGTCATGCATTGCTTGCCATCACCATGGTGCCCTGGTTGTGCCTCTTACTTGTTGTCATCCATTTGCATCATTTGTGATATGTGGCCCAGTGATGTGTCATTTTCAGTTTGGCTGTGTCAGGTGAGGAGTGTTTAGCTCTGCATTCATTCTACACTCACTGGCTATTGCCACCCAGGTGTACTTGTAACCCCCCCTTTCCCGGCCTGGTAAACTATCCCCCGCCCTTTCCCACCCAGGTGTACTATCCCCACCCTTCTGCATCCACACACATGAGTACCCCATAGCATGGCCATGGGCCTGTTGTGCAACTCGCCGAGCAGCCAGGCACGTGGTCCAGCATGTCGCTCCATGTGACAGGGTAGCGTGGAGTTGCGCAGTACCATGGCATCATGTGTGGATCCAGGAAATCGGGCGCAGCAATGGGTGATGATCTTGCTGGAGTCACATACCATTTGACCATTGATGGAGTGGTATTGCTTGCGATTGCGGTACACCGCCTCTGTGGCATGGGGGACTACCAATTCCACATGGGTGCAGTCGATGGCACCGACACAATTGGGCATGCCTGCCAGTGCATGGAAGCCTACTTTGGTTTCGGCTATCTCCTGGCCAGTCCGTGGTAGGGATATGTGGGTGCTTGCGTGCTTCAGGAGGGCATCCAGCACTTGGTTCAGCATGCGTGAGAATAGTGGTTGTGAAATGCCATGCAGCTGGCCCACTGTTTGTTGGTAGGTGCCTGTGGCCAGGAAGTGTAGCACAGACACCACCTTCAGTAGTGGGGGGGATGGCAGTGCGTATTTGTATGTGGCTGGCAATGTCGTTCTGTATCATGTCCACTATGGTGGTGATGGTGTCACGGTCCAACCGGTACAGGGTGTGGATCTGCCCAGGGGTTAGGTTGAATGGGCTGGGTCTGGTGCGAGGGATTGGTGGCTGCCTACGAGGCGCTGGTGGCTGCGCTGGTGGTAATTGCTGGGCCTGTCTCACCCTCCTTCTCCTCCTGCATCTCCTCTGTGCTGCCTGTTCTTGCTGCTGTTGTTGTTGTTGTTGTTGTTGTTGTTGTTGTTGTTGTTGTTGTTGCTGTAGTTGTAGCAGTATAGGCATGTCCTCCTGCGCCATGATTGCAAATGCTAGTGGTAGCATTTTGGTGTAGGAAGGGGTGTGGTGTGTGGGTATGCTCCTTTTGTACTGGCCCACTCTGCATTGCCTACACCTGTGGGGGGGGGGGTTGTGGTGTGTGGGTGTGCTCCTTTTGTACTGGCCCACTCTGCATTGCCTACACCTGTGGGGGGGGGGATCATGATGCCTACTGCTGGGAAGCCAGATCAGGGCCAGCGTCCCCGTAAGCAGACATCATGTCCCCAGGGAGGGACCCAGCAACCCCTTATAGGGGCTCTTTGGACATTGTCCTGGCGCCTTAGGCGCCAGGCTCATAGAAGGCATCAGTCCTGGCACCATAGGCGCCAGGCTCATTATGGGAGTGCTTGGATGGACTTACCTGATGCAGACCATGCTGCCGGATCCAGACCTCCTTGAGGTCTGAAAGGGACTATTTTACCTATGGGACTATTTTACCACTCGGGCGTGGCTGAGGAAGAATACTTACCTGGAACTACTTTGGGGACTATTTAAACCACGCCCAGACAGCAGCTCACGCTTCGCGTTGTTCTGCATCTAGCAGCTGGACGCTCACCGTGTCTGCTCCTGCATCCTGGCTCCAGCCACGCCCGCCTGCAACCTGGAACACCTGAAAAGGAAGGAAAGGAGAGAAAGGTGAATAATTGAACTTTACCTACCTCCATCCGGAGTCCGGAACCATCACTCCGACGATCCTGAGAAAAGACATTATTTTTAGAAGCGCATTGCATCGCTCGCTGCAGCGCCGCATTCCACTCACCTTCACGAGGCGCCCTCGGGCTCTTCAGCCACCATTGGCACCATCCGTCGCCTTTCAGCGCCTAAGGAGAAAAAGAGACAAAACAAAGGTGAGCGAAGGAACAGATTGAGGAAGGCCTGATTCTTCCACCTTAAGACTTACCTGATTTTTGTTGGGACAATCTTTCCACACCTCGGGTCGGCGCCGCTTCTTTGGCACTGCCGTACCCCGGCCCCTAAGGGGAAAAAGAGACAAAACAAAGGTGAGCGAAGGAACAGATCGAGGAAGGCCTGATTCTTCCATCTTAAGACTTACCTGATTATTGTTGGGACAATCTTTCCTCACCTCGGGTCGGCGCCGCTTCTTTGGGACTTCCGTACCCCGGCCCCTAAGGGGGAAAAAGACACACGCATTAGTGGGTGAAAGCAAGATCACTAAGGGAACCATCCATCAAAAATACTCACCAGAGTTACCTTCGGCGAATCCATTCCTCTACGCGGATTCTTCATCCTACATCTGAAATAGAGAAAAGGACAATAGACAATTAAGGCTTGAACTTTTGCAACTGAATACTTATGGCCTCATTTCGGAAAAGTCAAGCAGAGTTGAATACTCACCAAACCCGAGATCCAGTGAAGTAACTGGTAATCAACGCGCCCCTGCATCGGAAGCAGGATGGAGAGCTCGTCCTTTCAGACTCTAAGGTGAGACTCTACGGGGAATCGCGGAGGGGGCTCGAGGAGTGTGAGAGGGGGAATCCAACACATTATCCAGCAGACAGTTAATCCCCTTTTCCATCTACAGAAGGATTCTTCTACGGGCCAGACAGGCGAGGTTTGGGGGTCCGGTCCAGTCCGTCTTCCGAGTCCTGCGCATCACCTTAGAAGAGGTCATAGCAGTCCAGAACAGATCGGCGCCTCCGTGGGAATCAGGTGAGCGTTACAGGGGGGTTGTGGTGTGTGGGTGTGCTCAGTTCATACTGGCGCAGCCTCCTTTGACTCCACCTGTGGGGATTGTGTGCACCTGTGGCAGCTGCCTTGTATCTTGGTTGCTGTTTGCGGGTGGTCCGCGATGCCTGTTTTTCCGGCATCATGCAGCCCATTGTTACCGTGTTCGCGATGCCGGTATTTGCATGTTTGCGTGGGTTGTGATTGCCCCCTATTACCGGCATGCCGGTATTTACTACCTGAAGAGGCGCGTGTACGCGCCTATGCCGCTATTAGCGGCACCGTAATTAACGGTGCCGTTCATACCAGGTTTGCGGGTCAGAATGCTACGGAACGTTAAACCGTTAGCGGCATCATTTTTCCCTTACCGGCATGACTCGTAATGAGGCCCCATGTCACTGGAACACTAATTTTCCAGTTTGGAGTTTCATTGAATACGCTAATGCATTCTGGAATTTGTAATATGGGGTCACATCACTTGAAAAATTGGATTTACACACCCGATACCTGAGCTTCAGTTTAACAAATGCACTCTGGGAGTTGTAGTCTATGTTAAGGTCAATTGAACACACTGGCCTTAAGCACCTGATACCAATAATTTTTCTGGGCGCTCCTCTGAAGCCAGCAATAGAGCTTGTGTGGAACAGGCCTGCTGTGTGAATATAACCGCCCTGGTTTGCCACATATGTATTCTGACCAGCCTGGATGATTTCCACATAAAGAAGGAGGACTCTTTGCATTGCAAATGCTCAAAACAACCAATCATTTCCACGCGGAGGCCAACCTACCGCATCCCAAGGATTAGAACATTGGTACATTGTTCTTTTTAATTAGGGCTACGCTAGTCACGTGCTTCAACCGGAGAACTATCATTGTTGCTATTCTGAGTCATACGCGGGGAGAGCTTCACCCCCCGGCCACAGGTGCCCTTGATTACTCCCGCGCATCTCAGGTATTCTCTACAGTCCCAATGTACAGGAAACAGAGTCGCCTTTTGGATCAACGGCAAGTACAATTTGGCCATGGATGCAAATGAGGCGTACAATTGCAAATCACAGTCCCATATTGATTGATATTGGTATTTTATTTGAATTGCGTTCGTACACAAGTGTTTCAGAGCGCGACCAGGCAAAGGAGGGGAACAGTTTGGAAACAAAACAACGATCTTACTAGGCCCAGTGACATTTAGAATGTGCAAGTGCAGGGGAGAGGGAAAGAGGAAAAGTGCATGGAAGGGGGAGAGTGGAAAGTGTGGAGCAGAGGAGAAAAGATAAATAATAATAAATAAAAATAAATAAATAAAAATAAATAGATAATAGAGGTAATAAACAGAGGTACTGCAGCCAGTGAGTGGCAAGTGCTGTATTTACGGCAGCAGACTGGGTGAAGTCTGATAAGTGCAGGAAAAAAAAGGGGGTGGTGGCACTGTGTGGGTACAGATACAGTCCCCAGTGCAAGGGGTGGCCGGGAGGCAGTGCAGGAGGGTGGCAGGGTGAGCAGGTACCTGGGCCCAGAGGACAGAGGACAGAGGGTGGCCAGGTGCACAGTGCCAAGAGAGAGCAGATCAGCAGGGGAGAGGGGGAGCAAAGGCAGAGGCAAAGAGCAGGGTCTTCAGGTGCTTCCGGAACCGGAGATGGTTCTCCTCAAGTTTTACAGTGGCAGGGAGGCTGTTCCAGAGGGAGGCCCCAGCCGAAGACAGATATCTACCCCCAGCTCGTCGTTTGGAAAACGACTGACACTGACAGAGTTAGAGGCAGAGGAGCGAAGAGCTCGAGAGGGGAGGTATTTTCAGAGGGATAGCTGAAGGTATTTTGGACCCAGGCCCCAGAAAGCCTTTTGGGACAATGCAGAGGGTTTTGAATGTTATCCTTGCATCCACTGGGAGTCAATGGAGGGATACGATCCCAGAGCTTGAGGCCCAGGACAAGTCTCGCAGTCCTGTTCTGGATTAGTTGCAGAGGGCGGAGAGTAGAGGCAGGTAGATTTAGAAAGAGGCTGTTACAATAGTCCAATCTAGAGAGAACCAGCGCTTGGGAGACAGTGAGCTTCTGGGGGCATGAGAGGAAAGGCAGAGTGCCTCTGAGGAGGTGCAGTAGGAGGTTTGACTTTTTTGAGACCTCAGAGGTGTGGGCCGAGAAGGAAAGTGTGGAGTCGAAGATGACCCCAAGGTTCTTAGCCTCGCAGGTTGGGGTATGAGGAGGGCCAAGGGAGGCCGGCCAGAGAGTGAGAGGAGAGGATGATGAAGGTGTGCCGATGAGGAGGATCTCTATCTTGCTGGCATTCAGGCAAAGATCATTGGCGGCACACCAATCTTGAAGGGCAGTTAGGCAGTTGAAGATGAGAGAGGGAGAGGAGGTGGCCGATGGCAGCCCGAAAATGAGTTGAGTGTCATCAGCGTAGCAATGGAAATTTGAGCAGAACATGGCAATGCAGTGGGCGAGGGTTTCCAGGCATTGGTTGAAAAGCCAGGGCGAGAGGTTAGACCCCTGGGGACACCACAGGTACAGAGGAAGATAGATGACAGGAAGGACCCAAGTAAGAACTGGGTCCAACTTGTGCCCCATGTATGTGTAGTACACGGGGGCACATTTTGGGTAAAATGTGTGTAAGAAAAACGTGCAATTTAAAATACACTGGGTCAGTAACAGTGGTCGAAACTACCAGCTGTAGACTGCACCAACCATTCAAACGGGCACATTGGCCTACAACACAGGCCATACTAGTGTGTTGGACCATCCTGGTGGGCCTTGCCCTGCAGGCCAGATTGCGCCTGATGCCTGTTGTTCCGCAGCGGAGCATTTCTGTGCATGATCAATGCTTTCTTATTCCAATGACCCAGATGTTCCTGGATTGTAATATTTCCCATTGTGTATAAAATGTGTTTTCTGTCCCTTTTTAAATTGCTTTTTATATCATGAATTTGTGTTGCTTTCTAAGCAGGGTGAAGCCCAGGTTATTGGTTTGCCTGGCCTGGCAGCATTAAGCACCTACCTCTGAGCCAATGAGGTACCACTAATCCCTACCCGAGATCAGCTGTGGAAGGAAGAGTGCTGGCCACCTGCGTTACTGAGATGACATGTAACAGGAGATGGGGTATGCCCTGAGTTCTTATCAAACGAAGACATGAGGTATGAGTAGTATTTTGCCCTCCCCATGAAACCCTATTTGCAGAATCATTAACAGTCACTTACAGAAACTCTACAAACCTTCTACTCACTTTCCAGGCCCCAATGTGGACTCACCCATTGGAACCTTTCCTAGACTGCCAGTCCTTCCCTCAAGGTGGTCAGATAAAAGAGTGAGCATCCACTGCAGGCCCCATTCTTTACATTTCATCCTCTCTCTGGCTCAGTCCTAGACTTGGAGCTAGCGGATATCTCTCAGAGGAAACCAATCTCCATGTATTCATTTCATCCTCTCTGCGGGTCAGCCCTAGACTTGGAGCTAGCGGATAGCTCTTAGGGGAACCCAATCTCCATGTATTAATTTCATCCTCTCTGCGGCTCAGCCCTAGACTTGGAGCTAGCGGATAGCTCTTAGGGAAAATCAATCTCCATGTATACATTTCATCCTCTCTGCGGCACCGCCCTAGACTTGGAGCTAGCGGATAGCTCTTAGAGGAAACCAATCTCCATGTATTCATTTCATCCTCTCTGCGGTTCAGCCCTAGACTTGGAGCTAGCGGATAGCTCCTAGGGGAAACCAATCTCCATGTATACATTTCATCCTCTCTGTGTCTCAGCCCTAGACTTGGAGCTGGCGGATTGCTCTTAGGGGAAACCAATCTCTGTGTATACATTTCATCCTCTCTGCGGCTCAGCCCTAGACTTGGAGCTAGCGTATAGCTCTTAGAGGAAACCAATCTCCATGTATTCATTTTATCCTCTCTGCGGCTCAGCCCTAGACTTGGAGCTAGCGGATAGCTCTTAGCGGAGACCAATCTCCATGTATACATTTCATCCTCTCTGCGGCTCCGCCCTAGACTTGGAGATAGCAGATAGCTCTTAGGGGAAACCAATTTCCAAGTATACATTTCATCCTCTCTGCGACTCAGCCGTAGACTTGGAGCTAGCGGATAGCTCTTAGGGGAAACCAATCTCCATGAATACATTTCATCCTCTCTGCGGCTCCGCCCTAGACTTGGAGCTAGCATATAGCTCTTAGGGGAAACCAATCTCCATGTATAAATTTCATCCTCTCTGCGGCTCCGCCCTAGACTTGGAGATAGCGGATAGCTCTTAGGGGAAGCCAATCTCCATGTATACATGTTATCCTCTCTGCAGCTCAGCCCCAGACTTGGAGCTAGCGGATAGCTCTTAGGGGAAACCAATCTCCATGTATAAATTTCATCCTCTCTGCGGCTCCGCCCTAGACTTGGAGCTAGCGGATAGCTCTTAGGGAAAACAAATTTCCATGTATACATTTCATCCTCTCTGTGGCTCAGCCCTAGACTTGGAGATAGCGGATAGCTCTTAGGGGAAACCAATTTCCATGTATACATGTCATTCTCTCTGCAGCTCAGCCCCAGACTTGGAGCTAGCGTATAGCTGTTAGGGGAAACCAATCTCTGTGTATACATTTCATCCTCTCTGCGGGTCAGCCCTAGACTTGGAGCTAGCAGATAGCTCTTAGGGGAAACCAATCTCCATGTATACATGTCATCCTCTCTGCGGCTCAGCCCCAGACTTGGAGCTAGCGGATAGCTCTTAGGGGAAACCAATCTCTGTGTTTACATTTTATCCACCCTGCGGCTCAGCCCTCAACTTGGAGCTAGCGGATAGCTCTTAGGGGAAACCAATCTCCATGTATACATGTCATCCTCTCTGCAGGTTAGCCCTAGACTTGGAGCTAGCGGATAGCTGTTAGGGGAAACCAATCTCTGTGTATACATGTCATCCTCTCTGTGGGTCAGCCCTAGACCTGGAGCTAGCGGATAGCTCTTAGGGGAAACTAATCACCATGTATACATGTCATCCTCTCTGCGGCTCAGCCCCAGACTTGGAGCTAGCGGATAGCTCTTAGGGGAAACCAATCTCCATGTATACATTTCATCCTCTCTGAGGCTCAGTCCTAGACTGTCATGGTTTCCCAACGAGTTCCCTGATTAAGCTCATGTATCCGTAGGTTATTATTGCTCTGTCATTTGAGCGAAGGTATTGTTCCCATTCAGATCCATATAGTAAGTCATGGGGAAATTGGTATTCCAAAATGGCCACCTAGTGGTGTCAACCAGGAACTAATCTGTAGGTCTAGTCTTTTGCGACCTCTGTTACAAGTACTCATTTTCTGAGGAGACTCGCGCTTCGCGTTGCTGACTGCCTTGCAGTACGGACGCTCACCGCGGTCTCCGTAGAATTCCAGCCAGAGTTTCCCTGCCCTCCCAATTTTCAGTCAGAATTCTTTCGTTCTGTCCAATAGTCTCCTCCTCTGCTCACAGACAGTAGTTTCCATTATTAGTTGTTGTCCCCTAGTTGCCGTGTCCTTAGTTCTAGTCCGGAGTTTTCCTGTCAGAGTTCCGTGAGGAGTACACCTTACACACACGCAAGTACCTGTTTTCAAGGTTTCCCGTGGGTTACCAGTGTTTGTTGTTTTTCATTGCAAGTGTTTTAGCAACGGATTAGTTACTGTGCATTTCGCATTTTGTGTTTATGCTTATTCGCATTGTTCCGCGCGCCAATGTTTGAAACTCATTTGCTGTGCCAGGTTGCCGGCACACTGCCTGTAAATTTAGCCAAGCTGTGTAGCTAGCTTCAACATTCATTTACTTCTTGTGACTCGCTATAGTGCAAGAAGGGTTTTCATCTCACTCCGCATTACACTCTGCTGGTAGTTGTTTAGTTAGTTCCCTATTGAACAGCGCTACACCACTTATACGGAACAGAGTGTCATCTGAAATTTCACTATAGCTCTCCAGTTTGAAATTATAAGGCTTACACAGTTTTTTATATTTTTAGGAACCATCATAGCTTTTGTACTTCCTTTTCACAGCTACACTCATATTGGTTATGACTAAATAGGAATTATTTTCTCCTTGCCACTTAGTCGCCTTTATTCCATTATATAAGAATTCTATTGGCATCCAGACTACACCGTTTCTTCAGGACATGCGCCCCTGTATGAATGCAGGATGGAGGGCTCACTAAAAAAGAACCTTAGGTGAGCTTTTCCTGTAGTTGGTTATTATTCCTTTTTCAGTACTGGGGAGTTATTTCAGAATAGGGTAGGAACATTATTAAGGAGGGTTGTTTTTCTTGTCATCCTTTCTACAGGGATAGTGATTTACTGAAGTTCCAGGGAGTTCTTCTGGCGTTCCCGCAGATTGACAGGTGAGCGTTACATAGACTTGGAGCTAGCGGATAGCTCTTAGGGGAAACCAATCTCCATGTATACATTTCATCCTCTCGCCGGCTCCGCCCTAGACTTGGAGCTAGCGGATAGCTCTTAGGGGAAACCAATCTCCATGTATACATTTCATCCTCTCTCTGGCTCAGCCCTAGACTTGGAGCTAGCGGATAGCTCTTAGGGCAACCAATCTCTGTGTATACATTTCATCCTCTCTCTGGCTCAGCCCTAGACTTGGAGCTAGCGGGTAGCTCTTAGGGGAACCCAATCTCCATGTATACATTTCATCCTCTCTCTGGCTCAGCCCTAGACTTGGAGCTAGCGGATAGCTCTTAGGGGAAACCAATCTCCATGTATACATTTCATCCTCTCTCTGGCTCAGCCCTAGACTTGGAGCTAGCGGATAGCTCTTAGGGCAACCAATCTCTGTGTATACATTTCATCCTCTCTCTGGCTCAGCCCTAGACTTGGAGCTAGTGGGTAGCTCTTAGGGGAACCCAATCTCCATGTATACATTTCATCCTCTCTCTGGCTCAGCCCTAGACTTGGAGCTAGCGGATAGCTCTTAGGGGAAACCAATCTCTGTGTGTACATTTCATCCTCTCTCTGGCTCAGTCCTAGACTTGGAGCTAGCGGATAGCTCTTAGGGGAAACCAATCTCCATTTATACATTTAATCCTCTGCAGCTCAGCCCTAGACTTGGACCTAGCGGATAGGTCTTAGGGGAAACCAATCTCCGTGTATACATTTCATCCTCTCTGCGGCTCCGCCATAGACTTGGAGCTAGCGGATAGCTCTTAGGGAAAACCAATCTCCATGTATACATTTCATCCTCTCTGTGGCTCAGCACTAGACTTGGAGCTAGCGGATAGCTCTTAGGGGAAACCAATTTCCATGTATACATGTCATCCTCTCTGCAGCTCAGCCCTAGACTTGGAGCTAGCGGATAGCTGTTAGGGGAAACCAATCTCTGTGTATACATTTCATCCTCTCTGCGGGTCAGCCCTAGACTTGGAGCTAGCGGATAGCTCTTAGGGGAAACCAATCTCCATGTATACATGTCATCCTCTCTGCGGCTCAGCCCCAGACTTGGAGCTAGCGGATAGCTGTTAGGGGAAACCAATCTCCATGTATACATTTCATCCTCTCTGAGGCTCAGTCCTAGACTTGGAGCTAGCGGATAGCTCTATGGGGAAACCAATCTCCATGTATACATTTCACCCTCTCTGCGGCTCAGCGCTAGACTTGGGGCTAGCGTATAGCTGTTAGGGGAAACCAATCTCTGTGTATACATTTCATCCTCTCTGCGGGTCAGCCCTAGACTTGGAGCTAGCGGATAGCTCTTAGGGGAAACCAATCTCCATGTATACATGTCATCCTATCTGCGGCTCAGCCCCAGACTTGGAGCTAGCGGATAGCTCTTAGGGGAAACCAATCTCTGTGTATACATTTTATCCTCCCTGCGGCTCAGCCCTCAACTTGGAGCTAGCGGATAGCTCAACTTGGAGCTAGCGGATAGCTCTTAGGGGAAACCAATCTCCATGTATACATGTCATCCTCTCTGCGGGTCAGCCCTAGACTTGGAGCTAGCGGATAGCTCTTAGGGGAACCTAATCTCAATGTATACATGTCATCCTCTCTGCGGCTCAGCCCCAGACTTGGAGCTAGCGGATAGCTCTTAGGGGAAACCAATCTCCATGTATACATTTCATCCTCTCTGAGGCTCAGTCCTAGACTTGGAGCTAGCGGATAGCTCTTAGGGGAAACCAATCTCCATGTATACATGTCATCCTCTCTGCGGCTCAGGCCTAGACCTGGAGCTAGCGGATAACTCTTAGGGGAAACCAATCTCCATGTATACATGTCATCCTCTCTGCGGCTCAGCCCCAGACTTGGAGCTAGCGGATAGCTCTTAGGGGAAACCAATCTCTGTGTATACATTTTATCCTCCCTGCGGCTCAGCCCTCAACTTGGAGCTAGCGGATAGCTCAACTTGGAGCTAGCGGATAGCTCTTAGGGGAAACCAATCTCCATGTATACATGTCATCCTCTCTGCGGGTCAGCCCTAGACTTGGAGCTAGCGGATAGCTCTTAGGGGAACCTAATCTCAATGTATACATGTCATCCTCTCTGCGGCTCAGCCCCAGACTTGGAGCTAGCGGATAGCTCTTAGGGGAAACTAATCTCCATGTATACATTTCATCCTCTCTGAGGCTCAGTCCTAGACTTGGAGCTAGCGGATAGCTCTTAGGGGAAACCAATCTCCGTGTATACATGTCATCCTCTCTGCGGCTCAGCCCCAGACTTGGAGCTAGCGGATAGCTCTTAGGGGAAACCAATCTCTGTGTATACATTTTATCCTCCCTGCGGCTCAGCCCTAGACTTGGAGCTAGCGGATAGCTCTTAGGGGAAACCAATCTCTGTGTATACATTTCATCCTCTCTCTGGCTCAGCCCTAGACTTGGAGCTAGCGGATAGCTCTTAGGGGAACCCAATCTCCATGTATACATTTCATCCTCTCTCTGGCTCAGCCCTAGACTTGGAGCTAGCGGATAGCTCTTAGGGGAAACCAATCTCTGTGTATACATTTCATCCTCTCTCTGGCTCAGTCCTAGACTTGGAGCTAGCGGATAGCTCTTAGGGGAAACCAATCTCCATTTATACATTTAATCCTCTGCGGCTCAGCCCTAGACTTGGACCTAGCGGATAGGTTTTAGGGGAAACGAATCTCCGTGTATACATTTCATCCTCTCTGTGTCTCAGTCCTAGACTTGGAGCTAGCGGATAGCTCTTAGGGGAAACCAATCTCCATGTATACATTTCATCCTCTCTCTGGCTCTGCCCTAGACTTGGAGCTAGCGGATAGCTTTTAGGGGAAACCAATCTCCATGTATACATTTCATCCTCTCTCTGGCTCAGCCCTAGACTTGGAGCTAGCGGATAGCTCTTAGGGTAACCCAATCTCCATGTGTACATTTCACCCTCTCTCTGGCTCAGCCTTAGTCTTGGAGCTAGCGGATAATCTCTTAGGGGAAACCAATCTCTGTGTATACATTTCATCCTCTCTCTGGCTCAGTCCTAGACTTGGAGCTAGCGGATAGCTCTTAGGGGAAACCAATCTCCATGTATACATTTCATCCTCTCTCTGGCTCTGCCCTAGACTTGGAGCTAGCGGATTGCTCTTAGGGGAAACGAATCTCTGTGTATACATTTCATCCTCTCTCTGGCTCAGCCCTAGACTTGGAGCTAGCGGATAGCTCTTAGGGTAACCCAATCTCCATGTGTACATTTCACCCTCTCTCTGGCTCAGCCTTAGTCTTGGAGCTAGCGGATAATCTCTTAGGGGAAACCAATCTCTGTGTATACATTTCATCCTCTCTCTGGCTCAGTCCTAGACTTGGAGCTAGCGGATAGCTCTTAGGGGAAACCAATCTCCATTTATACATTTAATCCTCTGCGGCTCAGCCCTAGACTTGGAGCTAGCGGATAGCTCTTAGGGGAAACCAATCTCCATGCAGGGCCCACAGCAGACCACCTCACACACCTCGTTCCCATCTCTGTGCACATTTCTTTAATCCCACCAAAAGTATAGCCACATCGGGCTGACATCAGGTCTAGTATTTTACAAGTGCCTCTCCTGCACATCATCTCCTAGTTAAAGGTAACGCCACATGACACCCATCGGAAGCCCAACAGAAGCAGACACAATCGTTCCATAAGCCTGTGCATATACAATTATAGCTAAGGGCTGCTGCAGACAGACAAGGCTACTCTGGTCAGAGCATGAACATGGTTAGTGCCTGATGGGGCTATCTGGGGCCAGGGAGCACTCTATCTTCAATGCTTCCTGACCATGTACTCCCCTTCTAAACTCCTGCATTCCTCCGGCACCAACTCCCTGCATGGTATGCACTTTGCAAAGCAGAGATCTGGCGGTCGATCACTTTCCTCGGCGTGCTCCCTCCTGTAGAATAGCCTCCCTGTCCCTCTGTGTCTTGACAAGGACCTCCTTAAGTTCCGAAAAAGCCAAGACCTTTCTCTTAACCTCTTCCTTCTCCTCCTCTCTTCCCTGCTAATCATACAGTAGCAAGACTGATGTGCAGGGCCTTTATGTATCCTTGCGGCCCTAACCCACCACATCTCTCATCCCAGCTGCTGTATATTTACTGCACTTACTTAGGCTCACTCCCCCCATGGGAGGTTTCACTTATGTTCTTCTCTTATAAGCACTTCACCCAAGCACTTCTACATGTGCACCACAGCACCTATCCCTTCCCCCGTCCCCTCTGCACTTGCACGTTCTGAACACTCACAAGGCATAGTAGGTTCGTCTCACCTCATTGTTATTCCAATTATGTGTTTGTTTTATTAATTCAATTATTTATTATTTATGTTTGTTGTATTCTTCGTCTACCTTCCCCTGTCCCGACTGGTTGCCCTGTGGGCGCTTTGAAAAAGTATTGCTAATTGTATAAGCGCCTAACAAATTACCAATAAAATAAAATAAATAAATGGCCCTTCATTCAGGATGTCCTATTCATAAATAAGCCCCTTAGAGCACAGCACCGCCTTGTTGCCTCTATTGCTGCAAGGCACATAGCGCAAGCTTTCACCTGCTCATTTTATCACGTGTTGTAGCATCAGGAAGATATTTCCCTCTCCAGGGGGCAGGATAGGGATGGGGGCAGGTCCGAATGAAGATGGTTGGGGACCTATTTCAATATGATCGATGATCACCCCTCAACTATTTCTTAGAGGGGAAAACAGTCTGAGGCACCTGTACGGTGCATACATTATAATGGAGAGAAAAAAATACACCCAGCGGGTTAATAGCCTCCGATTTTCAAGAGAAAGTCAGCAAGCTGGGAGCTGAAACACTAAATTCCCACTGAAAAGCTCAAAATCCTTATTTGTCACCAAGTGACTAATGTGGAGAAACCGGTGTTAAAAAGGCAACAAGGTGATAATACTTCTCTACGCCCCGAGGGAAGTGAAGGCCAGAAGGGCTCCAGCAAACGCATCTTATAATTCCAGCACTGCAAAGTGCTCATTTAAAGCCCCAGAACGCAAGTAATGAAGAAAGGAATATATTGCTGTGTTGTAAGACTGATGACTGGCAACAAAGGGGCCCTTTGTTGGCCCCCCCTGAGGATCAAGGCACCTTTCAACTGAAAAGGTTGAAAGGCCCTATTGCCGTCTCTAGACGGGGCCATCCGTATCCTGCCATTGTGCCTTTACAGTGATCAGTTGAGTGTCCCAACCTTAATCTCTAGCCGTGGCTCTTTGCCTGTGTTTGAGATATGCACATGTGGAGTTACCAGGTTGGCTCCCACTCCGGTGCCTCGTTCCCCATTTGTGTGGCGGGTGCAATTGTTAGCTCCTCAAGCGGACTGTAGTGATGCCCCATGGTGAATGCCCTGCCAGGTGCACCCTGTCTGGCCCTGGGGTGGGCTCTGCTGCACCTTCCTGAGCTGCTCTTTATGGTCACTGCATGGAGCACGTTGTATAGCCCAGACTCACCTGGACAAAGCACCTCTCCAAGTCTCCTGCACTGCCTGCCCAGACCATCATGTTCCATAGCCTGGGACTGCCTTCTTCCCCAGGGGCCGCCATGCTCCAACGACCCAGGCTATTACCCTTGCTAGGGTCACTGCTCCATGGCACCACCCCCCCTGTCTGGCGTCGGGGTGAGTTGGTATTCCCCTCAGGCATTTTCTCACCTTGACCGCACCTGGCTGACGCAGCCCGGATTCTTAGTACCTGCCAGCCTCCATGCTCTGCCCAAGCACATCTTCATCCTAGCCACTCCCCTGCACAAACTAGCACTTGCTGAGCCATTGCCCCTGGGGGCTTCTTGAGGCAGCCTCCCCCACACACAGAGGATTCCTTTTCTTTTTTTCCACTTTGGTACTCCTCCAATCATTATATCTGGGGGTGACCAGTCAATTGATCAGCTGCACACAACATTCTAAAGCCACCCATCAGACATGGTACAGCCTGCCTTAATGTACTGTGATGAATCGCTAGGTGTCGTCACTTCTATCCAGGGGAGAGACCCTTCCCATGGGGCCAGGGAGATGAGGCCACTTCCCGATAGTCCGCCTGTGGGTGCTGCACAGCGGGAGGAGCCCATGGGGTGAGACTCCCCTCTGGGGATAAGGACGACCATCTGGGACACAATCGGCACAATACTGTTCACCCTAACTCATACCCATGTCTTCCCTCCTCTTCCTCTACTCTTCTTAGCACCTCTATGTGCTACTGTACTGTTACCATAACCTCAGTAATTACTGGCATGAAGCCATGAGGAACACCTGGCAGAATTGTAATGACCATTCTAGCTTTCCTCAGAGGAGTGGTTGTGAGACAGAGATAAAAACTGACAAGGGACTTGCAGAAGTTATGAAGTTTTCCTGAAGCCCAAGGAGCTGCGTTCGGGAGAGCCACAGCCACACCAGCAGACTAGAGCGAAGGATCACCCAGCCTGGGAGATTCGAAGAGGTCGCAAAGAAGAAGTAAGTCATACGACCTCGAGGGAGCGAAGAAACCGGTGGCATGGGGCTTGTACATAGCAGAACTGGAAGTTGGTAGCCCTTGTCAGAAAGGAGATGCATGGGCCAGACCAGGTAAGCAGAGAAGCACCTGCCCAGCCTGACCTACAACAACAAGCACCCACGGAGGACCGGCAGAGCGTCCAGGAGCCCAAGAATGTAAAGACCTAGACGCTGGGGGGGATTGCGAAGAGGGATCTAGAACCTAAATCAAGAAAGGGAAGATCGAAGGCATCTTCTTCATGGCAGTACTTGGCAAAAGAGCAAGCCAAGTAGGCCGAACCGAAGGGTGAGAGAAACTGGCGTCTGGGAACCAAATCAAGAAGCGAGGAATCTTCCTTGTCACAGTAATTGGCAAGCGAGTATACCAAGTCTGGGAGACGCAGAGAGAAGAGAGACGAGGGTCTGGGACACAAACGCCAACCCAAAAAGTGGAAGATAGATGTCATCTTCCTCGTGGCTATACATGGCAAGCAAGGAGTCTAGGTGGGCTATACTGGGGAAACATGGGTCAAGGATCATAGTTGTGTATGAACTTTTAAGAAAGAAGGAAATGAGTGAAACAAGGATCATCAAGGTAATGGAGTCATTCCCCCCAAGTATCACTGAGGGAAACATGACTGTGAAACCAAGATTATGGAGAAGAGAGTCATTCTCCTGGTAGTGCTATATCCAAAGGGAAAAGCCAAGAAGCCTGGGAAAGGGAGTCATTCCCCGAGGTTGGAGAAAAGCCACAGTCAAGAGAAGGGGATCATTCTCTTGACAATTGAGAGAACTGAGAATGGAATATTGAGATCCGTGGAAGGCAGATAGCCTGGCAAGACAAATACTGTGTTGGGATCAAGTGTGAAGTAATGGGACATGGGGAAGGGAGACAGTCCCCTTGGTTAAGAACTTGCAACCTGAACTGTGCCACCCAGTCCAGTAGGAAGGAGTAATTCTCCTGGACCAAGAACATTGACGCAACCTTCTAGTTTAGTTATAAGTGCAAGGGGCAGAATCAGAACTATTGACACACGACGGTGGACTCTTTAGTTTACAAGGATGTTCTGACAGACCCCTTTGGTATTTTAGTTCAGGCAGGGAAAACCTCTCATGGAGATAGGGAAAGTTATGTTTTCTCTTTATTGGCTAGGCTATGGGCCTCATTATGAGTTTGGAGGTAGCCATGCCGTTCTTACCGGCATGGCTACCCCAAAACCGGGTCCAGGTCCCAAAAATAGGGAATTACCGGGCCATGCCCACTTTAGCGGGCCCGGTAATTCCCATTCTCGGGACCCGGACCCAGTACATCCCCATTCCCATTTGAGCCCCCACAGGGCTCAATGCGAATGGGGAGGATGCTAACAATGGACCTGTTAATGACGGTCTGCTGTTAGAATCCTGGTTTGCTCGTGGGTGGCAGCATGGACATCTGGTCTGGACCAGACGTGCATTCCGCCACCCAAGAGGAAACCTGTAATGTGGCGGCTCGGAATGAACGGTGCTGGTACCTTACTGGTAGCCAGCCTCCTAATGAGGCTCAATATGAATTGCTATGCCACCTGTGTGTTAGGTTCCTCCTTCTGCACCCTTACAGTACATATAGTATATAGCACATAGCATGCATTAAATAAACCTCTTTGGCAACAATAGCTGATATATTTGTCTTTATCTATTCCCCCTTAGGTGTCCAACCCATACAAGTTTGTAACAACAACCTAACGTGTCTCTATTTGGGTCAGGGGTAACACCACTTCCCCCACTTTGGGAACATCCTCATCGCCATGGATGTACATCTCAACGGCACCATACAGGTGTCGCTATGGCATCGCCTCCACAGGCCACGATGGGCCCATCCATCTCAGCAGTTCCTCCAGCGTTATTTTTTAACAATGGCCTCTCAGCATTAGCACCTGCCACCAAGCCAGGGAGGGACCACTGCATATCACAAACCCCCAGCCTAACACCCTGGCGAGGGAAGGAACTTCCTGGTGCTTGGGCTCCATGACCAAAGGGGAATGGGGCAGGAGGCAAGGCGACGCTCTTTGGCATTTGCGTCGATTTCATTAGCAAACCCTTGCCCTGCCTCTCACCTTTCTGATGCGCCCCTGCTCTCCCTGAAGTCCAAGAATTGCCCTTGGTCCTGCCATGATGGGAGGGAGTAGATATGTTTGCGGTGCGGGTTGCGGGGGGTGGAGAGGGCAGGGAACAAGGAAAGGAAGGGAACAAGGAAAAGGGCCATGTCCTTCAAAGTATGCAAAACACTACGTTATCTCAATATCAGGAGACACAAAGATACACAGACTACATGAATGATGGTGTACACGTGCTTTGTTATTCTTCAGGTTCTCCGTTGGTCTCCAGCTTTGCCCCTAGGTGTAAGTGGAGCAAAGCTGCTCCAATGCACCAGTGTTCTGTTCGTTTTTTTTTTTTAAGTGGTGAACATAGGCATGTATATATTAAAAAATCTCTAACTACCCTTACTTTTAAAACAATGCCCTTTGTAAGCAGCAGCATAAAGGGCTGCCTGGCCATAGTTGCCTGGATGTTGTCCCTTGGGGTGTGAAAACAAAGAAATAATATGAGGCTGGGTAGCCCAAAAAGGAAATACACCAAACACAGGTTACAAAGGTCTTTATTTTATGCTAGACAGTTACAAAAAGTCAAAGACAAATCAGAAAGCTATCGGCCCTCAGTACAACACAGCGAACTCCAGCGTGGTTCGGTGTGCTCAGTGAGTGGGAATATTCATTGAAACAGTCAGGCTTTTATACAATTTTCAGCCTGCTGTCCAGCCCTACTGCGGGTTAACTATTCCATAAATACATTACTGATCTATGGTTCATGCCAGGTTCGCTTCTAATTTGTTCGTCTATATGTATCTAGTTCATCTTTGGTTTACACATCAACAAGTCAAAATGGCAACAGTGCATTCTCTAGGTTTAACATTAAACCTTAGGACATAGTTTATACAATGTAGTTAAACAGGCGTTCCCATTCAGTTATTCAAATGACATTGCAGTTAATATATGTTCATAGAACAGTTTCGTTGACACAGGTAATCCATTACACACAGGTCAGCAAAGGACAAGGTCTCAGTTCATGACCCTAACAAGTGGCCTGCAGGAATGTTACATATTAGCTGTACACAGAGGTCATGACGGCCGTGTTCTATTCTGAATGATATCATCCACCATTTTAACTCACAGGGTGACTTTACAGGGAGAGAGAACCTAAAATGGCGGTTTACATTGATTATAGGGTCAGGACCTTGCAACACAAATTTCTTCACAAGTAGCTTGTTAACAGTTTGGCGTAGGCCAATATACATATATTCAAAGCAATAGAAAGCACAATATAATTTCCAGTTTGACAAACCCTCCTTTTGGCCTATGCCAAGTGCTAAACTACTTCTGATCTCCTTGCAAATAACTCCATGCATCATCATCCATACACCCTGAATCGCTGTCAGAAATATCTATTGCCATCAGATTGTTTATTAAAATCTCTTTCAGTACATATTCTTTGGAGGTTTTATCCGGGGCATACACTTTATGTCCTATCGCACCTATCACCTGAGCGCAGCATCCCCCTAGCATCGGACATATACTAGGTAGACATTGGATACAACAACAAAGGAACAACAGAACTCCCAAAATGATCAGCAAGACTGAAAACACCTTCCAACCCCAAGATCGCAAGAAGTCCCAGAACCAAGCGCTAAGATCCCAGTTTCCCTCGGGAACATGCACTTCTGAACTAAGGACATGCAGATTCTGTATTGCCTTGAAGATAGTTGGGGAGGAATCTGGTACGAAAACACAGCAAGCGGACCCTACTAATTTACATACTCCACCACGTTCAGCCAGAACGACATCTAATGCCATTCGGTTCTGAAGTGCTACTAATCTGATCGCTTTCTGCTCTAATTTCATGTTAAAGAGTATATCTGTGGTCCGGTTGATGGTTCTCTCCAGTACTCTCGCTAGTCTCCTGATGTCTTCGGAATTCGCTATCTGCCCAAAGAACGGAAGAAATGATTTTGCTACATCTCCCAAAACCTGTGCCGGAGTGTCACCATTCTTGTCCCGCCGTGAACGAGCCTTTGAAACTTCTACAGTGCTTGCTATGAACTCCCCAGGTAATAGGATTCCTAGATAACAAGTTCCCTGCCAATCCCTGGGTAACCATGGAAATGCTACATTAACGCAAAGGAAATAGACAGGTTCGCCTACATACAAAGGTCTGTCTTCCCCAGTCAAATTTGCAACGTTGGCACAACCTTTAAAATCCCCCATTGACCGAGTGCCATTTCTCTGTATGCAGAAAGAAACTAAATTGGGGCTATGGTTAACAGTGTAGGAAGGAGGCATGGCGTCCTTATTGCCTATCGGAGCCATTTTAAAGGAAATCAAAGATTGGAAAGGATGAGACAGTCTATCAGAAGGCCTAATAGAAGCAATGTTGAGCTTACTCCGATTTGCGAAAAGCGAGCATCCCAGGGGAGTCAGAACATGTTTCTCAAAGCTATTCAAATTAGTGCCATCAAAGTTCCCCGAGATGCTATCGTTCCAACGGCCAAAGAACAGTGCTCTGAGAGAAGCATAACAAGCAGTTGTCAAAGGTAAAGGGTGAATATACCAACCTAGCCGCTTATCCCCATGTTGCGGTAAATGTGAGCAGACCCAACAGTTGGACCTATTAAAGATGGCATGTGTAGCATTCATGATAAGTAGCAAATAATTATTATGATATTTTGTCTATTCTGGAAATCTCTAGGAGACAAAGTATGCAAATGTACAAAAGGTGTAGGAACAGTGGGTTCATTTTCAGTCGGTAACAAGGACTCTAAGGGATACGTTTCCTCGAAGTACCACAGGCCTAAGACAGTGACTATTAAAAACCCAAATATTATCATAAAAACACAGCAATACATTTTTTCAGGGCCCACATTTTATGTCCATTGTCCTGGCTGGTCACATGATCATTTACAAGTCCAAAACGAGCGGTGGCGGTAGCAGGCATTGCAATCTTCAAATGACAAGACCCCATTGTTTTTGGCTGGCGACCTCCTGGCCGTGCAACTTCTTAGTCCTTCCACAACCCTAGCCAACAGAATCCCCTTTTCTCAAATTTGGGCAAAAAGCAAGCCCTCGATGACTCTTTTTCTTCTCCGAATGCACAGCCGAACCATGCCGTAAGTCTATCAGATGCACAGTAAAACCGTGCCGTATGTCTAATTTTCTTGGACGTAGATTGTACTTTGCTGTTCCTGGTACTGATTGATCCGGAAACAATGTGTCGTCACTTCCCGTTGGAAGCAACGTATCAGGAGCAAATACAGATGCAGAGCCTGAAGCAACGATTTCTGGAAGCAAAACTTTTGGAGAGTGTGGAGACAAAATGGCGGCTTCCCCAAGCCTCATGGGCTCAGAGAGATTCTCTGACACACTCTCGGTGCTTTTTACTGCTTTGGGATTGTTGTTTGCAGCGTTAGCGAGGGGTTCTGTTTCATCTGTAACGTATGGCACTGGGTGAGGAAGTTTCTTCAGATGTGACGCGTGTATCCAGTGACGTCGGCCTGCTACCCTCGCTGCAGTCTGGGTGACCAGCAGGACTTGGAATGGGCCCTTCCAGCGAGGTGCAAGGCAAGTGGATCGCTCAAAAGCCTTGACAAGCACCCAATCCCCAGGCCGTATGCTGTGGCCCGGGCCCTCGTATCGCACAGGTAAAGCTTCTCGTACCTGGTGATAAATCAAATACAGGTTTTTAATCAACTGGCTACAATAATCTGAAAATAATACATTTTCGACATTCTTCAAAGCTTTGCATTTAGGAAGATTCCAGATATTGGCAGGTCTCCCCATTACCACCTCAAACGGAGAGAGCCCAGTCTTAGTTTGAGGGGTTGTACACATGGATAATAACATGATCGGTAAGGCGTCCGGCCATTTTAATTTGGTGCCAGCACACGTTTTAGCGAGCTTGTTCTTGATGATACCATTGTGTCTTTCCACTAGTCCGGCGCTCTGAGCATGTCTGGCCGAATGGAATCGTTTTGCAATGCCGCACATATCTGTAGAATTACAGCAGCGATAAAATGTGGACCATTTAACTCTCGGCAAACCGAACTGCAGGAAGTACTCTTTTAACATGGTTTTCGCAGTGGTCATGGCTGTAGCATCTTTGACAGGGAAAGCCTCGACCCATTTACTAAAGGCACAAATTACCACAAGGACGTATTTTGAATTGCTACACCGTTCCATTTCAATAAAATCAAAGTGATTGGCTTCAAATGGACAGAGGGTGGCCCAAAACTTCCCCTTGGAGTTGCTGTCCCCTTTCCCACATTGTGTTGTAGGCAAATCATGCAGTTCTGGACATAGCTTGGGCAATTTTCGAAATCTTGTCATTTGCCCAAACTTTCTCTAACATTTTCGTAACCTGCTGGGCACAGACATGTGTAGGGCCGTGTGCCATGACAACCATCATCATGACATAGGCATCAGGTAGCAACCATTTCCCTTCGACCGTATCCACCCAACACCCATCATCATCAAGTTTCCCCAAGCCTTCAGCCCACCTCTTAGACTCTTCCATTGTGGCATCAGCTTGGATATCCAGTACAGACCCAACACCCTCATCCATTGCATAGGCATCTACAGTCTCCCTTGAAACATAGATCTCCGTGAAGAAATCAGTGGCAGTTTGTCTAGCTATCTGATCAGCGAAAGCATTCCCTTTTCCAATATCATCTACAATCTTTCGATGTGCTGCACATTTCACGACCTCTAACTGAGTAGGGAGCGCAAGCGCTGAGAGCAGTTGTACTATCAGGGAGCCATGTTGAATCTTGGTGCCATGCGAAGTTAAAAACCCTCTCTCTGACCAAAATCTCCCAAAGTTCTGAACCACCCCAAAGGCATACTGACTATCGGTATATATATTTACTGTAAGCCCTTTGGAAAGTTCACAATCTCGGGTCAATGCTATAATCTCTGCGGCCTGCGCAGAGTTATGCGTGATTCTCTTGGTCTCCACAACCGTGCTCAATGTGGTGATTGAATAAGCAGCTGTGGATGTACCATCCGGAAGTTTGAAGCAGGAGCCAACACAAAACAGCTCCCCTTGTGCATTATCCAAAGGAGTGTCCTTTAGATCAATTCTACCCTTTGTTTCTTGTTCAGTAGCATACAGACAATCATGTGACTTTTCGTCACTGCAAACAGTAACTTCCGGGAAAGGTAGGAGTTAAGCCGGATTAAGAACACAACACCTCTTAAATTGAATGTGAGGAGCAAACAAGATCAATTCATATCTCATCAACCGTGCGGAAGTGAGGTGTTGCGTTTGGGTTCTGTTCAGTAGAACATCTACAGAGTGAGGCACCATCAGGGTTAGATCATGGCCTAGGACCATTCCCTCACTCTGCCTTACAGACGCAGCAGCAGCAGCGACAGCTCGCAAACATCTTGGCAAAGCGCATGCTACAGGATCAAGGGCGGAAGAAAAGTAACCGCATGGCCTATTCTTCCCTCCATGTTCCTGCGTTAAGCCAAAGCACGGTTGCCAGTTAAATGGTCGAAAACAAAATAATCGAATGCCTTTTGATCGACAGTAAAATGATTTTTTTTTTATGGGGGCTTCCCCCAACCCCCTGTTTTCTTTATTAAAAACATTTTTTTTACCAACCCAAACTAAACAAATATATATAAATACATTTTTAAAAAACCTTTTTTTCTCCATCATTTGACTGTCGATCAAATGGTCATTCGATCATTTGTTTTCGACCATTTGACTGGACACCCCAAAGCGCATCCATCACATTCATGCACAAACAACACAAAGGCTTTTTCGTAATTTGGTGTGCCCAAAACTGGTGCCGAGCATAATGCAGTCTTGAGCAACTCAAATGATTGTTGGTGTTCCATGTTCCATGGCAATGGCGAAGAAATGCCCTTCTTTGTCAAGGCCAACATCGGTTTTATCACTGGTGAGAAGTTTGGGATCCATAACCTACACTAAGAAGCCATACCTATCAAGGCTCTAACTTCCTTCTGTGTATATGGGACAGACATGCCAGAAATTAACTTTATCCTTTCAGGTTTCAATCTTCTTCCCTCCTTTGACAGGAGATAGCCTAAATAGGCGACCTCCTGGAAAAAATATTGAAACTTTTTAAGCAAAGCTTTGTGACCATGTTTAGCTAGATAAATAAGCAACAACACAGTGCCCTCTTTACAAGAGCTCTCGGAGTCAGCAGCCAAAAGCAAATCATCAACATACTGAAGCAATGTACAAGTAGGGAGCAATTCAAGGGTATCAAGCTGTTCTTTCGAAGCCCTACTATAAATACTAGGACTCTCAGTGTAACCTTGAGGTGCACAAGTAAATGTGAACGAGCGTCCCCCTAAGGTGAACGCGAACAAGTATCTACTGTCTTTGTGTATAGGAATACTGAAGAAAGCATTCTTCAGGTCCACAACACTAAAGTAAGTAGCTGTAGCTGGAATCATAGTTAATATTGTCGTCACATCAGGCACAATTGGAAATTGCGGAGTGACGACTTTATTAACGGCACGCAAAACAATTATGAAACGGAATGGAATTGCATTATTGCATTTATTGTACACGGGTAAAATCGGACTATTGCACAAACTACCTGAAATTTCCACAATCACCCCACGATGCACAAAATCGGAAACAATGCATTTCAAGGCTTGCTCACCCTCAACTGAAATCTTATACTGTGGAATGCGAGGCAGCTTAATTCAATGTTTCAAAACTATTTTAACAGGCTCAATCTGCAAAACACTGACATCATTGTCGTCAACTGCCCACAAACACTCTGGTACATTACTGAATTCAGGCGGCAAAGGTCTAGTCAAGAATTGCGAGACAGAAAGTTGCTGTGGTGAAATCGTCAAACGCACTCCATCAGAAGAACAATGAATTACCGCATTTAATTCCTTCAACAGAGTTAACCCCAACAAATTCTCTCCACAATTCGAAGTAAAAAAAATGGACAGTGGTCCGTAAAGGGACCCAAAGAGATAGGTACCCGTGAAGAAACTGGACAGGCAACTGGTGTGCCAGAAAACCCTACAGAAACGTTGGTTTGCCCTGACAGTGGAATGTTTGGAACCCGGGAATGATCGATGGAACACTTCTGTGCTCCAGTGTCTATCAAAAAAGGATGTTTCCTATTTCCCACCACCATTTCAACGTAGGGACCTTTCTGATTAACGGGAATAGGTGTAGGTTCCAAACCCTGCTTTGGGCAATTCTAACGAAACAAAATATCATTGAAAGGAAGCTCCTCAGATAGATCTGCAGCAGAAGGATAATCAAATATGTTTCTAGTATCCACACTCGAAGTCTGATTGTCCTGTGAAAAAGGTTGCTCGGGATCCTGTGAAAACTGACCTCTACCAGGGCCCCCTACACCCGGGCGACCTCTGGATCGTCTACCCATATTTCCAAATGTGTTATTCGACCTCTGTCGAAGGACGGGGCATTGTGCACGCCAATGACCCTCCTGGCGACAATAGGCACACTGATTAATGTTCACGGGACCCAAGGGCACATTCCCTTGTGGAACATACTGACCTCTAATCTGCGAACTACCCCCTCTGGGGCCTTTAACAATTTGTTGTAACAATACTTTAGTCCTTAAATCACCTTTTCTCTTCTCGACTCTATCTTTTTCATTATTGACACGGTTCTCGTAGTACTGAGCCATGTGCAGTACTTCTGATTGAGACTTCGCCTGCCAAGCGCTCTCAGAAGACATAATTTGCGACTGGATGTCAGGCAGCAATCAACGTACAAATTTGTCCACAAATAATCTTTTCCCAGACTCTGTGCCTAAGTCTTGTCCACTGAAATCTGACAATTCTTGTTCGAACCGATTAAAGAACTTGGTAGCACCCTCAGACTTTCCTTGGACACAGGCCGTAAGCTTGTCCCAAATAATTCTCTTTTCGGGAATTATGTTTTTTATTTTAGCAACGAATCTGTCAGGCAAAGTGAGTATCACCTGAGGTGGTCTCGCTCCAGCTGGCCTTTCTCCATCAAGCCTAGTTATGTTAGCCCACGTATCTCCCAACCCAGGTACGTCGTCTATAGTTCTAACCTGTTTCCACACATCTACGGGCAGGAGTACAGGAAACAACAAATCAATGTCGCCTAGGGTGAACACTGAGGACTGCAAAATGGACTCTATCCCTTTCTAGAACCCTGTTGGATTTTTTCTAATGTCAGGAATAGACTGTCTAATGGTGTTCACTTCCTGCCGTGAAAACGGGACGTGAACAAACTGTGATACATAATGAGCAGGGATGTTCACAGCGACTATATTATGTGCAGGATCAGCCGCAATCTCAACCTTCGGGACAAATGTCGGAGGAACCTCTCTCATAGGCAACTGAGATGTAGGCAACTCCGAACGCTTACTAAGCAACAAAGCCAAGTCGAGCGCTAAAGCAGTCAAAGAAGTGTCAAGTGAAACATCTCTCTTATAAATTCTCAATAACTCTGTGGGACAACTAATCTTCCTTTTTACGCACTCATCCTGCAGGTACTCTACCATTACCTGTATCACTTTCCTCTGCATTTCTAGCGCATATTGACAGTATGTATCATATACCTCAACTGGAGTTATCGATATGTCTGAAATCCAACTAATTGCGTCTTTCTTACAAATTCGCGTTTCCGCAGATATCAATTTACGACACAGAAGAAACCGTTTCTGTACATACATACTTTCCCATTCGTCATCCTCATTCTGTAACCTTTCCAACTCCTTTCTATACTCAAATATCCTCTCAACATGCTCATTTACTTTCTCCACAATGTCTCTTGAAAATGCTAAAGTGTTTAAATCTCTTAACCCTTGTGGGAGATCTACATTATTTAATCTTCCCACATTACACACAAATGAATCCCTAAACCTTCAATGAAAACATTTTTCTCAGGAAAATTATCCATATTAGAAAGTGTCTCAAAAACATTAGATTGATCATCCCTCTCTATACAATGCTTAGCCCATGCAAACTTCTGTTTCTTTTCTATAGGAACAGTATTACGAGTAACAACCCTCGACCTCGCACCCTGATCAACTACAAGCGGTACAGGACTACTTGGGAGTGGTGGGGGTGCAGGCAAATTCAATGGAGGTACTATTACCGGTGCAATGGGAAGAGGCAGAGGAGCAGGTGGAGGAACAACAACCGGAGGAATAGGAACAACAGGTTGAACAGGAAGAGCAGGAATAACAGCAGGAAGAGGTACAGCAGCGGGAAGAGGAACATACAGAGGTGGTGCAGAGGCACCAGGCCTTCGTTCATTTAGCAATTTGTCAATAAACTCATCAGAAACATGAAGATCTTTAGAAGGATAGATTTTCTGAATACCGAGTGAGAAAGCCCTATCCATATTTTTAACCGACTCAGACTGTTTGTCCTGGTCATATAACAATGCTTTTTCAGCGTTCGTTTTATGACGGCGTGCATGTTTTTCCCTACTCTTAAGCTCCAGCAACGCTTCTCTTTTCCAATTCTGCAAAACATCAAATGCTGCAGCTCTAGCCTTCTTCCTTAACAAGACTGACTCCAAATATTCAATACGAGGGATCTCAAAACTACCATTGATTGGCCACTGAAGTTCAGAGGCATGTCTGGTTTGTCTATGCCAAATATCATTAAATACTATACTTTCAATGCCATGCTTACAGTACATAGTACATGCCGGCGACCCCTCCTGTGGTGCCGGATGGCTAAATTCCAAAGATTCTCTATCGCTGCGGAATAATGCCCTAAAGCAGGTAGACAATTTCCCAGGCATATCTCAAATTCTTGGTGTTACCTGGTCAATAATTGTGTCTGCAGATACAATGCGCCAAATTCAAAATGTCAGGATTAAATTAAGAATCCGGTCACGACTCACCTGACCAAACCTAAGGAGGTCCGATCGGATTTCAAAGAACTTACCTAACAAATTTTACCTTCTGTTTGGTGATTTCGGCAAATGAACCCTCGTCAAGATGCCGTCTCGGACCACACGCTTATCGTCCAAGGATCGGGTCGTGCAGCACTGCTGAGGTGTCGCGTCTCGTTCAGTGGGGCCCCTTATGTCACACCGTCCGATCCCAGTCCGAAAGCGTGCGTCAACCTTCAACAATCCGGCATCAATCTTGAGGGTCCCTATTCAGGGTGCCAACTGTGAAAACAAAGAAATAATATGAGGCTGGGTAGCCCAAAAAGGAAATACACCAAACACAGGTTACAAAGGAACATACAAAGGTCTTTATTTTATGCTAGACAGTTACAAAAAGTCAAAGACAGATCAGATAGCTATCTGCCCTCAGTACAACACAGCCAACTCCAGCGTGGTTTGTGTGCTCAGTGAGTGGGAATATTCATTGAAACAGTCAGGCTTTTATACAATTTTCAGCCTGCTGTCCAGCCCTACTGCGGGTTAACTATTCCATAAATACATTACTGATCTAGGGTTCATGCCAGGTTCGCTTCTAATTTGTTTGTCTATATGTATCTAGTTCATCTTTGGTTTACACATCAACAAGTCAAAATGGCAACAGTGTATTCTCTAGGTTTAACATTAAGCCTTAGGACATAGTTTATACAATGTAGTTAAACAGGCGTTCCCATTCAGTTATTCAAACGACATTGCAGTTAATATATGTTCATAGATCAGTTTCGTTGACACAGGTAATCCATTACACACAGGTCAGCAAAGGACAAGGTCTCAGTTCATGAACCTAACAAGTGGCCTGCGGGCAAGTTACATATTAGCTGTACACAGAAGTCATGACGGCCGTGTTTTATTCTGAATGACATCGTCCACCATTTTAACTCACAGGGTGACTTTACAGGGAGAGAGAACCTAAAATGGCGGTTTACATTGATTCTAGGGTCAGGACCTTGCAACACAAATTTCTTCACAAGTAGCTTGTTAGCAGCTTGGCGTAGGCCACTATACATATATTCATAGCAATAGAAGGCACGATATAATTTCCAGTTTGACAGGGCAATCTTGACCCTGATGAGCTGGGGGCCCAGACAGTGTGGGTCAGGGTTTGAGGGCAGGGTCACCAGTAGAAGATAAGGCCACGTAACAAAGACGGCCTTGCGGTGCCCACTCTCCTCAGCGGGAAACACTGTGTAGAAAGAAGCAGTGGCGTGCCCAGACTCTTTCAACTGGGGTGGCCCAAGTGGGGGCACTGACTCATGCAGGGGTGGCATGAAGTACTAGTGCACAGACTTAATGATCATAGTTTAGGAGAATGGGGTGGCACCTGGGGTGGCCACTCAGATCCCAGGGGTAGCATGTGCCACCCCAGACCACTCCCTGGACATGCCACGAGAAAGAAGGTCCCATGGTGGCGAGGGCTGGTGGTGCCCCTTTGGCTGTGGGGCACGCAGGACTTCCCGGCTCAGTATAACCTTAGATTTGGGGAAGTTGGGCGATTGCTCCTTTGGGGAACGCATACATTCTCAACTTTCACTTTTCAATGAAAGTCATTGGGCCTCGAGGGTTTATCTGGGGGTGAACAGTCAGAATATTGTGTTGTTTAGATAGAAATGTTGGGTGCAACCTCCAAATGAGGGTGACGCTTAACAGCGGGTGAGTCACAAGTGGTCGGCCCAGTAACCCTCTGCCTGTGATTTACCCTTGTGCACAACAGGGCCCCTAATTCTGGAGCTAAACCTGCAGCACACCAGGCCACTGCGCCCCCAAATCTGACACCCAGCTTTGTTGGGCACAGCCCGGTCTCCAACAGACGGCCTTACTCTGTGCCTGGCAGCCACCCACGTAGTGCTTTTCACTGTCATGCTGATTTCTCTTCCAGCTATACCCTCTCCTCTTCTCCCTTCTCCCATCTGCTCTTTTCTTACAGTCCTTTGACATAGCTGAATATGGCGTGAAGCGCTATGCAACAAACCTTCATGCCTACCTGCTCGATGCTCTGGCATTACCAACAGGAAGCCAAGATTTTCAGAGGTTACTGCGCCATCCTCAGTGGGTCCAGTTGTCACATTCTTACCCGTAGATAGGGTGAATAGGGTGGGCCACAGAACTATCCTTATCCCTGTAGCCATTAGACAGCATTCCTGATACCAGGCATGCAGTAGAGTTCTGCTGTGCAGTCAAATGAAGCTACGGATTTTCACAAAGCATTGATGGCGTGAGCAAGGATGGGAGAAGCTTATTGGGAGGGCGGTTGGGGGATGGAGTGAGGGTCTGGGGTGATTTAAGTGCCTTTACTAAGCTCAAATTAAAAGCTACAGGTTCAAATCCCAGTAAAGCCAATGCAGCCTTGTCAACCTGCTCAAGTAAAGAAATTGAGTGTCATTTAGTTGGCCAATAATAAGACACTGTTGTTACCAGACCGGCACAGTCGTAATGAGGCCCATGGTATTTACAGTGCTGTGAAGCTATAAGCCTGTTGCAGTGAGCTCCATATATAATCACCAGTCATAAATTTGCATCTGCAACCTAAGTCACATGTTCAAATCCCAAATAAGACATTACGGCTTCCAGGAAATCTAAATAAAAAAAAAAATGAGTGCCTTTTATTTCGAGAATAACAAGACAGGATATTTAGAGTGCAATGAAGCTGCAAACGTGTTTAAAAAGGATATTATATTGCATGCACATATGAAAGCAAATTAAGAACAGAGCTGGTATGGTTATCCGCTTTTGTTCAAATACAAAATGTACAATCAAACTGGATTTAAATGGACTTGCAAATTAGAATCAAGGGCAATAAAAATGCAAAATATACAACTGGGATGAAAAAAGCTAATTAGTGTTTTATGTTCAGTCATGTTCTACACACAGGATAGAACAAGAGGGCAACTGTGCCCGGAGTTTGAGACGGATAATGATCAGCTTATTTTGTTGGCGGGTTTCACAGGAAGTACAAAGTGCTGTTTTTTGTGTTCATCCCAGATGCCAACTTTTCTCTGGAAGTGTCTCCAAATTTGGGCTGCCTACCGGAAGAGCGGTGATTCAGTGATTTAAGGTGTGCCAGCGTGAATCAAGGTGAGGTACCTTTCGGATAAACAAGGGCTGCTTTCCATGCCCCGCGGGCACCCGACACTTCTGAGGGAGTATCCGTTTCAAAAGTAGGTTGTGAAAATATGAAGTCCGCCTGAAGTTGCCATGAAGTCTGTCTTTTGCAGATGCCAATGACCCTGCTGAGGGTGCAAAACATTGAACTAGGCAAGATCATTCTTAGTGGGATCAACAGGAAGAACAGGGACTATATAGGATGTGATCAGAGGCAGACTAGCCAATGGAGAAGCAAGACATTTCCTGGCAGTCAGTGTGGCTGGGGTGGGAGGCAGCTCAGTGCCGGGGAAATAGAGCAAGGACAAACACATCCAATTGGGATCAACTGGGAATAAATGCCCAGACTGTGACGAGATCATGGCAGTGGATTCCAGAATCCACGTGCTCCTTTTGGGAGGACAGTGAAACAATGTATTTAGGAAACCTTATGTGTGCTTTCCAGTGCTGTGCCGAATAGGACACTTCTTACTTTAGTTCACAATCGAGAAATCACCTACAAGAAAGTCGTGGGCAGAATACTATAGTGGCAATCACTGGCCAAGCTTATGTAGTACCTGTGGGGAATTAAACACTGGGCAATTTCTTCACACATTGTTTAAAGTCGAGCATATAAAAGGGAAGATACAATGAAGGTCCTGAGAGAGGCAGGGAAGCAGCGAAATAGTGTAACTTCTTTTCTGGTGAAACATTTGTCGACTGAATCTCTTGAATTTGTTTTGTGATAGATGTGCTCTTACTTAAGTACTCCTGAACGCTATTAAAAATGTAGTGATAACTTCTAGCATAAGATGCCTTGGTCTGTCGGTACAATGAATGAATTGCCTATCTCATGGTAGATGTGGTTGGAGAAAGAGAGTAAGGATTTGCGCCTCATTCTATCAGATTTAAAATACAGTAAACAATGTATATAATGTTTATTTTAAATTGTTCATTTTTTGAAGGAAAGATACATTGCCACCTATAGAGAAAAATAGTGCCTTATCCTTCATGCCATCACCAAGCTCCAAGACTCCTGGTGCCCTAGAGAAAAACCACGTACTCTGCCCCTCCCTGACCCTGCACGGTGTCCCTGAATAGCATTTCCCTGCCCTGAGGAGTCCTGTGTGCCTGGCCATGGGCTAGTGGGAATTCTAGTCCAGTATTCTGCACCTGTTGGGATCCTGCAATCTCCCTTGCACAAACCTAAACCTAAACCAAAAGCACAATGACAACACAAAGTCAGCATGCAGACTTTGCAGCCACATCCACGACACATTGCAAAGCACGTCCACCCAATGGGTGGACCCTCAGACACAATCAGTAGACTAATCACAGTCGCATCTGAGGATATGCGTACATGACAATATGTCAGCAGGAATGACAAGGTAACGGTATCCTGAAATATCACTATGAGGACCATTTCTCACTTACAAATCAAAGTCTAACATATAAATGAGGCTGCATGGTGAAGAGCACATACATGTAAAGCATAGCACATCATGTAGTAACATCAAAGTGTGTGTTGTATAGGACCTGCCAGTGTTATTTTTCAGCAAACTTCTGGGAGTTTATGCCTTTAATTGTGCATGTAAATGAATTCCTGTTGTAATTAAAATAAGGCAGATGTGCGCCCTTGCACCTATTCTTTGCACGTAAGTCCTGTTGAAAACAAGTACTGACAAAGGCAAAGGTTTTGTCTTTTGTATAGGTATTATGCAATTTAATGTAAGTGGTCTTGTATAGCGCCAGTCTGCCACTATTGGTGGCCTTGCTGCACTTGGCTCTGTAAGATAAAAGGGGGGTGGGCCTTATTAGTGGGAGAGTAGGAAAAGGTAGATGCAAAACCTGTGGTGTTGATGGGTGCAGGTAGGAAGTACCCTGTTCCTGAGTGCCAATCTGCTTTCTATGGGTTTGCCCATATTTGAGAGTATGTTATCCATAAGGAAGAGCCCAAAATATGATATAGCACTTCACACCCAATTCCTCACGCTTTCAAGCACTTCAATTAAAGATTCTATTATTACCCAATTTATTTACCAACCTCAGAAGGCTGAAGGACTGAGTCAAACTTGCACTGTGTGCTTGCCAGATGTCAGAGGCAAGCACTTAACTCTCCGAGCTATCTGCTTGTTGGCTGCCTATTTCCCCCTTTATGTATATATTCTTTGACGCTCTAAGTCCTCTTTTTGGAACTCAACCAAATTGCCCCATTTTCAAGGTTTTCTTCCAATGCGTGCTTCCCATTTCATACATGTTGCACATTGATTATCTTCACTTCACAGTATTAATGTCACATAATCTTCACCTGCAGGCCTGCTGGCCCGATTAAACAAGATGCATTATCTCGATGCACTGTTTCCTGAAGCGCTATGTCATCGATCAGGCAAGGTAGAAATGTAAACCTAGGCCCACCACGAGGTCACTCCTTGACATCTGCCACAATCGGTGTGATGTGGTCTGCACTCCCTCCCACTCACTCCAACTGAAAGCCTGTGATGCACTATATGCACATCCATTCACTATGCAATGTTACACTACGCTCTACCAGAACCATGCGGCGCTGCTCAGGCATGCCTCCGACAGTAGTGTGAGGCCATACCAAAGTCAGTGAGCACCCCACTAATGGCCCACAACATAACACCCAATCCCCTGTACCTCTCACTAGCTCCAAAGCACTGTCGAAAGCGCCTCACAGTCAGTCCATGTTCACAAAACTCCTCATATCCTATCTGCATGCATAAAACCTGTCCCACTCTGTTCATGTGCCCACGCTCTGCCCAGTGCCTGTCCATGTGCACCAAGCACTTCATACTCTCTCCATGTGCTCAGGCTCTGCCCAGTGCCTGTCCATGTGCACCAAGCATCGCATACTCTCTCTATGTGCCCAAGCTATGCACAGTGCCTGTCCATGTGCACCAAACATCGCATACTCTGTCCAATGTGCCAAAGCTCCTTGCAATCTTCCCATGTGCCCAAGCTCTGCACAGTGTCTGTCCATGTGTCCTAGCGCTTAATACTCTGTAAATGTGATGAGGCTCTAAGCACTCTGTTCATATGCACCCAACTCCTCGCACTCTGCCCATGTGCCCAAGCTCTGCACAGTATCTGCTCATGTGTCCTAGCGCATAATACTCTGTCCATGTGATTAGGCTATGTGCATGTGCACCAAGATCCTCGCACTCTGCCCATGTGCTCAGGGTCTGCACAGTGTCTGTTCATGTGTCCTAGTGCATAATACTCTGTACAAGTGGTGAGGCTCAAAGCACTCTGTCCATGTGCACCAAGCTCCTTGCACTCTCCCCATGTGCCCAAGCTCTGCACAGTGTCTGTTCATGTGTCCTAGCGCATAATACTCTGTCCATGTGATGAGGCTCTGCGCACTCTGTCCATGTGCACCAAGCTCCTCAACTCTGTCCTTGTGCCCAAAATTCTGCCCAGTGTCTGTTCATGTATCCTAGCGCATAATACTCCGTACATGTGATGAAGTTCCAGGCACTCTGTCCATGTGCACTAAGCTCTGCACAGTGTCTGTTCATATGTCCTAGTGCACTCCAAGCTCCGCCCCTATGTTACCTATCTGTTGGGAACCAGAGATGACGACATGTGCAGTCCCGTCATTATACCAATACCGCAAAGAACCTTCGAGACAATATATCCTTTGAGGAAACCCTACCTAAATGCCCAGCGACATAGCATTCTTTTGGATGAAGTACCGGAAGAAATGTGCATTTGATCAAAGAACGAAGCCTGATGACGTCACATGAAATAGGAGTTGACAAATCTAAAGGTTGGATGAAGAGAAGAAACCTAACAGTATTCTCTAAGAATTGACGAACAGATGGTAGAGATGAGTGACATTTCAGGCTCGAGATGAAGATGCTCATGCTACAGAAACGCTGAAGAACATGTAAATCAGTTTACGCATGTACCGTTGCTGAAACGCAAGTAGAGAAAAGTATTCATGAGGCTTGCTACGTAGTGAATTAGATTGCGGCGATGCGCCAATGTATATACATAGGAGTGTATATAACCTGGATGTACCACAAACCCACTTCAGCAGGCCTGAAAACTTCATGAACAAGGAAAGGACTTTCAAATGAATGGCGCAGTTGGAAATTACTGATGGCGAGGCAAGTTTCATAGAAAATGAGACCACAGTGAAACTGATGCTTGTCAAGAAGGCTACAACGAATGTGAGAAAGATACACTCTTCTGTTTGAAGCAGCATGAAAAAACATTAAAGGTTTCTACAGTTCATCATTTAATAGGATTAAATGCTGCAAATGGCTTGAAAAGAGTGGTCGTCAAGTTACATGGGTGAGATCGAAATAGCTTGGATCAGGCTGTGCCGAAACTGGAAGACAGAGTGAAGATATACTCCCTTTATTTCCCAGACAAAGTCAACAGTTACAAGGCCAAGTTAAACAACCTATTAGTCTGATAGACTGAAGGAGTGTTTATGGATAGTGGGTTAATTGGAGATGAGGCATGATCACGCCGAGCTTCCATGCACCTGGGATGGTAGCCTGTGTGCTGCTAGCATGTGGAATAGTTTAGAGGGGTACAAGGGTGCCAAACCAATCATAGTGGGCCGTGTAATGAAGAGCCCTATAGTTGAAGAACCAATTAATCGTAGTGTATTTAGGGATGACAATGTTGACCAGTTATTGGGGGGTGGGTTTTGATGCCCAATTATAATTGGGTATCTACCCAATTATAACCAGTGGCTATATAGAACGTATACGTAGATGTTCACTGAGAGCCAACCTCAGGTACTCCTAAATTGTGTCGTTTGCCAGGTATTATGACATCAGCAGTGACACATTTTTGTTATAAAAGAACTGTTTTTTATGAAATGTTTTGAGATCGAGCTGCGCGTTGTCGGATGATGCCCTTTGTACTCCCTGTTTTAGACAATTGACATTAAAACAGAAACGCACTTTGCCAAACTTCCTGAGTCGTTTTGATTAATGATGTTTGAGTAACTTCTGCATCCCCACCCGCCTCTGAGTATTGCTACCTTGTCTTAAAGGGCTCTTAGGAGTAAGAGTTCACAGTGTCTGTTCTTGTGTCCTAGAGCATATTACTCTGTCCATGGGATATGGCTCAATGCACCCTGTCCATGTGCACCCAGCTCCTTGCACTCAGCCCATGTGCCAAAGCTCTTCACAGTGTCTGTTCTTGTGTCCTAGCACATAATATTCTTTCCATGTGATGATCCTCTGCGCACTCTGTCCATGTGCACCAAGCTCCTTGCACTCTGCCCATGCGTCCAAGCTCTGCACAGTGTCTGTTCATGTGTCCTATCGCATAATACTCTGTCCATGTGAAATGGATCCACGCACCCTGCCCATGGGCTCAGGGTCTGCACAATGTCTGTTCATGTGTCCTAGCGCATAATACTCTGTCCATGTGAAATGGATCCTCGCACTCTGCCCATATGCCTAAGCTCTGCACAGTGTCTGTTCATGTGTCCTAGCGCATAATACTCTGTCCATGTGATGAGGCTCCGTGCACTCTGTACATGTGAACCAAGCTCCTTGCACTCTGCCCATGTGCCCAAACTCTACTCCATGCCGAAACGTCACGGGACAACACATTGGTTGGGCTAATTACCCCGGTCCCGCTACTCCATCTGATCCACATCTAGACGTGACCAAAGACTTGGTTACCTCCCAGTATCCATTATATCTTGGAAACAATATCTAGGATGCACCTGTGAAGATTAACCTCAGCTCATTGTTTTCCAACTTATCATCTAAGTGTTCTGACTACCACATCCTTGTTTAAACATCTAAATACTTTGTCTATACATGAGGGTTACATGATCTAAATGTGATTATCGTTAATGGTAACCCTGGCAGAACTTATTGCTGAACAAGTGATTCTTGTGTGTGTATGAGCACTTTTATGTTCATCTATAAGGAATTTGAACCAAGTGTTATGTTTGTTTTCTCTGTTTTTTCTGTTCTCTTATAAAAGGTCTGCCAATTATTGGGCAGGTGTTTTTTCAAAAAAACCAAAAAAACTAAAATATACTATGGGAAATTACACCCAAGGCGACTGGGCATTAACTAAATAAATATGTTAGCAGTCACTGTATATGTGTTTTCTTGTTCTCATTTCTATTAAGCATGAATATACAGCTCCATTAAGACTTGGTCTGTTAAATGTTTAAACCTTTGTATTAAAAATGAATACAGAGGTATAGAAAATGTTGTTGTGGTAGGACGCCACCCTTATGTTTCAATGGTTTGCAGCTCTCTAGTCCTCCCACACTCTTTGAGCAGTCCCTTTTGTTACTCTTGTACCCAAGCTATGCACAGTGTCTGTTTATGTGTCCTAGCGCATAATACTCTGTCCATGTGATGAGGTTCCACGCACTCTGTCCATGTGCACCAAGCTACTCGCACTCTGTCCATGTGCCCAAGCTCTGCAGTGTGATGTTCACGTGCCCTAGCACATAATACTCTGTCCACGTGATGAGTCTCCGTGCACTCTGCCCTTGTGCCCAAGCTCTGCACAGTGTCTGTTTATGTGTCCTAGCACATAATACTCTGCCCATCTGATGAGGCTCTATGCACTATGTCCTCGTGCCCCATTTCTGATCCATGTCTATTTGTGTCCCAAGTGCAACATGATCAGTCCATGTGATCTGGCTCCTACCCCTCTGTGTATGCGCACCAAGCTCCTCATCCCGTGTCCTTGTGCACTGAGCTCCTCATCCCGTGTCCTTGTGCACTGAGCTCCTCACCCCGTGTCCTTGTGCACCAAGCTCCTCATCCCATTTCCTTGTGCACAGAGCTCCTCATCCCGTGTCCTTGTGCACCGAGCTCCTCACCCCATGTCCTTGTGCACCAAGCTCCTCATCCCTTGTCCTTGTGCACTGAGCTCTGCACCCCGTGTCCTTGTGCACCGAGGTCCTCATCCTGTGTCCTTGTGCACCGAGATCCTCATCCCGTGTCCTTGTGCACCGAGCTCCTCACCCCGTGTCCTTATGCACAGAGGTCCTCATCCCGTGTCCTTGTGCACCAAGCTCCTCATCCCGTGTCCTTGTGCACAGAGCTCCTCAATCCCTCTCTGTGTACATCCTAAATCTCCTCCCTCTGGTTATAAGTCCCAAACTCTTCTAAACGAAGCTGTGCCCACCCCGTGATCTCTGTGCACCGGGAAAGCTCTTCCCGCTCGCTATGCCCCCGCTCATGCTATTCATATCAAGCATCATATCCAAGACATGGGGGACTTCAGCTTGTTGGAACTTACACATGCAACGTATTCACAACAATAGGACACTCGGACCTAAACATGGGTTCCATGCGTTAATTCCGCCGGGAAAATATCGCGATGCAAAAATATCACCATATTTTTGTGGCGAAATTCACACATGGACCCTGCGGGGGACACCCCGCCACCCCCACATCATTTTTTAATGTGTGGGGGACACCCCCGCAACCCCCGCTCCCACACAATATCCCCAACAAAAATATTGAACCAAAAGGCCATATCTACGACGATATTTTTGTTGTGAATATTATGTAGTGATACCCTAAACATGTGGACTTATGTGTGCATAATATATGCAATGCATAAACTATCATTTGCATATACCTAACTGACACACTACATATGCATAATGTTCGCATTGTGTATGCATAACTTGTGGGTCCTTTTTAGTTTTGGCTCATAGGTAGTGCTAACTATTAAGTGCAGAATATGTGGAAAAGGCTAGTATTATTAGGCAGAAAAGCTCTGCAATGTCGTTAGGCTGCACATTGTAGGCTCACAGGTGGCACTTCTGTGGCACTATTAGTTTTGGCTCATAGGTGCCATTGTAGGCCCGGTATTCTGCCTTTTCACCAACCTGTAGAATCCTTACCCAGCAACAAATAGACAGAATCATGACCCGGGACATAGAGCAAAATGAGGAATCCGGAGCACACATTTCCACAGCGGCACGGCAGGATTCCGACTCCACATTCTGCCATCCGCACAGTGTCCGCAGACCAGGGGAGTTGCTAGGTCTGGAAAAGACCCGGGGCTAGGCTGATGTCGGAACTGTTGGGACTGGGGGCTAGCTAATCTTTTGGCTGTAGCTCCTGAGATTCTATCCGGGGCTACAACCAAAAGATCAGGGGCTATAGCCCCCTTAGCCCCCCCCTAGCAACGCCCCTGCCGCAGACCCTTTGCAGGAGGAGGCGGGGCAAGTAGATGCGAGGGACCTTAAATGAGGAGGCGCAGGTGGGTAAACTGTAGAAGGCTAGCTCCTGGTAAGCAATGGTGAGGGCCAGTCAGGTAGACGCCGCCCGCCCCTCTCATCCCCTCTTCCAGGTACAGCTGCACCCCTCGTCTGTGCCCTTCTGTATCATACCCCCCAACCCCTGCTGTATGTCTGTTCTGTTGATACCTCTGAAAAGCACTCCATTATGCATCTGTACTGTTGTATTTCTCTGTAAAGCGCTCGGTTGTGTATCTGTATTGGTGTATACCTCTGTAAAGCGCTCTGTTGCTTGTCGAAGCTGGGTCAAGGCTCAATAAATACCATAATAACAATAATAATAATAATAATAATAATAATAATAATAACAATGATAATGAAAAAGGGGAGCGGAACACGTGATATTGATTGAAAAGACTTTCAGTACAGCTGTGATTGGCCTACTGTAATAATATACACAGAAATGTACTGGAACAACTTTAGTAGAAGGGGCATTATGTTTGCACTTAAATTCTCTACATGACTTCATAAAGCGCTTGCCCGCATCCATTGTTCCTACAAGGCACGAGGGGCAAAAAGAGATCATGGAAAACGGTAGTACCCCAGAGGGCTATGCTGAGTTACCGCACAAACCTTTTCTTCTGGATTGTTGTTGATGTTGTAATGTGTGAATGTATCAATACGTGAATAGGTGATTGTGTATTGATGATGTATGCCTGCTTATTTGCACCTCAGATGGGAATCAGGCACCACTCTCCTCTTGGGTGATCATCTTAAAATGGTCCGCTGCTTTTTTAAGAATGTTATTAAAGAGCAGCTGGTCGTCAATAGGGGAAGCCTCCCTGGGCTGTTTAACAGGCATGGCGTCTAGAAAGATATTGTCGGGCTCAGCCTAGTGAGCAGGGGTAGTGGGCCAAGCCCCCTGGTCATCAGTATTAATCCATGCGTCTGGGTCCTGGGAGGCAGGAACTTGCGATGCATCATCCTGGTCTGGGCCATAGGACAATTCTTCATCCTGATCATCCTGGAAAATATCCCCATAGGGATCAGCCATCTTAAGAACAGGAGAGGTAGAGCGGAAGACTGGCGACTTCCAAACCACAGTCCGAGCACTTGTTCTATGAAAGGTATCCTACAGAATTGCTATCCTCACTGGGCCCCAACAGCTGCACAAAAAACAGACAACCCAACCAAAATCTCCTACGCATTCCACTCAACAAACCAACGGGCGCACAAAAACAAGCATTTACCCAGTGTTAGATATTTGGTGTGAAGATGGCTGTAATGTGTTGTGAGGTGATTATTTTGGTATGTGTGGGTGCATGTTTTGAGGTAATTAAGGTGTAAGGTGGCACGTTACTGGTAATTATTTCAGTGGTAGTGGTGTGTGTTTTTAGAATGAATTGTATGCTTACAATGTAGGTTAGTTTGTTGTTGGGGTTTGTCATAAAAACGTGCATACGTGTTTATTTTATTTTTTATTTGTCAGTTGTGATGGTGAGCCCAGAGTCCATCAACGTCGGTTTTATTTTATGTTATGTTATGTTTAGTGTTTCATAAGACATTAAACCTTAACGTTGGCATTCTCAACATTTATAGACTTTAAATTTTTAAAAGTAGTTACCTTAACTTTGAAGAAATACTCACCACCGATTTCTTAGCATTTAAGAGAGAACTGTATATTTTATCTGTGAGGTATGCTGACAGATTGTTCTCATTTTGTTGCACTTTTTTTAAAATTGTGTTTCTCTGACACCACAGCACACGCTGCATGTTGGGTGCGGCCAATCACCTTGGTATGGTATGGTATTGTTTATTTGTATAGTGCCTATACACAGGAAAGTGTTTCAAAGCGCTAAAGGAGGGTGGGAACATTGTGAAAAAACAAACAGTCGCTCAGAGCACTTGAAATTCTAAGATGATAATAGTCTGCACAGGCAGAGTAAATGCGTACAAATACATTTAACGGTTTGGGAGACAGAAAAAAGGGCCTGACAGCGATTCTGCAATTTTAACAGTGCAATTAAAGGGAGAAGACAAGGGAGAACAGACAGACGACCTCCAGGCGCGGTGCGTACGGATCGAGCAAGTGCACAGAAGGTCAGAGGGAGGGGGACGATCAAGTGCTCCCGGTCGGTGGAGACTGGGGTAAGTGCAGATAGAGCCACTCTCTTCGGATAATTTCTGAAATGCATTGATTGTGGGTGGGTGTAGAGCCCTGAGGCAAGTGCGGGAGAGGACTGGCGAGGGTGCCAGGGACCAGTGAGACTCTGAGGTACACTCGGCGGCCAGTCAGCGTGCTGTAAGGAAGAGGAGAAAGAGAGGGAAAAACAGAGAACTGGGTTAGCAGGGAAAAGGGAGAGAGAAGGAAGAGGAGAAGAGGAAAGTCTTGAGTAGTTTCTGGAATTGTGTGGGTTGTGTGCTTCACTGAATATTTTTCATTGTGCAATATGTTTTTATTTCGCTATGTCCCTCAGACCCCACAGCACATATATGGCTGCCCCACTGTGTGCTATGCTGTCCATTATCTTTCATTTCATGCAGAATATTTTTCAATTGTGGTTTGTTTTTCATTTTGTTTTGTCTTTCTGAAACTTGTGTTTGGACGGAGGCCCTATGAAATGTTGAGTGCGGTAGATCATCTTTGTGTTTCGTGAAATGTGTGCAACATGTACTACTTTAAAATGTGGCTAAGAGCTCAAAAATCAAAGAGGACAATTGCGAGATATGCTGGGCTAAACTGTAACTTTTATTTAGCATCTATAAACATTTCTATGCATAAGAGCATGTTTTTTTGAGAAATCCTTGGGGCATGAAAACGTCTTTGAAACGTCACCAAATGTAATAATAATAAGTATTTGGTTTTTATATAGCGCTTTCATCTAAATATCTTTACATAGGACATATTTACATACATTACTATTATTACCCAATCAAAATTGTGTGTGTTCAGATTTGGCCAGATTAGTTGGCTGCATGTCATATTTGGTGAACTTTCATGGATGAGAACAAAAGTTAAAGAGGAAAGCATGTTTTCATTTTCTTATGTGAAGTGCCTAGTATCCTTAACTGTGCTGCCATAATAGAGAGAGAGAGAGAGAGAGAGAGAGAGAGAGAGAGAGGGACAGAGGGGCAGAGAGAGAGAGAGTGACAGAGAGAGACAGAGAGAGACAGAGACAGAGAGAGATAGAGAGAGAGACAGTGAGAGACAGAGAGAGAGAGAGAGAGAGAGAGAGAGAGAGACACAGGGACAGAGAGACAGTGAGAGACAGTGAGAGACAGAGAGAGAGAGAGAGAGAGAGAGAGCGCATGCCTGCTTTGCATAGTGAAACAGACTGCACACCTTAGTTCAGCGCTGGTCAATGGGTCGGCTCTGAGATCTGGGGAAACATCTGATGCCGGATCCCAGACCTGGCCTGCCTCAGCCCTGACAAGGCTTTACGGAGCCCCCAGCTTCGCTGAGGGAAGCTTGGTCATCTAATCTGCTCTGCGCTCCTTTCTCCAGCTGTCATTCTCCCGTTTGCATGTTCTATTTGCTGAGCCTGTTTTTTTTCTTCTGTCATGAAAGGGACACCATGGGAATCAATGGGCCATGACTATCACTGGGGTGGGGGCAATCACTGTTAAGAGCAGGCATTCTACGGTTATATGTGATCTTACCGACCACAATTAGAGTGCTAAATGTAATCGCTGACAAATTTGGGAGAATCCTCGCCCCAAACCCCCTGCTTTTTTATCCTTATAATGCCACTCCAACCCCATCCTGACCCATTTTAACCCCTTTACCCCACTACCCTTTATTTATTTAATTAATGTTTACAGTGTTTTTCAGTGTTATGGTCCACTCTGAAATGTTTTAGATATATTGACTGGATACCACATTCTACATGCTGGGCACACTATACTATTGTTTTCCAAATGTGCATCATATTTGTTTCTTTAATTTATTTATTGGTCATTTGTAAAGCGACAATATACACAAGTATTTTGAGGCGTAACATGGCAAGGAGGGGGACAGGGAGGACAAACAAGAAGCAATCCTAATAGGCCGTGCAACATTCAGTGCAGTAACAGGAAGTGCAAGGGGATAGGAGAGGGGTGGAGCAGTGCAGGAGCAGGACAGAAGGGCCCATGAAAAGGAGAGTGCCAGGAGAGGCCAGGTGGAATGGTCCAGGGGAAGGCTGAGAGTGTAGGATAGAGGGTCCACAGCTAAGTGCGAGAGAAGTGGCTGGAATGGATCCCAGGATGCAGGCCAGCCAGCCAAGTGCATGCGGGTGGGGGACCCGAGAGGGCATGTGCATGTGGACGGGGGGTTCACTGACCAGGGGGGGTCATTGACCGGGGGAGACAAGGGCATGGTAAACTGGGCAAGCGGGGGGTGTCCTGGTGTCCTGTTTGACTCTGAAGAACCAGGCCGCCAGTCAGGGAGGAAGAGGAGAAAAGGAAAGTCTTGAAGAGCTTCCGAAACTTAATGAGATCCAGCTCAAGTCTGAGAGGGGAAGGGAGGCCATTCCAGAGGAAAGCACCTGCAGAGGGGAGAGATCTACCCTCCAATCTCTGCTTAGAAAAACGTTTGATCTGCAGAGAGTTGGAGCTAGACGACAGAAGGGCTATAGCATGGAGGTATTTAGGGATAGACTTAGATGTAGCTGAAAGTGGGCCTTCTGCATATTTAAGTAACTTTGGGTCTCACCCTAAGTTACTAGGGGAATCCAGACGTGGACCCCTTGCTCACTATTCTTAGAGAGGCACAGATCCACCCTACTGATGAGGTCCAACCAGACCGAAACACGTGTCTGGGGTTTCTGTTGGTACTCTTGTTCAGAGGAGAATTGCCTCGCATTTCGGTGCTGGACTGCCCCAGGGCAGGACAAAGACTGATATAATTGGGATATTTCTTCTCTGTGAAAGATAGGGAGCTAAAGACTCTGGGTAAGTCTCTCGTAACCAGGACTAATGTCTGGCTGAGGGACTCCCAGGACCCCCCTTGTTAAATCTGCATATTTAAGTAACTTTGGGTCTCACCCTAAGTTACTAGGGGAATCCAGACGTGGACCCCTTGCTCACTATTCTTAGAGAGGCACAAATCCACCCTACTGATGAGGTCCAACCAGACCGAAACACGTGTCTGGGGTTTCTGTTGGTACTCTTGTTCAGAGGAGAATTGCCTCGCATTTCGGTGCTGGACTGCCCCAGGGCAGGACAAAGACTGATATAATTGGGATATTTCTTCTCTGTGAAAGATAGTGAGCTAAAGACTCTGGGTAAGTCTCGTAACCAGGACTAATGTCTGGCAGAGGGACTCCCAGGACCCCCCTTGTTAAATCTGCATATTTAAGTAACTTTGGGTCTCACCCTAAGTTACTAGGGGAATCCAGACGTGGACCCGTTGCTCACTATTCTTAGAGAGGCACAGATCCACCCTACTGATGAGGTCCAACCAGACCGAAACACGTGTCTGGGGTTTCTGTTGGTACTCTTGTTCAGAGGAGAATTGCCTCGCATTTCGGTGCTGGACTGCCCCAGGGCAGGACAAAGACTGATATAATTGGGATGGAGAATTGCCTCGCATTTCGGTGCTGGACTGCCCCAGGGCAGGACAAAGACTGATATAATTGGGATATTTCTTCTCTGTGAAAGATAGTGAGCTAAAGACTCTGGGTAAGTCTCTCGTAACCAGGACTAATGTCTGGCAGAGGGACTCCCAGGACCCCCCTTGTTAAATCTGCATATTTAAGTAACTTTGGGTCTCACCCTAAGTTACTAGGGGAATCCAGACATGGACCCCTTGCTCACTATTCTTAGAGAGGCACAGATCCACCCTACTGATGAGGTCCAACCAGACCGAAACACGTGTCTGGGGTTTCTGTTGGTACTCTTGTTCAGAGGAGAATTGCCTCGCATTTCGGTGCTGGACTGCCCCAGGGCAGGACAAAGACTGATATAATTGGGATATTTCTTCTCTGTGAAAGATAGTGAGCTAAAGACTCTGGGTAAGTCTCTCATAACCAGGACTAATGTCTGGCAGAGGGACTCCCAGGACCCCCCTTGTTAAATCTGCATATTTAAGTAACTTTGGGTCTCACCCTAAGTTACTAGGGGAATCCAGACGTGGACCCCTTGCTCACTATTCTTAGAGAGGCACAGATCCACCCTACTGATGAGGTCCAACCAGACCGAAACACGTGTCTGGGGTTTCTGTTGGTACTCTTGTTCAGAGGAGAATTGCCTCGCATTTCGGTGCTGGACTGCCCCAGGGCAGGACAAAGACTGATATAATTGGGATATTTCTTCTCTGTGAAAGATAGTGAGCTAAAGACTTTGGGTAGGTCTCTCGTAACCAGGACTAATGTCTGGCAGAGGGACTCCCAGGACCCCCCTTGTTAAATCTGCATATTTAAGTAACTTTGGGTCTCACCCTAAGTTACTAGGGGAATCCAGACGTGGACCCCTTGCTCACTATTCTTAGAGAGGCACAGATCCACCCTACTGATGAGGTCCAACCAGACCGAAACACGTGTCTGGGGTTTCTGTTGGTACTCTTGTTCAGAGGAGAATTGCCTCGCATTTCAGTGCTGGACTGCCCCAGGGCAGGACAAAGACTGATATAATTGGGATATTTCTTCTCTGTGAAAGATAGTGAGCTAAAGACTCTGGGTAAGTCTCTCGTAACCAGGACTAATGTCTGGCAGAGGGACTCCCAGGACCCCCCTTGTTAAATCTGCATATTTAAGTAACTTTGGGTCTCACCCTAAGTTACTAGGGGAATCCAGACGTGGACCCCCTTGCTCACTATTCTTAGAGAGGCACAGATCCACCCTACTGATGAGGTCCAACCAGACCGAAACACGTGTCTGGGGTTTCTGTTGGTACTCTTGTTCAGAGGAGAATTGCCTCGCATTTCGGTGCTGGACTGCCCCAGGGCAAGACAAAGACTGATATATTTGGGATATTTCTTCTCTGTGAAAGATAGTGAGCTAAAGACTCTGGGTAAGTCTCGTAACCAGGACTAATGTCTGGCAGAGGGACTCCCAGGACCCCCCTTGTTAAATCTGCATATTTAAGTAACTTTGGGTCTCACCCTAAGTTACTAGGGGAATCCAGACGTGGACCCCTTGCTCACTATTCTTAGAGAGGCACAGATCCACCCTACTGATGAGGTCCAACCAGACCGAAACACTTGTCTGGGGTTTCTGTTGGTACTCTTGTTCAGAGGAGAATTGCCTCGCATTTCGGTGCTGGACTGCCCCAGGGCAGGACAAAGACTGATATAATTGGGATATTTCTTCTCTGTGAAAGATAGTGAGCTAAAGACTCTGGGTAAGTCTCGTAACCAGGACTAATGTCTGGCAGAGGGACTCCCAGGACCCCCCTTGTTAAATCTGCATATTTAAGTAACTTTGGGTCTCACCCTAAGTTACTAGGGGAATCCAGACGTGGACCCCTTGCTCACTATTCTTAGAGAGGCACAGATCCACCCTACTGATGAGGTCCAACCAGACCGAAACACTTGTCTGGGGTTTCTGTTGGTACTCTTGTTCAGAGGAGAATTGCCTCGCATTTCGGTGCTGGACTGCCCCAGGGCAGGACAAAGACTGATATAATTGGGATATTTCTTCTCTGTGAAAGATAGTGAGCTAAAGACTCTGGGTAAGTCTCTTGTAACCAGGACTAATGTCTGGCAGAGGGACTCCCAGGACCCCCCTTGTTAAATCTGCATATTTAAGTAACTTTGGGTCTCACCCTAAGTTACTAGGGGAATCCAGACGTGGACCCCTTGCTCACTATTCTTAGAGAGGCACAGATCCACCCTACTGATGAGGTCCAACTAGACCGAAACACGTGTCTGGGGTTTCTGTTGGTACTCTTGTTCAGAGGAGAATTGCCTCGCATTTCGGTGCTGGACTGCCCCAGGGCAGGACAAAGACTGATATAATTGGGATATTTCTTCTCTGTGAAAGATAGTGAGCTAAAGACTCTGGGTAAGTCTCTCGTAACCAGGACTAATGTCTGGCAGAGGGACTCCCAGGACCCCCCTTGTTAAATCTGCATATTTAAGTAACTTTGGGTCTCACCCTAAGTTACTAGGGGAATCCAGACGTGGACCCCTTGCTCACTATTCTTAGAGAGGCACAGATCCACCCTACTGATGAGGTCCAACCAGACCGAAACACATGTCTGGGGTTTCTGTTGGTACTCTTGTTCAGAGGAGAATTGCCTCGCATTTCGGTGCTGGACTGCCCCAGGGCAGGACAAAGACTGATATAATTGGGATATTTCTTCTCTGTGAAAGATAGTGAGCTAAAGACTCTGGGTAAGTCTCTCGTAACCAGGACTAATGTCTGGCAGAGGGACTCCCAGGACCCCCCTTGTTAAATCTGCATATTTAAGTAACTTTGGGTCTCACCCTAAGTTACTAGGGGAATCCAGACGTGGACCCCTTGCTCACTATTCTTAGAGAGGCACAGATCCACCCTACTGATGAGGTCCAACCAGACCGAAACACGTGTCTGGGGTTTCTGTTGGTACTCTTGTTCAGAGGAGAATTGCCTCGCATTTCAGTGCTGGACTGCCCCAGGGCAGGACAAAGACTGATATAATTGGGATATTTCTTCTCTGTGAAAGATAGTGAGCTAAAGACTCTGGGTAAGTCTCTCGTAACCAGGACTAATGTCTGGCAGAGGGACTCCCAGGACCCCCCTTGTTAAATCTGCATATTTAAGTAACTTTGGGTCTCACCCTAAATTACTAGGGGAATCCAGACGTGGACCCCTTGCTCACTATTCTTAGAGAGGCACAGATCCACCCTACTGATGAGGTCCAACCAGACCGAAACACGTGTCTGGGGTTTCTGTTGGTACTCTTGTTCAGAGGAGAATTGCCTCGCATTTCGGTGCTGGTCTGCCCCAGGGCAGGACAAAGACTGATATAATTGGGATATTTCTTCTCTGTGAAAGATAGTGAGCTAAAGACTCTGGGTAAGTCTCTCGTAACCAGGACTAATGTCTGGCAGAGGGACTCCCAGGACCCCCCTTGTTAAATCTGCATATTTAAGTAACTTTGGGTCTCACCCTAAGTTACTAGGGGAATCCAGACGTGGACCCCTTGCTCACTATTCTTAGAGAGGCACAGATCCACCCTACTGATGAGGTCCAACCAGACCGAAACACGTGTCTGGGGTTTCTGTTGGTACTCTTGTTCAGAGAATTGCCTCGCATTTCGGTGCTGGACTGCCCCAGGGCAGGACAAAGACTGATAGAATTGGGATATTTCTTCTCTGTGAAAGATAGTGAGCTAAAGACTCTGGGTAAGTCTCTCGTAACCAGGACTAATGTCTGGCAGAGGGACTCCCAGGACCCCCCTTGTTAAATCTGCATATTTAAGTAACTTTGGGTCTCACCCTAAGTTACTAGGGGAATCCAGACGTGGACCCCTTGCTCACTATTCTTAGAGAGGCACAGATCCACCCTACTGATGAGGTCCAACCAGACCGAAACACGTGTCTGGGGTTTCTGTTGGTACTCTTGTTCAGAGGAGAATTGCCTCGCATTTCGGTGCTGGACTGCCCCAGGGCAGGACAAAGACTGATATAATTGGGATATTTCTTCTCTGTGAAAGATAGTGAGCTAAAGACTCTGGGTAAGTCTCTCGTAACCAGGACTAATGTCTGGCAGAGGGACTCCCAGGACCCCCCTTGTTAAATCTGCATATTTAAGTAACTTTGGGTCTCACCCTAAGTTACTAGGGGAATCCAGACGTGGACCCCTTGCTCACTATTCTTAGAGAGGCACAGATCCACCCTACTGATGAGGTCCAACCAGACCGAAACACGTGTCTGGGGTTTCTGTTGGTACTCTTGTTCAGAGGAGAATTGCCTCGCATTTCGGTGCTGGACTGCCCCAGGGCAGGACAAAGACTGATATAATTGGGATATTTCTTCTCTGTGAAAGATAGTGAGCTAAAGACTCTGGGTAAGTCTCTCGTAACCAGGACTAATGTCTGGCAGAGGGACTCCCAGGACCCCCCTTGTTAAATCTGCATATTTAAGTAACTTTGGGTCTCACCCTAAGTTACTAGGGGAATCCAGACGTGGACCCCTTGCTCACTATTCTTAGAGAGGCACAGATCCACCCTACTGATGAAGTCCAACCAGACCGAAACACGTGTCTGGGGTTTCTGTTGGTACTCTTGTTCAGAGGAGAATTGCCTCGCATTTCGGTGCTGGACTGCCCCAGGGCAGGACAAAGACTGATATAATTGGGATATTTCTTCTCTGTGAAAGATAGTGAGCTAAAGACTCTGGGTAAGTCTCTCGTAACCAGGACTAATGTCTGGCAGAGGGACTCCCAGGACCCCCCTTGTTAAATCTGCATATTTAAGTAACTTTGGGTCTCACCCTAAGTTACTAGGGGAATCCAGACGTGGACCCCTTGCTCACTATTCTTAGAGAGGCACAGATCCACCCTACTGATGAGGTCCAACCAGACCGAAACACGCGTCTGGGGTTTCTGTTGGTACTCTTGTTCAGAGGAGAATTGCCTCGCATTTCGGTGCTGGACTGCCCCAGGGCAGGACAAAGACTGATATAATTGGGATATTTCTTCTCTGTGAAAGATAGTGAGCTAAAGACTCTGGGTAAGTCTCTCGTAACCAGGACTAATGTCTGGCAGAGGGACTCCCAGGACCCCCCTTGTTAAATCTGCATATTTAAGTAACTTTGGGTCTCACCCTAAGTTACTAGGGGAATCCAGACGTGGACCCCTTGCTCACTATTCTTAGAGAGGCACAGATCCACCCTACTGATGAGGTCCAACCAGACCGAAACACGTGTCTGGGGTTTCTGTTGGTACTCTTGTTCAGAGGAGAATTGCCTCGCATTTCGGTGCTGGACTGCCCCAGGGCAGGACAAAGACTGATATAATTGGGATATTTCTTCTCTGTGAAAGATAGTGAGCTAAAGACTCTGGGTAAGTCTCTCGTAACCAGGACTAATGTCTGGCAGAGGGACTCCCAGGATCCCCCTTGTTAAATCTGCATATTTAAGTAACTTTGGGTCTCACCCTAAGTTACTGGGGGAATCCAGACGTGGACCCCTTGCTCACTATTCTTAGAGAGGCACAGATCCACCCTACTGATGAGGTCCAACCAGACCGAAACACGTGTCTGGGGTTTCTGTTGGTACTCTTGTTCAGAGGAGAATTGCCTCGCATTTCGGTGCTGGACTGCCCCAGGGCAGGACAAAGACTGATATAATTGGGATATTTCTTCTCTGTGAAAGATAGTGAGCTAAAGACTCTGGGTAAGTCTCTCGTAACCAGGACTAATGTCTGGCAGAGGGACTCCCAGGACCCCCCCTTGTTAAATCTGCATATTTAAGTAACTTTGGGTCTCACCCTAAGTTACTAGGGGAATCCAGACGTGGACCCCTTGCTCACTATTATTAGAGAGGCACAGATCCACCCTACTGATGAGGTCCAACCAGACCGAAACACGTGTCTGGGGTTTCTGTTGGTACTCTTGTTCAGAGGAGAATCGGTGCTGGACTGCCCCAGGGCAGGACAAAGACTGATATAATTGGGATATTTCTTCTCTGTGAAAGATAGTGAGCTAAAGACTCTGGTTAAGTCTCTCGTAACCAGGACTAATGTCTGGCAGAGGGACTCCCAGGACCCCCCTTGTTAAATCTGCATATTTAAGTAACTTTGGGTCTCACCCTAAGTTACTAGGGGAATCCAGACGTGGACCCCTTGCTCACTATTCTTAGAGAGGCACAGATCCACCCTACTGATGAGGTCCAACCAGACCGAAACACGTGTCTGGGGTTTCTGTTGGTACTCTTGTTCAGAGGAGAATTGCCTCGCATTTCGGTGCTGGACTGCCCCAGGGCAGGACAAAGACTGATATAATTGGGATATTTCTTCTCTGTGAAAGATAGTGAGCTAAAGACTCTGGGTAAGTCTCTCGTAACCAGGACTAATGTCTGGCAGAGGGACTCCCAGGACCCCCCTTGTTAAATCTGCATATTTAAGTAACTTTGGGTCTCACCCTAAGTTACTAGGGGAATCCAGACGTGGACCCCTTGCTCACTATTCTTAGAGAGGCACAGATCCACCCTACTGATGAGGTCCAACCAGACCGAAACACGTGTCTGGGGTTTCTGTTGGTACTCTTGTTCAGAGGAGAATTGCCTCGCATTTCGGTGCTGGACTGCCCCAGGGCAGGACAAAGACTGATATAATTGGGATATTTCTTCTCTGTGAAAGATAGTGAGCTAAAGACTCTGGGTAAGTCTCTCGTAACCAGGACTAATGTCTGGCAGAGGGACTCCCAGGACCCCCCTTGTTAAATCTGCATATTTAAGTAACTTTGGGTCTCACCCTAAGTTACTAGGGGAATCCAGACGTGGACCCCTTGCTCACTATTATTAGAGAGGCACAGATCCACCCTACTGATGAGGTCCAACCAGACCGAAACACGTGTCTGGGGTTTCTGTTGGTACTCTTGTTCAGAGGAGAATCAGTGCTGGACTGCCCCAGGGCAGGACAAAGACTGATATAATTGGGATATTTCTTCTCTGTGAAAGATAGTGAGCTAAAGACTCTGGGTAAGTCTCTCGTAACCAGGACTCATGTCTGGCAGAGGGACTCCCAGGACCCCCCTTGTTAAATCTGCATATTTAAGTAACTTTGGGTCTCACCCTAAGTTACTAGGGGAATCCAGACGTGGACCCCTTGCTCACTATTCTTAGAGAGGCACAGATCCACCCTACTGATGAGGTCCAACCAGACCGAAACACGTGTCTGGGGTTTCTGTTGGTACTCTTGTTCAGAGGAGAATTGCCTCGCATTTCGGTGCTGGACTGCCCCAGGGCAGGACAAAGACTGATATAATTGGGATATTTCTTCTCTGTGAAAGATAGAGAGCTAAAGACTCTGGGTAAGTCTCTCGTAACCAGGACTAATGTCTGGCAGAGGGACTCCCAGGACCCCCCTTGTTAAATCTGCATATTTAAGTAACTTTGGGTCTCACCCTAAGTTACTAGGGGAATCCAGACGTGGACCCCTTGCTCACTATTCTTAGAGAGGCACAGATCCACCCTACTGATGAGGTCCAACCAGACCGAAACACGTGTCTGGGGTTTCTGTTGGTACTCTTGTTCAGAGGAGAATTGCCTCGCATTTCGGTGCTGGACTGCCCCAGGGCAGGACAAAGACTGATATAATTGGGATATTTCTTCTCTGTGAAAGATAGTGAGCTAAAGACTCTGGGTAAGTCTCTCGTAACCAGGACTAATGTCTGGCAGAGGGACTCCCAGGACCCCCCTTGTTAAATCTGCATATTTAAGTAACTTTGGGTCTCACCCTAAGTTACTGGGGGAATCCAGACGTGGACCCCTTGCTCACTATTCTTAGAGAGGCACAGATCCACCCTACTGATGAGGTCCAACCAGACCGAAACACGTGTCTGGGGTTTCTGTTGGTACTCTTGTTCAGAGGAGAATTGCCTCGCATTTCGGTGCTGGACTGCCCCAGGGCAGGACAAAGACTGATATAATTGGGATATTTCTTCTCTGTGAAAGATAGTGAGCTAAAGACTCTAGGTAAGTCTCTCGTAACCAGGACTAATGTCTGGCAGAGGGACTCCCAGGACCCCCCTTGTTAAATCTGCATATTTAAGTAACTTTGGGTCTCACCCTAAGTTACTAGGGGAATCCAGACGTGGACCCCTTGCTCACTATTCTTAGAGAGGCACAGATCCACCCTACTGATGAGGTCCAACCAGCCCCTTGCTCACTATTCTTAGAGAGGCACAGATCCACCCTACTGATGAGGTCCAACCAGACCGAAACACGTGTCTGGGGTTTCTGTTGGTACTCTTGTTCAGAGGAGAATTGCCTCGCATTTCGGTGCTGGACTGCCCCAGGGCAGGACAAAGACTGATATAATTGGGATATTTCTTCTCTGTGAAAGATAGTGAGCTAAAGACTCTAGGTAAGTCTCTCGTAACCAGGACTAATGTCTGGCAGAGGGACTCCCAGGACCCCCCTTGTTAAATCTGCATATTTAAGTAACTTTGGGTCTCACCCTAAGTTACTAGGGGAATCCAGACGTGGACCCCTTGCTCACTATTCTTAGAGAGGCACAGATCCACCCTACTGATGAGGTCCAACCAGCCCCTTGCTCACTATTCTTAGAGAGGCACAGATCCACCCTACTGATGAGGTCCAACCAGACCGAAACACGTGTCTGGGGTTTCTGTTGGTACTCTTGTTCAGAGGAGAATTGCCTCGCATTTCGGTGCTGGACTGCCCCAGGGCAGGACAAAGACTGATATAATTGGGATATTTCTTCTCTGTGAAAGATAGTGAGCTAAAGACTCTGGGTAAGTCTCTCGTAACCAGGACTAATGTCTGGCAGAGGGACTCCCAGGACCCCCCTTGTTAAATCTGCATATTTAAGTAACTTTGGGTCTCACCCTAAGTTACTAGGGGAATCCAGACGTGGACCCCTTGCTCACTATTCTTAGAGAGGCACAGATCCACCCTACTGATGAGGTCCAACCAGACCGAAACACGTGTCTGGGGTTTCTGTTGGTACTCTTGTTCAGAGGAGAATTGCCTCGCATTTCGGTGCTGGACTGCCCCAGGGCAGGACAAAGACTGATATAATTGGGATATTTCTTCTCTGTGAAAGATAGTGAGCTAAAGACTCTGGGTAAGTCTCTCGTAACCAGGACTAATGTCTGGCAGAGGGACTCCCAGGACCCCTCTTGTTAAATCTGCATATTTAAGTAACTTTGGGTCTCACCCTAAGTTACTAGGGGAATCCAGACGTGGACCCGTTGCTCACTATTCTTAGAGAGGCACAGATCCACCCTACTGATGAGGTCCAACCAGACCGAAACACGTGTCTGGGGTTTCTGTTGGTACTCTTGTTCAGAGGAGAATTGCCTCGCATTTCGGTGCTGGACTGCCCCAGGGCAGGACAAAGACTGATATAATTGGGATATTTCTTCTCTGTGAAAGATAGTGAGCTAAAGACTCTGGGTAAGTCTCTCGTAACCAGGACTAATGTCTGGCAGAGGGACTCCCAGGACCCCCCTTGTTAAATCTGCATATTTAAGTAACTTTGGGTCTCACCCTAAGTTACTAGGGGAATCCAGACGTGGACCCCTTGCTCACTATTATTAGAGAGGCACAGATCCACCCTACTGATGAGGTCCAACCAGACCGAAACACGTGTCTGGGGTTTCTGTTGGTACTCTTGTTCAGAGGAGAATCGGTGCTGGACTGCCCCAGGGCAGGACAAAGACTGATATAATTGGGATATTTCTTCTCTGTGAAAGATAGTGAGCTAAAGACTCTGGGTAAGTCTCTCGTAACCAGGACTAATGTCTGGCAGAGGGACTCCCAGGACCCCCCTTGTTAAATCTGCATATTTAAGTAACTTTGGGTCTCACCCTAAGTTACTAGGGGAATCCAGACGTGGACCCCTTGCTCACTATTCTTAGAGAGGCACAGATCCACCCTACTGATGAGGTCCAACCAGACCGAAACACGTGTCTGGGGTTTCTGTTGGTACTCTTGTTCAGAGGAGAATTGCCTCGCATTTCGGTGCTGGACTGCCCCAGGGCAGGACAAAGACTGATATAATTGGGATATTTCTTCTCTGTGAAAGATAGTGAGCTAAAGACTCTGGGTAAGTCTCTCGTAACCAGGACTAATGTCTGGCAGAGGGACTCCCAGGACCCCCCTTGTTAAATCTGCATATTTAAGTAACTTTGGGTCTCACCCTAAGTTACTGGGGGAATCCAGACGTGGACCCCTTGCTCACTATTCTTAGAGAGGCACAGATCCACCCTACTGATGAGGTCCAACCAGACCGAAACACGTGTCTGGGGTTTCTGTTGGTACTCTTGTTCAGAGGAGAATTGCCTCGCATTTCGGTGCTGGACTGCCCCAGGGCAGGACAAAGACTGATATAATTGGGATATTTCTTCTCTGTGAAAGATAGTGAGCTAAAGACTCTAGGTAAGTCTCTCGTAACCAGGACTAATGTCTGGCAGAGGGACTCCCAGGACCCCCCTTGTTAAATCTGCATATTTAAGTAACTTTGGGTCTCACCCTAAGTTACTAGGGGAATCCAGACGTGGACCCCTTGCTCACTATTCTTAGAGAGGCACAGATCCACCCTACTGATGAGGTCCAACCAGCCCCTTGCTCACTATTCTTAGAGAGGCACAGATCCACCCTACTGATGAGGTCCAACCAGACCGAAACACGTGTCTGGGGTTTCTGTTGGTACTCTTGTTCAGAGAAGAATTGCCTCGCATTTCGGTGCTGGACTGCCCCAGGGCAGGACAAAGACTGATATAATTGGGATATTTCTTCTCTGTGAAAGATAGTGAGCTAAAGACTCTGGGTAAGTCTCTCGTAACCAGGACTAATGTCTGGCAGAGAGACTCCCAGGACCCCCCTTGTTAAATCTGCATATTTAAGTAACTTTGGGTCTCACCCTAAGTTACTAGGGGAATCCAGACGTGGACCCCTTGCTCACTATTCTTAGAGAGGCACAGATCCACCCTACTGATGAGGTCCAACCAGACCGAAACACGTGTCTGGGGTTTCTGTTGGTACTCTTGTTCAGAGGAGAATTGCTTCGCATTTCGGTGCTGGACTGCCCCAGGGCAGGACAAAGACTGATATAATTGGGATATTTCTTTTCTGTGAAAGATAGTGAGCTAAAGACTCTGGGTAAGTCTCTCGTAACCAGGACTAATGTCTGGCAGAGGGACTCCCAGGACCCCCCTTGTTAAATCTGCATATTTAAGTAACTTTGGGTCTCACCCTAAGTTACTAGGGGAATCCAGACGTGGACCCCTTGCTCACTATTCTTAGAGAGGCACAGATCCACCCTACTGATGAGGTCCAACCAGACCGAAACACGTGTCTGGGGTTTCTGTTGGTACTCTTGTTCAGAGGAGAATTGCCTCGCATTTCGGTGCTGGACTGCCCCAGGGCAGGACAAAGACTGATATAATTGGGATATTTCTTCTCTGTGAAAGATAGTGAGCTAAAGACTCTGGGTAAGTCTCTCGTAACCAGGACTAATGTCTGGCAGAGGGACTCCCAGGACCCCTCTTGTTAAATCTGCATATTTAAGTAACTTTGGGTCTCACCCTAAGTTACTAGGGGAATCCAGACGTGGACCCGTTGCTCACTATTCTTAGAGAGGCACAGATCCACCCTACTGATGAGGTCCAACCAGACCGAAACACGTGTCTGGGGTTTCTGTTGGTACTCTTGTTCAGAGGAGAATTGCCTCGCATTTCGGTGCTGGACTGCCCCAGGGCAGGACAAAGACTGATATAATTGGGATATTTCTTCTCTGTGAAAGATAGTGAGCTAAAGACTCTGGGTAAGTCTCTCGTAACCAGGACTAATGTCTGGCAGAGGGACTCCCAGGACCCCCCTTGTTAAATCTGCATATTTAAGTAACTTTGGGTCTCACCCTAAGTTACTAGGGGAATCCAGACGTGGACCCCTTGCTCACTATTATTAGAGAGGCACAGATCCACCCTACTGATGAGGTCCAACCAGACCGAAACACGTGTCTGGGGTTTCTGTTGGTACTCTTGTTCAGAGGAGAATCGGTGCTGGACTGCCCCAGGGCAGGACAAAGACTGATATAATTGGGATATTTCTTCTCTGTGAAAGATAGTGAGCTAAAGACTCTGGGTAAGTCTCTCGTAACCAGGACTAATGTCTGGCAGAGGGACTCCCAGGACCCCCCTTGTTAAACCTTCATGGCAAGGTCCATGATGTAAGGAGAGACAGAGAGAGAGGAGTCTAAGATGACACCACATATTTTTGCCTCACAGGAGGGTTAGGGGAGGGCGCCCATGGAGGGTGGCCAGAGAGTGGAAGGGAAAGATGGAGCGGGGGTCCCGACGAGAATGATATCTGTCTTACTGGCATTAGGGCAGAGATCATTGGAAGTGCACCATGCCTGAATAGCATATAGGCAGTCAGGAATGAGAAAGGAAGAGGAGGAGGCAGAGGAGGGGAGCTTGAAAGAGAGCTGTGTGTTATCTGCATAACACTGGAAGCTAGGAGAGAAGGTGGAGATCAAATGGGCTAGAGGGGCCAGGTAAATATTGAAAAGCCAGGGAGAGAGGATAGAGCCCTGAGGGACACCACAGGTGGAAAGATAAATGGGGAAGAGAAAAGGGACAAGTTGAACCTGAGGCGCTTTATCAGGGTGGCATGATTGATTGTATCAAAGGCAGAGGAAAGGTAGAGAATGATGAGAACGTAGGTAGAGTTGGAGTCGAGCAGGTCTTCACGGGTGTTCAGGAGAGCGGTTTTCGTGCCTCTGGCAGCTCTGAAGCCAGACTGGTGTTGTGAAAGCAACCAACAAATTTAGTGTGGTGGATAAACTGGGAGAAGGCCAGCTTCTCCAGGGGTTTGCCCAGGAAGGGGGTAATGGAGATGGGGCGGTAGTCTTCCAGATTGGAGGAGTCAGCAGAAGATACACAAGGGAGTGCTTGAGGGTGGGGGGAAGGATCCCAGATCTTGAAAAGTTTGTTTGTGTTGTTAGTGATATGATAGTTTGATATGATCGTTTATTTGTATAGCGCCTACACACAATGTGTTTCAAAGTGCTTCAAGGCAGGGGAGGGAGCAAGGGAAAATACAAAAACATTCTACAAGGTCTTGAGACGTTAAGAATGAGTAATATGCAATCGTACTAGGCCTACCGACATTTCTGATAGTGCAAGATGATTGACAAAGATTGAGGGATATGAGGGAGGGGGGTGCAAGGAGAGGGAACATACAATGACTATCATACTAGGCCTGACGACATTTCTGATGGTGCATGGACATTGACAAAGGTTGGGAAGGGAGCGAGATGGGAGGGAAGGAGAGGAGCAAACAGTGACTATCGTACTAGGCCTGATGACATTTCTGATAGTGCAAGTGCATAGTTTATGGGGAGGACATGGGGGAGAGGAGAGAAGGTAAGGCAAGGGAAAGAAAGAAAGACTGAGAGACAGTGAGTAAGGTGAGCAGAAGCAAAGCATGCACAAATTCAATGTTAAGGAGCCATCAACAGATGGAATGCACTCCGCCATGATACAAGATTAAAAAATGAGACACATATGATGTGAGAGTCGGCAGGACAGTGCCATGATACAAAGCCGTTGAAGGGCACAATATGATTCAATGACGAAACTATAGAAATCCACACACATCCATTACTGCGCCACAACAATATATTTTTCAAGATCAGTTTTGTTTGTTCATTTTCAGCCTTATTTATTTTTGATTGCAGCCCATATTGATGACACGTGTTTCGGCACTTTAAAATTGCCTTTCTCAAATCTGGGAAATTTTTCTTTTACAAATTATTTTCAAACCTAATCAGTAAAAAGCTGGTGAAAGGCCAACATAAATTCAATTTTCACGATTATTTAGAAAAAAAAAGAGAGATATATTTGAAAAGCATTATTTAAAACATATCATAATGCAAAACAAAACATTTGTCATCATAAGATTTCATCATGAAGAGTAAGGTAAAAGAAATCACATTTCCCCTTGCCGTCAGCCATAGATTGGGATACTTTACCTCTGTTAAACTGTGTCATGAGGTTTCACAAAGTTTCATTCCATACTGCAATCTTAAATGCATGATTGTGCTTTTAGCTTTAAAAGAAGAGAAACAGGGCCCTTGTTCTTAGCTCGTGGGGAAATCAAAAATATCCTTGTTTGTGTACGGTGAAATCACTTATATCTACTTCTCCCAAAGTCTCATGGGAGCTGTAGTTTCTGCTGTATTTAGTAAGTTTTTGGTAAAAACGATCATTTAACTCTGTATGTGTTGTTTTTATTTTAATTTACGCATTGTTATTGCGAATCTGTGTGGACAGGTGTATAGGGAAAACCCATTACTTACCAATTTGGTGCAACTGGTAAATGCGTGGGCCAGTTGTTTGTATATAAACACAATGTTCAGTATATGGTTCAACACTATCAATGGCATGGTTACGGGTTTTCTGACATGGGTCCTTTTCAGTTTACACACTTTTTTTATCATTATCATAATTGAACATTGTTTTGTTATTAAACCACATGTAGTTTTTATATGGTAAATTCACGTGCATCTACTTTTCCCAAAGTCTTATGGGAACTGTAGTTTCTGCTATATTAAGTGAATTCTTAAATAGCGATCTATTAGCTCTATATGTGTTGTTTTTGTTTTGAATATGTGTGTACAGAAAATACATGAAGAACCAAATAATTGCCAATTTCGTACAAACGATAGATACATGGAGCAATTGTTTACATATAGCCACAAAGATTAGTATATAATTCAATATTTTCAAAGGCATGATTCTGCATTTTCTGGCATAAGTCCTTTCTGGTTCACACATTTTTATGTTATTATTATAGAAAATTGGACATCTCATTGTCTGTATTTAAACCTGTTTCGATACATCTGAAATACTTAATTAGCTTTGCTTCTTCTTGTCGCAGTCTTAGTTCCTAATTTCCACCTCGGCATCCCAAGGACACCTTTCTTAAACCAATAAATGTGATGTTCTGCTTACAATCCATCTGATGAAGGCTCTGCCAGTGTTCTGCCAAAGGCAGATTCTTATCTTGACTTCCAATCACTGCCAAATGCTCTCGTATTCTTGTGCGTATTTCTCGGATCGTGCTTCCTATATAGATTTTGCTGCAAATGCATATGATCGCATAGATCACGTATTTTGTGCGACAGTTGATCTGCTCCCTTATTTTCATTTTGATGCCATCTTTATTCTCAAAGTGATCAGTCATGGAAACTGCATGCTTGCACATAGTGCATGTTCCACATTTTCTGAACCCTACTTTAGGATGTAACCAGTTTTCTGTTTTCTCCTCTTTCTCGTCAGGTAGTAATGATGGGCTAAGGCTCAGTTTTAATGTTCTTGCCCGTCGATACACTATCGAAGGGTACTCTTGTATTTGTGGTCCAATATGAGGGTCCAATTTGAGCAGGCCCCAGTGTCTTCTGAGTTCTTTTGATCACCTGGTTATTGGTACAGAAGGTGGTGATAAGTTGTACCCCTTTGTCTTGAATGGGTCTGTTACGTTGTGAAAGAGTTTGTGATCTTGTTATTTGATGCGCTTTTTGGTATGCCGTTTTTATGCTTTTTCCTGGATAACCTCTAGCTTTGAATCTCGTAGACAGAATTTCACATTCCTTCTCAAAATCTGTTTGTTCACAGCAGTTCCTTCTCGCTCTAATATATTCACCCTTGGGGATGTTACGAATGACAGGGGCATAGTGACAACTAGCAGCATATAGTGTGGAGATTACTTCAGTGCTCTTGCGATATGTTACAGTCTTCAGGCCATTGCCTGACACATAGATTGTTAAATCCAAGAAATTAATTTCAGTATACCTGGTCCATTTTACAACATGGAATGCATGCTTAAAGAAATGCTCATGGCCACTCTAGACAATAGCATTTTCATGTTCAATAACAATTTCTATAAACAAAAACGCGATGTGGCTATGGGGGTTAAATATGCACCGGCCCTAGCGAACTTAGTAATGGGCATGTTTGAAGACCTTAGGATCTATACTACAGAGACATTCAGCTTACATGTTGTAAAATGGACCAGGTACATTGACGTTTTGTTTATATGGCAAGGAACACCACAGCAATTAGAATCTTTTCGACAAGAAATAAATGCCAACGATTTGGGTATAGATTTACAGGAGAACACAGCAATACTGAAATTCATTTCTTGGATTTAACAATCTATGTGTCAGGCAATAGCCTGAAGACTCGAATGCACCACTGCCATTGAAGTGATTTCAAGTGGAATTGATGTACAGTGTGGAGTTTGGGAAGAAGCAGCATGACAGAAATTGCCCCATTTTTAAGCTATTATTTTGAACATTTCATTTCAGCTGCCAGCTCTGCCCCGTCAGAACTCCACCCACTCCTCCAAACTCCACCAGTCCTTGTGGGATCCTCCTGTGAATGGTTTCCATTTCCGCCACTGTCTTAGTCCACTTCTCACCCTGCTTTCGCTGCTCGTGAACACGACGACAGTTTTAATTGTGTCATTTTACTCCAAATGACACACTTGGCTTTGACTGCAGGTTGTGCAATGTTCGCAGCTAGGCCAGCAAGCACGTAAATAACGCAGATGTTTCTCAAGCACCTTTCATGTGGAGGCAGGTAAACATTGCCGCATTCCATTCTTCCTGAGTGGCCGGATAAGGCGTCCTGGAGGAACTGTGGAGGTGGCCTCGTTACCATGGGAACGGTCCACACACACAGTGCGGTGCTTCCCGCTCAGAGGGTGTGGAGCCAAGGTAGGACATAGGCAGGGCCCAGGCTTTGAGAGGTCATATGTGTCATGTACAGCAAGCCTTCTGTGGGTGTGATGCAGTCCAACAGGCACAGCAATTATATTTTACATTTTGAGATGCTTAATAGGCAGAGGTGGGACAAGAGACTGATGCTGCTCCACCCCAACAGCATAGTTGTCAACATGACCCATTCCAGTCTGTATGTGCTTATCCAGTCCTGTTTTTTCTTTGCATTCTGAGACTTGTAGTTCCGCCTTTCCTATTATGAACCTCGAACTACAAGTCCCAGAATGCAAAGAAAAAAACAGGACTGGACTAGCACTTGGAATGGGTCATGTTGGCAACTATGCAACAGTTCTCACAAAAGCTAAAGGACGTCCAAAAATCACCCCATTGAAAGCAGGAGGAACCTATCCAAAGATAATTTTCTGGCTGTCGACCAGCCAGAGTTTAAGTGGACTTGGCGGCCATGGGGCCTCCTGTTGTCACCTTCCCAGACTCCACACACTCACATGCAATCTGTATCAGACCTCTTAGAAAGAACTTAAATTATATATTAGCCTTCCCCTTAAACCCATCCCTTTTTCACAGTCTACTTGTGCACATATAGTTTGCTAATAATTTTCCCCCACTGATCACAGTCCTATGACCCCTTCACCCTTGTTACCCATATGGGCTCTCGGTGGACAGAGCAGGATCTGCCAGAGGCAGACACGGAGAGGAGCGGTTTAGGCAGGTGCTGTAAGGGTTTGTAACAGGTTGGGGCTAAACTAAGAAAGTGTAGCATTCAAGTTTCCAAAACAACAGGATATCTTGTCCTTGCCTTCACCACGTCAAGTCTCCACTGTAAAAGCATCCACAATAGGATGGCTTTTCTGAGAGGGAGGGGGTCAGAAGTTCAAGTCTGAATTGGTTAATCTCAGCCTGGAACCCCTCCATGAGTAGATTCACAGACACTTAGAGTCCCGGAAGTTTGAAGTGTCTGCTGCATCTCTTTCTTGACTCCTTGGCTTGCACACTGATCCTCTAGGTTATGTCCTGGATCCTGGGGACACTCTTTGTCCTGGGTCTCTAGGGCCCATGTGTCCCTGCACAGTAGTCCAGAAATTGGGTCGCAGCAGGGCAGAGTAGCGGATGGCCTAACACATTAGTACCATGGGAGGTGCAAGCAGGTGCAAACACAGAGCTTTGATGTTTCTTCTGGCCTCCTGCTCTTCCTCCTGAGAATTCTCTCCAGTCTCCTCTCCTGGTAACCTCTTCACCTTGTCTCTGGCCCTCCACTAATCCTCCCCTTTGAGGTTCTTCCCAACCACCTCTGTGATGTTCCTCCACCCCTCCACTCCTCCCTCTTCTCTCAGCCTCTCTGCCTCTCTCTCCAACCTCCTTCTTCTGCCTCTCCTCTGCCACCTCTCTCTACTAGCTACTCTTTCCACACCTCATTCACAACTCCTTTCTCCCACATCTGCTCAAACATCCTGCTCCTCTTATAGGAGTCTGGCCCCTCCCACTGGGCCTCCCAATAGCGGAGAGGGGACACCAGTGTGTGTTTAGTGTAGCTTCCATAAAATGGCATTAGAGGGTTGGTTGAGTAATGAACCTCTGTCATGATACGCTGTGCCATAGACCAAGCCTATTTGAGACTCGTCCGCCATCTTGAATGTCCTATGTGGTTTTTGGGTGTGACTGGCTGACCACTCTTGTACTCTCTCCTGAAGTGACAGACGTTGCTCCGCTCTGCATGTGCTGCTACCGGAAGGCTGCCACCACACTCCCTGATTTGTGTAAATGCTTCGTACCCTTTGTTGGACTTGCAATGCTGTAAAGCGGGTGTCACCGTACAAAGGAGGATACATTTAGGTGTTGGCTTTTATGGGGCTGGTCGGTCAGGCGACACTTGTCCTGCTTGACTTGATATCAATATATTGCCACACAGTTTGTTACAATTTCAAGTTCCTCTGTTGCTGTCGCGTCCTAACTGAGTAGAGTGGTTAAAAAGCCAAGAAAACCACCTGAAATAACAGTTTAGATGTAAGACATGCACCAGTTGATTTTTTAGAAGTGAGTTTAATTGATCATAAATTGCCCTTAGTGATGACACGTGTTTCGGCTCATGTCGCCTTTTCCAAATCAGGACTCATGCTATATTGTATTCGAATACATTGATTATTTTCATAGTACAACATGAATAGAGCACATAAAATGAAAATTCATAACGAAAAAATAATAGTAAAAAATGTGAGCATTTGTTCCATCACAAGTTTTCGCAGGAGTATTTGAGTCAAAAACACAGAGAGTAAGGACATGGTACAAAGGAGCACTGGTATACTGGCTAACTCTGTAGCCCTGAGAATTCATTAAAACGGCAGTGACACCAAAAGTCAAATACAGGGCACAGTACCCTGCTACATTACTGGGGCAAGGTTGCATGGTTCATGGGAACCCCCGAGTACCTCCCCTAGGCCCAGCATGGAATAGCAGATGGGGGCATCCATCCACTGTGAGCACCTTAGCAACCACCACTATAAAAATGACAAAGGACTTCATCACATATCTTCCCCTTCCTCAGTGCCTGGCAAAAGGGTATCAAGGGGGTGGCTAACGGCTTAGGTAGTCAACATTAGCCTGTAAGTGGCCTTCCCAGTGTGATTAACAGGGGGGGTCCTGGGAGTCTCTCTGTCAGACATTAGTCCTGGTTACGAGAGCCTTACCCAGAGTCTTTAGCTCACTATCTTTCACAGAGGAGAAATATCCCAAACATATCAGCATTTGTTCTGCCCTGGGGCAGTCCAGCACCAAAATGCTAGGCAATTCTCCTCTGAACAAGTGTACCAACAGCAACCGCAGATACGTGTTTCGGTCTGGTTGGACCTCATCAGTAGGATGGAGCTGTGCCTCTCTCAGAATAGTGAGCAAGGGGTCCACGTCTGGATTCCCCTAGTAACTTAGGGTGAGACCCAAAGTTACTTAAAATATGCAAATAACAGGGGGCAAGTGTGTGTGTGTTGGGCCCCGAATCCCCTCTTGTGCGCCTCCCTCCCTTTGAGTCATCTTAATTCCCCAATGTTCCTGGAAATCGTTGTTATGAAACTCTAAGCTCACACAGCTATCTCTAAAAATAACACAGTTAAAGCAGGTCTTGGACAGACTCATCTGCTCTAAAAGTAGAAAAGGTTCTTTGGATGGGGTGAGTTCCTTAATTGGATACGCCTATGGATTTGCACTTCCGAAGCAACGCAATGCTCTTTTGTTTGAGTCATGCATACAGGAACCGACCCACATGCATGGCCACCATTCCCCATCCTTTTTGCTACTAAGATTTGCATCCAGGCTATCAGGCTTCCACCCCAGATTTGGTTGGATCACTACCTGATCCTGTTTTGGTTCATGACCCTGCAAACATAGCCATCCGTTGGCAAAGAAATCTTAAGAATTTTAAAACCCAAAGCAGTAAATAGCCACTGGTCCTTGCTTAGTGGCAACTAGACCCTGTTGGGGCGTGCTTCTTTTGAAAGTCAGACATACTTATTTTGCCTAGACTGTTCATGAGATTTGTTGTATAGCATCGGGTTGGTTTACTATGGAATTCGTTTGCTTTGCCAGTCAGCTTTACTTAACATATAAGACCAATTTAACTTGTGGAAGGCAGTGACAAGCATTGCACTTTGATGCAGAACTAGAGACAGAAGGTCATGGGGCCTAATTGATGCATTGCGGACTGAGACATCAGGAACCCTACCATCCCAACTTGGACACATTGCATGAGCCTGGACAAAGGATCTCTGTATGCCTTATTTTGATTACCTGACAAAATTGGGAACACCTTCAAGTTACTCACTTCACTGGATGCGCTATTCAAAAAAGCGTTGCTCATTATTGTTTTTAATTAATCATATGTTTGCAACAATGAAATAAACATGTGTTGCACCTTGAAAAGTAGCATTAGATCAAATGAATATATATTTAAATGTGCCCCCAAATTAACCCTCAGACATACTACGGTGGGGAGCCATTTTAGAATGAATCTTTGAAAAGTAAAAAAAAATAGATTGTTGACTGGAAATCTGACATTTTGTGACTGAGGATATGTTCTGTCTAAAAGTAAATACAGGGACACATAGTATCACTCATTACACTGTAGGCCGTAACACACAACATGACATTGCTATATAGGTCCATCTCTCAGGCCCTTATTTTGAGGGGGCGAGGGCAGCTGGAGGCTGTGACTCATTTTTTTCACCTGAAAAGAAATACAACTACAATTAAGATGGTCACCGTGGAAACGATGGCTGGGGCTCCAGAAAGAGACCCTCTTCCAATGTTATGGTGGAGTGAAGCAGATATCGAGGAGCAGTCAAGAAGAGGATACTTCAGAGAGTTTATAGGTGGCATTTCTGTTGTACTTTTGTAATGGGGAAAGATGAGAACAATTGTAAGAAGGCAGTGGGAGGCAGGTGGAATGTGGGTGGAGGAAGCATACAGCCAACAGCATGGTCTTATCATAATCCGAGCAACCAGATTGGCTGCTTGCACCTCCCATGGTACCAATTGATGATAATTGATGATTGCAGCAGAGACATTCTTGACATTTCTGGATTCACTATAGAGGACTATTTTCAGTGAAGCAGAGGAGGTGAGTGGACCATTGGTGTAAGGAGGTGAGTGGACCCTTGTTGTATAGAGTATGTATAAGAAGGAAGCACTTTGGTTAGATTGACAGATGAGAAACTGGGTGGAAGTGGTTCAACTGTTCTAACTTCACAGAGACTTCTGATCACACAGAACCATTCTTTTGTCCACACCAGAACAGCAGAGCAATCATACTGTGGGTTGTGATCAAGGACATCATTTGGAGGTTGCTGGGGATGAGACCTGAGATCCCTGCTGTCTCCCGGGTAACCCCTGGCATAGACTCTGCAACCTCTATTTTTTTTTTTAAACAAAACATAATTAAAAAAAAGAACAGAGGCTCCATGGCTGCCTGGACTGCAGGTGGCGGCACCACTGGGTCTCGTGGTTTCAAGAGTTGTGTAACTTTTCAGTGGTTGCTTAGCAACCACAAAAAGTTACAGGACTCTTGAAAGCACAAGTCAGTGCTTTCTTTTCACCCAGCACCGTCCCCATCCTGAAGTAGCTAGCAGACAGAGCCCACCACTTGCATGTAGTGCAAGAGAAAATAGCCCTGAGCGCAAGGACCTAAGCAGTGAAACTGCTTTTATTGTTTCCAGACTCTTCTCCTCTCTCAGATATGACCGAGCCGAGGAGCCGGAACCACACCGGCATCATCACTAACGGCACGGCAGCTCTGGCAAGCGGTTCAGGCATTACGTGTTATGAAATGTATCCTAGGTAAATAAGACAATGGTTTCTAAAAAAGATGGCATTATAGAGATCACTAAATCTAGATGATATACTACCCATGGAAATTAATCTTCTTTGGGGAAAACATTATAAACAACAACATCAAACTTGATTGAAAGGCCACAAAATTCTGCTGGCTATTCATGAAAGCTGCTACATGTTGAAGGCTGCAACTCAAATTACCCCACAGTGGTATTGTTTTTAACAGCATCCATTGAAATCGGTCTACCTGTATGGAAAATGTCATTGATAGACCTACTTGGAAGCAGTATTTTAAGAACAAATTTAGTAATTCTGTCACTACACTGACTCTATTTAATGTAGACTCATGGGGCCCATAGTAGGGTGAGTCCTCGAGTTTAGACATTGTAGATAAGATCAGAGAATCTAAAGGATCAAGGTAAATTGACCCAGCTGGGTAACCAAATTTGATCCTTAAAGGTACCCCAATTTGTGGGTAGACATCTTATTTAAACAATTTTCAAAAATGTTGATCTAGGGGAGTTTTCCGCCCCATGTGGCACTACTCCTTTATTGATCCAATCTTTAAAGGGTGAACACACAAATATGGCTAACTACCGCCCCATAGCCTCCTTGACGAGTCCTCTATAATCTTTGCATCATTATTATTAGAAGATTTAAATGTTTGGTTATCATGCATCTATTGGAAGAACAAGCCTGGCAAACATTATAACCGTCACTCTTTCTGGTGTCTCTTTCAGCATGCATTACTGGAGTAACTGCATAGGGACCTACTTCTTCTGAGTTTGATGGGATTAGTTTATGTATTTATTTATTTATTTATTTATTTATTCGTTCATTTTTAACGCGCACAAAACCCTGGCGGCATCGAGGAGCGGTTATATGGTACCAGTTACATGTGGCCAATTGGCATTTGATAGGTGGTGCATACAGATTGTGGTTACATACTGGGTAATATGGTGCAGACAGATTGTAGTTACATTCTAGATAATAAGACAGGCAGACTTCATGGGGTGGTGGCGTGTTTCCAAGAAGGTAGTAGGGGGGGGGCAGATCCATGTGTAGCATGCGCGGTTAAGTAAACAGCCAGGTTTTGAGCACTTCGCGGAAAGCCCAATAAGATTCTTCCGTTCTCAGTGCAGGTGGTAAGTCATTCCATTGCTGGGATGCAATGGATTGAAAGCTGGAACCTCCCGCTTTGGACCGTTTGACTCTATGCTGTACTAGCCAGTGGGAGTATAGCTTTCTAGTAGGCAATTTTCTAAGACAAGTAAGGTGGGGCATATTTGTATAAGCACCTATGTGCTATTTATAGGGTTTTGAACATGATCCTCTCTTGGATGGGAAGCCAATGGACAGCTCTGCGGGGCGGGAAGCAGAGATGTGATCAGATTTCAGAATGTTCAATGTAGCTCTCAGTGAGGTGTTTTGGATCATCTGCAGTTTTTGAATGTTGTGTGCCGAGGTGCCCAGGAAGAGGGCATTGCAGTAATCCAGTCTGGTGCCTAACACTGGCCGGACAATTGTGGGGCAACCTTCCGTGGAAAGGAAAGGTCTGGCAGCATTAATCAATTTGGTAGTGTAGGCTGCTGAGAGGAGATAGCATTTACTTGGCGGGTCAGGGATAGGGTGGCATCAAGGTAGACCCCTAGAGTTTTCACTGCAGGGGAAACTGTAATCAGGGTACCATCAATGTTGAATGCTACGTACCTAGCGTCAAGTTTTCTAATACCGTTGTGTGACCGACTAGTAGGAGCTCGGTCTTCTCGCCATTTAGGCATAGACCGTGCATTGCCATCCAGGCTTGGATGGTTGCATAAACTTTGTTGAGGGTGTCAGCATCCTTGGTATAGGTACTGGAGAGAGAAATGAGGATTTGTGTGTCATCAGCATAGTTGGTGTAGGCTATGGCAAGGGAGTCCAGAAGGTGGAAGAGGGGCTTCATGAATATGTTGTAGAGTGTCAGAGACACACAGGAACCTTGAGCGACCCCGCATTTGATTGGCATAGGGGGGGCACTTGCATTGTCGAAAAGACTCTCATTACTTTGCCATCTAAGAAGAAGGTGATCCATGTCGTAGCTTCAGGCGAGAAAGATGCCGAAGTGGTCAGATGGTAGCAAATGATTTTGTAGTCGACTAGGTTGAAAGCAGCAGGGATCCAGGAGGAATAGGGCAGGTTTCCCCTCGTCCCTGATCTCATCGATCTGGTTTTTAAGATCGAGGAGTGCTGACCCTGTGCCATTGCCTGGGTGGAATCCGGACTGTCAGGTTCCTAGGATCTGATTTGCTTCCAGGTGACGTTGGATTTGGACATATGCTGCTCTATCTAAAATCTTTAGAAGAAAGGGGACTGTGGTGATTTGCCTGAAGTTATGATATGATATTTTATGTATTTTATAGTTGTTGGGCAGGGAAGTGCAAGTGTGGGTTTTTTGAGTAAGGGTAGCACCCAGGCTTCCTTGAGGCTTGAGGGCACTGTGACTGCCTGAAAGGAGGCATTAATGAATGCAGTGATGAAGGGAGTTAGTGTTTATGCATAGTCTTTGATGAGTGGTGCCGGGCAGACATCACCTTAGTATCTAGAGGGCTTGAGGTTTTTCAAGATGTTCAGGGTTTCTAGTTCCGTGACATTTTTTAAGCAGAACAGAGGGATGCTAAGACTGTTCGACTTGGGTGAGGTGGTGTCAAAAGTGGTCAGTTTTGTGGGCTTGAAGGTCAGTCATTTGCTGCAAATTTTCATATGTAGGGAGTCGATTTTTTTGGACAGTCTGAATTATCTAACACCAGGTCTTGTCTTGAGTGATAGGTAAGGTGATGGGGGCTTCTAATTCCTTGAGGATGGTGAATAGTTCTCTGGAGTCAGACTTGGCATTGGCTAATCTGGTATTGAATGCCATGGCTTTGGCGTGGATGATGGCTTATTTATACGGTTAGATAACCCTTGAGAATGCTAGCCTAAGGGCGTCTGAGGGGTTCTTTCTCCAGTTAGTTTCAGCTAATCGTGTACTGGAGCAGAGTTCAAGGAGGTCTGGGGTGAACCACGCATTAATATGGCCTTCTGGTTGGCTTTTTTAGACAGGAGAGGGGGGATGATGTCCACTGCTGTAGTTAACGTTGTGACGTAGTAATCTGCTAGGGTGTCAGGGTCCAGCGAACAAAGGTTCTCTTGTTTAAGAGTCCCGAGTTGGGGTAGGATTCACTCTTTAGTCAGTTTGTGGGAGCTACGGGCCAAGGAGGGGGGAGTGGTATGGCGGTGGGCTTGGTGTGGCGGTAGAGTGGGAAGGTGAAGGCAATAATGTGATGGTCAGACCATGGGGAGAGGGCGTTAGATTTAATGCTGACCGGGCAGTTGATGTCTGTGATCCAGTCCAGCGGGTGGCCTTTAGCATGCGTTGGTGCATTAACGCGCTGGCTGAAGCCCAGCCCATTTAGGGAGTTAGCAAGTGAGGTGGCTTGTAGGTCGTTAGGGTCGTTGAGGCCCAGGTCTCCAAGAAGGATGATTTTAGACTGGGGTTTAAAGTTATCACTGATGGTTTGGAGGAGGTCTCCCTCAAAAGTTAAAATGGGGCCTGGAGGTCGGTAAATTACATGGATGGTGATGGTAGTGATGGGGGAGGAGTAGTGATGGGGGAGGAGGTCAGCTTCACAGATAGGATGTTGCAGATTTCAATGGATGTTTCAAATGTCCTGATGCTGAAAGTATCTTTAGCTATGCTGGCTACTCCGCCGCCTTTGGACTTCAATCTATCCTTCCTAAGAATCGTCTATCCTTCAGGTACAGCTAGAGATAGGGCAGGCCTGAGGCAGTGTGGAGCCACGTTTCCGTGAGTGCGATAGTGGTGTGCATCATGTGGGTAGTGTTGGTGGCTGTGTGAATGGCATAGTGTCATCACTCATATAAGCAGAATAGTTTGGTACATGGTAGGTGGTAGCATTGGCCTCAGTGTGGGTGAGCACAGGGCTGTTATCATGTGTTCCAATTATGTTGTCAGTCATAGGGCAAGCAATATTGGCAGCTGTAAGGTTAGCAGTAGGGACATAGATTGGTGGTTCCTTCGAGACGACATGGACCTCAGTGGCCATGTTATCAGTCATGCTTTCTGCATGTCCACTGCTAGTAATGACAGTATTAGGCACCATATTCTGTGCAGCAGAGTATTTGGGGTGTATACCCTGGCTAGGCACAGGGCAGGCTCCAGTAATCCCATGTGGCGTATGGCTCTCAGCTGGATCAGGGCTGGTGGTGACCAAATGTGTTATAGGTTGAGTATAGGTACAGAAGTCCAAGGTGTTGTGAGCGGAGTCTGTTTCGCAGGGAGCATGAGTCGAGTGCTTGTGGAGCCCCAAGGTACTTCGTGGCAAGTGGCTGGCCAATCTGAGAAAGAAACTCGCGTTGAGTGGCAGGTTGTGTCGCAGTTGTTCTGTGCACGTGGCATGACTGCGTGACTGCGCTTCTATTCTGGGGATATTAGTGGGGTGAGTGTGTACAATGGGCACTCGTTTGGTTCTCGTACGCAGATGGCTATTCCTGCAATTGGTGGTGAGGGCAGGTAGAGGTGCTGGCGATCTGAAGTAGTAGGGAGATGCTTATGTGGCACGCTGTCATTACCAAGCCTTTGCTTAGGCGCTTGTTGGGTAAAGTAGTTGCAGACTCTGAATTTGGCGTGGTCTTGCGGATTGCAGGCGGGGCTGTCGTCTCCCTTCGAGTGGTGTGGAGAGGCATAAGGAAGTGGGTGGGTGACGGAAGGGGTATAATAGTGGTCTCTGAGAGGCGGATGACTGCAGGTCACATTGAAAAGCAGAAGTGGTATGCTTGTGCGGATCGTGCAGCACGGCTTACCTTTGAGGTGCTGGCAGGTGGAGGGAGCCCAGGCACGCTGCAGGGTGCAAGGGTCCGATCGACCAAATAAGGGCAGCGTTGCGTGGAGGAGACCGACTGAGACCGAACTCGGCCTTAAAGGAATGGTTCGGTCAAAATGTTTTATTGTCCCTACGGGTCGGCCATGTGTTTTTAAGCCTAAATCGCTTGATTTTACAAAAATTTCCTAAGGACCTTACCCGAGTTTTCGTCCATTAAACGCACACGAAAACAGGCAGCAGGGCGCAGCCATTTTGTGATAATCCTATCACTTGCCGCATCGCCCTGGCTGACCTGCTTTTGCGGCACTAAATCATATCCCCCGCCCCTGAGCCTATCATCAGCAGACGAGTACCGCCCATTTAACAACGCCAAAGCACGTCTCGTGTCAACATTCGCTGCGCTTCAGCTAATGATGTGTTGCCATGGAAATGGCAGGACGCCTCTTTCCTCAATAAGTATAAACAGACCGTTTCACAACACACAGCAGCAGATTTTCGATTCCATTCCTCTCTCTGTGTTACTTTGAGTATTCTGTGACTCGTTTCTGTTCTCTGGTCAGCTACCTTTGTTGCTTTTAGCCCGTGTGAACAGATACCAGTACCACCGCTATAAATTATTTTAGTTTGTTTAACACACAATGGCTACAATAATGCCCTACATGTACGAGCCCGAATACACCGAGGAGGAACTACTGGAAAGGGAAACACGCGAAAACGATGGGTCTTCGGACGGCAGTTGGGAGGACGATTCAACAGCTGAAGAGCCTGGACCTAGTCGCATAGGCAGTGTTTCCACCTGGTGTACATGCAATAGTTGCGAGCTAATGCCAACCGAGGACGAGAACTGCTGCTGCTGTGAAAACTCGGGATGCGTGGCCTACATTTCAGAAGGCGAGCCACGACCGCAATGCATCACCGAGCTGCCAGACTTCAGGGGAGCCTGCCTCACACGGTCCGTGTTGAGGATAATGATGGTGCTTATGCACGAACTTCGCGCAACTGTTCGTCCTCGTAATCCGAGTAACGAGTAAGTAGACTCTGCTTGTCATGCCACTCCTATTTCATGGTCTTCTACTATATCCAAAATTACATATACATATCATTGTAACGCATGAAAGTCATTCAATAGTGTGCAGTGTCTAGATAGCATTTGTCCGAGCAGAATGCCATTAGTTACAAGAATTGTCATTGACAACAAACGTTTATTAAACTTATCTTGGTCATTTAAAAACAGTTTGTTTCATTCCTTTTCACAGGTGGTACAGGCTGGTGGTCTATCGTTCCTTTACATGGTGGCTTCATGGGAGGCTTGGACACCGCGCTCGAAGAGTAATACCCGCCTGTGCCGTTTGTGCCATAAGAGAAACTTTCCCAAGTGACAGCAGTCAGCACAGGGGATTTTCTCTCGCTGTGCTGCAACCTGACCTGTACAATGTGTAAAGTCTTGTATTTTTGTGTCATCAAAATAAGATACAAAATAAAATACCACATATATTTTAACAACGGTTGTTTCGATTTTTTAAATGAATCAAGTGTGTCTCCATTCAAGGATGGACGTCAGACATCTGTGCTCCGAATGGGTGAAGGTCAGGTTGCTGTGAAGCAGGGTGGTCACTATCTAAGCTAACATAATATATTCTCAATAATGCATGCACTAAATAACACTTGTTCAAAGTCTTTCAGTCGGTTATGTCTCTATAAAAGTCACACATGTATCTATACTATCAATTAACATTGGATTATACAGGACTTAGGTTAAGGGTCTTGACCACTATAATACACTGTTTGAAGTGTGGGTCTGTGCTCACAAGAATCTCCGGTATGTGGCATTTGTTATTGATAGGCAACGATATACTGCAGTAGGGGTCTAATGTTAGTTGGGGATCTGCTATGTGGGCATCATGGCGTGGTCAGTGGTCTGGCACATGAAGAGAATACCTTGCAGGGACACAGGGTCAGAATGGCAGTAAGTTTCCTCTGGCGAGGGAGCGTGGGCAAGGACACGTTTGTGGAGATGAACGAGCTATGTGCTTAGCTCAGGCTGGTTCACATGCAGGACAGTGATCTCAGAGGAAAAGTGATGTGTTACATTTATTAGCTGTTGAAAATACCTCTGGAGTTTTCCAGTCAGAGTGGGAACGAGGGTGGGGGCCATGTGCTCTACGCAGTGAGGCCTGGTCACCAAGATGGAGTGGAAAGGGGGTACAAAAATGGATGCCCCGTGTCCTGCTCAGTGGTCCCATCTACCCGAATGTCAACCAAAGTTAACATCACATAAGGGCAAGGGGCGAACCTGCTACTGGAGGCACTTGGTCCGAGTTTCTACTGAGAAGTAAAGGATGAGAGGGGCCTGATGGCCCCTCGATCCCACACACTTGCCTGCACGCCCACCGGCCCATCCATCTCAACCCCCCTATCAAAGGCGGTTCGCACCCGGGGATGAGAGGTGGCATGGGGGGCTGTCACGGGCACAAACGGCCAAGGTGCCAAACAGCATGTACACTTCAAAAGTTATCCCACGCCCAGGGGCCATCGCTCACATGGCCTCCTCAGACCCCGTGTCTCCAGGCAGGCCTCCCCTGAGGCAGGCTACCCCCCTGCAATCCACATAAGTGTGTCTCCATTCAGCAGTCTTCCTGTGCCTTATCTGCACGCCCCAGGCCCACCCATCCCACCCCCCTTTATCAAAGGCGGTTCGCACCCGGGGATAAGCGCTGGCATGGGGGGCTGTCACGGGCGCAAACAGCCAAGGTGCCAAACAGCATGTACACTTCAAAAGGTATCCCACGCCCAGGGGACATCGCTCACATGGCCTCCTCAGACCCCGTGTCTCCAGGCAGGCCTCCCCTGAGGCAGGCCGCCCCCCTGCAAACCACATAATACCACGACATACACACGTCATTCATTCACAAAACACCCCTGTTTCTAATACTTTATAAACCACTTGATATGTCTCATGAGAACATCTTTGTGCTTTGCAAGTCAACTCCTGAACCTTCTACCTGAGAAGCACTGAGATCTATGCTAATCTGCTCGTCGTCGTGCTATCTGTGACCGCTTCGAGCAAACTCGTCAGTGTGCTGCCTGTGGCCATCTACCTGTTCTCCTGAAACATACTGCTCGGCCTGCTGAATCCAACTTTTTGTTGGTCAAGGTAAGGTCATGTATCCTTGTCATATTTCGGTCATTTTTACATTTCTATCTATTTGCGATTACAGTACCCAATAGTGCTATGGTCATTGGTCTCATTGCTATTGACTTGAGTTTCAATTGTTATGTTATCAATAGATCTATTTATTTTCATCTGCGTCAATTGTCATCGAATTGCATCCTTCGGGGGTCCAGTCTATAATGTTAGCATGTTTCCTTCTCGTGCAAGACAGAACATCCAAGGGACAAGTCACATGTTCAGAGTTTAGTCACATCATTTAAAAAATGTCTGTAATTTATGCAAATACTGAGCCGCACATGATGAACTGGTATAGTTCCGGCGACCAAAACAAACCTTGCATTGAACATGGTATGGTTCATTTACTTTTTTATGACATTTTTATTCATCAAGGTTTTATAATAATCTAGATATTTACTTTTCAGAATTTTCAACAATGCCTGCCTGTTCGATTAGCGGTTGCCCTTCGAAGACCCATGCTAAATCTGAAGGCACTACAATGCATGTATTCCCTAAAACTGTTGATCGAATAAGGGAATGGGTCAGACATTGGGGATATCCACCGGAAGAGCTTGTAAGTAGAGTCCAGCAAGTCTTTGAGGACAAGAGGGGTGATCGATACCGCATCTGCAGCCGGCACTTTTCCTCGAACATGTACGCCACATCTTGGGTAACAAAGAAGAATAAATGCGAACGACACGAAAATTGCTCGCAAACGCTATTCCAACTCTATTCGTCCACATTCCGCCACTGGTGAGTCAAGTGTCCAGATTTAGCTTTAGGCCTTGCGGTAGTGTGTAGGTGGCCGAATGGATTAATTGATATTTTAGGTGTTGTGTCCCTTGTAATACTTTCGATATTGATATGAGTGTATAGCTTTTTGAATAATGACATTTATCAATAAATTATTTTTCGATTTTATAACCCCCAAAGGAAATCTATTTATGGGCACAGGGAACTGTGCTATATTGCGCATTTTCAATAGCATTATTCTCAAGTATTCTGTCGGTTTACATGGCAATTTTTTAATATTTGCATTTCATTATCAAACAATAATTTACCTTTACAACTGCTTGACTATCCACTGAATCTGAAGCAAGAACATTCTACATCCGTGACGTGCCTGCAGTTATCAACCACTTCTAGCGAGTATCAGGTAATCATACTTGGCTATTCCGCTACAGACTTGTTTTATGCATGTCAAGTAATAGTTTTTATGTATTGTGTGATTATTTTACCAATGGTTTGATTAGTGCTTTCCAATTGATATACACCTTAGTTATAGTCCCCTGGTGTTTGTTTTCAGTTATAATTAGTGTTATCCATACTAATGCAAGTACTGTCTTTAAGGGAGATGCTGAAGCGTCCGCCACATTGACAACAGCCCTAGATGTTCTTCAGCAGCACGAGGTATGGATACTGACAGATCCATTGACCGTGATCATCAAGACTGGAACACTTGTCGTTTGATTGTTCTACACCATGTTTCATTCGTGGTTAGCCATTGATATGTACCTGTGCGGTCGACCCCAAGTGTGTGTTGTGTTTTCAATATTGTAATCCTTACTAATGCAAATACTATGTTTCAGGCAGTTGTTGAAGTGTCAACCCACGCACTTGATGCAGAGCCTGATATTCAAGTAATTCCAGGGGAAGTGGAAGCGGGACCATGCGGATACGAATTGTCGCAACAGCTTTCGGAAGTGCGCACCACATTTACAACATCCATAGATATTCTTCAGCAGCACGAGGTATGGATACTGACAGCTCCATCGAGCGTGATCATATAACGTGATTCCATTTGCTATACTTTCTTCCCTATTAACGCAAGTACTGTGTTTCAGGGAGACGATGGAGCTTCCACTACAATCACAAGATCCCATTTAGATGATACAGATGTAAAGAAATCGGAGAAATAAGTCGATTAAATCTGATCATATTTAAATATTCCTTGATTCTTTTAGACAATGCATCTTTGTGGTTATCTCTTTATATGTACCTGTGCCGTCGACCCCAAGTGTGTGTTATGTTTACAATATTGAAAACCATACTAACGCAAGTACTGTGTTTCAGGGAGTTGCTGATGCCTCCTCTCCAATACAATCATTCATGGCAGTCCATGCAGAGCCAGAGGTATGGATACTGACAGTTCCATGGAACTAGGTCATCAGAGCTCGAATACTTGTCGTTTGATTGTTCTATACAATGTTTAATTCGTGTTGAGCTATTGAGATCTACCTGTGTGTTCGTCCTCATGTGTGTTTTATGTTATCAATATTGTGATACATAGTAATGAAAGTACTATGTTTCAGGGAGTCGATGGAGCCTCATTCCGTGCTGTCTATGCGGATACAGAAAATATAGTCGTTGCAAAGCAAGAGGAAGGGAAGAGATGCGGAAACGAATCGGAGCTACAGCGTGCAGATGTTGAAGGTCGAGTCAAGAAAGTTGCAAAGAAAAGAAACAAAAATAAGGTTAGTTACAAACAGTTCAGACTTTCTTTGTGCTGGGGACTATTTTATGTTTTTTCCAGTCAATTGTACTATACTTTATCTTGTGTTTAAACTGAACATCCCTTTTCCAATCTGTCCTCTAGTTACCCGTGTGCATACGAACTATACATACACAGATAGTGAAGCGAATGAGAGATGTTGCTTGCCAGACCATTTACACTATGGAGGAACTATTAATTCAGACGCCGCGTGTTGAGACTAGAGATGCTCATATCCAATGGCCAGAACATGAAATGAATGTGTCCGGAGAATCCAGTAAAGTTGTAATGGACCATTGCTACAGTGCGACTGCACCACCACAAGAAGATGATACTGAATGTATTGAGGATGGCTCGGAAGTAGTCGCAGATCAATTCACACAATATACACCTGCCAAACAATTGCCACCAAAAAAGCTGTCGACGTTGTTGTGTTCTCCCATCAATGTTGAAGTAACAGATGTTGAAATGACAGAGAATGAACCAGCAGCAGCATTCCCCGATGCATCAGAACCTGATATCGGCAATATTTCTTTCAATGCTGCTGATATGTCCTCAACGATGCAGTCCGAAACAAGTGTGATGCCGGATGACAGTGTAATGAAAGAGGGCAAATACATAGTATTCAACAGTTGTTTGATGGATATTATAAGTATGCTGAAAAGTGGGCATTCCGTCAGAGGGAAAGTATGTGGGAAGCCATTGATTCATGTGACTCGTCAAAAACAAGGCAGTAACGTCAAAATACATGCCGCCTGTAGATGAAATCATACGTTCTCATGGTCTGCACAACTGATGCTGGGAAAACTGCCAGCAGGCAATCTACTGTGTGCAGCTGCATCACTTTTTAGTGGCTCCAATTTTAGGAAGTTAGAGTCTTTCTTTCAGTTTGTGGGACTTCATTTCATTTCTAAAACGCAGTACTACAAATACCCACATGATTATCTGTTCCCGGCCATTAGTGATGCTTGGAAAATTGAACAATTGTCTCTAGCAAGTACATTCAAAGGGAAACGATTCAGGATAGCCGGCGATTGACAGTGCGACAGCCCTGGATTTTCTGCCAAGTACTGCACCTACCACTTTCAGGATATGGATAGTAAGAAAATTGTGAGTATGGTGGTCATGCAGGTAACACAATGTACATCCTCAGTGGCCATGGAGAAACTAGGATTTATAAAATCAGTGGAATATCTACAATCGAGGGGAATGCACATCGACCTCATAGCCACGGACAGACACGTTTCAATTGCCAAGACAATGAGAGAGCAGTTCCCACATATTAAACATCAATTTGATGTATGGCATCTTTCTAAATCAATCAATAAGAAAATCTCGGTTTCAGGAAAAAAAAAAGGTTTGGAAAGTATTTCACAGTGGTCTCAGTAAATCGGCAACCATCTTTGGTGGAGCCCCAAAAGTTTGCCGCTGGTCAGAAAACCTACATTTCCACCAATGTGAACATGGCCCTTTGTCCCCAGAGGTGGCAAGGAAGAAGAAGTGGTTGATTCCATCTTCACCATCACACAAAGCCATTGAGAAGATTGTTTTCGATAAAACTCTATCAAGAGATTTGAGAGGACTGACAGAATTCTGTCACACAGGAGGTTTGGAGGTGTTCCACAATATGTGCCTAAAGTACAGGCCAAAGCGCTTGCATTTCAGCATACAGGGCATGAAACATAGGACTCTACTTGCGGTCTTGGCCCATAACGATGTTCTCTGCCGTGAACAATCTAGGACTATGGGTAATGTAAGGAAGCCTCGCTACACTAAGGTGTTTTCTAAAAGAAGTAAGCAATGGGTGATCAAACCAGTCTATGAGGAAATGGAGTTCGACTTTGTAAAAAGCCTTATTGTTGCTGTACTCGAGAAGCACAGATATGGAATTTTGAACGTTTCTGTGCAGAGCACTGATGCATTGCCACCAAACATTGCCACTGTGCCATGTCCACCCAAGGCAGAGCTGGTTATGAAGTACAAATCCCGGTTTAAATAATTGTAATATGATTGTCTTTTTGTAAATAAATGTTATTGTACAGTGTACATACAAAGTATGCTAACCCTAACACCTTCCTTCACCATCCTGGGTGGCGAACAACCTGGGTGTCATCTTTGACTTCTCTCTCTATTCACCTCATATCGCTGACCTTGTCAATATGTGTATGTATATATTTTTGTTGCTGTAACTAAGTTTTGCAATCTCATGTAAATGCTGCGCACTGTTAACCGGGGGGAGGCTTGCGTATTGCAAATAATAAAACAAACAATAAATCTCACTTTCAACACAACTCCTCGGGTACGTTATACTTTCCCTGACCTTCCCCCAAAAAGTCAATATCTCCATAGTTATGGTTCCCTAGGGCTGCAAAGCTCGCGGACAACGAGGAAATAATTGGGGGCCACAGAACGCGCCAAGCGAGCCGTTGCAGATGGGAGAGAAGCCAGTTCGCATTTGCACATTGAGGCCTAGTACATAGATGGATTTGAAAATTCAAGTTCTCAAAGATGGCTTTACACGGGATGTTTCAAAGTAAGAATGTATGCTCATTTAGAGTGAAGGTCAGCGGCTTTGATTTTCAGCTGGCGGCCTGAAGAGGCCCACAACTCGCACTGGCAGTATAAGGTTCTATTGTTTTTTGACCTTGAGAGACAGGGACCATGCCGAAAGGACTTCATTGGAAGGAGGGGTGCAATAACGTAAAAGACGATAAAGCAGAAAATTCTGAAACTAGACCGAGTTTCATGTTAGTTCAGTTTACGAAAAATCGTTGTCAAGAGCACAGTGGGATTTACGGACTGCATTACGCAGAGACACAATGGAAATTGCAAATATAATGTAAGTAACTCTTTAGACGCTTTTATACCGGAATGAAGAATTAATGAATGGATGAATGAATGAATGAATGAAGAGCAAGTAAAACGTTTGTGGGATCGTCTTTTTACCAGGCACATGGGCATGCAGGTCCACATTCCACACGCATGTAGACAAGTCGTTTCTCATTATGTGTTAACCTCGATTTATTTCATTAGTTTTCGCATTGCTTTTAGAGCCGAACATACTCCATTGCACTATCCTTGAAAGCAAATAGTTTCAGATCGGCCATAATAAATAAAATGAATAATATTAATAAAGATCTGCTGGCGAGACCAATTATAATTTTTATGTTTTCAAAACAGGTATATCCTACCCTACTGCTACTGCCACCAGTTTCAAACCCCGGCAGATGGTTTTTTCAACCGCCAGCTGCAGTTTATCGTAAACAACTGCACCACTTTGACGATTTTATGGGACGATCGCCAAGGGCCCATATGCCTTTATGCGGTACTAGCGGCTAGAAGCAACATATCAACCTTTATGCTGGCCTAGTGCCTAGTTGATGGAACAGCCTTGTGGTTCACTGTGCGACCAAAGTGCTTCTTTTAACGAAAACCAACACCCTGTGTACCATAAAGTAACAGCGCGTGACTCACGATAAAACGGAACAGGATTTGCGGATAGAGAGAAAAGAAAAAAAATGACATTACGATTTGCTATGCCAATTGCTGAATGTTCTATAAACATTTAATGTTAAATAAATGTACTTTACCAAATGTACCGTGTTGCTGTTTGATTTGAAAGTACAGTTTCATATTCCGAATTGTGGCGCGCTGTGTTGTGAGTTGATCTGTGTTGGTTTCCGGGTTCTGTGTGAAGTCGCGTAGAAGATGACTGGGCGCGTTTGCCTACGCAGCACAGTAACGTCACGGAGAGAGGCGGGGAATATGAATGTTTTGATAATGTCAGGCTCAAGGGCGGGGGATATGAGTTAGTGCTGCAAAAGCAGGTGAGCCAGGGCGATGCGGCAAGAGATAGGATTATCACAAAATGGCAGCGCCCTACTGCCTGTTTTCGCGTGCGTTTAATGGACGAAAACACATGTAAGGTACATAGGAAATTTTTCTAAAATCGAGCGACTTAGGCTTAAAAACACATGGCCGACCCGTAGGGACAATAAAAATTTTTGACCGAACCATTCCTTTCACAATATCAGCCTTGATCTTCGGCCAAGTGTATCTGATAGCTTCCTGTTCTACGTTCCTTTTCTTCGCTAGAGGTAGTTGGAATTATCTATGCAGGTGGGGGAAGACCTAACCCAGAGAGACAGCCTTTGTGCATTGTATTCTCTTAATATTTTCTTGACTGCGTTGTTTTTTCAAATTTCCTTACCAAATCCAAGGGAATTAAAGATAGTCAGGATTTTATGTCACTTTTGGTGCATGCTGCTTTGTCTCTTTTTTCGTTAGGTGCTCGTTGCATTAGTTTAAGTGTCATTGTACACCCTGACCATGCGTTGCCATTTCCTTCTATCCCAGGCCTCTGCATCCTGTGGCACAGGACTGGGAGCAGGATGGCCGGAGCACACCCACAGCAAGCAGGAGCAGCTTGTATTGCCTTGTCCGGAACCTCGAGATGACCGTAACTGCAGGCAAATCAAGGTAAGTGCAAATGCTTACAGTCACAGTAATTAGGTAATATGGGCCTATACACACTGATATTAACACTACATATGGTGATACATTCTTGTATGAAATGTATATCATATTACAGTGATATTGTAACCATATTTTTCTTAGTGTACTGAGGAACAATGCTATGTGATGTCACTCTCTATTTTGTCACGGGGTGAAAGGTCATATGCCATCACTTCCCTTGTAGTCACTTGGGGGCAGGGGCAAGTGACATCACTTCCTGTGATGTCATCAGGGGGTCAAGGGACATGTGATGTCACTTCCGTTACCCCTGGGATTTTGATGAAATTACATCCCTGATTGTGATGTTCATCTGTCAGTGTTAATGTGCTCTGTACCGGGCAATTTTCTTGTGCTTAAAATGCGTAAATATTCACACTGATCGCTTACTTTTTTTTACTCGTGGCTATTTTTCACTGCAGCTGTTTTCATTGCGTTTTAAAAACACAAAACATGTATGTTTGGAGTAGGGGATTATGGGGTGGGTTGCAGGGTGAGGTGTGCGGGTGGGTTAGAGGGGGGAGCGGCAGAAACCCCCATTATAAAAAAAATGAAAAACATGGCAAAAACGGCTGCGTTGAAAACATCACAGGTAAAAAGCCTACGGCAAAAATAGCAGCGAGGGAAACACAGAAACCCGTTTGCCAGAAAGTCTTCTGAATTCCCTGTAGACCACGCCCATCTCGATCCCTAGTATTGACGATCAGTAAATACCAACAGGCTCAGTGCTGGTCATTGGGCCGGCTCTCAGAGGTTCCGAGATCCGGCACCAGATGTGTAGCCGGGTCTCAGGATCCGGCCAGAGTTAGCCGCCCAAGGCCATGAACCGTGCTGTAAAAAAGAAAAAGGAAAAAAAAAGCACCTGCGACAGCAGCATTGCCGTTTACCGCCGGCTTTGGCACTGGTGTGTAATGCACAATGCTCGCTACATGTACAACTGAAAGGAATCAGTTGTACATGTAGCGAGCATTGTGCATTACACCAAAGCCGGCGGTAAAAGGCAATGCTGCCATCGTGGGTGTTTTTTTTTCTTTCTTTTTTTTAAGTATTCATTTGATTGGATGGCCACTACCAACCCTGCCCCCTCTAGACCACGCCCCCTCTGGCACCGCCCCCAACTCCTCCACCACCCCGACCGTTGTGGGATCCCCCACCACATTTTTTCCATTTCCACCACTGAACAGGCCACCTAGTAGGTGTACTTTGCAACATGTGCAGCTAAATGGTGCATATGAAGTATGACAGCTTCAGGCAAGTAACCAAAAACATGCTGCGTCTGGTAGTCCATTCCTGTGGGGAAAGCGAAACTTCAAGTCCATCTTGCAAAGCACTGACCGAAGGTGCTGTACACAGGATGGGGCTCCATGGCAGCTATGGACCCCGTGCTGTGTATTAAGGGTGCTGTGTTTCACCGGGTTTCAGGTGGTGTGCTACTAGTGCTGTGTATCGAGGATGTTGTGTTTCAGGTGCTGTGCTACTAGTGCACATTTCACAACAGGTTTTCGTAAAGTATACATTGGACCCCGCTGATGGTTTCCTGTGTTTTCCCCACAGTTATTTTTGTCATTGGCATTTTCTCAGTGGTTTCACCGCGGGCGATTTCACCTTGTTTTCTTTTTTTTTAATGGGGGGGCGAGGTTAGCCCCAACCCTTCTCTACCCCACCTCCACAGCTCACCTTGCCACCTGTGAGATTCATACAGGCCCTTCCCGGGCGCTCACACAATACATGCATGGAACTAACTGTTTCCCCGTCCCTCTCCCTAACCCAACGTCACTTCCTTTCCCCTTAGGGCTGCAACGGCGGACCTCCCACCAAACGATGTGGAGGGGCTGCTGATCAGGATCTCCCCTCTTTTTAGCATGTAACCTAGAAGGTGTCCTTTACCCCATCTCTTCAATGAGTCTTTGGGGTTTTATGCGGCTTCTCTGTGGCCTTCTGTGCCTACGAGGGGTGGACGGGACTGACCGTGAAAGTGTCTCCTCTTGTTCGATTTCGGACGCCTCACTGTCTCCCAGGTATGGTTCATCCTGTCATCTTCCTTCCACGTCATCTTCTACCCTTCTCCAGGCCAGTTCTAGGGGAGCCGCCACTCTCCTAAAGTGGGATGCGTTGTGGGTCGTTGTGGCGTGACCTTCTCCCTCGGCTGTGATAATGCTGCCTTTCTTCTGTGTCACGGTGAGCAGTTTGGGTGCGAAGGTGGTGTCCTCTTTTCGCCCTTTTTGTTGTTTCACAATCACTTGATCCTCTGGCTCCCGGGTTGACTTTTGAGCTTGTCTTTTCCCATCTGCAGTGTCCTTCATTTTCCTTTTTCCTGCTGTGTCATTTCGTCTGGCCTGTTGCTCTAACGGCGTTGGGGACTCTGGTCGTGGGTCCTCTGGTAGCCTTGTCTTGACTGGTCTCCTGAACATTAAGTCAGCCGGACACGTCCCCGTAGTGCTGTGAGGGGTGTGTCTATACTCCCTTAGGAATTGGTAGAGTGCTTGTTGAAACGGTTTGTTCAGTATGTTGGCTATTTGCAGTGTCCGTTTGATACTGGCCATAAACCTTTCAACGATGCCGTTCGCTTGCGCCCATCGGGGAGCCATTTTTCTGTGTCGGAAGCCCATATATTTTGCGAAGTTCTGCGAATCCAGACTGGTACATAGTGGGCCATTGTCTGATTTTATTATCCTCTGGACCCCGTATGCGGATAGCACCCGGTCCAGTTCTGGAATGATGCAAGTGGCGGTTTTGCTTTCGACCAGCTGTGCTTCTGGGAAGCATGAATGTTTGTCAATTACTACTAATACATATGTGCCGAACAAGCATACTCTCCTTCACCGCTTGGGAGTATGCTTGTTCGGTGGTGGTGTGACTCCTGCTGGCATATGCCACTATGAATACCTCGGATGGATTTGTTGGGTCTTTTTGTGTGAGGATGGCACCCAGCCCTACAGGACTGGCATCAACGATCAGTTCCGTATTGCATTGTGCGTCAAAATAAGCCATGTCTTCTGCTTTAGTGATGGCGTTGCGGATGGCTTCAAACGCATGTTGGCAGTCTTTGGACCACTCAAAGGGTTAGTCCTTGCGAGTGAGTAGGCGCAGGGGGTTGCTTACTGTGGTGTAGTCTTTTAAGTACCTGGCGCAGTAACTGGCAAGTCCAAGGAAAGAGCTTAGCTCTGTCGTGTTCGTGGGAGGCGAAGCCGTGTTGAGGGCGGCCACTTTGTCTGGATCTGGGTGCATCCCTTTTTCCGAGAAGATGTGCCCAAAGAACCGCAGGGACCTCTTGTTGAATTCACATTTTTCCCTGTTGAGGGTGAGGCCTGCTGCTTCCAGTGCGGCGCAGACTCGGTGCAGGGCCACGTCGTGCTCTTCCTTGGTCTTCCTGAACACTAGCATGTCGTCTGAGTAGTTTAGGCAGTTCGGCACATGGCGTATGACCCGGTGAATCTCCTCCTGGAAAATCTCTGCGGCCAATGAGATGCCGAAGCTGAGCCTCTTATATTGGAAGAGCCCCATGTGGGTCACGAAAGGTGTGATGTAATGTGATTCGGGGTTTATCTCTATTTGGTGATACCCCTTTGATAGGTCCAGTTTTGAGAATGTTGTGGCTCCATGGAGGAGGTGGATCATATCCGTGATCCTTGGCGCCTGATGTCTCTCTCTTTCGATTGCTACATTCGCCCTTCTCATGTCAACACACAGGCAAATTGATCCATCTGGGGTCTTTTTGGGGACAGGGACTATTGGTGATACCCATGGGGTTGGTCCGGTGTTGGGCTCGATGACTTGTGCCTTGATGAGTTTTTCTAACTTGTCTTCTACCTGCCTCTGTATGTTCACTGGTATTCCCCTGTAGTGCTGCGCTACTGGTGGGATGTCAGGGTTGATGTGTAGGTGGATTTTCCGGTTTTTGAGCTTTCCTAGCCCTTTGAATAGCTTCAGGAACGTGTTCTCGATATTTTCTGGTTTCGCAAAGTATTTGTGGGCCATTAGTTGGTATAGGATGTGCACCAGGCCCATGTCACCAGCTGTCTTGAAGCTCAGGATACATCCACTGTTGGCCTCAGTCTTGAGTATGTGTAGTGGTATCTTTGCAGCATGGGACTTGTGCGTGCACCACGCTGTGATGGTGCCTTTGCACGGCAGAGGTGTGGTTGCACCGTATGGGTATAGGTCCACTGTGGCTTTATGTATTTTTGGCGGAAGTGTTAAAGTGTTGTACGCCTGTTCACTAATGATGTTGACAGTGGCCCCTGTGTCTATGAGGAACTTCACAGGCGTGTCATTTACTTGCAGCGTGAGGATGGGGCTGTGTTGGGTGGCAGTTTTGTTATCGTTGAGGGCCCAGGCGTATCCTTTCTTTCTCTGGTCATCTTCGGATGACGGGGTGTCACTGGTCGAGAGTGACTGCATCTCTATGTATCTCACAAATCTTCTTCTCTGGCTGCGTCTCGATGTTTCCGCTGGTTGCCTGTCCTCTCTGTTATAAGTGCTTCAGTGTTCTCTGCCTTCTCTGCGTTGTGTTCTGGGGTCATCTTCAGGTCTCGTGTCTGTCGGGCTGTGGCGGGCACTCCTCCTCTGTTCTGGGGGTCTCTGTCTATTTGACATGGAGGTGCGGGCGTTTTTGCATACCGCCCTAAAGTGGTCCATCCCGCCACAGGCGGCGCATTGTTGGCCTGCTGCTGGGGATTCTCCTGTGTGCGGGTACTCATATCCGCATCTGTAGCAGGTGGCCTCTGATCGCTTGTTGCCCTGGTTCGCGAATGTGGACAATTTGTTGATTTGGTCCTGATGTGGTGTCTGTTGTTGTAAGGCTATTTTGCCGAGGTTGTTCAGCTGGGATGCTACAGCTGCTTCCATCCTGGCTAGGGCCAGTATTTCCTCGAGTGTTCTCCGTTTTTGTAGTAATTGCTTCCTGAATGGTTGTGATATACATCCCCTTATGACTTGTGAACGCAACGCTTCTTTGTTGGAGTATCGATGAAACTCGCAGTACTTAAGTTTGATGCAGAGACGCATCACAAAGTTATCGAGGGACTCAACATTTTCCTGTCTGGTGGTGTGGAATATGTGTCGCTCATAATCGATGTTGGTGTACGGGGCAAAATAGTCTGTTAGCTTGCCATGTAGCTCTCCGTAGGTGGTATTGTCCAGGTTTAGTAGCTCTCCTGCTATGTGTCTGACTGCTGGCATTACCACCACGGACAGTGAGTTTTTTAGCCTGTCATCATCCGTAAGGCCTATGGTCCCAACATGGAATTTAAAGTCCCTTAGCCATGTGGCTCAGCAGGGGCTTAGGATGGTGTTGTCACTAAGGTCGAATGGCTGGGGCATGTCCAGTGCTTGGGTTGTCCCTCCTGCTGCTATGGCCTGGTTTGCATATGCATCAGCACCTCCATCTGTTCTTGACGAGGATGTTGTGGGCGCTGCCGAGACCGAGGATGCCACCGGACTTGACATGGTGCAGCTGTTTTTGATGTGACATGAGGGGCCTTTTTGGGTAGTTGTTCCATGGTTTACCCTTCAGTGGGTTGGCTGCTAGATTCTCTCTGTGTGGGTCCTGCAATGGTGGACCAGGTTGTGCCTTGTTCCCAGTAATATTGCCCCCCCCCAGCTGCCTATTTCCGCGGCTCGTGCTGGTTTGGTGGGGGGTGGGTTCAGGCCTTTGGGGCTGCGAGCTATTTAAGCAGTCCCACGACTGACGTAGCTCCTTATTGGTTGCTCCCCCTCCCGCGTGGGCTGATGCTGCCTCTATCCGGGCTTCCTCGGGGGCTCCAGGCAACGCCTTCAATGTGGGTCACTGAGTGCCCCTCCTTGTGTACTCCGGGTCCCGCCTGCTGACTGCAGTGCGTTCCGCTCCGTGCTGTCCTAGATATCGCGGCAAGGCGTGGACCGCTGCCGTGATGTCCTGACAGTGTGCAGTGGGCTGCTGGACGTCGGAGGCCGTTGTAAGTCCGTGCCGCCTACCGTGTCACTCACGGGGAGGTGCGCCGACGCGCTCTAGCTGTCTGGCGACCGACCTCCTAGCACACCGGGTCAGTGTTCTGTGACTTTGTCGCCAATGTGAGACTCATACAGGCCCTTGCCGGGCGCTCACACACGTACAATGATACGCAGGACACGAGACTGCTGGAACACGTCTTCTTTATTTCAAAACATGCACGGAACAAACTGTTTCCCCGTCCCCCTCCCTAACCCAACGTCACTTCCTTTCCCCTTAGGGTCACAACGGCACACCTCCCACCAAACTATGTGGAGGGGCTGCTGATCAGGATGTTACAGCACATCCTAACACCACCCACTCCCTAATCCCCTACCCCAAACACATAACATGTTTATTTATTTAAAAAAGTGAAAACGCCAAGACACAAATGCCAACGGCAAACATAGCCATGAGGTAATGCCATGGTAAGCGCTGGCAAACCAGTAACGGAATGGCAATAGGGGAGGAGGCAGAACTAGTCATGCATAACTGCCAACTAGCCCCATGCCATGAGGGTCGCCTTCTTCTAGCCTACGCTTTTCTGCGACAGTGCTTTGCACTGTGGGATTTGTTGTTCTATCATAAGTTTGGACCTACAACAGTTCTGTTAGAGAAAAAGGCAGTACCCTCATAAAGAGGCCTGTTGGTAGCAAACGGCACAAGTCTGGCACAGGTCTACCAAGCTTTGAGATTCACAACCCCCAACGTTGCAAAACCTTCGCCTTTCATTGGCCTTCCTGCCTAGGTCTTGGCTCCACTTCAATCATTTAACAATGCTACTTTCCCCCTCACCACTAGTCATCCGTTCACTGCGCATGTCTCTTCTCCTGCCACCCTCCATGGATTCCCTTTCCTGTAACGTCTCTGCTTTCTTGGTGAATGCTATCCACGCTTCCCTGGCCTTGCCAGGCCTTATCTCGCTTCTTGCATCACTCCTTAAGTTTCCCCTCGAATCCTCTGCTCTGCACTTCTTCTGAGTTCTTGCTAGCTCCTCCCTGCTCCTCTTTTTCTCATTTCTTGCATCACTCCTTAAGTTCCTCCTCAACACCCCTGCTCTGCCCCTCTTCTGAGTTCTTGCTTGCTCCCCCTGCTCCCCGTACGCCTCCTCTCGCCTTCGCTCCTTGTCTTCTGCTGGAGCTCACATCCACTCTCTGTGCACCCTGACCTTTCTCCAGGCACGCTCTGCTTTCTTCTGAAACCCCGCTTCTTAAATATTCTTAACATTCGTCTGCTGTCTGATTTAATGATCTGTTGTGTTGTTCTTGCTTCATTTCTCCAATTTATTGTACTTTTTAAAAAACATTATTGTCAGCTATCATTAACAGCTCTTTGGTGAAAGCACAAAATAAATCCAATCGCATGAATACATTAATGTGTTGATAGGCTCGCCAGGTCCGATGGTTCTTCGCAACAGGCGAAGGTGTATTTACTAAAAAAGGCCAGCAGTGCTAGGCCGCTCTATAATTGTTGCACAGGTGCATAACGAAGGATGCCAATTGTAACTGTATAATTGTGCTGTAGAGCTGCATTTGGGATGTATGTCTCATTCCCACAGCCATACATCCAAAGGGGTCCCATTTCAGGCATAAACCTGCAGAAACTCCTTCAAAAGCAAGAGCTATAATTATGTCACTTTCAGGTTCATTCTTACCCATTGATGATGGCAGACACACCTGTTTTAGCCAAAGTGCTCCCTGTTAACCCACCTGCCTCATGCTAAGATCTGATGCCGCACACCTAAGGCCCACAGACAGTGCCTGAGGCTACCTCAATAAACACTTAACCTCTTTAAGCACCTGGAGTGAATACAATGTGAAAAAAACACCACCCAGACTCAGAGGAATGCTTCAAAGGGCACATAACTAGACAAGCATAATTAAAGAGGGTACCTTTAATGCCCCAGTGTTCCCAGGATTCTTAAATCAGAAATATAATATACATATATGAAGAGTAAAAAAAAGTGATGTGTAAAGTGGCACTGCCTTTAAATTATTATGTATCAGCAAGGTGTGTAGTATTTCCTTCCCACTTGCATGATCTTGCGCAAAGCATGTGTGAGAAACTAACAGGCGAGTGGCAACATTGGGAAAGGATTGACATAACATGCTTAAACTAAGCTTCCACACGCCTAAACGACCAGTTCGCAGACAGAGCGAGCGAAATAGCCTCTGTGATGTAACATTCGGCTCACCATTTAGTAGCCTAGGCTGAGTGCAACATCTGAACGGTGCCTGAAGTGCTATGGGTGCAGAAATCAACAGATAACAAACACTTAAATGGCTCATGGCCCAGGCATGAACTGTATATAAGTAATAGGAAGTTAATGTATTCACCGAAGCACTGTGCATTTATATAAAAAGGGTGTAAAACATGAATTGGATATTGTCTTTGAGACGCTGGAGCATCTTTTAACGCCCATCCTTGTACTCTATCAATTAGATATAAAGATTTTAATACATTTGAATGTAATTTTAGGTTTGACGAAGTGGAATATTTTTGGAGTGAAGTTTCAAATGGAAGCCAGGTTTATTTGGTTCTGGCCTCTTTCAGATGTATAGCGGAAATTCTTAATTGGAAATTAATGTTGATTTACTTGATGGTGTATAATTGAAAAAATAAATGTCTTGCTTTTTTTTGTTTTATGTATGTGTAAGGTTTCTTTGTTAAACCATGTACACAATAAAAAAAATGTCTTTGTAGGCCTTACTCTTTCAGAAAACAGAGTATTGGTGTTTCTCCAGAGCAGAAAGACGATGGTCAAATCGTACATTGGGCTTGGCTGAAGCAAGTAACTTATTTTAGGGTGTAGTAGGTTGGGGTGGGGCAATAGCCCATGGATTAGGACAATGGTGATTGATGGAGGCCGATCACAGAACCTCGAGCTAGACTATGCATGAGCCGGTATAACAATGCCCATTAGCAGGGGAGCCTACTTGAATTTCCCGGGTGGGGGCCCAAATCTAGGCCAGTGACATCACCGGCAGTTATATGACCGCATTTGCATGTAGTCGCCAACTTGGTGCAAGGGGGGCGCATAACAGTGGCAACATTGGTTAGCATGCACGGAATATACTAAAGTCAAGTAAGAAGAAGAAGTAAGCATTCCGGTAAGCCACTACTGTCCCTACTCCACCCCACTGTCTTCCCATGAGCTGGAAACCACAAAACACCTGCATTCGCTCGTTGCTTGAAGGGAGCTTCTTTAGAAAACTTTGCCTTCCAGGAATGACCACAACTAAATCCGGTGTTCAAATAATCCAACGAGTATTCTTGGCTCATCTCTCGGATATTGACAGAAAAGTATAGTACACTCGGGGTCTATCGTAAAAGGGCCATTACATGTGATATATGAACCTTTATAAACATACCACTTGAAGTCATACATTCATTATAACTACTGATTAAACTTTGTAAGGACATTGGCGTTCTGCCTATTAACACTGCATCATCTCCATATGTGAGTAGTGGAATGTGTCTACCCGATAAATATGCAACAGCAAGAGTTGATAGTAGAAGGTAATCATCCAGTCCTTTCAGGCAGAGCTTAAAAGGCAACAGTACCCTAACGCATCCTTGGCGTACTCCATACTGAATGAGAAAGGCAGTGGTTTCAGGCCATTCTTACCAGTATGTAGGCTCTTACTTACACTCAGTAAAGTAACACCAATTCCCATTGTAGAGGAGGTCCCAGATATGGCCTGCACTCCAGCCACCCATTTCGAAGTACCAGGAACTTACACACTGAGATATGTGACGTATGATGAGCAAATAAACCAGCAGAGAGCTGCACTAGGGCTCTGCCCAGTGCCCATAAGAAGAGCAATGCCTATTGAAGTGCCAATAACCAGACAACCATGGGCAGTATGGTATCCATTGAGACAACCGCACCAGCAGTTGACACGAAATGAAGACTACTTACAAACTGTCCCAGAAGAGACCCAAAGGTAGTGGCGTCGCTAGGGAGGGGTCTGGGGGGGCCAGGCTCCCCCCTGTGAAACCCTGTGCCCCCCCGTTTACCCCCCTACCTAAAACGAGCAGTGACCATGTTCTCCCCCTACTTTTGTCTGTGCCCCCTTACTTTTGTCTTTGGCCCCCTCTGTGCCCCCCCTAAATTTGATTCCTGGCGATGCCACTGCCCAAAGGGCCTTAATTGAAGGCGAATGGTGACAACACAAGGGCCCAGACAGACTCACAGATGAAAGAAATGAAAACCAAAAAGGTGGTAAACAAAGACGAAATGTTACGAATAATGACGTAATGGACCTAGAAGACGAGACAATGTCGAAATAATAAAGAAACTTAACTATAAAGCAGGATGAAAATATGCAACTAGCTAACGCCTGTAAATAGGCTTGGAACGCAAGAAGCTAAGAAAACAGTGCTGCTTGCTATGCTTAGTAGAAGAATAGAGCGGCAAGCGCCAACTTTATATCTACCTCAACAAAGCACATTATATGAGTGCGAGTCCACTTTATACAATAGCAGAATTAAACCCAGGTTGCTAGGGGTCAAACAGCCCAGGATTCATATACCAGCACAAAGCCAGAAGAAAGAGCAGAATCGAAACTCAGCAAGAGGCAGCTCGTGCCTGGGAAGTCGAGGTCAAACCAAGTGAGGGAGGCGGACAGTAACCTCGGAGAATCGAAATTTGAGAGATGAACAGCCTGCCCCGTGAAGGTCGAGATAAGGAGGCCCAAGCAGGTGGCGGCCGAAAATGAGAATTAAATGCACAAATATAAGGGAAAAGAAGCAGATTCACGGTGTACTAACACGTGACCAGCCGAGCGCAAAGATTTATGCCTAGGGGTGTAACTGACCCAATCAAAATGGACCAAATAATCTAGGGTCCTATAGCTAGTAGAACCAATGAGACATTGTACTTTTAGTGACGTTTGGCACAAGTGATGTAGAGGATGGGCGTAGACGCCCACCCGATAAGAGTTATCCAATCCTCATACTCCATTACCATATACAGATATAACACCTATACTTAAGTTACCTTTTTCCGACCAATAGAATTGTAGGACAAACTTTTGAGTGTTACACGTCAATGATGACGAAGTTTTGCTATAATATCGCTTTCTGAATGAAGATTTTGGGAGTTGCAGCGAACGGACTATCGCATCACTGTTGATTTCCATGTTTCCCCGTTTTTTGTACTTGTCATTAAACGGACTCCCCTTTGCCAAACCATTGAGTTGTCCTTATTGATTGGTGTTAGAGTAAGAGAATCCTGCACCCCATCCACCTGAAGGTGCAGCTTAAAGTATTCGAGGGTGAGCTCAGATCCTATGGGCCCGTCAGAGGTCACTCCGCCCTCTTGTACACCATATCCAACAGAGCCAACCAATGCGTCTCTCTGTTAATCTTGTCCAGGGCCATAGACAAATCCATGAAGGCCAGATACAGAGATCGGAGTTTGAAGCCCATGGTACTTGTCTATGATCAACAACTAATAAAGTCATTGCTCTGTCACGCCCATAGATTATTCTCTCCTGAACTGTATTACAACAAATGATGTAACTAACCCTACTTGCATTGTAATCTCCTTTGTATCCAGACAAGTAATCTTATGTAACCTACGCCGTGATACCCCCGGGTTTGGGCATGTACTAAATGCTATAAATAAATAAATAAATCGATAAGCAAAAACCCAGTTGTAAATCTAACAAAATAATTTTGTCATCTCCCTAATCCTGCAATCTGTGTAGTAAAACCTTGCCCATAATCTTAAGTGACATGTCATTCAAGGCTATAGGTCTTTAACAGCTGGGGTCACCACAGTGACACTTCTAGAATATGGGAACAACTGAGCACAATTCCAAGTATTGGAAGAAATAAACACACCTTGGATCAAATGTAAGATTAGTGGTGCTAAGAGATCACGGCAATGTTGCATAAATCACTGGGAACACCACTGGGGGCCCAGATCTTTTGTTTAATGCTTGGAGTTCCCAACTATTTAAGTAATCTCCTCAACCCCTATCCCTTTAGCCTACACTGGTAGTAATCATAATAATATCAGTGCTACCAGTAATACTACATATAATACTAGTAGTGCTGCCAGCAGTACAACTTCTTCTACAACTACAAAAACTGGCAGTAGTACTGAATGGTATTTGAAATCCTACTCCTGGTGTTGTTAAGTTGACTACTGCCAATATTGATAGATCTTTACTAGAAATACTTCTACTAGTAACATTGGTAGTACTACAAAGACAACTGTTAATACTACTGTTACTGGGGGATAGGCTTGCTAGATACCTGAAATGTTAGTAAGAAGTAAAAGAACATGAAACATTTCACTTTACACTTTGCAATGGGTCGCACTTCCTCTTCACCTCTGATGTCACTTCCTGTTTTAGGAATTGAAGGCAGTACAATGATTACAAAGATGTAAACAATATAATATACATGGGGATGATTTTTGGTTGGGAAAGCAGCAGAAGATAAAAACATTATGAGGAAGAAAGACCCCATGTTCATTTTTGTAAGATATGTCCATTTCAAAATGTTGTATATTACCTGTCAACATAGCTGAACAAACGGTATCGCCTATGATGATTTGGCACTCAGAATGAGGTCACAGTCTTCAGAGGAGGCTACAGTGTGACCTCATTACTGATTTCAGGTGCCAGTTTCCCAGAAAAGCCAAATGCAATAGTGGGTAACATTATGAGGAATGTAAAATTCAATATGAAAGCAAACTTTACAGAAACTTAAGTAAAAGAATTGATCAAATACACCAGCTGCACGCAGCATCTCTCTCTCTCTCTCTCTCTCTCTCTCTCTCTCTCTCTCTCACTCACGCACACGCACACGCACACGCACGCGCGCAATGTGGTGTTTTTCAATTGTAGTTATAAAAAAAAAGAAAAAAGGAAATTATTTAATTGTAAACTGACTCTTTTTAAAAATGTGCAATGTTGAGTTCTAATGCTCACTTCCAGTATATATTTTAGGTATAATTAGAATGTTACACTTATCATACTGAGCAAAGTACATAATCAAACCCTGGGATATCTATATAAATACTTATCTTTCCTAAATGGGCATTCTGGTACACTCCTATTGAACTCTTTCGAAATGCCCCTGCGAGAAAGGGGACTAGGACATATAAGATGAGTGAGGGTTCCAGCCAGCTTTGCATAAAATCAAAGAGCATTTTGGGAACATAACAATGGCCACATATCTTTATGGGTTTATAGTGATAATCTCGAAAGCAAAAACCTAACCCCTCCTTTTTTTTATATCTTTTTTTTTCTCATGAAACCCCCCAAAAAAATATAAATAAAAAAAAATCGATTTTTTTATTTTTCGACATTATTGTTTCGACATTATTGTCATTCGACCTTTTGTTTTTGAAATTATGACCGACCACCCTCTTTATGTATCACAACTATGTTGCTGATAAAAGGGCTGCATGTTTGAATCGCTAAGTTCATTGTGCACATTGTGCTCGGTGCTCATTTCATTTCTCACAAAACTCACTCTAACATTAAAATGTTTGTACGAAATATACCTCATGATTTGGATTTGATGATAGAATACTTGTAACATAAGTCACTCCACTGGGGTCGAAGTGATGGAGCAACTGTTTTGTTTACCAATTACAAAGTTTTAGCCAGGTCTCAGTGTAAGGATGTCAGTGCACAGACTGGGTTCCTAATGAATAGACATCCTAGGCGAATTATATGGACATTTTGCAAACAGAATGACATGTTGTTTTCCAAATACCTGATGTGTGAGCTGTATGTGACTGGTTGACAGGGAAGGGGGTAGATTTCCAAGCTCCCCTCACCCCCAATTTTCCATATGTAAAACGGGAAAGGCCAAAGGAGTACATTGACAGGCAATGAAATTAAGGGTATCACTACATATTATCCCCACCAAAAATATTGCTGTATATATGGTTGTCTGGTATGGCCATAGGCAATATTTTTGGGGGGATAATCTTTGGGGTTTTTGGGAGCTGGGTTTGCGGGGGTGTCTGCCGCTCCTTTAAAAATAATGCAGTGGTTGCAGGGGTGTCCCCCGCAGGTTCTATGCCTTAATATTGCTGCAAAAATATCACAATATTTTTGTATGGTGATATTTTCGGGGATATTAACACATGGAACCAAATTAAGGCCTCTTGCTTCATGGTGGTTCACAAAATAGGAGCAACGCCTGTGCTCTGGTTCTGCCTGGGTGCAACTCGCCTCTATTCAAGCCTTTTCGTCAGGGATCCCTTAATGGGATCCCATTTTCATCACAGATTCCTTTGGCTGGGATCACATGTATCCTGGTCAGACACTTGACACTTGATACTTGATGTAACTGCCCCATAAGGATAGATAACGAGGGTAGACAACGACCACCAGGCCCATCAAGCCTGCCCATTCCCTGCCTGCCATAGTACCACAGACTCTACTGAGTCTCTAGCTCTGTATTTGTTCTCATCTTATGCATACCTCTCAAGTCAATCACATTTGGAGGTTGTCAACTGACTGGGCCCCATTTTCACCACCAATGCACCCAATGTCTTCCATAGACACCAATGCACTCACCTGCCCAGGAACATCTTCACCAACAGTCATAAATTCATTCTTGACTTTAATAGGAACACCCACCACATATATGCCAAAGCAAACCGGATTTCACCTGCCCTGCAGAGTTAATAGATGCAGAGTATCACTCCATATCAGTTCCAGGCGTATTTGAATCCTGTCGTTGATTCTGCCCACACCAGTACTGCTGGACGTCAACAGTCTATCTACCCTTTCTATGAAGGAGAATTCCCTAGTGTTACTCCTGAGCCTCCCCAACTATGTTCTGACACATGCTTTTCTGTTCTACAGCCACATCCTGGCGGGAACATTCCCACCTTCAGATCTCTGCATCAATATGCTCACCTTGATATGATATGATAGGTTATTTATAACGCACTTAATACTCAGAGGTTTCTTTGCGCGGACCCGGGGATCGAACCTGTAGTGCTCCATGTCGTCTTGCTTCCAAGGCGAGCACGTTGGACCTGAGCTATCCTCCATTAAACTCCTGAGGAACTCCCAATGTTCAACCAATGTTCTCTTTTCCAGGCAGTCTAGATTTAAGAAAACGGAATACATAAAGTGAAACCCAGCTACCCCTCTCTTTTGCACCAGCTCATGCCAAACATGCGAAAAAGTGGAGATGCAAAGACACACTTTCAAAGCATCAGCCTAATCTATAAAGGACAGTTTAAAAAAATACAATTTTATTTGTTAGTAATAGCATTAATATTTTTCAATAGGCACTGTTACAAAAGTGTGCAAACTCTGCCATTGTGCAAAACACTGCAAACATGTGCGCATAGTGAAAATGGGGTTAGTATCATTTGCCCAGTAAAGTGCAATTACTATTTTTTCATTTTTTCGTCAAATTTGAGCACCAAGGGAGAGATAGATAGTCCCAGCTTGTATTGCTTGTTCTTTACTTAATTGAGTTACATCATGCTGGTGAATCAAAGCCTCATCACCAGATTAAAAAGCATGAGGCTGCCTACTGATCTGTCTCTCAATTGCTTCAATTTGAATATGGGATGATGACCAGGAAATCTAGGTCAAAAGGAAAAATGGTCGACACGCTGTGTTTCGGCCCTTCAGATAAGATACGGGCATCCAACATTGTTCTTCTGACAGTTTAATGGGCCTTCATCAGGACATACAAAGTTCATAACGGACATCAATCCGCATGCTGTCCCTCACATATTTGTGGACTCCTTTATAATTTAAAACAATAAACACTAAGTTTGATTAGGGTTTACGTCATCTTCTATTGGTTTTTCCATTTTGTAGATAACCTTATGTTGTTGATGACGGGGGCTATAATCATTTCGGTACTCAACATTACTTCGGTCCCTTTTGGCGATTAATGCTTGATATCTTCTTTTGTTTATTCAAACCTAAAAAGTACACTGCAAACTCAATATTTGCACTAATTTATCCCATTGATTCTGCAGTGGCTACATTATTGCACAATATTACATAAACAGGTGTTTTACAGACCTTTACTGTGAATTCTGTTTGTTTTGTAGTTTAGATGGATGGGAGAGCAATACATTTCTTCATCGCTCATATCTGTGAAAACATGATAAAGCTAGTTTACTTGACATGATTGCTTATCTGAAAACAAATACTGTCTTCTCAAACTCTCTTTAATTAGTCCATACATTTCTTCAAACGCTCATATCTGTAAAAACATGATAGAGCTTGTTAGCTTAACATGGTTACTTATCTGAAAAAGGTGTACTGTCTTCTCAAACCCTCTCTATTTAGTGCATCGTACCCCGACAAGACATCTTAGTGAAAGTTTTACTAAACAAGATCCAAACTCTTGGTGCTCCAGTGAACCACGGGCAAGATTGATTATTACTCGAACGTTGCATTGGCGTAACACAGACTTACCTATGTTTAGATGCCTCGTCTGCATGAAACTCTGGGGTTTGGCAGCGCAGCGGTATTGATCGCGTCGACACGCCAGTAAGTGCATTTATTATAGCCTCTACTGGCTGTCTGTGTTCTTCTAGCTGATAGATTTTATCCATCAGCAGTGATGTTTGGATCCCGAGGATTAATCCTCATTACTCCATCTTCACGGGTTAAGTATGTAGTCGTGGGTTAGGATTCTTCTTGGTGTGTGGGGACTTGTCAGAGTAGGGCTTGTTTCACAGGGACTTCACCGTGATGGGCCAGGGGTAGCGGTCGAAAGGGTTTGCAATGGTTGCAGTGAGTCTTCTGATGAGAGGGTTGGGGTTCGTCCAACATCTCGAAAATAGCCCACTGTGCTTGGCGCGGCCATTTGATGTATCACGCACGGCAATTATGGTAAGCGGATATCTCGCGGACATCTTACAGTGGACTGGAAAGCCTCTATAAAGATTGGTGACTGTACACTCATGGTGGGTTCATGACATGCACCATCTTGGAACAATGTGCTTGTCAACGGGCGTGTCATTAATGGGCCTGTTATTAGCATCCTCTCCATTCATGGGGATGTACCGGGTTCCCGGTCCTGAGAATGGGAATTACCGGGCCCGCCAAAGTCGGTATGGCCCAGTAATTCCCTATTTTCGGGACGCGGTAACCGGTTTGGGGGTAGCCATGCCGCTAAAAACGGCATGGCTACCTCCAAACTCGTAATGAGGCCCAGTGTGTTTGTGTTTTTTCTGTATAAAGTTTTCCACTATGGGCTTATCTGGCACTTCATTTTGCAGACCTGACCAGTGTTCACAGATCCTTTGTCTGACCTCTCTCTCTGTTTTGCCAATGCATATCAAATCACAAGGGCAATGTATGCCATAAATTGCCCACATAGTTTTACATGTCGTTTATTCTTTCAATCCCCAGCGTATGTCATATAGTTGGATATTCGTCATATATTTTGTAACAGTACACACTGTGCAGTTTCCACATCGATGGTATGTTGTCACAGGGGGCATAGCCACATTGCTGGAATGGCTGAGGGTTTACCAACGTGTGTTCGTACTTGTGCACAAGCGATTGTTTGAGATTTTTTGATTTTTTGTTAGGGTGAAATTCTTGTGTTGCAAGAATATGCCAGTTTTTAAGGATAACTCTCCTAAGCCCATTGCTGGCAGGGCTATAGGTCGTGACACAAGTCTAGATTTAAGTACATGCATTGCTCGTGGAGGGGTTTCCAATGCACCTCTTGCATCATCACTGTACCTTTCTCTCTTTTATCTGCAACTCACTATTTGCAGGAGCCAGCTTAAGAAACATCAAAAAATGACAGGTTGGCCAAAACAATACTATCAGAGCCGCCCTAAACATTCCTAGGCACGAGCACATCTCTACCATCAGGAGGAACATGAACTGGCTTCCTGTCCAGGACAGACTTAACTTCAAAATCCTGACGCTCACACCTAAATGCTTCACAAACAAAGCACCCCATACCTCAACAACCTCATGCACAAAGTCCAATCCAACAGACCTACCCGCTCCGCGTGCACTAACCGCCTTACCATTCCCAAATATAAAACACAGAAAGCTGGAGGCGCTAGTTTCCCTACTATACCGCCCAAATTGTGGAATGCCCTTCCTTCATTTAGAAGACACCTAAAAACCCTATTCTTCAGGACTGACCTCCCACAATAGCCGACTATTCCCTGGCCTTTACTTCTGTGCAACCTGTATATATTACGGTATATAAATGTGGATTTTATATTATGTAAAATTTTACTCGAGCAACCTGACACCTTGCTCCATATATCTGTAACCATATTCTTAAGACTGCAACAGCGCCTAACTGCATATGGTCTTTGTGCGCTTTATAAATGAAATAAATAAATAACATGAATAAATATCTCTGGACTGTCTCCATTCTATTTTTAGCCTTCCTGAGATTTCACTCCAAAATGTGGACACAAAACTCTGAGTGAGGTTTCACCAACAATGTATTGAAAGGTATTTTAACCTGAACTCTTCTTACAGTTAAACGTGATTCTTGTTGCCTCTATGATTGGTTTCCCAAAATTTTGTAGCCACTCCTTCTGTGGTTAGCTTGGGCGCTTCTTACCGTGGAGAATTTAAAGTTGATTGGACAATTTGTGCCTTTGCTTTTATTATGTGTGTCTACAACCCCTCCTCTTAAAATCAGTATGACCATCGTTGAATCGTGCTTAACCGTAAGGAAAATTGAGGTTGAATTACTTTTCAATAAATGATTGGTAAGCCTCACATAGATGAAAACCACTTGGCCGCACTCTTTGCACTATCGGCTGCTTATAATGCAGCAGAGTGTTCTATCCTGAAAACCACTTAGCCGCACTCTTTGGACTATCGGCAGCTTATAATGCTGCAGATTGTTCTATCCTATCCTATGCTATCAGCTCCAGCAGGAACTGTGATACCTGCAAGCTCTACTGTGTCGAATCCTTTCTGCAAAGCACACCATTGACTGCCACGGTTGCCCATTCCCATTACAGTACATGACACCCAACCTGTGGAGCTCGCAAGGATCCCAATCTGCCCATGGATGTTGCATGCTTATGTAAGACTCCTGGCATCCCTTATGAAATCATTTGATCTTCACTTTCAATTCTACACTGATGTTGTACAAGTTAGAATACAACTTGTCAAAAGAGCACATGCCTATGGGCCATCCCTTCGTACACTGAAAAGGTTTACTGGTGGATGTCAAGGAGCTGCCTATACCTACGCCTGCAACAGAACTGTAGGAATATTTTTGGTCACGTCCCATCAGAGGCATACCCACCTCCCCAATGGAATATTTCTGCCCACCACACCCCAACTGATTAAGCGCAAAGTCCTGTGTTAATGTATTGCTGTGATCTCTCCTTCTTACAACAGTTCAACATGGTTGCAAGAAAGCAAACTGTCAGATATATATGTTAAAGATTACAATCATAAGGTGGATCTCACTAGAGTCTTGAATCTCCCACAGTTATTGAACTAGCCTCTGCAAATAAATGCTGCAGCTCCTTCAGAACTCAGGTACCCGCATGGTCACAGGTCTTGTGGCAAGCCAGAAGACGGACTTGGACCAAAGGACATGTTTCTATGTTATTTTTTAATTCAAATGAAAAGAAAAGACCTCTGTGACCCTACTACTAAGAGGGAGTTCCCATCCTGACAAAACTAAACTAAGGTGCTCGTCTACAGTCAAAATGAAAGTAGTCCTCGATCCATAACCTATTCACTACACTGGCTTTAACACTTAGCAAAACGGAAAAGGAAATAGGTGGAGGGCCCTGCACTCTTGGTTCTCTGCAAAGGTGACTCTGGCTGTCCTAGGAATCCCTCCTGGGTCTGAATCCAATGGTTAGAAGTAAGTAATAGGTCTTCCCAAAGAAAACGGTTCTTCTCCATCTATGAAATGTTCCTCAAAGTTTCCCCAACTTCACACAAAACATCTCAATTTCCTGGAAAAACAAAATGTCCAAAACTCTTTAGGTGGAGGACTAGTTCCCTGATACCTTTTCACCACCTTGGTTGATCTCTCCTCACGTTAATCAACTGTTGGTTGCCTTTGTGCTCCCCTCGCATCTGTTCTTCACTTTGTTTATATTATCTTAGATTTTGTGGGTCCCCATGACCCTTCTTGAGGTTCCTGTGACCTCTCTCTTCTTCTTCAGTATCTCTTAGCTCTTGTGGGTCAGTGTCACCCTTCTGGGGGCACATGTTACCCCTGACATGCTCGCTTAGTTCTCGTGCATCCCTATGTCCCTTCTAGAGGTATCTGTTGTTCAGGTTTCTCTGGCTCCTACACACCATCTCCTTATCTCACGCCCTTTCTCTACTTGGGTCCCTGTGACCCTTGTATGGGTTTAAGGTAGTCCTTCCCTCGCCCCCACTTGTTCTTTCCTCTCCTCTCTTCCCTCCAACCTGGGAAACCCATATACCTGTTGTGTTGCAGGGTTTTCTCCAGTGAGGGTTCATCTGATCAGAGACTGTGGCATTCTCTACAGTTTTCTGCTCTTCCTTACTAGATAATTGCAGGGCTTGCTTTCTGCTCCTCTCAGCGTTCTCACAGTTGAGAGCAGAGGACTAGTCCTCCCTTCATTCCTGGACTTGGCATCCGTTTGCAGACTTTGGGCCTACCACGTCCAATACATGGTCGTGTCTCCAGGTACAGTTCACTTTGTCTGGCCTCTGACTCTTAGGCCCTGTTATTTTCCTTGTCTGGTGGACGGCATCTCCCTGGAATGCCCACGCCTTTACGTGCTGCAGCTGGCTCCGCTGGTCTGCGTGGTTCCACCCCTTACCGATATTTTCATGTGTAAGTCTCATCTCGGCATTGAGTTTGTCCTTCTCCACTCAAGGCTCGGTGGCCCTTTACTCTTGCTCCTGTAACGAGAGGGGGCATATTGCTTACCACAGGTTGTCAAACTGGTGTAAAGTTCAGTATTACCTTGAAACAAACACATAGATGTATTGTCAGCCTTATCTTGAGCCAAACCCATAGATGTATTGTCAGTATTTCTTATTCCCATTTATGCCTACAGTACTTTGTGTACACGGCATTCCTACTGTGATGGAATTCCTTGTCCCCTAAAGGGGAGTCACTCCCAGAGCGTTCCCTGCGTTTCCCAAAACCCCATGGGAGGCTTTTGCTGAGTGGGCTCACCTCCATAGCCTGAAAGGGGGTGTATCAAGGCAGAAAGGACGAATTCGACCGATTCGTCATAGTAATCACAAATGTGAACGCATCTGCCTGGCGTAGAACGCATTCTATTGGCTGCCATTGGAGATTGGCTGTCAAGTAAACACACATAATTAACTTGAGATTTCATTGCATTACACAAAAGGCACTCTGGGGCAGTGGTCTAAATATTTTGGTGCACTAGTTTTACTCTAGCAACCCGCCAGGAAACTATTCTCAAGAACTGAAGGTTTGATCAGCAAGGGTAAATGCAAGAAACAATGAGTTAGTAGCAATTTACTTCTTTTTATGGTCTCATAACTATGCAACAACCCACCGCTAGGAAGAACTGAAACACACGAATCAAGACATTAAATTCTGGAAACCTTAAAAAACATTATTTTCTCAAAAGACGAGCAGCTCACCTGATAGAATCCATCACAAATGTAACAGGAACCAATGATTGCCATTTCATAGGATGGAGATGAGTCAGGCTTCCTCCTAGCACATGTGAGAACTTGGCAATTCTGTGCACTATCTGTACAGAATGCACTTTCTCTCCATAAATGTGACTGTTTTGTGGCTCGGGTACCTTTCTTACTCTCCTTCCCACACCTCCATTGTACTTGTTTACCCTCTGCCCTCCATCCTGTTATACCCTTGTGCTCTAAAGCCTTTTCGCATGTGCAGCATTATAAAGCCCAGATAAATAAAATACAAATGATGATTTTAATATAAGAAATATACAGCGTAGAGTAAATATGAGTAATTTACCCCATGCACAGATTTCTATCTTTAGCTTTTAAATCCTTGACTGTCAAACACCACTTGTTTGAAAGTACCACCTAATTTTACCAGCCAATAAACCCTTTGAATGTCCTTAGGATGTGTGTGTGGGCGTGTGTGTGTGTGTTTGCACACATACATCGTAATGACAATAAGAGGGTTAATTATGCGGTATATAGAATATGTATACATATATATGCATATATATATATATATATATATATATATATGTGTGTATGTGTAAATTACGGACTAGTACTGACAGAGGCAAATATAATCTCACTGCATTACAATTAAAGGCTATAGGTGAATTACAAAACCTGCCCAATATTGTCATTAAGCAGGCTGACAAGGGGTCGAATATAGTGATTCAAGACAGAGTCCATTATGTTTCTGAAGCCAATCGCCAACTTAGGGACCAACTGTGCTATGTCAAGCTATTAAAAAATCCTTTTCATTATATACAGTCAGAATTAAATAATCTTTGTACCAAGTGGGCTGATAATGGACTCTTAGAGGAGGATCTAGTTACATTTCTTGTACCCTCCAATGACACTGTTCCCACCAATTACTTTCTACCAAAGACACACAAATCTCTCACCCACTCACCCGGGAGACCTATTGTCACGTTATGTGGTTCACTTCTTGAGCACTTGGCCCAATTTATTGATGAGACGTTGTTTCCTTTTGTTTCTGTTTTGCCATCTTATTTGCAGGACACAAGGGATTTTTTACAGCATATCAATGATACTCCCTGGGAAGAGGGTCTTCTTTTGGCCACCCTCGATGTTGTATCATTGTATACATCTATTGATCATCAGGTGGGAATGCGAGCTTGTCAATTTTTTCTGGAGACACGTTCCTTGAATTATCATAGTCACAGTTCTATGATTTTGGAGATGTTGTTCTTTTGCCTCACCAATAATGTCTTTTTATTTGATGGTACTTTTTACTGGCAAGTCAGGGGTACTGCTATGGGCAGTACCTTTGCCCCATCATATGCCAACCTTACGATGGGATGGTGGGAGGCTACATTCTTACATGATCTTCTTGCATCCAGTTTTTCCACCCAAATTGTCGCCTGGTGGCGCTACATTGATGATGTCTTTGTAATATGGAAGGGGACCGAAACTGATTGGCAACTTTTTGTGAGAACTATTAATACTAATACAGTGAATTTACATTTTACTGAATGCCACAGTACCACTGAGGTCATCTATCTTGATGTTGTGGTAACCTTCATCTGGTTTCCACACAGTTCTCCACAGGAAACCTTCCAATACTGGTTTACCCTTGCACGCTACCAGTTGTCATCCAGGGCCATGTAAACGAAGTATTCCTTACGGTGAATTTATTTGTTACCGCAGAAATTGCACCGACCTGGTATCATTTGATTATCATTGTGCTCGAGCTGCCACCGATTTCCTGCAACAAGGGTATACCAAAAGGAACATCGAAATGGCCTACACCAAGGCCAGAGGACTGTGCAGGGATAAACTATTGTATGGCATTAAATCGCACAAGACTGCTACAGATGATGAACCCAGACTTATTGTCTCTTTCGATGATGCCTCTAAGAATGTGCGTAGGATTATTGAGCGACACTGGCGTGTTTTGATTTTGGATCTATGCCCTGTACTCTCCAAACACCCCACTATTACGTATAAAAGAGTACCATCACTCAGAGACAAGTTAGTCTCCAGTTTTTTGTCACCCATTGATAAAAGACCTCCCTCTTCCAATTGGCTGGCGGTCTCCTCCATTGGCTTTACTAAATGTACCAAATGTAAAGCCTGTGCCCACACTACTCCCTGCAAATTTTATTTGCATCCGGTCACCAAATGTAAGCAAATTATCAACTACTCTATCAATTGTGACACCACTTATGTTGTCTATGTTCTTGTATGCCCCTGCATGAAGTGGTAAGTCGGGAGCACTACATGTAAGCTCAAACTTAGGATTCTCCAGCACCTCAGGGTGATTAAAAACTCAGATCCCGCGTACCCTATGGCTAAACACTTTGTGCATGAACATGCCAATGATTCTAATTTGCTTACGTTTTTTGCAGTGGCACACATCCCCATTCATCTTAGGGGTGGAGACCGTCTTTTAAAGTTAAGACAATTGGAGACACGTTTTATTTTGGACTTTGATACCAAGTTCCCTAACGGACACAATGTTGATGAGGAGCTTTATACGTTTCTTGGGACTTAAGGCTGGTTGACATCTTCATTCTCTGTTATGCCCTCCCTCTTGTTGATTCATCTTGATTTTCTTTTGGTTTAGGTGTCTCTAGCTGGCATTTCTCTCCATATTTTGTATCCTTGGTTTGACTGTATTATTTTACACCTCATTTTATTGGTGTTTTTTTTATTTTCACTGTCTTAGACTTATGTATGTCTATTTGTCTATTTGCTGCAGCACGATTTGACGGGACTTGAGCTCTTTATCGTTTTTTTTCCTATTATTTTTTGTTGTCCTTTTGCTTTTCTTATTTTTGTGGTTCCACCTTCTCTTCGATGTAGTTGCACAATCGTTTCCCTCTTACTATCTGTACTTTTGCATTGACAATTGTTCCCACTTTTTGCTAATACTACTTATTCCGTCTTTTCATAGCACCTTTATAGTTTTATGACGATGGGCATCTTTCACATAATTTCTTCTTTTCTGGATAGCCATGTACTATGTAATTTTATGTGTGTTTCTTGCTATCGTTCCGGCTTTTGTATGCTGCATTTTTCGAGGTTGCTTTTGTCTCTTTTAATGATGCCGACACCTTGCAATTGTTGCAATTTCTGACTCTGCAATAATGGCCTGGTATATTTTGCACATTAGTATACTGCTATGCACTTGCATTTTACTACCATTTTTAATAGGGCCATTATGTTGTCTCTTGCATTGTTTTAGATTTGTATATTGCTACCTCGTTGTAGCGCACTTGCGCTGCACTATTATGCTGCTCCAATTGCATGCACTTGCACTTTATTCCATTCCTTTCGAATGTTGCTATTTGCATTGTTTACACATATTGCCATTGTCACTTTCGTTTTGCATTTTTGCACATCAATTGGCTGCTAGAACTGCTTTTAATATCTTATTATGCTGGTTCCATCGGCATTAGTAATTTATACTTATGTCCTATGATGCTCTTTCATTTATCTTTTAGTGTGGCTGCTAGACGGTGTGTTTATTTCTATCTTATATTTTATATAATGGTTTTATTCATTGTGGGTGGATATAATGCTTATTTGACTGTGCTAATACATCATTAATCATAATTATGTATGTATATTATTATCTACATTCATTGGCACCTTGGAATCATGGACCTGCCTTATATGGAAGGCGTGCTACAGATTAGACCCCATGGTCATTCTGCCATGACGTGTATTTTTATGCATTTTTTATTGTTGTGCCACTTGGCCCATAATATTGCTTATCTGTGCTATTCCATTACATCATGGCAGCCGCTTTTTCCATTTGTTTAGGCACCCTTGCAGAACCAGTGAACTAGCAAAAGGACTGCATTTGTTAAACTACAAAAGTGCCTCAGTCCTTCTTCTCTTCATGTGAACAAGCACTCAGTCGAGTGTGAAACGCGTTGTGTGTGGGTCGTGCGTACTGGCGTCCTGCCTCTGTTTTGGCTGCTGCTCCTTAGCCGTAAATTGTATTTTTGTAATTTTGTCTTTTTCCCTCCCTTCCCCACCTTACCTTCCCTCTCCTGCAAAAAAGCCTAAAAAAAGCCACACACAAAATTCAAAACCAAAAAACACAAAATAAACGTTTCCTTTAGGAGCCACCTTTCACAGTTAAAAAATAGAAGTGAGAAAAAAAAGTCACAGGCCCCCTTGCAGCATTCATAGACTGCGGACAAGGTGGTAGTCTGTGGACATCTGAAACTGTTCTAGGCATGTGGCGGGAGAATTAAAATAATTTTTATAGTTTTACGGTAAATAATGGTGGCTCTTAAAATAACCTTTTTTGTGTTTTTGGCTTTTATATTTCTTTTACATTTTTTGCATTTTTTTTTTTACATAAACAGAACTAAAAACATTTTACTGAACTTAATTATTTCTTTGAAATTTCACAATAAATGTGTATTTTGTTTCCGGTTTTTCCATTTTCTTTATTTCAACTACTATAAAATACTTACAATCTTATTTTATATGTTCACAAAAACTACTTCAAAGCATTTTGAACTTTTTCCAGCAAAATCTGATTCCTCACATCAGTTAGATGGACTCCATCTCTCTGAAAAATGTTGGCGGCAATGTCAAATTTAATGTTCTCATTATGAAAAGCTGTCATGCCAACATCTCGTAAAAAAATCACACAATGCTTTATTGACATTGTGCCTTGATTATTCCATTTGCGGACAAAATTATTTCAAGCACAGCCGCGTGATTTTTGAATTTGGAAACATTTCCATCAACTTTCCAAATGTATCCTTCTTTGCAAATTGCAATGGATCCCAGTAACATACCCCAAATTGTTCCCTCCACAATGAACAACTATAATGTCCAGATGTTTAAGTGAACCATATTCGTACAAAACAGAAGTAAGTCAGGCCACTTCATTTCTCGCACTCCATACCAAAACACTTTAAATTCATAAAATCCAAGATTTCCAGCCACTCCACAGTGCTCAGCATGCCCTCCAGCCAATGGATCCAAGAGTTCCCCAAAATCCATACACTCTGCCTCCTCAAAGACATATCCATAGCCATTTTCACTGCTCTCAAAACTCGTGCAAACAAAACTCCTGCTACCCTGTCTTCATGTACACCACACCCAAGAAACCTAATTGGCTGATCCCCCGATGTCTGTGGACAACACGACTGTCCGTGGTCTCCACAGCCACAGTTCCATGACGTTGCAGCCACTCAACGGGCTAGAGGGTGAAAGCACCTTTTTTCCCCTTTTTTTGCTTTTATGTACAATTGTACTATACACTGTACATCTTTCCTTACAATTTTCTTACAGAAACATTTTCAATGCATTCCTAACATTGTAAAGAAAAATCGCATTTCCGACATCTGTAACATGAACAAGTGGTTGGTTTGAATATAACACTTCTGCTACGCTAAAACATATGTTACCAACAAACGTAACAAATGCCCACTTAATATTCCTTAAACCCAAATTTGGTCACTACACTGTAGCACTATCAACATCTAGAATACGCCAACTGGTATCTAACTACATCCATAATACTACAATACTACTTTCAAAAGTCAAACTAGTTTGAATATGCCAACAGGTATCTAACTACTTTAAAAAATACCCTTCATTGCACCACACTTCAAATACGCCATCACAATTCTTCTTACTACAACACTTCTAACATCAAATATACTTAGAATACACCAACAGGTATCTAAGCACTTTAATCATTCCCTTAAGTACAACAGACTTCAAACAAACATACTGTCAAACTTACACTCACATAAAGGTAGTAGGGTTTTTTATCCTGTTTTCCCAATGGCCCAATGATTATTTAATGTCAGTACAATAGTGTAGAGCACACTAATGTTGTACCAAACATAGTACGTAGAATGTACTGTTTATAATGGTCCTAAAAGTACATAAATATGTGAATTTATATGCAATAAAACTTTCAAACTATCCTGCTTAACGTATTATACTGTTTCTTTTCACAGACAAAGAACCACAGATGGCTCCTTCATCAATATCTGCAACCAAGCAAACCTACCAAATGTAATCCTATTTCTTATGTTTACAAACAAACAAATACACATTTGATAAACGCTACCCTCAGTTGTACTGCACTTCAATTGTATTAGGCCACCATATTACAAATACTGTATACTCCCCCTGCAGTACCAATATTTACTATACACATATTACTATACTGTATGTTGCCAGTGGCCGGATTCCTGGAGGCATAGCCACTACCCACAATTGTACTGCACTTCAATTGTATTATTCCAGCTTTAATGCCTGGGACGCAGGGGTCTGGAATGATCTACCTCTCTCTATCAGGCAGCTTCCCTCGCTTGCCCAGTTTAAAAAGCACTAAAAACTAATTTGTTTGATGGTGGAGGAACTTAGGCCTTGCTCTCCTCTTACTTTTCCTCTTAACCCATGACTGTTACCCCATGGCCATCCACTGCTCTTTCTATGTTTTTTGTTTGTACTGTCTGTGGGCGCCCTGAGGCCTGCAGGTGAGTTAGCGCTTAGTACAAATTTTTTAGAAAAGAATAGAATATTACAAGTACTGTATACTCCTACTACATTACTGTACCCATATTATTAAAGTGTGTGTGGCCAGTGCCCAGATTCTTGGGGCCATGGCCTATGGCCATGCCCCCAAGAATCTGTGCACTGCACACAACCACAACAATATCATTAAACCATATAACAAGTACAAACAATAGATATTGAAATAGCCAAACTCGCCTAGAACCCCCTTCCAATGCAAACCGTGTCTACAGACACTGAAAATGGCCCCTGCCTCGGCGGCATCTGCAAACCCTTTCTTCCACCTATAGAAACAGCTCAATATCATCTTCGTTCCACTACCCCTTTCAAACCCTCTTTCACCCTCCAAATAACTCCAAATGTGTTTCTCAAGCCGTCCGTTCACAGCGTTATCCGCAGAATGCTGATGTATCAGCGGACTGCCATGAAACCTGCATGCCCTTTTTCCACCTACAAATAGCCTCATATCATCTTTTTTCCCTCTACGTCACCCTTCCCAGCCCCTCTTTCCACCACCGAACAACCCCAAATGTGTTTTCCAGACTTTTTCCTCAGCGCGCTGTCCGGGGACAGCAGCCGCTGTCCACGAATACAACATGCCAGCATTTCAGAAAATATGATGCACCTCATGCTTTTCACAATCCAATCAGCGTGTGTGTCCAATGTCCGTGGACCTCACCCCATCCTCTGGACCAATCAGAGGCCCGTCCATGGAGTGAACAGGGAAGTGAGTCTGCGGATCGAACCAAGTTATCACGCTTTTGGGACGAAGCTGGCAATCCTGGCGCTAATTTGGTGAAAATCCATCCAGCAGTTTGAGCTGTAGGCAGGAGTACATTTTTGTTCCATTACGTCTATGGGAAAAACCACACATTTTGGGACTCCCTATAATTCCCCCCCCTACATAAAACCTCACCAAACTTAACAGAATCAATCTGACGGGGCCATATACGTCTGGGTGAGTGACTTTATAAGCCAACCAAAAGTGATTTTCCTATGGGTTGAGCAACTTAAACCATAACTACAGGTAATATATATATATATTACTAGGCCTGCGGTAGCGGGCCAGTTGTTATGGTTAAGTTGCTAAAGCCATATGAAGAGCACTTTTTGGGTGGCTTATAACTTCGCTCCCCCTGGACGAATCCTCGCCAAACTTATCAAAAAAAGTAAACGGCCCACTCTGAATTTGCCAAGTTTGGTGAGGTTTCGTGAAGGGGAGCAAAGTTATACGGGGGTCCCACATTTTTATTTCCATAGACATAATCGGAAAAAACTTTGCTCACGCCTACAGCCCAAACCGATGGATGGAATTTCACCAAATTTACGGCATCAGCGGCGGCTTGGTCCCGAAAGCGTGCTTTTGTACATTTGGTGTAAATTCGTCCAGTAGTTTTCTTTAATACCGGCTAAACGTAAGTAAAATAAAAAGTGATATTCGGCTCAGCTTCGCAGACCCATTTCCCTGCTCGGTCCCCGGACTGTCATCTAATTGGCCAAGCCTGCGACATGAAGTCGGCGGACATATGGCGCGCCTGCTGATTGGATTGAGAAAAACATGATATGCTTCTGTTTTCCTGAAACGCCTGCCATGTTGGATTCGCAGACACTGCAGCAAAAAAGATTTTAAAAAAATGCAACATTGCACTTGTCAAACTCAACAAACAATCTCTGGGGAAGTGGGGTGATGAGGATTGGATGGGATATGGCCATGAGAAGCCAAAAAACACGTTTAATCCCCAAAAGTCTTGCCGCAGTCCAACCAAATAGTGCGAAAACACCTTGCAGTCCCCGGCCGCACCCTAGCATAATCGCGTGAAAACACCTCACAAATTCACAGTCGCACCCCAGTGTAATCGCGCAAAAATACCCTGTGACTCCCTGGCCACACCCCAGCCAAATTAAACTAAAACACCTTGCAGTCCCTGACCGCACCCCAGCATAATCGCATGAAAACAATGCCTGCCATGTTGGATTCACGGACACCGAAGTGAAAAGAAAAAATAATAATGCAACATTGCACTTGTCAAACTCAACAAACAATCTCTGGGGAGGTGAGGGGGATGACTGTGGGATGGGATATGGCCATGAGAAGCCAAAAAATGTGTGGTTTTAATCCCGAAAGCCCTGCCGCACCCCAGCCAAATCGCGCGAAAACACCTGACAGTCCCCGGACGCACCACAGCATAATCGTGTGAAAACACCTTGCAATTCCCAGCTGCACCCCAGTGTAATCGCATGAAAACACCACGCAAAACACTGCCGCACCCCAGCGTAATTTCGCAAAAACACCTCACAGTCCCCAGCCGCACCCCAGCGTAATTGCGTGAAATTACGCTGCCACACACCAGCATAGTCACGCGAAAACACCTCACAATTCCCAGCTGCATCCCATCGTGTGAAAACACTGTGGGATCCCCTGCTGCACCCCAGTGTAATTGCACGAAAACACTGCATGATCCCCTGCCGCACCCCCTCGTATTTGCGCAAAAACACCTCGCAATTCCCACCCGCACCCAGCGTAATCCCGTGAAAACACTGCGCGATCCCCTGCCGCACCCCAGCCAAATCGCGCAAAAACACCTCGCAGTCTCCGACGCACCCAAGTGTAATTGCATGAAAACACTGTGTGATCCCCTGCCGCACCCCAGCATTATCACATGAAAACACCTCGCAATTCCCGGCCGCACATCGGCGTAATCACGTGAAAACATTGCGCAATCCCCTAGCGCAACCAAGCCAAATCGCGCTAAAACATCTTGCAGTGCCCAGCCGTACCCCAGCGTAACCGCGTGAAAACACTGCGGGATCCCCTGCCGCAACCCCAGCATACTTGTGCGAAAACACCTCGCAATTCCCGGCCGGACCCCAGCGTAATCGCACGAAAACACCACGTGACACCCTGCCGCACCGCAGCGTACTCGCACGAAAACACCTCGCAATTCCGGGCCGCACCCAAGCGTAATGGGGCAAAAACACCCCACGAACCCCGGCCGCAACCCAGACAAATTGTGCATCTGCACCTCGCAAAGTGCGGCATGCAGCTCCCTCAAGACGGGACACCCAAACCCCAGCCCCATCACCCATGCTCCGACCCTGCAGGCAGCCCTCTCCACATGGGAAACCCGCACCACGTTACCTGTGCCCCCACCCTGCAGGCAGCCCCCTTCACAAAGGAAAACCCAGCCCCTATTACCCCTGCCCCCACCCTGCAGGCAGCCCTCTCCACATGGGATACCCCCACTCCATCAGCCGTGCCCCCACCCTGCAGGGAGCCCTCTCCACATGGGATATCCCTATCCAAGCCCCCATCACCTTTGCCCCCACCCTGCAGGCAGCCCCCTACACATGGGATACCCCAGCCCCCATCACATGTGCCCCCACCCTGCAGGCAGCCCCCTCCACCTGGGATACCCACACCCCAGCCCCCATCACCGGTGCCCCCCTTAATGGCTGTGTGTGTGCGCCCCCCACACTCCTTGCCCCACATGATGGCTGTGTGTGTGCCCCTCACCCCCGTATCCCAGTGATGGCTGTGTGTGTGCCCCTCTCCCTCCTTCCCCCCCGTGATGGTTTGGTGAAATTTTCTCAAGAGGGGCCGAAATTAGAGGGGGGGTCCCAAAATATTGCAAAGGCTTATACATGTGGTGCCATTTGACAGATCTGCACAACAGTTGGCAAAACGATTTTGGATCGAAATATAAATGGTTTGGAAAGTTTGGTGGGATTCTGTCAAGGGGGGCAAAATTAGAGGGGGGGTCCAAAATAATGTAAAGGTTTATAAATGTGGTGCTATTATACAAATCTATAAAAACGTTTGCAAAAAGATTTTATATCGAGATATAAATGTTTTTCTAAAGTTTGGTGGGATTTTCTCAAGAGGGGTGAAATTAGAGGGGGGTCTGAACATTTTTAGATGGCTTATAACTTTGTTGCCGTTTGACGAATGTGGACAAATGTTTTGAGAAAGATTATAGACCCAACCTTCAATGGTTGTGTAAAGACTGGATGGATTTTGTCAAGTGGCAGCTAAGTTATATGACTATTGTATGTACATACATTTTGACACTTTTGAAAAAAATAAACATGGGTGGATTTCAAGCAAACTCGTGTAAGGAGCATTGGCAAGGACCTGAAAGCCTTGGTTTTGCAAATGTGCCTGTGTATTATTTTTTGACAAGTGTCATAATGTAGGTCCAAAAAATAGTGATATACCTTTGGTGACTGAGGTGTAGCCTGTGGCCACAGGCAGTGGCCAGAATGTCCAGGTCATGGTATAAGGTCATGATGCGGACAATCTGGCTACTGCCCATGACCGTGAGGGACGGAAAAATCGTGTTAATGTGGCCATGTCCACCTAATACTGGCTATGTGATAAAATAGGTTTGAGAGGGAAAAAAATGCGCTCGTGGTAATATGGTCATGGGGTTCTGCAAGCTGCCATGGAAAGGGAAGAGGGGCTCTGTTTGGAGCACCGCCTTCTCTTGCCATGGTGGCCATCTTCGAAAAGGATTTTCCTTCCTACAGCGGGACGTAGGAAGAAAAATCTATTTTTTAGCACCCCTGGTTCCCACTTTGGGAACCAGGGGTGCTAATGGCCTTTATCCCCCATTTCAGGGGCTGCAATGGAGGATAATGGGCCGGAGCCCTTGTTATTTATTTATTTATTTATAATGCGCCGAAGCCCGCAGACATCAGGGCGCACACAGACACACTTCGCTTGGGCCGATAACTTGGGCTGCTAGGCTGTTATCCCTTGATCCGGTCCCTGGAACAGGGGATGAATGTTACATTATTTCCATTACCATAACACAAAATGCTAATGGAAATGTTGGAAGAACATATTGGGTCTATGTACTTACAGAGAAATGTAAAGTAGATGGAGTCTATAAGATTTTTTTTTTAGTTCTATTGTTTAACTGTGAAAGGTGGTTCCTAAATGAACCTTTCTTTTGTTGTTTTAAAACATTTTTTTGCAGGAGATTTTAGAACGTAAGGTGATGAGGAAAATGTGTGAAAATGCACCAAGCACTAATATGAAGGGGCAGGTGGACAGGGGAAGATGTTGCGCGTGTGTTACTTCTAAGGTAGTGGGCAGTGTTTCTCATGCTCCTTGATTACAGCTTCAAATGCATGTCGAAATTGCTTCCCCCTGCAGAATCGTGTGGTGCAGTCTAAAGAGAGGACTGTTGTCTTCCAAAGATATGGATCAACAGCCTCTTTTATTGCTTGCAAGGTAGCTGGTGGGATTTTGTGTCCCACAGAAGTAGGCTGTGTGGTTACAGTATTGGTTGAGGAAGATGAGGTAGAGGAAGACAGCCTACTACTTGCTGAGAAAGGAACAACCTTTCTGCGAGCATTGCGTGGTTGTATTTGGTGTGGCGGTGAATGGAGGTGGTCCCGTAGGAGTACTGTCCAGGTAGTCTGCGACTGAGTACAAAGTTGCACTCAGTGCATTTCACTTTGGTAGCTTCAGCCTTTCGTACACTCCCAACAGTGGTAAAGAGCTGCCACACCCATGGTTCTCTCTGTGTCGTAGAGGTAGGCATTTCCTCTACCTCATCTTCTTGGTCCTCTTCATTGTCTTTGGAAGTACTGCGTTTTTTTGTTGTTGTGTAGATCTTCCAGCTGGTGCTGGTGGCTCTTGGGGAGGAGGGATGGCAATAGTTGATGCCATTTTTAAGATAGATGGCCATTTTACTAATATTCTTCCAAGTATGTGCTTTGTACTAGATTGTAAATGGATAATGAGTAGGTATAGGTGTAGGAGCTATGCAAGGGTACATTTTGAGCTTCAAAGTTCCTAGATCAGTCGAAAAATGAAGTTCCAAACAGTACTTGAAACATGGACCAGATCGCGAAGTGCAGACGCCTTCGCAGACACGTCATCATGCTGAGTGCGAGTGCATGGTCACGTGGCACTGTCCGGAAAGGTGTGTGATGACACTGGATGTCGTAGACATCGACGGATGCAAAAACAGTGGAAAAAGTTGCAAAAAGTGTATAGAAGTGTTAAAAATGCTAGAAGGTGGGAAATGGTAGAGTTTTAAGGTGAAACCTTGTAAATTGGACAAAAGCGTTGCTATATTGGGGTAACTATGATATTAGCAAGTTGTGGGAAAATAGCATGCACTGGTAAAAACCCATGAAATTCAGTGAAAAAACATTGTCAAAGGGACGTTATGGTTAAGTTGCACTGATAAAAACCTATGAAATTCAGTGAAAAAACTTTGTTAAAGGGAGGTTATGTTTACGTTGCACTTATAAAAACCTACGAAAAATACCTATGAAATTCAATTAAAAAACTTTGTTAAAGGGACATTATGGTTAAGTTGCGCTAATAAAAACCTATGAAACTCAATGGAAAACTTTGTTACAGGGATGTTATGATTAAGTTGCACTAATAAAAACCTAGCAAATTCAGTTAAAAAACATTGTTAAAGGGACGTTATGGTTCAGTTGTCCTAATAAAAACCTAGCAAATTCAGTGCAAACACTCACGCCACCACTGTGTACTGCTCAGACTAACACCCATGATATCAAAGATGACATCACAAATGTAATTGATGACATCACTGATGACATCACAAGTGCATTTAATTTTCATGAAAAACCTGCACAAGAAATTGTCATTATAATGCTGGCAGAAAACTATCAGAGGTCATTGGGAGAACTATCATGAGATACATAGTTCATTAAGCAATACATTGCTATAAACACCATTGTATTAGAGAGTTCTTTCCAGTACATGAACATACTCATGTAGAAACATAGGCATTGTCTGCAGCATGATTATCTTCATGCACAGAAATGATTGCTGTGTTTCAGGCTTGCTTCATCCCCTATTTATATGTATCATATGATGAGAACATATGAGAAGGGTATGGTCTACAAATATAGTACCTTTTGAATTTTTAGTTCCTGACTGTCAGTGAAGAAAACCAGCTGGTCTAGATATGTCAGTGAACAAAAAAAGAGGGAGCCAGACATGTGATGTCATCAGTGATGCCATCAATGATATTTGAGATGTCATCTTTGATGTCATGGGTGTTAGTCTTAGCACTGCACAGTGGTGGCGTGAGTTATGGTGGCTTAGCTTACCATAACTGGCGAATTTCAGGGGGTTTTCGATTTTACTTGTTACCATAATATGGATAGGTTGTTATTAGTGCAAAGTAACTGTAACGTCCCTTTAACAAAGATTTTTCACTGAATTTGATAGGTTTTAATTAGCGCAAATTAATCATAACGTCCCTTTAACAACATTCTTTCATTGAATTTCATAGGTTTTTATTAGTGCAACTTAACCATAACGTCCCTTTAACAAAGTTTTTTCACTAAAGATATATATATATATGTAGTGTTGTACTTATCTATTTGCACTGGGTGCACACAGTGCTGCTGATGGTAGAACACAGCTATGTCATATGGAATGTGATGGGACCTGAAGGTTCCAAGAACTACAGTTGAGGACACAGGATGGGAGAACCTTACTGAAAGGATGTCATCTGTTTAGCTCCCTGCCCCTTTCTATATAACTAGCCCTGTAACTCTGTAACTTATAAATAAACTCACTCCTTTTATATATACTGGTCTCCTGTGCCTTACCTGAACCCAGATGTCTTCTTACCATTCCCGATACTACAAATGGCGACGAGGATGGGATTAACAGGCGGTTGCTGGTTCCAGTTGGACTTATATATGTTGCCTGTTGATCCCGAGATAAAAGGACCCACTGAAGAGATTCTGTTGTCTCCTGACATGATGGAAATGCTTTTGGGAGATGTCTATGATGAGCCCAGCAGTGGCACAGCCCAGCGCCAGCTTCCATGTGAGATGACTTTACAAATCATTTGTGCTTGGAGTCAGTCCTGTGAATGCTGTTACAGGCTGCCAACATGCAGCGTCTGTTGGTGAAGTTTTTTTTACTTCCACGCTTTAAGGTACTGTGCTTTTGGGCTGTAAATCACAATGCATAAGTTACAGGGCTGGTGGTGCGCTTAATATAAAACACAGCTGCCTGGGAGTGTTCAATAACAGCGGGTGTTCTACTGCTAGTAGTAGCCATATGCCCGCCGTCCAATGTCTGTAATAAGGAGTCATTGGAGTGACTGTTTTAATGTGTAGCGGCGGCCGTGTCATCGCTGTAATGTGCCGTATCGATCCGCGCTCTGCAGTATCCTGAATCAAATGATGACGTGGTCGAATGTGCGGGACGTATAAGCGGAGTCCTGAATGCTATTACGGAAACGTTCCAAGCGCCGCGTTGTCCTCTGCATTCTTAATAAGAATGGAAACATTAGAGGAAAGGACACGCGTACGTGCCTTAAACGTGTGACATACACGGAAGGGAAGATTTCTCTTTTGCATCAATGCTTCTGTGTATAGTATTTCAAGTGGACATAAACACAGTTGACGGCAAGTGTCATCATGTTTTCCCTCCATATGGAAAGGTTCTTGCTGCATCTTCGGAGGAGTGGATGTGTTGTTTCACCTTTTCACATTCTGAAGTGTGGCCACGAAGTTGCCACGTGAACTGTTTCATATTAGGGTTGGTTGCAGTTAGCTCTGCGTGTTAAGGAAGAGCTCAACGCAATGTTATCTTAATTGCAGTGTTCTTCAGAGTGTTTGTTTCCGTGTCAATTAATTTGTGGAAAGGTTGTCGCCGTTTCAGTGCGGAGCGCTTTATATTTCTTCAATGTGCAAGCAGGTTGAATTAAAAGGAATGAACATAAGACCTGCTACCGTGCCAAATATACATTCCATGATGATTATTGTTTCCAGTGGGATATTACCATGTCATCAGTAATAAATAAACGGAGCGTGGAGGGCACCAGCAATGCTTCCCGTTTCGTTTTGAGGTGAACATAAAGGTACTGTTTATGGTTTTTCTCCATTTACGGAATATAGTCTACATGTATTTCGTGAATAATTGTCAGCTTACATTTGTCTACACATTCAACGTGCAATTCATGGACTATTCAACAAGTGTTTCATGGTATATAGCAGTTGGTCATGTTGTGTTTGCTGCAGTTATATTTCTTCGTGCAATTCATGGACATTTTTGCATTTTTGTGGAATTTTAATGCATGTTAATTTCTAATGGGTTTTAATATTATTATGATGGTTTAAGCAATTCCTAATACTGTCATGATGTATTGTTATTTTGTGGATTGTGCCATGAATGTATGTATTGGTAAGTGCTAATAATTGAAAGGGTGACTGAGTGTAATAGGTGATTGCATTTACTTTATGAGGAAGAGTGGTTGTACGGGTTTATGCTTAACACTATATCTAACCAACAAACAACACAAAAAAAAAAAATGTTTTTTTTCCTGCGTGTAGTGTTTAACAATATTATAGGATTTTCAGGTTTTCAAATGCTGTATTTCATATATGGTTGTAATGCATATTGATATTTTAAACGTGTTATTTCCAAGTGGAAATATGTTCATTAATAATATATTATCCAAGATGTGGATTGGAATAAGTATAATTTAAGTGGCACAGCATTGTTCTGTTGTCATGTTAGAGTATAATATTTTTTTTCTTGGCACAGCATCGTTCTGATGTCATGAAATATATAAGTGATATTGCTGAGTGATCTCCATGTTAAAGGAGATAGCCCTATGGTTAAATGTGACATGAATGTTGCATGGTATGTATACCAATTTTTGGGCATATTACATATGGCATGCATGTGAAGATATTACCGGTTTATTTTCCTTGGCCTAACATGTTTTTTTTTAAACCTTGGATGCTTTCAATTTTTGGCTGCATTCAAAACTATTTTTTTTTCAAATATCTTTTGCACTTGGACTCTGATCTGATCAGTCTCTGTCGCGGTGTATTCTCTTCTCGCGCTGTTCTTTTCCAGCTGCGTTGTTTTAATGTGATCTTTGTTTTGTGAGTTTTCTTTTCTGCATTTTCCCACTTTTCATTGTTTCTTATGGCAGGGTGTGTATGTGAAGTTGATGGCGCAAATGACAGGTGTTTCCGAGAGGAATGGTGGTGATGTTGAGTTATGGTTGTGAGGCAATTGTGATAAGGATATATGATTTGTATGAAAGTTAGATAGTTCCTGGTGGGAGCGTGAGTACGCGGTAGTGCTGGGTGTGGCAGACCCTTGTCTCCATGTGGCAGGTGGAGTGGGAGGAGATACGCTTCGATGGTTGAGAGTGTGGCAAGGAACATTGTGCTCGCAAGTGGCAGTTGTGAGGCCCGGGAGTGGCAGTCCCGGGCAGGTGGTGATTAGTGTACTTGGTTGTTTTGATGGTTAGTTACGTGAATGTGGATACGCTTTCTTGGTTGTGAATGTTGTAATGGTTTTACGGATTGCAGGAGTGTGTAATTTTGAGAGCCTCTTTTAATGCTTGGTTTGTGATACTTTGTTTGGTGTTCAATTGAAGAGAGGGAGATGTGTAGTGTTGTACTTATCTATTTGCACTGGGTGCACACAGTGCTGCTGATGGTAGAACACAGCTATGTCATATGGAATGTGATGGGACCTGAAGGTTCCAAGAACTACAGTTGAGGACACAGGATGGGAGAACCTTACTGAAAGGATGTCATCTGTTTAGCTCCCTGCCCCTTTCTATATAACTAGCCCTGTAACTCTGTAACTTATAAATAAACTCACTCCTTTTATATATACTGGTCTCCTGTGCCTTACCTGAACCCAGATGTCTTCTTACCATTCCCGATACTACAATATATATATATATATATATACTAGCAGTTGTATCCGTAGCTGTACCTATTCTTCACACAGTAATTCTGAATAAAAAAAATTATTATTAGACAAACGTATATATTTATATTTTATACTCTTTACATTGTCTACAGCATGGAACCTACCCACATGCCAAATTTCAGGTTTGTAGCATGTTGTGAACTATGCTGAACATTTTGAAACAGATTCAAAGTTCAAAACAAACTGATTTATTAAAGTAAATGTCAGGATGGTAGAAGGCCTAACTTGCCCTATGCTAAGGTGGATTTTCCCTACCTGAACGAAACTATGGAAAGATGGGGTCAATGAATTCAACTTAAAGGTCTGTCTGTATCCACAACCTATGCTTGCCCTCACAACTAAAGCTGAAAAACATGTAGGGATGTCAATAATCAAATAAATAGTTATCAAGATAAGGTTCTGAGCTTCTTCCAGCTCTCAGCTTCCTTTTCAGCTCCCCTTGCCCAAGTTCAAGAAAGTTCTGCAAAAGTTTCAGAATTACCTCTCTCCCATGCAAGGTGATACAGTTCCACCCCATCCTCGAGGTTCCCTTCCCCAAGGCTTTAGCTCTGTCAGTTATACTTATGTCAATCTTTCAAACAAAAGATTTAACACAACTCAAGGTCAACTTGACCATATTCCTGGATTGCTTCATCCTTTCACTGGCAATTCCCCTTCTTGATTTATTCCACAATGTCTTTTGGTTCTCACAGATCAGGGCTCACTGGTCTAGGTGCAGTTGTCAGACCACACGTTCCACCCATAACAGGTCGCGCGTCCAGGATCCCTCTCTTTGTTGGCCTCTTGGCTTTATGGATAATATTTACACTTCTCTGGCTTCTCTTCGGTAGCCTCTTGGCTCTGCCATAGTATGTCACACACCTCTTGCCAGTCTTTGGCCTTGTCGCATTGCATTGGTTTGTAAAGTTCACTTTGTGGTGGTCTTACTCCTGTCCCACCTTTCTTTGGGACTCTTTCACACTGGTGCATTTTCTCATATGTTGTTGTCATATGGACACTTTCCCTTTGGCTGTCTTTTATTATTTGCTTTGCCCATAAAACTTCACTTAATTTTATATTCAACAAGCTTAATTGCGAGATTTCATTCCGCTCTGTATTCACCAGATATTCAAGGTGCTTAATTGCAAAGGTTCCTTTAGTTTGGTAAAATATGACCTCTTCGCCACCCGCTAGGAATGCCCCTGGCTGCCGAGTGCCTCTGCCGCCACTCACCAGACTTTGGCATGGTTCCCTGGTGGCTCCTGCTGCTTTCTTCCAGCCTTGCAGGTAGGTGGTAAAGCTGCTACGAGCCCCGCTCGCACTTGGGGCTTGTCTTGGCCTCTCTGGTTGCTCTACTGCCTCTGTCTGGACGCAGACAGTGTCTCACTCTCTACCGTGCTCCCGCATCTCCAACTGCTAGTTTCTCACCAGAGAGGCTCCTGCTCCTGCAAAAGCCTAACGGCCCAACTCGCTTTGGACTTTATAGGCTTTCTGGACTTCTGGCCGTCTTCCTGGCTTCTCCACAGGTGCCACCATGGCTGCCTATTCCGAAAACGGGTCCACTGCTGATCTCCTTCCCACAGGCCTCCCTGTTTCTCCATTTGCTGCACATTTTGCCCTCCCTTTATACACCTGCAACCTTTTGACAGGTTGCAGGTGTGGACTTCCAGTTTTGTTTGCCTAACTATGATTAAGAGGACATGCCTGACCTTCACTACATTTAGCAGGCATCTTCCGCGTCCTGGTACTAAAGTGGTGGCATGGCACAGTGTGCATTAATCCCAGTCTCCTCTTCCTCATCTTAGTACTGTCAAGTGTCACATGTAGGAAAATGAGGGGAGCTGGCTTATAATAGTCCATGAAGGTCGAGGGAAGGGTTAGGTTGTTCGTCAACAGGGAAAGGGGGAATTCCATGTCTTGCCCAATAGGATCCTACTCCCATTCCTCAGAGACCCGCCACACAGGAGCTCCTCCCTCGCTTTTCCACCCATAGGGTCGGGATCCAAATGCGATGGCCCTTCCCTGGCCACCTGCGCATAGGATCCAAGAGGAGTAGGAGTGAGAGTAACCTCAGGTTTCTCACTTTGTTAAGGTGATACCTATGAGCCAAAGGAAATCCAAAAATTCTATTGCTAATAGCATTTGACTTGCAGGGTGGATTTGGCTATTTTCCAAAGAAATGGTTTGTCTACCCCATTCCTCCCGCTGCCACCACACCTGACTGGAAATTTAGGGAAGGATTTGTTAAAAAAAAGTTTTTATGAAAGTGAGAAAATAAAATGCAGTTTTTTGCCTACTGCCATTGATTTTATCATAAAGAAAAAGTAAGAATTTGGTACAGCCAATGCGCAAAAACTGCCGGGTGGATTTGAACCAAATAAGAAACAACTTGGGCACCAAACATTGACTTAAGACACTTAAAGATACTTATTGATGCAACATGTACAGTGGCCACGGCCAAAAGCCATGGCTAGTGGCACCCGAAGAAAGGTATTGGTGCAACAAGATAAGCAGCCAAGGCAGAGGGTCATGGCCACTGGACATGGCTACTGGGCCCCAAAGAAACTATTGTATAACAAAACCCTTAAAATTCTGTGAAAAAACCTTGGTTAAGAGAGAGTTAAGGTGATCAGATTTAACATAACTAACCCCTTGAAATTCACTGCTCGCATTTGAAGCAAGCTCATCTTAACTTTGTGCCCTCGGTTGCGTAGCGTATAACCACAGTGATGACATGACAGATGACAATGTTGATGATTTCATTGATGACATCACTGGTGACATTACTAATTGCATCACACATGACATCACTGATGACATCACTAAAGACATCATTAATGATATCAATAATTACATCATATATTAACAATGACAATTTGACATGAAACAATACAGTCAAACACAAGTATCATATTATTACCTGTGGAGCATTCATTTGTAGTACGTATATTATCAAATTTAAAATAGAAATATGTAACGTAATACAAACGCATTGAATTTCATATATTAGTAAGCAATTAAGATACTTCATTCCAGGAAAAGTAGCTGATTCAGCTAAATCTATTTCAGGTATTTCAAAGAGAATATAATAAGTAGAAGTAGTAGTAAAAACTTTGAAGAATAGATAGAAGTAGAAACATGTTTAATAGTAAGTATTATAAAAATAGTCAATGATCACATTTAAATGTTCAATTCTCCTTACCATAATAACATTACATGAACACATTTTTCAAGTTTTATGAAAAATAATCTCTATAATATCTCTATTTATATAAAGCAGACAATCTATTAGTTGTTCCTTAAACAATTCCACACCGGTGACAGGTGGGGAGAGCGCACAGAAGCTCCCACTATGCTGCAGCACACCAACACTTGCCTCCGCTCTAGGTCTGTCAGCCAGCCGCACACGCCCATTCCCAATGCTGTTTACTTCAAGGTGCAAAGCACATCAAGCGATAAGCGAGGCAGAACATGAGTTAAAGGATCATTGATTTTCAGTGTTATAATGTCTGTCTACAGAACCCATGCATAGTTCAGGTACTTTTATCTAGTCTCACATAAAATAAATTACGTGCACATGTGCATTATAAGTCTGGTTAATATACAAAAAATGAGTTACTTATACTACATAGTTCAATTTATAGAAAGGAAATCACGATTAGAGTGTAAATAAATAATTATAGACATAGCAATTGTATTGCTAATGAACAGGTACTTGAGAGGAGTGGGGCACCAAGAAAAGAAGCGGGGGGCGCATGGTGAGTGCCTGTAAGGATGGGGAGACTTTGGCCATGACGAGTGGGCCCGGCAGGGATCACAACTAATGGGCAATGGGTCTTTGAGAAGAAAATGATATTGTAACTATTAAGGCAATGTCATGACATATTGTGGTTGTATTTTGAGTACTTTATTAAGTCTATGAAGGAAGAGAGAGAAGTAGTTGGAGCTGGTGGAGAAGTAACCTGTAGCAGGGGGCTCTACCATAACATTCCCAGGTTGCCATGGAGTACGCAAAACCCCAGTTAAATATTATACAACACAAACATGTACAGTGGCTACTGCTAGTGGGCCCCAAAGAAACTATCATATAACAAAACCCTTTAAATTCAGCGAGTGAGTTGTGATAATGATCTTAACTCGGCGACCCCCCTGTTGCTAAGCCCATGAACACAAATATAACAGATGGGATTCACAATGACATACAAAATTAGATCATGGGGGACATCACCGGGCAGGGGGACACTGAGTTAAGATGCGCATTGTGATCCTGCAAATGCATTGGAGGAACAGTGCCTCCATATCTGTGTCACTTATTGCCGTATCATGTATGTTTTATCTTGTTTTCCGTGCAGGAGTTCATATGGGACTCCTGGCGGTGCGGCTCTTCCTCTTTTTGGTTTGCTGAACAGACCCATGGGATACCCTTATGGCACCCATGGGTGGCAGTACGACCTTGTACTCCTAGTGTATGTTTTTGGGCACCTGTGTGTGGTCCACAGAGCAGGGTATGGGCTGATGAATTTTACAGGTTTCCTCCATTTTGGGATACCCAGGCCCTGCCATTGGAATCAGTGGATGCCTGATAGGAAACAAGATGCCCCTGTGGCCTCTTACTTTCTATTGTCTGTTACCTTGTATTCCAGAAGTCCCAGGGAGCCCTGACTCTGTCCCTTCCGCCTGACTAGCTTTTGGGTAGAAGTTCCATGTATGGTAGTGGGGGAAGTCCAGGCCTCACTGGCTGGAGCCTTCCCAATGACTGCATGTTGTTGGTACGCAAAGTGGGGTGGGACCTGGTGAATGGACTGTGTGACAAATGCGCATTTCATGTTATGGGTGTCTAGTATCTGGTGTTTGACACAATGACTGAGACAGCCCTGCCCAAAGCTGGTATGAATGCAGTGTGGAGTGCTCAATGGCAGAGTTCTTGTCCGAATCCACATTCTGTGTTGTGAGTGTCTGGCTGGAGAAGAATGGCCTGAATGCACTCTGAGCCTGATTGACTGCCTGACTGCCTGAATGCCCTTTTCAATGATTGGTTGCCTGAGTGTGACCCAGCAGAGTGAATGGGAGATCAACAGTATATCTAGGGGCCTCTGACTGATGGGAATCGTTCAAAAGCTGAAGTTGATACTTGATGCTTAACTTTGAAGCCCACTGGATGAAGAAGAACTACTGCTGCTGTCCTTCGCTAATCTGAAAGCTGCGTGACTGTCAATGAACTGATCCAAGAGAGGATCTGGCAAGGAGACCTTTTCCCGAGCTACGAGGGACTATCGTGTAACAGCTGATCTTTGCCGAAGCTCCCTGGATGCCAGACCTTCGAAAGCTGCCGACTGGAGATGGGGACCCCCGCTGAATCATGAAGAGAAGCGCCCGGACATTGAAGTCCACCACCGTCGACGACCGCCGTCGACGGCTGGAGCGCAGTGATCCCTTCCCTAAGAACATTGAAACAAGGACTCCCTTGCTCATCCTCGGCGACTGCTTTCATCCTGCAAGAGAAAGTCAAGGCCGCCGACGTCCAAGAAGAATCCGGCGGTGGGTTTCCCGCCACCCGAAGACCGAAGAGACGCTAACCACTCAATGCCCTTGCTGGGCCAAAGTTCTTCTTTGACTCCTTGCGGCAACGAACACTCATCGTCGAGGTGCACCGCATGCCTCAGCTTGCAGGACGTATTTGACCGATCGTCAATGAGCACCACAAGAACCGAAGCTGCTGCCGCAACAACAGTGTTCACCCTTTTCTTCACTGACTCTCGATGACCTTTGGCTCCTGCCTGGAAGGGAGTGCACTCAAGAAGGGCCTGTCAACGACTCACCGAAGAAGTCCCCGAAACCAGGTACTTTCGGTTCATGCAACCTTTTAGAAGGACCCGAGACTATATTGAGCATAATTGGACTTGGCTTGTCAATACGCTTTATTTAGAGGTTGCCCAGGTGGGGGGATCCTCGCACAGAACTGTCTCTAGGTAACATGAGTCAGTATTCTGCCATTGCTTGATTTAACTTGCATTCTTTCTGTGGTCTATCGTTGATTCATCTTGCAATCTGATTCGTATGCTATTGTGGGGCTGTTAGCCGTGGATGCATTTTAAAGGAATCGATAGTTAAGAGTGGTGCCACGTATACCTGTATATATTTGCCATTATAGTATTACCAGAATACAAAGTGTGTTATTGCGATTGTGTAACATAACTTGATCCTTATTTATATAAAGACTGTGTTTTCAGTAACATAGTGTGTGGACATTCCTTTGTGGGTTCTTGGGGACTACACTGTACCTAAGAACCAGCCCACATCACCTCCTGAGAGCCTAAGCCTTGATTGCTCGACCTTAGCTACCGCATAGAGAATCTTGGCTGGGATACTCTGTGCTTCGACTCTGCCATGCAGAGAGCAGGAGTGCAGACGCCCCCTCCAGTCTTTACACTGGTGGCAGCGGTAGGATGCTTATGGTTTTAAGAATCAGTGTGTAACTTTGCCACTTACAAAATATCTACACTTTGTTAAATTGAGGTTTAATTGTGCAAAGATAACTACATTACAAGCAATGGAATCTATTGCGAATGAAAAATGGACTCGGATGAGCTTAGAGGCTCTCCAGAGTGCTTGTGAAGCCAGGGAGTTAGACTTTGAGCTGAGCTGATAGCTGCCCTGGTGGACTACCAAACCGATTGTGAAGCTCTTGAAGGGGGGGATGTAACCAATGAGGGCCCTGCCCCTGGGGCTGTTGTTGAATCTGATTCTGGTAACGCCACCATTCCTGAGGCCTCTGTTCCGATTCCATCAATGTTTCTTCAGGGAATTCCTTGGAACTTGAATTATTAAGGATGAAATTGGCCTTTGCATGTAAAAAGTTGGAAATAGAAGCTGAGCTTAAGAGGAGTTGGCACAGCAAGTGATCCTTAAAGCCAGGAATCTGGAACTAAAGGATAGGGGTCTTGAACTTAAGAACAAGGACACTGAATGTCAGCGAATCCAGCTAGAGAAATCTAGAGTGGAGACGTCAGTGAAACCAGTTGAGAGTGTCAGGTCCCCAGCCACCAAGTTTATGAAAGATTTGGTTGGTGTGTATGCAGAGGGTTCTGATATCCTCCAATGGATTAAAGTGTTTGAGATGGCTTGTGGAATCCATGATCCATGATGTTGATAAAAGACATTGGGCTAAGTGTTTGTTACGTGTTTGTTAAGCAGAGTGCCTCAGACTGGATATGACTGTATTCTGAAACTGATTGTGGAAGAAAGGGGTCAGTATGAGTGCATGAAGTCTGCTTTGATTGCCAAGTTTGGCAAGACACCTACCCAATACCTTAAAAGGTTCAGGGAATTTAAGAAAAGTGAGAATGTGTCTTGGGTTGACTAGGTGAGTGCTGCACATATGAACATGATGGGGTGGATTGATGGATACAAGGTGAAAACGTTTGTTGAATTGTCGCACCTTTTGTTTTTTGAGCATTTTTCTGAAGCCTGGTCACCAGAGCTGAGTCAGTATGTTGCTGACCAGAACATTTTAGATCCCTTTAAGCTGGCCAGGATTGCTGACAAGTGGACTTCAGTGGGAAGGACAAGGACAAAGAAAAGGGGACCTCTCAGAAGGCTGAGGTGTCCCAGAAGCAATCACAGTTGGGTAAACCAAAACCTTCCTCTCCTAATACCCAAAAATCTAGGGGGGATAAGTCCTATGTGGGTGGGAGTAAGAATAGTGGTCCACCTGCTGCAAAGCAGGCTCCCAGTGGTACCAGTATCGTACCCCGCATTCCTGGCACTTGTTGGGACTGTGGGGCTCTGGACCACAAGAAGGGTGACCCCAAGTGTAAAGGTAAGGCACTTGGAGTCCAGGCTGTCAGTCTGACCTACCCTTACCCCAAGCCTGAGGTGGAGGCCACTGTCCTCCCCTCCTCTACAGGAATCACCTTCGGTGCTCCTGTAGAGATTTCCCTTGGGGCCTGGGACCAGTACACAGAAGTACTGGAGACATTCCCACAGAACACCTGTGGGTTTTTGAGAAGTGTCCTCCTGAATAGCCAGCCTTCTACTGGTTTGAGAGACACTGGGGCAAGCATGACAGTGGTGGACAGGACCATGCCCAAGCCAGAGGACTATGTAGGTGCTCCTCTGAGAAGCACGAGGTTAGCTGGTGGGCCTCCCAAATTAACGCCTGAAGCTTTAGTCAACATTACGATTGGAGACAAAACAGCAAAGCTTCCCGTCCTGATTCAGGACAACGTGCCTGCTAGCATTTTGTTAGGAAATGATTTGGTGGAAATGGGGCTGATCACGGATGGTCTACCCATGGCTGCTGCGGCAGTCACCCGATCACAGGTCACATTGGGTCCGGCTGCAAGTCCGGTACCCCCGCTGACGGTGAAACCCAAGGCACAAAGACAGAAAATTAAGAAGGCCACCTGTGCGAAGGGGGGCCCTTCTCTCCCTGCTGCTTCAGCAGCACCCACTGGGATTCATGCTCCAGATGGCTGGGTCCAGTGGTAAACCCAAACTCAACTCCTGAGGGAGACAAGGCAGAAGACCCTCCTGCGGGAGAGGTGCTCAACCAGGAGGACCACCCCAGCCTTCAATGCCTGTTGGCTGAAGGGGGACCCTCCTGGGCAGACTTCGGTAAGGGACAGAGAGAGTGCCACTCTCTCGAGGGTCTGGGGAAACAGGCCCTGTCCCAGGCACAGGTAGAAGTGCCTAGGACATTCGGGATATATTGTGAGGGTGAGCTCCTTGTCAGTGAGCCCACTAAGCCTGAACCTGGTGTCCTCAAGAGGTTGGTGGTACCCCAGGTTTACAGGCCCTTCCTACTGCAGTTGGCGCATGAATTGCTATTGGCTGGTCATCTTGGTACCAAGAAGACTAAGCAGAGGCTCTCTGACCATTTCTACTGGCCCCGGATTGGAGTAGAAGAGGAGTCCCACTGCAGGACCTGCCCAACTTGTCAGTTGTCTGGTAAGACTGGAGGCAGTGTCATTGCCCCACTGCAGCCGTTGCCAGTGGTTGGCAAACCATTTGAGAGGGTGGGCATCGACATCGTCGGTCCCCTTGACCCTCCCACTTCAGGTGGACATTGGTTTATCCTAGTCTTGGTTGATCATGCCACCAGGTAACCTGAGGCTATACCCCTTCGGATTGTTACTGCCAAAGTGGTTGCCATGGCTCTCCTGGGCATCCTCACCCATGTTGGATTCCCTAAGGAGGTTGTCTCTGACAGAGGATCCAACTTCATGTCGAGTTACATGAAAACGGTGTGGAAAGTGTGTGGGGTAACCTACAAGTTCTCCACCTCTTAGCACCTCCACACCAATGGTCTGGTTGAGAGGTTTAATAGAACTCTCAAATGCATTCTGGGTGTGTTGGAAGAGCCCCTAAGGAGGAAATGTGATCTCCTCCTGCCATGCCTGCTGTTTGCTTATGGAGAGGTACCCTAAGCAGGTGTTGGTTTCAGCCCCTTTGAGTTACTCTTTGGACATCCCGTAAGGGGGCCCCTTTCCTTGATCAAAGGAGGTTTGGAAGCCACCCCTCCAGGTCCTGCCAAGCAAGTGGGGGGCTATGTGTTAGGCCTCAGACGGATGATGACACAGATGATGGGTCAAGTGACAGCAAACCCTAAGGCAAGCCAGGAATTGAACAAATACTGGCATGACCTTAAAGCATCACAAGTGGATTGGACTCCAGGACAGGAGATCCTTGTGATGGAGCCTACCAAGCCTCGAGCTTTGGCAGATAAGTGAACTGGACTCTTTAGGATCATCTCCAAGATGGGCGAGGTCAATTATCTGGTTGACATGTGGCTCCCAGGGGTAGCCCCTCAGGTATTCCACGTCAACCTGCAAAAGCCTTTCCATAGGCGAGCAGCAGTCTCAAGAAGGGCCCGTCGATGACTCACCAAAGATGTCCCTGAAACCAGGTACTTTGGGTTCGTGAAATCTTTTAGAAGTACTCGAGAATATATTAAGCATAACTGACTGGGCTTGTCAATACACTTTATTTACAGGTTGCCCAGGTAGGGTGGGATCCTCGCACAGAACTGTCTCTAGGTAACGTGAGTCAGTATTCTGCCATTGCTTGATTTAACTTGCATTCTTTCTGTGGTCTATTGTTGATTCATCTTACAATCTGATTTGTATGCTATTGTGGGGCTGTTAGCCATGGACGCATTTTAAAGGAATCGATAGTTAAGAGTGGTACCATGTAGACCTGTCTATATTTGCCATTATAGTATTGCCAGAGTACAAAGTGTGTTATTGTGATTGTGTGCATAACTTGAACCTTATTTATTTAAATACTGTGTTTTCACTATCATAGTGTGTGGACATTCCTTTGTGGGGGGCTTGGGGAATACACTGTACTTAAGAACCAGCCTGCATCACCTCCTGAGAGCTTAAGCCTTGATTGCTCGTCTACGATTACCATATAGAGAATCTTGGCTGGGGTACTCTATGCTTCGACTCCGTCATATAGAGAGCAGGAGTGCAGACGCCCCCCTCCAGTCTTTACAATCATCACTTCCCTCATCTGCTTTTTTTCTGGGGGTTTCGTTGTTTTAAATCTGATCACCTTAACTCTGTCTTAGGTAAGGTTTTTTCTGTGACTATAGATATAGATATATAATGTCATATATATTGGAGGAGTGGGAGTGGTGATCAGCATGTCCTCAGAGCCAGCTTTAGGCATGGGCGAACCAGGCAGTCACCCAGGGTGCCACATTAGACCCCCTGCCACACCAGTTAGGGGAGTCTTTCAAGGGCTCCCACGAGCTGGCGTTGCAAAGGTGCCCTATTATAATGAAATGCGCCCCGTTCTCATGCTGGCGCTGGGCACTCCAGCACGAGAGCAGGATGCTTTCCATTTCCATAGGGCGCCGCTGCTACATCACCAAATGGCAGTTTTTGAAAGGCTATCCCATGCTGGCGTGGCAACGCTGCTCTAGTGAAGTGATAAACTCCCTATTCCAGCACGAAAGCAGGGTGCTTCCCATTTCCATAGGGCACTGCTGCTACATCACCAAATGGCAGTTTTTGAAAGGCTACCCCATGCTGGCGTGGCAACCCTGCTCTAGTGAAGTGATAAACTCCCCACTCCAGCACGAGAGCAGTGTGCTTCCCATTTCCATAGGGCGCCGCTGCTGCATCAGCAAGGGGCAGTCTTTGAAAAGCTACCCCATGCTGGCGTGGCAACGCTGCTCTAGTGAAGTGATAAACTCCCCGCTCCAGCACGAGAGCAGTGTGCTTCCCATTTCCATAGGGCGCCGCTGCTGCATCAGCAAGGGGCAGTCTTTGAAAAGCTACCCCATGCTGGCCTGGCAACGCTGCTCTAGTGAAGTGATAAACTCCCCGCTCCAGCACGAGAGCAGTGTGCTTCCCATTTCCATAGGGCGCCGCTGCTGCATCAGCAAGGGGCAGTCTTTGAAAAGCTACCCCATGCTGGCCTGGCAACGCTGCTCTAGTGAAGGGATAAACTCCCCGCTCCAGCACGAGAGCAGTGTGCTTCCCATTTCCATAGGGCGCCGCTGCTGCATCAGCAAGGGGCAGTCTTTGAAAAGCTACCCCATGCTGGCGTGGCAACGCTGCTCTAGTGAAGTGATAAACTCCCCGCTCCAGCACGAGAGCAGTGTGCTTCCCATTTCCATAGGGCGCCGCTGCTGCATCAGCAAGGGGCAGTCTTTGAAAAGCTACCCCATGCTGGCGTGGCAACGCTGCTCTAGTGAAGTGATAAACTCCCCGCTCCAGCACGAGAGCAGTGTGCTTCCCATTTCCATAGGGCGCCGCTGCTGCATCAGCAAGGGGCAGTCTTTGAAAAGCTACCCCATGCTGGCGTGGCAACGCTGCTCTAGTGAAGTGATAAACTCCCCGCTCCAGCACGAGAGCAGTTTGCTTCCCATTTCCATAGGGCGCCGCTGCTGCATCAGCAAGGGGCAGTCTTTGAAAAGCTACCCCATGCTGGCGTGGCAACGCTGCTCTAGTGAAGTGATAAACTCCCCGCTCCAGCACGAGAGCAGTGTGCTTCCCATTTCCATAGGGCGCCGCTGCTGCATCAGCAAGGGGCAGTCTTTGAAAAGCTACCCCATGCTGGCGTGGCAACGCTGCTCTAGTGAAGTGATAAACTCCCCGCTCCAGCACGAGAGCAGTGTGCTTCCCATTTCCATAGGGCGCCGCTGCTGCATCAGCAAGGGGCAGTCTTTGAAAAGCTACCCCATGCTGGCGTGGCAACGCTGCTCTAGTGAAGTGATAAACTCCCCGCTCCAGCATGAGAGCAGTGTGCTTCCCATTTCCATAGGGCGCCGCTGCTGCATCAGCAAGGGGCAGTCTTTGAAAAGCTACCCCATGCTGGCGTGGCAACGCTGCTCTAGTGAAGTGATAAACTCCCCGCTCCAGCACGAGAGCAGTGTGCTTCCCATTTCCATAGGGCGCCGCTGCTGCATCAGCAAGGGGCAGTCTTTGAAAAGCTACCCCATGCTGGCGTGGCAACGCTGCTCTAGTGAAGTGATAAACTCCCCGCTCCAGCACGAGAGCAGTGTGCTTCCCATTTCCATAGGGCGCCGCTGCTGCATCAGCAAGGGGCAGTCTTTGAAAAGCCACCCCATGCTGGCGTGGCAACGCTGCTCTAGTGAAGTGATAAACTCCCCGCTCCAGCACGAGAGCAGTGTGCTTCCCATTTCCATAGGGCGCCGCTGCTGCATCAGCAAGGGGCAGTCTTTGAAAAGCTACCCCATGCTGGCGTGGCAACCCTGCTCTAGTGAAGTGATAAACTCCCCGCTCCAGCACGAGAGCAGTGTGCTTCCCATTTCCATAGGGCGCCGCTGCTGCATCAGCAAGGGGCAGTCTTTGAAAAGCTACCCCATGCTGGCGTGGCAACGCTGCTCTAGTGAAGTGATAAACTCCCCGCTTCAGCACGGGAGCGGGTGCTTTCCATTTCAATAGGGCGCAGCTGCTACAGCGCCACATTGTTTCTCCCCAGGCACTGCCAGAGCTAAGGACGGCCCTGCATGCTCTCACATGGTCACAGCAGTCAGGCCCCCTGGGGATAGAGGGGTCAGCAGTCAAAGGATTGAAATGCCATGTTTTTCTTTTACTAACATTTTCTAAATAATCCCCGTGGTGTCCTGGAGGTTTGGGGTGGGGTCCTCCAAGCAGTGCCTATAGATAGAAGACCCTGAGAAAGGCAGAGGCGTTTTTAGAAAGTCCCTGAAACTCTCCTTTTGGCGGGCACCTTGTCTTTCCGCTCTCGCGAGAACTTCTTACCAGCTCTTTGAAAAGAAAGGCACTATGGACGAAAGCTAACGTTAAAGCTCCACGCGCAATGCACTCTGGGTAGGAAAGGGAGCTGCACGAGCCACGTGCGGAAATACATACTCGCTTGCATATTTGAATGACCGGGCAGGCCCGTGCCATGGCTCCAGGTGACAGTCGTCCTCCACGGTCTTGCCCATGAATGCATGGCAGAATAACGTTCCTGTGCATTAACTTCCCGTGCAGTAACATGTTCAAGATGGCAAGAGCATGTGCCTTTCACTTTTGAAGCCCGTCCCTTCCCCACCTTTGCGAAGGCAAATGACTCACAGCGGAAATGGCATTCTCGTAATTAATCGCAGGAGCAATTGTAAGGTTTTACAACGCATGTGAACTGACTTCTATTTCCTTGCCGTTGCCACGGTGATGAGGACAGCCAAGAGCGGGAAGCAAGGCTCGCGCAGGGCACCCGTGAATGCAATCCTCACGGAGCTGCTGGGAGCTATGACGCAGGCACCGCAGCCACGTTTATTGTATGTAAAAGGTTACTTTCCTCTAAGAGGCCGCAAACGTACAAAGCAATGCTGACCTGGCTTGCCGCCTTAACAGGCTACAACGAATTATATACCCAATCTACTCCCCTAAATTCCCACCCTTGGTATGCCCTCCCACTTCAAAGGATAACTATAAATATCCGTCCACAGGCGTTCCCTCTGTAGCTGAGCCCTTCGGTCCTGCCCACCTCGTTTATCTAATCCTACCCTCCTTCTCTCTACGCTTCCTGCCTCGACAAGCCTAACTCTGCCCAGACAGAAGCAACCATCCCTCATTAACTTTGTCAAAACAAGTCAATCCTGCCACAGTAATATTGCTAGATTAATCACTGCTATTCAATACCTTTAATGCATACTATTCAACTAATACCTGTGACTGACCTTTGCTATGTCTGGTAGCACCTCAACTGCTTAAGATCTGTACCCTCTTCTAGCGCCGTGATACCTCCGGGCCTGGGCGCTACTTACAAATTCAATAAATAAAAAAATAAATGACCAACAACCTAACATAACCTCTCTGGCTGACCACTCTGAGCAGCGAGGTTTTCATAAACATGAAGTATCTTAACCCTAAACTCCCGAAAGCATTGCTTTGTGAACCCCAATTCCATGACTACTCATAACACCACCCTTAGCCCCCAAATATCCTCGCGTTGAAGCAACCAATAATGATTTACGTCACCAAAAATGTTTATTTGGTGATGAACTAAAGTCTCACAGAATGGGTGTCCGTATCCCAAAGATTAAGCTACATAAATAGCAGGTCAAATAGCACAGCAAGTAAAGCGCTCGCCTTGGCATCCGTGCAGAGCCTGCTGATGCAGGTTCGAATCCCAGCAGGGCAGATTCGAATCCCGGCAGGGCCAAATTCAGCCTTTCATCCTTCTAAGGTCGATAAATGAGCACCACACACCGTGGGTAATAATAGCCAGTGCTGAGATGCCTGGGTGTTCTTAGCGCTATATAAATACAAAATTATTATAAGACTCCCCAGGGCTGTCCAGAAATATCAGAATCCACCACAACCCCAGGAGGAGAGCCGGCTCATGCCTGGATCCCTTTGGAAAGACAACGCAGGCACCATGGACAGCAGCGCTGTGTGGGCATTTATAGATGTTAATATCACTGCGGTGGCCCAACTGTATTACCTTCAGGCCCCACTACTTAGACCGCCTCTCCATGGACAACTTAACCGTCTGGAAAGAATACAATGCGAACATGGTTTCTCATCTTAACTGACTACTGCCATAACAGTAAATTTAATCTAGGCCGAAACCCACCCCTATATTCCTGCCCTCATGGTGATCTACCCCTTCACACAGTAGCTATAAATCATCACCTAGGGATTCCTTCTGTATCTGGTCCTCAGGGACCTGTTTTTTAGCATTTTTAAAGCGCTCACACAGCCCAGGGGCATCGAGGTGCTGTTACGGGAATTGTTGTGTTATAGTTTTTTTTGTGTCTTAGTTGCATATTTATAACGCGCTTAAACACCCAGAGGTTTCTAAGCGCGGACTGGGGATGGAACCTGTGTTGCTTCATGTCGTCTCGCTCCCAAGGCGTGCACGTTGCCGCTGAGCTATCCTCCCGGGACTATCTCTCCTCCAGCTTTTCCTGTCCTGTGCAAACCTCTCTGTACCCGGATAGAACTAACCATCCCTCCTTAACTTTGCAGAATAAAATGTATGGCCAGCCATACGAAGATCGTCAAAATAATAAGTTCTGCCCTTATCCGCCACACAGGAAATGCCACTCCCCCCTTTGGAGATTTCCGGCCCAATCCTTCTTACCAACTAGACTCTCTCACCCCTCCTTCATGTGCCATTCACTGAACCTTTGCTACATTGTCATTCAAGTGTCACAACTCTGCCGGATAGAACGTGTTTCCCATTAAGGACGGGTATTCACCTTCCTGCCTAAATATGCTACTCACTGTGATGCTGGAAATGCATCGGAGGGACAGGGCCTCCGTATCCTTGTCCTTTACTGCTTTTTATCGTGTGTTCTGTCGTGTTTTCCGCGCAGGAGTTCATGTGGGACTCCTGGCGGTGCAGCTCTCTTTCTTTTGGTTTGGTGAACGGACCCGTGGGATACCCTTATGGCACCCATGGGTGGGGGTAAAACCCAGTGCCCCTAGTGTATGTTTTTGGGCACCTGTGGGGGGCCCACAGAGCAGGGTATGGGCTGGTGGCAGCTCCACTCCACTGTGTATCCTCCATTTTGGGATACCCCGGCCCTGCCATTGGGATCAGTTGATTCCTGATGGAAAACAAGATGGCCCCGGTGGCCTCTTGCTTTCTATTACCCATTACCTTGTTTTCCCAAAGTCCTGGGAAGCCCTGACTCTGTCCCTTCCCCCTGACTGGCTGTTGGGTGGAAATGCCATATATGGTGTTGTTGTGAAGGCCCAGTCAGACTAGCTGGAGCCTTCCCGGTGATGTATGTTGTGGGTACCTCCTGTGGGTGGGACCTGGGTGAATAGAGTGTGTGACGAATATGCATTCTGCGTTGTAGGTGTCTAGTATCTGGTGGTTGACACAGTGACTGAGACAACCCTGCCCGAAACCGGTATGAATGCAGCTTGGAGTGTTGAATGGCTCGGTACTTGTCCCAATAGACATAACTTGTTGTGAGTGTCTGGAGAGAAGTGAATGGCCTGAATACCTCGTGTGCCTGATTGGCTGCCTGCCTGCATGAATGCCCGTAGTCGTGATTGGATGCTTGAGTGTGACCCAGCGGAATGAATGGGAGATCAACAGTATATCTGGGGACCTCTCACTGCTAGGAATCGTGTTCAGAAGCTGAAGTCCACTACAGCGAGTAACTGGATTAACTGACGCTTGACCTTGAAACCCTGCTGGACGAGAAGGATTGCTGTTGCTCTACTTCACAATCTGAAAGCTGCTGTACCTCCAAGGACTGACCCAGAGAGGACCTGGTAAGGCGCCCTCTTCCCGAGCTACGAGGGACCATCGTGCACAGCTGATCTTTGCCAACGCTCCCTGGTAGACAGACCTTCGACAGGCTGCCGACCCGATACGGGACTGCTGCGGAACTCCAAGGAGAAGCACCCGGACTGTTGTCCGCCACTGTCGACGACCGCCGTCGCCGACCGGAGCCGCCATGCTCCCGTTTGCCTAAGAACTTCATTGATCATCGGACGCTCTCGTCTGCATCGTCACCCGCTTGTCTCCCGCTGGAGAAGGCCCGATCGTCGACGCGCCGAGGAGTATACACCGGTGGGTTTCCCGCCACCTAAAGACCACAGAGACGCCGACGACTCGACACCCTTGCTGGGCCACAGTTCTTCATCATCTCTTTGCGGTCCAGAACTATTGTCACCGAGGTGCCCCGCACGCCTCTTCCTTGCAGGACGCCAACGCTCTGTCGTCGACGAGCACCGCTAGGAACGAAGCTGCCACTTCCCTGCCATAGTTCACCCTGTTCACCATCGGACGTTCGACGACCCGTGACTCCTGCCTTAAAGGGAGGGCACTCCAGAAGGGCCGTCGATTCCCTGACACGAACGCCAAGTTCCCCGACACCTCTCGACGATCCGTGGCTCCCGCCTGAAAGGGAGGCACTCAAGTAGGATCGGTTGGCGCATCGTCGGAGAACTCTACTCCACCAGGTACATTGGGGGGGTAAAACCTTAACAGGAAGAAGTAAGACGATTGAACATTTGGACTGGGCTTGTGCTATATATCTTTATTTACAGGTTGCCCAGGTGGGGGGATTTCCACACAGAACTGTGCCTAGTGGTAGGGGTCAGCATTCTATCTACTGTTTCAACCATCTTACGTTCCGGCCTATCTCTATTGCTGGTTTACTCGTTATTGATCTATGTGACATTTTAACCGTACAGTTGATGCACTTTAATGAGATTTGATAACATTAGTGGTACCACTCTAGACGTGTATATATTTATCATTATTGACTTCCAAGTACAAAGTGCGTTATTGTGATCGTGTACATACCTTTGAATATTAATTATATAAAGACTGTGTTTTCAGTAATACAGTGTGTGGACATTCCTTTGTGGGGGTTCGGGGACTACACTGTACTTAAGAACCAGCCCGCATCACCTCCTGAGAAGCTAGGCCTTGATTGCTCGTCCATTGCTACCGAATAGAGAATCTTGGCTGGGGTCCGCTGTGCCTCTCCTCTACCATATAGAGAGCGGAAGTACAGACACCCCCTACCAGTCTTTACACTCACCTCAAAGGTAATGTGCATTTTTAATCAAAACCATTATGTCCCAATTTGTTAAAAAAACGGCATTTTAAAAATAATTTTCGTTCTGGTCCGATTAAAAAAAACTGCATGGTCCCTCCACCCTTATTCACACTCTCTTGGTCCCTCCCTCCTTTCCACACTCTCGTCGGCCCGTCCCCCTTTCCACACTCTCGTCGGCCCGTCCCCCTTTCCACACTCTCGTCGGCCCGTCCCCCTTTCCACACTCTTGTCGGCCCGTCCCCCTTTCCACACTCTCGTCAGCCCATCCCCCTTTCCACACTCTCGTCGGCCCGTCTCCTTTTCCACACTCTCGTCAGCCCGTCCCCCTTTCCACACTCTCGTCAGCCCTTCCCCCTTTCCACAATCTCATCAGCCCATCCCCCTTTCCAGACTCTCCTGGCTCCTCCCCTCTTCCCACAGCCTCTTGCCCGCCAAACTTTCTACACTCTGCTGGTCCCTCCTCACTTTTGACACTTTCCTGGCCACTCTCGCCTTTCCACATTCCCATGGTCTCTCCACATTTCCACGCTTTGCTTTCCCCTCACTAACTTTGTCACTCTTTTAATCTCATTCCTTTTTCTACTCTCTCCCGGTCCCTCTCCCCTTTCTACACGTTTCTGGCACGCCCCCGTTTCCACATTCTCCTGGTTCCTTCACCTTTCCACAAGCTCCTGCCCCCCCTCTTTCTACACTCTTTGTATTCCTTCCCAGTATCCACACTTTACTGGTAGCCCACCTATTCCACACTCTGCTGGTACTTCCCTGTTTCCACAGTCTCCTGGTCCCTCTATGCTTTACACGCACTCTTGATCCCGCCTCGCTTTCCCCACTCTCCTGGTCCCTCCCCCATTTCCTCACTCACCTGGTTCCTCCCTGCTTTCCATGCTCTCATGATCCCTCGCCCGTTTTAACACTCTCCTGGTCCTTGCACAATATCCTCACTCTTCTTGTGCCTATCCCCCTTACACACTCTTCTGATCACATTCCCATTTCCAAAGTATCCGGGTCCCTCCCACCATTCTACACTCTCCTGGTCCCTCCCCCATTTCCTTACTCACCTGGTTCTTCCCTGCTTTCCATACTCTCCTGATCTCTCCCCCATTTTAACACTCTCCTGGTCCCTGAACCATATCCTCACTCTTCTTTTACCTATGCCCCTTACACTCTCTTCTGATCCAATTCCCCTTTCCAAACTATCCGGGTCCCTCCCACCATTCTACACTCTCGTAGTCCCTCCCCCTTTCCACACTCTCCTATTTCTTCCCCTCTTTCCAAACTCTTCTGGTCACTTTCCACACTCTCCTGGTCCCGCCTTCCTTTCCATACTCTCCTGTGTCCTTCCCATTGCACACTTTTCTTGTCGCTTCACCTTTTCCATGCTCCCCTGCTCCCACCCATTTCCACACTCTTCTTGTCCTTCCCCATTTATAAACTCTCTTGGTCCATGCCCACTTTCTGCACTCTCCTGCTCCCGCTTTTATTGGTGAGGAATGCTCTCCAAACTACCTATGTATATTTCCCATTGCTCTTGCTATTGTTTTGTTTTTCTTTTTTGATCAAAACTCATTAACAGCAATATCTTCCAAAGCATTCCTAAGAATTACAGCTGGTAATCTTGATACTACTAATCCAATTAACATGAGGCAATATTCATGTTGTCTTTTACTAAGTCACCTTTGATGGTACAAATTGGTGATTGGGGGCAGTAGAACTGCAGGACTACCACGTTTATGGGTTAGAATATTGCATGTTCAGCTGCGTGTGGGTGCGGTCTACTAGGGACAGTGCCCCACTGTCCCTGGTTATTGATAAGAATTGGTGTGAGACTAACCACATTCGCGCTAAACACTGAAAACATGTCAGCAGAGAATTTCTCTGTAATAAAGCTCTAAGAATCTGGATTTCTGTATAAACAAAGAGGGAGGAAAGGGAAGAAGGGGGAGCAAGACACGCGTTTCGACCTTCCAGGTCATTTTTCAAGGCAGTAAGGTTGTGGTAAAACTCCTGCAGCTCCTCTGGTGAAAAAGGGGGGCGAGGGAGTGTCTACATTTCAGGTGGGTGTTCCTCTTTGTTTGCAATGATTTGTTAATCATTACCCCACCTATAACCCACATATACAATTCTCAACCTCTCCAGAACTGCTAGTTCAGCCGTAGACCACGCTATGAGTGTCCTATCCTGGGACTATGGCCCTCTTCTTTATTTCCAAGCCACATCATTCTATCTCTTAGCTGCATAGACGTCAAATGTGTACATTTGGTCAATGCTTTTTCACCGCTGCTCCACGTCATCAACCCAAGGGGCATGGATGAGGGCCTTCTCATGCAGTTTTCCCAGTGATCACCACAACCAGATGTGTCACTTTAGTCCGGATCTGTTGCACTGCAGGGCAATCTCCAACCAGAAGGAAAAAGGAAGCAATATCACTGGAGGACCCGCTACAAGTTGCTGTCTTAGAATTGAAGAACCTATGCATCATGAATGGCAATTGGCACGTTCGGTGTAGACCGTTTGTTGAATCATTTTGAATTGTCAATTTCTGCTTATCTTTTTTGATAGGGTGTGTTCCCTCTTCCATTTTACGATCGTACGTCGCTATCACTATATCGCAACTCCACTTCGACACATCCTTTAACTTCGGAACGTCTCATTGCATAGGACCTTCCTATAGAGCGGGAACCTACCCCTGGGACCATTCCCTGGGTCCAACAGCACTTGCAGCTCTGAACCGTCCTTCGGATCCTAAGGCATTTCCCAACATTGTTTACTTGCTGCATCACATAATGGGACATACTGCATGCAATATCTCTTCTGAATCCCAAAACCTGCTTGCAATTTTTCAAAATAAGCCGAAACCTTCTTTTGCAAAGAACAGGCCAAGTCACTGGCCCACCCGTCTGACCAATTTCCACCAGGATATATCCACTTTTCCAGTGGCCACTTGAAAGTGTTTCAGGCCCATAATGGCGACCATTCCTCAAAAGTGGTCCTCCACGTCATCTACTTTCATAATCTGTTCCAAAGGCCCTTCCCTGTTTTTATAACGATTCACAATCTCGAAAAGAGCTACCCTGTGCATCAGCAGCTACTCAATCCATCGAAAATCTAGACCCGGCGTCATGAATTCTTCCATTGCTTACTGTTTGTAACCAACAAAATTGGTTGCGCGGTTCTTTGACCGAGTCACTTTCACCCAGGTGTATCTGCATTATAGGCCCGTCTCTCCGCTGGACCATTATGGGCAGTTGCTTGTAGTATCTCATCCCTACCAAACCCAACAACCTTACCACTGTATCCTAATAACTGACAGCAGCTGTGTACTTGGGGGCTTGTTCACTGCTTAGTTACCCACAAATGTTACCAAAGAACGGCTGAATACCTAGATCTCTTTCACTGAATCCACCATACTCTGGAACATATTTTGAAGAAAACAAGATGTTTATTTGAAGAAAAAAGTAGTGGAGACATGGTGAGTTGTGAAAAAAGAGCATCAGTGTGTGTCGGCAGGAGCAGTGCTTTGCACATAACCCTCATATTCCTTTGACTCCCACCTCCTCAATACGTTAATCTCCTTCTTCAATCGTACCCGTAACCCTTCTGTTTATGTTTGGATTCTGAAAGAGAGTGTGCCAAATTCCCCGCTCCCCAACAAACCCAACCTTGGAAACCATTTGTGCAACACTGCCAGAACCTGAAAAGCTGTAAACTGCAAACCATCTACATGTTCAAAAACCACCCTTGCAAAGCATTTTAATTTTCTGCAAAGCCTGCCATGCTGTAACTTGACAGACATCTCCATCCTCCAGTCAAAAAGTGCTCAACTTCCTTTCTGTCGCTGGTTCATTTTTAAGGCTCTCGAATTATTCTACAGCCCACCTCTAAAGTATACATCCTTCCCCGTCCGGAAGAACAACCCCAGGTATCAAAGCAAACACCTCATCCTGAGCTTCTGCAACCTACCCAAGATTGACCTCAGTACGGCACTGTAATCTACCTCCTCAACCTTTGCTTACTATCCTGCTCTCTGCACAGTCCTTGCATTTCATTTTCTGCTCAACCAACTCACTTGCCGCAGCAGCCTTACCCATTGCTCCATTGCATACCATTCACCCACTAACTTATCCAATACCGAACACCCTACATTCATCTCATGCTCCCTTTATGTCCTATGATACCTGAAGACCAAGGTAAACAAATGCCAGGCTTCCAGCTCCGTCCGCCGAGATACATGTGCTCCTCCTCACTTCCAAAACATCTTCGGCGAACTCTGAGGGGGCTGTTCCTAGCCTCACCCTTTCTTTGACTGCTGTGGGGGCTGGGTCATTCCCATCCTCACTCTTAATATCTTCTCACAACCATTTGTGTCTTCCAAGGCGAACACAAGGGTATAAGACCACAACCAGCTGATGCCCCCACACAAAACCGTCTGCCCTGGGGGCCCAACCGTCACATGTCCCTATTCTCAAAGTAAGGACAACCTCCCACTTGACCCTCTCCTTCACTGCCTTTCTTTGCCCATGATCCGTTCTTGGGTTGCACTGCATACGACCAGTCACCTTAACTGTTCTCCAAAGATTGGTGCCAGAACCATGTTACAACCCCTTAGTCCTGCCCACACTCTTCACTGAGTCTTGCTCATACACTGCTCCTTACCTCCCTCCTCCTCTTCTGATTTAAGTTTTTCTTAATGCAGATATAGAGGCTCTTTCTGTTGTCCTTAGTTGCCACCTACTGGGAATATCTACACATTAAAATGCACACTGCCGCGAATGGGATAGGCCTATGAGGGGGGAGGGGCAGCATGCTCCGGAGACACCTGCTCCGCATCTTTAAGGACTCCAGAGGTATCCAGACTCTATCCCACTATACAGGTGTCTCAAACTTAGCAGGGCCCCTGTGCCCAAATTGCACTGTCTGATCTCCAAACCGCATTGATAGGCCTCTCTCCCACTATACAGGTGTCTCAAACTTAGCAGGGCCTCTGTGCCCAAACTGCACTGTCTGATCTCCAAACCGCATTGATAGACCTCTCTCCCACTGTACAGGTGTCTCAAATTAGATAAGCCTATCTCCCATTATATAGGTATCTCAAATTTATTGGAAGGGGTGGCGGGCGCTCCTCTCCAGAGAGGACGTGGCATGGTGGCCTGTTCTGAGATGAGAGTTTGCAGCACACGCTTTTTTCTCACTGTACCTTTCACATCTCATTGTAGCTCTCATCTCGGAACAGGTTGTCATGCCGTGTTCTTTCTGGAGGGGAGCGCCTGCTGCCTTTTTAAAAATATTTGCAAGGTACTTGGGGTTGGTCACCCTGAGTTACCTGGGGGCAACCAGACGTGGACTCCCTGCTCACTGTGCTTAAAGAGGCACAGCTTCACCTCACTGATGAGGCCCAACAAGGCTGAAACACGTGTATGGGGTTGCTGGTGGTACACTTGTTCAGAGAGGAATTGCCATAGCATTTCGGTGCTGGACTGCCCATGTGGGCGGGACAAAGACTGATATGCAAATGGATATTTCCCATCTGTGAAAGGTACAGTGAGCAAAAAGCGTGTGCTGCAAACTCTCATCTCAGAACAGGTTATCATGCCATGTTCTTTCTGGAGAGGAGCACCTGCTACCTTTTTAAAGTATCTCAAATTTAGTTCACTCTCAAATCTAGCTCACTCGCAAATTTAGCTAACTCTCAAGTGAGACAGAAGCCACCAGTGAATTACGGCAGTGGGTCACTCCGACTAGGGCCCCTCGCATCACAAGGCAAAAGCCCAAGCTGCGCCTGTCCAAGCCACCCTCCAACCAACAGATACCCTTCCCAACCCACACAGTCTGCTCACCACAGTGAACTGCGCTCAGGGAGACAGACAGTAAAGAGAGCCACCGATAACACTCAACTTAATAACCCTTACCACCCCCCTTCCCCTAGGACAGCGACTGCACGAGTCGCCAACTCCAGCCAGAACACCACCTACAGACGGAGCCCAAACTAGTAGTGGACACCCCCTCACCCGCCACTACACCACAAGACCACAAGACAACAAATCCAGAGCAGGACCAGCTAGACGTCACAAAACAAAGACTAAACAACTCTCAATCTTACAATGACGCGCAAACGACCGATCCCAAGGAAGAGATGAAGAGATGAAAGAACAAACACTCCAGAACAGCAACTTAGAACAACAACCATAGACTGGACCCCCACAAACAATAGCACAAACCGAAGCAACTCTGAGAGAAGAGAAAAATCCCTCTACCTAACTCCATACCTCGCAGACAACTGGCCACCACAGCAATCCAACCCAACATTAGAAGCAGCAACATCAAACAACCTAACACAAGCAAGTAGAAGAAGGATGAACAACACAAACAACAAACAGACGACTGACGCAATAACCCCCTACATCACCAAAGCAAGAGGAACTTCCGATCAACAACCACAACTCCCGGAAAACGAACCCGATGAAAACACAAAAAACCCAAGACAAAACTTAGAAGAACTCTTCGAAGACGCTGACACCCCGAATCCCACAGCCCAACAAGTGACCGACCAGGAAGGAAACCTCAACACCAAGCAGAAGACGACCTCGGCAAAGCCCAAACCAAACAACACCTCCAAACTTCACTGTAATCTAATAAACGCAAGATCCATGTCAAAACACTCCACAGAGATTTTTGACCTACTCAACGACAATGGCATTGTCATCCTGTTCATCACTGAAACATGGCTGGACGACAAATACAAAATCACACTCCAAAGCTGCCTTCCGACCGATTTCAAATGCCTACAAATAAACAGAAAAAACAAAAAAGGAGAAGGCATCGCTATAGCATTCAAAGAACACCTGAAAATAAAAACTGACGAACCACTCAACATCCTCAACTGCGAAACCATGGTAATACACCTAACAGCGAGCCCAAAAACCAACATCACATTCATCCTGGTATACAGACCGCCGACATATGATGCAACATTCGTCGATAACTTCATAGAAGCCATCACCAACTTAGCCATCAACCATGAACACCTAGTCATCCTGGGGGACTTCAACATCTGGTTTGAAGACAGCCACGCCAACTCCCAAAACTCACTAATTGAACAACTCAACACCATGAAACTACGACAACTAGTCAAAGGAGCAACGCACTCGGCAGGACACACCCTAGACGCAATTTTCACCAAAGAAAAACTCATCACCACGGCACCTCCATTACAAATACTGTGGTGCGACCATCTCATCATCCCATTCGTGATCACTCTGCCTACCCAAGCCTACATCCAACATCCGAAACTCACAACCACCACCAAAAGAAACTGGAAAAACTGGAAAGCAACCTATTCGAACAACTGGAATTAACGAAACCCTCAACTACAGAACTGGAGCTAGCTGACCTAGACGGAAAGCAGAGATACTGCACAAATGGATCGCAGATACAATAGACAAGATGGCCCCAGAAAAACCGTTCACCCCATCAAAAAAAGAGCAATGGCAAAATGGTTCACCCCACTAATAAACGCCATGAAAAAGGAATACAAAAAGATGGAATTGGAATGGAGGAAAGAATACAACCCAGGGAAAAAAACACTGTACCAGAAACAAATCCATGCATACAAGAAGGAAATTCAAAAGGCAAAGAGAAGACATTACGATGACAGAATCAACAATACCACCAACACACAAAAAGAAATGTTTAGCATCATTGAATAAATGAGAAACCCACTAGGCTGCGATAACACCCCAACCCCATCAGAAAAACTATGCAACGACCTGGCGGACCACTTAAAAAAAAAAATCAATGACATCTGACAAACCATACAAAAGCTACCAACCAACCACAACATACAACCCAACAAAACTAACACGGAACCACAGCACAAACTCCAAAGCTTTCCTGAAATATCAGCAGAGGCATTCGCAATGCTTGTAAAACGAAGCAAGAAAGCGGGATCACCCATGGACCCCTGTCCCCCAGACATCTACAAATCAATCCTCGCGCAAGGATCACCAGCAGAACATTACAGAAACCTTCTAAATCTATCACTATCAACAGGGACTGTACCGAAGATCTTCAAATCAGCATACATCAAGCCACTCTTGAAAAACACAAGTGGTGACGTAGATGACCTTTCCAACTACAGGCCGATCTCTAACATCCCCTACCCAGCAAAACATCTAGAAACCTACGTATATAAACTAACCCAAGAACACGTAGAAAAACACCACCTGCTGGACCAAGCTCAAATCGGTTTCAGACCAGCGAGAGGAATGGAAACAGCACTACTAACCATCTGGGACGACCTCAAAACTAACGCAGACTCACACACTACCTCAGCCCTTATTCTGCTTGACCTCTCCGCAGCCTTTGACACAGTTAGCCAGGACACCCTGACCAAAAGACTAGAAAACATAGGCATAACAGACAGAGCACTACGCTGGACCAAATAATTCCTAGCAGACAGAACAGAGACAGTATGGATCAAACCTTTCAAATCCACTCCACGAGTTAACGACTGTGGAGTGCCACAAGGATCCTCTCTATCTCCACTATATTTCAACATCTATCAGACCCCGGTCATCAGATTCTTCAAAAAATACAACATTACATGTTACAACTACGCAGACGACACTCAGATCATCTACAAAATCAAAGACACCGATGCCGACCATTCAACCCTAATCAACTGTCTAAAAGAAGTCTTCAACTTGATGGATGCCAACAACCTGAAAATCAACCCAGGAAAGACAGAAATCATGATCGTATCCAAAGACCAAGATAACGAAACCACCATCCCATGGACTACAGAAATGGGAAACACACCGACAGCATCGAAGGTAGTAAAACATCTGGGAGTCCTAATGGACAACATCCTAACCCTTGAACCACAAATAAATGCAACAGTGAAGACATGTTTTTTTCTCCTCTACACGGCAAGAAGAATTCATCCCTTCCTCTCCTTCACGCACAAAATACTCACTATCGTCCCCCTAATCATGTTAAAAATCGACTATGCAAACAGCCTCTACCTCGGAATACCAGACTACCTCCTGAAGAAACTGCAACAGATCCAAAATGGAGCAGCAAGACTACTCCTCAAACTATCCAGAAGAGACCACATCACTCCAGCCCTAAAAACACTACACTGGCTCCCAGTAAAACAACGCATCACCTTCAAAATAATGTGCATAACGCACAGGGCAATCAGCGGACAAGGAGCAGAATTCCTACAAAAGAAAATAACAGTCTACAAACCAACGAGACCCCTCCGATCAAACAACGAAATCCGCCTGGAACTCAAACCATACCTCAAGAAAAAACTTGGAGGCACCTCCTTCTACCACTTAGCCGAAAAAACCTGGAACAACATCCCAAAAGAAATAAGAAACACTGAAGATCACCTAAAATTCAGGAATATCACCAAAAACCTGGCTCTTCAACACCACAGACTAAATCTGGAAACCAAAACCGGAAAAAGGATGACTAAGCCGGAAAGGACACGGACATCCCCGACCCGAGAGGGTAGCTCCCACAGCACCTGGATGGGTGACACCGGATAGACTGGAACACAGGCGGCACGCACGGAGACTGAGTCAACTATCCCAGACAATCCCACCAACACCTTCGCCCGCCCCTTAGTTACCGCCAGGTACCACAGTAGTGTGGAATTGTCGAGACATTGGCAATCACCACACTACCTGAGAGGTTGACATTGGCAGGTGCACTGGCCACAGGAGTAGGAAGGGAGGATAAGGGGAGCTATGAGAGAGCATGTTAGAGGTGGGGGCCAGAGGAGTAAGGAACCTTGTATACCAGTCGGACCCAGATCAGGACAGAGCCGTATCAGGGGAGTCTACGCAAGCCGAGCGCCTCAATTCAGGATAGAGACGCAAACTAACCAACCCTACTAACAATTTCCCTTTCTGCATACACCTCTCAAACTCCAAACCAAACACAAGCAAAACCTACAGCACAACAAACCGCACAAACTTCACTACATTGCAACAACAAAACAAAAACACACATAGTCTTGCACAAGAGTACACGACAACTACTGGCCGCAAACACCCCAGGCCCAGCCAACAGACCCACCGGGCTGAGGACACCAACAGCACATCACTGCTCTCTTGCACTTTTCCTGCTTCCTCCCACTAACTCAACCTCCCCTCCTCTTTCAGAGCCGCCAGAGCACCAGGGGACCACTCCTTTGGTGATAGTGCGCGGTGCAAATGTCCTTTAACATTAACATTAACAGAGGTTCCCCCTTACACCACAGTCTCCTCTCCTCATGTCGACCACACCATGGATCCACTACCAGATGCGCGTAAACGATGGAGGCTAGGCACACCAAGACTGTGACTGCCATGCCCACCTAAGTTCCTTTCCTTGCTGGGTGAATTCACAGTGTACCCTAAGTTAGCAATATTACCGATCTGGCTGGCTGGATCGGTTGGTAACGGCTTGGGGCCCTGCACTCGGGCCTTACCAATGGCTCTGGTACCGTTACCACCAGATTAGGCCCATCAGATCAGGTATTATTGCTTTTAGCAAATCGGGTTTGTAAACTGGAAACCCCGGGTGCTAAGAAAAAAGTATTTTGATTGAATTAACCTGTCAAAATACTTAATTAAGATGGCCGCGATGGATCTGGAAGGGGGGGTCCATGCGGAGCCCCTCTTCTATTTCCATTGCGGCCTCGGAGCAGTAGCAGCAGCGTGAAGCGCCGCCGCTGAAGAAATCAGGTAAGTAGGGGTGGGAGGGACAGAACATTTGAAGGGAAGGCAGGGTGGGGGGAAGATGGCGGGAGGGGGAAGCAGCCATCAGGTCTCATGGAACGCAGGCTTGGATCGGCAGATTATGCCTGCAATCCAAGCTACCTGATTGGTTGCTCCTCCTGCCCTGTGTGCTAATCAAGATTACATTGTGTCCTCCAATGCCGGGAAATTCTTCATCAGTGCTGGGCAGTTTTGCAACAACATTTGCAGCAACCAGCCATTGCCAGCCATTGCCCAACACTGGTGCAAAATTGCCCAGAAGCTTGTGTAATTCGCCTGGAAATCCAGACTGGTGTCTTAAAGTTCAGCTCTATGTAGACTCGCCATGTGACGACAGGAAACAAAACAAGTCGATTGAACATATCTCACTTGTGACCTTCAACTATCGGGTTTGCAGCTCCAAGCCTGCGGCTGCTTGACTTTCTCCTCTGGTAGCAGTTATGTGTGTTACATGTTCACAGTGCGACACAACCGCCTGGGTGGCATGGACCCTGGGAACAGCTGACACTCAGCGGGTCTAGATTTACTAGGCTGGAGGCAAGCCGTAAATGTTCTTTGGAATGAGCTGTGGGCGTCGGCTCCTCTGATCTGCGGGGGGCAGAGACCTCCAAAGATGGCCTCTCATAAATGAGAATGTCCAGCCTTGTGATCGTGGGCGATGGACCTGTGCCACTGCCAGAAGTCTGGGGTGAGGCTGACCAAGGGTTCCCAAGGCCTAAGGGTGTGTGAAAGGTGCAAACAAAAATAAATGTCAAGCTCCAGGCCGTTGTAGACTCAGTGACAGCTTCTAAACTAGAGATGGGCAAAACGGCTCAGAAAAATTCAAGCCTATTTAAACTATGGGGCTGGGGTTCGGCTCGAACTATTCAAACCTTTTGGAGTTGTATTTGATGGTTCAACTTGGCTCGACTATAGCTCTTTGGTAGTACTGAGCTCTGGGATACTGAACCACTATCCTCAAATTCAGTATTACTGTTGGCTAAGGAAATGTTACAATTGGGATTTTAAAGGGCCTATCATTGTTAAAACAAAGCATGCCTATCCCTGTTTGAGGGATAGAAATGCAAGTGGGACAGCAGTGGTTCATACCGTTGCTGTTCCATTCAAAAGAAAATGCATGACAGGATGCAATGCCCCTGTCATTTATTCTGCATTCCCAAACAGGTGCAGGGGAATGAGTTCATTTTGTGTGCATTTCAAAGAGCAATCCATTTGTGGATTCAGGAGTCACCATGAAATGTACAGAAGCTCCCCTTTATTGGTGAAAATGCACACAGGGGTGAAAAAGGGAACCTGAATGTGAACTTCCATGACACACACATTGAGATGCCCTTTTAGAGTAGGTCACACAGTTTTTTGGCGCAACTGATGGGATGTGCAAGTGCGTGCCATTACGTGTGCCGAAAAAGTTTTTTTCCAGGATCTACCCCATCCTTACTTTTATAGTCCATATGGATTTAAAGATTTTAACACAATTCGAACCATAGTAAGCTATGGCTTAAATTGGGTGAAGTCGAGTCAAGCCAAATGGGACAATCACCAACTTGGCTCAGTTCGACTTACGAGTCATCTCTATGGAGGCTCAATTGGCATGAGCCAATTTAAACCTTTTCCTCAAAGGTTCGAGGCAGCATTTAAGTTGAGAACTTTTCACATTTTTTCCTATAATAGCTGGAAATGAATAGCAAGGGACAATTATATGCTCATTTTTGTCTTGTTTATATCTTTGTTTATTCACGTTTGATCCTCTACACAAACAGTGGACCATAGGTATGTGCAATAATTTTGTCCTTTGATTTTCTTCTTTTTGTTTTATTGTTCTGTATCATATGGATTGTGATTTGTTTACAACTAATTACACAACGATTGGCTTGCTTTTATATATATATATGTGTGTGATTACATATGTTGTTATGAGGATGATGATTTTGGGAATTGAATAATAGTGCATTAAAGCCCCATCGATGGACTTGGTCTGAAATGCATTGGCATCTTTAATTCTGGCACTGAATAGTCAGGCACACTTCATGCCTCAATCATTACAAATATGAACGTGGATTGACCACAACACAGTTTTGATTGAAGTTCATTTATCGACTAATGATTATTTTACTTTGGATTCAAACTCACGAGTAACTCCGGGAGCACACTCAGAATCAGATCATGTTCTGACTCTAACCACATTTGAAGAAGGACATTATGGGCCACAATGACCTGCCAATGTTGCACTCATAGGTGGTATTCCTATTATTAGTACCCGGCAAGAGACAGATTGTTACACACAATCTGATTGGCTCTCGCAGAATCCCTCGAAGCTTATGCTTCCTTCACATCCCCGGCGGTGTGGTCTGGCAGTCCCTCAGCCAATGAGGAGGCTCAGAACAGGGTAAGTGTTTTCTGCCCCCACCCCCCAAACAATCCCCTCCCCACCGTCCCAACCCCACTTACCTTCTTTTGGGTCCTTTTTTCAAGAACGAACGTGCTGGGAACACTTCTGTCCCCAGCATGTCCGCTCCCGATGGGCACCATGGAAAGGGGTACTATTAGCAATAAGCCCGTCACCACGGGGGTATTGCCGAGTCAGGTAATGCCCCGGGGCCTTCGTTAAGGTCTTCGCTGTAATGGGGCCTGTAACTATGGTAATGCCCCCGCGGCTCAGGGCTTATTGCTTAATTGTAACTGGGTCTTTGAAGTTATGCAACAGCATCTGGGTTTAAGCAGTATCCTCCACTCCCTTTAATCTGGCTTTTGGCCGGGACCATTGTTGCGAAGCAGGGACGTTTGTCCCAGGCCCCCAAGAAGTTCTGAATGCGGCAGAGGCCTAACAGTGTGGTGTAGGGGCTCAAGAAGGTTGTAGAGGGGTGGGGGGTTTCAATAGAAGCTGCGATGTAATAGATCATTATGTAACTGGGAGTAGATTTTAATAGAGAATTGAAGACCATTTTAGGAGATCAGCAGCCATCTTGAAATTGAGGCCTGCCATTGCGCTACAGCAGGGGCAGTAGGCCCAAGCGCGAAACATAAACATGTGTGTGTGTGAACCGAGGAGCTGGTTACAGCCTGGGCAGCAGTGAAGAAGGCCAAATTCACAGGGATTCATAAACCTCTCATTGTCTCATACTATTAGCAGATGTAACTCAGACGGAATGCGCTCTACAAGGCCATGAGGGCTGAGAGCTTCCTGCAAGCAGCTATCTCACAAGAAGGAGGATATGAGCCTCTGACCTACCCCATCCCAAACTCTAAAATATAGTATCCAGATGCCCCTGTGCCAAGAGCCCAACATTCCAGAGTACAGGTCAGTCCCAGACCTACGACCATAAAGCTGTTAGGTTGTTAATGTATCCAAAAGAACATAGAAGAAGGTCCTGGGCTGCTGTGATTTGTACTGCGAGGTGCTAGGGAGGGAAAGTAACAAATGTAAGCCTGGGGTGAGAAGAACAGGAACGGCACCGATGCGTCTGGGATTGAACTGGGGTTTGTAAGATTGTGTGACCTTGAATGTAGCCTCCACGCCCACGTCTGCAGTACCAGGTGCACATTAGGCCACAGACAGAGGGAGCAATGCTTTCTGCATTTCTAATTGCCAATTGAACAAATTGATGCCCTGTGATGTGTGAAGAAGAAGCCCATGTGGAAGAAGATGGGCGAGAGAAACTGGGACCAATGGCCTGGCATCCCTGATGGAGCAGGTAGTCTATGTATAGGGTCGTTCCGAACAGCTATGTGGATTCATAACCCATGCAAATGACATCATGATGATGCTGCATGCCCTTATAATCTGCTGCTTATGCCAATTTCATCAGAGTGCTCTGTGGCAGCAGAGTTCTTTGCTATCGCATAATTGTTTTTATTTTATGAGGATAAACTTTGTTATACATGACAAGAGGTTTGCTGGGCCTTTTTCCCCAGTGGGTTGTATTTTTTCTGGTGTCAGAGTTGAGGGATTTCTCTACGCTGTGGTACTGAGACAGGCAACATCATACTAATAGAGGGTGTTTTGAGGGAGGAGGATAACGTCCAAGAAGCAATAGTGGTTTTGGTGGACCTGTACATTTCCTTTGATACTGTGCACCATAGTCTCCTTCTCTCTCAGGTGTTGTTATGATGGTTGGCTCTGCGCATAACTAAATCGGCTCCATCTTAGAAAGGCAGACAAAAAGGGCAGTGTTGGGTGCTTGTAGGTTTTCATCCTGAGTCCAGGGCCGTGGGATTTCATAAGACTCATCACTCTCCATGACGCTCTATAACATCTAGCAAGACAAAAGGGTGTTGATGGGTGGAAGATTTAGAATAAATCATAACCTCTGACATTGCTCTGGGCAACCCTCCAGACCATTGTTCTTTGCCTGCCAAGCCACAAAAGGAGAAAGACCATATGCAAATCAGACTTGGTCCCACCCCAAAAGGGTCAGTCCAGCACAAACTGCTTGGTGACATCACCTCTGCACGAGACCACAAGCATCCCCAAACATGTTTCGGCCTTGTTGGGCCTCATCAGCGAGGAGTAGCTTGGGTCTCTAGGCCCAGCAGGCAAAAGACCCATGTCTGGCATACCTGTCCCAATAGGGGTGACTATAGCAAAACAAAAGGGTGATGACTGGAAGGTTTAGAATTAATCAAAACCTCTGCCATTGCTCTGGGCAACCCCCCAAACCATCGTTCTTTGCCTGCCAAGCCATTACAAAAGGGGAAAGACCATATCAAATCAGGCTTGGTCCCACCCCAAAAGGGGCAGTCCAGCCCAAACTGCTTGGTCATATTACCTCAGCACGAGACCACAAGCACCCCCTAACATCATCAGTGAGGAGTGAGGAGTAGCTTGGGTCTCTAGATCCACAAGGCACGGGACCCATGTCTGGGCATACCCGTCACACTTTACTACAGCAAAACAAAAGGGCGAAGGCTTTTAGGCATGAACTTGGTTTTCAACTGTTTTTCAGGGAGAACCCCATTACCTTAGTTAAATATCCCAACAACTGCACACATGCACATTTGCACACTCATGTTCAAACACTCTTGCATTAGCACACTTGATTAACTGTTGCCTCACTGTACCACCAGCCTGCTCTAGATGAATTGTTTGCCTTGGTATATATTTTTCCCCACTGGATTTTACACATCATCAACCAGGATTAACTGTTGCTCCACAGTATTGCGCTCCTTAGCACTGTACAAAATATTTGCTTTAGTTGAATTGTTTGAATATTTTGTCCTGGTTTAATTGTTGCAAAGATTCAACACAAGATTCAAAGAAAGAGGCTACCCTGATAACACTATAGCCAAAGCATGCACCAAAACTGACAGCAAGCCAAGAATAGACATGCTCACACTGGACAATGTCAATAAATTGACACGAGCACCAAGAAAGTTCATAGATATCATCACATGATATTCTACTGATGCACATAAGCTATACAACATTGTACGCCGACACTGGGATCTTTTGAAATTAAATAAAGACATTGTGCCTTTTCTCAGCATCCTTTGTATACACAAGAGCACCAACTCTGGAAAATAGACTCTGCCCCTCATACATTGCCGATTCTAAACCCAAAGGATCGGAATGGTTGAAGAAAACCAAGGGATTCCACAAGTGTGGTACCTGCATTGTATGCAAGCATGCATACCCAGATTGTAGTGAATTTATGACTCAGCTAGGTATCAAAACCATGATCACTGATTTTATTAATTGCAGGACAAAGTTTGTGGTCTATGCAATAGTGTGTGTTTGCAGAAGGTTTATGTAGGCAGCATGATTAGACAGCTACGCATCCGGATTCGAGAACACCTTAGCAGCCTTAAGAAACAGAACCATTTATTGCCATTGGCTACCCATTGGCAAGAACACCATCAGATGGACAAAGGTGATGACATAAGATTTATTGGCCTAAAGAAGGCATCCATTGGGAAAAGAGGAGGAGATTTGATGCTTAAATTGAGACAGCTGGAAGCCAAAACTATATGTAATTTATGATGTATCCAAAATAGTTCGAACTCGGACAATGAAATGTATGTTTTCTGATGATCTAGGCTTGTATTTAGGATCGGTCATGTGTGACCTGACAATGAACCATGAACCATTTGCAATCCATTGATGTAGTTTGGCCTTGTTGAGATCCATCCAACTATTGACATGGGTCTATTTGCGACACATGTAGTTCTTATAATGCTGGAGTTCAATGCATTATCTGCTACGACCATATCTTCTATCTTATTAGTCATGACATGAGCCTTCATTACCTTGCATCAGATCCAATACTGTATATCCATGGTTTGACAATATACATACTGTTAGTACGCCCTTCCTCAAGATTGTTTATATTCACAATGTTTGGGTCAGTGCATCAATCATATTATACAATTACTTTGCTGCTCCAATATTATATGAGCACCCTGACTCTAGATTGTTCTCTCATTTGTCTGGCACGGGACCAACATGGTCTCTCGAGCTGAATTTACATTAATTAACATTTTTCCAGTTTCATCTTGTTTACCTAATTTCAATGTAATGACCATTCACTCTTCACTCGATTTCATAAATTCTAGCAGGATACTGACATACCTCTGAAGATACCAATATATCTTCACATCTTTTTATCATACTAGGCTTTCATAGAAAATTCCCTGTCAACATTTTATCTCATACTCCATTTCTGCTATTAGATTAGCGGTAAACAACGCGTCTGCGCATGACGCCACTGACCGCCAGTGCACCTGCACGCGACATCACGCATTTTAAGCGTGACGTCAGATGCGTGGGCGAGTTGTAACCAGTACTCGCTCATACCAGCAAGGCCATTACGTTTGTATACTTTCAGCTGGGATTCAACCCAACAATAGATTGCAAGGTAAGACCATCTTTTAAACGTTTTTTAGACTTTTTTCACATTTTTCAGTCACAATTGTGAGATTATTCCACCGTGGATCTAACTGTGTGAACAACTGATTACCCACCATTTTTTGCAATTGTAGGTATTGGAACCTTGTTTTTGTATTTGAGACTTACTGAAAAAACAGGGCAGCGTGCTGCATTTTACTCTTCATAAGGTGAGGGAACTGGGCAACAGCCTTATAATTTTTTCATCATTTCTATCCAGCTCTACTGCTTATTTGTGACCCACAATGCCAACAGGGCACTAAAATATTGCTATATATATATTTGTATAGGCATTTGAGCCTCACTTTAAGTGGGCTTTTTCCTCGGATTTACTTAAGAAGCAACAGTCTGCACTAACTCCAACTATCTACTTCATCCATGAATTTTCCTTACAAAACCATTTAGGGTAAGATCCATCCAATAGAGTACTGAGAAATAATCAGCCCAGTGCTTATTGCTCTACATTATATGATGAATATAGAATTTTAAGGTATAATGAGGACACTCTCCCTCATTTTATTTTTCAAACGTTTAGGATTAACCCTCAGTACATCGTGCATGAGTTACCATCATTTCCATCTTGCATGATCTCTAACACACACAAATAGGTATATTCTTGCTTGGTAATGGGCCTGAACAATGCCTCAATACATAGACATCTCTTTACCTATCCATCAGACAAACTAATCTTATGGATTGAATTGCCATAACATTACGTATTATTAGAAATGATCTCTACAGTTTCTAAAAAACTGAGATTCTCAACAATACAATTTCAATTGAAGTGTGACCATGTGCTAAGGAATCTCATGTCTTATTTCTCCACCTCTGCTCTCGCTCCCCATGATTGTGCCTGCCTGGTTATGGGTATGTACACCCGATTTTGATGTCATTTTTGCATATCTGCCTTGAATAATTGTACTACTTGCACTTGTACATCAATATCGTTTTGATTATGATTTGATGGATATGACTCATCACATGTGAACAACTGTACACACATTTTATCCTTTATTGATGATGTTTGACGTATCACAACCTTATCACTAACAGCCTTGAAAAGGACCTGCAGGTCGAAACACGTGTCGGCTGTACTTGGAATAAATCACCCTTCACATACTGGATAGTTTCATGCTTATATTTTTTGATCTTGCTATGAGATCGGAATCTTATTTAGAAAGTATTGACTAGTATGATTTACAAGTCTGTTTGCGCAGTACAACTATACACCATAACCACTACTTAGTTCTGAAGGGGCTGGAGGATTGGGTGAGAAAGTCTGGTTGTTTTTATGTATGCCAGTCGGGAATAATCAAGGAGATGGGTACATCGCTGAATGTCTTTTTCATCAATTATTTGAAATTGCGGACTATTGGCCCAAATATCTAGCATTCCTTGACTTGGCTTAGGCCTTTGATTTAATAGATCGAGGTCTGATTTGTATCAAAATTGATAGGTGGAGTTGTCTAAGGGACATCCTGGAAGCTATTAAAGACCTCTGTTGGGAGACCACACTGCAAATAAAATTGGATCAGAGGGGATTGCTGTCACGCTCTATTATGACAAAGAGGCGGCTATAACAGGGCTGTCCACTCGCTCCTGCTTTGTTTGAACTTGTTTATTTCTGATTCGTCAGAAACCTTGAGCAAAGCTAGGAGATTTCCACCCAACATCAACTGAGTTCACTGTGACCATTTATTATATGCGGACTGCTTAGTCTTAATCGACCAAATGCCTGTTAGCCTCCAACATCAACTGAAGGTTCTGTGTTTATGTATTGGAAAATAGCCTAAATGACAACGCTGGATAATCAAAAATCTCGATCCTGCCGTCAGCTAAGGGAAAATCTAATAAAAAATAAGGTATCTTAATAATGAAAGGCTGACTAGAGTTGACTCAATCACAGTCTTAGGGATGTGCACCAATATTGGTTTGAGAGATGGCCCACGAGAAGCCATGTTGAGAATGACAATAAAAGCCCTTGAAACTCAGGGATGCCTACTTTTGAGAAGGTACAGAAAATGTTCTTTTGTGCCGGTGGTAAACTTTTATAGGATGATGGTGGTACCGATAATTACATACAGCGTAGAAGCTTTTTTTGAACTTCCACCCAAGGTATGGAACTCCCTAGAAAATATGTTTTAGAAAAAGGTCCTCAAGCTACCAAACTGTGTTTCCGATACAAGTGCTGAGGTTGGAAGTGGGCTTCTTTCTGCATCGGTTATGTGGACAAACTTAGCGTTGTACCATAAGTGCATGTTGCCATGCCCGGTTAGAGGCTTTGGTTTAGTGAAAGGAGCACTCATCAGTGAAACCGAGCTAACCTTGCTGGAATGATAGAGCACTTGTTGCAAGGCATTGATGAGTCTGGACACTACAGAAGTGCATCTGCTGGCTAAATCGATGTCAGTGAAAATTAAGATCTGGAGAAAAGACTGCATTGAGATGCAGGAGCAAAGCCAACAGTTCAAACTGTATTCTCACTGTGTGTCAGTGTGTATGCCCGATAACATTTTTCCAAAATACTTGCTGAAGTGTCCTAGTAGCTTCTACGGAACACAGTTTATGAGATTCAGACTGAACCTATACCCAACGTTTAAGGTTATAACAACAAGGAATAAAGGGAGCAACAAGCACGCAAGTTTCAGGTTTTGTAATGTGGAAACTGAGAAAGAAACCCTTGAACATTTGCTACTGTTTTGCCAGGCTGTAACAGACATTAGATCCCAGATCCTGGGAACTTTTTTTGAAGAATTTACGACAGCTTCGCCTGACAGGTGATGCTTCATTTTTATGCAGGGGGAACAGATATACATGATTATTGCCTTGGTTAATTATTTGGTAAAAGTCTAAGAAGTAATTGAACTGCAACAGGCAAAGATCGGGATTTAATTTTGCGGGGCAGGAAGGATTGGCCCTGTCACTGTCTGTATCAACTCCTGGAGACATTTCTTCTTTTTGAATTAATGGTGGAGTAACAAATAGTGATGGGGGTTGATGAAATGATGGAAAATGTTATTTGTTTTGCTTTTAGTTGTGGTGATGTGTCTTTTTCTACTTTTTTCTTTTCTTTCTTTTTGTTGTTTTATTATGTAATGTGATTGTGAAAGGCTTACATTAAGTTAATCACCTAATAACATTTCTTTTAAAAAGTATAATTTAAAGATGAACATTGATGTCATGGTGTAGAAGAAAACTGCATGTGATTGGAGGTCAAGTATTAAACGGCCTCCAGTGTAAAACAAAATTGTAATATGCAAGGCATCCATTTCTGTTCACTAGAATTCGCATAAGTTTCTGTTCAACAGAAATGGTTTCAGTTTCTGTTCAGAACACTCAAACAGTGACCTGCCCACTATCTAAAACATCTTTTGAAGCCAAAGCAGTGACCAAGAATGCATTTATGGTGGGTTAGGCCTGCTCTCAGAAGGTTAATGGATTATTTGCAGGCAACACCAACAAAGACAACAGATGTCCAGATCTCATGTGGAGCGGGGAAATGAAACCTAACCCCGTAAGTGTCAAGGGGCGAGGCATCTCATCCTTGGGGTTACCTCCCGGTTGCCAAGGACGAGATAACTCATCCTTGGTACTTAAGGGGTTAATGAAACAGAAAACATTAGAAGGCAAAATACCAGAATCACCAAAAATGGCCTTGACACTGGGGGGAAACCCCATGGCAGTTAAAAGGTTAATGTGCAATTGAAATCCAACTACTAATATATGTTTAGAGATTGCCATTAGATGGACAATCCTATTGTGTTCATTTTCTCAGGAACCATACGTCACACAGTAATGGTTCAAGTATCATTAAGAGGCTGATGACCAAGCCTATCTGTTGATTTAACTCTCATAAGAATTCAACCATGGGAATAAGAGTTACAACCTGAAATCTGGTTATGACTGCCCAGAAAATGTCCCAAAGCAGAGATTTTGGGAGATGATAGCTTATTAAATTAGATACCTGTATAGAAAATGTTGGGTTGATAACTGTTATAATTTGTGCATAAATCAAGAAAAACCCCTGTTAGAACCTGCAACTTTGTGCAATGACAGGACTCATTTTAATAGGTCTGGCATGAGCAGACCATTTCAGGCATATACATTGTTATGCTTAACTGTAAGATGAAAATATTGTCATGTTAGAGTTTTAAGTGCAAAATTGAAATGTGTAGAAAATGTCAAGTTGGAGGACCTGCCCCTCCTGATTTCGGCCTTGGTAAATGAAGGGGCCAATCAAAGAGAAGAGGGTTGGACTTGGAAAGAGGATGGAAAATAGTTGTCCAATCCCTGTCAAAAGCCAATAAGCTGTTGTCTCATACTTTATACATGCTGGGGGTGTTGTTTGGGTGTTATAAGGAGACACACAATGGAAATCAGGAACACTGTCTGAAATTACCTGTGATGGAACATCTGATTAGATTGCTGGATGAAACCAGGAAAGGGGACGGAGACTGGGGCCTATGACCAACGAGAAGCAAAATAGAGGGTTTGAGCCTGGAGAATATCCATGACTGACATTAGATTTTGATGGGGCCTGTCCTATACCTGAAAGATGACCGAGGCTTGATGTCCTTTTCCCTGAGCACAAACCCAGAGATATTTATGTAAGTAAACGTGTCCAACAAAACCATGCCTTCTGGAGATCTGTTTGATTCAATAGTTGTCCCATTATTGATTGGGTGAGCACACAAACTAGATCCATAGTATTTTTAGCAAACAATAATTGAATTATTCCCACTTAGCCAAATTACACACAGTGATTTTGTTGAAATTCGAACTTAGCAGCATCGCTTGCAGTGTGTATAAAAATATAGTCTGTAAAGTAATTGTGTACTCCTATTTATTTTTGCCAACCCTGACATTCTCTAAAGGGAGGAGTGCATTAAAAACTAATTTCCCTACTGCTTCTCATTCCCCTGAACACTGCCTTAAAGCTGAATGGTTCCAACTGATCAACTAAATACCTGGGTTTTTGTGTGGCAAGACAGAACTGTCAGAGTCACTGATTTAGAAGCCCACATTCTATTGAAAGTGAGAAAGTGGCTCCTGAGAGAAGAGAGATTTTGCCTTACATCTGTCAGGCTGAGAGGTCATGTGTCCGCGGAAGCTGCTGAACCCCCGACAATCCCCCTGAAATGTAATTCTCAGAACTAGGTTTCAATGCAGCTCTGCAAACTACACCCCAAAGGGAAAGGGGGAAATGGATAACAAAACACCAGGCTGACTGTGTCAAGGCTAACCAAAGCTGAACCTGCAGAGGATATAAGAAAAGCAGATACAAATCCTTTTATTACTTACTCAACCTTAAGAGTGGAAAGACTTTAAATCCATAACTAATAATTAAGAATCATACCTGGTTCTTCTCTTGAAATTTCTTAGAGAAGCTTGAAAAGAAGCTGAAAATCTCTCTTACTTGAGACTCTTGAAATTCACAGCAACTTCTTAATTAGAGCAAACTGGAAGGTTTTGCTCTTTGCCTTTTTTCCAAAAATTCACTAGTTGTCCAGTTAAATAGTCTTTATCTTTTCTTTCTTTTTCTTTCAAACTTTTCTTTTGTTTTCAAACTTTTTACAATTCAATAAAGTTTGTGAATTCTTGAAGAAACACGTGCAAAAGACACACGCGGATAATCTCAATTCAGAAGATTTGCACGTTTAAAACTTCCTGCGTTGAAGAACACGCGCACTGTAAGGAAAGTTCACGCGCAGAAAAAACACACGCACTTGTAAAAACACGCGAAACAGAATTCACGCGCAAAAGAGTTCACACGCGGTCGAGTACACACGTTAAAACACACGCGCAGGAAACCACATGCGCAATTGAGTTCTCGCGCTGAAGCACACGCGCTTGAAAACACACGCGCTATAGAGTTCTCACGCGGCAAACAGATCCTCGCGTTGGGAAGCACACGCGCTAAGAAAACACACACGCTATAAAGTTCTCACGCGGCAAACAGATCCTCGCGCTTGGAAGCACACGCGCTAAGAAAAACACACGCGCTATAGAGTTCTCACGCGGCAAACAGATCCTCGCGCTGGGAAGCACACGTGCTAAGAAAACACACGCGCTATAGAGTTCTCACGCGGCAAACAGATCCTCGCGCTGGGAAGCACACGCGCTAAGAAAACACACGCGCTATAGAGTTCTAACGCAGCGAGCCAATTCTCGCGCTACGAATCACACGCGCTGGAAAACACTTGCTCGCGCAAAGATTCAAAAATATAAATTCAAAGGTTAAATTTTACGAGTTCTCACTTAAATGTCATTAAGATAAACAGAGCTGCAGTTTAAAAAAAGTCACTTATCTCCAGCACAATTTCTTAAAGATCTTCAGAGTTTCCTTTCTTCAAAACGAATTCCTGACAGCTGATAGCTTCTCCTGAAACCCCCAAGAAAGTAGCTGCTCAACTGCTAACGCCTGAAGGAATAAAATCCACCAGGCCCAAGTCTAAAGCAGGAGCAGCCACTAAACACGTCCTCTCAGCTGGGGTATTGATGATGAAAGGCAAAGAGTGACAGTTTAGAATGTTCATTGTTGTTCAGCAGTGTTTTCCAACCAATCAGAGCTGTCACTGTGAAACTCCATTTTGCCTTGGGTCAGAACCAGGATTTTGAATCAGGAAGTTAAGGCCAAACCAACTACAATAGAAAACTTCCCACCCACACAAGGCTAATCTAAAAAGGATAATAAAAGAGAAATAATGGGAAAGAAACTTGAATAAGGGAAAATAGTCTGAATAGGGGAAGGAAACCTGACAACATAGTGGCGAAAGAAAAGTGGTTTCAAATATAAATGAAAAGTGTTTGTTATGAATTGTTTGTTGTCCTATAAGACTTCCAGCATTGCTAAGAGTGCAGCTCCTGTTAAAATTCCTTTTACATGTGATTAAGTTAAACAGAACTGCTAGCATTTTGCTCAGGGAGAGTAAAAAGACAGAGTGCTGCATGTGTGAAACTGCTTAGCTAATACAGAAGTATTGCATATTATTTAAATTAGACTTTATGTAAAGTAGAGTGTCAAGCTTCTGATCTCGTCATGTTTCAAGGTGCTACATGTTATTATATATGAACCCTAGGCAAAGTGTTTGGACTGTACATGTTGTGGGGCTAAAGAGTTTGTGATCTGTTTTATCCTGAACCATGTGGTGTTTTCAAGTTGTGAAAAAATAGAATTATTAGGAAAGAAAAACAATTGGCCCACGAAGTGAGGAGGCGTGATCTGTGATCATAAAAATATAAATGTTCCTATTCTGTAATAAATATACATTCTTTCTATACACCCACCTGCTTCTTGGCCTAACTGGGGCACATGGTGACAGTCCTATGTGGTTCCATCTGAATCACAAACAGGACTGGCTTGAACATAAAAAGGAATAATGGTGTGGCGCTTTTGATTGGAAGGGGCCAGAGCACCCTGCATTGATGGTTACCGCATAAATATCACCAACACACTATACACACAGCAACTATGTCACCCACACACAGCAATTGAAAAACCTTCACTACACAAATCGAACGAGAACTCTACACATTTACAACCAACTTATAGAGCACCGCCCCGGCCAATGCACCTATCACTATGGTTACACAAGGCTCCCATCTGGACGCAAATGCCTTCATGCCCTCGAAACAGACCACATAGAGAATGATTTGTACAGAGCACCAGGGTGCTTCCAAGCTGCATGTGTCAGTACAGCAACACAACTATCTTTCATTTCCCCTCCCTCCCCTCTATCCTAACTCACCTCCCCCCCTTTCAGATCCCCTGGAGCACCCGGTAGACCATGCAAATGGCCACGGTGCATGGTATAAAACCCAGGAACATAACATAACCCTTACTTCCCTATGAGGACACTGGGATCTGGAAATAAAAACCTCCTTTGAATCCACTAAATCAGATATGGTAAAGGGGGGAGGGATTGGCTTTTTTTCTGGGCATGATACAAATTGCTTATTGCCTTAATTAGTTGCCCTTCTCTTCCAGCATTTCATAAACTGCCCCAAAACCCACATTTTCCACTTAGAATTGTATTGAGCCTTTTTGCAATAACGCAGCTACGGCCCGACAATTCTTAAAATGATTCACTAGCAGCAATAACATTTTTTGAGGTGCTTAAAAATGCTCGCTCTCACTCACCCACTCACTCACTCACTCACTCACTCACTCACTCACTCACTCACTCACTCACTCACTCACTCATACTCACTCACTCACTCACTCACTCACTCACTCACTCACTCACGTGCTCACGTACTCACCCTTTGCTTGAGTCTACAATTACAAACATAGGCAAGTGTATTCTGTAGCTGGACCCACAGTTCTGAAATGCCCTACTCATAACACTGGGGTTGGCCCCTTCCCTACTAGTGCTGTGTCCAAACTGTAAACCTGGATTGCCCAATACCAGGCCGCGAGCCAGGAAATATGTCAGATTCTCAGGATACCCCTCATTAAATATTTATGAAATGAATTTGCATGCAATTAAACCAAATGTATGCACATTTGTTCTCATGAATATTAATGAGTGATGTCCTCGAAAACCGTCAGGATTCCGGCCCTCGTGGCCTGGAGTTGGACAACCCTGTAACTTCCTGTTTCCTAAATAGGTTCTTTATCTCCTATTTACTCCTGTGTGGGTATGACAGAAATATACAAGCAAAACTATTGGCTTTGCTAACGTTGTTTTGAACAGGATTTCAGTGCAACAACACACAGACATTTTGGGCAGGGAGTGGGTGTACATGACGATAGGAAGTTGCATGGCAATGGGCAGTCAGTGGGTGGGTACATAAACAAACAACACTCACAAGCTCTGTGCACTTCCTCTGATCCCATCTCCCTTCTAGCTGTACTCCAATGTAATACTTTCGGCTTATAGGTGGTGCTGTAGTACCACCTAGTAGGCACAACTAAAAATACACTGTTATTTTGATATAGAGATGTCATTATTACACAACTCAGCACATAGCTGTCAAGCACCTCTGAGTCATGTGTGGTAACAAGGAACCACGTTTCTTTTCTTTTTCGCTTGCTTGATTTCCATGCTTGTGTGTATAGCTTCACTTTTTCTATTACCTGTGTTGGCCTACAAGTCACTGCATGCAAAGTACTTGTACACTAAAAGCCTGGATGAGCTGAGAATGTCATATATGACCCCGTTGGCAGCTATGCCATTGATACTCATGTATTGGCAAAAGAGGGAAGAAGGGCTGACTCAAAGCTGCCGAGATGCAAACTGCAAGATGGTATGGTAGTGTTTATTTATATAGTGCCTACACACAGGCAAGTGTTTCAATGCGCTCAAGGAGGGTGGGAACAAGGGGAAAAACAAACAGTCGGTCAGAGCCCTTGAAATTCTGAGACGATAATTGTTTGCACAGGCAGAGTAAGTGCGTAAAAAATACATTTAACAGTTTGGGAGACAGCAAAAAGGCCTGAGCACGATTCTGTAGTTTTAACAGTGCAATGTAGGGGTGAAGACATGGAAGAACAGACAAACATTCTTCAGGCGTGGTGCATACATATCGTGCAAGTGCACAGAGGGTTGCAAGGAAGGGGATGATCAAGTGCACCCAATTGGTTGAGACTGGGGTAAGTGCAGAGAGAGCCACTCTCTTCTATTAATTTCGAATTGCATTGAGTGTGGGTGGGGTGCAGGGCGCTGTGGCAAGTGCGAGAGAGGACAGGAAGGGGTGCTGGAGGCCAGTGTTGTAATAGTCCAGCCTGGAGAGAACTTGGGCTGTGGAGACAGTGAGCCTCTGTGGGAAAGTGAGAAAAGGTAGATTACCACTGAGGATGTGAAGCTGATCGTAAGATTTTTTAGAGATGTCTGAAATGTGAGAGGAGAAGGAGAGAGTGGAGGCAAAGATGACCCCAAGGTTTCTTGCTTTGCAGGTGGGGGCGGGCGCAGGGCCAAGGGAGGCCGGCCAGAGCGAAAGTGGGAAACCGGGAGCAGGGGTCCCAATGCGAACAATCGCAGACTTAGTGGCGTTGAGGCAGAGGTCGTTTGTAGCCCACCAAGACTGAACAGCGGACAGACAATCAGATATGAGCAAGGAGGAGGAGGCAGCTGAGGGTAGTCTGAAAGATAGTTGCATGTCATCTGCATAGCACTGGAAGTTAGAGGTGAAAGTGGCAATCACATGTGCCAAGGCAGCCATATGGACGTTGAAGAACCAGGGGGAGAGATTAGATCGCTTGGGAATGCCACAGGTTGAGAGAGTGATAGTTGAGTGAAAGGCTCTGGGTTCCACTTGGGATGGGCGGTTGAAGAGGAAGGAGGTTAACCAGGCCAGAGCCTGACCTGTGATTCCCAGGGTTTCATGGAGACGTGTGATCAGGATGTCGTGGTTAACCGTGTCAAAGACAGCGGAGAGGTCAAGGAGAAGGAGGATAGAGGGGTGTTAGTGTCAATATTTCAGAGCAGGTCTTCACGATACACAACCATCTCCGCAGTGTGAGGTCAACCCACTAAGCTGTCTGACTAGCTACAGGGCAGGACTGCTAGCAGAGCCCAGTAATCCAGTGACTTGCGGCATGTCTTTTCTCAGCCTGACCAAAGGGCATTATGTGCTGTGCCAGGGCACTCCTGCCCAACACACCCACTGGGGCTGCTGTTACTCACCCGGGGCACAGCGCACCTTGCTGTGAGTCACTCATTGTGCAACACGGATCTGCTGGCAGCCTCTGCGTTTACACAGGAGCCTTCACGTGAATCAATAGAGCAGCTCTCAAGCACCAGGGACACCGAGCTTCCCTGCTCCGAGAAGGCCCCTTCACAAGGGCTCCATTGTCCTGCAGCACAGTGCACGGTTTGCTACAGTCTGGATAGCTCTTAGGTAATGCGTCTCCCCCTTGTGCAGGTCAGGTTACCCCTGTCAGGGAGCCTAATGCACGAGTCATATCCTTTGATGAACCGACTGCGAGCAAACATGTCCCTTTCATTGCTGAAATGTTCTCCAGGACAACCAGTATAAAAATAGAAAATGTACCTATAGGAGCTTTCTATATTAATGTGATATATATATATATATATATATATATATATATATATATATATATATATATATATATATATATATATATATACATATGTAGCCTGCTATCACAGCTGTGCAACCCTTTTGTACTGTAAATGATGAGTGCTACTCCTGCTTAATTTGTAAAAATAAAAGTAAGTGCCAGGGCCCAAACATTGTCTAGCACTCCTGTGACACTGTGGGTGGGCAGTGCCCCACCACTGCTGCCACCACCCATAGCTGCTCCCCACAGTGTTGCCTTATTTGTGGTTACACTTACAGCTCGCACCTGCTCATTGTGGTTGATGGATGCACTGACTATCACCACTTCATAATTAAAGTGAGTCTGAGACAATAAGTGCCAGGGCTGAGCCCTGGCAAACACTCACACAAATGAGGCACTGGTGCTACTAGCAGTCAACTCATAGGTACTCATTTGATCAACTTCAGAAATGTGGAACCCACCCAGATTTTAGCATATTTCGGTGCCGGGCCTATTTTCTGTGTTGGCCTTATCATCGCTATGTCCTGAGCCGATCTCTGGGCCTACCTTCTGCACAGGCGTATCATATGTATATGCCCTGGTTCTGTATTACCCATCATCTGTACAGGGCTATCATATGCACAAGTCGTTCCTCGGTGTAGTCCTACCTTCTCAACAGGGTATCAAGTGTATAATGTAATATAATGTAATATGGCTGTTGTATACTGCCTTTTACCATTGGTATAGCCTCAAAGTGCTGTAGGTGAACCCCCTCAGAGTTCCGAAGTCCAAGGTGATGGAGGTTTGTCAGAGCAGTATAGAATGTGTGTATGCATTTTAGCCAATAGGAACATAGGTAGGGTGGCCAAGTCCCTACAAGCGACCCATGTCGTGCTGGCATGTAGATGGGTGCTGTCAGGTTATAGGGAGAGTATGCGAGTACAGGAGACTGATTATGTGCCCACCTAGACCGAATTGCTGTCGTTGGATTTAGCTGCATTGTAATGGCAGAGGTGTTGTGCAATGTGTCTTCAAGTAGCGTGAAATTTCAAATGCATGCCGTTGGGTGGCCGTGCCCATGGCTATCTTCCATTGACATTGAGTGTGAGACCTACCAGAGTTTCTTGTTTAGGTTGTTCCTGTCCTGTTCTGCTGGAGACCTCTCTTTTCCTTGCTCAGTATTTCATTTGAGGGCCCCTATGCTCCCCCAGCCTAATGACAGGGGGTTCAATAGCATGAGAGGGTAAAGGGTGCATCTGGACACTAGGGGGAAGAGCCAGGTCTTGAGGGCCTTCGGGAAGGCACGTTGATCTTTTAAGCGGTGGATGCGGAGGTTATTCGCGAAGAGGACCCTCCTATTCTGTTCAATTTGAAGGGGGGAGGGTGACTAAAAGGAGTGCGGTGCCTGATCTCAGGTTTCTGGTGGGAATGTACGAGGTAAGCTTGTATTCTGGGCCTCCTTTGTACAGAGCGTGGTGGGTGATGCACATAGCTTTGAATGTGGAACGTCGCCTGACAGGGAGCCAGTGGAGGACACGGAGGGCAGGCGTGATGTGCTCTCTCGGGACGAGGGCTAGGATGAGCCTAGATTCAGTGTTTTGGACCATTTGAAGTTTTATGAGTCGGGAAGCAGGGGCACCCAGGTATAGGGAGTTAGCGAAGTCTAGGCGAGAGAGGACGATAGTTGTGATTACAGTGACTCTGTGAGGGTAAAAGAGAGGCAAGGGAAGATGCGTCAGATAATGCCTTGAGGACCTAGGTGCCTGGATGGCAAAAAAACTCACTTAAACTAAATGACAGTAAGACTGAGGTCTTAGTGGTTGGCATGACGTGCCCTCTCTCTTTTTGGACTACTGATTTCTGGCCTGTCTCTCTTGGACCTTTCCCTATTCCGTCTTCTTCAGTGAGGAATCTGGGGGTAAGGTTCTCATCTTCTCTTTCTATGGGACAGCAGGTTGGTGCTGTTTGTAAATCTGGTCACTTTAAATTACGCACCCTGCGGAATGTTCTCCCCTTCCTACCTTGTCACTTTCATGGCCCATGTGGTAGCGGCTCTAGTTCTTAGTACAGCTGATTACTGTAATTCACTGTACTATGGCCAACCTCGCTATCTGATAAACCGCATTCAAATGCTCCAGAATGCGGCAGCCAGAGTGGTTCTACTCCCCACAGCACGAACACACATTCCTCCACTCCTGAAACAGTTGTCCTGGCTCCCCATTGAAAAACAGATTCAGTTTAAATCCATGTGGCTGGTTCATCAAGCTTTCAATAAGGGAGGAGCGGAATATCTTTAGGAGAAGATTGTACATTATGTCCCTGCCCTCTTCGATTCCAGGCTGCCCTCCTGCTCTCTGTATCCAGTATTAGTCGGTCACGGATGGGAGGCAGGGCCTTTTCGGTGGTGGCTGCTGAGGCGTGGAATCAGCTACCCTTGGCACTTTGTGCAACCTCCAACCATTTCGCTTTCCGGCGGTCCCTTACGTCCTTCCTCTTCTGAGTGCGTTGTTTGCTCTAGTATTCCTCATCCTACTGCTCAGTGCCAAGATGCCTTCAGGCGTAGGTGCGCTTTTATAAATTCATATAACATAACATAACAATGCCAAGGTGCAGATAGCCTGATCTGGACACACTGTTGATGTGTTGTGAATTTTTCAGATCTGTGTCCATGATACATCCCAAGTACTTTTCTGAGTTGGATGAGGCGGGAGGAGGGCCAAGGGAGGACTGCCCCAGGTAGGTTGGGGGAAGAGGGCCATCTTCCCACAGATCATGATTTCGGTTTTTCCAGGGTTGAGGAGAAGGTGGTTAGCCATCATACAGTGGTCGATTTCTGGGCGGCATGAAGTGAGGTTGGGATGGGGGGTTGGAAGAGGTCTTAGGGATCTGGAAGATGATCTGGGTGTCTGTGTAGTTGTAGCAGGTTAAGTCATGTGAGTGAATGAGAGCAGGGAGGGGGCTCAGGTATAGGTTGAAGAGCAGGGGGAAAGGGAGGAAGGTGTGGGGGAGTAGACTGAAGAGATCTTTGTTACTATCATCGATATAATAGCCAAGTGGTATGTCACTGACACAGATTTCATATTGTTGCCGTGTGATCTAAATGCATATTGCTTGAAATTTGAAGAACAACAAGTAAATGGCTGAATGCAAAGAGTGTACTGAAACATTCTAAGGTGAACAAGTAGGGAGACGGTGGTCCAATTTCCTTTTTGAGTGGGAAATGATCATGTTAAATGGTCAGACAGCAGGCAATGTTCAAGGAGATTATACCTGGAAATGTAGCAGTAAAAAGGCGCTGCTGTTTTTTTTCTGCTCAAAGGATTTTTCTAATTTTGTTAGAATATTGGAAGTTGTCCTTGGTAAGGATAGTGACCATGAGATGCTTGCTCTGATGACTGTATTGACTACTGGTGGGAGCTACCCTTCATTTATTTGGGGATAGTGTCAATAGGGGACGCATGCATATGTTGGACAGTCCGCAACATTGAAAAAAGTATTTAACGGATAATCTACATTTAGAGGTTCCCTTTCTGGGGAGGTTGAGTATAGATTAATTTGAGTTGTTGATTACCAGGCTCACCAAATCAACTGCTTCTGTGACCCATCCTGTTATATTTAAGGAAGGAGCAGTCAGTGAGAAAAAGCTCTTTGACAGATCGATTGTGGAGTCGTCTTAGATGCGAGACACAGGTAATTAGAGAACAAACAGATCCCCTCACTGTCGCTCGACTGCTTGGAAGGCAATTGGGTTAAGCGGCACAAGGTGTCGCTAAGAAATTCCCAAAGGCAGCATATGATACAGGTTCTGTCCGGGGGAAACACTAAGTGGACCTGGGAGGTCCTTTGTAGCTACAATATTTACCCAGCCTACCAGGTGGTTAATCCTATAGCTGTGAACAAATGGTTAGAGCATTTGCAAACCAATGTTAATGTTAATTAACTGCTCGCTTCTTTGTTGAGCTGAGCGAGGGAGAGCGGTCGCCGGTAGCCAAGAGGGAACTGCAGGCCAGGAAGCCCTGCCTGGCCCTAGCGGGCCTCTGTGAGTGATTTCTGTGTTATTTAAAAAGAATTTTGCATTTGCGCTCCGAGCGCGTTGTTGTGCCTGCTCTCCCCTCCCCTCCCACTTCCTGGTCCTCCTCTCCCTCCCGCCTCCCTGCCCGCCCACTCCCCCCTCTGATTGGCTGTCTGGCTGCCTCCCTTCTGGGCTACTCGACGCCCGCTCCCCCTGCTCGCTTCTTTGTTGAGCTGAGCGAGGGAGAGCGGTCGCCGGTATCCAAGAGGGAACTGCAGGCCAGGAAGCCCTGCCTGGCCCTAGCGGGCCTCTGTGAGTGATTTCTGTGTTATTTAAAAAAGAATTTTGCATTTGCGCTCCGAGCGCGTTGTTGTGCCTGCTCTCCCCTCCCCTCCCACTTCCTGGTCCTCCTCTCCCTCCCGCCTCCCTGCCCGCCCACCCCTCCTCTGATTGGCTGTCTGGCTGCCTTCCTTCTGGGCTACTCGACGCCCGCTCCCCCTGCTCGCTTCTTTGTTGAGCTGAGCGAGGGAGAGCGGTCGCCGGTAGCCAAGAGGGAACTGCAGGCCAGGAAGCCCTGCCTGGCCCTTGCGGGCCTCTGTGAGTGATTTCTGTGTTATTTAAAAAGAATTTTGCATTTGCGCTCCGAGCGTGTTGTTGTGCCTGCTCTCCCCTCCCCTCCCACTTCCTGGTCCTCCTCTCCCTCCCGCCTCCCTGCCCGCCCACCCCCCCTCTGATTGGCTGTCTGGCTGCCTCCCTTCTGGGCTACTCGACGCCCGCTCCCCCTGCTCGCTTCTTTGTTGAGCTGAGCGAGGGAGAGCGGTCGCCGGTAGCCAAGAGGGAACTGCAGGCCAGGAAGCCCTGCCTGGCCCTAGCGGGCCTCTGTGAGTGATTTCTGTGTTATTTAAAAAGAATTTTGCATTTGCGCTCCGAGCGCGTTGTTGTGCCTGCTCTCCCCTCCCACTTCCTGATCCTCCTCTCCCTCCCGCCTCCCTGCCCGCCCACACCCCCTCCTCTTCCTCTCCTCCCTCTTCCTATTACCACCCCGCTCCTGGGCAGCCCTCTGCCCGGCAGCCCCCTGCGGCTAAGGGCTCCAAGGCCAAGGGCGACTCCTGCAGTTGCGGCTCCCTGTGTGTCTGCAGGTGTCCGCAGGGGACGCAAGGCGCAAGTAAATTTCCCCTTCTCCACCTTCTTCCTGCCCACCCCCACCCACGCCTGGCCACTGCATTCGCACGGTGTCTTCACCTCACTGTGTTCCACAGTTGTGGTAACTAGGGTTTTTCTCTCCTTGCAGGATTCTCAAACTTAGGTGGCCTCTCCACTGTGTTCCTAAAACACAATACTGTTGTTGTTCTGAAATGTGGTAACCTGTCTTGCCGTTCCCTCCTGTCTGTGGGCTCTCGCATCATCTGTCTTCGCCCCATCCACCCCCATCCCACTCCATGGTGCTCTCTATCTCGCCTATCTTCTCTAACTGCTTCTCTATTGACTATCCTGCTCTCCTCACTAAATCTGGTAGGAAAAAGTTTAAAAAGGACATCCTGGTCTCCAACCCAGGCCTCCCTATCGCTGACACCTACACTAGTGCCTGCTCTAAGGAAACTCTCACTGACATCCTCTTTTTCGTGCCTTCACCTCACCTATGGACCCTTCATATGGTCTCTGTGCTCTCCCCTTTTTCCTCTTCTCCCATTAATGGTGGCACCCGTTTGGATGTCCTCTTGGCCCCCTTCCGCTCCTCTAAGGCCATCATTAATGTCTACGCTAATGGGACCGTCTTGGTCCAAGGCCCTCAGGCCAACCTTCACCTCTTTGATAGACGCTTCCCTCGCCTCATCAACTTCCTTTCCTCCCCTGCTGTCCCCCCCTGTCTTCAGCTACCTTGCCTCTACCCTCCCTCCCTGCCCCCTCTTGCACTCCCTCTTCACCTCCTTCTTCTACACCTCCGCAGGGCGTACCTCTGATCTGTACCCCTCCCCGGAAGTCCTTCAAGGATGGCAACCTTCTCCACTTTGCCACTCTTAACTCTCGCTCTGCCATCAAGCATTCCTCCGATATCTGTCGCCTTCTTGAGGAACTGGACCTTGACGTCCTCGGTCTCACTGAGACATGGTTCACAGCCAGCTCTGTCACGAGCTTTGACACACTCCTACCTGAAGGTTACAAGATCCTCTCTGTGCCCAGGCCCAACCGTGCAGGGGGGGGTGTTGCCCTTATCTTCCCTGAGTGGATTCCTGCCACTGTCACTCCTACGCAGACCTACTCCTCTTTTGAATGTCTTGTCTGCCGACTCTCTCTCTCTCCTAGCCATTCCCTTACCGTGGCTACTATCTATCGGCCACCTGGTCAAATTTCCTCCTTCCTCTCTGAGTTGGCTGACCTCTCCTCCTCACTCCTGTCCTCTACCACTCAACTCCTCTTTCTTGGTGACTTCAACATCCACCTAGATGCCTCTTGTTCCCCCACTGGACTCTTTTGTGACCTCTGCGACTCTCTCTCACTCTCTATTCTCCCGTCTGGGCCTACTCATTCTGCAGGGCACACTCTTGATGCTCTGATCTCTTCTGACCTTCCCCTCTCTGTCCCTCTCTCCACTCCTCTCTCCTGGAGTGATCACTTTCTCCTATCCTCCCACCTCACCCTCCCTACCCCACAGGCAAAGCCACCCTCATCATTGCCACCCACCTTCTCGGTCATCCGACCCATGAAGCGCGTGTCAGTTGCGGCTTTCGCTGCCACCTTCTCGCCCCCCCTCTCCCCCTTCGGCTGACTCCCACCCTGACACAGCCCTCTCCTTGCTCCACTCTGCTATATCTGATACTCTTGATATCCTTGCCCCTGTCATGAAAATCCGCCTGAAGCCCAAAGCCAAATGTAACTCCTGGTATGATTCGGATCTCGTCACCCTAAAACGCAAGTGCAGGGTGGCAGAGAAGAAATGGCGTGCTTCATGTTCATCCTCTGACAAACTGGCCTGCCGCCTGCTCCAAAGGCAATACCGTCTCTCAGTTCTCACCAAGAAGAGAGCCCTTATCCAAGCCCGCATCTCTGCAGCATCTAACAACTCGGCTGAACTCTTTAAAATCTGCAAGGAGCTTGCCAACCCTGCTGCAGTCTCTACCTCTCCTGTCCCCTCCCAGGCCCTCTGCACTGCACTGGCCTCCCACTTCATCTCTAAAACTCAGGACATCCTGTCCTCACTCTCCTCCTATCACCTCCCCCCCTCTCTTCCTTGCTCTTCCTCTGGCCCTTCTGCAGCCACCCCTCCTCCTTCCTTCTCTGCCTTTCCCCTTTTTTCTGCTGACGAGGGTTTCAGACAAGTCCGATCTATGAAAGTCTCGTCTAAACAGATTCACCCCTGTTCCTCCAAAACTATCAAGGACCACATCGACTCCCTGGCTCCTGCCCTGGCTGACTTTTGCAACCACTCCTTCGCCTCTGGAGTCTTCCCATCCCCCCTCAAGCACTCCCTTGTGCACCCTCTCCTTAAGAAACCCTCTGCCGACCCCTCCTGTCCGGCTAACTATCGCCCAATCTCCATCACTCCCTTCCTGGGCAAGCTCCTGGAGAAACTGGCCATCTCCCAGCTTAACCTCCATGCTGATGCTGTTGATAGTCTCCATGACCATCAATCTGGCTTCAGAGCGGCCAGAAGCACGGAAACTGCTCTCCTGAACATCCGTGAGGACCTGCTCTTGAACCTCGACTCCAACACTCCATGTGTTCTCATTCTGCTCGATCTCTCTTCTGCCTTTGACACTGTCAACCATGCCATCCTGCTCAACCGTCTCCGTGATAACCTGGGTATCACTGGTCAGGCTCTGGCATGGCTGACCTCTTTCCTTTCCAATCGACCCTCCCAGGTCCAACTTGGGTCCTTCCTCTCTGACATCTTTTTCTCCACCTGTGGCGTTCCCCAGGGATCTAATCTCTCTCCCTGGCTGTTCAACCAGTATCTGGCACTCCATGCCCACCGCATCGCCGCCCTCTGCCCCAACTTTCAGTGCTATGCGGACGATACCCAGCTCATTTTCAGGCTACCCTCGGCCTCCTCCTCTCCCTCCCTCATCTCTGACTGTCTGTCTGCTATCCAGGAATGATGTGCTGCCAATGACCTCTGCCTTAATGCTAGTAAGACTGAGATCCTACTCATCGGCACACCCACTCCCTCCTTCCCTGCAGCTCTCTGGCCGGCCTCACTTGGCCCTCTTCCTGCTCCTACCTGCAAGGCAAAAAATCTCAGGGTCATCTTCGACTCCATACTCTCCTTCTCTCCTCATATATCTGACGTCTCTAAGAAGTCACATTACCAGCTGCACCTCCTCAGAGGTATTCTTCCCTTCATCTCCTTCCCCCAGAAGCTCACTGTCTCCCGAGCCCTGGTTCTCTCGAAGCTGGACTACTGTAACAGCCTCTATCTTAATCTGCCTGCCTCCACTCTCCGCCCTCTGCAACTCATCCAGAACAGAACTGCGAGACTTGTCCTTGGCCTCAAGCCCAGGGACCGTATCTCTCCAGGACTGAAATCTCTACACTGGCTCCCAGTGGCTGCGAGGATTAAGTTCAAAACCCTCTGCATTGTCCACAAGGCCTTCTGGGGCCTAGGGCCTAAATACCTTCAACTCTCTCTTCCTAAATATCTTCCTTCCCGAGCCCTACGCGCATCCGTCTCCAACTCCCTCAGGGTCAGCCGCTTCTCGAAGCAACGAGCTGGGGGTAGATCTCTCTCCGCGGCAGGGGCCTCCCTCTGGAACAGCCTTCCTGCCTCTCTGAAACTTGAGGAGAACCATCTCCGGTTCCGGAAGCACCTCAAAACCTTCCTCTTCACTTCTGCTTTCTCTCTCCCTCTCCCCTGCTACATTCTTCACCAAAACTGCACTGATTCTGCAACTGGGCCACTCTCACCGACCTCGGTCCTGGGCCCAGTCACTCTTCACTTGCACTGCCTCCCTGGCAACCCCTGCACTGCGGGACTGTCTCTGTATCACTACAGCCCCCCACCCCCAGCACTTGTCTGCACTTACCTTGCACTTGCTACCAGCTGGCCCTATTTATTTATTATTTTATTTCTATTCTACTTATTTGTACTGCACTCCCCCACCCTCCCCCTTCCCCTTGCACTTTTTCCCTTCCCCCTACCCCTGCACTTGCGCGGTCTGAATGACACCTGGCCTTGTAGGATCGTTGTCTGTCTTCCCCTTGTTCCCCCCTCCCTGCCTCGTCACGCCTTGAAACACTTGTGTATAGGCGCGTTACAAATGCCATATCATATCATATCATATTATATCAATAAGGCTGCAGTTGACTTTTGCCGACCCCATTTTGGTTTATCCTTTGAGTGAAGCTACGGAAACAATGATATTGAAACAATCATTAAATGCCTTAACAATTGTATCTGGCCCTAATGGCCTTGCAAATCTGGTCTTGAAGCAAGCTCCGTTGCTGTGGGTATCCATTTTGGTTATCCTGTTTGACAAGATCTGCTGCACGGGTCCGGTGCCTAGTTCCTTGAAACGAGCAATCCTTATTCTGGTCCACAAGCGTGCGAGTAGGAGTGTTCCTAACAACTATCGTCTCCTTTCTATGCTGGATGTGACCAGTAAGATCTTTTCGTCTCTCCTGCACAGGGAGCTGCGGAATTGGGTTGATTCACTACAGATACTGGCACTTTTCAAACTGGATTTAGGAAGTGGTCCTCCATGATAAATAATATGCTACTGTTGGACACTTTGATTCAGAACTCATTTGTGAAGGGCGCTAGTGCTCTGTATGTATTATTCGTCAATCTAAAAGCATCCTTCGACACTGTTAACCGTGCGAGGCTATGGCAGAAGCTCAGGAGTTATGGAATTGATGAGTGGCTTCTTGAGGCAATTATGCAACTGAATGAATCCACCACAGTATGTGTGCAGTTGGAGAGTGGCAGGGCAGCCATGGCCCTGTTGGCACCAGTCATGGCGTAAAGTAGGGTTGTGTTCTTGCCCTGCTTCCATTCAACTTGTACTTTGCTGATTTGCAGAGTTACTTGGCTAGGACCAAGAATTCTCCCCCGAAAGTAGATGGTGTACATGTGGGTTGGCTGCCCTATGTGGACGACATTATCCTTTTGGACCATACTTATGTTCATCTACATAGGGCAGCCAAGGCACTGTGAGATTACGTGAGGGAAAACTACCTGGTGCTGAATACAGATAAAACAAAATGTATGTGTTATGATCACCTGAGTAGGAAAAGAAGTCCATTGATGTTGCCCCTGGTGTTACTGATATTGTATTCGAATACAAGTATCTGGGTTTGGAGTTTGGTTCAGGCAAATATTTAGAGATCATGTTTGAGAAGAAGAAACAAGCCAGACTCCTTACTTTGCTAATAATGAAATTTGGAGTTGGTAGGGATGACTAACTTCAAATGGTTGAATGTACTGAAGGGTCAGCTGAACTGGTACGATTGGAGCTGATGCTCAGATCGCTCCAAACACTGGTTTTGAGAACAAAAGGGCACTGTTAATCAAGGCAATTAAGGCCCCAACTTGTCCGCTCCTCTCACTGATGGGTTTGGCATGAAGAGGGAGGATTCTACCTGTAACCTTCGGACTTGGGGCAATTCTGTATTTGATTTTTTTAGACAAATTGATTGGACCCCTGACTGGAATAATCATGGTGGCCTTCTCAAGGCTGAGCTTGAGCGTAAATTGGTTGCCTGTGATTGGGCCTCTAACTGCAACCATATAGAGTCATTAAGACGCTATCCTAGACACGGTATGCTCAATTTTACGTTCATGAAACCACATCATTATTTGGTAAAGTGTCCTTGTGGTCTGGTGAGAAGGTTCTATGACTGCAAATTGATCATTTACCAACAATGTCTACCCGGGGTCCTCCGTTGGGGATCTCGCTAGAGGGCTGCTATTGCCGTCTCTGTTGCACACCTCACAACCCTGAAATGCCTCAACACTCGGTGACCTCATGTGCATCAATAACGCAGTTGTATATGCACAGCCTGATGGGGCTTGCACATAATGTTGCCTCTATACAAGATGATGCTTTCTGAGCATACTGCCTTAATTCTGGGAACATGCATCTGATACCTTTGTCCCGGGAGGATAGCTCAGGGGCAAAGCGCTCGCCTTAAAAGAAAGACAATGCAAAGAAACACAGGTTAAATCCCCGGGTCCGCTCTTAGAAACCTCTGGGTATTAAGTAATTATAAATAGCCATTTATATATTATATATATCTACCTGTCCTATATGGTCTTTGGAGGGTGATTGAAGAGAAATTAAGGACGCTGGAATAGTTCTCTCTCTGTATTTTATCTATTTCTTTTTAACTAAAATGCTCCAATTGCTGTGCGTGTTATTATTTCAGTTGTGATTTTTTTTTTTTATTGCGAAGATTTATAATCATATGTTTTTTTATATAATGTATGTATGTGGAATGTTATTTGGAACTATTGACAAATTAATAAAACAAAAATATCTTTTTATCTCTGATAAATTCCTATCTTCAATATATAGGCCTATTTCCATGCTAACCTCCCTATATGCAAGCATGTGGACATCCTCTAAATGTCGACTTTTACTGCATTTCAACAAAGACTTGAATACTTATGTGTTCTTTAAATATTACATTTTCTTTGTCGTATCTTCTAGCGAAAGCTCCTTCTCCCTCCTCGCCCACCACCAATGGAACACCCTGAACCCTAGAAATCAAAACAGCCTCAACATCCTTTGGCTTAAGGCTGCCCACAAGTTCCTCCTCTGCTTTCTTGACTGGTCTCCTGGATTATCCTAGCACATTATCCCACCCCCCTCCCCAGAACCCTCACCACCTCCATTTACGATGTACCTATACTCAGGGGCGTTGCTAGGGGGGGGGCTAACGGGGCTATAGCCCCTGATCTTTTGGTTGTAGCCCCGGATAGAATCTCAGGAGCTACAGCCAAAAGCCTACCTAGCCCCCAGTCCCAACAGTTCCGACATCAGCTTAGCCCCGGGTCTTTTCCAGGCATAGCAACTCCCCTGCCTATACTGAGTGCCCCTGTATATTTATTGATTACACCGTCTATATTGCCCTCTTTTCCTGGTTTTCTGGCTCATCCCTATTTCTTGTTACACCCCATCCCCATCAACTGGTACATTCTCCAGTTTGCTTACTATTTACTGTAGGAGGCTGCAACCTTTGCCTCTCCAGTTGTTTTGGACTACAGCCCTGTGATCCCGAACCATTGACTATGCTGGGTATGGCTGATGGGAGTTGTAGTCTAAAACATCTTGTGAGACAAAGTTTGCGAATCCTTGATTGATATATAAGACACCTGCTTGTGCCTCTGCTCTGATCTCTTAAAAGCTTTCTTATTTGTTTTTTTCTGCTCGAAACACCATGTCTTACAATACAGGCAATGCTGTATCACTCCCTCTACTTCCTGCGTCTCCTCTGGATATCTGAGTCTTTTTATATTATTTTATTTTATATTAAGGAGTATTTATACTGCACCCATCACCCCCTTAGTGGTCTCACAGCACAGAAGCTAGCGCGAAGGGTGCTGTTTTCATTATACACATGTCTTAATTGGATCTTTTTAGTATTTTGTTGCCATGGATGTAACAAAAATGTTAATACTAAACAAATAATAATTATTCACCTTTGCACTGACTCTCCTATGGCAGAAAGTAGTAGTAGTAATTTATTTATTTCGGATTAGGCAACAAATGCATAAACGATGCATCATACACAACCATTAGACACAAACTATTCCAGACATTAAAAACAGGGAAATTATTAATTTACAATGTCACATATATAAAACAATGTCACACTGTTAAGAATTGTCTAAAACCATTAGACACACACTTTTTCCAAACATTAGAGGTATAGGGCATCAATTAATATACAAAATCACATATATAATACAGTTCAACATTCATAAAAATGTGTATACGCCTAAGCCAGCTTAGACCGTATAGAACCGATTCATCTAGTATCATCACTTTTTCCTATGATTACATGCCGTTCCGTTTGTCTCCTTTCTCATATTCGCCAGACTTTTCTTACAACTAGGTACAGATTCAAAGCTAAAGCTGGCGAGGCTACATTCAAAAAGTAGTAAAGTGCTAGCCTATGCTGATTGAAACCTCTTCCTACAAACAGGGGTAACAAATACTTTTGTTGACTCATAATAGGTTGGACAAAAAAATAAGAAGTGTGCTAGATCTTCATGCCAAACTTGGCACATGGGGCATTTAGATTGAAAATCACAGCCCGGTCTCCGACTTAACACCTCGCCCAACTCCATACACCCAAAGCACAGCCTTGTGATAGGTGCCCTTTGGGACTTGAAATTAGACCAGACAAGATATTCCTTAACTGTATTTGACGATATTTTCATCAATTGTCTGTTCATTGGTTTCAGTAGCTCTGACATCAGGGTTTTTCACCCCTCGCAGGTTTTTCAGATTTAGGTGGACTCTCCATTGTGTACCTGACACGCATTACTGTGTTCACTGTGTTCTGTAATTGTGGTAAACTAGGGCTTGCCACTCTCTTCCTGTCCGCTTGTGCTTGCTCCTGTCTCCCCCCCACTCACTCCCTCCTATTCTATGGTGCTCTCTATCTCACCTATCTTCTCTAACTGCTTCTCCATTGACAATCCTGCTCTCCTCACTAAATCTGGTAGGGAAAAGTTTAAAAAGTACATCCTGGTCTCCAACCCAGGCCTCCCTATCGCTGACACCTACACTAGTACCTCCGCCAAGGAAACTCTCACTGACATCCTCTTTTTCGTGCCCTCACCTGACCTATGGACCCTTCACATGGTCTCTGTGCTCTCTCGTTTCTCCTCTTCTCCCATTAATGGTGGCACCCGTTGGGATGTCCTCTTGGCCTCCTTCCACTCCTCTAAGGCCATCATTAATGTCTACGCTAATGGGACCGCCTTGGTCCAAGGCCCTCAGGCCAACCTTCACCTCTTTGATAGACGCTTCCTGTGTCTCATCAACTTCCTTTCCTATCCTGCTGTCCCCCCTCCTCTGTCCGCGACTACCTTGCCTCTACCCTCCCTCCCTGCCCCCTCTCTTGCTCCTTCTTCACCTCCGCAGGGTGTACCTCTGATCTGTACCCCTCCCCAGAAGTCCTTCAAAGATGGCAACCTTCTCCACATTGCCAATCTTAACTCTCGCTCTGCCGTCAAACACTCCTCTGATATCTGCCGCCTTCTTGAGGAACTGGACCTCGACATACTTGGTCTCACTGAGACATGGTTCACGGCCAGCTCTGTCACCAGCTTTGACACACTCCTACCTGGCGGTTACAAGATCCTCTCCGTGCCCAGGCCCAACCGTGCTGGGGGGGGTGTGGCCCTCATCTTCCCTGAGTGGATTCCTGCCACGGTTACTCCCACGCAGGCCTACTCCTCGTTTGAATGTCTTGTCTGCTGACTCTCTCTCTCTCCTAGCCATTCCCTTACCGTGGCTACTATCTATCGGCCACCTGGTCAAATTTCCTCCTTCCTCTCTGAGTGGGAGGACCTCTCTTCCTCACTCCTGTCCTCAACGACTCAAATCCTCTTTCTTGGAGACTTCAACATCCACCTGGATGCCTCCTGTCCGGTGGTCAGTCATTTTTTCAAAAAAGAAATGTCGAAAGACAATTTTTTCGAAAAAATAATGTCGAAAAAAAAAAGTTGAATTCCTTTTTTTTAAATTATATATTTATTTTGGGGTCCGGGAATAAAAAAAAAATGGGTACATTTTTTTTTAAAAACAGGGTTTGAGGGGGAAACCCCCCATTTTGAATAAAAAACATATTAAAAAAAATTCGACTTTTTTGCGACATTATTTTTTCGAAAAAATGACTTTCGACATTTTTGAATTCGAAAAAATGACTATGAACCCTCCTGTCCACCCTCTGGACTCTTTCGCAACCTCTGCGACTCTCTCTCACTCTCTATTCTCCCGTCTGGGCCGACTCATTCTGCAGGGCACACTCTTGATGCCCTGATCTCTTCTGACCTTCCCCTCTCTGTCCCTCTCTCCACTCCTCTCTCCTGGAGTGATCACTTTCTCCTCTCCTCCCACCTCACCCTCCCTACCCCTCAGGCAAAGCCACCCTCATCACTGCCACCTTCCTTCGCGGTCAGCCGACCCATGAAGCGCGTGTCAGTCGAGGCTTTTGCTGCCACCTTCTCACCCCCTCCTCCCCCTTCGGCTAACTCCCACCCTGGTACAGCCCTCTTCACTCTCCACTCTGCTATATCTGATACTCTTGATATCCTTGCCCCTGTCATGAGAATCCGCCTGAAGCCCAAAGCCAAATGTAACTCCTGGTATGACTCGGATCTCGTCACCCTTAAACGCAATTGCAGGGTGGCAGACAGGAAATAGCGTGCTTCATGTTCATCCCCTGACAAACTGGCCTGCCGCCTGCTCCAAAGGCAATACCGGCTCTCTGTTCTCACCAAAAAGAGAGCCCTTATCCAAGCCCGCATCTCTGCGGCATTTAACAATTCGGCCGAACTCTTTAAAATCTGCCAACCCTGCTGCAGTCTCTACCTCTCCTGTCCCTTCCCAGGCCCTCTGCACGGCACTGGCCTTTCACTTCATTTGTAAAACTCAGGACATCCTATCCTCACTCTCCTCCTATCATCTCCCCTCGTCTATTCCCTGCTCCTCCTCTGGCCCTTCTGCAGCCACCCCTCCTCTCTCCTTCTCTGCCTTTCCCCTTTTCTCTGCTGACGAGGTTTCGAGACAAGTCCGATCTATGAAAGTCTCGTCAAAACATATCCACCCCTGTTCCTCCAAAACTATCAAGGACCACATCGACTCCTTGGCTCCTGCCCTTGCTGACTTCTGCAATCACTCCTTCGCCTCCGGAGTTTTCCCAGCCCCTCTCGAGCACTCCCTTGTGCACCCCCTTCTTAAGAAACCATCTTCCAACCCTTCCTGCCCAGGTAACTATCGCCCAATCTCTATCACTCCCTTCCTGGGCAAGCTCCTGGAGAAACTGGCCATCTCCCAGCTTAATCACCATGCTGAATCTGTTGGTAGTCTCCATGACCATCAGTCTGGCTTCAGAGCTGCCAAAAGCACGGAAACTGCCCTCCTGAACATCCGTGAGGACCTGCTCTTGAACCTTGACTCGAACATTTCATGTGTTCTCATTTTGCTTGATCTCTCTTCTGCCTTTGATACTGTCAACCAAAGCATCCTGCTCAACCATCTCTGTGATAACCTGGGTATCACTGGTCAGGCTCTGGCGTGGTTGACCTCTTTCCTCTCCAATCGACCCTCCCAGGTCCAACTGGGGTCTTTCCTCTCTGACATCTTTTTCTCTACCTGTGGTGTTCCCCAGGGATCTAACGTCTCTCCCTGGCTTTTCAACCAGTATCTGGCACTTCTCGCCCACCGCATCGCCACTCTCTGCCCCAACTTTCAGTGCTATGCGGATGATACCCGGCTCATCTTCAGGCTACCCTCGGCCTCCTCTTCTCCTTCACTCATCTCTAACTGTCTTTCTGCTATCCAGGAATGGTATGCCGCCAACAACCTCGGCCTTGATGCCAGTAAGACTGAGATTCTACTCATCGGCACACCCACTCCCTCCTTCCCTGCAGCTCTCTGGCCGGCCTCTCTTGGCCCTCTTCCCGCTCCTACCTGCAAGGCAAAAAACCTTGGGGTCATCTTCGACTCTACACTCTCCTTCTCTCCTCACATATCACATATTCGACATCTCTAAGAAGTCACACTACCAGCTACACCTCCTCAGAGGTATCCTTCCTTTCCTCTCCTTCCCCCAGAAGCTCACTGTCTCTAGAGCCCTGGTTCTCTCGAAGTTGGACTACTGTAACAGCCTCTATCTAAATCTGCCCGCCTCTACTCTCCGCCCTTTGCAACTCATCCAGAACAGGACTGCGAGACTTGTCCTTGGCCTCAAGCCCAGGGCCCGTATCTCTCCAGGACTGAAATCACTACACTGGCTCCCAGTGACTGTGAGGATCAAGTTCAAAACCCTCTGCATTGTCCACAAGGCCGTCTGGGGCCTTGGGCCAAAATACCTTCAACTCTCTCTTCCTAAATATCTTCCGTCTCGAGCTCTTCGCTCATCCGCCTCCAACTCCCTCAGGGTCAGCCGCTTCTCCAAACAACGAGTTGGGGGCAGATCTCTCTCCTCTGCAGGGGCCTCCCTCTGGAACAGCCTTCCTGCCTCCTTGAAACTTGAGGAGAACCATCTCCGGTTCCGGAAGCACCTCAAAACCTTCCTCTTTGCCTCCGCTTTCTCTCCCCCTCTCCCCTGCTAAAATTACTGAAACTGCACTGAATCTGCAACTGGGCCACTCACGTTCTCGGTCCCTGCCCAGCCACTCTCCCCTGCACTGCCTCCCGGGCAACCCCTGAAACTGAGGGACTGTGTCTGTATCCCTACAGCCCCCCTTCCCTAGCACTTGTCTGCACTTACCTCGCACTTGCCACCAGCTGGCCCTTGTTATTTATAATGTTTTTTGCTTATAACCCTTTACTGCACTTTCCCCTCTCCCTTTCCCCTTGCACTTTTCCCTTCCCCTCTACCCTTGCACTTGCGCGATCTGAATGACACCTGGCCTAGTAGGATCGTTGTCTGTCTCCCCCCTGTTCCCCCCCTGCCTCATCGCGCCTTGAAACACTTGTGTATAGGTGCGTTACAAATGCCATATCATATCATATCATTTACCCACTCCACAAGTTTCTTCCTTAAGAGACGACACTTACCATTGTCCAGTAGTAGGGGTTTAGTAATCATACTGCTGGCATTCACATTCCCCAACATTTTTTTACATTTTCTAGCCTTCCGATTTTATAGGCACCTTTTTTTCAGAATAAATCCTTTATCATTTTCTGTGTAAACCCTGCCTTGAGGTTAGACCAAACACACAACCATAACATACAAGGCTCCAAGAACAGTAGATCTTCAGGGAACGACAAGCCTATCTCTTCATGTGTTGCAAAATTTAGAGCTGACACGGGTAAACCCAAGAGCGATTTCACAAAACGATTTTCATCTTTTTACAGTACGCCATTATCTCTATACCCTCAGATCACAGCACCATATTTAATTGCCCCGGTAATGCGAGCATTAAAGATCTTTTCCATGATAAAGAGCATTTGATGCTTGTGCTGCTTCATAAATCTATAGATGCCACCAACAGATTGTTTCATTACTCTGACCTGTTTCTGTATATGTGCGTTCCCAGTAATTTCTTGTTGAAACGAACCCTGAGGTAGTCAAATTGGTTCACTCTGGGGATCACCAACCCATCACACAAAATTTTGGGGAATTTACACAATCGTTTATTCCCTAAACATACCATTACAGCTGATTTAGTAGTATTAACATGCATGTCCAAATCCCTCATATAAGCAGGCAATGTGTTAACCAAGGTCTGCAATGCGCTTGCGGTCCGTGCAATGAGCACTATATCGTCGGGATGGATTAAAGCTGGGATCAGCATATTTCCCAGCCTAGCTACATCAGTATTACACTTTAACAGGTTTCCCAAGAGCTTATTAATATACATGGAGAAGTGCAGGCGTGCCAAGACACACACCTGTCTAACCCCTGACTTAATCGAGAAACAAGTGTCCCTCACTACCAGAACAAAGACAGGCCTAATTATCCCTATGCTGAACCTCCCAGATATCCAAGATAGTAGCTGGCCAATTATATGACCTGAGCACATGCCATAATTTGTTCTGATTGACTTTGTCGAAAGCAGTGCTCAGGTCCATAAATGCTATATAAATTTATTCTTGTATAATGCTCAGGGAATAGGCAATGATCATATGCAAATTTAGACACTGTTCCATTGTCCCTAATTTAGGCCTGAAACCCAATTGGATTGGGGATAGAATTGTACAGGTTGTGACCCACTCTTCCAATTTGGAGAGTATACACTTCCCAAACATTTCAAAGCGAGTGTTCAATAGGGATATTGGCCAATATGAGTGTGGGCTTTTTCTACAACCTTTCTTATAAATGGGGACAATGATTGCTCTTCGCCATTCCCTTGGTATGAATTTGTGCACAATATCACATTAAACAATATTGTTAGAATTGGACCCCACAGTTCACTATTATCTTGATAAAACTCAACCGGTATCCTATCACTGCCAGGGGCACGCCTACGTTTTGCATTTTGGATGGCTTTAATCACCTCTTCAAGCGATAAACAGACTTCACCATGTAAATGATCAGTTTGCCTCAAATTTAACAGGGAAACAGGCACCACATTAGTCTCCCCTCCTTGTGCTTGATAGACTTTGCTATAGTGGTCTACCCATATTTGGTCTTGGATGCCCTATTAGTTCCTCAATATATGGGGGGCATCCATTAACTTCTTTCCAGAAATTTCAGGAATCATTAATTTTGCTCGCTATCTCGAGCCTATCCCATGCTTGATTGTCCAACTCAACCTTGCATTTTCTAATCTGTTTTTTTAGTTGGCCCTAGCCCGAGCAATCGCCCTCTTGGGAGACTCTAGATGTTTGAGTAGGCTTAATACATTTTCTTTAGCCAGTCTACAATCTTGGTCAAACCATCCCACCTGAGGTCCCTTTTTCGCTTTAGACAAATGTCTCCCCATAAATCCATCTTGGATATTTCCCATCAGGTGCATAAAGATTTGACTGTTACCACAGGGTTAATATCGGGGCTCAAAAATACCTCAAAGAGAGCCATATTATTCTTCACAATGTTTCTCTCCAACACAACTTTTGTTGTATTGTTTCATCTCAGTCTTTTGGTGATGTTACCTTCACAAACAATATCTGTAATGTGTTTGAAATGGTTACTTTTTAGATTGGCGGCCGGCCACTTTATAGCTAGGTCGAGAGCATAATGATAACTATATAACTCTTACCTTACTCAAAAATTCTTTACCAGGCTCCATATGTGGATAGATACCAGAAGGTAGTCTATGAATGAACTTCCTCTCGTACTTCTAAAGGTAATCGCACCGGAAATATCTCCCTCAAATCTACCATTGGTTGATCAAAGGCCTACTTCCATCAACCAATGCCAAAACCGAAGCCCAGCACCACACATCTCCCTGTCCATCATCTGTGGCAGGGGAACAACTAGTACCCTATCTTCTTCTTGGTCAAAAAGACCTTCAATTGGGCCATTACCCATTTTCAAATTAAGGTCACCACCACACACAATCATTACATCTTTATATCTTGTTTGTTGACGTAAACTATCAATCACCTCTTTCAGGGCTTTAATAGGTCACACAACATCTTTCCCCGAGGGGCTTTTATAAATATTAATAATATACACTGGGAGCACCTTTAATGTGATCAGTTTGAGAACTTATATCGGCATTTCCTGTTTCACACTTACTTAAATGATCTCACATAAAAGTGAACCCTTAACCAGGATCGCCAGCCCTCCAGAATACCTCCCACTTAGCCATTTTTTTGCCTTTACCTGATGAACTAAATAACTATTGAGAACCAACTCCTCTTCTTGCCATGTCTCTTGTAAGAGAATAATCACAGACCCTTTTAATTTCTCTTTTACGGCATTATCAGTTAGTTTCCCTCCGGAACTCGCTATATTCCATGACAGTATTAACATTGTTTCTACGCATTCAATTGTGCTCACATGCCCTGACTGCCGGCCTGGGGTGGATTTTGGTGTCGGGAGCCTTGATACTGCCGGCTCTCCCTCTAATGTTTAACAGCACAGCTCGGGTATCAGGTTCAACCATTGCAACAGAATGTGTTTGTGGTCAATCTAGTTCTTCTATTGTCGATAGAGGGTCAAATCTATTGGATACAAGAGTATTATTTTGCATCATCTGTTCTTTGCCAGCTCTCCTCTTTATAAATTGCTCCTCGTTAGCTCTATCCAGTGCCTTCCTATTTGAATATGTATTAAACCGATCCCTCACCAAGTCGGAGAGCCAAGGCCGGATCAGGATACAAATATGACAAGGGGACCATCCTGTATGAGGAACTTCTTGAAGCATAAATCAAGTTAGAGCCTAATACATATGATGCCACTTGCGGGCAATCAGAAGAAACAATAATACACTCATCATCAATAGATTTATTTGTGCCCCCAATCTACGCTTCTGGCCATTATTATAGATCCTGAATTGATTTGAGGCCCATGTAGGCACGTATTTATCCACTGGGCAGCTTTATTCATCAATCCTGTTGTGGTTTCAAATGATTCATTAGGTAAGGGGTCTACCCCCACTATTATTCTCACCAGTGGTGCTGCTACTGGTGGAAGATTTATGGCCACGTTAAAGGGTTCAGGCCGCTTCCCTTGCGACCTTTCCGCTATATTGATATGTTCCCAATAATTATGCACTTCTCTCCCAGAACTGAATGTGGGTATTGGTTCACTCTTGCTAGCTTGGGTCTCATTTACCCTTGTGCACAACATTGAGGTTACTATCTTCTTTTCTTTTGAGGGTATCCTCTCAATGGCTTTACTTTGAACAGGGTTGCACTTTGAACCCTTGTTTCTCCCATTACTCATAGCATTTTTATTCACCTGAGTTGTTATGTCCCCCAGCATCGTTTTCAAACCACAGACCTCATTCTTTGCTTGTCTAGCCATGTCATTCATCAAATTTAGAAAGGTGAATAATGTGGCTTTGAACTTTTTAAGAAGTCCGATATCGCCTGCATGGAGTCCTTTACTATTTTGCATGAAAGGAGTACAAATTGAAACCAAATCAAGGACTACAACTCCCATAGTATACCTTTTTCCTGTCATGACTTGCATCACCAAAGTATTAAGTGTCAGCCATTTTGCGAGAGTGCTTTTTTCTGCTCTTAAAGCAGCATGGTAGCAATACTGCATTGAAGCAATTTCTTTTCCTACTAACTCAAAGGATGAACGTTCATTTTAGTAAACTAAACTAAATTAACTGTGCATAATGCATTACTACGCGATTGGTGCTAGATTAGGGAGAGTTTTGGTTGAAGGACCAGATGGCTCCATATCTCCAGAATAGCAATTTCCAAGCCTGCACTTTCCCGTCACAAATAATTGGATCAGGTGCTCAAGTCCATATTGTTCAAATGAAGGATATAAAAGTTTGTCTATTTTTTGTCTAAGGATATGACAGTCTGTTCGAAGAATGCCCTGCATTGAACAAATGGCATCCGCCGACATTGAGCCAAAAGTCACTCTAGTTTTCAAAGGAATTGTCTTATTTACCCTCGTAAGGAGATTCCTGCACCACCACCTCTCCTGGGCCTGGGCCCTTTGGCACAACTATGATGGTTTTCATGGCCCTGCAGAGGTAGAGAGCACCTTGCCCGTGTGGGTTCTTTATGGAGTGATGAAGTGGGAAGACGGCCTGATACCATGTCCTGAGGGTAACACTCAAGCAGTATTCTACCCAACCAGCTGTTGTATCCGCCCTGCGTCCCGCAACGCGGTGACACAGGGCATCTGAATAAAAGCCCCGCCCCCACGAAGAGGAGGCAGTTCCGGGGCCGTGCAAGCAACAACATGTGTGTGTGTCTCATTAGCTCCTGCCGGAGCTGCGCAGCAGAAGCCTACCTCCGCGGCCTCGAACGTTCTGTCCATGGGCCCCGCGGCGCCTCAGGCAGGACGTAACACCAGCCACCTCTAGTTACTGCAGTTAGAGGCAGCCTGCTACGCATGGAGGCACTGCTTGTTCATCCTACGGCAAAGAGATAAAATCCACTGTTCAAGTTGATGCCGCCTGCATGTCCGGCTGGGGGAAATCAGATTAGCTTGGAATCAGATCAGCTTGGAAGAGGCATTGAAACATAACATGCCCAGAGAGAAGAAACATATTTCTCCTTCCCAGGAAGATGGCAGACCCATAGTGCCCTCCTCAAATGGCCACAGCTCCCACAACAGGTCTAGTTTAATGGACTCCTTACTGCCCATGGCGTCACTCTTCCCATGGTATCATGGTCGTGGCATGCTAACATGAATTAGCAAAGTAAATGAACACTGGGTCTGCTTAGAACATCTTCAACGCATTATCTCCCCCTGTTATTTCGAAATAGAAAAAACCCTCAAAATTACTACCTGAAAAGTTCACTCTCACTAAAAATCAAGATTGTACAATTCTCTTGGGTTCTCATCCTCAAGGTGCAATGCTAAAAGGAGATTGAAAAAACAAGTGCTACCACCAGTCCACCAGTCCTTGCATTTTCTCTCTAAATCATTACCATTGCCATAGCCTCAGGGATTGGAGACCGAGCGTTCTTCGGGAGATGTTGTAGACTCTGGCTGCCTGATGTATGTTAGCCATCCAGCACCGGGTACAAATTATGTTGGGTCACTGCTTACAACAGACAACTCCAGACTTTAAGGTAGAGTTCTAGAGAGTGCACTATCGGACTTCACTAGAGCTTGATCATGAGAGATCAAGAGCTCAACAAGGAGAAAGGCAAAGGTCATTAGATTCACTTTCCATATTGTCTCATATTTCTGTCTTTCTTCAAGGTCCCTCTGCTCCATTTTTCCTGTATCCCTCTTGGTGCTCAGAAATGTGCTACCCTTCTGTGATGGCCACTGTGCCACCTCTAGAATAAGGATGGAGACAAGCAAAGGTACCAGAGAAGTGGGACGCCTGATTGGAGGAATAAGCCAAAGAAATAAAAACCTCCAGTGAAGAGAGGTTAATTTGATATGACTTTGAGGACCATTGCAACAGGGACCACGCGAAGACCGACAATGTGGCAACCGTGGTGGCAAAGAACGTGGAGAGCTGTGATGCACCTTTCGTGCTCCCAGTGACCCTGTTCAGAGGGCTATGCATTGATCTGACAGGAAAGAGAGCAATACTGCAAAGTGTGGTAGACATGAGAGAAATGTAAACAAATCTGAATTTAGGGCCTGATCTGAGCCCCCCTCAACAAACGCTTGCTACCACCTTGGAATTGCCATACCTTGCTTTTCAATCCAGCGTCCTCGAAGCAACGCACAAGCTCTGACATCTGCAAACCCGCTGAACTCGCCCGCCAGGTTCTCCCAAAACTACAAGACACTTTGATCTTGGCACATGGCTGGTCTTAAAATGGACAGTGAACCTACCAATCACCAATAGATTCCTAAATTAACGCTCAAAGTACAAGGGCATGTTATTATTATTATTTTTGTAATTTAGTTTAGCGCAGGCACAGCTCCGGAGCAACAGAGCCCTGAACAGGTCATAGAGCAAAAGATTGTTAGGGACAATTGAGCAAGTCATCGAGTAAGCATTAGTAATCATTGTCACAGTGCAATTTACGTGGTGTTCCAAAGATTCTGGAATGTTGGTGTCTACTAAGAAACATCTTACAAGGAATTGATTGGCTTACAAATCTTAATCTCGATGACGTCTACCTTTCTTGCTCCATTTACAAACAGCTTGAGGTGACATTTCCATAAATGGAATAATGAGGTTCGGGAGTATCCTTCCTACTAATAGTCGTGGGCGCTAGTTGCCAGAGGTTGGGCGCAAGATATGATGGCATGTCAACAGCAGTTGTTTTGTCTCAATTAAAACAGACGCTGCTGATCAAAGGGAAAATATGCAAACTTCTTGGAAAGTCAAAAAATGATGCAAGCATGTGCTTTTGTAATGAATATGCAGCCTTCACTTCCTCTCGTCCTCTGATGTCACTTCCTGTTTTATGGATTAAGGCTGGTCACGAAATAGAGGGAAACCCAAGGGGAAAAAAATGCTCACACAAATGTTAACAATAAGATGGATGGTAAGACTCTTTGGCAAGGAAATTGGCAGAAGATAAAACATTAACAATAAGGAACAACATATTTTACTTTTGTAAGAGTTTTATTAAAGCTTCTAACACTGTCCTGGTTGAAAATGTATTTTCCTTCTTTTGAGAAAGGAAAAAAGAACCATTTGAAATCTTCCTAAATCGATCTCTCACATCCCTGTTGCACAGGAGTGCGTGCAGGGGCTGACAGGCGTAGCCGGTTGAGGGATGTTGTGTGTGTGTGTCCATGTGGGGGAGGAAGGGGAGTGTGTGTGTGGGGAGGAGGGGCGGTGCAGAGGGGAAATGTCTGTCAGTGTAGGGGGTTGAGGGGAAATGCACTGGGCCGGAAGGGAGGCAGCGGGGGCAAGAAAAAAGAGAGGCTTGTGGTGATCCAACCCCACCGATTTCTAAGAAATCCCACCAGTCTGGTTAAGGGTGGGATCGCTGTCTCAGGGGGCTGGTGTGGGGGAGGTCAATCCCCCCAGGATGTGATACTTCCACATTTTGAAGGCCGCACAAAATCGCCCAAAATAAATGAGTCTTTTGTGTTTACCCTTCACGGTGCGGAATATCCAATAGAACCTCTGATACTGACTCGGCTCTGCTTATCGGGCAATATTGTTTTGGAAGACATATCTTAGTGAAAGCAATTCGCAAGTACTCAGTCATAGGTGCAACAGACCTCAAAGATCACACTAGCATGAAGCTACATTGGATAATTTGCAGAGGAACGCTACTGGGGGCTATAGATCGGTTTGCAGAGGCGAGCATCACTAAACTCTCTTCCCTTTCCAATTGGATCACATTGGGAATGCCGGAACGGCAATGTCTTGCTCCAGCATACGAATCAGACCCTCCTGATTACTTTTCTTTGCTTCAGTCTCGTTCCGCTTTCTGCTGGCGGTCAATCAAACGGCCACTTGAATTGGTGTTTCTCCTGAATAGCACACACAAACCCAGCCCGTTACTTCTACAAAGGTCAATACAAATTCTCTTAAAGGGAGTAGCATCTTCTGACCCGTGTAGATGTGAAAGCCCACCCCAACCCTCACAGGCAGCTGTCCGGTGGATCTCAGGGCAACCTTGCAACTCCCTGAACATTCAGGTGACATGGCTAAATTTGTCATGAACACTTAGGCATTAAGAGCTTGGAGTGCACACTACCCTGATTGGTTAATATGGGCTTGACACTGTCATGAAAGCGGCTTGCATCCTTTCTAGCAATTCTTCAAACTCCAATATGTTTGATTAAACGTTCTTTTTTAGAATGCCTACCTATGGAACAATAGAAACTCACCAATGAACAATTGACTGATTTTCCGGGGTAACTACTATATCCATCGAAAGTCTATCCATCGAAAACATTTGCATCGAGGGGTCTGCAACGACAAAATATGCATCGAATGCATGTTTTTGAGGGTAAAAGGATTCATTTTTTTGGGTGGGTTTTAAAGGGTAGAAACGGGTGGTTGGGGGTCCGCCCCATACAAAAATGCATTTGATGCAAATTTTTTCGTTGTAAAAAATGTTATGGACATGTCCCTCGATGCAAAAGATTCGATGGATAGACCATAAACCATTTTTCGGTATCGGGTTCTTTGGCATAGCAACATTGTTTAGTGGTTAGATGGCTGCGGGTACGAGGATGAGCTGATGTCCCAGTTCTGACATATACGGATTTTCTGGAACAGAGATTTCATTCTTCAACTTTTGAGGTCTCAAAGAGCGCGATGTGAAATTGTCAATGATAACATGTTTGTTGGCTGAGCTTGATTTTCCCATGGTTACATCGACATTCAAACCATGACCTGCCCTGACACTATTATTAATGCTGCACATTGTTCTCGTGTGGAAGTCTGATGGAGTTCTTAGGCTGGTTTACCCTTTCCAAAAGATCCCCCAAAGATGCTGCAGGTGTTAAGACGAAACAGCTGCTTAGATTTACTTAATTGAAACCAGAATGGAAATCTTCTGTGCGTCTTTCTCGTCTTCATTAAGATTCACTAAGTAGCATCTTGAGTTCACTTGGTTCACTGAATTATGGGCTAAATAGTGATTAACACGAATAGTTTGTTTAGCTCACTCTGGGAGAGGAGCTGCTTCTCGTAGCCCATTGACACAGAGTTTAGAAGTGGAGGAAAAGTTGCTGGGTGTCAACTGCAATAGGTTTCACGGGTTCCAGACATTTTGTTCACAGACAGCTAGAAATAACGCTGTCACTTCAGAAAAATCAAGCAAGATTTGCAGCTTGAAATTGTCGATTCATTCAGATCTCTGGGTATGTGGAGTACAATTAATATCCTCAATGATCCACTGAAACACTGAAAGGAGAGTTATAAGTGAATTAACCCCAATTAGATATATAATCATGTCCACCTTAGTCCTCTTTCATATCTTCTTCCTTAGAAGACCCAAGATGAAATTCCTGGTTTGAGGATTTCTTGAGATTTCCAGATCTGGTGCAAGCCCAGGGTAGCACGAGTGTTTTGTTGGCCCTCTGATGGTCTACAGACACAAATTAAAGTGACGCTGCGGTAAGGGAGGACCAGCAAGTCAGGTACGTTGCTTATAAGTATTTATCGTGATGATAAAGGAGGCCCTCCTGTCCAAGACGCATCTTCACTTGAACAGCAATGCAGACGTATATACAATGTTTACATGAACCTATGAAGGTTCTAGGTTACCCAGGTAGCCTAATAACATGTTGTTCTTACATTGGAAAACAGAATAGCCACTAGATAAACAAATACATCTTTAAAAGTGGCAATGACCATGACGTGTTTATGTGTTCAGTGAACTGCCCCAAAGCATGTTTGTTATTTACAGTTGACTTGATTGAGATTGGATGATGCATTTGTCATATCTGATACTTATGATATTGAACAGTGCTGGTAAACATGAAATATACAACATGAATGCACATATATAACAGACGTCTTTATTGTGTGTGGGGGGGGGGGTTGGGGAGGGGCTGAGCTGCCTTGTCCACCTTCTCACTCAGATGACGGTCCTCCTGGTTTTCAAGGGGCTACAAAGCCCCAGAGTGATGACAGGCCATTCGGGCCTTTGTAAGGAGTCTATGCAAGTCTTGTGTGATTTGTAGCATGCACAGCACTCAGACCTCCCAAAGGCAGCCCCCATTTGGTGAGGCCTATGGGAATCATCTCAATATGAGATGGTCATCATCTTGACGTTCTAGGACAGCAGACTTTTCCAAGATGGCCATCACATTTGCCTCCAAGCCGAAGGCCACTGTGATCAATTTCATGGTCAGATTCCCTTCTGAAAGGAACTAAGAGGCCTTTGTCTGCATGTCTCAAAGCATCAAACCTTTCCTGTTCTGTATTCAACACTCATCGCATTAGAGATCGGGTTTCTTGTCCTTTTCTAGTGCGGACATTCTTGGGATATTTTGTTGTCTCTTTTTTGTTCTTGAATTCACCTGCTTTGATCTGCCCGGCATCACCTCTGTTGATAGATTTTTCCATATTGACGTTTCCTCTCTAGGGATCCATCCTAATCATCAGCCGCTCCTAGCTTGTTTGTTGTGTAAGGATGGGACACTGGGTAGAGGGGCAGGGAAGATGTATCTTATGACACAAAAGAAAGGTAAGATGGGTGTGCATTGTGTCCAGCCTGTGATGGGCTCTAACGAGTCACAGTAGATCAAAGGGAAGATTGTGTTTCACCTCCCTTTAGAAGACACCATGTTCTTGATGGAGATTGTTCCATTTTAGTTTGAGAACAATTGTTAAAAAATAGCCTCTCTCAAAATAGCCGACACGTTTACTGAATGTGTGATGGATATTGTAGCAGGCAGCAGGTGTGTCATGGATTTTTTTTTTTTTATTCAGGTGTCATTATGCTGCAGTTTCATTACAAAAATAAGGAGATTGCAGTTTTATGGTATAGCTCTGCCTTGTTAACATGCATTACCTATTGGAAATCTTTAGTTGTTCTCTATATTGAAACTAGCATGCAGTGGCTACTAACGCTTTAACAGTTTGCTCGGAATTACATAGCAGTGAATCCGTCCACTCCTGCATTTTAAGTCTCAACTGTGTCATGGGAACTCTTTCAGTAGTTCGGTAAGTTCTTTCAATATCCAAACAGGACTTAACTCGAGCACTGAGTGAATCCATTCTGCCCATTTTATTTTGTTCATTTATAACTTGCTTAAGAGAGATTTGTAAGTGCAGGATCAGGATTCGAACCTGTGTTGCACTGCATTGTCTCGCTTCCGAGACAAACGTGTTGCCCCTGAGCTATCCTTCCTCCCCTTTTCTTATGGGATAGAAATATGCACAGCGTTGCCCACATTGACAGCCCTTGCTGCATAATGCACAGAAGAGTCATGAGGGATCCTTCTGTGCATTTTCATTCATGCACGGCTGCTTTTCCATATACATTTTAATGCTTCAAAAAGAGATGGAAATGCATTGTAGAAGATGGTACTAAACATGACATGCACGATTTATGACAGACAGTAAGAGGTATTTATGAAATACTGCACGTTTGCTATGAGGTTGCCACCCTGGCTGCGGTAAACCTATCATTCTGTGGGATATGATATATGTTATTTATAACGCCCAGAGGCTTCTAAGCGCGTACCCGGGGCTCGAACCTGTGTTGCGCGTGCCGTCTTGTTTGGAAGGCGAGCACGTTGCCACTGAGCTATCCTCCCGATACTAAAATACTCACGTATTTTCACAAGGGGTAATGGTAATTACTGCCTGAAAGAATGCACTGTGGAATACTGGGGACTTTACATCCAGCCATTACCTTTTCCATTAATTCTGATTTTGTGTACATATGAAGAGTTAGAAGCTATTCATGAATGTTTGCTGCCTGCACTGCGAGAGGAAAGGCTGAGTATAGTATGCCGGGGCTCTGAAACGTTCCGTAGCAGACGCTTGGGGGACAGGAAACCCAGAAAACAAGCATTGGCAAAGCCAACAGTTTTAGCTTTATATATAGGAATGGAATCAGCATGTATCAGGAAGTGCTCTAGGGCACTACCTGCCCATAAAATGTCAACTGATGGAAAAAGTTGTGAGTACCTGAGCAAATGCCTGTCTAAAGACCACAGAAGCGACAGAACAGTTGCCCTTGCCACTGCTTGTTTTAAACGGAAGTTAAGTGCAAGGAACAGATGTGATGACACACATTATAGTAGCAGCCAAAAGATTTCCCAATTACTCCAAAATCAGGCTACCTGTGCACATTGTTTTTTTCTGAAAATATTTGGATTTTTAGTAGCCTAGTTGTGCACGAGCCCCTATTATTCAGGCCAAATGAATTCATATATGAGCTTCAGGTTCACATAGACCTCTGGAACAGATCCATTATCCTACTGTAGGCACTCATTACCTATCATGAGGACAACTGGACTGCAAGTCCCAGAATGCAAAGCGTGGTTGTCTTACAAACCAGAACTGGTTCACAGCAAGTCGGCTTTCATGATAACTTGCAAATGATGTCCTGCAAAAAATAAGTTGGTTTCGCGTTGTGGTAAACAAATGAATGCACCTACATATTTAGAAGTCTGCAAAATTAAACATAGAAGTGGAGAATTCTAAGTTCAGGTTTGGAGTAAATGTTCAACATGGTCTATATGTGCAACTAATACATATTTAGTCAGAAACTACAAGCACAAGCAAGGAAGTGTGAATGGTTAACTCTTCAATTGCAGTTCGCATTGGTGTTCTTAAGTTCACTGGACTTTATGAATATATTTGTTCATAAACTGAAACACAGAATACTCATTGTAATAGTGGGTGAAATGTGTAATTAAACAGTTATACATCTGACATCAATGGACATGCTATATTCTCTTATTGCAGTCATGCTGTCCCAATAGCATGACCCAATAGTAACATTTAAAGAACCTACCCACGAGACGCGTTACAGGTGGTTCACCAAACCATGGCATGTTTCAGTGACAGCAAGAACCGTGAATGGAAAGCAGAACGGCTGCTGGAGCGGTGGAGCAGGACAGGAGGGGGCTGCGGGTCTGGAGGTAGAGGTAAGAGGGTGCAAGGTAGAAGTGGGAGGCCAGAGTGGATAGGAGTCAGGATTGCAAAGAGCGATAATTTTCAAGCCACACGCAAAATAATCCATTGGTTACATTAAGTGAAAGAAGTAAGCAGAATACAGACTGGTGCAAAAGGGGAACAGACTCTGCCGTATTAACAAAATAAAAGACGAGAATGACCGCGTTGAACCAGTCCCAGTGCTGCATTCACGTGGGGTAATCTAACGAAAAACTACAGCTCTCCATATTCTCCCTGGATGGCAAGTGGACCTGTGTCATGTGACACCGTGGACCTGTGTCACTTGACACCTTGGACCAGTCCTCTTTTGTTTTGCCATCAAAATGCTGGGAGTAGGCATATACCTATGAAGACAACTAAACTACAAGTCCTACAATGCAAAGTGGTGTTGGTTGAAAAACCAGGAGTGGCTCGAGGGTGACAACGCTGCAGCATTGAGCATCACGTGCCAAGCATCCTAGTCGTAGAAAATTAAAGGTTTTGCCTTCTGGGGAATAAAGATGTACCTACACATTTAGAACTCTGAAAACTAAGGAAAATAATCAATTTAATATGTGCATCTACCACAGCTGAATCAAGCAGCAAAGCTTAAACAGGATGGCAATATGAACATAGCAATCCCGGAAATGTAGCCAGACGTTACCCGAGCTGATTAGCTGATCAGATAACACAATGAGTAAAGAGCTCGCTTTATCGCCATGAAAAACTTGCCGACCCAGGTTCGAATCTCGGCAGAGCCAAGCTTAGTCTTCCATTATTCCGAGGTAATAGATGAGCACCATACTCAGTGAGTAGTAAGCACTGCTCAGGTGCCTGAGGGTTCGGAGGGCTATATAAATGTGAATTTGTTATTTCTAATGCGCACCAGACCCACGGCTGTCAAGGCGCAGCAGTTGAAGCAGGTACAAGGCTTAGGTTACATACAAGATACAGGCAAGAATAAAACATATATACAGATAAAAGATACAGGCAAAAATAAAACATAGATAGAGGTTATAAACAGGTGAGATACAAATATAGAGCCGGGATGTGTCAAGAAATATTTGAGGGGATGTGCAGAAGCAGTCCCAGGGTGGAGATAGCACACCAGTCAAGCCTACTGATCCGTTGATTTGTGTAAGTGAATGTAGTTGTGTCTAAATGTCAAGTAAGGTTGATCTTCTCTAAGAGGGTGTGGCAGTGAGTTCCAAAGTTTGGCTGCTTTCACAGGAAAGCTAAGCTACTGCCACCAGCCAGCCTTAGTGAGCCTAAATCTGGGAATAGTGAGACAGTTGGCGTTGCCAAGTCTCATTGGTCTGGTGGATGTTCTTCTATGGAATCTGTCCATGAGATAACCAGGGGCAGCATTGTTTAATGCTTTGTGAGTGAGGGATGCAGGTTTTAGCAGGATTTTATTGTGGGTCGAGAGCCAGTTGTTTTGGCGCCTGGTTGCTGAGATATGTGATCTTCGGGTCACTCCTAGTGCGGCTCTTAAGGTGTTGTTTTGGAGGATTTGTATCCTCTGAATAATAGCTTTATTGTCTCCGATGTAGAGGGCATTGCAGTAATATAGCCTGGAGAGTATTAAAGCTCTGGCCAGGATCATGCAGTTATCATTTGATAAGAATGGTTTGCTGGACCTAATGAGCTTACAAGTGTAGGCAGCGGCGGAGGCCATTGATTTCACTTGTTTGTCGAAAGAGAGGGCATGTAAACAAGGAGGAGGGGGTCACGTGGGGCAAATCGCTAGAAAGATCAAGCGAGATAAGTAACCAACAAATTGAGAGCCCAATGAGGGGATAGGCCAGGTCAAGGATAATATAAAATCAGATAATCTTTATTATACAGATATTAAATTGCATAACATATAGTGCTGAATCCATAATAAAACAGCATAAAAGCAGACAGTAAATATAGAATATATACAGGTAAAGGGCATGATAGCCAAATGAACACCCTGCGGTGCAGGGTGAACACAAATTGCAGTCGTCCCCCCAAAAAAAGGAAGCAATTGTATGGGGGAACAGGGCAAGTAGAGAAGAGAGAAAGACAGAGGAATGGGGGGCATAGAAATAGAGGAGAAGGATACCTTGTTAGGGTCCTAATGCTGACCCCAGTCTGAATCTACATGCACAGTCCAAAAGTCAACTCTGAGACTGACTAAAGATATTCCATCAATAGAATAAGGGATAAAAAAGTTCAGAAACACCTCTCCAGCCTCATATTCTGGAGTGGCATAAAATTTACAAATCGTCGGACAGGCTTGTAGTGCAAAATGAATGAAAGGTGCAGCCTACAACACTTGTCACCATTTCGACCAAAACAGTCAGAGTCTGTACCTCCTTAGCCACCTTAATGAGGTTCCCATCAATGTTGAATGATGGGTATTCCTGGCCTAATTTTTTAGGATTAGTGTGAGTGCCCAGGATGATAAGCTCAGTCTTGTCATCATTCAGGCATAGACCGTGGGTGGCCATCCATGCCTGGATGATGAGATACACTCTATTGACCAGTGCCAAATCCTTGTCGTAATCCCCGGAAAGTGGGAGGAGAATCTGAGTATCATCTGCATAGTTAGTGTAGGTGATATTCAGAAGGTCCAGATCATCGAACAGGGGCTTGGTGAATATGTTGTATAATGTGGGGGGGATACAAGAGCCCTGCGGGACACTGCACGTGATAGGAATAGAGCCAGCCGCTGCGGATGGGGAGAAGACCCTCATGGTTCTGTAGCTCAAGAATGATTCAATCCATCTAATGGCCTATGTGGAGCAGTGGGCCGCCGAATCCAGGTGGTCACATAAGACCTTGTGATACACAAGGTCGAATGCGGCCGAGAGGTCTAGCAGTAAGAGGAGAGCTGTTTTACCTTTGTCTCTTAGCTCATCAACCTGAGTTTTCAAGTTAATGAGGGCGGTTTCCATCCCATGTTGGGGGCAGAATCCTGATTGTCTTGCTCCTAGGAGTTTATGGAGTTCCAAGTATTTTTGGATCTGAATATAAGCAACCTTATTAAGTATTTTGAGCAAGAAAGGTACCGTCGTGATGGGACGGTAATTGGTGGGGATTAATGGATCTAGGATTTGCTTCTTTAACAATGGGAGCACCCAGGATTGCTTCAGTTTAGTGGGAATGGTCCCAGATGAAAACGAGTTGTTGATTAGTTTAGAAATAAAAGGGGCAAGATCCCTTGCTGCATCTTTTATAATCTGTGCTGGGCATAGGTCACCTTGGCAATTGGAAGGCTTAAGTGAGAGAATGACTTTTTCTACCTCAAGTATGTAGGTTTTAGTAAAGTGGAATCTGGCAGGGCCGTTGGATGATGTTTCACTGGTGGGGAGGTCTGAATTGTTCCGTTGTGGTAGCTGGTTAAGGGCGGCTTTTTTTGTGGCTATTTTGTTCTGGAGGGTAGTTACTTTGTTAGAGAGTGCCTGTTGAATATCTGAGCACCATGTTTTATTTTTGGTGCAGATATCAGGTGTGGGGATGGGAGATTCTAATTCTTTTAATATGGTAAATAATTCCTTCTTGTTGGACTTGTCGTTAGAGATGTGTTCATTGTAGGAATTACGTGTAGCTAGACATATTTCATTTTTATATTGGGAAGAGATTTTGGTTAGTTTAGATTTGTTTTCCTCTGAGGGGAGTAGATGTTTGGGCGATGAACATTTTACAGAGATGCTCTGAAGTTGCTGTCTCTGTCCTTGAATGAACTCTATTTTTTATAAACTGAGAGACAGAATTCTTAGCGAAAGAGAAAGGCAGAAATTCTATATGCACATTAAACCTTTTATTTATAATTTTTTATAAAGCGCAAACTAGACAAACAAGTGCATCTGTGGGCTGTACAACGAGTTACAACAATACAATGCTGCAAATCCATAAAAATGTCATTCAGCAATAATTTTTCAAAGGTATTACCAAACAAATTCCTACTTTAAAAATCTTTACCTAAAAAAGATTTACAACAAGGTAAAAAAGAAGTTAATCAGTTTGACTCATAGAATAATAGTTTCGAATAAATTCGCCTGTTGTTAAGTACCATGGCCATGTTGTCGAAAATAACATAAACCTGGTTTGCAGAGGTATTCCTGCATGCTCAATAATTAAGAAATAGCATGCAGCATGCCCCATTAAAAAAAGCACTGGAGGCTTTAGGTGAAACTAATCAGTCTTTGAAATCAAGTGGCTGAAAGCATACTTGGTTAAGATATTTGTATTACATCAGGAGCTAATTTATCTATTTTCCTAAACTTAGATATTTTGGTATTAGGCCTCTTTTTATTAGGTAACATTTCATTAGTTGTTTTTTGTTCGACCAAATCACTGCATACCCTGTAACGAGGGTCCTAGTCAGCGGTGGGGCGGGTCTGCGTGTGGGTGGGCTGAATACGTGCATAAAAAGTCACTGCCTTTAGACTCCACATGGGCATGCGCTGGGTGGGGACATATCCATGCAACACCTGCCGGCTGCATATCTATCATCACCGGCAGTCTTCTCCTTTTAAAAAACTCCCATGACATTAGAGATTTGCCTCACGGGTGGTGCTAATGCCCCTATGAGCCAAAACTAAAAAGGGGGAGCTGCACACCCGTTCATTCTGCACTTGGCCCTGAAGAAACAAAGGACAGCATGAAACGTTTTGTCCAACGTCAACTTCATGGAATAAAACACTTTGATTGGATGCAGTATGTAACCCTCCCCTTTGTGTGAAAAGTAAATACAAAACATGTATGTAATCAAAACATTAAAGGAGCATGTTTCTGCTCCCTGGTGTCCCTGGTGTCCCACTATAAATTGGTCCCTATTGTGATTATGCGACGTGGTGTACAACTGTAAGTTTGCTCAATGTTATCCCTCTATTAGAGTGGGCTCTCGTGTGACTTTGCTCACTGGTATCCCCCCCATAATGAAGTCCCTAAAATATACTCTAAGTCTAATGTGTCTCCTATTGTGATTATGCCATCCTTGTCCCATTAGAAGTCTGCTCCATGGTCGCCACCTATCTATGTGTTTCATAGTGTGACTTTGCTCCCTGGTATTAACTATCGCCCTTTAATCTGCCCCTTGCTATCAACTGTTCAATTTGTACTGAATCTGCTCCTTACACCTTGGATGGATGCTCTAAATTCAATCTTAAATCCAATCCTTGCACCCTTAATGATCAAACACGCTATATGCAGACTGGCTAAGCCACTCACACACATCAATTTAAAATACCTCCCTGCAGACACAACAAAAGAGAACATTGCAACCAACTGGCATACAACACACTGGGCCAATGCAGTACCACAGGCAAATGTGGCTTCCTTCTGGACAGAAATGTGTCTGCTCTGGACAAAAAACAGCTGGAAACAGCTCACACACAGAGCACGGGGTTCTGGCACTCCCTGTGCTCCAACACAACAAAGCTATCTTGCATGTTCTCTCCCTCCCCACTAACCTCACCCTCTCTTTTAGATTCAGATTCACCAGAGCACCTGGAGGCCATGCAAATGTCAATGGTGTGAGCTATAAATCCAATAGAAAAACATAACCTGGCTTCTCATCCCAGTGTCTCCTCTGATGTGGCCTGTGATCTGGGGCAAATGTCCTTCTTTCCCTTCCTCCCATTTGCCTGTAAACTGGGAGCACTTTTTTATTTGCGTGAGTTTTTGTAGAATATATCGGGAAATATAAAGAAAATATTTTAAAAAGCACCTGCCTGATAGCCAATTGGGAATTGGAATTCCAGAAACTTGTAAATGACGCTCACAGATAAAGTGGGAATTGAGGCTGTAAAAATGATAGTTACACCATAATGCAAAATGTCTCTTCAACAATGCTCTCCTTATGAATGAGGCACGTGTCTGAGTGGATATCCCTGGGGTTTAGTGCTCACCACTCCGTAGCGGAATTTACGACACAGCACACTCCAAACCAGGACTCTTTCCACTGGCAAGGGATGTGGCTCACAATAAAAATGCTATGAAGTTTATTTATTTCAGATTCTGCTTTGAGAAGGCACCCAACCCATCTCACACCCCCCTTGACAAACACCCCGTGTCGCAATGGACCATGAACCAGGCCGGTGTGTAATAATGAAATCTTTATTTATTTTTAAAATTCAATGCACAAGCAAACAGTCAAATTTAGGGCAGCAATCACCAGTGGTTTCGATAATATACAGCAAAATGTTACAATACCATTAATTTAACTTTCTGACATTTGATACATAAGTTTTAAATGGATATGTAAGCAAGATCACTTTTTGTCACACTTAACCCTTTAAGTGCCATGGGTATTTCTCCCCAGTGCCAGGGCCTTTTTTGGTGATTTCGCTATGTGGCCATTCAATGGTTTGTAACTTATTTGTTACATGAGATATGTCGGCCAAATTTGGCTCCTTTTTTTCCACATGTAGGCGGCCGTAACGCCACCCAGGAATCCTAGGTTGCTGTAGGGGGGTGAGAGAAAATAAGCAAAAAGTGCGAAAATTTGGGGTTTTTTCAAAAAATGCCAATAAAATGATGTACAAAGAAGCCTGTGGTTTTTTCCTTGTAAGAGCTAGGAACAAATGGTTTGCTGTGCTGAGTTCCCCAATTTCCTGGCTTTCAAGAAGAGGTTGGGTGGAAACGGCAAAAAATTAGTTTGATGTGGTTATCAACCGTTTTGTGAGAGGTAGGCGATTTTGGCCATTTTTGCCAATTGGACATGCATGGACGGAATGGGAGAAAAGGGTAGGAAAGCCGAATTGGAGGACGGAAAGGCATATATTTCTGAAAAGTAGACAAAATTCCAAGTTTAGGAAGGGGTGATTTGCGTAGGTCAGGCAAACACTAGGTAGGGGAAAATGCCATAGATTGGGGGAAAAGCGGGAAAATGACTGAAAAATAAGGTATGTGTTGGACATGGTTGGCTTGGTACGACAATGGCTTCAATGAATTTTGAGAAAAGCAATGCTCCGCTACATTCCCCCGACTCTTGCAGTTAGGAAAGCACACATTTTTTGTAGTGTTTTACAAAACAAGCAATACCACAAGCCAAACACTGAGCCATGGTACACAGGAGTTTTACACTCACGGCCTGAACAGACGCACTTAGCATGTGTAAATCGGGAAAACCAATGTGGTGAGGAATGGCAAGCATACATTTTATGAAAGAGCACAGGCAGACCTTTTCAAGGGTAGGTGACTTGTGCAGGTTACAAAAGTGTATGGTGCCTAAAGCAGCGACTAAATGTAGGGCACATTTGGGAAATGAAAGGGTTGTGTGACAAAGGGCACCAGCGAATTGGTCAAAACGTTATGAAAACCACACAAACACAACACTTGGCCTACCGTCCCGCATTCCCACAGGTGTCCCGATGAAAACGGTACTTCACATGTGTGGGTGCACCTACCTGGCCGCCAAGGGGAAAGCCTAAAACACAAGTAACCCCAAGTCTGTTTTCAGACCGGAATTTGAGACGCTCTGCCGACCGGCACAACATACAGATATGGGCCTCGGGTGTCCAAGCCACTGAGATAAACAGGGAACCCCATGCATTTCCGAAAAGAAGACACCCGTGGGAATCCGCAGAGGTATGATTTGCCCAAATCGCCCCAGAATGTATTACCCAGACACCCTGGCAAAGTCCGAAATGTGGGGAAAAAAACGCATTTTCCGCACATTTCGCTCGGCTCACCCATCGAAACACACCCCAAAAAACACATGGCCTACCGTCCCGCGTTCCCACAGGTGTCCCGATGAAAACGGTACCTCACATGTGTGGGTTCACCTACCTGGCCGCCAAGGGGAAAGTCTAAAACACAAGTAACCCCAAGTCTGTTTTCAGACCGAAATTTGAGACGCTCTGCCGACCGGCACAACATACAGATATGGGCCTCGGGTGTCCAAGCCACCAAGGAAAACAGGAAACCCCATGCATTTCCGAAAAGAGGACACCCGTGGGAATCCACAGAGGTATGATTTGCCCAAATCGCCCCAGAATTTATTACCCAGACACCCGCGCAAAGTCCGAAAAGTGGGAAAAAAACACATTATCCGCACATTTTGCTCGGCTCACCCATCGAAACACGCCCCCAACAACACATGGCCTACCGTCACGCGTTCCCACAGGTGTCCCGATGAAAACGGTACCTCACATGTGTGGGTGCACCTACCTGGCCGCCAATGGGAAAGCCTAAAACACAAGTAATCCCAAGTCTGTTTTCAGACAGGAATTTGAGAAGCTCTGCCGACCGGCACAACATACAGATATTGGCCTCGGGTGTCCAAGCCACCAAGGAAAACAGGAACCCCATCCATTTCCGAAAAGAGGACACCCGTGGGAATCCGCAGAGGTATGATTTGCCCAAATCGCCCCAGAATTTATTACCCAGACACCCCCGCAAAGTCCGAAATGTGGGGAAAAAAACGCATTTTCCGCACATTTCGCTCGGCTCACCCATCGAAACACACCCCAAAAAACACATGGCCTACCGTCCCGCGTTCCCACAGGTGTCCCGATGAAAACGGTACCTCACATGTGTGGGTTCACCTACCTGGCCGCCAAGGGGAAAGTCTAAAACACAAGTAACCCCAAGTCTGTTTTCAGACTGAAATTTGAGACGCTCTGCCGACCGGCACAACATACAGATATGGGCCTCGGGTGTCCAAGCCACCAAGGAAAACAGGAAACCCCATGCATTTCCGAAAAGAGGACACCCGTGGGAATCCACAGAGGTATGATTTGCCCAAATCGCCCCAGAATTTATTACCCAGACACCCGCGCAAAGTCCGAAAAGTGGGAAAAGAACACATTATCCGCACATTTTGCTCGGCTCACCCATCGAAACACGCCCCCAACAACACATGGCCTACCGTCACGCGTTCCCACAGGTGTCCCGATGAAAACGGTACCTCACATGTGTGGGTGCACCTACCTGGCCGCCAATGGGAAAGCCTAAAACACAAGTAATCCCAAGTCTGTTTTCAGACAGGAATTTGAGAAGCTCTGCCGACCGGCACAACATACAGATATTGGCCTCGGGTGTCCAAGCCACCAAGGAAAACAGGAACCCCATCCATTTCCGAAAAGAGGACACCCGTGGGAATCCGCAGAGGTATGATTTGCCCAAATCGCCCCAGAATTTATTACCCAGACACCCCCGCAAAGTCTGAAATGTGGGGAAAAAACGCATTTTCCGCACATTTCGCTCGGCTCACCCATCGAAACACGCCCCCAAAAACACATGGCTTACCCTCCCGCGTTCCCACAGGTCCCCCGATGAAAACGGTACCTCACATGTGTGGGTGCACCCACCTGGCCACCAAGGGGAAAGCCTAAAACACAAGTAACCCCAAGTCTGTTTTCAGATCTGAATTTGAGACGCTCTGCCGACCGGCACACCATACAGATATTGGCCTTGGGTGTCCAAGCCACCAAGGAAAACATGGAACCCCATCCATTTCCGAAAATAGGACACCCGTGGGAATCCGCAGAGGCATGATTTGCCCAAATCGCCCCAGAATTTATTACCCAGAAACCCCCGCAAAGTCTGAAATGTAGGAAAAAAACGCATTTTCCGCACAATTCGCTTGGCTCACCCATCGAAACACACCCCCAACAATGCATGGCCTACCGTCCCGCATTCCCACAGGTGTCCCGATGAAAACGGTACCTCACATGTGTGGGTGCACCTACCTGGACGCCAAGGGGAAAGCCTAAAACACAAGTAGCCCCAAGCCTGTTTTCAGACCGGAATTTCAGACTCTCTGCCAACCGGCACAACATACAGATATGGGCCTCGGGTGTCCAAGCCACCAAGGAAAACAGGGAACCCCATGCATTTCTGAAAAGAGGACACCTGTGGGAATCCGCAGAGGTATGATTTGTGCACATCGCCCCAGAATTTATTACCCAGACACCCCCGCAAATTCCAAAATGTGGGAAAAAAACGCATTTTCCGCACATTTCGCTCAGCTCACCCATCGAGACACGCCCCCAACAACACATGGCTTACCGTCCCACGTCCCCATAGGTGGCCCCATGAAAACGGTACCTCACATGTGTGGGCGCACCTATCTGGGCGCGAAGGAATAAGGCTAAACCACTGCTATCCCCCCCCAAAGGGTTTAGGCCTGGGGTGTTGCAGCCACCAAGAAAAGCAGGGACCCCGATGCATTTCCGAAAAGAAGGCACCCATGGGAATCCGCAGAAGTATGATTTGCGCAAATCGCCCCAGAATTTATTACCCAGACACCCCTGCAAAATCCGAAATGTGGGAAAATAAACGCATTTTCGGCACATTTCGCTCGGCTCACCCATCGAAACACGCCCCCAACAACACATGGCCTACTGTCCCGCGTTCCCACAGGTGTCCCGATGAAAACGGTACCTCACATGTGTGGGTGCACCTACCAGGGGCGCAAAAGGAAAAGGGTAACCCACTGGGAACCCCAAGCCTTTCGCCACTGCCCATTTTGTTCATGTGGGCAACCTACAGATTTGGGCCTATGGTGTCGAAGCCAGCAAGGGAAACAGGGAACCCCATGCATTTCCCAGAAAGCTGAGGAGTCCCAAAAGCAGTCACAGTCGGGTAAACCTAAACCCTCCTCTCCTAAGACCCAAAAATCTAGTGGGGATAAGTCATCTGTGGGTGGGAATAAGAGTAGTGGTCCACCTGCTGCAAAGCAGGCTGCCAGTGGTTCCAGTACCGTACCCAGCACTCCCGGCACTTGTTGGGATTGTGGGGCTCTGGATCACAAGAGGGGTGACTCCAAGTGTAGAAGTAAGGCACTTGGAGTACAGACTGTCAGCCTGACCTACCCTTACCCCATGTCTGAGGTGGAGGCCACTGTCCTCCGCTCCTCTACAGGGATCACATTTAGTGCTCCTGTAGAGTTTTCCTTAGTGTCTCTTGGGGCCTGGGACCAGTACGCGGAAGTACTGGCGACTATCCCACAGAACACCCATAGATTTGTGAGAAGTGTCCTCCTGAGTGGCCAGCCTTATACTGGATTGAGAGACACTGGGGCAAGCATGACAGTGGTGGACAGGACTCTGCTCAAGCCAGAGGACTATGTATGTGCTCCTCTGAGAACCACCGGGTTATCTGCTGGGCCTCCCAAATTATCGCCTGTAGCCTTAGTCACACTCGTAATTGGAGATAAGACAGCAAAGCTTCCTGTCCTGGTTCAGGACAATGTCCCTGCTAACATTCTGTTAGGCAATGATCTAGTAGAGTTGGGATTGATCTCGGATGGTCTTCCCATTACTGCTGCTGCGGTCACTACGTCATAGGTGACCCCGGTTCTGGCTGTGAGTCAGGTACCCGAGCCAAAGGCGCGGCCTAAGGCAAGACGAAGGAAGAACAAGAAGGCCACCTCTGTGGAGGGAGCTCCTTCTCTTCCTGCTGTTCCTACAGCACCCATTGGGATCCATGCTCCGGACGGGCAGGGTCCATTGGTAAACCCCGTCTCAACTCCTGTGGGAGAAGAGCCAGAAGACTCTCCTATGGGAGAGGTTCTCAACCCGGAGGATCATCCCGATCTTCAATGCTTGTTAGCTGAAGGGGGACCCTCCCGGGCAGACTTCTGTAAAGGACAGAGAGAGTGCCACTCTCTCTAGGGTCTGAGGAAACAGGCCCTGTCCCAGGCACAAGGAGAAGTGCATAGGACATTCCGGATTTATTGGGAGGGTGAGCTCCTTGTTAGTGAGCCCATTAAGCCTGAACCTGGTGCCCTCAAGAGGTTGGTGGTACCCCAGGTTTACAGGCCCTTCCTACTGCAGTTGGCGCATGAGGTGCCCTTAGCTGGTCATCTTGGTACCAAGAAGACTAAGCAGAGGCTCTCTGCCCATTTCTACTGGCCTCGGATGGGAGTAGAAGTGGAGTCCCACTGCAGGACCTGCCCAACTTGTCAGTTGTCTGGCAAGACTGGAGGCAGTGTCATTGCCCCACTGCAGCCATTGCCAGTGGTTGCCACACCATTTGAGAGGGTGGGCATCGACATTGTCGGTCCCCTGGACCCTCCCACTTCAGGTGGACATCGGTTCATCCTGGTTTTGGTAGATCATGCCACCAGGTACCCTGGGGCTATACCCCTTCAGACCGTAACTGCCAAGGTGGTTGCCAGGGCTCTCCTGGGCATTTTCACCCGTGTTGGATTCCCTAAGGAGGTTGTCTCTGACAGAGGATCCAACTTTATGTCTAGTTACATGAAGACCATGTGGAAAGAGTGCAGAGTAACCTACAAGTTCTCCACCTCTTACCATCCCCAGACCAATGGTCTGGTTGAGAGATTTAATAAAACTCTCAAGGGCATGATAGGTGCTTTGGAAGTGCCCCTAAGGTGGAAATGGGATCTCCTCCTGCCATGCCTGCTGTTTGCTTACAGAGAGGTACCTCAAGAGGATGTTGGTTTCAGCCCCTTTGAGTTACTCTTTGGACATCGCGTGAGGGGGCCCCTTGCCTTGATCCAAGAAGCTTTGGAAGCCACCCCTCCAGGTCCCGCCAAGCAAGTGGGGGACTATGTGTTAGGCCTCAGACGGAGGATGATACAGATGATGGGTCAGGCAACAGCGAATCTCAAGGCCAGCTAGGAATTGAACAAATACTGGCATGACCTTAAAGCATCGCAAGTGGATTGGACTCCGGGACAGGAGGTCCTCGTGATGGAGCCTACCAAGCCTCGGGCATTGGCAGATAAATGGACTGGGCCCTTCAGGATAATCTCCAAGATGGGCGAGGTCAATTATCTGGTTGACATGGGAATCCCAGGGGTAGCCCCTCAGGTATTCCATGTTAATCGCCTCAAGCATTTCCACTTTCCACAGGCGAGCAGAAGTCTCATGTCTCTTGCTAGCTTCAGAGCAAGAAGAGGATGAGAGTGAGCCCCTTCCTGATTTGCTGTATAGCAACCCTCAGGATGGCTCAGTGGAGGGAGTGCATCTCTCTCCAGATTTGACAACAGAGCAGCAGAGGGCCTGCAGGACTTTGCTCCAGCAGTATGCCTCTCTGTTTTCGCTGACGCCAGGCCTTACACCGTGGTGTAAGCACGAGATTGACACTGGTGACAGTGTGCCTGTCAAAAGCAGGAGCTACCAGACACTGTTAAGAACCACATCCAGGCTGAGGTCACCAAGATGTTGGATCTGGGTATTATTGAACCCTCAACCAGTCCCTGGTCCAGTCCCGTGGTCCTTGTCCCCAAAGCAAGTTCCCAGGCAGGTACCAAGGATTGGAGGTTCTGTGTGGACTACCGAGGAGTCAATGCCGTCACCAAAACTGACGCGCACCCATTGCCCCGGGCTGATGAGCTCCTGGACACCATAGGTGCTGCCAAATTTGTGAGCACCTTTGACCTCACCTCAGGCTATTGGCAAATAGCTCTGACGGACCATGCCAAGGAAAAGACGGTGTTCTCAACACCAGAGGGACTCTACCAGTTTAGGGTCATGCCTTTTGGGTTGAAGAATGCCCCTGCCACCTTCCAGAGATTGGTCAATCATGCTCTCAGTGGGCTGGAAGCCTTTTGTGTGGCTTATTTAGACGACATTGCCGTCTACAGTTCCACTTGGGAGGAGCATTTGACACATCTGGGTAAGGCGTTGCAGGCCTTGAAAAGGGCTAACCTCACTATCAAGGCCACCAAGTGCCAGATAGCTCAGGGGAAAGTCACATATCTGGTCATGAGGTAGGAGGGGGTCAAATCCAACCTCTCCCCAGTAAGGTACAGGATGTACAGGACTGGGAGACTCCCACTACTCAAACCCAGGTGAGAGCCTTTTTGGGCCTCAATGGGTATTATCGCAATTTCATGGCGGACTATGGAACCATAGCTGCACCACTGACAGCTCTGACTTCCCCCAAACAACCTAGGAATGTTAATTGGACGGAAGATTGTCAGAGGGCCTTTGATGGCTTGAAAGAAAGTCTGTCTAGGGCACCTGTGTTGTGTGCGCCTAACAACAGCCGAACCTTTATTGTCCAGACGGATGCCTGCGACACCGGAATTGGAGCTGTCTTGTCCCAGTTAGATGACAAAGGGAGGGAACATCCTATCATCTTCATCAGTAGACAACTCAAGGGTAGAGAACTTAGGTGGGCTACTGTTGAGAAGGAATGCTTCAGTATAGTTTGGAGCCTTAGGTGTTTTATGCCCTACCTTACGGGGTCTACATTCAAGGTCCAAACAGATCATAAGCCCTTGAAGGGGCTTATGCAGATGAAGGGTGAAAACCCGAAACTGATCAGGTGGTCCATTAGCCTGCAAGGGTTAGACTTCACCATAGAGCACAGACCAGGGAAGAGTCACGATAATGCAGATGGCCTTTCCAGAAGGTATGTTGACCGTCTGAATGAGGGTGTCTATCCCGTGGGAGATTAGGCACCCTCCACCTCAGTCTGGGGGGGGGCGACTGTGATGCTGGAACTGCATCAGAGGGACAGGGCCTCCGGATCCTTGTCTTTTACTGCCTTTTTATCGTGTGCTCTGTCGTGTTTTCCGCGCAGGAGTTCATGTGGGACTCCTTGCGGTGCAGCTCTCTCTTTTTTGGTTTGGTGAACAGACCCGTGGGATACCCTTACGGCACCCATGGGTGGGGGTACAACCCTGTGCCCCTAGTGTATGATTCTGGGCACCTGTGTGTGGCCCGCAGAGCAGGGTATGGGCTGGTGGCAGCTCCATGCTGAATTTGACAGGTGCACTGAGTATCCTCCATTTGTGGGATACCCCGGCCCTGCCATTGGAATCAGTTGATTCCTGATAGAAAACAAGATGGCCTCTGTGGCCTCTTGCTTTCTATTACCTGTTACCTTGTTTTTCCAAAGTCCTGGGAAGCCCTGACTCTGTCCCTTCCCCCTGACTGGCTGTTGGGTGGAAGTTCCATATATGGTGTTGTTGTGAAATCCAGTCCAGACGGACTGGAGCCTTCCCAGTGACTGTATGTTGTGGGTACGCCCTGTGGGTGGGACCTGGGTGAATGGAGTGTGTGACCAATATGCACTTATTGTTGTGGCTGTCTGGTTTCTGGTATAAGAGACAAAGACTGTGACAGCCCTGCCCGAAACTGGCCTGAATGCAGTGTGTAGTGTTGAATGGCTGGGTACTTGTCCCAATCCACATTCCTTGTTGTGAGTGTCTGAGAGGGAGGATGATGGCATGAATGCCCTTCTGTATGATTGGCTGCTGAGAGTGACCCAGCAGTGTGGATGAGAGACAAGATAGTATATCTGGGGACCTCTCATCACTGGAAATTGTTCAGAAGCTGTGTCTACACTTGAAGAGTAACTGGAACTGCTGATCCTCGATGCCCAGCTGGAAGACGAAGACTTGCTGTTGCATTCGCTTCGACCTGATCTGAAAGCTGCCGAACTCGTCAAGGACTGATCCGAGAAAGGGCCTGGTAAGTCGCCCTCTTCCCGTGCTCTGAGGGACCATCGAGCACCGCTAACCTTCGCCGAAGCTCCCTGGAAGTCAGACCCTCGAAAGGCTGCCGACCCGAGACGGGACCGCTGAGGAGAATGAAGCAAAGCACCCGGACTTCGCCGCTGTCGAAGTCTATTGCCGTCGACCAGGGTTCGCAGGATTGTGTAACGGCTGGAGGCCCGTCGAAGTTGTGTTGCCCAGCCGTGGGGACCACTTGATGCTGTGCCGCTGACGAACGGAGCCTTCTGCTCCTTTGCCTAAGAACATTTGAATCCAAGGACTCCCTTGTCCGCAATGTCGACCGCTTTGTCCCGCCGGAGAAAGTCGAGGACGACCAACGTGCCGAGGAGAATCCGTCGGTGGGTTTCCCACTACCTGAAGGCCACAAAGACTTCGACGACTCGACGCCCTTGTTGGGCCACAGTTCTTCTGAAACTCTTTGCGGTCCTGAACAATCCATCACCGAGGTGCCCCGCACACCTCATCCTTGCAGGACGTCGCTGACGAGCACCGCCTGGATCGACATCGGGGTCTCAGCACCCTTGAACTTCTCATCGCCGCTGTCGACGACAAGTTCACCATCTTCGACGCCTCTCGACGATCCGTGGCACCAGCTTTAAAGGGAGTCACTCAAGAAGGATCCTTATACGCGTCTTCGAAGAACTCTACTCCACCAGGTACATTGGGGGGGGTAAAACATTATAGGAGGGAATAAGACTATTGAACAATATATGGACTGGGCTTGTGCTATATATCTTTATTTTACAGGTTGCCCAGGTGGGGGGATCTCCACGCCGAACTGTGCCTAGTGGTAGAGGCCAGTATTCTGCCTATTGTTTCAACCATCTTGCGTTCCTTCCTAGCTCTATTGCTGGTGTCCTTGTTATTGATCTGTGTGACATTTTAACCGTACAGTTGATGCACTTTAATGAGATTTGATAACATTGGTGGTACCACTTTAGAATTGTATATATTTATCATTGTTGATTTCCGAGTACAAAGTGCATTATTGTGATTGTGTACATACCTTTGAATATTAATTATATAAAGACTGTGTTTTCAGTAATACTGTGTGCGGACATTCCTTCGTGGGGGTTTGGGGACTACACTGTACTTAAGAACCAGCCTGCATCACCTCCTGAGAAGCTAGGCCTTCTCGACTACGTTACCAATAATAGAGAATCTTGGCTGGGGTCCTCTGTGCCTCTCCTCTACCATATAGAGAGCGGAAGTACAGACACCCCCCTCCAGTCTTTACAGGGGAGCGCAAAAGGAAACGGGTAACCCACTGGTAACCCCAAGCCTTTCGCCACTGCCCATTTTGTTCATGTGGGCAACCTACAGATTTGGGCCTAGGGTGTCGAAGCCAGCAAGGAAAACAGGGAACCCCACACATTTTCCAAAAGAGGACACCCTTGGGAACCCACACATGGCCAAATTGGAGGGGCGGCCCATCTCATGTAGCCCTCCCCAGGGGCAGATAATGAGGGGGGCTGTCCTGCACTCCTCCCTGGGCTCAGGCGTCCGTTCCTAGGAGCAGATATCTGGTCCCAGGGAGGGATGCATGACATGGCACCCACTCCATTGCGGCTGGGGGGGAGGGGGTCAATGCCCCATCCCATTAGAAACTTCCCAGACCCTTTGGAGTGCCCCACAGCCCCCCTAAAAAGCATTCCACCATTTTCCATTTTTTTCTTTGTTTACGAAACTTGCCTTGGTGCAGAGGGGCACATTGGTGTGCCAATCTGGCCCCGGGTTGCCCAAACCTTACTGCCCCACCCACTGGGGGGCCTGTCTCACCATTTTTGGGGGCCCTCTCCCCCCTCACCCCAAATGGGTGGCAGGGGCACCTCATGCAGGCCTCCCTGGGCCTCCTACAAACGGCTGCGTGAGGTACACCCCCTATCCATTTGTGGGAGGGGGACAGGCCCCCCAATGCATGGGGCAGTAGGGTTTGGGCACCCTGGGGGCAGATTGGCACACTAATGTGCCTATCTGCACAAAGCGAAGTTGGGTAAACAAAGAAAATAATACAAAATTGTAGACTGATTTTTAGGGGGGGCTGAGGGCCACCCTAAATTACCAGCGAATGTTATACTGCAACGGGGGGTGGCACTCACCCCCCACCCCAAATGGAGGGCCCCACCTCATGCAACCCTCCCTGGGGGCAAATATCTGCTCCTAGGAAGGGGCATCTGACCCCTGGGAGGGATGCATGAGGTGGGCCCCCCTCTCTGACACCAGGGAGGGATGCATGAGGTGGGGCCCTCCATTTGGGGTGGTGGGGTGAGAGGGCCACCCCCTGTTACAGTAGAACATTCGCCGGCAATGTAGGTTGCCCCTCAGCCCCCCCTAAAAAGCAGCCTACGATTTTGTATTATTTTCTTTGTTTACCCAACTTTGCTTGGCGCAGATGGCCACATTAGTGTGCCAATCTGCCCCCAGGGTGCCCAAACCCTACTGCCCCATCTATTGGGGGGGCTGTCCCATCATTTGTGGTGGCCCTCTCCTCACCCACCCCGAACGGAGGGGGGGCACATCATGCAGCCCTTCCTAGGAGGCTCAGGGAGGGCTGCATGAGGTGTCCCCCTCAGCCATTTGGGGTGGGGGGGAGAGGGCCACCACAAAAGGTGGGGCAGGACCCCCAATAGATGGGGCACTAGGGTTTGGGCACACTGGGGGCAGATTGGCACACTAATGTGGCCATCTGCACCAAGCAAAATTGGGTAAACAAAAAAAAGAATACAAAATTGTAGGCTGCATTTTAGGGGGGCTGAGGGGCACCCTAAATTGGCAGCGAATGATGTACTGCAATGGGGGGTGGCCATCACCCCAACCCCACCCCAAATGGAGGGCCCCACATCATGCAACCCTCCCGGTCGTCAGATAGGAGAGGCCCCACCTCATGCATCCCTCCCAGGGGTCAGATGCCCCTTCCTAGGAGCAGATATCTGCCCCCAGGGAGGGTTGCATGAGGTGGGGCCCTCCATTTGGGGTGGGAGGATGAGGGCCACCCCCGTTGCAGTACATCATTCGCTGCCAATTTAGGGTGCCCCTCAGCCCCCCCTAAAATGCAGCCTACGATTTTGTATTATTGTTTTTGTTCACCCAAGTTCGCTTGGCATAGATGGCCACATTAGTGTGCCAATCTACCCCCAGGGTGCCCAAACCCTACTGCCCCATCTATTAGGCACGCTGGCGTGAAACTGAAGGTAATCCAGCCCCCTGGCAGCCCCCTGGCAGTGAGGGGGGACCTCCCCCTCACATAGCCCGAGGGTTGGATTACAGTTTTGAGCGATCCCTGCTTTGCAGGGACCGCTCAAAACAAAGTGCCGAAAAGGACGAGCTATCTAGTCCTTGGCACTGCGTATGCACTTCCAAGGACGAGATACCTCGCACTTGGCACTTAAAGGGTTAAATATGGCACAACTGTTATACACTCCCCCTGCAACACTCCCCCAAACATTTGAAATTTGACCTACCATCCCAGAATAGGAGGCCAAAATGAAATGGAAATCTTGAAAAAGGAGCAAAATGGCATACTTGGAGCTCACTGGATACTTAAAGGTCAGTTTGCATGTGTGGTAGATGAAACAGGGCAGGAATTTGGGTGGCTGTACTAAGGAGGCAAGGAAGCTTACAAGCTACTGGGCAGGGTACTAAACAACGTGAACACAGGTGAGAAAAAGCGACTTTGGGAAGGAAAACAATGCAGCAGAATTCACACGTGGCAGAATTGCAATTTCTCTTTCTACACAGACTGTAAACAAGAAAACAGCTATGAAAATAGGCTCACAGTCAAAATCGGAAATCGGTTCTTATGAGTGGGAGCAAAGGCACATTGGAGATAGGATAATGAAGTGCAAGGATGACTCTTCATGGGGCGACAGTAGGGTTTCTCTATAGGAAATGTAAATCAGAGTTTTCTAAGGAAAACGATGACACAGGCAAAATCAGATTTGGTTGTACAATGACAGGTTCTACTGAGACTATATTTTAATAGCTAGATTATTAAAGAAAGACACTGCACGCAAGGGGGTTAATTGGCAATGTTAAACAACTCATGCCGCGCACCTCCTTATAGGGAAATTAATTCATTTATCTCAAAAATGGTATTAAGGACACAAATAGCTGAAATGATTTGAAAAGAGTTATGCTAACACATATATACTAGTACGGATTCTTCTAAGGACAGGATAAACAGAAGATGCTGACAATTTGGGAAGTTACTAGGGTTCTTATTGGATTTTTATCGGATTTGGACAGAATAGAAGGTAACAGAGCGGTGTAGGCAGCTTTTTGGTACTGAGGAGGGTGATACTTACAAAATGCACTTCAGTTGGGTAATTTGGAAGTTAACTGGGCCTCTGGACAGCGAGGCAAAGATCTGGTCGCTGGGCAGTGCCTGGGATCTCCTTTAGGGTACAGCTGGGCAACAGGGGTCTGGTCACTGTGGAAATTGGGGCATCAGCTGGGCAAAGGGTCTGGTTGCTGGTTTCTCCCCAAGGGGTCAGCAGTCTTTCCCCCTTTCTCCCTGAATTATGGGGAGGAATCTGGTTCTGGTTAGGTGGTTCTGAGTAGGAGGTTCTGGGTAGGTGTTCCTGCCTGGATCTGGTTCTGGAGTCTTGGAATCTTGCAGGGTGAATTTTGAATGTTGAATATCCCTATGCCTCCTTGTCTATCTCTTACATAGCCAGGATGACATCTGAGAATTTTTAGAATGTGGGCGGAATTAATCTGGACATACCTCTTGGGTAGGATAGGCCAGGCTATGAATGTCGCCACCTCCCTCCGAGCTGATTGGATTGAAGGAAGTGACCACCCCTTAGGTGTATGCATTTTATGACTTCTTTTGTCCCACAAGCCTACTTTTCCACAAAAAGGAGTTCTAGAATATAACTTTATATCTACAATAATCACCATCACAAAAATCAGAGAGACAGCTCCCATATTTCACAAGGAATATGCCGGATCAAACACCAATTGTGTGCGCGGCTGCTTTGCGCTTAGGCCCAATTTCGTGTTTTTTAGAAGAAGCAAACACCTAAAATTCTACAAATTGTTCCATATATGCATACTATCATTTGGCATATTTTCCTCAAGTTTATGTCTGCGCCATTTATGATTCACACCGAAATACAATTTTTCTGTCATTCTAGTTCAGCATGGGCTACAAAGACACACCTAGCCTCATTCTGTGTGTCTAAAAATCCCATGATAACTGTCATAACATTACATTACTGCTTATTCCGGGTATTGAAATAAATGTCGTAATATAAAAAGGTCTTTAAAGTCTAAGGAGGGCATTTGTCACTGTAGGGGCAGTTCTTCAAATCTTCGCAGCCAACCTGCCCCCTGAACAATGTCAGTCTGAACAACAGGGTTACCATGGTGTCCTTTGATCCTAGGCAGTTGAAGCTGAGGAGGGGGTCAAAGGAAATTGCACCTTTCTGTGACAGGGCTAGTCCCCTTGGGGTCCATTGTCCCTTGCTGTAGAAATGCCGACCAGTCTGACGAGGTCGAACATTTCCACACTTTGGCCCTTTCATACTTGTAAAGGGGCTTCCTTTCCCATGGGGGCTGGTACCTTTGAAGTGCCTGCCTTGCCAAACTGGTTCTGCTGTTTTCAAACATTTTATTTTTATTTTTCTCTCTTTCTTTCACAGAAACCAAGTCTTTTTGTAAATAAATATAATATACATTTAAACCAATAATGGCATTCTTTCACATTTAGTTTTCAAAGTGTCATTTCACTGCTTTGCAAAAGCGGGTTAACAAGTGTGCTTCTTAGCTCATGTACATTTCACAAAATGCGGTTTCTTTGGCATTCATTTTCTGAAAGGCTTTTACAGATCAGGTCAATATCTGAGCACAGAAATATGCTTGCAAATAGTCTTCTTGGTAATTGACACACAGCAAGGAAAAGAATATTTTCTTTGAAGTTCCTTGCATGTGTTAGTTTGTTGCAAAATGAACTCCGAGCTGTGCAGATTTGATGGAGATTCTCTGCCCTTCATAGACTTGATTTGACGAAAACAATGCCATTCTACAGGGCTAGTTTGATTTCATGGCATTCAAATACGTTACACAGGCCGGGCTGTGATGAATGGAACAAAAAGAGACACCAGTGAGATGTCATCCGGAATGCAGGTCATTTTTCTGGTGCAGCTTTGAAGTTTTTCACTGACAGAAGTGAAATGCAGGGCCCTTCTGCCTTAAAGTTATTTTCTCCAAATTCACGTGATGAACACCAAATGCAGCCATTGTTTGGGGTGGCTGTGTTTAACTCTCACCCCATATGTGCTCATTAGACAAAGCGCAGTCATTCTTTTGTAACTGCTGAAAATGCAGTTTTGTGATGCAGGGGATTTCTGTTGCGGCTGGTAAATGCACCCCACAACTCACATGGGGCCAGACTGCATGTCCAATGTTTATTTGCATGCAGGGAAGAGCGTTTAGTCAAACAGGTAGCTGGAAGAGCGGACAAGAACACAGTGTGTACCGCCACTCTTTCCAGCCACCCGAGTCCCTTCCCTGCGTGGTGCCATCTTGATTATGGGGAGGTAACAGAGAACCTCTCTGACTAAGTCCCTTTTTCCTTGTTTTATTTTCTATTTTGGGGGATTTGGTGCATGCAGTATGCCTGGAGCCTATCACCTGAAAAAAATAAAATATAAACTAACTGCACCCCGGCGAAACCCGGGGTGTGAATAGCTATCACCCACTCGTCATGGGGTGTGTAGATGACTGGTAATGGCCCACAGCACTCACTGAGGTCCATTCTTCGCTCGGGTTTGCCTAGGTTTGGGTTGGTGGGCTGTTACAGGCCGTGTATGCCCCCCGACTCAGGGGTGACTGCTACATTAACCGAGGCTATTGATTGGGGTAGTTATAACACACCCCAGGAATATGGCATGAAGCGCTATACAAGAGCACAAACTATTATTCTGTGAAATATGTGCTCCTCCTTGTCAGTTTCTCCTCCGAAAGCAACAGTGCCTGGAAGATAACACGTTTGGCATTTTGAGAATTGGTTAGACCCAGCCGGATGAGATTATTTTTGTCCAGCTATGGTCATGTCCTTTTCCATGAAGTTTGCCCAGGACGCCTACAATTCCACGAGAGTCCAGGGTGAGGTGCTGTGATGTGAGAGGAGTACTATGTTATAGGGATATCAGACCAGCATTTTATCTTATGACATGTTATTTATTTAATTATTTACAAATCCGTGTATAGAGAAAACAAGACGCAACAAGGATGCAAATGAGTGCTTCACAAATATTGTGGTACATAAAAAATGAAATCAATAAAAAGAAATCCATCGACAAAATATCATACGTCGAAACATTATTAAAACTGAAAATAGAAAATGATAAAAAGCCAAGAAAACTAATAAAATACTCATCCAAAGCCATGAGACTATAGTCAGATCATCAGGGCTTTAGAAAAGACAAGGAGAAAATCATCTTTCCACAAGGAAGTGGGCAGGGAACTTCAGACAGACTCTGTGACAGATAAGAAGTTGCCATTTGTCGAACTCGTGGGACCTCCAATCAATAAAACTCTTGGCTACATAACCCAACATAACCCAAGAGTGGTGGATAGACAGCTGCACAAGCTAATCATGCAAAGTTCAATTGGACCATGGCCACTAACGAGAGCTAGTGGAGATTCTTCAAAATAGGGGATGATGCGGTCGACCTTCCTGGTCCCAACAAACAGCCTGGCTACAGCATGGAGGGTAACCCCCAGGGGAGCGAGGGTGGACTTTCCTAAATCAAGGCATGAGCAAACTAGTGTTTGGACACAAAATTAAAACAGGAAGTGAATGGTTCCATAGACGAGTTAGTAGTAGAAGTAATTGTCATTTATATAGTGCCTTTTCCCATTTGTATGGCCTCAAAGTGCTTTGTGGTAGGAACGCTCTCAGGGACCGAAGTCCTGGTATGGGAACAATTCTCATAAAAATCTTAGAATGCTTGTGTGTATTCGGCTACGATTAGGAATTAGGTGGGCTGTCTAGGATCCAATAAGCAGCCCAAGAGGTCGGGCATGTGGGTGGGTGATGAGGAAGGTCACGACGGAGCGCTAGTGCATGTATTTGCGTATATGACAGCTTAATAGCTTTGGGGTCGCTCTGGTGCGAGCCAGAGACGTCTTTATGGGAGGGCAAAAATGGCACTTTCCCAGGACCCCACCTTGGAGGGGGCCCCCAGAAAGGCTGCCTGATCTGAAGAAGTAAGATTACATTGTTAACCAGTCTTAAATAGCACACATCAGGATATTTTATGGGGTGCTGCCAGTCCTTAAACCCATTGCCTTTCTCTTTTGACAAGTACATTCTGCCTTGATCAATTCATCATGTATTGCTTTCTGTGTTCACTAAGGTATACATAGTTTGTGTGTTCCTTACGGCACAACTCTGTAGCATCCTTCCTGTGGGAATTATGTTGAACATGTGCAATAGGCAACAGTGAAATGCATGTTGATAAATTGAGTGTGACAATAGTTCAGAAGTTAGCTCAGTATGTGAAGCACCCATTGCAGAGATGTGTTCATATGCAAAATTAGAATATCATATTACAGCAAGGCTGGCTGAGCTTTTCCTATGTCTGAAGTTTATATAACTGCCTGCATATGTACTTGGTTTTGCAGAACAACATCTGCTGGTATCAGCACTGTACCTGTACCAGATAGGGAATGCTATAAAAACGGAACTGTCATCCGTATGGTGAAGGTCTAGAAATTGGTTTGTTCAGATGAGGTGTTGTAAAACCTAGACAATTGCCTCCAACGATGGCATAAACTGTTAGTCCAAGAGGTGAATAAGTATCCAAATTCAAGACTATGGAACGAAAGCGTTCATGCTTGTATCCTGGCTTTGCCAGCAGACGATACAGTGATCCTGGTCAAATCATCTAATGTATCTTACATTACTTTGCTGTCTTCTGTGAGGTTTGCCTTCTTGCATGCTTCTAGCATCGTTTAGCCCATTACTTGATATTTCTTCTTATGTAGACCATTTGAGTGGAAGGGTTGGTAGACAGAAGAGAGCGGACCAGATGTTGCGGACCTAAGGCAAGCATATTTCAAGGTCTGCTTGTTTGACACAAAAAACGGTTAGCTTTTTGATAAAAGTCAAAGGTTTTTATGCACGTTTATAAATTAAAATGTCACAAGCCATTGTTTTGGAAGTATTTAAAGCTTTAAAATACAAAAGACAAACCCAGATTACATTTGTTAAATCACATTCATTGGTATGCTGGTACTTATATACTTCCCTCAATGATGGAGAGAATGAAGCTAGAACCATTCCCATTTTGCATAGAACCCTTCTATAATATTTTGTTAAAATTGGTCATGTTTGGTAATGTGATTTGAGTCCATTCCAAGTCCGTTTTTATAAAATGAGATTGTTTTAGTTAATGGTAAGTACTGGAAAAGAAAGTGTTAAAATGCAGAAATTGCAGTGTTGGCACAAATCCCAGCTTCACCCCTTCAGCCCTTAACCAATGTGTGATCCTGGACATCTCATTTAATCTTATATTGCCAGTCCCTAAACCTTTCAAAATTGTCAGCCTTTCAGAGTGATTTCCTTCTCATGGTATGATCTTCATAAAAGACTTATTCATGGTTTCACTGGCTATAGGGTTGCTTCCACTTTAATAGTGAGCATATTTATATTGCGAACCATAGGCATTTGTTCCTTTGATATCTAATGGCAACACTATTTGAAAACCATATCCCATTTCTAATCTCAATCTGTCTGGATAAAGACACCTGTCTGGTAGCTTCTAATCTGCATCCACTATCCATGCTACGGTATGTGTAGCGTTCTCCTTCCTTCCAATTGGTTTCCTCTGTTCATGCATGAGCACTTTTGCATTCTGTGAGGCAGCTAATGTGAGTTCTCTGTCTATTATGGGTGACATGTGCCTTTTACATACGGTCCTGCATTAATACTACAGGCTTCACACCTTCCTGGATGTTATTGATAACAATTATCCTGTATGCACTAGAGAAGTAACCTATTCGCAGACTGCTAATGTTGGTCTTCAAATGCTACTTGTTTATCATTCTGATTAGAGCACGAATGAAGAAGGTAAGGGGACTTAAAGTTAGTAAATGTGCTTATTATGCTGCGAGACAGCATAACGGGTGGGGGCAGGAGTTGCGACCATTATTCTTGATCCCTTCATTCGTTTGGTTTGGTGGAGGGGGCCCCAAAGATGTCCGTGCCCAGGGCCCCAAAAGTGCTTAAAATGGCCCTGGTGCGAGCGCTACTGAATACTTTCCTTGGTGCAATCCATGATGGAACCCACGAGAACAGGCGTAGGTTTGGGAGACTGACAGGCACAGACAGACGGGCCTTGCACGCCTTTCTGAGGATCAACCCGTTTTCTATTTGATGGGTGAGGCTCTATGATGCAGAACTCGTGCCCCTGCACCGAATCACTAAAGTTGAAACCTGGTGATGGCAAATCTGATGGCACCATCTGACCGGGCACCCAAAGGCCACAGCTCCTTCAGGTGCAAAGAGCCTACATTATGCAAAGCCAGATGCACAAAAGAGACGACTTTAAAGTCCTCCCTGCTTTGGGTCAGCAGCTAATGTACGATGCTGACGGTCCACCAAGTTAATTTTAGAAGTGTCTCTCCATGCCCCCGTCCCCCACACTCTGCCCCCACCCATCCATTCCATCTTCACCCTACATATATATGTCACAATCTAACCAACTCGACCAGACCTACCACCATTTAAATTAGCTGGGTGTAACCACTATATACCAAAAAGAAGAGTTGTAACTGTAAGGCTTGAGGTCAGAGGTCAGTGCCTGATTTTGTAGATAATTAAGCTGTTGCAGTACTTTCATTGGGAGCCCAGCATAAGCTGTTCCGCTTTGGGACAGGATCACTGCCCTCACTAAAGATATGTGGTGCTGGCTCTTAATGATGGCACTTTCATTGGGAGCCCAGCATCAGCTGTGCCGATCAGGGACGGGATCACCGTCCTCACTAAAGATATGTGGTGCTGGCTCTTAATGATGGCACTTTCATTGGGAGCCCAGCATCAGCTGTGCCGATCAGGGGCGGGATCACCACCCTCACTAAAGATATGTGGTGCTGGCTCTTAATGATGGCACTTTCATTTGGAGCCTAGCATAAACTGTGCCGATCTGGGACGGGATCACCGCCCTCACTGCAGATATGTGGTGCTGGCGCTTAATGATGGCACTTTCATTGGGAACCCAGCATAAGCTGTGCCGATCTGGGGCAGGATCAACGCCCTCACTAAAGATATGTGGTGCTGGCTTTTAATGATGGCACTTTCATTTGGAGCCCAGCATAAGCTATGCCGATCTGCGACGGGATCACCGCCCTCACTAGAGATATGTGGTGCTGGCTCTAAATGATGGCACTTTCATTGGGAGCCCAGCATAAGCTGTGCCGCTTTGGGACGGGATCACCGCCCTCACTGGAGATATGTGGTCCTGGCCCTTAATGATGGCACTTTCATTGGGAGCCCAGCATCAGCTGTGCCGATCTGGGACGGGATCACCGCCCTCACTGGAGATATGTGGTGCTGGCTCTAAATGATGGCACTTTCATTGGGAGCCCAGCATAAGCTGTGCCGCTTTGGGACGGGATCACCATCCCCACTGGAGATATGTGGTCCTGGCCCTTAATGATGGCACTTTCATTGGGAGCCCAGCATAAACTGTGCCAATCTGGGGCAGGATAACCGCCCTCACTAAAGATATGTGGTGCTGGCTCTTAATGATGGCACTTTCATTGGGAGCCCAGCATCAGCTGTGCCGATCTGGGACGGGATCACCGCCCTCACTAAAGATATGTGGTGCTGGTTCTTAATGATGGCACTTTCATTGGGAGCCCAGCATCAGCTGTGCCGATCTGGGACGGGATCACCGCCCTCACTGGAGATATGTGGTCCTGGCCCTTAATGATGGCACTTTCATTGGGAGCCCAGCATAAGCTGTGCCGATCTGGGGCAGGATCACCGCCCTCACTAGAGATAGGTGGTGCTGACTCTTAATGATGGCAGTAATATTTCTGGTTCCACGTTGAAATAACTGTTAGGCAATATTTTGGGCAGTACCCTTTGGGAGACTACACCAACCATGTCCTCCTGGTAATAGGTAACCCAACCTTTGGTATAAGTCTGTACTGCACAGGTTGGTAGCGCGGCTGAACAGCCAGGCTTATTTTAAGAGGAGTGAATGTGAATTTGTAGGGTTATTACACAGAGATTCACAGTGACAAGTATCCAAATGTCATGATCACTGCTTCCAAGGAGCCAGGACCAGTCCAACGTCCTTGGAAGCAGGCCCCTAACCCTAATCCTAAGCACCAGCCGGTCCCCACTGGGACCTTTTGGACCTTGTCCTGGCACCGGTGGCACCAGGCTCATCAAAACCATTGGTCCCGGCACTGGAAGCGCCGGGCTCATAATAGGTGTGAAGATGCTTGGGTGGATTTACCTGCAGCAGACCATGCTGCTTACTTACCAGCCACTTAGAAACCATCTGAGAACAGGAACTACTTTCTTACCTGGGTGGTGCAGCTCCACTCCCTGGATACAGCACTGGATCTCTTCTGGAAACTGGAACTCTTTTCTTACCTAGGCGGGGCCGTGGAAGAAGACGCCTCATTACTCCAAGGCTATTTAAACCACACCCGATAGATGAAGCGTGCTTCGCGTTATTCTGCATCTGCAGCAGAACGCTCACCGAGTCTGCTCCGGCCTTTCTTCTTCCGATCCTGGACCTGCAAGAATCCTACTTACCATTTCAGTATCCAGACATCATCAGCACCTGCAAAGAACAGAAACAACAGGTTAGCAAGGCGAACTTTACACGCAGTGCTTACTTACCTGATCCATCGGCTGCGGCCGTTTCTTCACGCCGCATCTCCACCTGCAAGAACAAAAGCATTGCCATAGTTACCGGCACGCTGTGAATTCCGGATTTCTTCGTTCTGCATCGCCGCCTGAGAAGACAAAGTATCGTTAACAACTTACTGGCATTCCGCGGACTCCGGCCCTGCAACCCAACATCTGAAAGGCAAAAGAAAAGACATTAAGCAGGTATTTACTTACGTTCATCACGCTCGTCGCAATAAAACGCCTGCGAATTCTCCGGCGTCTCTTTAACACGAACCAAGCTGCAAGGAAAGAGACAGCTAGAGCGCTTGCCATACTTACGAACTTCCAAGCGCTTCACTTCATCTTTCATCTCAAGAGCCCTGCAATACATAAGGGAAAGGCATTATACGGAGTCTGCATATAAACGTGCCACGCATGTAAAGACTATAAAGACAAAAGGTGTCCAGAAACTCACCGCTCGTGCAGATAACGACGGTAACCATCCTCTGAATTCAAGAGGCCTGTGTTTCACCAGTGAAGGAACTGGCAACGGCACCCTGCACCAGACGCAGATGGAGAGCCCAGCATTCACCTATATAAGGTGAGCACGTTGACCTGGGGGCTCTACGAAAAAGCTGGGAAGAGGGAGAGAGAGAGAGGGACATTCAACAACCCAGACCATTAACCCCCATATTCTTTCACCTGCAGAAACCTCACTCTTCGAGTCCGACACACAGTGCGAAGAGGTTCGACCCCAGAAGCCAATCGAGTCCTGCACATCACTTTTCGAGTCACAGACAGCTTCCTGCCAAGACCCGCGCCTCCGTGGGAATCAGGTGAGCGTTACAGAACGCGAAGCCCACCACAAAACTCCTACCCAGGCGCAATGGAAACCTCAGTCACTGATCAACTAGCCCAGTTGCTCGGGGAATTAAGAGCAGAAGTACATGCAGCTCGTCAGGAAACGAACTCTCTAAGAATAGAATTGATACTTTCCAAGGAGCGAACAGAGGACCTTGCTAGGCAGTTGTTACAGACGCAGGCAGGACAGACACCTTTGCCTGTTCCAGGGGGAAGTTATCCTTCTGCATCATCTTTAAATCCAGTGCAAATCAATCTACCCGGTAATGTTCCCTTGGCTCCGCCCGAACGCTTTTCCGGTGATCCAAAGAAATTTGCAGTGTTCATCAATCAGTGCCGCCTACACTTCTTATGTCGACCAGCTGCATTCCCAACAGACCAGACCAAGGTGGCTTTCGTGCTTCCTTATCTCAGTGGCAGCGCTGCAGATTGGTCGATCCCTTTAGTCACCCAGGATGATCCGGTTTTACATGATTTTCAGGCCTTCCAGTCCAGCATGGAGAAACTGTTCGCAAGACATGCACAAGGGCAGGCCTTGGACAATGAGCTTCTCTCATTACGACAGGGTAATCAAGACCTCTTGACTTATATAGCCTCCTTCAATAGACTCATAGTGGAAACACAATGGCCCGAGGACAAGAGAATAACGCTTTTCTACAGAGGCCTGCGTGGAGAGCTCAAAGATGTGTTAGCGCAAGTTGTGAATCCTCCACAAGAATGTTCTGACTATATTGACTTAGTTGTCCAATTGGACCATAGACTACAGAACAGGAAGGCAGATCGTTCCAGATTTGATACCCGAGTGTTTTCTAAACCACAGACCTCGAATAAGGGAGCTGACACTGTGGAACCCATGCAAATAGGGGGCATGAAAGGACCTTTAACCCAGAAAGAGCGGGAAAGAAGAAGGCAGCTGCAATTATGCCTCTATTGCGGAAACTCAGGACACTTTCTTCGGGACTGTCCAGTGAAACCAGCTAAGAAGACTGTAGGAGCCGCGGATACCTGTACCACAAATTCTGAGCAGGGAAACGACCTCGCCCGACAAGAGTAGAGGTCCTCTTGCCGAGCGTTAAGATCTGTCCCGTGACCTCGCATTTCGTGATACCCATGGTCCTCATTAGTCCTGAACGTCCGGATCGTTTGCATGCAATTGAAGCTTACATTGACAGCGGAGCAATCGGTAACTATGTGGACCGTGAAATGGTATCAAGGATGAATCTACCCCTTGTCCCTAAGGCAGTGAAAGACGTCATCACTACTGTGGATGGCACGGAGATAGCCTCCGGACCAGTAACGCATGCCACCCAAGAAGTGACGCTATTGAGCCAAGATGGACACCGGGAGAGAATCGTGTTCGATGTAATCAAGGCCCCTCAGTTCCAGATCATTCTGGGAATCCCTTGGTTAGAGAAGCACAATCCTCAGATCGATTGGCGAGCAAAGACGGTTCAGTTTCCAGAGTGTTTTACCACTTGTTATCCTCGGCCTGATGTTTCACTGGCGGCAATCTCTTCTGAGGAGGTGCCCAAATTACCTCCCGAATACCAGGAATTCCAAGACGTCTTCCGGAAGGATCAAGCCAACACCCTGCCACCTCATAGGTCTTACGACTGTCAAATAGATCTGATACCTGGAACAACTCCTCCTTGCAGCAGGATTTATGCCCTCACCGAGCCAGAGAACCTTCACCTCAGACAATACCTAGACCAATACCTAGCTAACGAGTTTATCCGTCTTTCAAAATCTCCAGCTTCATCGGCTTTGTTCTTCGTTCCGAAAAAGGAAGGAGACCTTAGGACTTGCATAGATTACCGCGCCCTGAATCAGATCACCGTTAAGAACAGATACCCGTTACCTTTGATCCCTGAACTCCTGGATCAAGTCAAAGATGCATGTATATACACAAAGTTGGATCTCAGAGGAGCCTACCACTTGGTACGGATAAAAGAGGGCGATGAATGGAAAACGGCCTTCCGCACCAAGTACGGGCTATTCGAGTATCAAGTGATGCCCTTTGGACTGTGTAATGCTCCTGCTGCTTTCCAGTATTTTATGAACGATGTCCTTAGAGAACTCATAGACGTGTGTGTTGTTGTCTACATTGATGACATCCTCGTCTATTCATCATCTGAAGAGGAACATCAGAGACACGTTAAAAAGGTTCTCGAGAGATTGCGTCAACATAATCTTTTTGCTAAGCTTGAGAAATGCGTTTTCAACGTAACGGAAGTCGAGTTCCTGGGATTCATATTGTCACCTAACGGAGTCCATATGGATTCAAAGAAAGTTGATGCAATCATCAAGTGGCCATCACCAACCTCTGTAAAAGGAGTTCAAAGCATGTTAGGGTTCGCTAACTTTTACCGCAGATTCATTCCTGAATTTTCTCGGATAGTCCAGCCCATCACCGCTCTGTTGAAGAAGAACAAACGTTTTGAGTGGTCTTCTGAAGCAGAACAAGCTTTTCAGGACTTAAAAGCTAAATTCATTTCTGCACCTGTTTTAAAACATCCTCGCCCAGAACTCCCCTACATCGTGGAAACGGATGCTTCTAGTCTTGCTATGGGGACAGTTTTATCACAAAGAGATCCGGTCACACACCAACTACATCCTGTTGCCTTTTGGTCCCGCAAGTTTTCGCCTCCCGAGATCAACTATTCAATTACAGACAAGGAACTTTTGGCTATCAGATCGGCCTTTAAAGCCTGGCGGCATTATCTTCTAGGAGCCAGACACACAGTCACCGTAATGACTGATCACCGCAATTTACAATATCTAAAGACAGCCAAAGCTCAGTCTTCCAGACAGCTTCGCTGGGCTCTGTTTCTAGCAGAATTTGACTTTATAATTACTTATCGACCAGGCAGTAAGAACGGAAAAGCAGATGCTCTCTCCCGGATGGGAGTAGATGAACATTTGACCAATCCAGAACCAATACCCATAATCCCAGAACAAAGAATTTTGGGTTTGGTCAGCGCTCAATCTTTTGAACACATCAAGACCATGGTTAAATCACTCCTAACTCCGGCCGATTTGCAAGATTGGCAATTAAAGGGGAAAGAATTCTCAGTGGATCAAGACCTACCATATTTCCGAGGACGATTGCATTTACCCTGTGAGAAAATACAAAAACAAGTAATCTCCTGTTATCACGACTCTCTAATGGAGGGTCATCCTGGCATTACCAAAACCAAGGAAAAGATTAAAAGACATTTCTGGTGGCCGTCATGGAAAAAGGATATTAGAGACTTTGTAATCTCCTGTGGTGTGCGTGCCCAGAATAAAAGTCAGAAGGAGAAACCAGCCGGCCTATTACAGCCACTAGACATCCCTCCCTGTCCATGGCATACCCTGTCCATGGATTTCATCACGGACTTACCTCCATGCTCGGGGTATACTACCATTTTAGTAGTCGTGGATCTATTCTCCAAGATGGCTCACTTCATTCCCCTGAAGGGTCTACCATCAGCCTCAGTATTGGCCCGAGAATTCTTAGAAAACATCGTTCGGCTACACGGTTTTCCCTCGGTTTTAGTCTCCGATAGGGGAAGTCAATTCATCTCTCACTTCTGGCGCAGTTGCTGTAGTCTAGCCCAAATTGATGTAAGACTTTCAACTAGTCACCATCCCCAAACTGACGGACAAACCGAAAGGACAAATCAAACTCTAGAGCAATATCTACGTTGCATGCTCCAACAAACTGAAAACCCCTGGAAGGATATTCTTTGGATCGCTGAATACGCTTACAATAATTCGATTCATTCTGGAACAGGGAAGACTCCATTCTTCCTACTATACGGACACCATCCTAGAACCTCTAACCTGGATCCTCCCCAAGAATTCGAAGCACCTGCTGTGGATCACTTGCACTCGGAGATCACCCGTGCTTTTAAGGAAGCCTCGGCCCATCTGCAAAGAGCTAAAGCTCAATTCAAAAGAGGAGCAGATCGACACCGTAAAGAGGCTCCTCACTACGCTGTAGGAGATCAGGTCTGGCTATCCACTAAGCACCTGCCGCTAAAGGAACCCCGCACCTTCATCCCGAGATACCTTGGACCCTATCTCATATCTGCCATAATTAATCCGGTGGCTGTCAAATTGGAGTTACCTACGCATATGAAAATACACCCAGTATTCCATGTCTCCTTATTAAAACCAGTACAACCAGAAACCCGATTGACTGAATTCCCAGAACCGGTTTTAGTAGATGGAGAACTTGAATTCGAAGTTAAGAACATCCTAGACTCCAAGATCTCCAAATCTAAGTTATATTATCTGGTTGATTGGAAAGGTTACGGCCCCCAGGAAAGGTCTTGGGAACCTTCAGAATATGTCCACGCACCTCGTCTGGTCAAGAGATTCCATCTGAATCACCCCGACAAGCCAAAACCCCCGGAGAAGACACGCTTAGGAGGGGCCTTGAGGGGGGGTACTGTCATGATCACTGCTTCCAAGGAGCCAGGACCAGCCCAACGTCCTTGGAAGCAGGCCCCTAACCCTAATCCTAAGCACCAGCCGGTCCCCACTGGGACCTTTTGGACCTTGTCCTGGCACCGGTGGCACCAGGCTCATCAAAACCATTGGTCCCGGCACTGGAAGCGCCGGGCTCATAATAGGTGTGAAGATGCTTGGGTGGACTTACCTGCAGCAGACCATGCTGCTTACTTACCAGCCACTTAGAAACCATCTGAGAACAGGAACTACTTTCTTACCTGGGTGGGGCAGCTCCACTCCCTGGATACAGCACTGGAACTCTTCTGGAAACTGGAACTCTTTTCTTACCTAGGCGGGGCCGTGGAAGAAGACGCCTCATTACTCCAAGGCTATTTAAACCACACCCGATAGATGAAGCGTGCTTCGCGTTATTCTGCATCTGCAGCAGAACACTCACCGAGTCTGCTCCGGCCTTTCTTCTTCCGATCCTGGACCTGCAAGAATCCTACTTACCATTTCAGTATCCAGACATCATCAGCACCTGCAAAGAACAGAAACAACAGGTTAGCAAGGCGAACTTTACACGCAGTGCTTACTTACCTGATCCATCGGCTGCAGCCGTTTCTTCACGCCGCATCTCCACCTGCAAGAACAAAAGCATTGCCATACTTACCGGCACGCTGTGAATTCCGGATTTCTTCGTTCTGCATCGCCGCCTGAGAAGACAAAGTATCGTTAACAACTTACTGGCATTCCGCGGACTCCGGCCCTGCAACCCAACATCTGAAAGGCAAAAGAAAAGACATTAAGCAGGTATTTACTTACGTTCATCACGCTCGTCGCAATAAAACGCCTGCGAATTCTCCGGCGTCTCTTTAACACGAACCAAGCTGCAAGGAAAGAGACAGCTAGAGCGCTTGCCATACTTACGAACTTCCAAGCGCTTCACTTCATCTTTCATCTCAAGAGCCCTGCAATACATAAGGGAAAGGCATTATACAGAGTCTGCATATAAACGTGCCACGCATGTAAAGACTATAAAGACAAAAGGTGTCCAGAAACTCACCGCTCGTGCAGATAACGACGGTAACCATCCTCTGAATTCAAGAGGCTTGTTTTTCACCAGTGAAGGAACTGGCAACGGCACCCTGCACCAGACGCAGATGGAGAGCCCAGCATTCACCTATATAAGGTGAGCACGTTGACCTGGGGGCTCTACGAAAAAGCTGGGAAGAGAGAGAGAGAGAGAGGGACATTCAACAACCCAGACCATTAACCCCCATATTCTTTCACCTGCAGAAACCTCACTCTTCGAGTCCGACACACAGTGCGAAGAGGTTCGACCCCAGAAGCCAATCGAGTCCTGCACATCACTTTTCGAGTCACAGACAGCTTCCTGCCAAGACCCGCGCCTCCGTGGGAATCAGGTGAGCGTTACACCAAATAAACACTTACACTCAAGGTTTCTTGATTAAACAATTATTAATTTATTTAACAGTCAGTTTGAATAAGCCTTCTTCAGAAGAGGCAATATAATAGTAACACACAAATACACTCCAAAATGACACACTCTTAGTTTCTCTACATCAGCAAGTACCCATTTGGAATGGCACACAGTTTCTTCCTACACCCTGAGGTGACCTAGGACACTGTGGACATTAATATATCACTGGCACATTTGGAGCAATACTGAGTTTGGTGTCAAAGAAAAGGGGTTAAGAATAAAACAGGTTAAACAAATATTCTGTATCAGGTAAGTACTTTTGAACCCCCAATGCAAAATAGATTAACCCTTTCCTGGAGGAAAGGTAAAGTTCAAAGCCTGAGGGAAGAAGAATGTTTCAGGGAGCCAGGCCAGCCAATGTTAATTGAACAAAAGTCTAGGTGAGCTGAAGCACTTCTTGCAAGTAAGTAAACGTCTTGCACAATGTTTTAGAAGTCTTTGTAGAAAAATAGAATCACTGTAGGGACACGAGCTGGGAGGCTTGTGAGGGGCAAAGCTGCAAGCAACTCCGCAAAGCAACCAAGACAAGTCTCAAGTGAGAACAAGCAAGGCTGCACGACAAGAGGGAACTCCCCTTAGTGTTACAGTACCTTTGGTTAGAAGAAATTGGTTCCAGCTGGCTTCTGTTCCTGTGTAGGTCTGCAGATCCTGTTGTTCCTGGGCCTCATTCATGGGGACAAGAGGGAGGACGTCTGAGGACTCATGCACTACAAATTGAAGGTCGGCGGAAGCAATGGGCAAACTTCAGATCAGCAGCACTTTGCGGTTTCAGCTCCTCACGTCTCTTGCAAACAGCACCACTGCGGTTCTCGGATACCACTATGGACTTTCCTCACATCTGGGGTCCAGCACTCTGTTGAGGTGGATCAGGCCTGGTCAGTCCTGCTTCCTGAGAGTCCGGAGGATATTCCTGGAGCTCGGGTCCGACTTAAAGACACTCACTTGATTCTGGTGTTCCTCCCCCTGGCACTTCGGTTTCTGCAGCAGCAATAGAAGTACAGCCAGCTCCAAGAGGATTTCCAGATGAGCTTGTATTGGGGTCGATTGGTCCCACCAACTCCAGGGGAGAAGTCGTCCTTTGCAGGTCTTCTCTAGTCGAGGCGAATTCAGAGCTTTAGCACTGCAGCAGGGCTTCACCGGGCAAACCAACGGTCCAGGAGTTGCAGCAGGCGTCTCTTCCAAGTTCTTCTTCGGATTCCTTCATCCAGTGGTCGACTCTGCCTTCCAAACAAAAAGCCTCGCCTTTTATATAGGTTTCTCCCATTTATTTGCAGCCTAGCTGTCAATCACACAGCAGGGTGGCTGTCCTCTGAGGACAGCCCTCCAGCCAATCACCCTTCAGTGCATTCCTGTAACCAAGGAAACTAAGCACAGGGAGTTGGGCACCTCCCTCGCTTCCTGCCCTGCTAGACACGCTGGAGCCAGAGGTGGGTTTCACCAGTGAATCCCGCCAATGACAAAACGAACAAAGGAACCACCTGGTTTGGCAGGCAGAGTAAATTTCAAGAATGACCTTTCCAACAAGAAGACTGGGGCCATTTTGACAAAATGGGCACGCATGGGTGTCTTACTGCAGCTGCCTTTGCAGCCCCTGGTAAAAACACACCATGGTAGGAAAAAGTAAACCACTGCTACCAGCCATTAATTGTAGAAAGGGTAACATAAAAATGTTACATGAGAAACTAGACAAAGGGGATTCTAAGTAACCCCTCCAGCACCCTCATGTAAGCGTGTGTGCTGGCTCTAGAAACTTACAAAATGTACGTACAGTCAATTACACTTCACTGCTCTTGGAAACAGTAGATTTACCAAGAGAAAGTATTTAAACCTTTGGGAAGTCTAAGAGACTTCCCTGTGTCACTGCACTGAAGGTGCTGTGTGACACAATGTAAAGATGATGCCCATGGAGTTTGGCAGACTCCAAAGTCAAAAGGAAAAACAGAAAACACCGAATTAAAAGTACAAAGTCCCAAAGTTCAACAAAAGAGCTGGGGGCTTTTAAGGGGGGAAGAATTCAGCACTAAACTGAAAATACTCCTAACACTCGCCCCTCCCACCCCCCGACTAAGGGACAGGAGGATCTAATCCTCACCAAGATAGATCTCCTATTGCAAGTCGGTTAAATGGCCTGCTGAGGACACCAGCAACCTTTTGTAATCCTTGCTATGGCACTTTTGTATCAGGTGTTTTCATTTGTAAGCTATGCGACCTACACATACTCGGGGTTACATCTTTCTTATTTAATGTATAGGGGATCTGAGTTAACCGTCCCTCAGAGGTTGTGACAACTTCTGAACCTACAATAGGCTTTTTCAAGGGGTCCCTAGAAAGGAATCCCTTAGACCTAGAAGGGCCTCCATGGTTCCTCATCACCTCTCTCACAAGAGCAGGTTGGGTCTCAGGTATCTTGGTTGGAGGGGTTGTGGGCAAGCAGGGTACGTGGTTCCACTTCCTCTTAGATCTTATTTTACCTGGCTTAGATGTTTCCCTCCTAATACTAGGATGTATAGTGGAGTCTTCAGCAGAAGATCCAACAGTCTCAAGGTGTTTAGCCTTTGACCTATCTTTCCTGGTTTTCCACCAGCCTTGAGAATGACCAATTCTCACAGACCTAGAGAGGGGTCCAATTTGTCTATACACATCATCCTCAGAAGCAGCGTGGGTCAAAGACTCTCCAATTGGAGTGGTAATGATGGAGCATTGGTTGGGATCCCATTTCCCTAATATTCCAGCCTTAGATTTGCCTTGGTTAGAGGTTAACTTGCTAGTACAAGGACCTACAGTGGGGTTCTCTCTAGAGGGTCCCACAGGCTCAGACCGGTCTCTTAAGGTTGCCTCTCTAGCCAATTTGGTTTTGCTTCTTCCTACTGGGAGGCCTGGGGGTACTGGACACTACTCCTCAAGTCTTTAAGTCATTCCCCAACAGGACTCTCCCAGGCAGCTCATTCTGAATACTGTCAGGGATCCTCACTGTCATATTGTTACACTGAATGAGAGCTGGTAGAATTGGAACCATTAGGACAGGGCCTCCATCAAATCTAGTGTGACCTTTGCGTGCCTTAGCAACATTCTCAGGCTTGAAAAAACTTTGATCCACAACTGTTCCGCTGGCCCCAGAGTTTCTCATGGCAGGGGTTTCCTGGCCATTTACAAGAACACTGTCCATATAATACCCTTTGGAGTTCTCTGTAATGGAGCTATAAACATCTATATTCTGATGTTTACACAAACCCAAGGACTCTAAGGATATACTGGCTTGGACACCAACGGGTTCTTCAGCCAGTAGGTGAAGGTGGGTACTGGCCATTTGTACCTCTCCCTCAGGGATGAAGGCTAAGGAGGCAGTGCTGACCCCTGCAGGTTTACCCTTGCATCTGGGAACTCCTTTCAGATGGTCCTAAGACCCACAGACATAGCATTTACCAAATGCTCTCTGGATTGGGGGTTTCTGCTGACCTCCCTCTGGTTGGGCACCAGAGGGATCACTAGACCTACCAGGCTTCCCAGTGGATCTACCCTTATGTGGATTGGGGGCCTCTTCTGGTTGGCTAGAATTAGAGCTATCTTTATTCTCATCTTGGTGCTGCTTCCCCTCATCCTTTTTGTGAGTGGCTCCAGATTCCCTATGAGTGGCTCTGTTGGCTACCCATGAGTCAGCTGCTCCTGCTAACGTTTTGGGATCAATCTCTTTTGAGTCAGCCAAGTGCTGTCTCAGCTCAGGAGAGCAGGCATCAAAAATAGACCTTAACAAAAATAGATTTCTCATTCCATCAGAGGAGTTCACTCTGTAACCCTTAACCCAACCATCAATGTTTTTCAAACATTCACACACCCATGTAAAGGTTACCATCAGTCTTTTTGAGGGTCCTAACCCTCTTAAGGTTCTGGGAAGGAGTCATCCCAAATCTGGCTATCAAAGCCAGCTTCACATTCTCATACTCCAGTCTTTCAAGTTCACCCACCTCCATTACAGCATCAGTTGCAACCTGGGAAACCCTAGACAAAAGCCAAGAAATCAACTGAATCCATGTGAGACCGTGAATCCCATGATTGTATTCAAAAGCACTCAACCAATCCAAAATATCAAGTTTCACATCATGCATACTCACTGCTTCTTTAGGCAGGCCAGGCCTCTTGGGACTGGAAGACCTAGAGGACTCTGGGAAGGAAACATTTTCATGAGACAATCTTTTAATTTCAAGAGCATGTTGCATTTCCAATTCCCTGAGTTTGATGTCTTGATGTTTGGCTTCAGCTTGAGCTTGCAACCTTTTAATTTCCAATTCAAGTCTCATTTCCTCAAGAAACACATATTTCGGACTCAATGATGGACCTTGTGGGGTCCCAATGGGCATAGGTTGAGGCAAAAGGGCCTGCTGAAGTAAATAGGGGCTCCTATCCTGGTACTCTTCTCCCACCTCTGACTCTTCTAAGACATTAGAGTTAGACTCTGAATTATCATTCTCATCATCAGTTTCCACATTTCCTGGGTTAGTAGGTGTGACAGGCCTACTACCCAAACTTTGGTGATTCAGCAACCTTGCTATCAATTCATTTTTTCTTTCCTTTAACTGGGCGATTCCTGATCTTACACATTTCTTTCAGTTGTTCTACTGTTAAAATAATCAGGGCTTCCTGACTGAAGTTATCCATATTTGGCATGTTACAATTGCTATTCTAGTGGAGGTAAGCCTTGTGAAGGTTTTTAGTTGATCAAAAGTAAAGCAAATACTTAATGTAACAACCCTACAATAGATCCCTCCGCTGCCACCAGTGTTAGGAAAGATTGTAGGCAGTCCCTAACAATAACAAAAACAAAGTCATGAGGCCCAAAACACTGCATTTTAAAATGTCAAAAACCTTTTTTCAATTTGTTCAGTTTTTTTAATGCAGGGTGTGCACCCACTCAGGTCCTCCCAACATCCCCAACCTTTATATATACCCTTAGCCCACACCCACCTATTTGTTTAAAAAAAGTGCAAAAGTCCTGTTGTTTAAAAATAAGTGCAAAAATCCTGCATTCTTTTGATTTTTTTAATTCAATGTTTTTAGCTTTGGGATTGTTGCAATAGTTTTTTGGGGAGGATTACCAGATTTCTCAGCAGTTGCAAGTGATAGGAGTAGGTGTTTATCAAGTGGTTCACGTGTGCTTCCCCCACCTGCATATAATCAATCCAACATTTCCCCCAGGTTTTTTATAGTGGTGACAGGAAAGCCTTTATCAACGAGAGAGACGAGCCCTGGGATGAAGAATGTAGGACGGGGCAATTTAATAGATCCAATGACTGACACATCTGTTTTTTCATCCATTCAAGGCCCCCCAGGGCTGTCTCTATCCATTGTGGGATGTGCACTAGACGGTTGTGCACAGTCTCCCTGGAGTCTGAAGGGTGGGCATGGACAGAACACTTCCCTGCGCCCACACTGCAGGGCACGACGTCCTTTCATTGCGGGATGTTTTTTCACTCGGTTTTTTACTGTGATTTTTTTGCGGAAAAATCTCATCAATTTTTTTTGGGGGGGGGGTTAAAAAAATTATATAAATTGGGTGTGGGTGTACGGGAATATAAAAAAAATGAAAGGGGATAGGGGTTAATTCGATGAGTTTTTTTGAAAAAAAATCTGCAGTAAAAAACCCAGCGAAAAAACATACCGCGATGAAATTACATGGAACCCGATGCAGGTGGTCCATTTTCTGGGTATCCTCAGCGTAGACCTGGTACTCTACGCAATGGCTTCTGTTAACGTCTGCTGACAGATGCTATTGTATATTACAGAGGAGTGGGGAATCTCAGAATTCCCCACACCTGTCAGTGGAACACAAATGGACACTGTCAGACCAAATTCTAACCTGCTGTGGTCTATAGTACACTGACAGGCCTGGACACAACACAGCAGCACTCTTCATCCAATTTACAAAGCAGATCCTTCGGGGCCACCAATTCAAAGGAGCCCATTTACTATGGGGGCATAACGTTAATGTAAGGCATAAAGGCCTACGCTTTCCATTAATGTCACACCCCATTTTCATTCATTTGTGTGGTGCAGAATAGGGGCGGAATACAACTTGCGTTTCCACCGCCTCCCTTCCTCTCCCCAATTCATATGCCCTTTCATGCCGGTGCACATGCTGGGGATCCCTATGGAGTCGGACAGCTGTATGCACCAGCATAAAGCAGGCAAGCTCAAAAGGGATCCAAGCCGGTCCGATAGCACAGTGAGTAGAGCGCTCGCTTTGACATCTGTACAGAGCTTGCTGATGCAGGTTTGAATCCTGGCAGAGCCAAACTCAGCCTTTCATCCTTCCGAGGTCGACAAATGAACACCACACACTGTGGGTAATAATAAGCCGCGCTCAGATACCTGAGGGTTTGTAGCACTATATAAATGCTAAATTATTATTATTATTGAAAACGCTGCCTGCCATGGTAGGCAGTGTTTAATCATTTGCATGGCAGAGTGCAAATGTGCAGGCAAAAGGTGGAGTTCTTGTGTGTATGCCGCCTTTTGCCCATCACATTTTCACTCTGTTGTGCAAATGACCAAAATTTGGCAGCGTGGAGTCGCCTACATGTATGTCTACATGTAACGGAGTCCTGCCGTGCAAATTCCAAACTGGAGCAAAATGAGCCCTAGAGTGGGACATTTTCAAATGGGTTGGAACATAAAATGAAAGCATAAAAGAAAGATGTAACGCTTTCACACCTTCACATACAGAGGGTGGAAAAGGGGCATATAGTGGAACTTACTCTGGCGTGCTTTCCACTTCCATCTTGTGTGAGCACTTCATTTTAGGCCTGCAGAAGATTTTCATGCAAACGTAATCCAAATGGATTCTGTTGGAATCCAACACGCATTAGTACCTACTAATGAACAGGTGGATTCCACTGGAATCCATTAGTAAATGCAGCCTGCAAAGCAGTTTACAGGCAGCGTTTAGGTAAAAGTAAAGAGTGAAGCGGATTTCTCCTTGGTTTACTCTTGCACTCTGACCTACAAAAAGTTGAAAATTGCGTGCAGGGGACCCTACAGCACGTAGGTGCAAACTTTGCATTAAAATGACCCCCAGAGAGGTTCAACAATACTGCAGGGTGATTTTCCATTCACTGCAATCAATGCATTGTCCCCGAGGTCCACCTGGGCTCAATGGGTGCAGTGGACATCCTAAAACCTGGCGTTTTGTCAGGGTTTATTATACGGTCACACCCAAGTCAGGGAGCACCTTCCCACACTATTAATGTGGCGCACAATAAAGGGCTTTGATGTTTTTTTAAAGAGTTAAATGTGGGAAGGCCTCCAACCCAGCTCACACACAAGCCCAACAAATACCCGGTGCCACAATGGACTACGAACCAGGACGGTGTGTATTCAGAATATCTTGATGAATTAATATATTTAAATCAAATTGGGACAAACAGATTGCATCCACCACCAAGGCCTTGGCAACACAAAAACAAAATATGCTTTTGTAAAGTACCAACTGTCAGGGATGGCACTCTATTAAGAGTAGCACAAGACACCCAGAAAGGGTTTGGGTGGTTGTGCCAAAATAAAGTGGACAGATAAGTACACACACAGCAGAGAGGAAAGAGAACAAAGAGTAGGCCAGAGTAGCAAGGGAAAAAGGTACAGAATGAATTCCCTCTTGGGGTGTATGCAGATCTAGGAAAAGAGTATTCCACGAACCTTAGGAAATACTCTAGCCTTCTACACAGTTTGCTATAACAGAGGCCCACGCTGTTTGCTCATGGCTTGGAACAGCAGCTATGGGTGTCTGTAATCTAGAAACGAAACAAGGGAAGGGGCAGAGGTTGACTGATGGGAACCAACAGACAAGCTCTGTACAAAAGGGTCTACAAACAGTACAAGAGAAGATACTACAGACAAATCCAGGAAAGGAGGTGATAGCAAACTAGCAGAAGGAAATGAAGGGAAAGTCGTGTAACAGGATAGGATAGCAGAGGACAGTAAGGAACAAGGTTGAGAGCTCAGAGGAGCAGGAAAGCAATGAGCAAGCCCACAGGAGCAGGGCTGTAAGTTAGAGAGCCCAGATGAAAAGGGCTTAGGGCAGCAGAGTAAAGCAGGCTGCACGGTAAGGAACCCAGAAGGGCCGGGCGGCAAAGAGTGGGCCCTGAGGGGCAGGGCCGCTGACCGTAGAAGGTAGCAGAGGACTGTAGCGGGCTGCTAGGCCGAGAACCCAGCGGAAAAAGATAGGTAGTAGGCAGCGGAGCGTGATAAGCTGCAAAGTAGGAAGGCCAGAGGACAAGGGCCGTAGGCAACCGGAGTGAGGTAGGCTGCAGAGCAGGGAGCCCAAAGGACAAAGGCTGAAGGCAGCCGGAGTGAGGCAGGCTGCAGAGCAGGGAGCCCAGAGGACAAGGGCTGAGGCTGGAAAGCAGCAGAGCGTGATCAGCTGAAATGTAGAGAGCCCGCAGGGCAAGGGCGGAGGCTGGAAGGCAGCAGAGCGTGATCGGCTGCAATGTGGAGAGCCCGGCAGGGCAAGGGCGGAAGCTGGAAGGCAGCAGAGCGTGATCAGCTGCAATGTGGAGAGCCCAAAGGAGCAGGGCTGTGAGGCAGGGAGCCTGGAAGGCAATGGCAGGAGGCAGCGAAGTGTAACAGGCTGCAAGGCAGGAAGCCCAGAGGAGCTGGACTGTGGTAGGGAGCCCAGAAGGCTAGGGCTGTAGGCAGCAGGGTGTAGCAAGCTGCAAGGCAGGAAGCCCAGAGGAGCTGGACTGAGGCAGGGAGCCCAGAAGGCTAGGGCTGTAGGCAGCAGGGTGTAGCAAGCTGCAAGGCAGGATCCAAGCAGGAGAGATGGTAAACAGCATACAAAGATCCGTAGAAAGACGCAAAAGGTGGAGGAAGGACTCTCAGATGCAAGAGGCTGAGCCACTGCAGGCAGGAGCCTTTATACTGCCTAGTCCAGCACAGAGGCAGGCTAATTGGTTGCACCTGGCTAAGCACACCTGCAGGCAATCGGCCACCTCCCTTTCTGTTCCTGGGCTGGTGGAAGCAGGGCAAGTCCTAGGGCTTCTGGGGGGTGTAGTTCCTTTGATAACCAATAGGAACAGCCAGGAATTGATGCTTGTAGCCAGGTGCATTGTGGTATACGTAGTTTGTTGGAAAAAATAATAAAGCACCAAAGTCTCGCAAATGGGAAATAAAGTTCCCAAAGTAAATATAGATGGATCCAAGAGTCTGTTGTAAATAAATGATAAACAAATAGTCCATATTGAGCGTAAATGGATGCACCCGTGGCGCAGGCGTGACAGTATGCCCCTCTCCAGGCCCCTCTCCAGGCTCCCCGAAGACCGACCTACAGGAAGAATGTCTGTCACACCATACAAGAGTCTTAATCCAAAAAGGCACATCATGAAGCACCAGAAACGGGTTGCAAGGTGAGAGTCTTGAATGACAGAGACAGTACCAATGTTCTGAACTTTTGATGTAGAAATCAGAATAGTCGAAGTCTTTGGAACACAGACCCCAACTGTGTGTGCATGAAGAGAGGAACTGCGAAAAACTGCTGCAGGCTCCATGATAGATTTTGCTTTGACGGGCAACAGTATGGTGCTGGAAAGTGGAGCCATAGGTACAGCAGAGTTGGTAGCTTTAAGAAGGTTTTCCAAGACATCCGGAGCAGCAATGACAACGTTAGGGTGAGCCGCAGTGAGTTCAGGAGTCACAGCGGTGGTTTTCCCATGATTAGTAGACAGTTCATAGGTTACAGCATCAGTGAGATCTTGAATGGCTGTAGAGAGTATCAAGCCTGTAGCAACTGGGTGTGTGGGTGCCATGAGAGAACCAGCAGGCTGGAACGCACCTGAGACTGGTAGAGTAGAGTCTGGCAGTCTTAGTGCTATAGATACACCAGCAGGAACAACTGGAACAGTAGTCTTAACAGGGAAACCCTTTGCTGACTTTGCAACAGTTAGCATGGCGGATGAGGGATCAGGAAGAGAAGGTGCTGCGGGATCAGGTTGTGTAGCAGAGGATTCTGCTGCAGCGAGCACAGCTGCGAAGGAAGTAGAAATCTGGGCATCGGGAGCATCAGAAATAGCGGTAGCTTCAGGAATCACAGTAGCTATAGCAACCTCAAGATTCGCAGCAGGGACTTCAGGTGTCTCAAATGTGGCAGGGAGTTTAGGAGCCATAGCAGCAGGAGGATCATGAATAGCAGTTGGAAGTGTGGGTGCTGTAGCAGCTACAGACAGTTCAGGTGTTGCAACTACTGGTAGATCGGGTACCACAACCACTGGCGATTCAGGGGGTATCGAAGAAACTGAAGATGTTGATTGCTCAAGAGTGTTGTCTGATAGCACAGCCACACTTTGGCAAGCCCCGCTTGCCAACCCAGCATGCTCGGTGTGAACTGCGCCAGTCTCTTCAGCTGCCGTTGTCATTTCAGAAGAGGTTGTAAGTGTGAGTACTGGACAATAGGCAAGGGTGAGGGCGGAACCATCCTTTGACTCAGAGGGATCTCCAATTAGAAGACCACCCTTGTTTTGTGGTGTTATGGCTGTGTGAGTGATTTGAACCACCGGAGGAGTTAATTATTTTCTGTCAGTACAACAACCTGAGTTACTGTGGCTGGAAGATGAAAGAGCTGTGTCAGTCTTTAGAAGGGATACATATGCTACATTTAGGTCTTCCATCTGCTTGGTATAAGTATGTATCCTTTTCTGCGTGGCAATTCCAGGCCTTATCATGTCGATCTCTAAAGATAAGATGTCAGGTGTTGGACATAGTGTCAGATGGTCTGGTAACTTGTGTCCCTTCATAAGATTCTGATAATGCAAATAAACAAAGTCATCATAGAGGTCTTCGGTCTTTCTTTTAAGGCGTAGGAGTTGTTCTTGTAGCAGGTAAGTATCATTTGTTTGATCTAAAGCTTCAGAAGCTGGTGTGGTAGAAAATTCGGTTGCAGCAATGGGAAGACTGACCTTAGGGTTATTGTGGTTAGTAGATACTGTGGAAGCATTTAGACAACTGATGGTTAGTATAGGTCTTTTGTACCCAGGACCAGATGTACAAACCTCAGGATAATGACTGCCTGGTCCTGTCAAATAAGGTTTTCCAGCATTCTGGGGGGCTTGCCAAGCTGATCTTGCGCATATCACTCTGGCAACAGCGTATTCTGGTTTAGAGTCTCCCACAATGAGTGATATATCCTTAGCTGTTGCGGTGTTAGAAGGCTTGTCAGAAGGCGCAGGAAAGTTTTTCACTGTTTGGTCTAACAAGATCTGTAAGAATTCATTTTCTTGCTGTAGCTCTGCAACAGATAAGGACTGCGGATCATAGTCGCAAATGTCATAATAATTTTACATGGAAGAAGGGTCAGCTAGCCAGTGAGTATAGTACCGTGCTTGTAAATCTTTGTTTAATAAGGCGAGACTGTCCTTTAGACTAATGTTCTTGTTTGCTGTCTTTAGGGAAACCATAGGTTTATGCAAAGGTTTCTTAACTCGAAAGGAAAGCATCTTTGGTCTGTGTGGGCCTTTCCGGCCTATGGAACAAGAAATGTTTGGCTCTTGCATTCTGTCAGGGATGGCACTCTATTAAGAGTAGCACAAGACACCCAGAAAGGGTTTGGGTGGTTGTGCCAAAATAAAGTGGACAGATAAGTACACACACAGCAGAGAGGAAAGAGAACAAATAGTAGGCCAGAGTAGCAAGGGAAAAAGGTACAGAATGAATTCCCTCTTGGGGTGTATGCAGATCTAGGAAAGGAGTATTCCACGAACCTTAGGAAATACTCTAGCCTTCTACACAGTTTTCTATAACAGAGGCCCACGCTGTTTGCTCGTGGCTTGGAACAGCAGCTATGGGTGTTTGTAATGTAGAAACGAAACAAGGGAAGGGGCAGAGGTTGACTGATGGGAACCAACAGACAAGCTCTGTACAAAAGGGTCTACAAACAGTACAAGAGAAGATACTACAGACAAATCCAGGAAAGGAGGTGATAGCAAACTAGCAGAAGGAAATGAAGGGAAAGTCGTGTAACAGGATAGGATAGCAGAGGACAGTAAGGAACAAGGTTGAGAGCTCAGAGGAGCAGGAAAGCAATGAGCAAGCCCACAGGAGCAGGGCTGTAAGTTAGAGAGCCCAGATGAAAAGGGCTTAGGGCAGCAGAGTAAAGCAGGCTGCACGGTAAGGAACCCAGAATGGCCGGGCGGCAAGGAGTGGGCCCTGAGGGGCAGGGCCGCTGACCGTAGAAGGTAGCAGAGGACTGTAGCGGGCTGCTAGGCCGAGAACCCAGCGGAAAAAGATAGGTAGTAGGCAGCGGAGCGTGATAAGCTGCAAAGTAGGAAGGCCAGAGGACAAGGGCCGTAGGCAACCGGAGTGAGGTAGGCTGCAGAGCAGGGAGCCCAAAGGACAAAGGCTGAAGGCAGCCGGAGTGAGGCAGGCTGCAGAGCAGGGAGCCCAGAGGACAAGGGCTGAAGGCAGCCGGAGTGAGGCGGGCTGCAGAGCAGGGAGCCCAGAGGACAAGGGCTGAGGCTGGAAAGCAGCAGAGCGTGATCAGCTGAAATGTAGAGAGCCCGCAGGGCAAGGGCGGAGGCTGGAAGGCAGCAGAGCGTGATCGGCTGCAATGTGGAGAGCCCGGCAGGGCAAGGGCGGAAGCTGGAAGGCAGCCGAGCGTGATCAGCTGCAATGTGGAGAGCCCAAAGGAGCAGGGCTGTGAGGCAGGGAGCCTGGAAGGCAATGGCAGGAGGCAGCGAAGTGTAACAGGCTGCAAGGCAGGAAGCCCAGAGGAGCTGGACTGAGGTAGGGAGCCCAGAAGGCTAGGGCTGTAGGCAGCAGGGTGTAGCAAGCTGCAAGGCAGGAAGCCCAGAGGAGCTGGACTGAGGCAGGGAGCCCAGAAGGCTAGGGCTGTAGGCAGCAGGGTGTAGCAAGCTGCAAGGCAGGATCCAAACAGGAGAGATGGTAAACAGCATACAAAGATCCGTAGAAAGACGCGAAAGGTGGAGGAAGGACTCTCAGATGCAAGAGGCTGAGCCACTGCAGGCAGCAGCCTTTATACTGCCTAGCCCAGCACAGAGGCAGGCTAATTGGTTGCACCTGGCTAAGCACACCTGCAGGCAATCGGCCACCTCCCTTTCTGTTCCTGGGCTGCTGAAAGCAGGGCAAGTCCCTAGGGCTTCTGGGGGGTGTAGTTCCTTTGATAACCAATAGGAACAGCCAGGAATCAATGCTTGTAGCCAGGTGCATTGTGGTATACGTAGTTTGTTGGAAAAAATAATAAAGCACCAAAGTCTCGCAAATGGGAAATAAAGTTCCCAAAGTAAATATAGATGGATCCAAGAGTCTGTTGTAAATAAATGATAAACAAATAGTCCATATTGAGCGTAAATGGATGCGCCCGTGGCGCAGGCGTGACACCAACACAGAGATGACACTTTGTTAAATGGGAAATCATATTGTGCCTCTTTCTAATATATATTTGCCTAAGAAAACCGTGTTGCAAAGTTTCGATTTTAGATTGACTTCGCCGCCATTTTAGGATCATCCGCCAATTTGATTTCTGTTCATATGTGAGTCTGTGTTCTAAAATGGTGGACTGTGTTTCCAACTTGTAACCGAGCCTTTCCAACCTTTGTGCCTAGTTAATGGTTAGACCGTCCGAGTGTCGAATGTTTAGACTAGGTAATGAGACCTTGTACCAAGCATGACTTGTTGTCTAAGGATTGTCTGCACTAACAAGCCTCATCCACGAACACACATTGAGGAGAATGCAATGTAAATGTCGAGCGTGGACACTGGCAGAACTACATTGTGAAGGGATATGTGCTAAGGCTTACTGCTAAATCCAGGAATACACTTTGCCATTGTAACTTGTTCAAAATGCAAACTGAAGTAATCCATGTGCATATTATTGTATGAGCCATAAGTGAACTCTAGACCACAGATTATTAAGGGGGCTGAACATTATTACTGAAATGTATAAATATGCAAATGTTTAGATGTCCAGCACTCTCACTCCTCACTCTGAAGGGCTGGTACTCATTGGGATGTATTGAGAGCCAGATAGCTATCTGAATTTCTGTTTCTTTGTAACTGTACAGTAGAATAAAGATCTGTGAATCTTTGTAGCCCGTGTTTGGTGTATTTCCTTTTGTGGTACTCAGCCTCGATATTTCCTTGCTTTTACAGATGGCGCCCGAATAGGGACCCTCAAGGTTGATGCCATCTCGTTGAAGTGTTGACGCGGCTATCGGACCGGGATCAAATGGTGAAAAAAGGGGGCCCCTTTCTTGGATGAGGCGCGATACCTCAACAGTACTGCACGACCCGATCCCTGGATGGTGAGCCCGCAGTCCGAGACGGCATCTTGACGAGGGTCCGTATATCGAGGCGGGCAGTTTTGCTGAAATCACCAACCACGTGGTTCCTTTGTTGTCCTTAGTTATCCGATCAGACCTCCTTTTGTCCTTTGATCAGGTGAGTTGTGACCCGATTCTTAAGTATCCTGATAAATTGTTTTGGCGCATTGTTCTTGCGAGTATAATTATTGACCAGGTAACACCAGGAATCTGATATGGCTGAGAAATTGTCTGCCTGCTTCAGGGCATTATTCTGCAGTGACAGACAATCTTTGGAATTTAGCCGTCCGGTGCCACAGGAGGGGTCGCCGGCTTGTACTATGTACTGTAAGCATGGCATTGGTAGTATAGTGTTTAATGATATTTGGCACAGACAAACTAGACATGCTTCCGAACTTCAGTGGCCAACTAATGGTAGCTTTGAGATTCCTCGTATAGAATATTTAGGGGCTAGACCTGCAGCATTTGATGTATTACAAAGTTGGAAGAAAGAAGCTATGCAGCAACTGAAAAGTAAAGAGAAACATGCGCGCCGTCACATGTCCAACGCCGAAAAAGCGGTGTTGTATGATCAAAGTAAACAGTCTGACTCAGTTAGAAATATGGATAGGGCTTTTCAACTTGGTATTCAGAAAATGTATCCGTCTAAAGACTTTCATGTGTCTGATGAATTAATTGACAAACTTCTAAATGAACGAAGGCCTGGTGCCACTGCGCCACCTCCGTATGTACCTATTCCTGCTGCTTTACCTCTTCCTGCTGTCGCTCTTCCTCCTGTGGTAATTCCTGCTCCTCCTATCGCTCCTCCTATTGTTCCTCTTCATCCAGTTATTGTTCCTCCTCCTCTCGTTGCTCCTCCACCTGCACCTCCACCTTTGCCTACTGTTACGGGTCTGGTAAATTTGCCTTCTGCATCAGTGATAGCACCTTTGTTGCCGATTGTACAAGATTCGTCTACACTTCCTCTTCCGAGTGATTCTGTTCCGCTTGTAGTTGATAAGGGAGCGGAATCAAAGATTGTAACTCGTAATACTGTGTCTAAAGAGAGAAAGCGTAATTTGACTGCATGGGCTAGATAATGCATGGAGAGGGGTGAACAATCTGATGTTTTTGCCACACTCTCTAATTTAGAATGTTTTCCTGAGAAAAATGTTTTTATCGAAGGGTTGGGAATTCATTTATGTGTAATGTGGAACAAGCTAGATGATGTAGGTCTCCCACAAGGGTTGAGGGATCTGAATGTTTTAGCATATTCAAGAGATACTGCGGAGAAAGTATATGAGCATGTCGAGAGGGTTTTTGAGTATAGAAGGGAGTTGGAAAGGTTACGGAATGAAGAAATTGATGGTGATAGTTTGAATGCTATTTTTGTACAGAAACGGTTCCTTCCTCTTTGAAAATCGATGAGTGAGGAAACACGAATTTGTACAAAAGATGCGATTAGATGGATTTCAGACATGTCGCTATCTCCCGTAGAAGTATATGACACGCATAATCAGTATACGCCAGAAATGCAATGGAAAGTGATAGAGGTTCTGGTATAATACCTGCAGGATGAATGTATAAAAAGAAAGATTTGTTGTCCCATAGAATTATTGAATATTTATAAGAGAGCTTTTTCATCTGACACTTCTTCAGCTGCCTTAGCGCTCGATTTAGCTCTATTGCTCAGTAAGCGTTTGGAGTTTCCTATCTCTCAGTTGCCTATGAGAGAGGTTCCTCTGACATTTGTCCCAAAAGTCGAGGTTCCAGCTAATGCCGGAGCAGGGTACAGCTGTTTATGACATTCCTGCACATTATGTATCGCAGTTTGTTCACGTCCCGTTCTCAAGACAGGAAGTGAACACCATCAAACAATCCATTCCAGATTTTAGAAAGAATCCGACAGGATTCTATAAAGAGATAGAATATGTCTTGCAGTCGTCAGTATTTACTCTGAGCAATATAGATTTGTTATTTCCCATGCTCCTACCTATTGATTTGTGGAAACAGATTAGGACTGTAGATGATGTTCCAGGGCTAGGGGACACATGGGATAATATGGTGAGACAAGATAGAGATAGACCAGCTGGTGAGAGACCGCCACAGGTAATACTGACTTTGCCTGATAGAATAGTGACGAAACTAAAAGCCATAATTCCTGAGAGAAGGATTATTTGGGACAAGCTTACTGCTTGTGTCCAAGGGAAGTCTGAGGGTGCTACCGAATTCTTTAATCGGTTTGAACAAGTGTTTTCATATTTCAGTGGACAGGATTTGAGCACAGAGTCTGGAAAATGACTATTTGTAGACAAATTTGTGCATGGATTGTTGCCTGACATCCAGTCGCAAATTATGACTTCTGAGAGCGCTTGGCAAGCTAAGTCTCAGTCTGAAGTGTTGCATATGGCTCAGTACTATGAAAACCGATCAATAATGAAAAAGAGAGAATCAAAAAGAGAAAGGGAGACCTGAAGACTAAAGTTCTATTGCAACAGATTGTAAGAGGCCCGAGAGGGGGTAATACACAATTTAGGGGACAGTATGCTCCACAGGGTAATGTGCCGTTGGGTCCTGTGCACGCGGACCAATGTGCTTATTGCAGACAAGAAGGACATTGGTGAGCACAACGCCCGATCCTCCAGCAGAGGTCGAATAACACATTTAGTACCATGGGTAGACGATCCAGAGGCCGCCCTGGGGCAGAGGGTCCTGGTAGAAGTCAGTTTCCTCAGAATTCACAACCTTTTTTGCAGGATAATCAGTCTCCGAGTGTGGATAATAGAAACATTTTTGATCATCCTACTGCTTATCTCTCTGAAGACCTTCCTTTTGATGACATTTTGTTTTGCTAGGATTGCCCAAAGCAGGGTTTGGAACTTACGCCTATTCCCGTTAATCAGAAAGGTCCCTACGTTGAAATGATAGTGGGAAATATGAAACATCTATTCTTGATAGATACAGGAGCACAGAAGTGTTCCATTGACCATTCACGGGTTCCAAACATTCCACTGTCAGGGCAAAGCAATGTTTAAGTAGGGGTTTCTGGTACCAAAGTAGTTTGTCCGGTTTCTTTGCCGGTACCAATTACACTGGGTCCTTTCACGGATCACTGTCCGTTTCTTTTGACAACGAACTGTGGAGAGAATTTGTTGGGGTTGAATCTGTTAAAAGAATTAAATGCGGAAATTCATTGTTCTTCGGATGGAGTGCGTTTGACGATTTCACCACAGCAACTTTCTGTCTCTCAGTTCCTGACTAGACCTTTGCCGCCGAATTTAGTGATGTTCTAGAGTGTTTATGGGCAATGGACGACAATGATGTCGGTGTTCTACAAATTGAGCCTGTTAAAATCATTTTGAAACACGGAGTAAAGTTTCCACGTATTCCCCAGTATAAGATTTTGGTTGATGAGGAGCAAGCTTTGAAGTGCATAGTCTCCGATTTTGTACATTGTGGGGTAATTGAGGAAATTGCAGGTAGTTTGTGCAATACCCCGATTTTGCCTGTGTATAAGAAAGGCGATAATGCAATTCCTTTTCGTTTTATCATTGACTTGCGTGCTATCAATAAAATTGTTGCCCCACAATTTCCTATTGTGCCTGATGTAACAACAATACTAACCATGATTCTTGCTTCTGCTACTCACTTTAGTGTTGTAGTCCTTAAGAATGCTTTCTTTAGCATTCTAATACACAAGGATAGCAGATACCTGTTCGCGTTCACCTTAGGGGGACGCTCGTTTACATTCACCCGTGCGCCACAAGGATACACGGAAAGTCTGAGCATTTATAGTAGGGCTTTGAAAGAGCAGCTTGACACATTCGAGTTGCCTACCACTTGTACATTACTTCAGTACGTAGATGATCTTCTTTTAGCTGCTGACTCAGAAAGTGCCTGTAAGGAGGGCACCGTGTTGTTGCTTATTCACCTAGCAAAACATGGACATAAAGCTTCACTTAAAAAGTTTCAATATTGTCGACAGGAGGTCGCCTATTTAGGCTATCTCCTGTCAAAGGAGGGAATAAGGTTGACGCCTGAACGGATTAAAATCATTTCTAGCATGTTTGTCCCAAATATACAGAAGGAAGCCAGAGTCTTGATAGGAATGACTTCTTACTGTAGGGAGTGGATCCCCAATTTTTCGCTAGTGATTAAACCAATCTTGGCTCTGACAAAGAAGGCCATTTGTTGGCCATTGCCGTGGAACTTGGAACACCAGAGAGCGTTTGATCTGCTCAAGATTGCACTGTGTTCAGCACCAGTTTTGGGCACACCAAATTATGAAAAGGCCTTGGAGTTGTATGTGCATGAACGTAATGGATGTGCTTTGGCTGTATTAACGCAGGAACATGGAGGGAAGAATAGGCCGTGCGGCTACTTTACTTCCGCCCTTGATCCTGTTGCATGCGCTTTGCCAAGATATTTGAGAGCTGTCGCTGCTGTTGCTGCGTCTGTAAAACAGAGTGAGGGTATGGTCCTAGGCCATGCTTTAACCCTGATGGTACCTCACTCTGTAGATGTTATATTAAACAGAACACAAACGCAACACCTCACCTCCGCATGATTAACGAGATACGAATTGATCTTGTTTGCACCGCACATTAAAATTCAGAGGTGTTGTGTATTGAATCCGGCTGAACTATTACCTTTCCCGCAAGATACTGCTTGCAGTGACGAAGTGTCACATGTCTGCCTCTACACCACAGAGCAAGAGACTAAAGGCAGGATCGACCTGAAAGATACTCCTTTGAACAACCCACAAGGGGAGCTGTTTTGTGATGGCTCCTGTTTCAAACTTCCGGATGGTATATCCACGCGTGCTTATGCCATCACCACACTAAGCACGATTGTGGAAACCAAGAGAATTACGCAAAATTCCGCGCAGGCTGCAGAAATTATTGCATTCACTCGAGCTTGTGAACTTTCCGAAGGACTTAGAGTAAATATATATACTGATAGTCAGTATGCTTTTGGGGTAGTTCACAACTTCGGTAGACTTTGGGCAGTACAAGGTTTCTTGACCTCACATGGAACAAAGATCCAATATGGCTCCTTGATAGTGCGGTTACTTTCAGCACTTGCACTCCCCATTCAGTTAGCGATCATGAAATGCGCAGCGCATCAGAAAATCATAAATGATGTAGGAAAAGGGAACGCTTTCACTCACCAGATAGCCAAACAAACTGCCACTGATCTCTATTCAGAAATGTACACTGCAAGGGAAGCCACAAATGTATCTATCATGGATGAGGGTATTGAATCTGTAAAGAATATCCAAGCCGTTGCCATGTCAGAAGAAACTAAGCAATGGGCTGAAGGTTTGGCGAGGTTGGATGATGACGGGTGTTGGGTGGATAGGTTAGAGGGAAAATGATTGCTGCCAGACGCAGACTTTACAATGATGGTTACAATGGCTCATGGGCCCACCCACATCTCTGCAAGGAAGGTTTCCAAAATGTTAGAAAATGTCTGGGTGAACGATAAGATCTCGAAAACTGCTGACCGTTTTGTCCAGAATTGTATGGTCTGTCTATAACACAATATGGGGAAGGGCACATCGACACCAAGGGGTAGTTTTGGTCCACCTTCTGTCCCCTTCGAAGTTATACACTTTGACTTTATTGAAATGGAGCATTGTAATAATCTTAAGTACGTCTTAGTTGTTATCTGTGCCTTTAGTAAATGGGTTGAAGCCTTTCCTGTGAAAGATGCTACAGCAATGACAACGGCGAAAACCATGCTTAAGGAATATTTTCCTAGGTTTGGTTTGCCAAGGGTCATCTGGTCGGACAATGTTCCACATTTTATCGCTGCTGTAATTCTGCAGATATGCGCAGGATTACAGATCGATAAACAGTTCCATTTGGCTAGACATGCTCAGAGTGCTGGATTGGTAGAGAGACACAATGGAATTTTGAAGAACAAGCTCGCTAAAACGTGTGCTGGCACCAAATTGAAATGGCCGGATGCCTTACCGATCATGTTACTGTTGATGAGAACAACCCCACAGACTAGGACTGGGCTCTCCCCTTTTGAAGTGGTTATGGGTAGGCCAGCTAACATTTGGAATTTGCCTAAGCCTAAGGCCCTGAGGGATATTGAACATGTACTTCTTTCCGACTACTGTGACCGGTTAACTAAAAATCTGTATTTGATTCATCAACAGGTGCGAGAAGCCCTCCCAATCAAATACGAGGGGCCAGGTCACAGGATCCGACCTGGTAGCTGGGTGCTTAAAAAACATTTGAAAGAGCATCCTGTCTCGCACCGCGTTGGAGGGGCCCTCACCAGGTCCTCCTGGCAACACAGACCGCTGTATGAGTGACTGGATGAAAGCATTGGATCCACGCGTCGCATGTCAAGAGGATTCCCTTCCCTTTGCCACATGATACTGAAGATACAGAAAATCTTACCTGCAGTGCTCTCAACGATCACTCAGCATTGAGCAGTATTGAGAGTGCCTTGGAGACACTCCCTGAGCCCGTGGGGCCAGGGGAAACAGCCGCTTCATCTCCACACTCTCCTACAGATCCTTTTTCATCACTGTTAGGTTCTGTTGTGAATCCACATTTTCCATCAGGAAGCAACGACACGTTGTTCGCAGATCACATCGTACCAGGAGTCACAAGGTACAATCTGCGTCCACGGAGCTAAACTTACTGCACGGTTCGGCTGTGCCAATGGGAAAACCATCATAGGGCTTGTCTTTTGGCCCTGTCTTTTGCATACAGAGAAAAGCTGTTGGCTAGGGATAGGGAAGGACTAAGAAAACGCACCATCAGGAGATCGCCAGCAAATGAACTCCAGAGCTTTTCGATCTTAAGGAACAATGCATGTTATCGCTCTCAGTAGGACGGCACAAATAAGTGACTGTATGACCAATCAAAGCAATGGACAATCAAATACATGGTCTCTTAAAACGTATTGTTTTCTTGTAATCATGTTAACCGGATTCACAATAGTAATTGCCTTAGGATTTTGGTGTTTAGAAGAAGTACGTCCTCTTGAAACTCTTTTTCCCACTGAAAATGTATCCACCGTTTCTACACCTTTCGTGCATCTGCACACTCTATCTCCTAGAGACTCTCAACACAGACAGAGTTACCAAAATAACACACTACTGATTATCATAAATGCAACACATGCCATTTTGAACAGGTCTAATTGCTGGGTCTGCTCTCATTTACCGCAACATGGAGACAAGGGGTTGGGCTGGTATAGTCATCCTTTGCCTCTGACTACTGCATGTAATACTTCTTTAAGGGCACTATTCTTTGGCCGATGGAATGATAGCATCTTGGGGAACTTTGATGGAATGAAATTGAATGGATTTGAGAAACGAGTTCTAACGCCCCTGGGATGCTCACTTTTTGCAAATGGGAGCAAGCTTAATGTTGCTTCCAGTAGGCCTTCTGATAGACTGTCCCAACCTTTTCTGATCTCTTTCAAGATGGCTCCTATAGGCAAAAGGGATGCCACGCCACCTTCCTACACTGTAAACCATAGTCCCGATTCAGTTTCTTTCTGCATACAGAGGAATGGCACTCAGTCAATGGGTGATTTCAAGGGCTGCACCAACGTTGCGAACTTGACCAGTGAGGACAGACCTTTGTATGTAGGCGAACCTGTCTACTTCGTTTGCGGTAATGAAGCTTTCCCATGGCTACCTAGGGATTGGCAGGGAACCTGTTATTTAGGAATTCTGTTACCAGGGGTATTCATAGCAAGCACCATAGAAATCTCTAAACTCGTCCAAGGTGGGATGAGGATGGCGATACTTCATCACAAGTTCTGAGTGATGTAGCGAAATCTTTTGTACCTTTTCTGGTACAAATACTAAACTCTGAGGATATCAGAAGACTAGCGAGAGTACTGGAAAAGACCATCAACCGGACCACCGACATACCCTTTAACATGACTCTAGAACAGAAAGCAATAAGGTTAGTGGCACTACAGAACCGGATGGCATTAGAATTCATCCTGGCTGAGCGTGGTGGAGTATGTAAATTAGTGGGGTGTCGCTTGTTGTGTTTTCGTACCGGATATCTCCCCAACCATCTTTAAGGCTATACAAAATCTGCACGTCCTTAGTTCAGAAGTGCACGTTTCTGAGGGAAATTGGGATCTTAGCGCTTGGTTCTGGGACGATCTTGGGGATTGAAGCTACTCTCAGTCTTATTGATTATTCTGGGTATTCTGTTGTTCTGCTGTTGCTGTATCCAATGTCTTCCTGTCATATGTTCAGTGTTAGGAGGATGTTGTGCACAGACTATGGGAACATTAGGACAAAAGGTACGCGCACCACAAAGAATGACCAATGACTTTGTGTTGACGGAAATTTCTGTCATAGACCTCATGGCGATCGATATCTCTGATGATTGTGATTCAGGGTGTATGGACATTGAGATGTGGAGTTATTCGTAAAGTGACTAAAAAGTCATTTAGCGCTTGGCTTAGGCCAAAAGGAGGGTTTGTTAAATGGGAAATCATATTGTGCCTGTTTCTAATATATATTGGCCTAAGCCCAGTCGCTGATTTTAGGTCGACTTTGCCGCCATTTTAGGATCATCCGCCATTTTGATTTCTGTTCACATGTGAGTTTGTGTTCTAAAATGGTGGACTGTGTTTCCAACTTGTAACTGAGCCTTCCTGACCTTTGAGCCTAGTTAATGGTTAGACTGTCCGAGGGCCGAATGATTAGACTAGGTAATGAGACCTTGTCCCAAGCATGACTTGTGGTCTAAGGATTGTCTGCACTAACAAGCCTCATCCACGAACACACATCGAGGACAATGTAATGTAAATGTCTAGCGTGGACACAGGCAGAACTACATTGTGAAGGGATATGTGCTAAGGCTTACTGCTAAATCCAGGAATACACTTTGCCATTGTAACTTGTTCAAAATGCAAACCGAAGTAATCCATGTGCATATTATTGTATGAGCCATAAGTGAACTTGGCACAAACTCTGGACCACAGATTATTAATCTATAGAGGGGCTGGACATTATTATTGAAATGTATAAATATGCAAATGTTTAGATGTCCTACACGCTCACTCCTCACTCTGAAGGGCTGATACTCATTGTGATGTATTGAGAGCCAGATAGCTATCTGAATTTCTGTTTCTTTGTAACTGTACAGAAGAATAAAGATCTGTGAATCTTTAGAGCCCGTGTTTGGTGTATTTCCTTTTGTGGTACTCAGCCTCGATATTTCCTTGCTTTTACAACTATAATATGCAGTTACAATAGTTTCTTTTTACATTACCCAACCAATACCAGCAAAGAACAGTTCTAGGCACACAATGAAAATGAATTCAAACAGGGTTATACTTATTCTCCCAGCAACCCTCACCCTCCAAACATTCACTAGGCTTGACTCTTTTGAATGGAAGGCAGTGGCAGGGAGTGGGAACACAAGGGGAAACTCAGATTTGGAGTAGTACTCACAGAAGCAATATGGGAGACAGAAGGTAATGGGAAAATTCGTTTTGCAGAGCACAACGGTAAAATCGGTTTTAAATTACTTAGCACAGCTGTAATGGGAGAGGATAGGAAAAAATGGGAAATTCATTTTTCTGCATCTAAAAAGGACAGGCAGGGGTTTGGGATTTAAATCAGCACACAATGGGAAAAATAGGTTTTTGGGTTGAAATCACAGATGCACTGTGAGAAAGAAAATGCAGATGGGAAAATTTGTTTCTCAGAGCAAAATGGGAAAATCGATTTTGGGGATGGAATCACAGATGCAATGAGAGAAAGAAAATTCAAATGGAAATTCGTTTTTCAGAGCACAATGGGTAAACAGGGGCAATTTTGCTTTTCACAGCACAGTGGGAACACAGGGGTAATTTCATTTTTCAGAGCACAAGCACTACTGAGTTTCCCACTTCAGGTTTAACATGAAGGGGATCAATGGAGGAATCTCCTTTTTACACTCTGCGCACACACGTGGAAGCAGGGCATTTTGGGATTACTTCTTTTGGCAAATATTTATGACTATACCGGCTCACAACACACTGGAAAAAGATTGTTGGTTTAGAATGCGAACAATACAGATCCTGTGAATTAATGGGGGAATTAATTGATTTACTTTGATGAATATGCTAAGGATCTACACAGAAAATAGTGGATTTTTCAATGGGGAAATAACTAAAACAATTCTGAAAATATATATATATACGGTTTATACAATCTATGGCTTGGAGTATTTCTACTTAAAGCAGAGGTCTGGACTGGGCATCGAGGAGCATCAGAACATACCACTGGGACTGCACTGATGTCAGTCTAGGATCTCCTCCCATTCCTCCAAGGGGTCCCAATCAGATTCTATGTCTCCTGGCTCCACTGCAAGGTTAGGCCTCTCTCTGCTGGGATGCTCTCGCCAGTTTTCGGTAGCAGGTCCCCTCTTGGAATTAGTGGCAGAAGTCCAGCTCTGAGGCAAGCTGGCTTAGTTATACAGCAGATCACATCACTAACTTGTCATGATTCCTGTCAAATGGATTGGTGGAGTGTCACTTCCCCCCTCCCACCTGTGTGCTGATAGGACAAGGGAATGGGGGAGTGCTTTGGACTCAAAGAAAACAAAGAGAGGTGAAAGGGATAATACGTGCCCAAACCTGACAATCCCTCAACAAAGGTTTAGAACACCTTAATAAGCACAATAGTGTGTCAGGGGGCAGAAACTACCTGGAGCAGGGGCTGTGTGCCTGAACACAGGCCAGAACCTCAAACACACCAACAACCACGAATCAAACAGTACAACATTTTATTGAAAACATATAAATAAGGTACATGGAAAATACTGACCAGACAAATTGGTCGATAAACTCACAATATACACAAATAATAAAAAAACATTACTAGATGGTGTGTCCGTCAGTACGTCAGGGAGAACAAATAGGGTTATGGACGGGTGGGTTCCAAAACAAAGAGAGATGGTATTATGTCTGGTACCACACCTAAAGTGTCAAGTGCTGTGCAAAATCAAGCAATGTAACACAGTCACACACTACAATCACACAATCAGAAGTCACTCATACTCCTTCTTACTCGTAAACCTCATTAACCAACATGTTTCTTTCCTTACACAAGTGAAAAAAGAAAATTCATAGGAAATTCGTCATGGTCTAGATGTAATCCACAGTGAGCACTAACAAAAGAACATAAAAGATACCACAGAAATATGTTCTGCACAATGTATACGAGACACAACTCAAATTATAAACATGATGAAGTAATACATGAATCAGATAATCAACTTATCTTGATACAAACTGGCACTGTAAAGATCTAGTGTCAGACCAGTGGTGGAGAGCCCGTCATTGGTTCTCCTAGGGGTCTACAGGCAACAGACATCCCCTGCAAAGGTAAACAGACATTTGCATAAATGACCATATGTCAAAATTAGGATCTCATAGTGAACAAAGGCAGACATCCAATTGTATAAATCAAACTGGGTGCCACTCCAATAGAACAAATCATAATCCTATTGCAAGACACACAAACAGACAGTAGCAGGGTTCACAGAGGGTAAACACGGAATGGCTAAATTCACATCCATATAATTTGAATCTACTATGTCCCAGATTGAGGAAAACCCAATTGGTGTAGCGTAGTAGAGAGAGTCTCCCCTTCAAGGAAATTACAAAGAGAAAGAGGTGAAAGTTAGGGTTTGGTTATAAATTAGTTCTCACAGTTACGACCCACTGTGTAGCATTCACAAAAATTTGAAGAAAAAACGCTTACCTACAGGTAGGGAAGTCTTTACACATGATGTGGGTACACAGAGATGTTATCAACTGGTAGTAGGTTTGTAATTGAAAGGCGTCTGTCAAAATCACTGCGGGGATGGGTGTATCATCGCCTAGGAACTTTGCGATCGCAGAGCACACGTGACTAGAACACGAACAATAGTGTCATTAGAGAAGGAATGGTTAACAGGTAGTTCAATTGCTCCACACAGGGAAAAATGAGAAGGAGCTACATAATTCATACCTCTAGTCGTAAGGCGACAGGCCTTAAGCTTGCTGTCTGCGCATCGCGCTAAGTGCTGGTTCTATTGCGAGCTGTCTCAAATACTGTATGTAAGGACTAGAGGTAGATGACTGCACGATGTTAAAAGTATCCAATTTCTTGCGTCAAGCTGGCCTCTTCCAGTAGTGGTCTAAACAGAGGAGAGAATCATCAGACCCCTCTAAGCTGCCCATGTTCACCCCGTGAGCTGGTGGAGGGGAAATGTTAGTGAAATTCGTAAACAGAAAAGATACCTGAAGCATGGAGTTAGCGGTGTATTAACCGTTACTAAGGAGCAGCAGGCGGGACCTGAGAGAAAGTTGCAGGTTGCCAGAGAAGCGCCCATGCGTGGGTCCGAATCCATCCGGTACAGCACCGTTCTGGGAAGTAAAGAGCAGAAAACGAGCAATAAGGACCCGTACCTGTTCTGCAAAAGGCGACTGATAGAAATCAGGCCATATGTCTCTCTGTACACTGAGGGAGAGTCAGGATAGACCGACCGGGACAACACTCAAACGAAATGACGGCTTACCTTAAACAAGGAAACGCGGGAAAGTAACTATGGCTCCGGGCTGCTGCAAGTGCATCGCTTGTCTGTCACCTGACAGCAGAGCCCCAGTATATACCTGTGTTTGTTAATCGGCACGCCAAGTGATTGGTTGGTGCAAAATCATGCATCGGGACGCCACCTATTCACTTCTTTATCATTGAATTAAGGAAAGACACGGAAGGTGGTAGCGGAGCGGGAGCTAGACCGTTCTTCGAGGACAGGAGGAACAAATAGTTACAAACTAGAGCTAGTGGAGTTGGAAATTACTGTTGGATGGGTGTGCTGCGAGAAACCTCCTTAAAGGTACAGTTCTCCTAAATGTCTAGTAGTGCACCTACTAGTCAGCTGCTATAGAAATGATGCAATGTTATATCTCGAACATGGTGTTATAGTGGGATTCCTTGTAGAGATGCAAATGCGACATACCTATTGGTCTACCATAGTGACTTGGTTAGCTCCCCTCGAAGAGATACAAAAATAAAAATAAAAATAAAAAATAAAAAAGGGGGGGGTCCAATTAGACATGAGCAATCAGGGCAAACCATATTTATTAGTTCAAGATGTTCACTCGATCTTCTCATTGAGTCCTGTTTCCGAACTCTCAGTCAAAACAATTAACCTTTGTTCTTTGCCAAGAAGAGCAGTTTTGTCTTGGTTACTGTCCATACTTGGGTTGATTTTGTACAGTACTGTCCATTTGAGATCCTCGGGGCTATGTCTTTTTTTCCATCCAGTGATCCACCAATGGGGCATTGCTTGTGTGATTCTTGACACAGCTCTTGTCTTCCCCAATTCTAATCTTAATTTTCCTATCCGTTTTTCCTATGCATAGTAGCTTACACGGACACCATATAGCATAAATGACCATTGAGGAATTACAATTTGTATGTGCCTTCTGTTGCCATGGTGAAGGTAGACCTAAGTCAACCTCTGTACTCTTGGAAGTCAGGTGGCAGTAAATACAGTTACCACATGGGAAATGGCCTCTAACTGGGGAGTGACCCCATTGTTCAGGCAAAGTGGGTTGTTTGCGAGGCTTCAACCAGATATTATTCCTAGTTAGTTGTTCTTGTAAATTCCTGCTCCGTTTGAAAGCGATCACAGGTTTCAGGACTGTGTTGATGCCTTTTTCCAACAGTTTCCAATTTTTCAAAATGGCATTCGAGGTCTGGCTGTATGTGTTGACAAATAAAATAGGTTGTGGAGTATCAGTCTTTCGAGACCGATCTTTATATTCCAACAGAGATTCACGATGGTTATTTTTAGCTATTTTGAGTGCTTTATTGGTAATGCTGTATGGATACCCCCTGTCAATTAGGCGTTCTTCCAATGCCTTGGCTTCCTTAGCGAAGTCGGTTTTATTGGTGCTGTTGCGTTTGAGTCTCAGAAATTGTCCCAGTCGGAGATTATCTCTTACATGTTTTGAATGGAAGATGTTATAATGCAATAACGAGTTCCTGTCTGTCGGTTTGTGAAAAGGTCTTACGAACAATGTTTTAGAGTTTGCGTCGACTGAGATACTAATGTCTAAAAAGTTCAAGGTGCTAGAGCTGTAGCTAGAGGTGAACTTAAGGAAGCTATCCTCGGTGTTGATCCATTGCAAAAAGTCACTACCCCCCACCCACCTGTGTGCTGATATGATAAGGGAATGGGGAAGTGCTTTGGACTGGCTAGGGGAGGAGAGAGCTTCATCATCTCACTTTGACTGGTGGGCTCAGTCATGATTTTGGCTTGAAAGTCTCACCCTATGGCAAGCACTCTTAATTTTCCCATCTTGACATGTGTAAATACATTTTCAACATCTACATTTTAAAGCGCATCAGATGAGACTAGTCAGGGGTCTGTATGTCATTCCTCTGCAGAGGTATGGTTTTTCTTAATTTACTGAGGAACCATATCAGTGAAAAATATGGCTCTTTTACGGGTGTCATACTAATAATGTTGGGCATGTTTTTATCAACTTTTTGCATCTCTGGAAATCATGAGGAGGCCCAAATCATATTTTCATTTATAACTTTAGTTGTGTTTATCCCACCACAATCGTTTTAGCATGGTTAGAAGGGGTTGACTGCCAGCTTCAACATAAGTCTGGAATGACTGTTGTGCGATGTACACTGTTCCTTTTACACGATAAACTGCATTTCTCCTATTTTAAACAATGGGCAGTCCCATTACTCATTTGCTCTTACCCCCACCTTCTTTTTATGTTCCAGTTCTCCTGTTCAGGCATGTGACGTCAAGAGAGGGATCTGTGTTTATATTAGCTTACTCCTTCAGGGTCTAATGGCCTCACTGATGCACCTTTTATGGGACCTGTGACCTATAGGTCACCATGGCAGCAGAACAGACGTGGCTTATCTGGTCCACACTTTGTTTCCCATCTAAGACCATATTCTTTTCTTGTATTTTTAAAGAATGGCTCTGACAATTAAGACAGCCAGGCCCCTGTCTCCAGGGCAACATGGTAAGAGAGAGCTTGGTTTCATATTTGAAGAAATCAACATCCCTCTTCCTTGCAGCAAACAGCCTGTAACTCCTACCTAAATGCATTTAAAATGCAATCCTATAAAATAAACAGTTTCAAAACTATGTAAGTTGCTTTAACATTGTCCATTTTGTGATCTTGTGCTTGGCAGAAACCATATTCACTTTTTGAAATTCTGGCAAGCATTTTGCTGTACATATTATTAAGCTAGATGAGGGAAAAACGAAATGACATTTTATTTATTTTACAATAAAAATACTTTGTTTCACTGCTACGGCTTGAACACAATTCTGGCATTTCATTTTAAGAGTCTGTGCACTGCTGTTTCTGGAAATATCAGTGCAGCTCTCCATAGATTTGTCAGCACCTCATCTCCACATGTCTTTTTGTTCCTTCATGAAATGTAATGTGCTCATTTTAACATCTGGAAGTTGAGGCCCACATTCTTTCCTTTTGAGTCGGGTTCACAAGGCCTTATGTTGGACATTATTTCTGTGCAGGCCTTTCATTTTGGTGAGCCCTCATAACTGATTCTGGCCTCTTGATTTCTGGCACCCAGGGGCTATTTCACTCCACAGAATCCCCCCTCCAGTCTCTTTGATGGATAAGACAGAGCAAAGAGCAAGGAGAGTGGGGTGTCCGTTTCCTTGTGGCCTGGGTTTGTTCCAGGGAACTCCTTTAGAGCACATCTGCTAGTTTCCTGGTCCTGAGGAAGTGGCACTCTGGTCTGCACTCCACTCTTTTCAGATTTTTTTTTCCATTAGGTTTTTGGTCCTGGACCTTTCACTTTCCGGTGGCACCACCTCTAGCCTGTAGAGGCAAGGAGTTATTTAATCTGCCAAGAAGAAAGGAGGAGTTAAGTATTTCATACAGTACTGTTTTCCTCGGTATTAACGGGTGAATTGACAGCAACAGAATAAGAGACACATCACAGTTTATAACATTACAATACTTTTCTACATGATTATGGTTTGTAATAACTTCACAATGAGTATAAGTTGTCCTACTCCCTGTAAATGAGGGATTTTCTACATGCGGGTTCCCATTCTTTACCTTCATTCTTCAGATGGTTCCGGGCCTCTACCCTCACTGGGTTCTTAAATCAGTTGCAAATTTAGTCGGGGATGGCAGCTTTTCAACTAATTAATATGAACCCATTTCTCTTCCGTTTGTTCTCCTTTAGGGATGCAGCTCTTATGGACGACAGGTGAGATTTTATCTACAAGTTCAAAAGTGCTGGGCCAGGAGGGGAGGAACTTTTTCTCTTTGGTCTGGTTCCTTTGGAAATTGTACAGGTAGACCTTGTTTCCTACTTGGTACTATTTCTTGGTGGTCTTTAAGTCATAGTGGGTTTTCATCCCCTCTGCCGACTTTTCCAAGTTTCGCTGAGCGTATGCAAAAGCGCACTGAAGGTGTTTTCATAGGTTCTCAATGTACTTGTGGGTCATGGATGCGTTGATCAGGGTCTGCTCTTGAGTTCTGTAGAGCAGATGCTGAGGTAGCACCATTTTTTCAACCAGTCATGAGCTAGAATGGTGACATTTTTGTCGCAGAAGATGGTATAGACCTAATGGCCATCAGGACAAGAGGTTGTCGTATGTCTCAACTAGGCCCAGAGTCCGCTGCAAACTTTTTCAAGGTGCCCACAATAGTTTTATTGTACCTCTCAACTCCCCCAGTCGAGGCTAGGTGGTAGGCAATGTGGAGTTTTCTCTTTACTGCGATTATCACCCGCATCTTCGTCATCACCTCACTGGTAAAATTACTTCCTCGGTCCAACTGAATTCTTTGGGGAAGGCCAAAATGCGAGAAGATGTGATTGATCATTAAAGAAGCAGCTGTTTATGTCTTGCAATTTGGGCCCGGGAGACATTCAACCCACTTGGTAAACAAGCATGTCACGGTCAACATGCACTGGTTTCCTCTAGAGGAGCGAATCACGGGCCCGATGAAATCTACTTACAAATCCAACCAAGGCAGTGTCCTTCCCCTTTTCTGAAGGGGAGCTTGGTGTGTAAGGGAACTTGGCTGAAACCGAGCACACACAAGACACCCCTTCAAATATTGGTTGAGGTCCTGGCCCATGTGTGGCCAGTATGCGACCTATCGCAAGATTTCTAAAGTTGTATGGAACCCCCTATGACCGGCTGTGACTGCGTCATGGGTGTGACTTAACATCAGGCTTCTGAATGAGGTAGGTACCAACCAATGGTCACATCCAGAGATGGATCTACATACCAACAAACCATCTTGGATTTAGAACATTTTGGAAAACTTCATCAACACTCTGAGATCCTCTTTCCCAACGTAATCGGTTTCGGTCAGAGGAAAATTGGGGGGTTCTTCAATGTCTTGATAACATTTCCCAATAATCGTGTCCCCTTTTTGTGCTGTAATCAAATCAGCATCTGGTGTTTCTTTACTCTGTAGGCAGTTGAGAGTTCGTTTTGGACATGTTTTTGGGACCTGGTGACAGCAGCGACCTGGATTTCCCCCAACAGGGATTCGGTTTCTATGAGATCCCTGGGGATGGCTCCGGTTTTGGCCAACTGGTCAGCCAAGTCATTTCTAGTTTTGTCTGGTCCTTCTATCCTGGAGTGACCTTTGATCTTTATCCAGTAGATGGTCATCTCATTAAAGGTGACCAGATCATCAATGGTTTGGATACATTTCCCATGCTTGAGTGCTGTGTTATTTTCACACAGCATGCCTCAATTTTTCCAATTAATCAGGTGCTCTACTAACCCATTTCTGACATAATCTGAATCAGTGATTATGACTAGTTCTTGGAGTTGGTGTTACACGGCAGTGAGGATGGCTTGATGAACCGCCAACAACTCTGCCACCTGACTGCTTCGGGGACCGATCCTGTACCCGGCAGACAGCTCTAGGGCATCATTCACTCATGCATTCCCAACTCCAGCAACTGGTTCCTTTTCCCCGTGATTAGCAACATGGTAGGAGCACCCATCCACATAAACTGTGGGTATGCCCTGGCACGTGTCTTCCTCATAGACTTTGTGCAGGGAAGTATGGTACGTCTCCATGTTGTCTTTGATTTTTAGACTTTCGTCCTCGAGACAGTTTTCTTCAGCACAGTCATGCATGTCAGCCAAACCTTGCTCTTGTGGGCTCTTCTTGTTTTGGACATGTCTGACCTCCACAGGAAAGCCTTGCATGGACATAATCCAGGAAGTAATTCTGGAATTACTTACGTTCCCTGTTCGGATTTGGTTACTTTGGAGATATTGCCAAGGCTGGTGAGGAGTTTCGACAATGATGTGCTCCCCCTGGATGAACAGGCGTTCGCAATCAGTGAATTTTTCCTCCACAGAGGACAAAGTCTTGCTCGCATATGAGATGACTTTGTTGAATTTATCGTGCTTTTAGTGTAATACTGCTGTTAGTATTTAGTAACCCTGTCTCCAAGAAGAACTCCTTGTGTTTTATCGGTAATCCAAACAAGGTGTTTAGGAATGGCTTCTCTTGATTTATTTTACTGCCTTAGCTTGCTCTGAACCCCACTCCCACTTGACCCCGGCCTTTAGGAAATGGACCAAGGGTCATGTGACCTCTGCGTAGTCCTGTATGAACTTCCTACTATAATTAGGAATTCCAAAACGGCTTCATAGTTCATGCAGAGTAGTAGAGTCTTTCAGTTTCAGTAATGCTTCCACCTTTTTTTGCCTGGGACTGAGAGCCTCAGGGGTGATTTCATCCCCTAAGAAGTTTACTCGGGTTTTACACCACTGTGCCTTCTGAAAGGACAATTTTGATCCAGCTTTCTGCAACTGGGTTAGAACATAGCGTATTTCAACTGTATGTTCCCACACAGTTGGGCTTTTGATTATAACATTGTCTACATAGGCTAGGTTTCCCCTTTCACCCAAGTTGGGCATGGCCTTATGCAGGAAGATGTTACATTTATTGCCAGAGTTTATGTATCCAAAGGGAGTTCGGGTCCATGTGTATTGCTGCCCCCCAAAAGGTAAAGCCAAGCTTGCACTGGTCTTCCCTTCTCACGGGTACTGTACAGTAACCGTTAGACAGGTCAAAGTCAGTATAGACCTTTGACCCTTGGATCTGGGCCATTCCCTGATCAATGTAGGGAAGGGGCCATCTTGACATGTGGACCCATTTATCTAACTCCCTAAGGTCTGAGCACAGTCTCCATTGGCCATTGGGTTTAAGTATCCCCAGTACCAGGTTATAAAAGGTACTGTGGACTGGATGAATTATCCAACGGGATTCTAAGTTCTTTATAATCTCCGTGAGTGACTCCATAGACATGAGAGGCAACCAGTATTGCTTCTTTAATACGGGAGCCACCTCCGGGTCTGTTGGTATGGAGGTTGAATGTATCTTTGTGCGCCCACAGTTGTACGAGTCCACAGCAAAGATATCTTGTAAATCCAAAAACACCTGTTTCAGCTTGTGCTTTTGCTCCTCGGTCTCACAGGCATCAGTGGGGTTGATTTGTTCCCCAACCATCTGCTTAAAGCCTGGAAATACCCTGGGTTTTGCAATTTCTGCAGTATCCTCCAGTTGAGTGGAGAGATCTTTTGTTATGGTGTTGGCCTGGACATGAGGTTTCAAGGATGGGAGGTCATCACTGTTGACTTGAAATACCCCCTCATCCTTCCTGATGTCACAGGCTACCTCCTCCCCACCATAAGGGCAGGAGGAGTACACGAAGAAATTCCCCCCTTGCCGGGTGAAAATCTTTGCCGTAGGGATATCGTCGTCACAATTGTAACAGTCTTTTGGAATAGGTCCCATGAGCACATTCCCTAAGTCAATAGAATAATGTTTGGCATCAACCGCCATTCCAATTAAGGTGTCTGCGCCTAGAGTGATACTTCTAGGGTCGCTTTTATCCACCAATATTCAAATGGGGTTGTGTTTTAGGTCAACTAGGGGTGTCGGATGCAAATGCAAACCTTGCTGTTGGAGGTGATAATTCAAATTTATATAAACGTCCTTGTTTTTGAGGTTCTGTCCACGCTTAATTTTTAGGGGAATTGTGAATTGTAGTACCTGTCCTGGGATGGTGCTCTCTTCTCCCATCTGAACTTCAACCGCATACGGCAGCAATTGAGCTGACCGAAATGCTTTCTCCATGTTGTCAAAGTTCATGGGGCTACCCCCAGTCAAGACCAGGCTTCGTAATTAATTAAGTCCAAATTAATTGTGAATCGATTGAGAATGTCACTGCCTAAGTAAAAGGCGGAGGGGACATCTCTCACAACACAACAATTATGTTCTATGCTTTTGTCACCAATGGAAAGTTTTAGCATGCACCTGCGAAGCAGGAGATGTTTGGAATATCGAGTTTCCAGGCCCATTTCGAACTTATCAATCAACTTAAATGTGGGAATGGGCTGATCTTCTGGGAGTTTCTTCGCTGATTAAGCTTTTTCCATTATTCAGGCATACTCTTGCGAGAACAGGGCCCCACATCCTCATGGGATAAACAGCTGTTCACCCTTTTTCTGGATGTCAGTCAAGCTTGGAGCTGATTTTTCATCATCTTTTATCATGGGATTCGGGTTTTCTTCAGATTGGGGATCGGTATACAATTTCAGAGTATTCCCTTCCAGTGTGGAATGCCACTTAAAACTGTGAGGGACGTTAATTTTCAAAAATGGAGAAGGGTTCCCATCACCAGTCTGCTCTCCTACCAAGATGACAGTGATGTCGGCGACTTGATTGTTCCTCCAGAGGACCTTGTTCACGCAGTCAATCAGGGGTGATAACCTGCAGAGGAGGTAGTTCCCAAGTAGACAAGGTGTGACCTCTGGCGTGATGACTATCACTGGGTGTTTCACCCTATGTCGTCCAGATCTGCAGTCCCTTCGACGGAAATATCATTTCCATAGAAGTTTTTTGGAGTTGTCTAGGAAGCGGTGTGCCCCTGTACCTTGATGGAGACTTAAAATACCCCTTCTCTCTCTTCAAGGGGTCAAAGAAAATGTGAATTATCAGCCAGCTTGGAAGTACATTTTTTTATTTTGAACTCCAACACTGTGGGATCTTAGACAATTTTCCTTGTCGGAGTCCGGGAATCTGTAAAGTACATTTTGCACCCAGATATCTATGGGATTGGGAAATCCACTTTTTCCCCTGATTCCTTGCTGTCCCCCTTTTCCTGCAGACAGTTACCCGAACCTGTATGGGTGGAGGATTCTTCATTGCTTTCAGAGTTATCTAGGTTTCATTGTTGGGGTTCAGGAATTGGTGATTCTGGGTCAGTCGCCATACTAACCCAATCTAAGTTAGGGTTATTTGGGACCCATTTTTCCTTGGGAGGGATCCCCACATCACTCAAAGAGAAGACTTTCTTCCATGAATCCTCCAGGGATTCTTCCTCTTCAAACAGGATGATGTAGACTTCCTCCACAAAGTGGGTTATCTTTTGCTCTCGATTTCTCCTATTTACCCTGTGTACCATAGGTTCCAGATTTTCGGGGGTTCGTGATTTGTGTTCAGCTGCAGAGGTTTCTAGGGGTTTTTCTCGGGTGAGAAAGGAAGTTTCCCCCTCTGGAACCTGTTCGTTGTCAGGGTTTTCTCCCCGTCATTGCTCTGGGGCACCAGACCCGGGTGTGGAGCTGTTCTGGACAGCCATGTTCATTTGAGGGCTTTTCTGAGCCCTCAACATGCGACCCAGGACTTTTGTCAAATTTTGGACCTGGCGCTCCAGTTGAGACATCCTTTCTGGTTGCTATGGGGGTCTGGAGTCATACCTTTGCTGCTCTCGAGAATGGTAGCTGTCCCTTTTTCCAGAGTAGCTCAGGTATTGAGGCTTTCCCTGATAACCCTCCATCCTTGGTCTCCCTTCTTCCTGATTTGGGGATCTATTGTCCTGAAAGTGGGGAGAGAGAGCAGAGCGAGCCCTCCAATTGTAAAGGTGACAGCTTCCCTGCACGACTAGTAAACTTTGTGCCCCTGCCTGAGTAGCCATCATCACCAACTTTATGAATGCCTCTTTCACTACCAATTCTGTCCCCTCCAGCATTAAAGCGGCTTGGGTCACCCCACTTCTTAAGAAACCTTCATTGGTCTCCTCCACCCCCACTAACTACCGACCCATTACCACTGTCCCCTTCCTATTGAAAATAGTGGCCAAAGTAGCCTATGCTCAATCCAAGAGTATCTAGAAACTAACCACCTGTTAGGAGCCAGACAATCAGGTTTCAGGCCCAAACATAGCACTGAAACAGCACTACTAGACCTTAAAATCCAGATGGATATCCTCCAAGACTCGGGTAACATGGGTATCCTCCTTCTACTCAACCTGTCTGCCGCGTTCGACTTGGTAGACCATGACAAGTTATGCCTTGCTCTGGCAGAAAACTTTAACTTTACCTCGGATGCCACCTTATGGGTCAAGTCATTCTTATCTGAACGTTTTTATTGGCGATTAGGCCGCAGACCTTATTACAGTACCTATAGGGGTCCCTCAAGGTTCATGCCTATCCCCCACCTTATACAATGCCTATACCAAGTTTCTATTTGCAGCACTTGACTCCATGGGAGTTATTTGCACTAACTTGGCAGATGATGCACAGATCCTTATCCCCATCACAGGAGACCACAAACAAGACTCCATCTCGATCAATCAAATCTACGGCATCATACAAAATTGGATAGCTACCAATAGCTTGGGCCTCATTACAAGTATGGCAGTAAGGCAACAACAGCGCCGATATCGCTACCGGCATCGTTGCTACCGTACCGCCATACTAGAAGTTCTGCTTGCGGGTGCCCTTGCAACCACCAGGTCTGACCTGGTGGCCGTAGCGGCACCTGTGAGCATAACATGATGGTAGCACCGGTACCGTTGTTAATGGTACCGGTGCTACCACCCTCCCCATTCCCATTGAGTCCTATGGGGCTCAAATGGGAATGAGGATGTACCGGGCCCGGCACCCACGAAAGGGCAATTACCGGGTCCGGCTGCACCGGAATAGCCCGGTAATTGCCCATTCGCGGGTGCCGGACCGGGATGCGAGTTTGGAGGTAGCCTTGCTGGCAAGGCTACCTCCAACCTCGCAATGAGGCCCACTTGTGTTATAACGATGAAAAAACAGAGATGCCCATTGTAGGTTCCCCTGCCCGACTAAAAACCCTACATCCCGGCAACTCGGCCATCAGCATTGATGGGACGTCCATCCCTGTACTCAAACAGGTTAAAACCTTGGGCGTCTATCTAGATACTAACCTCACCATGACTAAACACATTAGTGCCCTATCCTCATTCACTGCCTACACTGCCAAACTCATCTCATTTAGCCACCAATTCCTTACGCCTCAGAACTGCTTCACCTTAGCTCGAGCACTCATACTTTCAAAATAGACTATGGAAACATCCTCCTACTAGGAACCACAAATGCTAAGCTAGCTCAACTGCAACTGTTACAAAATAAAACCCTCCGGGCAGCCTTTGGACTTAAAAGAAATGATCACATCTCTCACATTAGAAGTACACTGGCTCCCTATCCAAGTGAGAATTTTATTTAAAATGCTCATCACTGCTCATAAATGTATTACCAATGGGGCCCCTTCTTACTTAAAAAACTGTGTCACCCAAAAAAGATCAACTAGATCCCTTAGATCTGGATCTAGCACCCACCTGTTTGTTCCGAGGTTCAAGAGCTCTAGGGCAGGGGGTTCCAGTTTCCCAGTAGCTACACCTAAGATTTGAAACACTTGTTCGCGCCTTGAAACACTTGTTCGTGCTTTGAAACACTTGGGTATAGGCGCGTTATAAATGCCATATCATATCAGTTGGAACTCCCAACCCATGCACATTAGAAATGAGCCGTCTCATCAGCGTTTTAAGAGGCTCATCAAAACTTGGCTATTCAATAATTTTAACTAGAAGTATCCCAACCATGACCTTATTACTTTAGCCAGTTTGACCCTCTCCACTCTGTTCATGCATCTCATTACTGTGTGCTGTGAAATGTCTGTGTTCAATGCAACATAACGTGTAACCATGTATGCATTCCATTTTCTGTAATCATTTCTGTCCTTACTGTAACATTATTGGTAACCAGATAAGTCTTCTATGCAACCTACGCAGTGATACCCCCGGGTTTGGGCGTGTAACAAATTCAATAAATAAATAAATTGTTCTGAAAATTGGGGTTTGGAGGATGGAATATTTCTTCCCTCCTGAGGAAAGTTCTGAGGGAAGTTTTGAGGGAAATTTTGAGGGAGGTTTCCTGGGGCAATACTTACCTAACTAGACCCCCCCCCTTGTGCCGGGGGAGTACATACATACCACAAGATGGGTCTGTTACCCTTCTATCTCTGGCTGATTAAGGTGGCAGGGTCAGGTAAACAGTTGGTTGGGTATCCTGCCTGGCTACCACCCAATTGTGATGGATCAGAGGGCCTTCTCTGCCTCTCATTCTGCTTATTAGAGGGAGGAGGATTTATTTTTAGGCCAAAAATTGGGGTATTCTTCACCTCTGCCACGTTTGCGTCAGCTGGTGTGGTTGATGGTTTGGAATTTTCCTGGTTATTTTTGTTCTCAGCTGGCTTTTAGACTTCATAAATCCGGATAGCCTGTTCTATCACCCAATCCAGGGTACTGCACTCATGGAATTCCCTAACCAGTAGGGTCATTATATGTTTAGGGAGTGCATGGAAATAAGTATTAATGAACTCCTGGCTATCTGTGCACACCCGTCGAGAGGTCTGGGCAAATGCCTGCTTCAGTTCTTGCACAAACTCTCTAGGTGCCTGGTCTTCTCCACAATGCAGGTTGTAGGCTGTAGCCCACTTTGCGGGCCTCCTGAGGGTTCCTGTGCACAGAGAATGGCTTTAAGATGGCCGCCCTATTTGTGCATCATCTTTGGTGATCTTGATCCTCCAGCCCTGCAAAGAAGTTGGAGTATTGCGGGGAGAATGTTCATTTGACAAACTCCATGGAATTGTGATAATTTTGGATCCCAAATGACGTCATCATCTGGTCATACAATTCTAAATGCTCCCAGTCTGAGTATTTAGCATTCTTATGATATGGTGTCATAAAGCTTTTGATGGCTTTTATTTGCCGAATTGGGACTTTTACAAGACCTCTCTTCTGTTTGGCAGCCTTCTTTTTCCGCTACACCGGAGCCCACTCCTCTGTCTCAGAGCTGCTACTATTGGTGGTCCACTCCCTGTCCTCTAGGTGCTCCCTACCTCCATGAGACTGGCAATCCCTCCCAGAATTACGGAGTCTGGTCTCTTCGCTCCTGGGGATCTGTGGGCTCTCTGGGCCACTTCCCCTTCAGCTCCACCTTTCACACAGGGGGGTAATTATCTTTCTAATCCCTTCTTCTGGGTGTGCTGGAGAATTCCCTCCATTCCCCCTGAATGTCTGAATGTTTTCAAAATACTCTTTTGAGCCCTGGACTCTGGTTCTACTATGTCTGCAAAGTGGACCAGGTAGTCCCTTTGTAGCTTATGTTTTTGCCAGTCTTACTCCCTGATCCTCTCATCATAGGTGTGCTCCTGGTCAGAAGTATCTACTAGGGTATTTTTAAATCTGGATAAAGATGAATATCCATCAATTTCTGATAGGGACTGGCCTTCTGGCTCAGTTATATTAGGCCTGATTGAGTCCAGCTGCCTCATGTTTCCCTGTTCTTGTAAACTGGCAGGGATGAAGTTAGCAGCGCCCTGTGCATATATTGTGGTGAGTTGGTTTGAGGCCCCTGGTAAGGAGGTCATCACACCATGGTCGGAGGGTGCCCTTTCATACTCTAACTGTTCAGGGTGGCTCAAAACCTGTTTATATCTAGCCATTTCCGTCTCCAAACTTTCAGATTAGTCTTTCTCAGCCCCTATCTCTTGACTTAGTTTTGAGCTCTGCTATCAGGGCTTGTGTAGCTTCTATTACTTTGTTTTGTGCCACTACTTGGCCACTGAGTCCCTTATTTTCCTCACAAAGGGACTCATTTTCCTTCTGTGAGTCCTGTATTATCTGGGCTAACTCAGACCTCTTCTTTTGCAGTAGACTAATCTCCTCACTTTGTGCATGTTTGGCCTGTGTTGCCTGCTCTAAGTCCAATTCTGCTTGCCTCACATGTCCCATTAATTTTGCATTTTCTATTCTCGTGTCAGTCAGTTCCTGAGAACATAACTAATTTTCTCCATGTCTGTCTTTAACTGACACACTTCCTGACAAAGTTTGCTATTCTCTTCCCTGAGGTGTTCTCTCTGTCGTTTCAGAGCGTTCAGATTTTGGCTCATCTGATCAAATTCCGCCTGGGAATTGACCTCCTAAATAATCAACTGGCTATTCTCATCTTTCAGTTGCCTAATCTGCATTTGAAATGCAAAAATGTCCTCTAAACAGGCTCTATTGTGCACCACTTGCTCACTTAATTTGTGTTAACTCTCTCTCAAGTTCTCAACAGCTTCTTGACATTCCTCTCTCAGTGCAGAACATTGGGATTCTCGCTCTACTTTTGTTTGCTGCTGTGCCACCAACTCATCTTTCAGCTGCTGAATCATGTTTTCTCATTTTCATTCAGATGTTTACTCTGTTGTACTTTTTCCTCTACTTACTTTAACTCTCTCTGTGCTTGATCCAACAACTCAGGTTTTGCACAGAGGCTACACTCTCCTGGTACCTTGCGTCCATGATCATCATATGGAAGTACTTATATGCTGTGAGCTCAGCCATTTTAATTTTCTCATCTCTGGTGGTCTGTGTCATATAAATGTCTGTCGGGGCCCGATGTAACACACCATTATCTTGCCACATATCCACATTTACAGAGGTAACCTTCTACCCATTCACCCTTAAGCAATTTGGATAGAAGGTGCTTCCTAGCCATATTGATTTCTACGGTGCTCATTATGAAATGTGTTCTGCACTTACTATGCTCTCTATACAAGGGCTAAATCTCAACCCTGTTCCTGCTTAGTTTGTATTCAGAATGATAGCTCAATGATTACATTTATCTACCCACACCGCCCTGAAACCCAGGGTGCAGGTTTGGATGGCGCCTTCACAATTCAACACAACTTTCCATCCACTAAATGCAACAATTCTTCAATGAATAGTCTGCTCTACTTCATTGTCACGAGTGAAAACACTTCAACAATCACGGCACGAGTCCCCAGTTTTGTCGTGGTTTATTATACATTCACACCCAAGTCAGGGAGCTCCTTCCCCCACAATGAATGAGGCGCACAATAAAGCGCTTTGATTTTTTTTTAAAGTGTTCAATGTGGGAAGGCCTTCAACCCGTCTCACACACAACCCCAACAAATACCTGGTGCCACAATGGACTAGAAACCAGGATGGTGTGTATTCAGAATATCTTTATTAATTAATTAATTAAAATAAAATTGGGACAATCAGATTACAACCACCACCAAGGCCATGACAACACAAAAACTAAATATCCTTTTGTAAAGTACCAACACATATATGACACTAGAATATGCAGTTACAATTGTTTCTTTTTACATTACCCACGCAATACCAGCAAAGAACAGTTCTACGCACACCATGAAAATGAATTCAAACAGGGTTATAATTATTCTCCCAGCAACCTTCACCCTCCAAACATCCACTAGGATTGACTCTTTTGAATGGAAGGCAGTGGCAGGGAACAGGAACACAAAGGGAAACTCGGATTTGGAGTAGTACTCACAGAAACAATATGAGAGATATGGGAGATAAAAAGGTAATGGGAAAATATGTTTTGCAGCGCACAATGGTAAAATCGGTTTTAAATGGCTTAGCACAGCTGTAATGGGAAAGGATAGGAAAACATGGGTAATTTGTTTTTCTACATCTAAAAAGTACAGGCAGGGCTTTGGTATATAAGTCAGCACACAATGGGAAACTCGGTTTTTGGGTTGGAATCAATCACAGATGCGTTGTGAGAAAGAAAATGCAGATGAGAAAATTCGTTTTTCAGAGCAAAATGGGAAAATTGAATTTTGGGATGGAATCACAGATGCAATGTGAGAAAGAAAATGCAAATGAAAATTCGTTTTTCAGAGCACAATGGGTGCACAGGGGCAATTTCGTTTTGCACAGCACAGTGGGAACAAAGGTGCAATTTCGTTTTGCAGAGCACCAGCACTACTGAGTTTCCCACTTCAGGTTTAACATAAAGGGGTCAATGGAGGAATCTCCCTTTTACACTCTGTGCACACACATGGAAGCAGGGCATATTGGGATTACTTCTTTTGGCAAATCTTTATGACTATACCGGCTCACAACACACTGGGAAAAGATTTTTGATTTCGAATTCCAACAATACAGATCCCGTGAATTAATGGGGGAATTAATTGATTTACTTTGATTTAATTTGAGATTCCTCCATTGACCCCTTTATGTTAAACCTGAAGTGGGAAACTCAGTACTGCTGGTGCTCTGCAAAACGAAATTGCACCTTTGTTCCCACTGTGCTGTGCAAAACGAAATTGCCTTACTATGCTAAGGATCTACACAGGAAAATAGGGGATTTTTCAATGGGGATATAACTAAAACAATGCCGGAAAAATATATGTAGGACTTATACAATCTATGGCTTGGGGTATTTCTACTTACAGCAGAGATCTGGACTGGGCATCAGGGAGCATCAGAGCACACTGCTGGGACAGCACAGGGGTCAGTCAAGGGTCTCCTCTCTTTCCTCCAAGGGGTCCCAATCAGCTTCTATGTCTCCTCGCTCCACTGGAAGGTTAGGCCTCTCTCTGCTGGGATGTTCTCACCAGATTTCGGCAGCAGGTCACCTCTTGGAATTAGTTGCAGAAGTCCAGCTCTGAGACAAGCTGGCTTAGTTATAGGGCAGATGACAACCCTAACTTGTCATGATTCCCGTGAAAGTGATTGGTGGAGTGTCACTACCCCCCGCCCACCTGTGTGCTGATATGACAAGGGAAAGGGGGAGTGTTTTGGACTGGCTAGGGGAGGAGAGAGCTTCATCATCTCACTTTGACAGGTGGGCTTGGTCATGTTTTTGGCTTGAAAGTCTAACCAAGTACTCTTAATTTTCCCATCTTGACATGTATGAAAACATTTCTGACATCTATATTTTAAAGTGCATCAGATGAGACTAGTCAGGGGTCTGTACGTCATTCCTGTGCAGAGGTACAGTTTTTCTTCATTTACTCAGGAACCATTTCAGTGAAAAATGTGCCGCTTTTATGGGCGCCATACTAAAAATGATGGGCATGTTTTTGTCAACTTTTCGCATCTCTGGAAATCACGAGGAGGCCCAAATCATATTTTCATTTATAACTGTTTATCCCACCTCAATCGTTTTAGTTTGGTTAGAAGGTGTTGACTGTCAGCTTTAATAAAAGCCTGGAATTACTGTTGTGCGATGTACACGGCTCCTTTTACACGATAAACTGCGTTTCTCCCATTTTAAACAATGGGCAGTCCCACTTCTCATTTGCTCTGGACCCCACCTTTTTATAAGTTCCAGTTCTCCTGTTCAGGCATGTGACATCAGGAGAGGGATCTGTGTTGATATTAGCTTACTCCTTCAGGGTCTAATGTCCTCACTAATGCACTTTTTATGGGACTTGTGACCTATAGGTCACCAGGGCTGCAGAACAGACATGGCTTATCTGGTCCACGCCGTGTTTCCCATCTAAGAGCATATTATTTTCTTGTATTTGTAAGGAATGGCTCTGACAATGAAGACAGCCAGGCCCCTCTCTCCAAGGCAACAGGGTAGGAGAGCGCTTGGTTTCACATTTGAAGAAATCAACATCCCTGGCCCTTGCAGCAAACAGCTTGTAACTCGTACCTAAATGCATTTAAAATGCCATCTTATAAAATAAACAGTTTAAAAATTATGCAAGTTCCTTTAACATTGTCCATTTTGTGAGCTTGTGCTCGGCAGAAACCATATTCACTTTTTGAAAGTCTGGCAAGAATTTTGCTGTACATATTATTAACCTAGATGAGGGAAAAAATGAAATTACATTTTATTTATTTTACAGTAAAAAATACTTTGTTTCAATGCTACGGCTTGAACACAATTCTGGCATTTCATTTTAATATTCTGTGCACTGCTGTTTCTGGAAATATCAGTGCAGCGCTACATAGATTTGTCAGCACGTCATCTCGAAGTGTCTTTTTGTTCCTTCATGAAATGCACTGTGCTCATTTTAACCTCTGGAAGTTGAGGCCCACTTTCTTTCCTTTTGAGTCGGGTTCACTAAGCCTTATGTCTGACATTATTTCTGCGCAGGCCTTTCATTTTGGTGAGCCCTCATAATTGACTCTGACCTCTTGATTTCTGGCACCCAGGGGATAATTCACCCCACAGTAACCAGGTGGAATGCATGCGTTCACCAAGCGACAGGCTGCATGAAATTGTCCCTCTGGTACACGGCTTCTTTTTAACTGTGTTAATGTTGCAAATAATACATTTCCCCACACTATGTGGAACTGTGAGGTCAGAGGGCAGCAATTGTGCAAAGGATGGTCCAGTTTTGTGGACTAACATGGGCCAGTCTGACAACTTAGAGTACCATGCCACTGCAAGATTTGGTCAGTATTTATTGACAAAATAGTTATGCAATGATGTTACCGAATCTTCTTTTGCTAAAGACAGTAATACTGAACCAATTTTACTGACATTTATTATTCGGTAGTGGGATAAAGGGGTAAAACGGGTACAGAGGAGGAAAAACGTTTCGGTAACATTTTTTCGGTATTACCGTTTTCGGCAAAAGAAGATTCGGTAAAATCACATGTAATCATAAAATATCCTTTAAAATGCACTTGTTTTTCCCAACGTGTACGCCAAAGTGGACCAGCTTTTAGCAAAAAGATCAAAATTACGTTTCACAAAATTGGTTTACTTCTTTTTTTTGGGCCTGGTCCCAATTTGTTGCCCCAATTTAACACTGTGGGAGGGAAAACATCCCCAATTTAAATAACTATATGATTTTTGTTTTGTTTATAATGTGGTAATATTGCTAGCTGATCTCTTTACATTCTGGAAGGAGGTCAAACGTTGGTGACAGGGAAGCCACGTTTCACAGTATTATGCTGTTGGGGAGTTGGAAGCTTGTATGGCGCATTCCATGTTTTGCACAGAGGAAGTTTTGCACGTAATCCAGTGTGAAACGTCCCTTGCGTAATGCATGGAGACCGAAAGAAGACAGGACGGGCCGGGCCAGTGGAGAAGTAGAAGTGGGGAGCAAGGATAGGTGTGTTCGGGAGGGGTTGGAAAGCAGACTGGGACTGGAAGGCATGTGTGGGGGTAAAAGGAAGCAGCAGAGGGATGGTGGAGGTACCATTTATGTCCCCAGGATAATGGGAGCGGGAGAGGGGAAGGAAAATGGGCTGACTGTCTGGGAGTGGTGCAACCTTTTCTGGCACAAGCGGTTTGGTGGAGACATTTTTGCTGCACCACTGTGGCCGCAGAGCTCCTTACGGCGTGGCCGCAGTGGCATGACAGTCAATTTGGCACGGCTCATTCAGCACAACAGTGATTAAGGCACAGCTGCTGACATTTAGTAGCTTTGTCTAAATTGCACTTGCGCCAAATGGGTTGCATAATTCTGGCATATATAAAAAGAAACTGTAACACCACTATGTGGCTTTTGAATCCAGGTCACCAATCTCCAAGGCACAGCAATTAGGCACATGAACAAACAGGGCTTTTAGATGGAGAGCACAACTTTCATACTTACCCTGAAATTATACACATATGTGTACATGTCTGGTTGCAGGGTGAGTATAAACGCTGTGCATTGCTAAGTTACAAGCTCTGTTTGATCTTGCGGCTAAGTGCCTGGCCTTGAAGGCAGGAGTCCTGGATTTGGATATCACCAAGGGCAGTTGTACTTTTATTTGTCAACAGATCCCTGCACACTGCTGACCACGGCCAACCAGGCACGCCAACAAAGGAACTGCGGCAAAGTAGGTGCGCGAAAACGTCCGGCTTTGGTCAGGGGGATGGCCCCCAGAGTGGAAGCGGGGAAGACAGTGAGGATAGTGCGGGGACATGCAGGGATATTGTATTCACTTAAAACCCCCATTGCATAATAGAGACATGAAATGGAGGCTGTGAAATGGATGACCTTTGATATTCTAGGGGCCTCCACAGGGTTTGATCCAGCACTGGTCATTCCGGAAGATGGCGAGCTATGGGACAAACCATTGTTTAAGCTGCCCTTGGAATGGTAACTGTCACATTTCAAGTATTTTTACTTTTGGCGCCTACTGATGGATAGCATGTGAGTAAAGAACTAGCCTTTGACATCAGGGCACCGGGACCCTGCACTTCACAGGTTCCGTTCCCATTGCTAGGCTGGTTTAACCTTGGATCCATCTACGATTAATACATCAAGTACCACTAAAATGGGGTAGTAATCAGTGGCATCACACAAACCTTGGGGGCAACCCTGCGAGCCATGCTGAGGGGAACCCCCCAACTCAGCAACAAATAACGGTCACAGTACACTCTGGGCCGGCCTAGATTATCACACTTGCGCAATACACAGGAATGTACTGCTGCAGGGGTACGCCACACACTGTACTAGGAGAACAATATAAATATGTGTTTTGATGCAAACTTTCTGAGAATAATTGGCTAAAAGGCCAGAGCGTTTGCAATTGTTTTGTAGGGTAACACCAATCCAAAATTCCAATACATCCAAGTCACCAACAGTGTACAGGAACTTTAATGCTTTAATTAATATAATGCTTTGCTATTAAGAATGCCATGCCACAATGAAAACACGTCCAACTTGCTGCACAATGTAGGCCAGTCTAGACACGCAATAACATATTACAGTAAAGCATGCCAGGCCACATTTAGACATAACTAGAGTGGTTGCACCAAAATGCCAGTCGAAACAATAACATTTATCATGGGTTTTTGATCACAGATGCCCAGAAAAATATAAAATGCTGCAGTAAGAAATGGCTTGACTGGCAGCAACCAAATGCCAGTCTAGCCAGATAATTACACTTAGCAGCACTCCTTTATCAGAGATGACCAGTTAAAAAAAGTCAAGCCAAACTAAGAAATGACTAGACTGGCTGCACCAAAATGCCTCTCTAGCCACTAATTTCTTTTATTTTTTATTTTTATTTTTTTAAATTTGTGATCCTGGTTGTTCTAAGACAACCTTACAAAATACAATACAAACATCATAAAAACGTATCAAATTCATCACATTAATCAACATTTACACAAGCTGAAACTGTATCAAATTCATCATCTTCAACAAACAAATAATTCATAATTTCCAACTAGAGAACCTTACATCAAGGTTCATCTCATCATCAAATTCAAGTGTAACTTTCAATATTCTCTAAAAACGGCACCATTTTAAAATGTGTAAATACATATTATTTCACAATGTCATAAAATAGGACTAACTTGGCTTTATCAAATTTGCTTCTTGTGAAAAATGTAACACTGCAATCGTAGCTAATGTTTCCTCTCCACTAGAGATTCTTATAAAATATTGCTCAACATTTAACGCTTCTAAATCATAAATAAAACGAGCTGTATATAGAGTTCTGATTTCTGTTAATGCTGTACAGAACAATATAATATATTTCCTATTTTGTACCGCTGCTGCATCATTACTTAAAGCACAACCTAATTCCTTCTCCTTATCTTGCGCTCTGGTCTGGCGGATCCCATTTGTCGGGAGAAGGTTCAGGCGATAACATTAAAATTGCATTGCCCAATACCAGTTTGGGAATGTCCCTAAATATTTTGGCAGTCTCTCTAGTGGCTTATCCAGAGGAGACAAACTATTATACAGTTTATATTGTCTCATAGCTGTCATCGTAGAAATCCAATCTATTCTCAACAGGGCCTTCTTAACTTCCTGGGGATACCTCACTAAGTCATCAGTAGATAATTCCACTGCAATTAGAATTTCTTGAACTTTCATCCTTAACTTATTAGCAGCCTCATATCTTCCTGATTGCAGGATATTTGCAAAGTCTACATACTGAGAATCAGTTAAAGGCACCAGAAATGTTCTATATAATGTTTCTATTCTTAAATCTACCAAGCATTTGAGTGAGGTTATCCCTAACTCAAGCCTTAGAGAGGCCATACATACACAATCCGGCAGCCCCAAAGCCCGCTTCCATACTCTAGATTCAATCTTATCGAATGAAAGCGAGTGTAATTTATCATTAAGCTGTGCCCCATATAGGAAACCAGGTATAACCTTCATTCTATAGAAATATATTAAGGGTTGCATGGAGAAGTTACAGTATTTATATCTAATTATTTTCATCCAAGCTCCTGCTTGGATTGCTTTCCTCAATAGACATTTCCTCATAATCTCGCAGTTATCCTCTACACTTAAGGTAAATCCCAAATAGGTCACAGATGCAGAGGGGATCAGCTCTTGATCTCCCATATGCCATCTAAAACCCATTTTCCCTTTCCTATTGTGCGTAAATCTCATAATCTTGTTTTTTTTTTATTAATGCAGAGATCATTCAACCAAACCTATTACAGAATCAAATAAAGTTGTTTCTACAAACCCACCTGTGTCCTGTCCAATAGCACTACATCATCTGCGTATGTCAGTTAGGGTATTACTAGACTTAGTATTCTTGGAGGTGCAAATACAGTTCTACTCTCAAGTCAGACAGATACACGTTGACTAGGAGGGTGGCTAAAACACAGCCATGGCAGAAGCCTCTATATGCTGGAAAGCACTCCGTTGTTTCACCCAACCCATTCAAGCTTGCTTGCAGTGTAGTCTGATCATAAATAGGCATCAGTATTGCTAGTAAATGCTCTGGGATATGCCACTCCTTTAACTTCTGTCACAGTAAATTATGATTGCCGTAGTCAAAGGCTTGGGTAAAATCAATTGCAGCCAAATTTAAAGACAGATTTCCTGGAGTTAGAGCCTTTTCTCTCAACCAGCCCACCACGAGGCCATTAATATATGTGGCCATGCCACAACGAAAACCAGTTTGAAATTTCTTGAGATGCCTTGTATCTTCCGCCTATTTCTGTAGATCTTTTAAGACCAGCACTGCAAATATCTTGCAATCACTATCTATGAACAATATCGGACGATAATTCGCTGGACTTAATCCATCCCCCTTCTTATATGTTGGGATAATGAAGGCCATATGCTATGAGGTGGGTATCACCCTATTTGACAGCACAGTTTCAAATAATGTTTAGAATACTCTGGCCCACATCTCTGGGGCTAAGTTGAAGAGTGCATTTGATAGTCCATTTGGACCCGCTGCTCTAGAGTTTGAGGCCCTCTTAATCAAAATCTCAATATCTTCTACTACCATATTTAATTTTTACTCATGGTCAGACATTATGCTCAATATTGTGCTATCCAGTTTCTTATGCACGTCTCCAAAATAACGGATCCACTCCTTCTCAGCGATCGAGTTGCTCTTAAAGTAACTCTGTGTTTTGTAACGCTCACCTGGTATCCACGGGTACGTCACTCAGCCTGTTCTGACCTCTTACGCCCTCAAACCCTTCCCTGGAGTCTACTCGACTGGAGACTGGGCCTTGTTTTCTTGGAAAGCGTGCTCTCCGTCCTGCTTTCAGCGCAGGGGCGCGTTGATTGATGCAGGCTTGTTGCTGCCTAGTTATTTCACTGGCAAGAGTCCGACAGGTAAGTATAATGAGTCCTTTCCTTCCTTAGATGATGGCCCGCATCCGGGGATGGCGACGTACTGCTGAGATGAGTAGCACTGAAGGTGAGTGAGAGCGCTATGCGCGATGCGACCCTTTCGTATTTGTATTGAACTGAGTTATTTTTCTGTGTCTTTTAGGTGCTACGACGTTTTCAGCGTGGATGCCGGTTATGAAGAAGAAATGCGGTGAGTAAGCGTGGTATGCAGCGCCTCTAGATGTTTCCATGCTAACCTGGAGTGTCTTTTCCCTCTTGCAGATGGATGCGAGGTTCCAGAGACAGAGTTCCCCCAGAGCGGCTGGGATTCAGGTAAGCGTTTGAAGCTCGTACAGTCTTTAAAAATAAGCAAAGATTTGCTGAATGCTTGCTAATGCCTTTTTTCTGTTCTTTTCCCTTTTCCTTAGGAAGCGGCGTGCCGGGATGGGAATGACACCGCCGAAGATGCCCGCAGAACAGAAGAAGCGATGAATGATGGGCAGAAGCGCCGCAAGGTAAGGCTGTTCCTAACAGTGTTCTTGTTCTTGCAGGAGCTGAGCGCAGAAGAAAGATGCAGGCCTACTGGAGACCGATCCGAACACGGTGAGTGTCACGCTACAGGTGCAGAAAACACAAAGCATGTTTTTCAGCCTGGGTGTGGCTTAAATAGTCTCTGGGTATCCCACGTGTCTCTGGGCTGAACCACACCCAAAAGACTAGACTGCACATGCAGTTCTGAGAACCGAAATATGTGGGGGCATCCATCTCGTCCCCATCAATGCACTACAAGTCCAATCCTCAATGTCATCCTATGGGAGTGAGTGAGTCTGGTGCCACAAGCACCAAGTCTGACTCCAAGTGGGTCTTTGGAGGGATGGTGAGACCCTTGAGGCCATGTAGGTGATCGTGGCCTGGCTCCAGCCTGACATCTTGGAGGGCTGGGGACATGAGGGGCAGGAATCATGACAGCACTCCCCCCTAAGGCCCCTCTCAAGGTGGCTCTTCTGTCTGGTCCTGGTTTGTTTGGTTGGTTTTGATGAAATCGTCTGAGCAAGCAAGGTGCATGGATGTACTCACAAGGCTCCCATGTCCTATCTTGTAGACCATACCCCTTCCAGTCAACTAAGTAGTATAATTTGGATCTGACGTACTTTGAATCCAGGATGTCCTTGATTTGGAATTCTGTCTCCCCGGCAACTACTACCGGCTGCGGTGGCATTGCTACCCGGGTCCCAGGTTGAACAGGTTTAATGAGAGACACGTGGGACACAGGATGAATCTGCATGTTGGACGGCAAAGCTAGTCTGACCGCCACAGGATTTATCACAGAGGTGACGGTGAATGGACCCAGGTATCGAGGACGGAAAGTTCGGGTTCCTTTAATGGACACGTGTTTAGACGCCAGCCAGACTTTGTCTCCCACTTGGTAGTTGGGGGCCTTTGCTCGGTGTTGATCAGCAAACTTCTTTTGCCGATTCTTAGCTTGAAGTAGGTGTTCAACTGCCTTTTTAAAGGTTTGAGAAATGGTTGTGTGCAAGGTTTTGACTGCTGGCATTTCCAGGGTTGTAGGAACGTCCAACTCAGAAGTACGTGGGTGCCTGCGATACATGGTATAAAAGGGTGTCTGCCCTTAATAATTCCCTACACACCAGTGCTGGTGTGTAGGGAATTATAATAAGCATATTCAGCTATCCATAATAGGTTGAACCAGCTTCCTTCAGCTTGGTGTACCATGCAACGCAGATATTGCTTGAGCGTCTGATTTGTCCTCTCAGTTTGACCATCCGTTTGGGGATGGTGACTGGTGGATAGCCAGATGTCGATCTGGGCCATAGAGCAGCATTTCTCCAGACGTTCGATACGAAATGTGTACCTCGGTCTGAGACTAAAACTGAAGGAAACCCATGGAGCCGTACAATGCCTTCAAGAAATACCTTTGCCAGAGAAGAAGCATTTGGGAGCCCTTTAAGAGGAATGAAATGTGCCATTTTTGAAAATAGGTCCACGACCACAAGAATAGTGTTAAACCCTTGACTGGGTGGTAAGTCAGTAATAAAATCGAGGGACAACGTGTGCCAGGGTGCTGGTGGGATTTCCAATGGTTGTAATAGCCCAGCCGGTTTCTGCTTGGATTACTTGTTTTGAGCACGCACTCCACAAGATAGGATTAATTGGATAATGTCTTTACACCACATGGGCCACCAATAATTTCGTTTTACCTTGGCTAGGGTTTTAGCGATTCCGGGGTGGCCCTCGATCAAGGAATCATGATAACCGGACATGACTTGATCTCGTAGTTCTTGGTTTGGTAAGAATAAACGATTCCTGAAGTAGGGCAACTGACCTTTTATCATGTAATGTTCTCCTTGTGCACTCCACGCTAGTAATTGCTCTGGACTCATCAGGTTTTGGATTTCTTCATGTAATTCTTTCTGAGTTATGGTTGCTGTGATTCCTAGGAGCTTGTCACTCGGGACGATTGCTATTGGGTCAGGGATCTGATACCCTTGCTCTTCCACCCCCATACGGGAAAGGGCACTGGCCTTCCCGTTTTTCACCCCTGGTCGAAATGTAATCACGTAGTCATATTCAGCAAAAAAAAAAAGAGCCCAACATAGTTGTTGTGAGGATTGGGCCTTTGCCGTTTTTAGGTACTAGAGGTTCCGGTGGTCAGTTATTACGGTGATTGTGTGTCTGCGGCCAAGAGGTAGTGCCACCATGCCTTAAAGGCTGACTTAATGGCCAGGAGTTCTTTTTCTGTAATAGCCTAATTGAGTTCAGGGGGTGTGAATTTACGCAACCAGAAGGCAACAGGGTGTAACTGGCCCATTTCAGGGTCCTTTTGTGAGAGGGCGGCTCCCATAGCCATGCTTGAGGCATCCTTTTCCACCAGGTATGGGAGATCAGGGCGAGGGTGGCGTAAGATTGGGGCAGATGTGAATCTTGCTTTAAGTTCCTGGAAAGCTTCCTCGGCTTCTGTTGTCCACTGGAACTTTTTGTTGCTTTTCCTTAGCAATGACATGATGGGATGCACGATTTTTTCGGTACGAAGAATAGAGTACTGGCTGCTGGAGACTTCGAGGGATGGATGAACCCGTTGGCCAGGTATTGGTCAAGTTAGAGATGCGGACCGCGGAACTCTGACTGCGGACTACCAACGTATGGGAGGTACACAAGCAAATGTGTCGATACTCGGGACAGCACAAATTATATCCTGCTCGACTCTGAGACCCCAATAGATGGGATTAAAGCAGCTCTCAACCTCTTATTTCTGAATACTCAAGATTCACCCTACCAGAAGAAATCAGACCGCACACCAAAAAGTGCGAGTCTCTAGCCCTGAAGAAAGTGGTGACACTCATCGCTATACCACTGAAACCGGTCGGCTTTTTATGCGACCTGAGTAGAAAAATACGGATCAGGAAGATCCCTACATCAGATTGCTCTTTTGACCCCGACACTAATAAGGGCTCATCATCCTCATTTCTTTTTTTCACCAACAGGGGAACGGAGCCTCTGTATACACAAAACAGATCTCCAAAATCCCCTTTACCAAATAGGAGTTACCTATGACGACTAGCCATCCCTGACTAGTCAAGTTTGAGGTCTGATACTCTACACTTTTAACCAGTTATAAATTCTAGAAAACGAAAATAAAGATTGACTTGTTTATTTGGAAAACAACGCAGTAAATACATTTCAAACTGTGTGGTAACCTTGAAGGAAAAATCTCAGCCATCTAAAAACCACGGATTAGTCCCAACAGAAAAGCAATACCAGAATGGATATGACTCGAATTCTAGTGTGATATAACGATAGGGAAGATTCGAGGTCTCGATTCCCAACTCAGTTTCTACATTGTGGATACCATTGGTCAAGATAGGCCTTCAGGTGCTTGTTTTCTGGTTCAGTGAGTGCGTACATTCGCCCACAAGGGATATGTGCGCCGGGTATCAGGTCGATTTGGCAATCGTATGGTCTATGCGCTGGCAGGGTATTAGCCTGTTCTTTCTGAAAGACATCTTGAAAGTCCTGGTATTCACTTGATAGGGTGCCGATTGCTACAGTCCCAAGCGTAGAGGTTCTGGTGTCTATTTGTTGTTTCTCTTGGCGATAACATGTGTGGGCGCAAGTCCCGGGAAAGGCCAATTCTTTTGCTCGCCAATCGATTCGAGGATTGTGAGCTACCAACCATGGCATTCCCAAAATAAACCGGAACTGTGGTGCCTTAATGAGGTCAAAAACGATAGATTCTTGGTGTCCATCTTGGCACAGAAGGGTTAAAGCTGCAGTGCATTGGGATACTGGACCAGAAGCTATTTCTGTGCTGTCAACAGTGGTAACAGTGTAAGTGGTTGATTTGGGGTGTAACGGAAGACCCATCTTTGCCGCAAGATCCTGGTCAATGTAATTCCCAACGGCTCCACTGTCAATGTACGCTCTTACTGCGTGCATCCGAGATGGTTGTTGGTGATTGATCAAGACCACAGATAGTGCAAAATGGGAGGTCTGTAGTTCACTTTCTTTGCTCGACAAGTGCAAAACCTGGCAAACAATGAGTTTTCCGATTCCTTGATGGTATCTTCCTTGTCCGTGGCCCCTATCGTCCTCCTCGGTGGCTTCACAGGGCACTCTTTAAGGAAATGACCTCACAGTACAGACATAACTGCTGCTGTCTCCTTTTATCCCTTTCCGCTTTAGTCAAGGGGGATATGACCCCCGCAATTTGCATTGGTTCTCCTGAAACGTCCGTTGAGCGAGCAATATTGTACTTTGATCGCACATACCTAGGGCGAGGGTCCGGTCTGGTTCGCTCTGCTCTTCGGTCCTGCAACCTATGATCCAGTTGAACAACAAGGTCAATGAATTCTGAGCAGTCTTTCGGGGGGTTCACTACTTGTGCGAGAACATCCTTGAGCTCCCCCCGCAACCCCTCATGAAATAACGTGGCTCTCTTCTCCACTGGCCATTCTGCTTCAACTATGAGTCTATTGAACGTGGCTATGTATGTTAATAGGTCTTGATTCCCTTGGCGTAGGGACAGAAGTTCGCTGTATAATGCCTGCCCATGAGTACGACGGGCGAACAGCTTTTCCATCTCCTGCTGAAAGCCCCTGAAGTCATGCAGCAAAGGCTCGTCTTGGGCCACAAAGGGTACAGACCAGTCCGTGGCGCTATCACTCAGGTAGGATAGCACAAAAGCGACCCGTGATTGGTCATTCGGAAAGGCCCATGGTCTACAAAGGAAGTGCAGGCGGCACTGGTCCATGAACGTTGCAAACCTCTTGGGATTCCCCGTAAATCGTTCGGGCGGGGCCAAGGGAACTGCCCCAGGAATGGTTATCTGAACGGGATTGGCTGATGGTGCTGGCATCGAGGGCACGCTTCCCGGCAATGGTGCATGCCCTGCTTGTGACTGGAGAAGTTGCCGGCTTAAATCATCAGTGCGTTCTTTGGCTACTATCAGCTCTCTCCTCAGGGTGTTGGTCTCCTGCCTGGCTGCATGTACTTCGGAACGTAGCTGCCCCAACATGTGAGCTTACTGGTCGGTTTCTGACGTTTCCATGACGCCCAGATGGATTTTGATGTGAGGCTTTGTGTTCTGTAACGCTCACCTGGTATCCACGGGGACGTCACTCAGCCTCTTCTGACCTCTTACGACCTCGAACCCTTCCCTGGAGTCTACTCGACTGGAGACTGGGCCTTGTTTTCTTGGAAAGCGTGCTCTCCGTCCTGCTTTCAGCACAGGGGCGCGTTGATTGATGCAGGCTCGTTGCTGCCTAGTTATTTCACTGGCAAGAGTCCGACAGGTAAGTATAATGAGTCCTTTCCTTCCTTAGATGATGGCCGGCATCCGGGGATGGCGACGTGCTGCTGAGATGAGTAGCGCTGAAGGTGAGTGAGAGCGCTATGCGCGATGTGACCCTTTCGTATTTGTATTGAACTGAGTTCTGTGTCTTTTAGGTGCCGCAACATTTTCAGCATGGATGCCGGTTATGAAGAAGAAATGCGGTGAGTAAGCGCAGTATGCGGCGCCTCTAGATGTTTCCACGCTAATCTGGAGTGTCTTTTCCCTCTTGCAGATGGATGAGAGGTTCCGGGGACAAAGTTCTCCCAGAGCAGCTGGGATTCAGGTAAGCGTTTGAATCTTGTACAGTCTTTTAAAAATAAGCGAAGATTTGCGGAATGCTTACTAATGCCTTTTTTCTGTTCTTTTCCCTTTTCCTTAGGAAGCGGCGTGCCGGGATGGGAATGACACCGCCGAAGATGCCCTTAGAACAGAAGAAGCGATGAATGATGGGCAGAAGCTCCGCAAGGTAAGGCTGTTCCTAACGGTGTTCTTGTTCTTGCAGGAGCTGAGCGCAGAAGAAAGATGCAGGCCTACTGGAGACCGATCCGAACACGGTGAGTGTCACGCTGCAGGTGCAGAAAACACAAAGCATGTTTCTCAGCCTGGGCGTGGCTTAAATAGTCTCTGGGTATCCCAGGTGTCTCTGGACTGAACCACACCCAAAAGACTAGACTGCACATGCAGTTCTGGGAACCAAAATATGTGGGGGCATCCATCTTGTCCCCATCAATGCACTACAAGTCCAATCCCCAATGTTATCCTATGGGAGTGAGTGAGTCTGGTGCCACAAGCGCCAAGTCTGACTCCAAGTGGGTCTTTGGAGGGATGGAGAGGCCCTTGAATGTAGGTGATCGTGGCCTGGCTCCAGCCTGACATCTTGGAGGGTTGGGGACATGAGGGGCAGGAATCATGACATGTTTTTTTCATTGAGTATATTATATCCCAACAATTCCTGGTATCTTTTTTTGTAATTATTTCCAGCACCTGCCACCCCTTTTTCTGGGCTATATATGCTTTTATGTATTCATGTAAATAAGAAATTATGTACATTTTAATGATGTATGTATTATGTGTGAGGAAGTTTGGAAAAATGTGTAAAAATGTGAAAGGTTGATCATACTCAGTCAACCAAAACATATATATATATATTCTTTATAACTTCTCAGCCAGTTTTTAAATCGCTGCCCGAGGCACTTAATATTAGTAAAATAAGACCACTCATTACCAATTGCCCCTTTTAGGTGTCGGATTTCCCTTCTTAACACGTTCTTTTTCATTTGTATCACCATGTCATAGGTTGTACTCCTATCTTTACTCCTTACTTGTTCCCACTTGATGATGTCTTCTTGCAGTTGTCCAAGAAGGCATCAAAGGTACAGGGGGACCAATGAGCATTCTTTTGCCCTTTCAATAGAGTTTGAAGAAACCGTTGCACTCGCTTATGAAAACCATTCAAATTACCCACATATTTTGAAATCCGGTTGCCATCAGAGTTCACTATAATACCACTCACGCTGAGAACATCAGCCCTTTGTGTATAGACCTTCAAAACATCTGACAATTTAATATGGTCACTCTCATCATTGTCCACCACTCTTATCTCTTCACATATATCAAACAATATAGGAGAAATTGCTATGTAATCCAAGAGGGTAAAGGTCCTATCAGATCTCCAAGTTGGCCTAGGTGGGGAATCCCCCACTAAAGCGCCATTCAGAAATCATAGATTCCAACTAGCAAGTCACTCCACCCATGCTTCACCCTCGGCAGAGGGTTTGGCCTTAGCATTGTTATGGAAAACTGAGGGATTCACCACAAACAACCACGATGAACAAACCAGGGCACAGCTATAAGCAACTTAATTGCAATTTTTCTCCAAAGCCCGAAGGACACATTAAATCATTCAACAACACAATGATCCAACATTTGAATTAAAGTATTATTTGTTATATATTTTTTCTTGTTAAATCATACCAGTGTATTAATACATCAACATACACGTCATTACAAATCATAATATTCCATGTTCTAACAAAAGGTTTCACTAAGAGACAATCTCTCTTGGTCTCAGTACATTTGTTGTAAAAATACATAACTTCAGATTTCCATTTGCATAAAATCCCAATATTGTAACAGGAATAAGTCACTGAATGTTAATGACTGCTACTGGGACTAGTACCCTATCACTAACTACGTATTTCGGGCGCTTCCCGCCCCTCTTCAGGTTTGAAAATTGGGTTGTATTCCTTTCTGATTTCCTTTCTGATTTTTAGAAGCATGATCATAGGTAGTCAAATGGGTAAATAACCAAAGAAGACTCAGACTGTGTGCCCCTCCACACATCACATCTCCCTCCTAGCTGTACTCCAATCCTATAATTTCGACGAGCAGATGGCGCTTTTGCACCACCTAATGGTCAAAACTAAAACGGGGATGAACCAGCCAAAACGTATTAGATGAATTGAGGTGCGCTCAGGCCAATACATGGAAAACATTTGCACCCGTCCACTTTATAGATTCGCCAACTGCCACTTCTGGTATTGTTGGAGTGTGAGATGGCAACCCAAGGAGATGGCCGGTTATGTCTCGCTCCCTTCTTGGGAGTACCAATAGCCATCACAAAGGGGGGGGGGGGGTGGCCGGGGGGGTTTAGGAGGAGCGGTTCCCTCAGTGTTTTGTTTTGATGGTCGGGTGCCAAATCTGACAGGGCGTCTGGCGCTGCTAGTACCTTCTCCCTGATGCCTCCCATTCATCTCTTTATTACTTTCAAGTCCTGCTGTCTATATGCCAGGCTTCCCTGCAGGGTCATTCTCACCCTGCCAACATCAGACTAAGAAGCAACATTCAATGCAGGGAAGCTGCGACCGCTAACAGCTGTCTGGCGCACTGTAACCCGAGAGCACGCCTTTTACATGCATTTCCTCCTTGCCTTTGGAAAATATAGCAGTTCATCTTTTCTATGGAAACCTGGAAGTATTTACTGTCCCATTACATTTATCAACTTCTCAAATCTTAATTCGCAGCATGTGTTCTTCCGTGCTTTTGACATTCCACTTTGTAGAATAGCACAGATGCATTTCTAATGTTCTAATCCACCTATTATACTGCATTAACCCAAGAAGATATGCGTTCCCCATTGTGGTCCTTTTGTTCTCTAAACGTGAACCATGCTTGGTTTGCCTAACCTTATATATTGTCAGGTTCCCTTCAGAGCACCAGTTGTGTCACAGAAAAGTCCAACACATTCCCTATGGCATGGGTCTCCAAAAGACAACACAAAACATTGAAAGGATGCTGCATCCTGCCCCCAGGTTCAACAAAGCTATGCCAATCATTTCTACACAATGCACACACACATTTGGGTGGGAGGCTTGGTAAGTCTGCTTGATATTACAATCGCAATTTCCGTGGGAGTTGGATGAATGCATGGAATGATTGTATTGAACTGACGTGGGGTGTAGGTGTATAATGTGGAAAAAGGAAAGCTGGAGTCCCCACATTACCAACATTTTATAATCCTGGGCTAATCACCTTCTTCTCTGTACCTCAGTCCATTTACGTGTCAACATTGGGAGTGCATAGAGCAGTGACCACCTCTAGAAATGCTGGATAAAAACGAAACAAGCATTGGCAACACCACTAGAAGTGGCTTCTTTATAGACATTGGAAAGGGGGTGCATGGGGAGTGAGACCTAGAGGGAGAGGAGGGAAACATGGGTGAAGAGGAGTGAGGGGAAGTGAGATAGTGCTTTGTTAAGGTGATCCCAGCATCACACAATTAGTCAGAATAATGCGCAATGATGGAGGACTCAGGTGCACGTCAAAACCCAGCTTTAATCAAACAACGAATTTACGCCAGAACAGCATACAAGCATTTCATTCTCAAAGTTCTCGTATTTTGAACGACTGCAAGCAAGTTTTGTACAAAACGATATCAACAATGATGTCACATTACACTCTTTTAAAAAAAAAATGTTTTTTATTGCATATAATCAACTTGTGATTTTTACAAAGACAAGTGTTGTGAGTTGTGAATTGTGAATTTGGGAATTAATCTTCATATAGTTAGAAGTATACGCGATGAAAGAGGAGATGGTGATGAGGAAGTGATGAAGATGAAGAGAAAAGGAACGTGATTATTCTATTTGTTTCTTTCTTTCTTCCCTCCTTTATGTTGCACTTTCCTTCATTTTATGAAATGCAATTGTCAGAAGATTTGATGTCACAATAGACCAGTTCGTCTTTTCGCCCGACATTAGTCTATTCCACCAGATGTCTTCGTCTAAGACTGAGGCCGTCATCCCAAGAGGCGAAAAATAGGAGCTTCTTTCTTGACATAGCGCATCGCAGTGTAGCAGCAGATGCTTCAGGTTTTCTGATTCCTTTACTGATTTACATAATCTGCATTCTATAGACGACAACTGTAGTCTAATGTTAAAGATTTCACGTGTTGGCATTAAATTTAGACGAGCTCTCAAGAGTGTCCGCATTATTATTTTTTTTTTTCAGGAAATTTAGAACAGTATGGCAATGGTACGTTTAGTTGATTAAAAGTTGCAAATGAGCGGTCAATTTGTTTGCATGGGCCTTGTCAACTGTATTAATCCAATCCATGAGGTCCATTTTTCGTTTTATTCTCTGGGGGTTTCCGATCAGTTCTTCTTCTGTACAGGCTATTTCATCTAATTTTGCTTTTTGTTTTCGGGACCATTTTTTAAAGATGTTAAGATGGCCAATTGCAAGCTCTTCTGCTATCAATTTGAATATCGAAAGGGTTTCCGGCATGATGATTTTTCTATAGATTTGCATTGCGGTCTGGTCAACTGCTGCGAGCAGAGATTGCAGCCCTAACTCGCGTCTGATATTTGCAATTGCGGCTGAGTTTGGTAGACCCAGAACTGAACGCCATAGTAAGCCTTCGAGTTTGGGCCAGATTGCGGTCAGCATTGATAGAGTTGCACCTATTCTGTATGTTAGGGCCGGACGACTTTGCCTCTGTAGAATTGGATTACGGGCTCCAGAGAGAATTTCCCATATCTTTTGTCGATCGCTCTCATCTGGGCTGCTAAATTCCTGGTTTTGCCCCATAGTGTCAGTTGCATAGTTGTCTCCTGTATTGAATTGTCTATAGTTATCCCTAGATATTTGTAACATTCGACTGTTTCGATCTTGATATTTTCTAGGAACCATCCTCTATGACGTTTCTTGAGAGACTTATTTTTAGTTAAGATCAGAATTTTTGTTTTGGTTTTGTTGATTTCCAAGTTATTGGATTTTATGTAGTTTTCCAAATTGGTCAATTGGTGTTGTAATCCAACCTCTGTCTGATCTAGCAAAATTAAGTCATCCGCGTATAGCAGGCGAGATGTGTTCGTATTGCCTATTTTCGGTGGAAATGCTCGAACTAAGCTTTCAGTATCTTTAAAGTCTCTGAGAAAGCTGATAAAGAGTGCTGGAGCTAAAGGGCACCCTTGTTTCACCCCGTGTTCTGCTGGAATCTCACTAGATAGGGTTCCCTGATTGTTTAGCCGAACTCGCAGTTTGTTATTAGTATGTAATGCTTTGATGGGGTTCAACAGTTCATTAGGGCAGTTCCATTTGTGTAGTTTGGCCCAAAGTAAGGTCCTGTCCACTTTATCGCAGGCTTGTGAGAAGTCGATGAAGGCCAGAAAGACTGGTGGAGCGCCTTGCTTTACTTTTGCCTTAATTAGGTTTAGCAGCAAGATGTTTACGGAAGTACCGCCATTCTTTAGGAAACCCATCTGAAAAGGGTCAAATGCTGGGGAGCCCTTTGCCCAAGATTGGAACTGTTTGAGCAATAGTGTCGCAAATATTTTGCCAATTATACCCAACAGGGCAATCGGCCTGTAATTCTGTGGATCTTCCCTGTTACCGTGTTTGAACAGCGGAACAATTATTGAGTGAGTCCATGTTGTTGGTATAGTTATGAGTGTTTCGCAGTGTTGGAATATGATCCTCAGGAATCTTGCCCATGCTTCCGGATATTGCTTAAGATCTATATTGCTTAGGCCTTCAGGACCGGGGGCTCTCGAGGATTTAAGATGTTTGATGACGTTGATAATGTCTTCTTCGTCCGAGAGCTTTATCCATTTGTCACTAGATTTTTCTGGTTTGCTTTCAAGGAAACCATTCGGAGCCGCGAACATAGTTCTGAAGTAGTTGGTCCAATTTTCTTCTGAGACAAAGTTCGCCAGTTCACTTTCCCGGTCATTCGTTGCCGTTTTAATAAGGGCCAGAAGTCACTTGATTTCTCAGTACTTGATGTCCAGAGCATCTTTTCCGCATCGTTTTGATACATCGATCTCCTGCGACTTATAAGCCAGGATTTATAGCAGTTAATTTCCACTAGGCAGTCTGCTTTTGCCGATTCAGATTTTTCAGTTGCTGCTCTTCTTTTGGTTCTCCTCAGAAGTTTTCTTCTGTCCACTAAGACTTGGTCGAAAATATGCCGGTGTTTACAAATTTGGCCTTTGCTGTTCTTGAGGTCTGATCTAAACTGTAGTAAAAATGGGAGGTAGTCCGGTCTCTCGTACTCCGTCAAGTTTCCTTCCACAAATTTACCATAATTATCAGTAATCAACTTGATGCTTTGTCAGTGAAGCGCAATCTGGTGCGCTGGGTGTTTGCTTCTATTTGGTTCTATTGCAGGTAGAGCAAGTTTGTTTTCGTAATGAGCTGCTGACCATGTCATTGCAAGTAAATTGTGAGCACTCTCTTTTGTCCTAATGACTTTAAATGATTCCACCAGAGGCAATAGGTTGGTTGATATGAAGATATGATCGAGTGTGGCCTGGGAGTTTTCGCGTTCCCAAGTAGGGATGATGTTTTCCCAAGATTTAAGCCAAGCTAAGTTATGGAAGTGTCTTGAATTCATGGCAGTCATCCAGGCTTTTTCTCTCTCTTCAGACGGCAGCTTGTATTTAGTCTGACTGGCCAAATCTCGAGTGAAAATCGCATTCAGGTCTGCACATAAAATCACATACTCTGTTTTTGAGTCGATTCTGATGTTGTCGATCACCTCAGTCACTTCCTTACACTATCAGTTTAGAAAATCTACGGGGAAGTGGGGTTGATTAATGGCTCAAACTACGTATAGGATATATAGGGGTTAGCCACTCTATTGGTAGATACCTATCTGATGGCTCCTCCTGGACCCATCCCATGATTCATACAACTTCTACTACATCATTACAGGGACAGTTAATTGGTTGGTGCTATCGCTCATAGGCAGTGTGGCAAGGAGACTTGTCATTGGTTGGCATCTAGCTTACCAAAATTGGTCACCTTGACAAGGCATCAAGATGTGAGCAAGACATAAGTGGGGGAAGAGACTTCCATGGGCTGCCATAATTCCAATTGCAGAATACCCCTAGTCATCCCGAGGCAATGAGGCCTTTCCTATCCTTTGTACTCGGCCTTGTATGCCGTCTGCTGTCTGTGTACGTGCTAAGGGAGTTCTGCAAGTATCTTATCTATGTTTGGCTCGTACTGAATATCCAGTGTTTTCCCTAGCTGAATCACCTGTTAGGGGATTGTGTTTGAGAGTGGATTTCCTCCTATTTATTGAGTGTTCAGCTAATTCTAATGTGCATGTTGTGATCTTTGTGGCCACTTATGGTGCTAGTCAGTTACTTTCTATAAAGTATTTTGGTTTACGGATCTCTTACACCTGGACATCAGTGGTTGTTTGTGCTCTTATTAAAATGGATTAACTTGGGAGTCTACCGCTTCTCGTCTTGGGAACCGTTATCCCGTGCCTGCATTCCTTTAATCTATGATTCCCTTGCTTGTTCCTGACCTTGGCTCTGGCCATGAGCTACTGCCTGGGCTCTGCACGAGTTTATACAATACACATGTTTTATTTTTTATTCAGCATCTTGAGATCTGAGGTCTTGGTCATTCTGGGACCTGCGCCCTCTTTGTTAGGAAAATGGCTGCACTGCTGTCTTCCTGTTTCCATACTGGTGACCTATAGCTGCATCTATTCATCCTGTATATGATGGTTTCCCGGCCAGTGTAGTCAGCATTATACGTACCTATGAATCAACTGCCCTATCGATGTGAGTCCCTTTCTTGGTACCTTTTATACTATGTTACACTATTTATACTGCACACTATTTGTTTACTCTACAAACTACTTTTAGTCCTTACTTGCGTCGCATGATCTAACTAATCCTTTATGGAAGATTGCATGCATATTCACTCTGGTTAAGCCTATTGCCTCATGGAGCTCAGTTTAACTCATATTGTCAACCACCGCTAGATTTATGGGGTGGTATGGCTGTCTCAGTTTGTAACGTCTCTCACCAATATGGTAATAGAGTGGGGCCGGGAACGAATGTAGTAATTACGTACTCATCTGCGTCATCACAGGTTAGCGAGGAAGTGAGTGGAGCTTTCATGGTGCTGTTTGCAGACATATTGACAAGTAGGGGAAGGGTTATGTGCTGCTCCAAGATGGATAAAATACACCACTAAAGCACTATTTAAAGCTGTTCAGGAGGTATACAAAAACCCATATACCAGTAACTGGCTCCAGTAGAAACAATTTGGAAATGGTAAAGTGCAATTTCGAACAGGACCCTGCCTTCAAGCAAAAAAAAACAGAGACATCAGAGGCTGGTCACGGCAGGGGTGGAATACTGCATGTTGTTCCAGGTCATCTGAGGGGAGATATTGCTGTACAAAAATACTGTTTCTACTATATCCATATGGAAGCATATGGGTTTAAATAATGGAATTCAACTGATAAATAAGAATCATGCCAGGACCTTTCTTGATAGCCATGCATGTGATGTACAGGCACCCAGCTGTGAGGCACCGAATTTATTAGAAACCATGTAGAGATAGTTAACTGAAATTGTTATCAGTAAGTCCTGCTTTCCAGTGTCAAATAACCAACCATATTCTGGATCCTTCATCCATAAACTCAGTCGAGAGTTCTTGCATCTCTTGTTCGTGGCGCTGCCCCGCCTCTGGGCCAGTGCAAACAAATAATAAGGGGTTGTTGGGAGCATAGGTGTCCTTGTAGGAGGGCACAAGGGGGCAGTTACCCCCCCCACCCCTATTGGCTGCTTTGACCCCCTTATTGGTGGCCTGCCCCCGTCTGGCAAAGAACTCTTTCCAGGAGCCTTAAAGGTGCTCCTTTGCCCTGCTGTAATTCATGCCTTTGCAGGCCATCTTTTCTCAGCCTGTGTTCTTTCTTCTTTCCTGAAAGGGACACCACAGGTTTCAATGGGCCATGACTATCACTGGGATGGGGGGCATCACTGTTAAACGCAGGCTTCCAACATACTGTGCACACTGTTGTTTTCCAAATGTGCAACTAACTGCAGACAGTTTTAAATAGGCATGTGAATTCTTAAGTGGGGTGTATCAGCATAGAATAGGGAAGAAAGGCAGATTAGATATGAACAGTGGCAGAATGATTCCTTTAGACTCAATAGACATGTGCAATTCTGTGTGAGAATCTCTCCGCCTGGGCAACCTGTAATGGAAATGTTAGGGAGTAACTTATTTTGTCTTTTACAGCCCAGTGCCAAAATGTTCTGTAACCTTCTACTTTCTTTTAAAAGGTTCTTCCACCCCAAAGAACCTGAGAGGCCACAGGAGAACAGGATCCAAGACGAATCTGGGACCCATGGATCATTCCGGAGGTTAGAAGATGCTCTTCCTCGTCACAGTACCTTTGGTGGCTTCGCATGCGAAGTGGCAGAGTTTCTCAGTTTCACCCGACGATTCCCTCTGAGGAAGGTCCTCGGAGCCAATGAGATGCTGAGTCCACAAGAAAAATGTAACCAAAGTCTTTTTGAAGTGCAGCAGTTTTACTTTTCGCTGTGTCCTCCTTTGGTCAACGATTTCTCTGACTGTAGAAGTCCTGTGAAGATGAAACTTGCTGTGAGTATGACCCCTGGAACTCTTCGATGACTTCTGGTAGTGATGGGAGAGTAGGTCACTTTTGGTGGCGGGCTTTGGAATATCACAGTTTTCTGACTTTTAGTTGTTTGGTGCTGCAGCACAGCCGGATCTCCGGATGGATTCTGGCCACCTGGACTTGACCACTGGAATTGACTTCGGATCCTCACTAAGTCTGGACCCTAAGGATATCTTTGTTAGCTTCTTGTGGTGGGAAATTCACTGGTGGACCTTCCTCTGTATCCAGCGACTCTGGACTCTCTCCGGTGGGAAAAAGTAGTCAGTGATGATGGCAAGGATGTCCTTTGAAATGTACTTAGGCAGTTTGGAACTTTTGCAGCTCCGGGTGTCCAGCAGCACTATGCCAGGGTACCCCCACTTCTGGGCGTTAGACAGTAATGACTTCCAGCAGTCACGAAACACACCTCCAGACCTTGGGTGACACCAATGGGCTTCTCTGACTCACAATGTCTAGGCATTTCTTTTCAGAACTCATGAAGACCCGTTCTCCGGACAGCAGGCACACAGGACTGGCTTCAAGGGTACTTCGATTAAGAGCAGGAGGTTGCACAATGGTCCCTCATAGCTCGGGGAGAGGTCTCCTTTGCAGGTTCTCTCTGGATCGGTCCTTGGAAAAGCATGGCAGCTTTTGGATAACTTGAAGAAATTACAGCAGCAGACTTCTCCTCCAGCTGGGCTTCAAGGAACAACTTCTTCTTGCTTCAGCTTCAACTTCAGCTTCTGAACAAATTGAAGTGAAAGTTCGCCAGATATACACACCTGTTCCCCATTCACTCTGGCTGAGCCAGGCTCAGTCAGCCAATCACACACAAGGGCATTCATGCAGTCAGGCAGCCAATCAGGCTCACAGGTATTCAAGCCATTCACTCCACCCAGACACCCATAACAAAGAATGTGGATTGGGGTAAGTACCCAGACTTTCAGCACACTAGACTCCATTTCTGTCAGTTTCAGTCAGGACTGTCTCATTCATTGTGTCTCACACACACAGAAACCAGACACCAACAACACAGAATGTGAGTTCACTTCATACTCCATTCATACAGGTCCCACCCCTAGGGTGTACCCACATCACACAGCCCCTGGAAAGCTCCAGTCAGCCTGACAGGAGGCAGCCCCAGAGCCATATGTGGTATTTCCACCCAACAGCCTGTCAGGAGGAAGGGACAGGGTCAGGGCTTCCCAGGACTTTGGGAAACAAGTTAAATGGAAATAGAAAACAATAGACCACAGGGCCATCTTGCCTTCCCACAGGAATCCATTGATTCCTATGGCAGGGCCTGGGTGTCCGAAAAATGTAAGACACTCAGAGTCAATGGCAAGTCAGCGTGTAGCTGCCACCATCACATACCCTGCTCTGTGGGCAGCACACAAGTGCCCAACACCACACATAAGGGGTACAAGGGTGTACCCCCCCATGGGTGCCATAAGGGTATCCCATGGGTGTTGTTCACCAAAAGGAAAACATGAAGAGCTGCAATGCCAGAGGTCCAGGCTGGACCTCAGTGGCATATAATATAGAGAAAACACACACAGCGAAATGGTAGGACAAGGATTAGGAGACCTGTGATGCATTTCCAGCATCACAGGTGCCAACTTTTGATTTTCACTACGGGTACAGAAATTCAGCCACCGTCACCCTGCATATTAGCAAGCTACCGGCCCAACCCATCCCCTAGCTGAACACATTTTATAGCACTTGTTTTTTTTACAAGGAATGGCAAAATGTCATATGATTTACAGTCACTGCACCTGCTGAGCTACCCTGGTAGCTTTCTACTGTAGGGCATGTCTTTTGATCCGTTCATGTGATCAGAATCGCTGCATTAACAATGCAGTTCATCTATATGACTTCAAAGTCAACAGTATTTAATCTCCAGCCACACTGACCCTGTGCATAGATTCACTGACGGTGTAACAGTGGCGGCTTCTCCATAATGGGCGAGGAGTGCTGACCCGTGGGCACCCTCATCCGTTATGGAGGGGCCAAGGTGCCAACCCAAAGTAAACACTGAGCACTTCCTCAGCTGCTTTTTGCAGCTAAGGGAGCACTCCTCTGATAGCTTAAACTGTTAAAGGAATACTTGGTTTCCGTTTGACAGTTCTGTTCCCCAGCCTTGCAGGTCCAATGAGCCATGCAAAGCCAGGGGCGTGTTGCTTCCCCAAATGTGCATGGCCCATTGGGGATGCTGGCTGAGAAATTGCATGTTTGTATGTGTGGCGAGGCGCTCCTGAGCCTCCTCACACATACAAACGAAGCGGGCCACTTCAACATTAGCGCTCCGACTCTTGCGCGCATATGCATGTACCAGGAAGCTCTCTTTGCTTCCTGGTTCCTGTTCATGCTACGCAGGAGCTGGAGTGCTGGGAGGAAACATCAGGACCTGGGCAGATGGTATGTTACTTTAAATATGTGTATGTATGCGTATATGCAATGAGTGAGTGAGCGTATGATGATGAACAAAATACAGTCCTAAGATGGCCGCAATGTAGCTGGAAGGCGGGGCTCCTTATGGAGCCCCTCTTCCATTTCCGTGGTGGCCTGGAGGGAGCATGGCGGCAGTAGCAGAGGCAACGGCACCCTGCTGCCACCACCAAAAAACAAAAGGTAAGTGTGGGGAGGGGGAAAGTTAAAACAAATCTTAAGGGAAAGGAGGGTGGGGTCAAGATGGTGATATGGGTTGGGGAAACAGCCGACAGGCTGCTCGGCACGCGGGCTGAGATTAGTAGTTTCAGCCCCCGTTCCGAGCAACATGATTGGTTGGCTCTTCTGCCCAGAGTGCTAATAAGTGTTATTACATGGCTAGACTAGCATTTTGATACAGCCAGTTTGGTCTGAAGATAAACGCATCCTGTCCCTAATTAAAGATACAGAGAAATCATTGCACTGTAGAGCTAATCCAGAGAGGCTAGTCTTTCAGTTGGAGAAACTTATCCGACGTGAAATTTCACAGAAATTACACGCGACAACCCTTGTTGAATATTACAAATCGCAGAAAATACCCCGTGGACTAAGGGTCTATTTACGTCCAACTCTGTGCAGTGAAAGCAAATCTTTCATTGAAAAATGGGATCAAATCCTAAATAAATGCTCACTGGACCTTATACTTCTGACTATTGAAGAGTTGTCCAAATCCCTAACATCTATTGACACAGAGATTACCACTTTAAAAACACAATTAAGTGAGTTCAAAACAGCTGAAGAACTCACCACACTGCTTACCGACATCAACTCAAAATTGACGGGCTACAAACAAGATATTGAACAAAGGAAACTGAGGAAATTTAAAAGAGACACCTTTGATTATCTCAATGACATAGTCTATACGTGGCAAGAATTTTACCATCAACGTGACCAGTAACGCAAATCTCGTTTCCAGAATAAAGCTAACTCTGGCAGTGATAGCAGTAGCAGCAGCATTGGGGATCCTATCCAACCGGAAGAGAGAGGACGCCCCACCAACAAAGAAACTGACAACATCGACACAGATTCTGCAGGTCAACCGGCTGCGAACCTAACAACCCCTACGACACCACCAAGTCCTGGAACAACAAGTGGTGCTTTTTTAGGATTAAGAGACAAACAAAAAGAAAAACGAGGAGAGGCAAAGGGTCAAAACAAAAGAAAAAACAAATGACCGAAAACCTAGTGGTGAATTTATCCAACAAAAACCTCACGAGTGGCCAATTGGATATGCTTAACCGTGGATTATCATTCGTACCAACCAGCAACACTTCACTTTTTGAAGAAAAAGTGTGCTTCCACAGATTACTGAGGAAGCTTAGGCTTAAACTTTTCTTTACCTCAGACATGGATACAGGTGTGGAACAACCTTCACCTGAAACTAACACTCTTGAATTCCGTCCTAAGAGCCACTTTGACCCCTACACACAAAACTCCATGCTCAATTTATTTGAGAAGTTGGTAACCAAAGACCTGGAAAGGATTAACTACCATAAGACAACACCCAGCAATGTGAAATGGTGTCAACTAGAACACATCGAAACACTAGCTAGAGATGAAGAGCTAACCATCAAACCTGCTGATAAAGGGGGTGCAATTGTAATAATGGACACAAGGATTACACCACAAAATGCCTTACACTCCTAGATGATGTTTACACCTACTCTAAGTTGGATGGAGACCCCATCAACAAAATCAAGATCCTCATCAAGAACACTATTGAAGAGGCACTAGACCTCAATCTGATTGACGTCAAGACAGGAGAATTCCTATAAAATCAACACCCTATCACCCCTGTATTCTATGGTCTCCTGAAAATCCATAAGAATCCCACCAATCCTCCGTTGAGACCCATAGTAGCGGGTACAGACAGTATCTTTGACCCGCTTGCTGTCTTTGTTGATAAATCTCTCCAGAAATTGGTTCAAGAAACCCCTACCTACCTGAGAGACACTACGGACTTCCATAACTGTAGCAACGATATCACAGCCTTGAGCACCGAGTGCATAATTTTCAGTATGGACGTTTGTAGTCTATACACCTCCATCCCTCACTCCGAAGGCTTACAGGCAGTCCAATGGCTTATATCTAACAGCGACCACAATATGTCCAACAACAACCTGATCTTGAAATTTTTGGAAATCATACTTTTCAATAGTTACTTTAGATTAAAAGGCAATTTCTACTTGCAGACAACTGGCACCTCAATGGGTTCATCTATGGCTCCTGTCTATGCAAACACGTTCATGTACAGATTTGAACATCAATATGTACTGGACCCTCCAGAATGGTTTTATAAGATTCTACTCTGGAAACGTTATATTGATGACATTTTCGGCATCTGGTGCGGGACACGTGAAGAACTGGATTCTTTCCTCAACTATATGAACAGCATTCACGATACCATCAAGTTCACCATGGCGATAGGTGAACCTCGTTTACACTTCTTAGATGTGGATATGGAGATTAAAGAAAATCGAATCTGGACTACGGTCTTCCATAAACCCACTGATGCTAACAATGTATTACACTTCACAAGTCATCACCCAAAATCTATGCTTAAAAGCCTACCATACAGTCAAGTTTTGAGACTTAAACGCATAGTTTCTGATCCACCAGGCTTAGACACCGAAAGCAACAGACTATTTGAGAAATTCACAGCCAGGGGCTATCCTGATACCATTTTAGAGGAAGCCAAGGAAAGATCTGGACAGATCAATAAAGAACAACTGCTTGTACCTAAAATGAATTCTAAGGAAACCCCACTACTACACATCACCAAAATTTTCAAGACAGAGCTTTCAGATAGGCAAGTCTATCAGGAAACATTGGAACATTCTACATAATGATCAGACTCTCAAGGAACTCTTCCGCAAAGCTCCCATGATTGCCTTCAGACGTGGTAGGAATCTTAGGGACACTCTGGTAAAGGCTGAAATACCACCTAAGGATAAACAGATGGTTTTACAAACTAAAAAAATGGGTACCTTCCCATGTCTATGTTGCTCTCACTGCAACAATGTCATCAAAGGCGACAAGATTATTCACCCATATACTGGAAAACAGATCAAGCTACGGCACTATTCCACTTGTATGTCATCTGGGGTGATCTATGCAATTAAATGCCCATGTGGGAAACTATATGTGGGTCAAACTACAAGACCCGTCAAAGAACGTCTCACAGAACATAAATCGAAAATCAGGTGCAAGAATAACAAATCACCTCTCTCCAGACACTTTATGGATAACAACCATACGATTGCACAACTCAAATTCCAAATCATGGAAGTAGTTAAGAAACCCTATAGGGGTGGAGACTATGCCTCTATACTCTCCCGTAGAGAGAAGTATTGGATCCACACACTCAATACACTACTGCCCAAGGGTCTTAACTACGAATTTTCTCTAAAATGTTTTATCTGATATGCTTCACTATTGCCTCTCATTACACTTTAGCTCAATTTGCACCTGTAGGATTTCTGTATATGGTTCCATAACCAGTTTTTAGACTTGAATACAGTCATTGACTCTCCCTACAAAATTATGTGATTACACATCTCCAAAAGTACAGCATTTCCACATGACACATATTTTAAACGCTAGGTTATGTGAATGAGTTGCTATGTATATACAAATTCTTTATACATCACAATTGCTGTAAATTCAGAGCCACCACACCATATCCCAGATGGCTGGATTCCATGGTTAATTTTGTTTACCCTTACTCTTTACCTGACCACTTGCCGCTCCATTGGAGCTCTAATCTGTGGCTACCTTTGTTACATGCACATTGATACCCAGCACCTCTTAAAATGGCCGCCGCCTTCTCTGCTGAGTTGAATAGTAGGTTTCATTTACAATTCTCATGTCAGTCCGTTGACTATTTCGACGCACGCCGGCCTCCCTGACCGACGCTTTCCTCGAGGGTCCTACGCTTACTTAGAAGCGTCTCACCCATAGCAACAATCTCTGCTTTCGGAAATCTTGCTCAGACGAACGCACGCGACCCTTCTCAGTCCATGCGCATTGAACGGAATAGCGACAATTGGCACACCACATGCAGAGCGCAGTAAGTTTAACTATTGAGATGTGGCGAGTTACGGTATTTTTTTATAGCTTTCACTACATACGAGCTATGTGTTCTATAATATAGCGTCTTTGGACTTTTTGCAGATTCTGCTATCTGTACGTTAAGGTTCCATGAACTCTGGCTGTCAGCCTGTCAAGCCTCATTCCGAATATCATTCGGTCATTTCTAGAGACGGACCGGCATCTCATATTGGTGAGTGTTGGTCTGTGCACTTGTTAACCGCCGGTATGCAACTACATATGAGTTATGTGTTCTAAAATATAGCGTCCTTGGACTTTTTGCAGATTCTGCCATTTATTCGTTAAGGTTCCATGAACTTTGGCTGTCAGCCTGTCAAGTCTCATTCCGCTTACCATTTGGTCATTTCTAGAGTCGGACCGGCATCTCATATTGGTGAGTGTTGGTCTGTGTACTTGTTATCCACCGATATGCCACTGTGTGGCGTCTCGTACTTAATTGCTGCACTTTTTTATGCCCTTTAGTCCACCATACTTCTTCCTTTACGCTGGATGACCCTGATGGAATATCATCCATCTACACCTTTCGAAACATATAGAGTGGTTTTTCCCACGCATTAGTACAGAGGACTCTTCTAGTCTTGGTGAGTGCTCTTCATTCATCTACAGTATACCACCTCCTTTATTGCCTACATTTATTTTTGCCTACTATTTACCCTACATCAAGCCATCCTTTGTTTAGGGTGTTGGTGGCTCTGGATATGATTGAATTGTATTTTGGGCCATGTGGACCGCCTTGAACTGTTTTTTCGCTCTACCAAACAGATGTGAATACCCTGTCGCTGTTTTTTATCACCATGTCATCAATGTATGAGCTAAATATTAGCTAAATATTAGCGCTATATTGACAATGCAGATTATGGGCGAGTTTAAAAACCTGACTGTATTTTTGTTTATTCTTGATTTTCAGTGAATGGTTCACTTTCTTTTGGGCTCTTGATGAAGAGAACACAATTCTCAAAACGCGTCAGCCACTATCAAATGAATTGAACCTACCCTGGCCTTTGCTTTTGGAATAAAAGAATTTGTTTTCTTTGTTATCTGGATGTCATTACTAAACCATTGCAAACTATCTTGCCTATTGAAATCTACTCAAATGTATATCTACCCTCTCCATTTAAATGTTTATTAAGGCGCCGTATTGACGCAAATTCAAAGTAGTGCAGGGGACAGGAGGGTTCCGTATTGGATCCTCTTTTTTTCTCTTTGTATATTTTCATACAGTGGCATGGCATTTTTAATGGCAAAGCCAACTTGAAAATGTTCTTACGTGGGGATACTGCCATATTTTGGCAGAGCAAGCGTGGACATGTCTTCTTATAGTATAATTATGCGTAAAGCAAACATAAATATATGCTCATATGGGAATACTGGCATATGTTGGTACAGCCAGCATGGAAATGTATGGGCGTAGCCAGCGTCAACATGTTTTATACTGTCATATATTGTGGGCCAATTTTTCTAAAAAGTGTGCTGTAAAATGCACTATTTTAAGCCATCATTTAAAAAAATGTCTTGTGGTGGGGCCCCAACACCTCGTTCGGGCTCCCTCACAACGCTACGTCACACTGGCATATTTGGGGGAAATATTTACGCCCCTTCAATTACAAAATTCACCAGCCGCCAATGGGATGTTCACAGTGCTGGAAATGGAAAACATTTATTGGGGGAACTGTCACTTCTTAGGAGGGACGGGTTTTGGGAAAGGGGGTGCAGGGCCAAGGGGCGTGGACCCCAGCCAGGTTGTGCAACAGTCACTCTATATAGAACTCAATCCTGGCGATTTGCATATAAGCAAAGAGCATTATGGGAACAACATAATGTCCACAATTTTAAATGTTTAACCTGTCCTATACTGATTCATTAAGAAAACATTTTAAGCAAATAATGGGCTTGCCTGTTTTGATTGGTCACAATATACACCCTACTAAAGAGATGTCTGTAAAATGCAGGACATATATACCAGTTTGAACAGCAGCAAAATTGTGAGTCTACAGTACTCTGTTCTCTGCATGCTCAGAGTTGTGTTTTGGGACCTCTTGGTCTGGAGAACAGAATGGGGCTTGTTTGGGCCCATATTCTGCTCTGGGTGTACGGACAGACACTGTTAAATATTCTAAAAGGGGGGAGTGAGATTCCTGCAACCATTGCTAAAGACCCACTGGAGCAGTTGCCTCCCTTTCCTCCTGTATGTACTAAACAGACTGTCCTTGACAATCATTTGGAACTGAGGGATCAGGGATGTCTCTTCTGTTAGAATGTTTTTTGACTATCATTTAAAGCTGTGCTGGAAGTGATAGCTCTTCTGCTAGATACAACCCCTAACTATACATTATTTGAAGCTGTGCTGGGAGTGATGTCTGCTTGAGGTAAAAGAAAGCAGTCTCTTGCTGAGTGAGTGCAAGGATATTTTTACAACTGTAGAACATGAGTTAACTTTTTAGGGTTTATTGATGCAAATCTTTTATTGCATTAAACCTACTCTGAACATGCTTTATGACACTTTTTTTAACCAGATTGACTTAAACCAGTTTTGCCTGTTAACCCTTATTTGATGTGCCACCACCCCGCCCCACAATGTTGCATTTGTGGCCCCCGGGTTGCCCACCCAAATACTGATTTCTAGTGACATCACCAGTTAGGAGTGCTGTTCTTCCTCAAATCCGCATGGCGACTACTCTGCAGAGCTGGCACGTGCTTTAGCGGATCTCTGTGTCATGTAGACAATGACAAGGGCACCAGCTGGGTGGAGGATGTCAGTTTCACGCATGCGCGCATGGTGGCACAGAGTGAGAGATGAACAGACCCTGCGCTCCTGGCCTTTCAGCTGCGCATACTAGAGCAAAGGACTCTTTGCCCCCACTATGCTGAGTTCAGAGTTTAAATAAGAGTGCCGGCAGGGCTAATGCATCAAGTTGGTACAAGACCTCAGGCTACCACAGATGAGTCCGCAGCCTTTGGCTCACCAGTCTCTTTGGACTCTAGCACCACTCAGCCCTAGCCTGCGCAGTCAATGGTGAGGGATGAACACTGTGGTAAACACTGGCAGGCCTGGATAGATGAAATTGCTGCTTAAAGGGGTTCTTTCTGGCTGGAAGTATTTCACTGTTGTTTTGTCTGATTGAAAAATGACTCCCACGGCTGAAGGCTCCTGTGTGCAAAACACCCACACAGGCGCGCGGCACAGTGCACACGACACACAAAGCGCAAATGTCTGAATGAAAGGAATCTGGTCATGTAATGGCGTTGCAAAGCCCCATTCTTCATGCAGACAGCTCAGTTCTCATAACTCAGGGTGCAGGTGTGACAGGAGAATTCCGCGCGACCAATCAGACTTGCCAGGCACACTTTGATGTGGTGCGGGCTGCTGCGGTTGGTGTTGCTATGCATCACGTGCCAGCACAGTGCTGTGGATCAACCCGGGAGGTTGCGTGCAAGGGCCCAGATGTGCACGCAGACATTTTTGTGGCCGGCCCAGCATAGAGACAGGTCAGCATATTTTCAAAGCTTCTCTTATGGGCAAGACAAATGCACGCACCCGAGGTAGTCTGGTCTCCATAAGCACATACAACATCACGGCATCCAAGGACTGCTACACACGTTTCCTCTGACAAATTGTACTTTCTTTTTGCAGTATGATATATCTTTCCTGCTCTGCTCTCCTACGAAAATCCTCTCTACTCACCCCAAACCCTCGTACCGTCTGGTATTCTGCATTTCCTGATCCTTCACTGCCCTGGCCCATTTGCCACCTATTTTAGAAAAAACACTCAAGTCAGGAGCTCGCTCCTTTCAGCATTAAGTTTTGCATTATCTTTTGTTATAGATCAGCTTTTCTCCTCAAATGCATTCTTCCAGTATCATGTTTGCATTTTGGGGTATCTTGTTCTCGGTACCATACCTTAAGCACCCCTGGCTCCGGTTCTAGATCAGTGGCCTGCCACCTTTGCTCAGTACCATACCTTAAGCACCCCTGGCTCAGGTTCTAGGTCAGTGGCCTGCCACCTTTGCTCGGTACCATACCTTAAGCACCCCTGGCTCAGGTTCTAGGTCAGTGGCCTGCCACCTTTGCTCGGTACCATACCTTATGCACCCCTGGCTCAGGTTCTAGGTCAGTGGCCTGCCACCTTTGCTCGGTACCATACCTTAAGCACCCCTGGCTCAGGTTCTAGGTCAGTGGCCTGCCACCTTTGCCTCTCCAGATTTTTCTTTTTACCTACGACTAGTGGCAGATTTAAGACAAAGAGCCCAGTGGGCAAAAACTACAGAGGGCCCCAGGTGGGCAGATCATGGAGGAAAAGCCTAGAGTGGGCAGAGGTGCTCAATGATGAACTTTAGGGAGAAATGCTTCATTTTTTCAAAGCTGTGTTTTTTTACAGTTTCCCATGCTTTGGGTCTGACTCTAGCTAGAGACGGCTGGGCCTCCTCGCCAAGTTTTGCTGTTGATTGTGGTAATGTTGAAGGAGAAAGCCTGAAGCTAATGTTGGAAATGATAGGGTTCCAGGGAATGAGCAATGAGGGGGGACATCACAGGAGGTGATATCACAGGATAATTCCTATTGCATGCAGAACCATTTTGTGCATGTCCCTGGTGTTCTTACCCCACACACTTACTCCAAGATGGCAGCTAAACAGGCCTGATGAAACCCCAGGTCGGGAAACAGGGATGAGTGTGTCTGTAGGGTGGCCAACCATCCCGCATTTTGCGGAACTGTCACAATTTCAAGGACTGTGCCCCGTGTCTCGCACACAGCCAGCTCGGGACAGGAATAAGGCCTGACTTTTCACCTCAGAAGCAGGATCAGCTGTCCAAAGTCTTCCCAGCTCACACTTTTCGTGTGACAGTTAAAAGCACAGAGAAGCAAAGCGCCTTCCCCACTTCTCTCCCAGCACCCCCAGGTTCAGCTTTGTGCCAACCTCATTTCAATAAACCGATTTTAGGTACATGACCCAGACACAGTGGTGCCTGTGTAAGGACTGTTGTCCCTTAGAAGGTGCAATTGGTGGGTGATAATGAATGGGAGGGGAGTATAACGCTGCATGCTGTGTAACATAAGGCTCAAGCAGGGTGTCCAGTCATAATGTCGAATACAATAATATCGAAAGTCAAAATGTCGAAAAAAAAATGTCGAAAATAAAAATGTCGAATTACAAAAATGTCGAATTTTTTCCGATTTTTTTTCGAATTAATGTTTAAATAAATAATTAATTAATTATATTTTATAAAACATATATTTTTTAAATGGTTAAAGGTATATCCATGGTGAGTGGGGGGGATGGGGAGGAGGGGGGGGTTGGGGTAGGGGTTTGGGATGGGGTTTTTTAATAATTAATTATTTAATTAATGTTTTATTAAATACTTTTTAAAAAAAATTAAAGGTATATCCATGGGGGGTGTTGGGGGGGATGGGGAGGAGTGGAGGGTTGGGGTAGGGGTTTGGCATGGGGGGTTTGGGGGGGACCCCCCCAATAAAAAACGTTAGTATGTGTGACATTTTACATAGTTATTTTAACATTGGTTTTTTCGATTTTTTTTCGACATTTTATTTTCGAATTAATGACTTTTTCTATTATATGTATGTGTTTTCGACATTTTTGAATTCGACATTTTTTTTTCGACATTTTTGTAATTCGACATTATTTTTTCGATATTATGACTATAAACCCTCAAGCAGATTACCTTATGTTGAATTGTCCTTCACTGTGAATACCTTTCTTTAAACCAAATGATGTTGCTTTTAGGTCCACATTCCTTTGCAGGCTGCTTCTGCGATCGTGCATTCAGCGTGGTGAAAAATAAGGCTATACGTGTCCTTTTGCTTGACCAATTTCTATAACAATGTATATAATGTCAGTTTGGTTTCTTATGTGATTTGTGTACTTTTCAAGGCATTGATAGAAAAACACATTATTTTGCTTTTTGAAACCCAACCTTAAAATATATTTATGACCTATCACTAGGAAGATATGTAGTCAAGTGCTTAAATCGCAGCCTGATCCAAATACTGATGTCACCACTTTCACGAAATGTGTAATCCTGGGCAAATCATTTAATCTCACTGTGTCTGATCAGCTCACATTGGGTGTCTCTAGAAGTGATTTAGTTTGCAATTTTTGCTATGAAGAAAACCCTCATGATTTACTCAACTATTGAGTTGTTGCATATTAATAATAGTGAGTATTTATTGTACATCAGATTATTCTCTTGGTTTACACGTGAAAAGTTATTTTAATGGCTTTACCAATGGTGTCCTAGAGTATTGAAGAATTATACCACAGGTTGTAATATTGTTTACTGTGTTGTTGCTTCTGATCATGTCCATCCATAGCTTGCAAATTGGTGTTCTGCATATCTTTTGCTGGATAGGTCTAGAAGAAAAATTAGAACATATAAGTGCCTTGTATGCCTAACAGACCAACTGTGTTGTAATTTTGTTGTTCTGTGTATGTATTCTGGAGCCTCAGGGAAGAGCACCAAGACTGCTCTTTGTTGTTCAGCTGAGCCTGACTGCCAGCAAGGAGGGATGAGGGCCTGTGTATTGTGGCTGGTGTGAGGAGATTGGGAAGGTGTCAGACTAGGACAAAACAGGGCCCACTCACCCTTTGTCATCTGAGTGCTAAATTCACCTCTGCCTTCAACTTCCATTAGCAAGCATAGTCAATGGTGAGGGATCATAGGAGTCGTAGTCCAGAACACATGGAGAGCTCCAGGTTGCCAAACCCTGTTTGATGTCATTGAGCATCCCGCTTTAGGTTTCATGCTGCCTCCCATATGCAATTTTGAATTCCATCTTTTTTTTTATTTTTTAATATTTTTATTGGTTTGTTCAACCTTTAAAAAACAGACAAGAGGACAACAAAAAAAGAAAAGACATAGAACATGTATAACCAACACATGCGTCTCTCTCATATAGCTCCTTCTCATGGAAGTTCTCATCCCCTTAATTCCATCCTCCTCAATGGTAAATGATGTCAGAGCAAGTCAACCAGGCTTCCTTGCGTCTCATGCCGTACATGCCTGTGACTCTACTTCTAGCTGAGTTTTTAAAAATTGTAGAAAGTTGACTAGGGCAAATAAAACAGCTCTGTTAAGCCCTTCATAGAAAACTTGCCACCACTCTTCAGAACTCCTTGTACAGTGCAGGTTAATCACATGGGCAAACCAACAACCTCTTTGCTGCTCTAATGTCTGGCAGGACATGATCAGATGTTTCAAGGTTTCCTTGGCCTCATTACAAAATCGACAGTTGAAATTAAAAGTCACTTGTTTTGACCTTATTCCAATACGATCACGTGTTTGGAAGACATTTAGTCTGAAACGCATATACAGCGTTCTTGCATGCTGATTCGGGAGGCGCATTAGATAGTTTGCACGATGATAATATTTTTGCCTCACCTGGGACTTCAGCCATTGATGAAGAACGCGCTCTTTGATCACAGGTTTGGATCCAATCCAGTTTCCACAGCTTTTTTTTAGCTGCTTCTGGATTGTCCAATAACAGAGCGCAAGTAATGTTATTTTCTTCAAGTAAGTCTTTCGACAGCCGGTTCCATTTTGCTAGAATGGTGTTTGTTTTTTCCGAGACCGGCCTGTGCAAGATGTCACATTGTGGAGCCGGCTCCAGCATTATTGTTTTGCGATATAGACTTAGGAGATCCCATGCAACCCTAGCGTGCATCGAAATCAACCCCAGTTCATAGCGTATACAATTGGTTGAAGTACCTTTTGGCAAATTCAGCACACGTGACCAGAAGATGTTTTCTAATGTGTTCCAGAGTTCACACGAGGTCCCAAAGGCGTTTTCCCCTTCATAGATCAAAATCGGCACCACTTTCTGTTTATAAAACAGGATAATTGGTTTTAGTGAAAATTTTCTGTATTTGTTGTTAATCAAGGAGGCTTGGGATGCCAACTGACGGCACTTGTTTTTAGCTACTTCAGCCCAAGGAGCATTGTTTCGGCTCGCACTAATTTGCATACCCAGGTATGTCGAATATTTAACGAGCTGTATCTTGTCGTTGGCGATATACCACGATGGTTTCTTACCCCTGGCACACGAACCGTGTAGATTTTCCAGGATCAAAATTTCACTTTTTTGTGTGTTAATAGACAATCCATTTGATGTTATGTATGCCTCTAATAAAGTAATTTTGCGTTGCAACCCGACTGGGGTCTGGTCAATCAATACAAGGTTAGCGCCACAAAATATCTCCTGTATGTCTGATATGAACAAGTTAAAGATGGTAGCGGCCAAAGGACACCCATGCTTTATGCCTTTGTGTGTGTTTATTTTTGCAGACATCGTACCAGACATATCAATCCGAATCCTGATGGAGGTTTCCGTGTGCAATTCACAGATTGCACTAACAAGACTCGCTGGGCAGTTCCATTTGACTAATTTTTCCCACAGCAGCTCCCTATTTATGCTGTCAAAAGCTTGCGAAAGATCTATCATCGCTAGGTATAGCTTGGTGTTAAGTCTGAGGGTCTCCATCTTCAAGATGTTCAATATTAGTAGATTTAAGCCACAACCTACCCCCTTTACAAAGCCTGCTTGCCTGGGGTCTATATGGTTAGAGTCTTTAGCCCATTTCAAAAGTTTTCTTTGGAGCAGTGTGGCATATACTTTCCCCAGAACACCAAGGAGCGCTATAGGTCTGTAGTTTTTTTGGATTCGTGCGCTCTCCTTTCTTGAATATTGGCACCACAACTGCACTCTTCCAAGAACAGGGGGTTGCACGGGCCAAGACAATCCGCTTGAATAAAGTGACACAGAAGTCTGCCCATAAATCCGGATTACGCTTAAGCGTGTAGTTAGTTAAGCCATCAGGCCCCGGGGCTCTGGATTTATGTAGACTTTTAATAATCAAGAGGATGTCTATTCTCTCGAACTCCAAGTCCTACTCTGTTGTAATTGGCAGGATAAAGTTTGTCAGTGAGACTCCTTTAGTGAACAGGTCCGAGTAGTGTTCTACCCATGCATCTTCAGGCACTGCAATTGCTTGGATGGCATTTTGAGGCACTAGGTTACTATTGATCAATTGCCAAAATTGAGCCGATTTCTTTCCTTCCATTTTAACTAACATATTTTCGGCGTCATTTTGCAACATTATTGCTGCATGAGACTTGAGCCAATTCTTCTAATTTTGTTTCAGTTTCCTCATTTTTTGTTTTATGATTTTGTTCATCGGCCCTTTAGCTTTCTTATTTCTTGTCTCATGAGTCTTTTCTGTTGCAAAACATAGACATCGAATTTATGTTTTGGTCTTAGTTCGCCGTGACGTAAGTTGTGTTTGTGTTCTGCGAAGTTCGACAACAAATGCTGATATTCAAGACCTTTGGTGTCTCTCACGAAGTTGGCTGTTATCACCTCCACTTCAGTATCCAGTAGATTTAGGCGAATCCGACTAGACCCAGTGCCGACAACATGAGGCCAGCAAACACTTGCATGTTTGTTCAGATTTTAAAACGTCAGCTGTACCATTTCATGATCGCTATGCGACATTTCAAGTACATCTAAGTGAAGAACTCTCCTGTGAATATTTTCGCTGACAAATATATAGTCTAGGATTGAGGTTTGCTTTAACCTTCTCCAGGTGGGCTTAGCTGGAATATCTCCCACTGTATTTCCATTCAGCATGTGCATTCCTCGAGCTTTCATTTCCATGCACCATTGTGAAGCTTTAGGAGCTAGGTGTCTTTTCTCATTTAGACATATGAGATTTAAATCGACACATATGATCAGGTCGGGCGGCTGAGGATTTTCAAATAGCTCGTCAATCATTCCTAATACTGTGTCTACAAACTCATTCTCTCCATTTGCTTGATAGTTCCAATAGACATTGATAATACATAGTTTATCGTTCTTACAATTCACACGTTGAAGACCACATATTGTGGTTAACTGAATATAAGGCGACACATTGGCTGATTCAATTATCCTGAACCCCGATGCCTTTCTGACAGCCGTCAGTAAGCCCGCCATAGGTCTTCCCTTAGATTGGCATATCGCTGGGTTGAAGGCAATTTTGAATCCTTCAAGTAACAGTGTTTCGCTTAACCATGTTTCTTGTAGGAAAATTAGATCCAGGTCTTTTACCCAAGGGACGTTGAACAGGTGGCGAAATCCTCGAGTATTCCAAGATGCCAAAGTGCTGAAACTTCTTGGCTCCACATCCTGGCGTTAGAAGTTGGATGTTTTGTTTAAAGTGACTGCAAGCCAGGAATTCCATCCACATCGCCTGTGCCTCTCTGAACAAGCATTATCAAAGCCAATAGCTTCGTGTTTGTATAAGTATAGGACAAGCATTTGCCAGGCACTGCCATCATTGTTCTAACTGACCATAAGGTGACAACTGCTGGAAAATTGTGTGAGCAACTGGGCACATGATGTCAATGCCTCACAAATGTCTTGCTAATACCCATTTGCAAGCCAACGCTGTTGGTTTAGAAAATGCTTATAGTTAACAGTGCTTGGTGTGAGGGACTGATATCGGAGCACACATATTGCTTGTAAAGCACGTGGATGAGAGCACACTTGGTTAAGACATTCATATTACCCCAGTAGCTCATTTTCAGCTACAATCAAAACATTAACTCTCAGAAGACTTCTTACAAATACTGGCAAGCCCTGTATACCATAGGGTTTGATGTTACTGCCTGATAGAGTGGACACAAGGAGATCTCAGGGGGGTTTGGCAGGTAGTGGGTGGGAATGGCTATAGGGATTAGCATGGCGATGGGCAGTCAATGGGTGGGTAAATAATGAACCAATGCCCACAGGGAGGTAGTCCTTTCTGAACTCCATTGAAATAGTTTCAGCATATGGGTGACATGGAGCAACACCCAATAGCCCACACTGAAAATGGAGTCAGATATGCGAAACCTCTGGGCATGCATAAATCTGAAAATGTTTAAACTGTATGGGTTTGTACTGGCACACAGGTCATTTGCATTACTGCAAGGAGAATGCCACACACTGAATTCTCAGTGAATCAAAATCTGCTCATGGTTGTACACTGCAACACTTTATTTTTTTTAATGTCTATGTTTTAAGGCTTTTGTAGAGCACACATCCCTAGGGAACTGGACAAGAATTCCTGTATCTGGGCGCAGATGCCAAACAGGCTGAGGGGGTGGCAATGTTGGTTACGCACTACATGCTAACGCATGCATAATAGGATATAGAAATGGCTTGCGACCATTGGAGCATGGGAAAGATAAAGGGGTGACTTGATTGTTCTCACAATGAGTGGCTGCATGAAAATACCATCACAACATCTATCCTTTTAACTGGATAGAGTAGCCGTGATGGCCGTTTGGTGTTGTAAACTCCAACAGTTCTCAAGTAAATCTCCTTGCTTCATATCTGGTCTAGTTGGAATCCTCTCAACGGAGTCTTGGCATGCATCGCCTCCCTCTTTCCGTCTACTGGTTAGAGGCTGCCAGCACCATGGTGCATGCCAATTTCCAGGGGGGCATTTCCAAAGGCTTCCTGCACTTAAGAGTCTTGGGAGGATAGCTCAGGGGCCACGTGCTTGCCTTGGAAGCAAGACAACACGGAGCAACACAGGTTCAATCCCGGCTTCGAAACCTCTGGGTATTAAGCGTGTAATAAATTAAGAAATAAGAGGTAGCTATTGACCTGGCCTGTACACCAGAGCGGTCACCTCCAGCCCTGACATGGACGTCTTTGAGCAGAGAAAATGGATCTCGTTACGACAAATTATCTCCAAACTGGTTCACCATTGCCGACAGTTGTTTTGGCTTTAAATTACCATATTACATGTGGGGGAGGTCGGGTAATTCCCCATTATGGAGTCCCATAGCACGCCATTGGTTTTGGAGGAATAACAGCTGTAAACCCGCTGGAGATAACTCCACAATTCCTCAGTAGGAAATCCCTCCAGGTTTCTGTAGGTGGTATTTCCCTTGAGTTCTCACATTGCCTGCACTATGGCAGAGCAGTCAAATGTATTCTCTGTTACCACCATTTTTTTATGCTACCGCCATGCTCGTAATACGTGAAGCAAAGGCCTTTTTTTGAAGATTATCTGTAGGTCGAGTCACTCCATTTTACGTCAGCTATAAGAAATTTCACCTGGAAAGAAAATGCCATTGCAAAGGAAGAAATGATGGGATCATTCTTGACTTTTGCCAATTTTTCCAAGCCGATGAATATGTTTGCTGAAATCCGCACAGACGGGATGGTACGGATGCTTCTAATCAATTTTAGGATATCAAGCTGACCATATCAATAAAGGGTAAAACTGATGTATAAGGAAAAAAATAAGTTAAGTTGATCATAATAAATCACATAACTCAACAAATATTAAAATCTGGACAATTACCTCGAAAGAACTACTGAGGACAAATTATGAAAATAAAAATGCTTACCTAACATTTGGACACTGAGCAAGAGAGAGAGGATATGTATTTTATTTAGCAGCGCCATTGACAATATAATGCAAGACACCAGGGCAGGTCATCTTCAGGATTACTCACGCTGATCAAGATTAATCCCGAATGGAGTATAATAGATTCAGAAAACATCAATCCCTGGATTCAAAATACCACCCTAAGCATCCAGACAAACTCTACTATCCAGCAGTCACCCCATGGCAGATTGATCTCAGTCATGAATCTTTACTTGAATCCAGCAGCCATAAATAACGACACGTTCCTTGACGGTGTACTTTCAACGATTAATAACTTAACCATCAGATATCAGTCAATGGAATGTATCATCTGCAGAGACCTTAATAGTCACCTTCATGGTCCCGATGGCCAACTTATCGACCGAAAGGATAGCCCAAAACGTGCAAGGAGATGGCTTGTAGAAACAAACATCCGCAACCTCATCGTAATTGACCATGCCACTGTTGACAGCAACAAAATCATTCCAACTTGGTCACGAGGAAACTCAAGCGCCATAATCGATTTCATCTTCTTATCTACAGAACTACCTGAATCCATAAAGAAAGTGCACACCTTACCATCTGTGAAAAGTGATCATAATCAGCTCATAATACAAGGTCAAGGAATGGCCCGACACACACAATCTCAAACGCAACCCCAACTAGACCTAACCAGTACAGCTACAAGATTACACATAACTCAGTAAGAAATGTCCACCCTTCCGAACTGCTTCCAACAATCTAGCTTGAAGGATGCAGACAAACTAAACTATCAATGGATGCTCATTCCTTTTCACAAACAGAGTCTCCCAAATGCCAGAAAGCAACAGCAACACACATACAACGAAGAACTAGCGGGGGAAAAACGATCCTTCAAAAAGCACTGCGCCTGCTGAGAAAAGTAAATACCAAAGACAATATCCCGAAAGCAAGAAAACTCAAACAAATGTATTCAAACTGTAGGAAATCCCATCAAATGATCTTACAACAACACGATGCAGAATCAATTCTGAAAACATACAGACCTCACAACCCGAGAGACCTATGGAACCTCCTGAAAAATAATTCCCAGGTCCAGCACAAACTAACTGCAAATGTAACACAACAAAGATGGATACATTACTTTTCTGACATATACAAAGCCCGGCCCTCAGATTCTAAACCTGCTGAGATAACCAGGACAACGAAATGGCAGGTCAATTGGGACAATCAAGGTATCATCGAGAAGATACAAAAGCTAAATGCTTCCCGAGGCCCGGGCCCTGATGGGACTTCCAATGCAACCATCAAGCAAGAACCACAATCCTGGGCAACTCTTATGGGAAACTTTCTCCGACCGATCAATAACCTAAATCAACTCCCACATTCTTGGCAGACCGCTACAATAGTGCCCATCTACACACAGGGATCTTGAGATGACCCGGCAAGCTTTTGTCCCATTGCCCTTCTCGACCCCCTTGGGAAACTATTTGCTTCAATGCTTCTGCAAAAACGAACCAAGTGGGCAACAGACACCAATCGTTTTGCCATTAGGCAAACAGGCTTCACAGCAAATGTCGGCACAAATATCAATCTACTTCTAATCAATTTGATCAAACATGAAGCCATAAAAACCAGCACCACTGTATATGCTGCATTTATCGATCTCCATATGGCCTTCGATGCCATCTCAAGACAGAAATTATGGACCAAACTAAAAACATGCAACTGCCTGACGGACTTTATCGAACACATCAAACAGCTTTACTCAAACAGATCGATTACAGTTAGATTGTCCAAAGAAGGTGCAACTACCGCCACTATTCAAACTTCAAATGGTCTAAAACAGGGTTGCCCACTTGCTGCCACGCTTTACAACCTGTTCACCACAGACATTGGGGAACATCTTCAAACCACCTCTCGGAACCTCCCTAAAATCAATTCTACACCCGTTCCACTCATGATGTATGCAGATGACATCATTCTCCTTGACAAAATGACAGCTGGACTTCAAATCAGCCTTAACTTACTGGGTAAATATATGGAATTGAACGAACTTTCCATTAACACCAAAAGAACAAAGGTAGTGCCTCTGGCGAAGGTACCATTTAAGAAAGGAAAACAACTGAATCTGATGCTCGATGGCAAACCCCTAGATGCTGTTACCACGTTCAAATACCTGGGAATCCCCATTAACCAATCCAAGTCAGAAACACAATGGCTAGACAAAATTGAGGAAAAAACACATTCACTAGCAAGACAAGGTTGCGTCCTACACCATAAATACGGTACATTTTCATTAAAACCCATCATCTCTTACTATAGACAAATGTTCTTTCCAACCGTAGCCTATGGAACCGAAGCAATGCTCAACGCAAGAAACATCAACTGGACAAAATTCAAAGCTATCTTTCGGCGCAAGGTCCTTCAGATGCCCATACCATACCCTTTGCCGAGAATAAGACATGAGATAGCAACACAGTCCCTTGACTCCATTGTGCTGTGGAAACAACTTGACATACTTTGTAAGACACTTTCTGATCAAAAATCGCCCGCCATCCAAATCTTGAGATTTCAGCCAAACACAATGAACAACTCTGTTTTACAAGCTTGGAAAGACAATTTGCTATGAGAACTCGCAAATGAGGACATCTAATAAGAATTGTAAACTCTGCGCCCCCAAAACGCAAAAATCAAGCTAATGCGAAACGATAGGATAAAGATCATCATGCAAAAGGAAACCTACCAGCTGAACCTGCATTGCGCCACAGATATCCGAACGATCAATGAGCTACCTAAATACCTAACAATTTTTCCAGACATCAAGATAGGGAAAATCTATATGAAAATTCGATTGAACACAATACCAACCAGAGCCAACCTGGCCACCTCTAGACTGATACCATTCACCAAGCAGTACTGTTGTTTCTGTAAAGATCACGAAATACTAGAAATGTTACATCACCTTCTGATGGACTACACGTAACTCCTCACTCAGAGAGCACGCTTTGGGACCCTCTTCCAAATCTCATCACAACGAATGGACCCCGAAACAAGATGGGCTGCGATAATGAATGGTCAAAGCAACAAGCTTATCTACACAATCACCCAGTTCCTCCAGAACATCTTGGAATTGGACAAGAGAACAACTTAGGACAACTCTGCAAGAACTATGATACCAACACTATCACATGGGTTTAACACATTTAGAAACTTGACAGTAAACCATATCTTGTTAAGCCACTATAAATGAAAAGTTTATAATTAAACTGTATCATTTTAAAATTAAAATAAATAAAAATGAATGCAATACAGTGAATTATTAATACAACATTCAAATTACATATTAAAAATCATGATCGCCAAAGCATAAAACAAGATATACATTTATAAAATCTCCATATATGATTAGAGCTGTCTACCAATCTTTAAAAATGCTGCTTTCACACCATTGCATATATCCCTTAAAACACTAACATCGTTCATAAATAAAAGGAGCATCATTGCCTCTGCAGTGGTTCTAATGTTATGCTGAATAAAATGGCTGAATGTCAATTGCATTTTCACAAATCAGCATAAAATGGAGCAGGCTTTTAGTATCACAGACACGCAGCTTTGTTTTTGCAAGCCAACTCACGCGGGCCCTCAGGGGCCATACGTTCAGTCGCACCATTAAAATGATCCTGCGGTATTCAGGAGACCGTATTTGCATACGCACATTCTGAGCCAATGGGGTCGGCCAAGCAGCAGTTCGAGGTTCCAATGACAGGAGCTTCACACTGTGTCTAAGCATTCTATCATGGTCAGGGGGCAAGCCCGATCTTTTAAAATCGACCGATGTATTACTCGATTGGGCAGTTGCCTAAAGTCCAAACCCCATTGGCTACTTAGATGTATACCATTTTTAACCCAGGGTTTTTTACTTGGGGGAAAAAAGACAACATTTCCCTAATACATTTTGAATGTTCGGGTTTACTGAGCTGCCACTGAAGATTTTTGGTGCATAGTGTCCATATTTCCGCCGGGCAAGCATGCGTAATAGAAGGCGACTCAGCAAGAACCAATAACAAAAAGGATTAATTGCAGGAAGATGCTCATATAAAATAAACTCAGATTATAGAAACCTGCTATGTTGCAAAAGACATAATTATTTCAATTTTGAAATGTTTATTCTTGGTTAAAAAGAACGACTTGTTGATTTTTAATAACACGTTTGTTCACTAATAAAATGTATACATTATTGGGGACTTTATATGGAACGAGTATTTCCAGACTTTTTATAAACATGTCCAGGTTCAGAGACGTCGCAGTTGTAAACTCATTTGAAGGGATCTATGTGATTATTGCGACGGCCGAAAATGCCGACTTTTTTTTAAAACCCCTTTACAGAACATATATATGCGGGGGAGCCCGCCCCATATTAATATTATATTCTATACCCCCCCACATATATATGTGGTACAAGTGGGGGGGGGTCGCAATTTTCGGCCGTCGTAATTGTGAGGGCGACATTTTGGTATGATTCCATTTGAAGCACTTGCAGTTAGATCTTCCTTTTGTCATGTGACTGAAAGCAGGTGGAGCCACTTGGAGAAATGGACACCTGCTATTTAAGTTCTCCTGCATAATCTACCAGCAGGACTGCAGACCTGAATGCAAAGTCATGTTCCCAGGTCATCCGTGTCAATTTCTGATATGTGATACTCACATCTCGCATGCTCAAGAGACCTACACATTATTTGAATCTAGAAACTAGTCCTGTAAGAGCATCTTTTCAATCCTGTAGGTCCCTATTACAATACTATTTAAGCCGCATAGGCCGAGCCCAGGGGTCATTATTGCTGGATAATGGCCACCCGCGGGTTATGGCTCAAGGCGAAGCCAATGGCTATACATTAGGGACAAACCATCACAACCTTTCCCGAGGTCCATAAGGCTATAAGCACTTGGAGTTTGCCAAATGGAAAGGAAAATGAATGATTTAGGCTGCTCAAATCAGAACGTTCGGAACAAGGTCAATACCAAATATTATAGACTGCCTTCCAAGCGATCTGTTTAGGTGAGAGGAGTTTTATAATGGACCAGGTGCTAATTACGCGTAAAAAACACATACCTTGCAGATTTGTGCTGCAGCACTTCCCTTTTTCTTGCCGTACAATTTTGAAATCTTCTGCACTTTGTCCTGACGCTCTGTGAATTGCGTAGAGTTTGTAGACCTTCAGCTCAGCCAGTTGAGTGTGACATGGTAATGAAGCAGGTTGAAGGTGAAATCTGTATCCCTCAAACCCCAAGAGGCCCAGCTTGAGTTCAGCCAAAGAGAAGAGACTCCCTAACTCCCTAGGCTTCCCATGCCAGTCGCGGTTGCGTGGTTCAACAGCATCACCCGTGCTAGGCCAGTTATCTCTCGAGCCATGGTGATATCTACAAGTGCGGAGACATGTTTGAGCAGTGTACTGCGCGGTTAACTGCACCTGATGTGCACGGTTTGTGCTGATAGCACGAAAACGAAGAGGCCAATAGCGCACCGCCAACACTCTTGCCAGAGCTGGCGTCGGCTTGGCGCAAGACATCGAGAGCGACAATGGGTAATCTACCACCTCCATAATTATGGGCTAATGGACACTGTTATTCCGCGGGGATTCATTTCAGCTACCTGGCAGGGAATGCACAGGTTACAATGGCATTCCTCAAAGACACTTGGCCACCGCATAACAAAGCTGGCATCGCTGCCATGGTTCCCACCAGAATGGGAAGAGCCATTGTTCACATACTGTAGCACCGAAAGGGCACAATTATAAAGAAGAACTCAAGCTGTGAGGTCACTATTCACCTGTTAATGCCATATGCTCCTCTGGGCCCTGCACTGGGAGTATTGTGTGCCAGTTTCATACACTGTTTATTAGTTTAGGGATTACCAAACTATTCCAGTGCCAGGGAGAGGTAAGAACGTGTGAAAAAACATGCGCTTTCATGTGGAATCGTGCCCGTCGCCTGCTCCCGAACCTTCCCTGCCCCCTTAAGTACCCTTCGGACGCGCTACGTGCAGGTCATCTCGTTGGCCTGTGTGCAGCGCCCAAAATAACCCCGGGGGAAATGCTTTGCGTTCCCCCCTGTGGCCCCCGGGGCCCCTCATCTCGTACATACTCGTCATTTGAAGCCATTTAGCAATGGTTTTCAGCCCCAAATGAATTCTAACATTTAGAATTGTACTTGACCCTCTTGCCACGTGGGCATGTTTCCCACACCAAGTTGTTTGAGTGAGTCACAGAAAAAAAGTTGTTATTGCCACACCTGGAACACAGAAGTGGAGAAGAACAAGTTGGGAACAGTGCAGCCATCCTCCTCTGCCACACTGGCTGTACCCTCTGGCAGGCAGGATCTGTCCATAGTGGGCAATGGGGCTCTGCCCCACCCATTTATTCAGGACCCCTCGCAGATGCCAGGCTCTGTCTCAGTGCAGTCATGAGGCTGAGTTTGCTTTCGTGTAGAGTGCGGGCATGCTGCACACCAATATACTTGCCTGTTGGCACCCTGGCACGCATTATATCACAGGACCCTGTGTGGGGGGCAGTGCTCTGCAGAAACATAATGGCAACTCTGCTGTAAGTTCAGACATTGCACCAAGGGTGCATGACTCACATTCCAAACACATAAAGCAGGTGGGGCACTCCATCTGGGCGCCTGATCAGGCAACGAGAGAGACACCCCAGGGAGAGAATAGGAGATGTCACCGACAACGCTCACTCGTCTACTTGGGCCCTGACACATACCATTTGGTAATCCCCTTGACTTCACCCAGAAGACATGTCCGACACTTCCCTCTTCTACACTCGCTCCTCCAGACACGTGCTCCTTGCTCTTACTTCGCCTACATCTTCGCATTGTCAGGGAGGGGGTGACTATGGGTGAGGGTAGCTGTAGGGTTACAGTCGGGGTCGAGGTCGGGGTTGGAGGAGAATATGGGTCACAAAAGTAGAGAAGTTGTGAAGGTAACACAAGTAGTGACGTTGCAAGGGGTCTTCTTTAAAGACAAAGTGGACGTTGTAAGAAGTGAAAGATGAAAGAAGTAAAGATGAAGAGGTAAAGGTGGCAAAATGAATCTGTGGCAAATTGTATGCAGAAGAAATAGACATCCACCCCAAGCACCACACCACCACAGAAAGACCACGTGCCAGCCGTATGCCCTAACACCAGAGGGTCGTTAACTGAGGGGGGACGTGCTGGACAATTGAGTCAGTGTGTGTGTGTGTGTGCATGTGTGAGCAAGAGTCAATTCATGTGAGTATGCTGTCAGTGTGTCGCTGGTCACAAAAGAGTCCAGGGTGTGTGTGTGTGTGTGTGTTTGTGTGTGTCTGCATGTGTGAGCAAGAGTCAATTCATGTGAGTATGCTGTCAGTGTGTCGCTGGTCACAAAAGAGTCCAGGGTGTGTGTGTGTGTGTGTGTGTGTGTGTGTGTGTGTGTGTCTGCATGTGTGAGCAAGAGTCAATTCATGTGAGTATGCTGTCATTGTGTTGCTGGTCACAAAAGAGTCCAGGGTGTGTGTGTGTGTCTGCATGTGTGAGCAAGAGTCAATTCATGTGAGTATGCTGCCAGTGTGTCGCTGTTCACTAAGGAGTCCAGGGTGTGTGGTGTGTGTGTGTGTCTGCATGTGTGAGCAAGAGTCAATTCATGTGAGTATGCTGTCACTGTTTCGCTGGTCACAAAAGAGTCCAGGGTGTGTGTGTGTGTCTGCATGTGTGAGCAAGAGTCAATTCATGTGAGTATGCTGTCAGTGTGTCGCTGTTCACTAAGGAGTCCATGGTGTGTGGTGTGTGTGTGTGTCTGCATGTGTGAGCAAGAGTCAATTCATGTGAGTATGCTGTCACTGTTTCGCTGGTCACAAAAGAGTCCAGGGTGTGTGTGTGTGTGTGTTTGTGTGTGTCTGCATGTGTGAGCAAGAGTCAATTCATGTGAGTATGCTGTCATTGTGTCGCTGGTCACAAAAGAGTCCAGGGTGTGTGTGTGTGTGTGTGTGTGTGGTGTGTGTGTGTGTGTGTGTGTGTGTGTGTGTGCATGTGTGAGCAAGCGTTAATTTATGTGAGTATGCTGCCAGTGTGTCGCTGTTCACTAAGGAGTCCAGGGTGTGTGGTGTGTGTGTGTGTGTCTGCATGTGTGAGCAAGAGTCAATTCATGTGAGTATGCTGTCATTGTGTTGCTGGTCACAAAAGAGTCCAGGGTGTGTGTGTGTGTCTGCATGTGTGAGCAAGAGTCAATTCATGTGAGTATGCTGTCAGTGTGTCGCTGTTCACTAAGGAGTCCAGGGTGTGTGGTGTGTGTGTGTGTCTGCATGTGTGAGCAAGAGTCAATTCATGTGAGTATGCTGTCACTGTTTCGCTGGTCACAAAAGAGTCCAGGGTGTGTGTGTGTGTCTGCATGTGTGAGCAAGAGTCAATTCATGTGAGTATGCTGTCAGTGTGTCGCTGTTCACTAAGGAGTCCATGGTGTGTGGTGTGTGTGTGTGTCTGCATGTGTGAGCAAGAGTCAATTCATGTGAGTATGCTGTCACTGTTTCGCTGGTCACAAAAGAGTCCAGGGTGTGTGTGTGTGTGTGTTTGTGTGTGTCTGCATGTGTGAGCAAGAGTCAATTCATGTGAGTATGCTGTCATTGTGTCGCTGGTCACAAAAGAGTCCAGGGTGTGTGTGTGTGTGTGTGTGTGTGGTGTGTGTGTGTGTGTGTGTGTGTGTGTGTGTGTGCATGTGTGAGCAAGCGTTAATTTATGTGAGTATGCTGCCAGTGTGTCGCTGTTCACTAAGGAGTCCAGGGTGTGTGGTGTGTGTGTGTGTGTCTGCATGTGTGAGCAAGAGTCAATTGATGTGAGTATGCTGTCAGTGTGTCGCCGTTCACTAAGGAGTCCAGGGTGTGTGTGTGTGTCTGCATGTGTGAGCAAGAGTCAATTCATGTGAGTATGCTGCCAGTGTGTCGCTGTTCACTAAGGAGTCCAGGGTGTGTGGTGTGTGTGTGTGTGTCTGCATGTGTGAGCAAGAGTCAATTGATGTGAGTATGCTGTCAGTGTGTTGCTGTTCACTAAGGAGTCCAGGGTGTGTGGTGTGTGTGTGTGTGTGTCTGCATGTGTGAGCAAGAGTCAATTCATGTGAGTATGCTGTCAGTGTGTCGCTGTTCACTAAGGAGTCCAGGGTGTGTGTGTGTGTGTGTGTCTGCATGTGTGAGCAAGAGTCAATTCATGTGAGTATGCTGCCAGTGTGTCGCTGTTCACTAAGGAGTCCAGGGTGTGTGGTGTGTGTGTGTGTCTGCATGTGTGAGCAAGAGTGAATGTGAGTATGCTATCAGTGTGTCGCTGTTCAAAGGAGTATAGGAAAGGGGGTGGGAGGTGTGGTGTGTGTGTGTGTAATACCTGGGCATTAATGCACAGCCTGGCATTTGATGGTCAGAGGGAGGGGTGGTAACCTGAACATATGATTGTATTGATTAGTGCGTGCGCGTGTGCATATATGAGTATATGATGTATGTGCTTGTTTATTTATTAACGGGGGGTTTGCCAGGTGCTTACACCACCACCTAAGTCCATTTCAAAGCAGTCAGACATTCTATGAAAGTGCATAATTGTGTCAGTCTAGGGCAGAGGTCTTCAAACTGTGGGGCGTGCCACCCCCAAGGGGGCGTGGCCTCCTCCTAGGGGGGGGTGCCAGAGCCCGGCATGAAATGTAAAAAAAATAAAAATAAAAATACATTATTATTTTTTTAGATTGGAGGAAATGGGAGGGGGCAGCTCACATGGTCAGACTGGACCATAAAACGGTCTTAGGCACCGATGAAAAAATGGCCAGCAGTTGCAAATGGATATTCAGTCCTTTAGTCACAGACTGTTTGAATAGTACCTAAGGGGTTGTTTTTTATTCAAATGTAAACAAATTGTGATATTTAAAGAACATTTATTCAGCAACAATGGTCAAAACTACTAGCTGCACAGTGAAGCAACTCCTCAAACTGGCCCACATTGGCCAAAAAAGTGGCCCATTTTGATTGGCCTACACTAGCATTTAGCATTTTTGGTACAGTCATCGCCCTATTGCCCTATAAGCCAGTCCAAGCCTGCCGACTCATCCATAATGGCTGAGGGGGCGTCCACCCACTGGCTACCTCACCCATTATGGAGGAGCCGAGGAGCCAGCCCAGTGAAACACTGAGCACTCCCTCAGCTGCTTTTTCCAGCTGAGGGAGTGCTCCTGGGCCGGCTGAACTGTCAAAGGGAAACACTGTTTGCCTTTGACAGTTCATTTCCCCAGCCGCACATGATCACTGAGCCATGCAACGCTGGGGGTGTTTTGCTTCGCCAGCCTTGCATAGCTCATTGGAAATGCTGTCTGGGGCACTGCATGTATGTATGTGCGAGGGGGTGCTCCTGCGCCTCCTCGCACCTACGGGCAGAGCAACCTGGAGCGGGGCATTTTAGCAACCACGCGCAGGCCACTGCAGAAGGTACGTTTATGGAGATTTATTTTTTATTTAAATGTGTATGGATGTGTGTATGCTTGTGTTATGGTGGTGGGAGCAGGATGGGCGGCAGCACTGGGATAGTGGTGGGAGTAGGGTGGGGAGAGCCCAGGGTCTGTACTGGGAGTAGGGTGCGGTGACGGCACGCAAAAGTTCATAGCGATTTCTACATACTGTCCATCTGGCACTTTTGGGGGGCCCGGCCTGCCCAAACTTGGCTCAGGGGGGGCCCAGGCCAAAAAAGTTTGAAGACCACTGGTCTAGGGGATGTTAGCAGCGTGGAACCGCTGCCTTTGCACGCTCATCTGAACTTCCAAAGATCTGCTTTGACTCTGGCGTGTAGTGCAGGTGTGTTTCAGGGGGAATAGCCTCTACATGGTATGTTCTGGTTGGGTTAGTAACATGGACTTAAGTATGAAACTAAGTGGCATGTATTAGGTTTAGCCCGAGTTCATAATGGCACCATCTGCCAATGTTTGGTGCTTTGAGAAATAGCCCGGACATATAATGTTATGGCTCAGACTGTGTTTAGTTTAGTTTAGTTTATTTATTTGCCGCTCTTATTAATCCAACGATATCTAGGCGCACATTTTTGCAGGTTACAATTAAAGTGCGGTTCGTTTCCAGTACAAGTTTAGCAATGGCATGCAGAGGGTGCATGATGATAACAGTACAGTTAATGATATACAGGATAGGGGAGTAGGTACATGAAAAGTCGGTAGATTAAAAGTGCATAGCATCACAGTCAGTTACAATACAGGGGTGCATGGAAAAACCTCTGCGCGTCAATAATCTGGTGCGTAGAGGAGAACAGCTGGCAAGATGATGGCATTACAAAGAATGTCTTTATGGTCGGGGGTGTTTGGGCATATGATGGCACTACTTAGGAGGCAATATGTTACTACCTGGCATATGGTGGAAACCGGACATTTGATGCTTGTACCTTGGCATTTAAAGTGGTTAATTGGCAATAAGAGGCTTGGGGATGTGATGCGTGTCGTGGCATGTGAAGTGCTTCCTGGCATAGGGTGTCAGTATATTGGCATATAAAGCTGACACTGGGCTGGTGAACCTGTGCCTAGCACATGATGGTGGTCCGTGTGTGTGCTGGCTAAGCATGAGCCTTTGAACATGTTGCTGTCACGTGATAAGGGCACACGCATGATCAGATGAACCGAGGCATAAGAAGCCGTTCCGGGCATAAAGGATGATGCAGGAGCATTTGGGGGATGCACACGGGGAAGGGAGATTGCACTGCCCCCGTGGGGCAGCCATGAAAGGGAGTCCTGAAGAAAAATGCCGAGCTGGGGTTTGGGGACAGAAATGAGCTTATTTACTGAACGTAATGAACGAGATGAGCGCGATTTTGTACAATGTCACGCAGCTAACGTGGGACATAACGAGTACATCTGAAGACACGTGTAGCTTATGCTGTGGCATGAATTGATTGGGTCTTGGAGGTCACTTTCCTGCTGCTTTGGTGGTGATTTGTTAACCTCAGAGTCGATATTTTCAGCTGTTCTGACCGTATCACTCTAGAACCGTGCTGCTCAATACCGGAGCTTTTAAGAGCGATACAGCCCGAGGCATGCGTCTGCTGGCTGAACCTGTACGGGCTCTGTAACGCTAACCGCAGCTCCCCTACCTGAGCCTGTAAGAACTGTGCTGCTACCCGAGGCATGCCTCTGCTGGCTGAACCTGTACGGGCTCTGTAACGCTGCCGGCAGCTCCGCTACCTGAGCCTGTAAGAACTGTGTTATCCAGGCATGCGTCTGCTGGCTGAACCTGTACTCTGTAACGCTAACCGCAGCTCTCCTACCCGAGCCTGCAAGAACTGTGCAGCTCTCCTATCCGAACCTGTAAGAAATGTGCTACCCGAGGCACGCCTCTGCTGGCTGAACCTGTACGGGCTCTTTAACGCTGCCGGCAGCTCCCCACCTGAGCCTGTAAGAACTGTGTTACCCGAGGCATGCCTCTGCTGGCTGAACCTGTACGGGCTCTTTAACGCTGCCGGCAGCTCCCCTACCTGAGCCTGTAAGAACTGTGTTACCCGAGGCATGCCTCTGCTGGCTGAACCTGTACGGGCTCTGTAACGCTGCCGGCAGCTCTCCTACCCGAGCCTGCAAGAACTGTGCAGCTCTCCTATCCGAACCTGTAAGAAATGTGCTACCCGAGGCACGCCTCTGCTGGGTGAACCTGTACGGGCTCTTTAACGCTGCCGGCAGCTCCCCTAGCTGAGCCTGTAAGAACTGTGTTACCCGAGGCATGCCTCTGCTGGCTGAACCTGTACGGGCTCTTTAACGCTGCCGGCAGCTCCCCTACCTGAGCCTGTAAGAACTGTGTTACCCGAGGCATGCCTCTACTGACGGAACCTGTACGGGCTCTGTAACGCTGCCGGCAGCTCTCCTACCTGAGCCTGTAAGAACTGTGCTACCTGAGGCATGCCTCTACTGGCGGAACCTGTACGGGCTCTGTAACGCTACCGGCAGCTCTCCTACCCGAGCCTCTAAGAACTGTGCTACCCGAGGCATGCCTCTGCTGGCAGAACCTGTACGGGCTCTGTAAAGCTAACGGCAGCTCTGCTACCCAAGCCTGTAAGAACTGTGTTACCCGAGGCATGCCTCTGCTGGCTGAACCTGTACGGGCTCTGTAACGCTACTGGCGGCTCTGCAGCTCTCCTATCCGAGCCTGTAAGAACTGTGCTACCCGAGGCATGCCTCTGCTGGCGGAACCTGTATGGGCTCTGTAATGCTACCGGCAGCTCTCCTACCTGAGTCTGCAAGAACTGTGTTACCCGAGGCATGCCTCTGCTGGCTGAACCTGTACGTGCTCTGTAAGGCTACCAGTGGCTCTCCTACCCGAGCCTGCAAGAACTGTGCTACCCGAGGCATGCATCTGATGGCTGAACCTGTACGGGCTCTGTAACGCTAACCGCAGCTCTCCTACCTGAGCCTGTAAGAACTGTGCTACCCAAGGCATGCCTCTGCTGGCGGAACCTGTACGGGCTCTGTAACGCTAACGGCAGCTCTCCTACCCGAGCCTGTAAGAACTGTGTTACCCGAGGCATGCCTCTGCTGGCTGAACCTGTATGGGCTCTGTAACGCTACCGGCAGCTCTCCTACCTGAGCCTGCAAGAACTGTGCAGCTCTCCTATCCGAGCCTGTAAGAACTGTGCTACCAGAGGAATGCCTCTGCTGGCGGAACCTGTACGGGCTCTGTAATGCTACCGGCAGCTCTCTTACCCGAGCCTCTAAGAACTGTGCTACCCGAGGCATGCCTCTGCTGGCAGAACCTGTACGGGCTCTGTAAAGCTAACGGCAGCTCTCCTACCCAAGCCTGTAAGAACTGTGTTACCCGAGGCATGCCTCTGCTGGCTGAACCTGTACGGGCTCTGTAACGCTACCAGCGGCTCTCCTACCCGAGCCTGCAAGAACTGTGCAGCTCTCCTATCCGAGCCTGTAAGAACTGTGCTACCCGAGGCATGCCTCTGCTAGCGGAACCTGTACGGGCTCTGTAATGCTACCGGCGGCTCTCCTACCCGAGCCTGCAAGAACTGTGTTACCCGAGGCATGCCTCTGCTGGCTGAACCTGTACGGGCTCTGTAAGGCTACCAGTGGCTCTCCTACCCGAGCCTGCAAGAACTGTGCTACCCAAGGCATGCGTCTGCTGGCTGAACCTGTACGGGCTCAGTAAAGCTACCGGCAGCTCTCCTACCAGAGCCTGTAAGAACTGTGTTACCCGAGGCATGCTTCTGCTGGCTGAACCTGTAGGGGTCTCCTGTCCGAGCCTGTTAGAACTGTGTTACCCAAGGCATGCATCTGCTGGCTGAACCTGTACGGGCTCTGTAACGCTACCGGTGGCTTTCCTACCCGAGCCTGCAAAATCTGTGTTACCCGAGGTATGCCTCTGCTGGCTGAACCTGTACCGGCTCAGTAAAGCTACCTGCAGCTCTCCTACCAGAGCCTGTCAGAACTGTGTTACCCGATGCATGCTTCTGCTGGCTGAACCTGTAAGGGTCTCCTGTCCGAGCCTGTTTGAACTGTGTTACCCGAGGCATGCGTCTGCTGGCTGGCTGAACCTGTACGGGCTCTGTAACGCTACTGGCAGGTCTCCTATCCCAGCCTGTAAGAACTGTGCTACCCGAGACATGCGTCTGCTGGCTGAACCTGTACGGGCCCAGTAAAGCTACCAGCAGCTCTCCTACCCGAGCCTACAAGAAATGTCCTACCCGAGGCATGCTTCTGCTGGCTGAACCTGTAAGGGTATCCTGTCCGAGCCTGTTAGAACTGTGTTACCCAAGGAATGCGTCTGCTGGCTGAACCTCTACGGGCTCTGTAACGCTACCGGCGGCTCTCCTACCAGAGCCTGCAAAAACTGTGCCGCTCCGGCGGCTCTCCTACCAGAGCCTGCAAAAACTGTGCCGCTCTCCTATCCGAGCCTGTAAGAACTGTGCTAGCGAGGAGTGTGAGATCCCAAGCAGAATGAGGACCCTGGAGGGGCGAGATTGCAGAAGAAATGGAAGGTATGGTAGAAGTGGCTGGAGACGCTGAATACATTTTGGAAAGTTATCGGGAGTAATTGTCCACTGAAAAACTCAGGTTATATGAACTGCTTGTAAAATCTCAGTGTTTCTATGTTTTTGGGAAATCGGGTTGTAGAAAACCCAGTTAGTCCGAATGTTATGACATTTTCTTTGAGGGAGACCCCAAAACAACCCTGATGGCGGGACTGGGGATGGTTGGGGCCTTGGCTCCGCCCTGATGGCAGGACTGGGGATGGTTGGGGCCCTGGCTCAGCCCTGATGGCTGGAGTGGGGACTGGGGATGGTTGGGGCCCTTGCTCAGCCCTGATGGCGGGACTGTGGATGGTTGTGGCCCTGGCTCAGCCCTGACGGCTGGTGTGGGGATGGTTGGGGCCCTGGCTCAGCCCTGATGGCTGGAGTGGGGACTGGGGGGGGCCTTGGCTCAGCCCTGATGGCGGGACTGGGGATGGTTGGGGCCTTGGCTCAGCCCTGATGGCGGGACTGGGGATGGTTGGGGCCCTGGCTCAGCCCTGATGGCTGGACTGGGGATGGTTGGGGCCCTGGCTCAGCCCTGATGGCGGGACTGGGGATGGTTGGGGCCGTGGCTCAGCCCTGATGGCGGGACTGGGGATGTTTGGGGCCCTGGCTCAGCCCCGATGGCTGGAATGGGGATGGTTGGGGCCCTGGCTCAGCCCCGATGGCGGGACTGGGGATGGGTGGGGCTCTGGCTCAGCCCCTATGGCGGGACTGGGGATGGTTGGAGCCCTGGCTCAGCCCCGGTGGCGGGACTGGGGATGGTCGGGGCCCTGGCTCAGCCCTGGTGGAGGGACTGGGGATGGTTGGGGCCGGCTCAGCCCTGATAGCGGGACTGGGGATGGTTGGGCCCTTGGCTCAGCCCTGATGGCGGGACTGGTGATGGATGGGGCTGGCTCAGCCCTGATAGCGGGACTGGGGATGGCTGGGGCCCTGGCTCAGCCCTGATGGCGGGACTGGGGTTGATGGCGGGACTGGGGATGGTTGGGGCCCTGGATCACCCTTGCTTAGCAGACCCTGAGGTATTGTAACAGTGACCTTTCCGCACTGCCTGTACAATCTAATGCTGGTACAGTTTCTTTGTAAAATGATTCTGTAGAAGGCACTATTGAACCCAGATTTCTTTCAACATATTTCTGCGTTATAGTCCCTCCAAAGCAGGCAGTGGGAAGGGCGGGGGGGGGCGGCAAAAGGGGGGAGGGTGACGATAAGGCGTGGGACCTGGCCTCTCTGATACTCAGTGCTGTCCAACTGACTGCAGGACCTCGCCAATACCCTGCACTGTCACTGTGGCTGCAGGGACATGGCCCCTCTGATACTGTGCAGTGTCACTCTGGCTCTAGGGCCAAATCCCTCTTATACCCTGCACTGTCACACTGGTTGCAGGGACCTGGCCCCTCTGATACTGTGCAGTGTCACACTGTCTGTAGGGCCAGACCCCTCTTATACCCAGCACTGTCACACTGGTTGCAGGACCTGGCCCCTCTGATACTGTGCAGTGTCACACTGGCTTTAGTGCCAAACCCCTCTGATACCCTGCACTGTCACACTAGTTGCAGGGACCTGGCCCCTCTTATACTGTGCAGTGTCACACTGGCTGTAGGGCCAAACCCCTCTGATACTCTGCACTGTCACACTGGTTGCAGGGACCTGGCCCCTCTGATACTGTGCAGTGTCACACTGGTTGTAGGGCCAAACCCCTCTGATATTCTGCACTGTCACACTGGTTGCAGGGACCTGGCCCCTCTGATACTGTGCAGTGTCACACTGGCTGTTGGGCCTAAATCCTCTGATACCCTGCACTGTCACACTGGCTGCAGGGACCTGGCCCCTCTGATACTGTGCAGTGTCACACTGGCTGTAGGGCCTAAACCCTCTGATACCCTGCGCTGTCACACTGGTTGCAGCGACCAAGGACTGCTCCCACTGATATGTTGCGCTGTCACACTGGTTGCAGGGGCTGGACCCCTCTGATACGCTGCAGCGTATCACAAGGTGGATGCAACAGACCACAGAACAGACACGAATGCTTCAGCATCGTTCTCTGCTCTCAGCATGGAGGGGTTGCATCAAGTAGGGAAGCGCATAAAAGGGGAGCCTCAAGGAACAGTGTCCGGGCAGAGTGATACATCAAATTAAGCGAAGACATAATGAATACATTTGAGACCTGGTGCGTGAATTAACTGGTGCTAGAGGTCACGTAGACGCCCAAGTGCTGGGAGGAGTCCAATGTCCAGTCCCTTTTCTAATGCACACAGTTCTGTGGGGCCACACCCAGCTGGAAGTGCTTGAGTGTGTTGGAGTGGACGGCCAGTAGAGGGTAAGGTAGTTTGCAAGGCCCCCTTCCTGAAGTCACAAAGTGGGGGAGCTCATTTGACGGCTACATACACACATAGCATGCATACATTTTCTACCTTGCCAAATATAAACCACTGTCACACAGCACATATGCGAACGCGAGCACACAGCCCCTGGAGCCCAAATCCATCAGGTTCTGGTGCATCCTTTCGGAGGCCATTTTACTTTCCTGTTAGATGGGAGCAATGTCCTGGACTCAGAGGTATACAGGGCGTTGGGGCTAAAATGGCTATGAACTGGAAGGCAGGGAGGGCCCACAGCATAAAGCCACACCCCAGTGCATGCACATTCAGGACATGTTAAAATATCTCAATTTAAATTGTGCTCTAGCACCTTCAAGCGTCTTGTGTGCTAGATGGAATTACAAATAATGATCTCAGACCAAATAATCAGACAGACTCAAGGAATATGCAAAGTACTACTTTATTTGTATTTAATAAAGCAGGGAGAACTGACAGGCATCGGACTGATGCATGCACACTCACACCGCAGCTTAATTACATAGAGGTTTTATACCCCAGTATGCGACATCTATGACATCATTCTACATGGCAAATTATAAAACCTATTGAGGGTAGGGATTGGTTAAGAGAACATATCTACATATAGAACATATACAAATTAGTGCATCATTGGCTACCCCTTATCTGTATGGCACGCCTTGAACTACCTCTTAATATGTATAGTACTGATTATAGCGAACAAAATGGCAGTAGATTGGTCTGTGCAACAATTGTATGTTAGGTTGCCCCTTAAAATCACTAATTGTTTTGTATGCTATCCCAAACTTGGACTTTCAGCTCTTTACCAGTACGTACGTGAAACAAAACTTCGGTGTTTGAATCCCGTCAGACTACTCCCCGTTTTCCCAATTAGTCCATCATCTCTCATTGGTCGGCCATAAGCCAAATGTATTCCATCTGTAGTTGACCTTGCAGCCTGCTCACTGCCCTGGAACATTCAAGGGAGTGTGAGCAATCCACTATCTTCGTCTGAGGCTCTAATGAATAGCCCTTGTATTCAACTTCTGAGTCACATGTGAAGAGACCACAAAGGTGTCAATGTCAGCCTCTTATTTACTGTTATTTGATTAAGTTATACAGGGTAGTGTTGCTCATCTTGGCCTCCAGAGACTTGCTCACTCTACCTTGTATAGACTTTGCAGATGCTTTCGTCTTATTTAATCTAAGAGGAATGTCTCCTTTGTTCATAGCTTATCTAGGTTAGCTCCCTTTGTGCCTTGCAATTATTCCTTAAAATAGCATCCTTGGTCCAGGGCCAACATAGCATTCCTGTTGTTCTGCACACAGAGCTTTCCAGGCTCTCCTGTTTCTGCAACCTTGGTCTGTTTCTGAGGTAGCTTGGCTGAGTTCGACTTGAGCCAGCGTCCATTTTCCTATCATGGCCATCCTTGCCACATTATATATGCCTCTATAGCAAGCCTCTATATGTTCCTTTCTACCTTGCGTTTCAGCATATTTACAGTTATTGACAAGTAAGTGACTTCATCTTCTTTGTATTCATGATTACTTTATCCTTAGGTTGTAGAGGAGCAGCTGCATGGCTCTGCAGGAAATCCCACCCCCTCCCTCCTAAATGTTGGAAACCTGAAATTGTGCCATGCTTGACTCCAGCTGTTGTGACCATACCACGGCGAATATTAGAAAGAAGATATCCTCAGAGAAAACCCTATCAAATGTACCCCGAAGAGACGACAATCTGAGGGAGGAACTCCCTGAAGGAATATGAAAAAGAGAGAAAGATATGCCTGTGATGTCACAAGAGACGAGCGTGACACACTGAGGATACTGGCTGAAGAGAATGCATGGATCGCATAAGAGCTGATAATGAAGTTAAGAATCAAGTACATTTTCATATGCGAAAAGAAGATTGCATGTGTGCGAAGCACTGCAGAAAATGCAAGACGTTCAATAACTGTACAGATGCGGTAACGCAAGTAGATTAAGTAATGTTAGACGCTGGCAATATGTAGTGAATATACTGCAGGCAGAGCCGTCATTGTATAGAAACTGGACATCAGTGTCATGAATTTAGTAACCCCAGAACCATGGAGAGGAAAGGCTGAGAACTGTATTGCAGCAAGAATTAGCTGAGATCGTGGAAATGACTGGCAAGGCTGTTTGGCCTAGTATCAAAGCTGAACCAGCCGAGAGCGGTTATCTATTCTCAAAGGCGGTGAACGTGAGAAGCTGAATCATCCCTTGTTAAGGTGCAAAGAAAGAACAGCAATCGTGCCAAGTTTTATTCATTTGAGACATTTAAATCCTGCAAAATAGACCAAATCATGATCTCCTGTCATGTGAGCCAAGGATGAAAACAGAGTTGAGCTTGGAGTCTTATAACAATGATAATGCATGCTCGCACTCCCATATATTCCCAGAGACAAGAATACTTTGCAAGGCCAAGTTCAAAGACAAGCTTTATAGCAGAAGGCAGGGGTGATGAGAGTCGTTGGGCTAATTTGGTGGGGAGGTAAAGTCAAGTCCACGTCCTGGCACCTGGGTCTGAGCTTACGTGCTGCTAAGTGAACCGAATTTTCCAGACATGGCACGAGCATACCAACCAATTATAGAGTGCTGTATAATGAAGGACCGTGTAGTTTGAAGAGCAATGATATACTGTGTACTTAATAGTGTTGAAGATTACATATTTTAGAGGTAGGCATAAGTTGTCCACCTGACAGTAGATAGCAAATCACAATCCCACCCCTTATAGAAAGTATACTTAGATGTTCCCCTTGAGCCTATCACAACCCCACGTAGGTTTTTCTCATTTGCCACATAATATGACGTCACGAATGACGTATTTATTGTATAAAAGGATGTTTTTATGTGAAATTCACAGAGAGCTCGAGCGAACGTCCGTTGGTGTCCGTGTCACTCCCGGTTTTAGTTCATTGTTAATAAAACAGCAAACTTTGCCATCTTCCTGAGTTGGTTCGGTTATTTGGTGACAGAGTTATTCTGCTTCCCCATCCATTGCATGCACGATATCCAAAGGGCCATATGCTCACATACATGTTCCCCTTGCTGCTTCAGTTGCATTGTCACTCTTAAGCATTTTCATATCGTTTCAGCATAGATTTATATATCTTCTTCATGACATTACTCTGCCCTCTCAGACTTCACTTTAACGTTCCATGATGTCCATAGGTGTGTGCTGACATTCTTCCATGCGGCATCCTTCCTCACTTTCAGTGCAAGGATACATTCTGTATGGCTGTCTGAGTGCATAACGTCTCTCATGCACTCGATGCAGTATCGGAACAATACAGGTGGTCTCCCTTACTGCTCTTCTTCTCCAGTTCCGATTTGATGGTGGTGAGGGGGCAGGAACTAGTGATACAGCATCTACCTGCTCCTCTACACAATCACAGCGCAGTAACACCTATAGACCACCAATAGCCTATGTGATGGCTAAAAGGTTCACAAATACACTCAAGAGAACAATGCAGTGAGCTCAGCGGATACATATAATTCCAGCAAGCGATTTGTAAACAATTGTGAAATGATCATATTATTTCCCATGGTACTGCTCCCTTTCAGAAGTGATGTTGGCAGGACACATTTAAGTACAATGGGAATATCTGACTACAATTGCCCTGAAAGGACTCAAAGACATTCAGAAGGCTGATCGGGAATACAAAATGAATTTTAAAGTATATAAATATCACAGGAGACGTAGACTTACCATGGTGTCCAATCATGATTCTGCTCTGCAGAAGCAACGTCGGACTAGGATATCGTAAAGCAAGTTTAAAAGTAATTCAATAAAAATCATAATTATAAAAGGCAGAACAGTCACAGCTCATTCAAATGAGAACCTTATTATTCGTAATATATTGAATTTGAACAGATCTCTGCCTAAAGTAGGAACAGGTACACATCTATGCCTGGGTGTAATTTTAGGGGTGGGGGGCAAGGGTGTTTGTCCTCCCAAATTTCATGGCACACAATTTTGTCCCCCTGATTTGGCAGGAGTCCCTTTCCTTTAGATGCATGTGCCCCACCCAAGATTTTCAGCAAAGTTACTCCACTGATCAGATGAGTTCATATGCAGATGCTGCTGTTAATGATCTAGAACTAGGAGAACCGTTGGCGGTGGCACCAATGTGTGAGAAGCCCAAAGGTCACCCTTCTGTCAGATGCAGGACACCCCAGAACATCCAAAGGCCTGCTCGCTTAACTGAAGAATTGTGAATGAAGAACAAAGTGAAAGGCCAGGGAAGATGTTGTGTCCTCCTCAGCCAAGCCCCTGAGTGACCAGACATGTCTCCATGAGTGCGAATAACCTCAGCGGAATAAGGTGCGAGGAAAGAGGGAAAGCAAAAGGATGACGGCAGAGACTGATAAAATGGTGTCTCGAATACTGGCTGCATTGGTAGAGGGCTGGAAACTCAAGCACAGCACTAGGAGGGATTTGGTGATTCCTTTGACCCAGTTCTGATTGCTGATGTTTCACCTTCCACAGTCAGAAGCTGTTGTATCCATTCATCAGACAGAAGCCCCCCGCCCCTCCCCCCATAGAACCTATGTTTCAAGAGCCATTTCTATTGCAGGGTCTTCTTATTTCTCAAAATGTTCCAAATATGATTGTATTATTTTCATCTTCACAGATCCGATATGGAATCAAACTAAGTCCACCAAAACCTTCTCGCCGTCATTTTCTTGGTTGGCAGCTATTACCTCGCTACCGGATTCATTCCCCCACCACTCTTTCACCCTCATTTGACTACTACCCTTTTCTTCCTGACTATCCGACACGCCCAGTAAATTCTGCTACCATCTTACACTACACACACAAAGCTCCTCCACCCCCACTCGGCCATGCAGGCCTAGCCCATACCACATGAACATTAATGGAGCTGTATATAAACTCCACTACCTAGCTCTATCATACAGCAAACCTGCCCCTATTCCCCACCCCCACATAAGTGGTTAACTAGACCCAAAGCACTATAGTGTATCCCTTTGGGTGACTTATTCCCAAGAGCCTCTACCAACCCCCAAAGCTACAGAATGGCACTCAGGTCTTGGACACTTCTGACCTGTACCCATCAACACCACGTGTCTCCTCATCTGCCTCTTCCATTATCCTACTGACAAGCCCCTCCTCCTGTCCTTACAGAGCCGCGTGCAGCGAGGCCAACAAACATGGCAGACGGGGGCTATACAAAGCCACCTTACATTACTTCTGGGGGGGCACTGTGGGTGCAAACAGGGTACAAGGACAGCCCTTAGTCCCCTCTGTATACTCAGGGGTGTATAGTGACCCAGCACATGAATTGACCTCTTGCTTCTGTCTTTGATTTTTCCCACCTACAAATGAGGCTCCAGCATTATATTCTTATAGGGTGTCATGGGGTAATTTGTGGTTGCCCAAGGAACAGTCACTGCGGTTATGTACTACGCTGCGACAGCAGGGTGAATTTTAGGGTGTATGGCTAGGCAAGTGGTTTGCAGAGAAGTGGCCGGGTCTTGGCTAGCGCGGGGGACACAGCATTGCATTCTTAGAAATTTTCCCAGTACTGGTGGCGGTAGGTCTGCAGGGCAAGAGTTGAGAAAACAGAAGGGTGGTGCTCAACGTGGCCAATGAGGTGGTGGTAGCTACTCTCAACAAATGACTTCTAAAAGGAAACATAGCCAATAGAAATAGAAACATGTATTATGCTAGAGGGGGTGGCTGAATTAAAACATTTATCATTGAATTGCAATGTATGGATGATGTTTTCAGAAAAGCCAACAACCTCAATGGTGGAGGGAAGCTAACATCATGCCGCTACTACTTGCCTTGTGTGCATGAGGCGCATAAGGCTGTGGGGTTTGGTGAGGAGGACCAACATGGTTATTTTTAGGGCAGTTTTGAGGTTGATGCTTTTTGGGGCCCTTATGGTGTTGTAAACTGGTTAGTGGTATGTTGGGCAGAAGAAAGCTGACTTGCATCTGTGGAGGAAGTGGCACATCTGTAGGACCCGAATTCAGGGTCAGGCCAGAAAGGCAGGGTTCAGGTGACAAGCAAGGATGAGCAGCGTGGGTATGGAAAGAGTGTGCCCAGTGGGAATGTTGAGGGAAAACTTGACAGTGAGGAGAAGGTTTGCATGTTCGCCAGGATGGAGGGGCATGAGGGGTGTCAGGTGTTGGGAGTAATGAGGATCTGTTTGGCAGAAGTGGAGGCTAAACACTTGGACCATGGAACGCAATCTACTAGAATAGTGGCAGCGACAGGGCAAGGATGAGGATGACGTAGGTGGAGGTGGCATTGCTGATAAAGGAGAGGGTAGAAGCAACCAAGAGGGTGGCGGGGGGGTCTTTGGAAATTGCATGAATCATAATGTTGTTTCCTTTTTTGAAGCCGACATGATGGTCTGCCATTTATGATGGGCATCGTGCGTGGCAGTAGTGGGCATTATGGACAGTGGATCTGCACACGCTCCATTGTGAAACGGGCTGGAGGTAGTAGGGACACCAGCTGGCTTTGGTGCTAACAGGCCAAGACAACAGGTTTTGGAAGAGAGGCATGTGCTGGGCTCAACCTTTACTGATCTAATTGAGTTAGCATTGCAGAAAGGTCCACAGGCCTAGTGGAAAAATCCCCCCCTGACTTCGGGCGGGCGGACGGATTGGCATGATAGCAGAAGGTCCAGTTGGAACAGCAGTCAGATATTCCTTAAGGCGTTCCACAAGTCTGAAGGTGGACTGAGGTCCACAAGGAAGGCGTGAACAGGATGCTCAAGGGGCACTTCCCCAGCCAGAAGATCAGTGAGGTCCACGAGGAAGGAGTGGACAGGATGCCCAAGGGACACTTCTCCAGGCGGAAGATCAGTGAGGTCCACGAGGAAGGAGTGGACGGGATTCTCAAGGGACACTTCTCCAGCCAGAAAATCAGTGGGGTCCACGAGGAAGGAGTGGACAGGATGCCCAAGGTCCACGAGGAAGGAGTGGACAGGATGATCAAGGGACACTTCCCAAGACAGAAGATCATTGAGGTCCGCGAGGAAGGAGTGGACAGGATGCCCAAGGGACACTTCTCCAGACAGAAGATCAGTGAGGTCCATGAGGAAGGAGTGCACAGGATGCTCAAGGGACACTTCTCCAGACAGATCACTGAGGTCCACGAGGAAGGAGTGGACAGGATGCTCAAGGGACACTTCTCCAGACAGAAGATCAGTGAGGTCCACGACGAAGGAGTGGACAGGATGCCCAAGGGACACTTCTCCAGACAGAAGATCAGTGAGGTCCACGACGAAGGAGTGGACAGGATGCCCAAGGGACACTTCTCAAGACAGAAGATCAGTGAGGGCCACGAGGAAGGAGTGGACAGGCTGCCCAAGGGACACTTCTCCAGACGGAAGATCAGTGAGGTCCACGAGGAAGGAGTGGACAGGATTCTCAAGGGACACTTCTCCAGCCAGAAGATCAGTGGGGTCCACGAGGAAGGAGTGGAGAGGATGCCCAAGGGACACTTCTCCAGACAGAAGATCAGTAAGGTCCACGACGAAGGAGTGGACAGGATGCCCAAGGGACACTTCTCAAGACAGAAGATCAGTGAGGGCCACGAGGAAGGAGTGGACAGGATGCCCAAGGTCCACGAGGAAGGAGTGGACAGGATGATCAAGGGACACTTCCCAAGACAGAAGATCAGTGAGGTCCACGAGGAAGGAGTGGACAGGATGCCCAAGGGACACTTCTCCAGACAGAAGATCAGTGAGGTCCATGAGGAAGGAGTGCACAGGATGCTCAAGGGACACTTCTCCAGACAGATCACTGAGGTCCACGAGGAAGGAGTGGACAGGATGCTCAAGGGACACTTCTCGAGACGGAAGAGCAGTGAGGTCCACGAGGAAGGAGTGGACGGGATGCCCAAGGGACACTTCTCCAGACAGAAGAGCAGTGAGGTCCACGAGGAAGGAGTGGACGGGATGCCCAAGGGACACTTCTCCAGACAGAAGATCAGTGAGGTCCACGAGGAAGGAGTGGACGGGATGCTCAAGGGACACTTCTCCAGACAGAAGATCAGTGAGGTCCACGAGGAAGGAGTGGACGGGATGCTCAAGGGACACTTCTCCTGACAGAAGATCAGTGAGGTCCACGAGGAAGGAGTTGACAGGATGCTCAAGGGACACTTCTCCTGACAGAAGATCAGTGAGGTCCACGTGGAAGGAGTGGACAGAATGCCCAAGGGACACTTCTCGAGACAGAAGATCAGTGAGGTCCACGAGGAAAGAGTGGACAGGATGCTCAAGAGACACTTCTCCAGACAGAAGATCAGTGAGGTCCACGAGGAAGGAGTGGACAAGATGCCAAAGGGACACTCCTCCAAACAGAAGATCTGTGAGGTCCACGAGGAAGTGGTGGACAGGGCGCCCAAGGGACACTTCTCCAGGCAGAAGATCAGTGAGGTCCATGAGGAAGGAGTGGACAGGATGATCAAGGGACACTTCTCCAGACAGAAGATCAGTGAGGTCCACGAGGAAAGAGTGGACAGGATGCCCAAGGGACACTTCTCCTGACAGAAGATCAGTGAGGTCCACGAGGAAGGAGTGGACAGGATTCTCAAGGGATACTTCTCCAGACAGAAGATCAGTGGGGTCTACGAGGAAGGTGTGGACAGGATGCCCAAGGGACACTTCTCCAGACAGAAGATCAGTGAGGTCCACGATGAAGGAGTGCACAGGATGCCCAAGGGACACTTCTGAAGACAGAAGATCAGTGAGGGCCACGAGGAAGGAGGGGCCAGGCTGCCCAAGGTCCACGAGGAAGGAGTGGACAGGATGATCAAGGGACACTTCCCAAGACAGAAGATCATTGAGGTCCACGAGGAAGGAGTGGACAGGATGCCCAAGGGACACTTCTCCAGACGGAAGATCAGTGAGGTCCACGAGGAAGGAGTGGACAGGATTCTCAAGGGACACTTCTCCAGCCAGAAGATCAGTGGGGTCCACGAGGAAGGAGTGGAGAGGATGCCCAAGGGACACTTCTCCAGACAGAAGATCAGTGAGGTCCACGACGAAGGAGTGGACAGGATGCCCAAGGGACACTTCTCAAGACAGAAGATCAGTGAGGGCCACGAGGAAGGAGTGGACAGGATGCCCAAGGTCCACGAAGAAGGAGTGGACAGGATGATCAAGGGACACTTCCCAAGACAGAATATCAGTGAGGTCCACGAGGAAGGAGTGGACAGGATGCCCAAGGGACACTTCTCCAGACAGAAGATCAGTGAGGTCCACAAGGAGGGAGTGGACAGGATGCCCAAGGGACACTTCTCCAGACAAAAGATCAGTGAGGTCTACGAGGAAGGTGTGGACAGGATGCCCAAGGTCCACGAGGAAGGAGTGGACAGGATGCACAAGGGACACTTCTCCAGACAGAAGATCAGTGACGTCCATGAGGAAGGAGTGCACAGGATGCTCAAGGGACACTTCTCCAGACAGGTCACTGAGGTCCACGAGGAAGGAGTGGACAGGATGCTCAAGGGACACTTCTCGAGACCGAAGAGCAGTGAGGTCCACGAGAAAGGAGTGGACGGGATGCCCAAGGGACACTTCTCCAGACAGAAGAGCAGTGAGGTCCACGAGGAAGGAGTGGACGGGATGCCCAAGGGACACTTCTCCAGACAGAAGATCAGTGAGATCCACGAGGAAGGAGTGGACGGGATGCTCAAGGGACACTTCTCCTGACAGAAGATCAGTGAGGTCCACGAGGAAAGAGTGGACAGGATGCTCAAGAGACACTTCTCCAGACAGAAGATCAGTGAGGTCCACGAGGAAGGAGTGGACAGGATGCCAAAGGGACACTTCTCCAAACAGAAGATCTGTGAGGTCCACGAGGAAGTGGTGGACAGGGCGCCCAAGGGACACTTCTCCAGGCAGAAGATCAGTGAGGTCCATGAGGAAGGAGTGGACAGGACGCCCAAGGGACACTTCCCCAGACAGAAGATCAGTGGGGTCCATGAGGAAGGAGTGGAGAGGATGCCCAAGGGACACTTCTCCAGACAGAAGATCAGTGAGGTCCACGACGAAGGAGTGGACAGGATGCCCAAGGGACACTTCTCAAGACAGAAGATCAGTGAGGGCCACGAGGAAGGAGTGGACAGGATGCCCAAGGTCCACGAGGAAGGAGTGGACAGGATGCCCAAGGGACACTTCTCCAGACAGAAGATCAGTGAGGTCCACAAGGAGGGAGTGGACAGGATGCCAAAGGGACACTTCTCCAGACAGAAGATCAGTGAGGTCTACGAGGAAGGTGTGGACAGGATGCCCAAGGTCCACGAGGAAGGAGTGGACAGGATGCACAAGGGACACTTCTCCAGACAGAAGATCAGTGAGGTCCATGAGGAAGGAGTGCACAGGATGCTCAAGGGACACTTCTCCAGACAGATCACTGAGGTCCACGAGGAAGGAGTGGACAGGATGCTCAAGGGACACTTCTCGAGACGGAAGAGCAGTGAGGTCCACGAGGAAGGAGTGGACGGGATGCCCAAGGGACACTTCTCCAGACAGAAGAGCAGTGAGGTCCACGAGGAAGGAGTGGACGGGATGCCCAAGGGACACTTCTCCAGACAGAAGATCAGTGAGGTCCATGAGAAAGGAGTGGACGGGATGCTCAAGGGACACTTCTCCAGACAGAAGATCAGTGAGGTCCACGAGGAAGGAGTGGACGGGATGCTCAAGGGACACTTCTCCTGACAGAAGATCAGTGAGGTCCACGAGGAAGGAGTGGACAGGATGCTCAAGGGACACGTCTCCTGACAGAAGATCAGTGAGGTCCACGTGGAAGGAGTGGACAGAATGCCCAAGGGACACTTCTCGAGACAGAAGATCAGTGAGGTCCACGAGGAAAGAGTGGACAGGATGCTCAAGAGACACTTCTCCAGACAGAAGATCAGTGAGGTCCACGAGGAAGGAGTGGACAGGATGCCAAAGGGACACTTCTCCAAACAGAAGATCAGTGAGGTCCACGAGGAAGTGGTGGACAGGGCGCCCAAGGGACACTTCTCCAGGCAGAAGATCAGTGAGGTCCATGAGGAAGGAGTGGACAGGACGCCCAAGGGACACTTCTCCAGACGGAAGATCAGTGAGGTCCACGAGGAAGGAGTGGACAGGATTCTCAAGGGACACTTCTCCAGCCAGAAGATCAGTGGGGTCCACGAGGAAGGAGTGGAGAGGATGCCCAAGGGACACTTCTCCAGACAGAAGATCAGTAAGGTCCACGACGAAGGAGTGGACAGGATGCCCAAGGGACACTTCTCAAGACAGAAGATCAGTGAGGGCCACGAGGAAGGAGTGGACCGGATGCCCAAGGTCCACGAGGAAGGAGTGGACAGGATGATCAAGGGACACTTCCCAAGACAGAAGATCAGTGAGGTCCACGAGGAAGGAGTGGACAGGATGCCCAAGGGACACTTCTCCAGACAGAAGATCAGTGAGGTCCATGAGGAAGGAGTGCACAGGATGCTCAAGGGACACTTCTCCAGACAGATCACTGAGGTCCACGAGGAAGGAGTGGACAGGATGCTCAAGGGACACTTCTCGAGACGGAAGAGCAGTGAGGTCCACGAGGAAGGAGTGGACGGGATGCCCAAGGGACACTTCTCCAGACAGAAGAGCAGTGAGGTCCACGAGGAAGGAGTGGACGGGATGCCCAAGGGACACTTCTCCAGACAGAAGATCAGTGAGGTCCACGAGGAAGGAGTGGACGGGATGCTCAAGGGACACTTCTCCAGACAGAAGATCAGTGAGGTCCACGAGGAAGGAGTGGACGGGATGCTCAAGGGACACTTCTCCTGACAGAAGATCAGTGAGGTCCACGAGGAAGGAGTTGACAGGATGCTCAAGGGACACTTCTCCTGACAGAAGATCAGTGAGGTCCACGTGGAAGGAGTGGACAGAATGCCCAAGGGACACTTCTCGAGACAGAAGATCAGTGAGGTCCACGAGGAAAGAGTGGACAGGATGCTCAAGAGACACTTCTCCAGACAGAAGATCAGTGAGGTCCACGAGGAAGGAGTGGACAAGATGCCAAAGGGACACTCCTCCAAACAGAAGATCTGTGAGGTCCACGAGGAAGTGGTGGACAGGGCGCCCAAGGGACACTTCTCCAGGCAGAAGATCAGTGAGGTCCATGAGGAAGGAGTGGACAGGATGATCAAGGGACACTTCTCCAGACAGAAGATCAGTGAGGTCCACGAGGAAAGAGTGGACAGGATGCCCAAGGGACACTTCTCCTGACAGAAGATCAGTGAGGTCCACGAGGAAGGAGTGGACAGGATTCTCAAGGGATACTTCTCCAGACAGAAGATCAGTGGGGTCTACGAGGAAGGTGTGGACAGGATGCCCAAGGGACACTTCTCCAGACAGAAGATCAGTGAGGTCCACGATGAAGGAGTGCACAGGATGCCCAAGGGACACTTCTGAAGACAGAAGATCAGTGAGGGCCACGAGGAAGGAGGGGCCAGGCTGCCCAAGGTCCACGAGGAAGGAGTGGACAGGATGATCAAGGGACACTTCCCAAGACAGAAGATCATTGAGGTCCACGAGGAAGGAGTGGACAGGATGCCCAAGGGACACTTCTCCAGACGGAAGATCAGTGAGGTCCACGAGGAAGGAGTGGACAGGATTCTCAAGGGACACTTCTCCAGCCAGAAGATCAGTGGGGTCCACGAGGAAGGAGTGGAGAGGATGCCCAAGGGACACTTCTCCAGACAGAAGATCAGTGAGGTCCACGACGAAGGAGTGGACAGGATGCCCAAGGGACACTTCTCAAGACAGAAGATCAGTGAGGGCCACGAGGAAGGAGTGGACAGGATGCCCAAGGTCCACGAAGAAGGAGTGGACAGGATGATCAAGGGACACTTCCCAAGACAGAATATCAGTGAGGTCCACGAGGAAGGAGTGGACAGGATGCCCAAGGGACACTTCTCCAGACAGAAGATCAGTGAGGTCCACAAGGAGGGAGTGGACAGGATGCCCAAGGGACACTTCTCCAGACAAAAGATCAGTGAGGTCTACGAGGAAGGTGTGGACAGGATGCCCAAGGTCCACGAGGAAGGAGTGGACAGGATGCACAAGGGACACTTCTCCAGACAGAAGATCAGTGACGTCCATGAGGAAGGAGTGCACAGGATGCTCAAGGGACACTTCTCCAGACAGGTCACTGAGGTCCACGAGGAAGGAGTGGACAGGATGCTCAAGGGACACTTCTCGAGACCGAAGAGCAGTGAGGTCCACGAGAAAGGAGTGGACGGGATGCCCAAGGGACACTTCTCCAGACAGAAGAGCAGTGAGGTCCACGAGGAAGGAGTGGACGGGATGCCCAAGGGACACTTCTCCAGACAGAAGATCAGTGAGATCCACGAGGAAGGAGTGGACGGGATGCTCAAGGGACACTTCTCCTGACAGAAGATCAGTGAGGTCCACGAGGAAAGAGTGGACAGGATGCTCAAGAGACACTTCTCCAGACAGAAGATCAGTGAGGTCCACGAGGAAGGAGTGGACAGGATGCCAAAGGGACACTTCTCCAAACAGAAGATCTGTGAGGTCCACGAGGAAGTGGTGGACAGGGCGCCCAAGGGACACTTCTCCAGGCAGAAGATCAGTGAGGTCCATGAGGAAGGAGTGGACAGGACGCCCAAGGGACACTTCCCCAGACAGAAGATCAGTGGGGTCCATGAGGAAGGAGTGGAGAGGATGCCCAAGGGACACTTCTCCAGACAGAAGATCAGTGAGGTCCACGACGAAGGAGTGGACAGGATGCCCAAGGGACACTTCTCAAGACAGAAGATCAGTGAGGGCCACGAGGAAGGAGTGGACAGGATGCCCAAGGTCCACGAGGAAGGAGTGGACAGGATGCCCAAGGGACACTTCTCCAGACAGAAGATCAGTGAGGTCCACAAGGAGGGAGTGGACAGGATGCCAAAGGGACACTTCTCCAGACAGAAGATCAGTGAGGTCTACGAGGAAGGTGTGGACAGGATGCCCAAGGTCCACGAGGAAGGAGTGGACAGGATGCACAAGGGACACTTCTCCAGACAGAAGATCAGTGAGGTCCATGAGGAAGGAGTGCACAGGATGCTCAAGGGACACTTCTCCAGACAGATCACTGAGGTCCACGAGGAAGGAGTGGACAGGATGCTCAAGGGACACTTCTCGAGACGGAAGAGCAGTGAGGTCCACGAGGAAGGAGTGGACGGGATGCCCAAGGGACACTTCTCCAGACAGAAGAGCAGTGAGGTCCACGAGGAAGGAGTGGACGGGATGCCCAAGGGACACTTCTCCAGACAGAAGATCAGTGAGGTCCATGAGAAAGGAGTGGACGGGATGCTCAAGGGACACTTCTCCAGACAGAAGATCAGTGAGGTCCACGAGGAAGGAGTGGACGGGATGCTCAAGGGACACTTCTCCTGACAGAAGATCAGTGAGGTCCACGAGGAAGGAGTGGACAGGATGCTCAAGGGACACGTCTCCTGACAGAAGATCAGTGAGGTCCACGTGGAAGGAGTGGACAGAATGCCCAAGGGACACTTCTCGAGACAGAAGATCAGTGAGGTCCACGAGGAAAGAGTGGACAGGATGCTCAAGAGACACTTCTCCAGACAGAAGATCAGTGAGGTCCACGAGGAAGGAGTGGACAGGATGCCAAAGGGACACTTCTCCAAACAGAAGATCAGTGAGGTCCACGAGGAAGTGGTGGACAGGGCGCCCAAGGGACACTTCTCCAGGCAGAAGATCAGTGAGGTCCATGAGGAAGGAGTGGACAGGACGCCCAAGAGACACTTCTCCAGACAGAAGATCAGTGAGGTCAACGAGGAAAGAGTGAACAGGATGCCCAATGGACACTTCTCCAGACAAAAGATCAGTGAGGTCTACGAAGAAGGAGTGGACAGGATGCTCAAGGGACACTTCTCCAACAGATGTTCAGTGAGGTCCACGAGGAAGGAGTGGACAGGAGGCCCAAGGTCCACGAGGAAGGAGTGGACATAGAGTACATTGCCAGAAGAGCCAGTAAGGTAATGGTGGGTCTGTGGAGGGAGGTGCAGAGTAGCCAATGGGAGTGGGTTGTGCTCTTAGCGGGAGGTAAATGGTATAGTGAAGCCAATGTATTAGCAAGGTGCATAGGGCATTTTTGTTTGCATTATGATGGGCCAGACAATACAGGTGACTCTGCCTGATTAAAATGGGAGTTCTTCACAAAGCCAATAAATGAGTGGGGATGTCTGTGTTGCAACGCTCATCCCATACCTCTCACCTACACCTTTGGCAGGTGTAACCTACCCCGCAGCCTGTTCACTCTCATGGCAAGCCCCATGAACCTCCATAGACTTGAATGGCCTCAGACCTGCGCAAAACAAAGACATATACTTTTGCCCGTCTTGGCAACTCAGCAGGTTGAGCGGTTCTGGCTCATCTCCAAGGAACACATTGGTTTAGCCTGCGCGCCAGTGCACTGTTCACTATTTTATATTTTTCTAGGTGACATCCTTCTTGTATTTGTATTTATTTTATTTATAAAGCTGTCATGCCCCTCTTACAGTGGCGCCTATGGCCCAGAGCACGACTGGGTAGCCATTGATTTGGCTGCCATGGTTATTGAGCCTAGCAGCAGTCTAGTGTTCCACGCACGCCGATGCTACTTAGACACATCCACCCAGATCCGTGCTGCGTTGCAACCACGTTGGTTACTTTCGCTTTGGCTATTACAACGCTGTGAGTTTTCGCTTGTTCCTTGATAGGGACCCTCTGTCCTTGTTGTCTTTCTCCTCTTCTTTCAGCGTTTTTCGCCTTTTCCTTTCCATTTCGCCCCGCTCACCCTTCTCTGTTCCAGCTCAGTACGCTTACCTTTTCCGTTGGAGCCTCTGCTCCCCAGTCTCTCTCCTGCCTCTCTGCAGCTCTTCCTCCTGCTCCCTCGCTTTCCACTCCTGACTTGCTGCTTCCCTTCCTCTGCCCTGTCTCCGCTGGGTTTCTCCATCTCCACCCGGGCTTATTAGGGGCCGTGCTCCCCCTTACTATTTGGCAGTCTGCTCGGCATACCTCTTCCCTGTTTCTGGGATCATCGCCATAGGAGCCCATCTACCACTCTGCTGGAACACCTCGGAATTGCCTATACGGGGGGTTTTTATGCTGCAAGTGCTTTTTCCCCCATTCTAGTATCCTTCCGGAAGGGGGTCACTAGGGAGGCTGTCAATTAGCCTCCATTGTGGCATCAATTCGGGAGAGGCAATCTCTTCAAAGAAAAAAAAAAGGAGAAGGTCTACAGCGCCCACAGACCTTTGCTACATTCCGGCTCGGAATCTGACTCTACAGGTGAGGAGGAGGAGGAGGGGAAGAGACGGAGCCTTGGGAAGGCAGGTGAAAGTGACAGTTTGCAATGCCAAAATACAGACATGGCCACGCCCAAACAAATTCAGGAGCTGGTTGCTGCTGTTCAAAACATGTCGATTGAAATGTAGAACATAAAGGCGGAAAACAATGTGCTTCGCCAGATGGTGGCTACTCGGGATCCAAGACAATCTGATTTACCCCCTATGGCTCTATCTACTGGCAAATATGAGGGGGCCCCGAAGAACTTAAAAGAATTTCTCGATGCCTGCCAAGTGCATTTTGCGTTTCGTGCCAATACCTTCACCACGGATCACTCCAAAGTAGGGTATCTAGTCTCAAACATGACCGGTAATGCTCTGGCTTGGGCTACTCCGCTAGTGCCCGGCTTGACTCCTTTGTTGCAGGATTTTGGCGCTTTCACGGCCCAACTCAAACAGACCTTTGAGAGGCCAGAGATTACATATACTGCTTGCGAAAACTTACTTGATACCCGACAGGGACAAATGGATGTTGTCTCTTACGTTACTTCGTTCAAGAGACTTTCCTCAGAAGCCCAATATGTGATTTTTCGGTGGGGTTTTAAGGAGGAGATTAAAGATGAGCTGGCTAGGGCACCACGTCCTGCTTCTTTCTCGGAGTTAGTATCGGCTGCCCTACAGATAGAATTCCGCCTCCAGGAACGAAGACAAAAACGATGTTGATTGCGTGGTTACCCTTCAATGGGCGAGAACCCCCCTCCTCCACTCACTACAATGCAGAAGACTGATGAGCCAATGCAGATTGGCACCACCCGAGCCCCTCTAACACCAGAAGAACGGAGACGTCGGAGGGAAAAAGGCCTCTGTGCCTATTGTGGTTCAGATGCTCATCTTATCAGAGATTGAACAGAACCTCCATCTAGACGTGCGCGAAAGGAGCACCCTCGGTCCTAAAAGGACAAGTAGCCGAGGGTTTCCTTCAAGTCCCTATGTTTCTCTCTCCATTGGACATTCTCCTTCTTCCGAGGACTCCAGACTCATGGTGGTTGAAGTCAGACTAGCGACAGGCTCACAAAAACTAGAAGCTCTGGCGCTCCTGGACTGCAGAGCGGCCGGAAACTTCATGGACACTGTTTGGGCCGACCAGGTGGGCCTTCACAGGCTGGATCACAAGGAAGATCAGAAGGTTGAAGGGGTGGATGGTAGTCCTCTTAGTTTGGGGCCTATTACGCAAACCACAGAGGATTTGCAGCCCACTATCCTACAACACTCAGCGGTGCTGCGATTTGACATCATCCACGCTGCCCACTTTCCCATAATATTGGGAATCTCTTGGCTTCGTAGACACAACCCTAGGATAGATTTGTCTACGAACCAGCTGACCTTTGAATCTTGCTTTTGTAAGAAGAACTGTCTCCAAAATTCAAATTTCCAGGAAATACAGATCCTTCTACCCAATGCAGACCCCACGGTTGGAGTTCATGCGGTGCCATTCTACCTGGCCGAAAACGATGCAGTTTTCACAGACCAAGCCCCCTTAGAATTACCTCTGCATCAGCCTGAGGACTGCTCTATAGAATTGGTTCCTAATGCGTTGGTTCCCTTTGGGCGGATGTTCTCTTTATCACAGGTTGAAAAGGAGGCTCTTTGCTCTTAACTGGATGACAATATGAGTAACAGCCTCATCCGGCCTTCCAAGTCCCCTGCTGGGGCCCCTCTATTTTTTATACCAAAGAGGGATTCTTCAGAATTACGGCCTTGTATTGATTTTAGAGGCCTCAATAAGGTCACCATTCGGGATCAATATCCCATGCCGCTTATCTCCGACATCCTGGAGGCAGTACAAGGGGCAAATATTTTTTCAAACTGGACCTCCGGAGCGCCTACCATCTCCTAAGGATTTGTGAAGGGGATGAATGGAAGACGGCCTTCCGCACGTCCTTTGGTCTATATGAATACTGTGTGATGCCTTTTGGCCTAGTCAATGCCACTGCGATCTTTCAGCAATTTATGGACCGGATCTTTTCAGATCTCTTGTTTATTTCAGTTATTGTCTATCTGGATGATATTTTGTTTTTTTCCCGGAACCCGCAGGAGCACGACATTCATCTCAGAGAGGTTTTGAATCGTTTGAGGACTCATCATCGCTTAGCCAAACGTGAAAAGTGTCTGTTTAGGGTAGAGTCTGTCCCCTACTTAGGATATGTGCTTTCACAGAAGGGGATACAAATGGAAGAGAAGAAGGTCGAGGCCATCCTTGGTTGGACAGCTCCAATGTCGGATAAAGAAGTACAAAGTTTCTTGGGGTTGTCTAATTTTTATAGAGGCTTCATCCCTGCCTTTTCCGAGGTGGTTCAACCTATAACACAGTTGTTAAAAAAATCTGCAATGCCTTTTTTTGGAAACGGAAGGCCGAAGAAAGTTTTAACAGACTGAAGAAATAGTTTTGTACAGCTCCCATACTGAAGCATCCGGATCAGATGAAGCCTTTCATACTGGAGACTGATGCCTCAGCTGCCGCCCTTGGGGCAGTTTTGTTGCAGGAGTTTGAAGGAGAAGAGCATCCTATTGCTTATCTTTCTCGGACTCTCTCCGAAAGTCAACAGAACTATTCCGTATTAGAGAGAGACCTTTTAGCCATGAAGCTCGCTTGCGAGGTATTGCGCCATCTCTTGCAAGGAGGGTCACATCCCTTCACCATCCGAACCGATCATAAGAGCCTTCAAGTATTGCAGTCGATGGACTGTGTTAATTCCCGACAGGCACGGTGGGCCCATTTTCTGCCCAATACGATTTCAGGATTACTTACATTCCGGGTTCACAAAACTCACTGACAGACGCCTTTTCCCGTAAGACGGTTCAGAAACCTGCATCACCTTCCCTTCCGGATCGTTTTGTTCCTCAGAATCCCATCATTGCGTACCTCTCTTCCTTTCTACACAAGGTCAAGGAAGTTCTGTTGGCAGGGAACCTAGGGAGGTCGGCAAGAAACTAACAGAGCGGGATAGTTTATTTTTCTATGAAGACCGTCTATATTTACCTGGATGGTCCCTCAGATCCCAGGCCCTGTCTTGGCGTCATGACGCTCAGTCAGCAGGGCATCGAGGACAGTCAGGAACTCTTGAGTTGCTCAGACGGTCGCTTTACTGGCCCTCTATGTCAGCGGAAGTCAAGAACTATGTACAATCTTGTTCAGTGTGTGCCAGAAGCACGAATCCCACCACACGGCCAATTGGTCCCTTGAAGCAAGATACAACAGCCACACGACCATGGAGCCATATTACCACTGACTTTATTGTTGACTTACCTCTGTCGCAATCTTGCACGTGCATAATGGTGACTATCGACACCTTGATTAAATTGGCTTACTTCTCACCGTTACCTGGGATACCTACGGCCGCAGGCATGTCCGAAGTATTTCTTAAAGACATATTCCGCATACATGGACTTCCGGAAAAGATTACCTCGGATAGGGGAAGTCAATATACTTCTGCTTTTTGGAAATCACTATGTTCCAACTTGGCTATCGAGAGAGCCTTGTCTTCAGGGTTTCACCCCCAGACCAACTGTCAAACTGAGAGATTGAACGCCACACTGGAACAGTATCTTCGGTGCTATACTAACCGTGAACAAGACAACTGGGTATCCTTATTACCCACTGCGGAATTCGCTTATAACAACTCCCGCCATTCCGCCACTGGACTTAATCCTTTTTACTGTACCTAAGGACAACATCCTCTTTCAGTACTACCTTTGTTTCCAGTTCAGTCCAAACTACCGGCTATTGAGGAAATGTTATCCAGAATATCAGAAGCACATAAGACGGCCAAGCTCAGTCTCTTAGACAGTCGGATCCCCTACAAGAATCAAGCGGATCGTCACCGCCTAGTTGTGCCTGAATGGAAGGTGGGCTCCAGGGTATGGCTATCTACTAAATACTTACCCCGTTGGGTGTGACCTTCTAAGCTTTCACCCAGATACATCGGACCCTACCGCATAACTGCCAAACTCAATACTGTGGCCTTCCGCCTGAAACTGCCAAAATGTCTTCAGTGCATTCACCCGGTATTTCATTCCTCACTTCTCAAAGGGGCTTCATCTACCTCGCGCTCTCCCTACTACCCTGTTAAAAATCCCAGCCCTCCGGATCTAGAATATGAAGTGGCTCAATTGTGTGGCTCAAGATATGGACGGGCCGCTTGGAGTACTTGGTTCACTGGCAAGGGTACCCTAGATCTGAGGACTCATGGGAACCACTCTCCCATATTTAGGCTCCGACATCACTGAAGAAATATCACCGGGATCACCCCGGGAAGCCAGGAGGAAGCCAGTTTGGTAGGAGGTATACTGTAATGCGCCTCTTACCGTGGCGCCTGTGGCCCAGAGCATGACTGGGTAGCCATTGATTTGGCCGCCACGGTTATTGAGCCTAGCAACAGTCTAGTGTTCCACGCACGCCGACGCTACTTAGACACGCCCATCCAGATCCACGTCGCATTGCAACTACGTTGGTTACTTTCGCTTTGGCTGTTACAACGCTGTGAGTTTTCGCTTGTTCCTTGATAGGGACCCTCTGTCCTTGTTGTCTTTCTCCTCTTCTTTCGGCGTTTTTCGCCTTTTCCTTTACATTTCGCCACTCTCGCCCTTCTCTGTTCCAGCTCGGTACGCTTACCTTTTCCGTTGGAGCCTCTGCTCCCCAGTCTCTCTCCTGCCTCTCTGCAGCTCTTCCTCCTGCTCCCTCGCTTTCCACTCCTGTCTTGCTGCTTCCCTTCCTCTGCCCTATCTCCGCTGGGTTTCTCCAACTCCACCCGGGCTTATTAGAGGCCGTGCTCCCCCTTACTATTTGGCAGCCTGCTCGGCGTACCTCTTCCCTGTTTCTGGGATCATCGCCATAGGAGCCCATCTACCACTCTGCTGGAACACCTCGGAATTGCCTATATGGGGGTTTTTTATGCTGCAAGTGCTTTTTCCCCATTCTAGTGTCCTTCCGGAAGGGGGTCACTAGGGAGGCTGTCAATTAGCCTCAGTTGTGGCTTCAATTCTGGAGAGGCAATCTCTTCAAAGAAAAAAAAAGGAGAAGGACTACAGCGCCCACAGACCTTTGCTGCATACTGGCTCGGAATCTGACTCTACAGGTGAGGAGGAGGAGGAGGGGAAGAGACTGAGCCTTGGGAAGGCAGGTTAAAGTGACAAAAGCGCACCTGGCCCACGAGCGTCCGGGTGCATAATTTGGGATGCAGGCATAATAGGAAGATACATTTACAGTTAATATACACAGGCATTCACATATTATGTACAGACAGATTCAGCAAGTACACTATGTAAAGGGGCATTTACAGATTATATACAGACATAGTAGGCAGTTACAGTTAATATACAGGGAGCATTTACATATGAATACACATCGGAATTTACGAGTGTATAGCAGGCCAAGGACAGTGGGTCTGGGCACGATGGTGAGGAGATCAGTCTAAATCACGGGTGGATGGGGTTAGACAACCATGCTTTTGCTTGTCTTTTGAACGCTGGGAAGGATGGTTCTGCTCTGAGGGGGTTAGGTATTGAGTTCCATAATTTTGCTGCCAAGACAGGGAAGCTACACCCCCCTGATCGCTGCAGGTTGAAATGGGGTATCGCTAAGCAATTAGACTGAGCCCTTCTGAGGGGTCTATTAGGGGGATGGATAGTAAATCTGTTGGCGAGGTAGGGTGGTGCTTGGTTGGCTATGTATTTATGGGTGAGAGCAAGAGTTTTTAGGGCTACTCGTTGTGAGACTGATAACCAGTGGAGACTTTTTCTCGTGTCAGAAATATGATGATTCCTGGGTATATTTAGAGCAGCTCTGATAGAATTGTTCTGAATAATCTGTAGCTTGTTGAGGTTCCCATGGTTGGTGCCGAGATAGAGGGTGTTGCAATAATCTATTTTGGACATTATCAGGGTCCTGGCTAATGTGGTGCAGTTGGTTCGAGATAGGAAGGGGCGGCATGCAGTGATGAGCTTGCAAGTGTAAGCTGCTGAGGACGAAACTGCATTAGTTTGTCTGGAGAGAGACAGGGTGGAGTCGATGTAGATGCCTAAGGTTTTGGTGTCCTTAGTAACTTTAATGATGCTGCCATCAATGACGAAAGAGTTAAATGAAGGATCCAGTTTGTTGAGCCTTTGCTGGGTGCCTAGGATGAGAATCTCTGTCTTTTCGTCATTCAGAGTTTGTGTTGCACCATCCAAGCTTGGATGACTTGATAGATGGAATTAACAGCGAGTGTGTCAACTGTATGATTGCCAGTAATGGGTATGAGTATCTGGGTATCATCTACATAGTTAGTGTAGATGACACCCAGATTATCCAATATATATCGAAAAGTGGCTTCGTGAACACATTGTAAAGTGTGGGTGAAACGCACGATCCTTGCGGTACTCCACATGTGACAGGGGTCGGTTCAGCAGAAGCGGACAGAGAGAAGACCCTCATGGACCTGTTGTTCAAAAAGGAGCTAATCCAGGCTGTGGCTCTGTCTGAGAAATAGGCCGTAGTTTTGAGGTGTCGGCAGAGGATTTGGTGATTGACTAGGTCGAATGCCGCAGAGAGGTCAAGTAGGAGCAGAAGTGCTAGTTGACCTTTGTCTTTGAATTCCTCTGAGTTTTAAGATCAATCAAGGCCGTTTCAGTTCCATGACGCGGGCGGAACCCAGATTGTCTAAGTCTCAAGAGTTTGTTGGTTTCTAGGTAGTCTTGGATCTGCAGGTAGGCCGCTCGATTGAGAACTTTTAACAAGAAGGGCACTGTAGTGATAGGCCTATAGTTAGTGGTTTATGTTAGCATCCAAGGAAGTTTTTTTGAGAAGTGGGATGACACAGGCATCCTTAAGGTTATGTGGGACAATCCCAGAGCTGAAAGAGGAGTTTATGAATGCAGTGATGAGGGTTTTTAGCAACACTTTAAGGCCAATCTGCATTTTTGCTATTCTTGAGACAAAAGCAAGAAAAGTTGGGCAACTTAAAACCAGGAGCCATAGTTGCTGTGTGGCGCGGCGCAGTGCGAAGGCAGTGGGCTTAATAGGGAACGATTATGCATCTGGGAGAAGAGACAAACTAACACGTGAGCTAAAGTCCCCCAAAGTAAATATTTGAGCACATCTCGGTGGCCAAAGTAGACACCGAAAGGAACAGCAAAGCTTCTGGTCTCGGGAATAGCTACAGGGGCTGTCCAAGACACATTTAAAAACCCTGAAATGAAATAAGGTCACCGTAAGAGGAAATAACATGGAAGTAGGGGATGAGGTTATCGTAATTACGGTGGGGCATTACTTTTCTTACGCAGTTTGCACTATGCCTGGGTAGGCAATCTCCAAAATTCATGCCCTATCCAGTATAATGGAATATTCAGTGGGGGGAGTGTTGGAATTACTACTCAAATACCACCACTTCCATGATGCTAATGAAAATTGAGTCCCAAAAATGTGATTGGTCGAAGGTTTGGAATTGATCACAATCCGTGGCATCGCTGTGGGCAACCTACCTATTTCACAGAGACCATTCTGGTGCTTGTGATGGGTAACGCCCAGGAGAGCATGGACCAATCACTTTCTACTGATCCTATCTGAATATTGTGGGAGCCTAGGTCTTCCTGGAGCATCTAGAAGCAGTGGTATCTGTCTCCAAGGAGTCCATGAGGTAGGTTTGGGCCTTCTCTAGCAGCATTAATAAAGGGCATAGCCCCCCCCCAAACACCCCAAACAGGGCAGCAACCTACAAAGTACCATCGGAATGAGTGCTCTCTCCCACCCTCTTTATCCCCTTTTGATGAATTAGCAAAGCATTTAAGAGTGGTACAAATGACTGAAACCAAGGCTTAGTAGTAATTGGCAATACGATTGGTCAGCATTCCATCGCTGTTTGTCTTGCTTGTGCCAAATGGGAGCAACAATATTCCAATAAGTCTTCATCCTAATGCCCAGACTACAAAACTAGCCCCCATTGCCTGCAGCCCCACACTTGCTGTTTTCTGCCTTGTTGGGCCTCATAATTGAGTTGCATCATTCACTGTGCACCGCAAGCTCAGGGCCTCTGATTACATAGTTATGTTTACGTGAAAATTCTCAGTCCTTTTGCTAGGATATACCTAAAGTTTCTAGAGCTGTTCCTGTTGTCAAGGGCCAGGTTGCAAAGACGTAAAACGGAGTGTCGGGGACCACTGTACACGCATACAACATTAGATGATGGGTCAGCCATTACTAACGTGCATATCAGCGGGGCAATCACAATTGCATGTACATGTTGCTACACCACTCTCGCTCCTTTCTTTTACTCAGAGATGCATGCTTCAGGCCTCCCCATCACTGCGTCGCAACAGATAATCAAGATAGTACACCCATATACCCTTGGGGCAGTTTCCGATAGGTTGGAGTGAGGTGTAGAGATCGTCATTGTTGTTTGCCCATGCCTGTGCGGCCAGCCAGTTCTCAAGCGTGGGTGGCACCCCCTGCTTCCACTGCAACAGTATAGCCCTGTTGGCCAATAAGAACGACGTACGCTGAAGCGAGCTGGACTTTTCTGGTTGGTTCAGAATGCAAGGAGTGCAGGCACATTGACTGTTTCAGGAGTAAGCGTTTGCATGGGATAGGCTTGGTTGGGGATGAACGTGGGCTAGATAGACACACTAACTGCCCTGAGATTCGTTGCCACCAAGCAGGTGCCAGGGAAAAACTGTCTGATAGAAGATGGAGAGTCGGCGTACCAGCCTCCGGTGTATCAGAGAGAACGTGGCACACTCTACTAGAAGCACAGAGGCTAAACACAGTGGAAGAGTCTGTATGTCTGGTCAGAGGAGCCTACTTTCACACAAAACAAAATATGAGATAAATTGAACCATTCGTTGATATGAGACTAGAAACTAGATTGCAAGGTGAACATGTGTTCAAGCAAAAAAACATTCCCTGAGTATGTCTGTATGAAATACACCCTCAGCCAAAACCACTCCTCATTGATATCCCTGAAGCCAAAGAAAAGGGGATCATTTGGGGAGGCGAAAGCCAACAAAACCATCCCAACTGAACAAGAAACTCAATGAGGAAAAAGCCCAGGAACATCTGTGATTCAGCAATGCGGGAAGGAGAAGATCTGGCCCACTTAACCCTGGAGTGTCCCACGTATGATACAAGAAGGACGCAAACACCTGCAGGGTCTCTGGCACCAATAGGACCGGTACTTTGGAAAATGATGCTTCTTCTAATTGACGCCTTCCCATATTACAGAAAGTATGCCTTGCTTTGTTCATAAATTGTGGACATTAACAGCACGGGGAAAATAAATAAATAAATACATAAATAAATATTGGGGACAAGCACAAGAGAAGAGAGATGTTTCTTCGCCTCCTGCAGTCGCCATCAAGACCAAGGTGTGTAAATAAGAACCAAGATGACCAAGGAAGAAAGTCAACTAAACACCCTAGGGCCGACAAAAGAAACCAAGTAAAATCCCAGTAGACCCACCAACCTCCTCCCCGAAGTAGGGCAGATGAAGCTTGTCCTCAGTCTACTGGAAACAAGGTGGCTCAAGGTGTCCTTCCCACCCGGAAACAGCAGCTGCCCATAAATGGCTACCCCTCTGCTTGTTCGGAAGCAATTGAAGGAACCTCTGACGTTGCGTGAAATAGGCAAGAAAAGGAAGAGCTGCGACCCTCCAAGCTCTGTGGGTTACAGAAAGGAGCACAGGCCACCATATTCCACAAGAAGGGAAACAAAATGAACAAGGGAATTCGCACTAAGAGAAAAACTTAATTGGGACACAACACTGCAGCAGAGACCCCATGCGAGTGAGATGCAAACTTCATTAACTTAAAACTCAGTCATTTATAGAATGATGGACACAGCAGGATTTTGTTTCGCAGCTGCGGCCCAAGTCAACCTCATTGCTTCAAACACTTGGTGAACATATGCGAGTACAGACCCCTGCTCAGGAGAGCATACCACCACGGAGTCCCAGGAACTCACACCTAATATTCCACAGCATTCAAAAGAACAATGCCTGCAGCCAAAGATGGCCGCCACAATGTCGCTGCAACATTCCAAGGGCTTGCTAGCCCAGAAGCCACCTTCCCACTTGCTGCATTCCGATTGGTCACCGCCTCCAAAATACAGGAAGGTCCTGCCGAGCCAGAAGGCGAAGCCGGCACTGAATGGAGCCCTCTACCTAAGGCCAGAATCTTCTGTCTTGCCCTGTATTGAAGACCCCTGCTCAGGAGAGCATACCACCATGGAGTCCCAGGCACCCACACCTAATATTCCACAGCACTCGGAAGAACAATGCCTGCAGCCAAAGATGGCCACCACGCTGTCGATGCAACATGCCATGGGCTTGCTAGCCCAGACGCCACCTTCCCACTTGCTGCGTTCCGATTGGTCACCGGCTCCAAAATACAGGAGGGTTTGGCCGAGCCGGAAGGAAAAGCTGGCCCAGACTGAAGGCCTCTACTTAAGGCCAGGATCTCCTGTCTTGCCCTGTATTGAAGACCCCTGTTCAGGAGAGCATACCATCATGGAGTCCCAGGCACACGCACCTAATATTCCACAGCACTCAGAAGAACAATGCCTGCAGCCAAAGATGGCCACCACGCTGTCGATGCAACATCCCAATGGATTGCTAGCCCAGAAGCCACCTTCCCACTTGCTGCCGATTGGGCACCGGCTCCAAAATACATGAGGGTCCGGCCGAGCCAGAAGGAAAAGCCGGCCCTGACTGAAGTCCTCTACTTAAGGCCAGAATCTTCTGTCTTGCCCTGTATTGAAGACCCCTGCTCAGGAGAGCATACCACCACGGAGTCCCAGGAACTCACACCTAATATTCCACAGCATTCAAAAGAACAATGCCTGCAGCCAAAGATGGCCGCCACAATGTCGCTGCAACATTCCAAGGGCTTGCTAGCCCAGAAGCCACCTTCCCACTTGCTGCATTCCGATTGGTCACCGCCTCCAAAATACAGGAAGGTCCTGCCGAGCCAGAAGGCGAAGCCGGCACTGAATGGAGCCCTCTACCTAAGGCCAGAATCTTCTGTCTTGCCCTGTATTGAAGACCCCTGCTCAGGAGAGCATACCACCAGGAAGTCCCAGGCACCTGCACCTAACATTCTACTGCACTAGGAAGAACACTGCTAGCAGCCAAAGATGGCCGCCACGCTGTCAATGCAACATCCCAAGGGCTTGCTAGCGCAGAAGGCACTTTCCCACTTACGGCAGTCTGATTGCTCACCGGCTCCAACATAAAGGAGGGTCCGGCTGAGCCGAAAGGCGAAGCCAGCCCTAGGGCTCCCGAAGTCTCCGATTCACCTAAGTGTGGCTGTGCCCCCATCTTGGTTTACATTGCCACTCATTTTAGTTGCGTTAAGCAAGCTTTTATGTGTATTCTTGTGTTTCTTGCATTTCAGCATAGAACATAACATATACGTTTCCTAACCTAATGGATGCAAGCATGCTCTTCGTGTCTAAGTGAAATTGGACCTAGTATTAGTGTATTTTAGTGTTGGATGTGTATGTGTTTCGTGTCTAATGCACCCACGTGTGCTGGCCTCAACCATGACATAATTTGTCTCCTTCATGATTATAGCTCATCCAGTTGCTCCATCGCCTGCAGGACCCCTCTGTCAAAGGTATTGTAGCTTGCTTTAAAGTTCAATCACTCATCAGCTGTTTAACTTCAATTGCGTCTCTTATCACACAAGTTTTAACAATGGTCATTCCAACTCTTGACATACAATGTTGCTGCTTGCAGCCTTGGCTTCAATACAGATCGGCTTTGTATTGGTCTCCCCAACTCACCGGCTGTGCTGACTTTACATATGCTGCTTTGTTCTTGGAGCCAAAGACAGTGTAACACAGAGGCTGGTGATTCTCCCCATCTTGATTACTGATGCGAGAGGACCCCGGGTATCTCCGACACACAATGCAGGTTCTTCAGCCTGTTTTCCTGGTCTTACGCTTTCTATTCTCAAGGTCTCTGGAAAGTAATGGTTCCTTGTTGAAAAGGTCAAGGGAATTTCCCTCCTTGTGATCCCCTTCAGTTTTGCCATCTTTCCTTGTGTGCTTTGCCTCGCTCAGAGTGTGCTCTCGTGCTCCGCCTTTTATCTGTGTGGGGAAGTGTAATGGAAGTCAGGTGTGAGTGATTGTCAATAATTGCCTGATCCCGCCTGACCATAGTATTGGGACATGTCAGGTATACGGCTCGGGTGTTAGTCTGTTTTCCCTTATAGTGGGTTGTCCATGAGAAAGTGTTTGTGTTGTGAAAGGGGGCCGGGGGGGTAGAGTTTCTAAATGTCCTACCAGGTAGGAGGGGGAAAGGTTTTACAGGGACTGGTGTCTCACCATCCAGTGTCCCACTCCCCGAAGACCCCCCAATCAGGTGATCCTCCGCACTGGTCCACCCACAGGAACTGGATACAAAAGTGATGACCATGTCCTGGCCACCTGAATGACAGATCCCAGGAACTAGTGGGTGAGACACCTACTGGTTTCTCACAGTTCCAGGAAAAGATATACACCAGCCAATCATCATCTGCTCCCACTGCATTTGTTTCTTCCTCCATTTTATTATGCATGTCTGATAACAACATTATTGCTCTGTGAGGGTCCCGTAATGCTCATCGTGCGCAAGTACTGCAGGACGGCATGATTTTTGTGCAGACACCACCCTCCATAGCTGTTATAAGATCGAGAACATAACTATTTTGAAGAGTCATGAGCCTCACGGCTCAGAGCTCCTCTTTTATGGCATTGAACCCCTTGACCTTTGAGTTGATAGTAACAACTCCCAAAGCGTAATCTGCAATCACTTGGCATTCACGTTTGTCTGTATTGCAGGAACAACTGAGGCAGCAAAAAACATCTCTATTCTGCTGGTATCGCGTCATGTGCGTTTTCCATCTTTTTGGAGATGTTGTTTCCTCTATTTACTCTGGTCAATTCCATGGACCTTTTCTTTCTTAGTTCCTTGCGTCCATTTTCGGTAACCCATCTATCTTTATATCCTTCTAGGGCACTACTAAGGCTGGTGTGTTCATTAGCACCAGGGAACATATTCCTCCCCAATTTGGGGGCAGCTGCATGTGAGCTTTGGAACCACAGGCCCAATAGTGGTCCATTAGTACTGCTGTTCCTACTCTCATGCAAGATATCTTCAAGATGTGTTTGCAGTCTCTGTTTTCTCCAACCTTTACTGGACCATCATTCTGATAACATAGAGGTGCATCCTTGAGTGGTGTTGTTATGAATAAAGGGACTGCTTAGTTTTCTACCCATGTGAGCAACTTTGTATATTCTTTCTAATCCTTGAGACACTCATCATTTCCTTGCTCTACCACTTCCACTGGAACGTCAGGAATGCTTGTGCTTAGCATTCCATCAGCCATTCAACCTATTATTCTCCTACCCATGTACTAATAGTTGGGGTCTCGTCCAGCATCCAGGCATTCCCCCTACCTCTCTTCTTCCGGGTTTAGGGCATTGCAACTCCTTTGGTGTTACTATCCAAGCCTCCCCTCTGTGTGGGCCATCCAATATATATTGTATCATTTTATCTGTGCTACAGTAATCCTCTATCATTGTCTGCATTTTTATATAGCTATTCTCATATGGAAACGTCTTTTGTGACATGCATCGTAGTGTAACCCACTTCTCTTGAAATTGGCCCCTAGTGGTACACAGCACCCGGTGCATTAGGCACTGCGCTCTAGTTGCTGGGATTTCAGTGGCTATAAAAAGTCCTGGTGGCGCTCATGGCATAGGGAATGTATTTAATTATTGGACATTTATAAGGCACTTATACAACAAAACAGTGTTTCAGAGCACCACAAGGTGCATGGTGGGGGGAGGGACAAGGGAGAAAAAACAAACAATGGAAATACCAATGAATAAATAGAAATAGACAGCGGTCCTACTAGGACTTGTGACATTTGGAGCGTGCAAGTGCAGTGAAAAGAAAAGAGGGGCGTGGGATGAGAGTGAGTGCTATTAGAGTCCCTTAGGGGAGGAAGTGCTAGAGGTGCCCGTTGCGGAGGCAACAGGTAAGTGCATGGGCAGGGACATCCCAGGGGAAGAGGGAGGTTGACCGCCCAACAGGCATGTGTGGGGAGAAGGTGAACACCACCCAACAGGTGGGTGTGGGCCCCATGGGTAGTGCATGGGTTGCCGGGGGGCAATTGGGCAGATGGTCAGAACCCTATTTGACTCTTGAGGGACCAGGCCACCAATCTCAGTGACAGAGGGGATGGATAGCACGGGAGGGGGAAAGGAAGGGGGAAGGAGGAGGAGAAGAGAAAGGTCTTGAGTTGTTGGCGAACTGGAGATGGTCCAGTTCAAGACAGAGAGAAATAGGGAAACTGTTCTATAGGAGGGAGCCAGCTGAGGAGAAAACTCTACCGTTTGATCAGCAGAGAGTTGGAGGCAGAAGATCAAAGGGATCTGGAAGGAGAGAATTTAGTAAGAGAGAGTTACAGGTAGCATGGACCCAGGCCCCAGACAGCCTTGTGGTTGCAGAGGGTCTTGATTTGATCCTTGCAACAACTGGGAGCCAGTGGAGAGATTTTAGAGCTGGGGGGTTATGGTCCCAGGGCCTGGGGCCAATGATAATTCTTGGGAATGAGAGAACAAATGTAGCAGCTCTCACCTGAAGCCTCTTTCAACACACTGGTCATGTGCTGGTACCACATGTTATTGGTGAAGTGGGCGTAACTAGTCACGTATGCATTTATATGTTCAAAGTTATTGGTGACGCTCTGTTTGAGCTTCTTTATCTCTTGGTTGGCTCTGGTAAGGAGTTGAGTAATTATTTCATTTATTAAGGAAACAGGTGTCATATTGGCATAAACTGGTTCAGCTTCATAATACATTGCTGCTTTTCGTAATGCTAAGAGAACTATAATTCTTGTGTTGCAAGTGTGCATGTACATTTCTTTGCCTGTATGCTATAACTCTATGCTTAGCAAAATCTACAGCAGTGTGTATCATAATTTTTACCTCTTTTTTCCCTTTTACGTTTTCAACGTTCTTTTCTGAATACTAAAACTTCTACAAAAAAACAGGATCAAAATCGTTAACAAAATGCACTCGTAAATGAACTGTGTTTTGTGATTTCTAAGTAAGGCAGCAATGGGTACCTTGCTTTTCTTCAGTGCTTGATAATGGTTTGCTACATATGTAAGAAAGGCATAGATGAAAAGCTGAAAGGGCAACATTGGATATTTATATTCTAGTTTTGACGAAACAGTTCCTCTCTCCTTTTACTCTGCAGCGAAAGTCTTTTATGGAAGATGCGATTCATGCGTGCGCGTTGGCTGTTTATGTAAAGAAAGACAGTAGGGGTCATTACGAGTTAGGAGGTAGCCATTCTGCTATTAGCGGCATGGCTACCCCCTTACCGGGTACCGGGTCTGGGTTTCTTAAATGAGGAATTACCGGGCCATTCCAACCTTGGAGGGCCCGGTAATTCCTCATTCAAGGAACCCGGACCCAGTACATCCCCATTCCCAATCGAGCCCCCATAGGGCTCAATGGGAATGGGGAGCATGCTCATCAGTGAGGTGGAGCTGTGCCTCTCTGAGCACAGTGAGTAAGGGGTCCATGTCTGGATGACCCCAGGAAACTTAGGGTGACTAAACCTAAGTCCCTTAAATAATCAAACAATAGTCCATAGGCGCCCCTCTGCGAGAACAAACACAGCCCATTGACCTGTTCTTTGGGAAGATACCCATTTGAGAGTCCGCAGCCACACTTTACCTCACTGTACCCTTCACAGATGGGAAATATCCATTTTCATATCAGTCTTTGTCCCTCCCACAAGGGCAGTCCAGCACCGAAATGCTATGGCCTTGTTGGGTATCATCAGTGAGGTGGAGCTGTGCCTCTCTGAGGACAGTGAGCAAGGGGTCCACGTCTGTCCACAATCCTCATCCAATAAGTAATGCTTATAGTAAACAACATGTCACTGTCTGGATAGTCGTCTCAAAACAACTCTTTGTCTGTCAAGTCAGTCAGTCTGTGCCCCTCGTATAGGGTGATTACTGCCATGCTTTTCCCTCATCATCAGTCCCATGATATGATATGATATGATATGATATGATATGATATGATATGGCATTTGTAACGCGCCTATACACAAGTGTTTCAAGGCGCGATGAGGCAGGGGGGAGGGGAACAAGGGGAGACAGACAACGATCCTACTAGGCCAGGTGTCATTCAGATCGCGCAAGTGCAAGGGTAGAGGGGACTGGGAAAAGTGCAAGGGGAAGGGGAGAGGGGAAAGTGCAGTACATGGTTAGTAGAGTACAAGATAAATAATAGGGTCAGCTGGTGGCAAGTGCAAGGAAAGTGCAGTACATGGTTAGTAGAATACAAGATAAATAATAGGGCCAGCTATCGGCAAGTGCAAGGTAAGTGCCGGGAGAAAGGGGCTGTAGGATACAGAGATAGTCCCATAGTGCATGTAGGCAGTGCAGGGAAGAGTGGCTGGGCCAGGACATGAGATCGGTGCGTGGCCCAGTAGCAGATTCAGTGCAGGTTCAGTGTTTTTAGCAGGGGAGAGAGGGAGAGAAAGCGGAGGCAAAGAGGAAGGTTTTGAGGTGCTTCCGGAACCGGAGATGGTTCTCCTCAAGTTTCAGGGAGGCAGGAAGGCTGTTCCAGAGGGAGGCCCCAGCCGAGGAAAGGGATCTACCACCAACTCGTTGCTTGGAGAAGCGACTGACCCTGAGGGAGTTGGAGGCAGATGATCGAAGAGCTCGAGAAGGAAGAGATTTAGGAAGTGAGAGTTGAAGGTATTTTGGCCCAAGGCCCCTGAAGGCCTTGTGGATGATGCAGAGGGTTTTAAACTTAATCCTCGCAGCCACTGGGAGCCAGTGTAGTGATTTCAGTCCTGGAGAGATACGGTCCCTGGGCTTGAGGCCAAGGACAAGTCTCGCAGTCCTGTTCTGGATGAGTTGCAAAGGGCGGAGAGTAGAGGCAGGAAGATTTAGATAGAGGAATTACTCTGTCATCCCTTATTATGACAGTTTCCAATTCTAGTACGAACACATGTCTCTCTTCCTCATCCATGGGAATCTCTACCCTGAACCAAATGTCTGTGGGTAATCGCAATACCTTGCCTTGTATCCCTGGGAGCCATGATAATATAAGATTCACTCCATACTGGAACACCTCAGGATTTAGAGGCATCACCCTCTCTGCTGTCTGACCACAGAATGCTAAAACAAATTCTCGTGCATTCATGTAGTTGATCCCTGAAGTGGAGCAAATTATCCCCTGCTCAGTAAATGAGATGGTCATGTTGAGCTTACTTATCATATCCCTTCCCATTATGTTCACTGGCATCTGGTGGGAATATAGTAGTGGCAGGGTAAGAAGATCGTGTTCCCCAACAGTGAGGAGCGATTCATCAGTAAATGGAACCAGATTTGTGGCCCCAGAATTCCATTCATGGGAATGCCTAACATTGGGTATCTCACTTCCCAAACGCAGGATCTGGTGGCCCCCATATCTACAAGAAAAGAGAATGTTTTGTCACCTATAGTTATGCCCATTTTTGTGGTTGCTTTTGCAGGTCGGGTGTGGCAGATAGGATGGAACATATCAAGTCAGTCTGTGGGCCGTCCTACTGTGGATATAGATTCATCCCTGTCCCAGTGAAAGGATCCCCTCCCACTACCATCACTTTCCCTATTCTGGGTGCAGAAGTCTATACTGCAGTGTTTGGATTCCATGTAATCATGGGATTCTGCTGCATCAGTGCTTTGGGTTGTGCCTGAAGTTGTTGTGTCTGTGTCTGCACTTGCTGTGGTTGGATCACATATCTTCACTTTGTTCTCACAATCTCTTAGCAACAATCTATATATTTTCTCGGAATTTAAAAGCTTCTAAAACCTTCCCACAAGCCTCTCTGGCTTCACCAACATCAATTGGAACGTGCACCACAGTCACCGCCCATACTTCAAACTCATCCCTTTAAGGCCAATCTAAACCTCAACGTGCTCCTGGGCCCCGTGCTAATATCAAACCAACCTTTCTTCACACCCTTGAGCTCCCCATTCTTCAGCTATATCTCCGTGCCACAAAATCAAAATCTTTTCCATCACTTTGCTTCAATCTGGGTGCCCCTTATCCTGGGACAACAACCTCGTTTGGTCCATGTTCCAAATTCTGTTTAAAACCTATCTCCAACAGCTCCGCCCCTGCCAATCTTTCTCATCTCTCTCTCTACCATCACCAACAACCCCTATATACATACAACATATGAATGCGCTCGTATAACAACACAATAATCAAACATTTCAACCGCACAGCCATCATCTTGCCTTACTCATGACAAGGGAAACATCTCTTCGTATAACTGCCCCATTGGACCATCGGGGCGTGGCCCTCCTTCTATGCCTCGCTCGGCACAGGGAAACTTCTCTTCTACTGTTTTTTTCCATTTATTTTTTCTGTATTACGTCATAAGGTGGCACCTTCCATAACCCTGGCAAAGCCCCAGTCACAGGGAGGAAACTTCCTCTCATAATCTATCCCTTTCTCCCCACCATATATACAACACTTCCCTCTCCCCTAGGTTTGTCAAATTACTGTTCTCATACTTACACCCATTGGTCAGCTGACACCTTTCGGAACCGCCTCTTCCCACAATCTGCCACTCTGCCTTCTGGTCTGCAAGGCATCCCAAGAGGAGCGGGCAGGAATATCTCCAAGGTGGCTCCTGAGAACCATCTGAGTTTTCACTCGTGATTAGCAATCCGGTCCTTACAAGGTGCAGCGCAGTCCTTCAGGCTTGCGGTGAGAAAAAAGTGGCATAATCACTAAGGGCATTGGCAAACATGTTTTAATGGGGAGGAAACCCCCTCCGGGGGAGAAAGCGGATGGGCCAGGGGGAATCCTGTGCCCAAAAAACAGAAGAATCCAGATATGTGGAAAGGTACTGCCTTATTTCACAAAAAACAGATGCCACCAGGACCTTCCCCAGATCAAAATGTGATCAAAAGCTGTGACAGAGAAACAATATGTTTTTTTCTACTATCCAGCACTTTCCCTACTTATTGAAGGACTAGAGTGTGTGTATAATTATGCTAGTCCTAGAATATGTTGTTGAGGCTGATTAGTGGGAGAAAACAGTGGATGCTCCCAGCAATTCTTTCTTTCCACGGATAATATCCCATAGAACACAGCTATGCTTGATCAGTTGGGCTTAATTGCCTCTGACATTGGGTAGGCTTGGTTGGAGCCCGGGGTGCAACTAAACCTAAATTTTGAGGGGTGGTGCGCTAACCCTTCAAATGTTGGGAGAGGCGCTAACTTCAGAGACCGTGGGGGAGGGGCAAATGTACTTTTGTGTGGGGCATCTAGCTTCTTTACTTATTCAAATGAGTCTATTTTAGTGCTGCTTCAATGTTACAAGCAGCTAACTCTCTCCTTTAAGTCTGGAAGCACCTACTTGCTGTGACAATTGCGGTCTCCTGTCCCCTCCCTACCTTTCCAATGACTCCCCTGGCATGCATGTAGTAACCCCACATCACGATTTCAATTGCCTAAAAATGTCTGCATATCAATGCAGTTCTGACAATTAAATGCTTTACCTTAGTAATTGCTGGGCCTTTGTTAATAGCGAAGCCCAGGCGCCTTTAACAAGTGTCCTGACTCTGTAGCTCAGCAAGGTCGAGTCAACATAGCCCAGAATTTCAGAGGGCTGAAGCCCGGTCAGCTCAAAGGTGTTGAGCCACTGGTTGGAGCATAGTAGCCTCTGGCACTGGTTAGACTGGACTAGTTGGAGATGACTGCAGGCAGAGTTTTAGGGCACGGTTTTAGGATGTTTTGGGAGTGGGTGACAGCTTGGTAGTGGCTTCTCCGATAGGTTCTATGTGGTATTCTTGAAAAAAAACTTGTTGGAGTAAAAAATAAAATGTCTCCCACTACTCACTCATCCTCCCCAAAATATTCCAAGACCAGAAACATTATGTAAACGAAGTCTAGTTGTAGAATAGGTGGCAAAAGTGCTGGATAGTGATAAAATAAGAATATTGTTTCCCTGTCAACATGTTTTTTTAATCACTGATAGAATGTCTACATTCCACTTAGCGTATGCGGGTGCTATGGTAGGACTCAGTTCCAAAAGCACTTTGAAACACATTGTGTATAGGCACTATATAAATGAACAATCAATTCAATTCAATTCAATTCAAAACACAGACTGGCTCATGTTTTACATTGTAATTAGCTATCAGCCTTTTCGACAAGGGGATTTTTTTTTAAGGCCTGCACTTTACCAATAGTTCTTCTGTAGCTATAAAAGCCCTGGGAGCGGGCAGGGGGGCTTCTTGCCCTCCAGAAATCTCTTCTCTGATCAGTGTCTGAACTGCCAGGCGTGTCTTTTGAAGAGCCTTTTAGCACATCTGAAATCTTTACACCCTGCAATTGTGTCTTGGTCGGCAGCTTAAAAGAGCAGCCCCCTTTCAGAGTGTTATCGGTAGCTTTGTGTATGTCTTCACCACGGGCTTTTTATGAGGGCGTGCCAGGTGCAGCGCTTTGAACTCTATCAGACGATAAAACACCTGGTCCCAGGCTGAGCGCGTGGGTGTATCCCCCCGCCCCACTCTCCCCTGCCCCCGCAGCACAGGCGAACACCTACTGTAGCAGGTGGAAGTTCTGTTCGAACACGGTTTCGTAAGGTCAGCCATGAGGTCAGAAGATTACAGACCTTCTTCAGGGCCATCCGTGTGAAGTTTAGTAATATGCAAAGACCACAGGTTGGGGTCAGTTTCTCCCGCCCCCACATCAGTGCGTTCACTTAACCCCTGGATTGCCATGCACATGTTCCAGTAGGGCGTATGCTTGATTGAGCTGCCACTCTGGAAAACAACTCACTTTTGTAGCTTAAAAGAACCCGGCAAATTGCACCAGACCCTCCGCTAGCTATTCCTGCGCATCGTAGCCAACTGCTTTGCATGCATGGCTTGTCGGGCAATTCCTAGAAAAGAACGAAACTACAAGTACCCGAATGCAAAGTGATACCGAAAAAACTACGGAGACTACCTGCAGATGCCGCCCAGCACGAGGCAGTGGCTATGTGATTGAAGTCTGGCTTCTATGTGATTGAGGTCTGGCTTCATGATTTCCAGTCCTTCTTCGAACAATATGTGTACACCCTGTGTGATCCTGAGCACTTTGGATCTGATTACACAAATAGTGACGTGAGGGGCACCAGCGCATATGCAGTGCACCACGGCGGTGTGCAGCATACAAAGTGATCATATTATAAGCAGCCCTACAGATAAGCAGGCTACCTACTACGTTTACGCCCTAAAACTAGACAAACTCTCCCAACAAAAACCGGGGGTATAATAAGACCCCCCAACAAAAAAACTGGAAGCTATGGACACATCTGAGTGCACCCCCTGCTTCCGCTCACACAGCTCTATGGATATGCTGGGATCAGTGGTACGAGCAAAGGGTATAGCTACATTAAATAAATAAATAAATAAATAAATAAATAAATAAATAAATAAATAAACAAACATCGAACACAAACACTGCAACTTCCACAACATGGATTTTCTTCCACGAATTTTAACACATAAAAACTCAAATTTAGATGGGGGTTGGGTTATTAATTAAGGTGGGAGATGCGGGGGAGGTTGCGGGGCGGACCCCGCATTTATTTTTGTTATGTGTTAAATTCTGGAGGAAAAAGTATTCGCGGTATTTTTTTCCTTGTGTTCACGGAGATCCCCAGGAGAGCAGTGCCTCAGTAAGGCACTCTACTATCATTACTGCGCGACCTGGAGAGGCACTTTAAAGATAAAAGTGCATGTTTCATTTGAATGAATGACTTGGTGCAGAGAAGTATGGATTACAAAAAGACCTGTTTTGGAGGCAAAATATTTCTGACCCATCTTAAAAATATCTGTCAGGCTAGGAAGGGTTAAATGATGCTAGCGGGGGGAGGGGGGGCACGAAGGCATGGGCAGAAGAGAGTGCAACCTCTCCCCCGCGCAGCCCTGTTCAATGGAATGGCCTCGAATGTGCACTTGCATTCCAGGTTCAGGGAGAGTTTATGCAGTTGCCACATTAGGCACGTGCCCAGGGTCTGCACGTTTAGGGGGCAACCCATGTCCCCTATTTGTGAGTTTGCATTGCTGCAGCAGCAGCGCCGTCTGCAGCCTGCAAAAGCTCTGGTTCATGATGGAGAGCCCGTGCACCCTGCAATGCCACTGCTGCAACAATGCAGAGCAACAACACATGTTTACAATTGTAACGGACATGGGCAACAGTAGCTACTTTCTAAAGCCATTATTCAGGGGGTTATTTTGACTGTTAGAATACACAATGAATCTACGTGTTTGTGTGTTTTGAAAATTAAAAATAAATCATACGTAACAAAAATCCTGTTTTTCCATGGACAATGTTTCTACTCCTCACTGATGAGCCTCAACAAGGATGAAACATGTTTGGGGATGCTTGTGGTCTCGTGCAGAAGGGATGTGACCTAGCAGTTCGGGCTGGACTTCCCCTTTTGGGGTGGGGCCAAGCCTGATTTGCATATGGTCTTTCCCCTTCTGTAATGGCTTGGCAGGCGAAGAACGATGGTCTGGAGGGTTGCCCCGAGCAATGCCAGTGGTTAAGATTCAGTCTAAACCTTCCAGCCATCACCTCTTTGTTTTTGCTTTGTCACCCCGAGTGGGACGGGTATGCCCAGACGTGGGTCCCGTGCCTGCTGGGCCTAGAGACCCAAGCTACTCCTCACTGATGAGCCTCAACAAGGGTGAAACATGTTTGGGGATGCTTGTGGTCTCGTGCAGAAGGGATGTGACCTAGCAGTTCGGGCTGGACTTCCCCTTTTGGGGTGGGGCCAACCCTGATTTGCATATGGTCTTTCCCCTTCTGTAATGGCTTGGCAGGCGAAGAACGATGGTCTGGAGGGTTGCCCCGAGCAATGCCAGTGGTTAAGATTCAGTCTAAACCTTCCAGCCAACACCTCTTTGTTTTTGCTTTGTCACCCCGAGTGGGATGGGTATGCCCAGACGTGGGTCCCGTGCCTGCTGGGCCTAGAGACCCAAGCTACTCCTCACTGATGAGCCTCAACAAGGGTGAAACATGTTTGGGGATGCTTGTGGTCTCGTGCAGAAGGGATGTGACCTAGCAGTTCGGGCTGGACTTCCCCTTTTGGGGTGGGGCCAAGCCTGATTTGCATATGGTCTTTCCCCTTCTGTAATGGCTTGGCAGGCAAAGAACGATGGTCTGGAGGGTTGCCCCGAGCAATGCCAGTGGTTAAGATTCAGTCTAAACCTTCCAGCCATCACCTCTTTGTTTTTGCTTTGTCACCCCGAGTGGGACGGGTATGCCCAGACGTGGGTCCCGTGCCTGCTGGGCCTAGAGACCCAAGCTACTCCTCACTGATGAGCCTCAACAAGGGTGAAACATGTTTGGGGATGCTTGTGGTCTCGTGCAGAAGGGATGTGACCTAGCAGTTCGGGCTGGACTTCCCCTTTTGGGGTGGGCCAAGCCTGATTTGCATATGGTCTTTCCCCTTCTGTAATGGCTTGGCAGGCGAAGAACGATGGTCTGGAGGGTTGCCCCGAGCAATGCCAGTGGTTAAGATTCAGTCTAAACCTTCCAGCCATCACCTCTTTGTTTTTGCTTTGTCACCCCGAGTGGGACGGGTATGCCCAGACGTGGGTCCCGTGCCTGCTGGGCCTAGAGACCCAAGCTACTTCTCACTGATGAGCCTCAACAAGGGTGAAACATGTTTGGGGATGCTTGTGGTCTCGTGCAGAAGGGATGTGACCTAGCAGTTCGGGCTGGACTTCCCCTTTTGGGGTGGGGCCAAGCCTGATTTGCATATGGTCTTTCCCCTTCTGTAATGGCTTGGCAGGCGAAGAACGATGGTCTGGAGGGTTGCCCCGAGCAATGCCAGTGGTTAAGATTCAGTCTAAACCTTCCAGCCATCACCTCTTTGTTTTTGCTTTGTCACCCCGAGTGGGACGGGTATGCCCAGACGTGGGTCCCGTGCCTGCTGGGCCTAGAGACCCAAGCTACTCCTCACTGATGAGCCTCAACAAGGGTGAAACATGTTTGGGGATGCTTGTGGTCTCGTGCAGAAGGGATGTGACCTAGCAGTTCGGGCTGGACTTCCCCTTTTGGGGTGGGGCCAAGCCTGATTTGCATATGGTCTTTCCCCTTCTGTAATGGCTTGACAGGCGAAGAACGATGGTCTGGAGGGTTGCCCCGAGCAATGCCAGTGGTTAAGATTCAGTCTAAACCTTCCAGCCATCACCTCTTTGTTTTTGCTTTGTCACCCCGAGTGGGACGGGTATGCCCAGACGTGGGTCCTGTGCCTGCTGGGCCTAGAGACCCAAGCTAGTCCTCACTGATGAGTGTTAAGACGGATTTCTGAACTCTGTCCTGGTGGCGCAGAAGTTCAGAAGGCCAACCTAATTACTTGGAACAGGGTAACCTCTGGACAAGCCAGACCAATCAAGGTAGCGATCGCGGCGGTCAAGACTAGGTCTCAAGAGGGGTGAGGGTGACTGAAAGCCCGCAATGAGCACACAAAGCAAGAGCGCTTACAAACTACTCCAAACAGTTGTTATATCAAAAATATATACACATTTATTTTAAGGCCTTTAAAACAATGACCGTAGCGAGAAAATCACAATATCACAATACTAAACCAACACATACCATATCAACACAATATATATACAAATACAACAGTCGCTAGCGTTATAAGCACGAAATGTGTAGTCCACCTGAAAGGGAAGGAAAACAGGCAGTGCGATAACGCTTTAGACTCAGTTCGCCTTCAGAGGCACCTAACTAGATGGAAGTCCGAGCCCTGCGAAGAGTGGAGCCTTGTGCTCAAAGTACCTGCCACGCCGGTGCCAACGGGCAAAAGGAGAAGCTCTTCGGAGGAAGTCAGGCAGTTCGGGTTAGTGCACAACAGAGGGAGAACAGGTTCCGCGACTCAAGCGCAGCCTCCACAGCGAGCAGAAGCAGAGCGCGAGTACGGACAAAAGGGTGCTGTTTTTACACAGCGGGGAAAAACAATGGGCTACTGCAGGAGGGCGACCAGATCCTAGCTAAACTACTCACCGGTCCCCGAAGCAAGCAGACCCAGGCTTCTCCACGTTAGTTTCAGCAGCTGGCAGGTTCAGAAGAGCAGGGAACGCCTCGTAGTCGTGTAGAGCAAAAAGACGTCCCAATCGACGAAACCAGCACAGTTTGTTGCCGCAGCAGGACAACGGAGCGGCCGTGTGTATTCGAGCCAAATGTACACTCCTCCCTTCAGACTTGGGAACGCCAAGTGTACGAAGCGTGGGAGAGTGACAAGGACTCGGAATACAACACAACCTGGCGGCGGTTACAGAGCAGGACTCCCTTGTAAGCTGGTCAGTCAACTGGATGGCCCAGAGACACTTCCGAAGGCTTACTTGGCAGGAGATGATGAAGTCGCCGGGAATAGCTGTTCCTGCTATTCCAAAGGTCGAAGCACCAGTACAGGCCTTCTGGTTCGATCAAAGGAGGAAAGGGTTTCACAGGACGACAGCAGTGCAAAGGAGGATTCCTTCAGCGGGTCACCAGCGATTCCTCGGTCCAGCCTCGTGGTTGCAGGATACTTGGCTCCTGTATTCCTTCGTTCGTGAGAACTCAGGAGATCGACATGGTAGTGGTGTTTCCAGCCCCCTCTTATCCACGGTTCCCTTCGCGCCAAAACGGAGGGGAGCCAATGGGAGATCTGCTCATCAACACACATACCATACGTGGACCAATCACGGACCACGGTGGTCCCAGGCATTCACACCACCCTAGACTCTCTGGCACCCAGGATGTGTATTGGGACCAGACATCCCAGCCCACACCCTGGAGGCACACAAACGACATGTAGAAGCCCGCGAAAGCAACCACGTTTCGCGGGAAAGTACATGCCCAAATAAGGAAGGCCCCGAGTCGCTCGACCTGGGGAAGGTGAAGGGAGCAAGACGGTCAGTGGACAGGACAAAGGAGCCTCGTGGTCTGGCCATTTTGGGAGCCAGGCCACCATTTTGGGTTCAGTGCGAAAAACGTGCTCAGAACGCCAAAAGGAGCTCAAAATAAACAAAACGATCGCTGCCACCATTCCAGTCCCTGAATGACTTGCACCGATCAAAATACCATCCTAAAAGAGTATCTAGGGCCTGTAGAAGGCTAGAGACCCAAGAGAGCTGTAACTTAGCTTACAGTGCCCTCTTGTGTCATGTTGCGCGAAAGCCGCAACATGATAGAAGAAACTACGGGAAACAGCGTTCCCCGGTACTGACTGTCTTAAGGGCATGTCAGTTTCCCCGTAAGAAAGGAGCGAAAGCCCAGAGGAGTGCGGCAGAAGGCTGCACTTCTCTGGCAAAGTCAAGAACAAGGTGAAAAACAACAGCAAAAAGTTTAGGGGTTGCCACATGGAAGGAAAATTACCTACAATTACGAAATCTTTCCTAACACTCGCCCCTCCCAGACTATGGACAGGGGGAACTAATCCACCCCTGGATGGGTCTCTTGTTCAGGTCGGTTAAACATTCTGGACAACCCATCAGCATTGCTATGTTGGACACCTGGCCTATGCTCAATAGTGAAGTCGAAGCCTTGTAGACTTATGGACCACCTAAGCAACTTTGGATTCTCCCCCTTCATGTTCATTAGCCACTTTAACGGCTTATGGTCAGTTTGCACAGTGAAGTGGGTCCCATTAGAAGTAGGGCCTCAGCTTCCTTAGGGCCCACACAACAGAGAAACATTCTTTCTCTACCGTGGACCATCTGAGCTCTCTGTCCTTAAGCTGGCGACTAATAAAACTGATAGGGTGTTCCTTACCCTTCTCATCTACTTGTGATAGTACAGCTCCTATCCCAGTGTCAGAGGCGTCCGTCTGCACGATAAAAGGTCTTTGATAATCCGGGGCCCTGAGGACAGGGGCCTGGCACAAGGAGTCTTTTAAGCCATTGAAGGCCTTCTCACACTCGTCGGTCCAAGTTACCTTCTTGGGTTTCTTCGGAGTTGTGAGGGCAGTCAGAGGAGCAGCTATGGTGCCATAGTCTGCCACAAAATTGCGGTAATACCCCGTGAGTCCTAAGAAGGCTCTCACTTGGGTTTGCGTAGTGCGGGTAGGCCAGTCTTGTACTGCTTGTACTTTACTGGATAGAGGCTGTCTCCTCCCTCCACCTACTTCATGTCCAAGGTAAACCACTGAGCCTTGTCCATTTTGGTGAGGGGCCACTCGGACACCCTCAAAAGAGCTATCTGAAGGACTGCTTGGGAACAGGTCGGGGAGAGGTTCAGACTCCTCTCCCGCAACGTCTGAAGCCAGTAGCAGTGCTGCGATTTCGACGCTTGGGCCGAAAGCCTTCAGCCTATTCACGTGAAACACTTTTAGAGCCTGTCCAGGCCTTCCAAGGTTCACTGAATAGCTAACCTCACCCAGGGGCTCCACCACTGGGTAAGGGCCTGACCATTTGTCCTGTAAAGCTCGAGGCCTTATGGGATTCATGATCAGGACTTGCTGACCAAGTGTAAAGTTGATGAGGGAAGCTTTCTGGTCGTACCAATGTTTCACCAGCGCTTGCCCTGCCTTCAATTTATCACTAGCCAAGCCCACCAGAAGTACCATCCGTTTTCTGAGCCCTAGCACATAATCAACTACATTGGTAGTAACAGGGGGAGTGGGCATCTCCCATCCCTCTTTGACGATGGCTAAGGGTCCCCGTACGGGATGACCGAACAGAAGTTCGAAGGGGCTGAAGCCAACACCCTCCTGTGGTACCTCTCGGTAGGCAAACAGTAAGCATGAAACAAGAAGATCCCATTTTCTTCTCTGAGGCTCCTCCAGAGCCCCAATCATGCTCTTTAACGTCCTGTTAAAACGGCCCCCCAGACCATTGGTCTGGGGGTGGTATGCAGAAGAGAACCTGTAGGTGACCCTACATTCTATCCACATAGCCTGCCTATACTTCGACATAAAGTTGCGGCCATCATCCGGCACAACTTCTTTAGGGAAGCCAACCCTAGTAAACATGCCGAGTAAAGCTTCTGCAACTGGCTTGGCAGTTACAGTTGTAAATGGGACGGCCTCAGGATACCGGGTTGCATGGTCGACCAGCACCAGGATAAACTTATTGCCTGAGGATGTTTGCGGGTCAAGGGGACCAACGATGTCGATCCCTACCCTTTCAAATGGTACCCCCACAACTGGGAGCGGTACCAACGGAGCTTGGATTGTCGCGCCAACCTTACCAGACAACTGGCAGGCGGCACAACTCCTGCAGTGACTTTCTACTTGCTCCCCCATCTTGGGCCAGTAGAAGTGCATGGATAACCTTTGCTTGGTCTTCCTCATACCGAGGTGACCAGCAAGGGGAACTTCATGCGCCAACTGCAGGAGGAAGGGCCGAACAGCAAGGGGAACCACCAACCTCCTATGGTCTCCTTCTGTAGACTCTGTGGGCTCACTATACAGGAGTCCACCTTCCTGGTAAATCCTATGCTTCCCAGGAGGTTCACCCTCAAGCTGGGAGCAGGCCTGTCTCCTTAGGCCTTCCAGAGATGGGCACTCACGTTGGCCTTTACTGAATTTGTCCCTATCAGGACCTCCTTCAACTAACAAGTCTTTTAGTTCAGGATGATCGTTGGGGTCGAATACTTCAGGCATCGCCACCTCCTCGTCAGGCCGGGGCGATTGACCAACTTCCTCCACCGCAGTGGTAGGCGAGCTCGGGGGAATATTCTCTTTCCCTCGTTTTGACTTGTAGACTCCTTTCGCCTTGGGTTTCCCCTTTGGCTGGGGCGGCGTATTGGACTTGGCCAATGCTGCCCGTGCTTGAGACCGTGTGTAGGGTCTTTCGGCAGTGTCTCCTACGAGCCCTAAAGCTCTGAGATCATTACCCAACAAGACCTTTCCCGGGACGTTTCTCTGAATGCTCACTGGAATCCTGACTGCTGTACCATTTAAAGTAAGATTTACAGGTATTACTGGAAACATACAGAGGGGGCCGTCAGCCAACTTAGTGGGCATCAGAGTAGCTCTGGCAACTTCCTCTGAGTCTACCAAGGTAGAATCCACTACAGTGCGACTGCACCCACTATCCCTAAGAGCTGGAGTATCCACTCCATTGATCAGCACACTGTCTTTAAAGTAGTGCTTGGTATTATCCGGAATCCTAGCATAAGCCTCTGCGACTTTAGGCTCCCAGGAACCCAGGGACACTAAAACTACCTCAGCCTCTATTCCGCTGGGAAATGAGTCTGAGGAGAAGGATGCTCCTGTAATCTCTTCTTCCTCGTAGGAGGAGAAGGCCAGATTAGCGGAGTGGACCCCCAAAGGTCTAACCTTACAACGGGGATCCCCCTTCACGTGGTCAGTTGCTCCACAAGAAAAACAAGCCCCAGTGGGTCTGTTTACGTAGGGAGGCTTATTGTAACCAGAGTTCTGTTTCGGAGGCGGACCTCCACTGCCCTGTGAGTTCTCTTGTGTCTTACCCTTGTTTTTCTTTTTGTGGCCCTTATGGGAAGAAGATTTAGCAGATTCCCCACCCTCCATATCTTTGGACTTTTTCCCTTCCTCCTGCTTACCAGGATGAGTTTTGTCCTTATGGGACACTCGATGTGACACCCATAAGTCTGCTGCAATGGCCAGCTTCTTAGGATCTATCTCCTTCGAATCGGCCAAATGCTGCTTAAGCTCAGGGCAAGAAGAAGCAAAAATATGTTCCAGCATGACAAGATTTATCATGCCTTCGAAGGTAGAAACCTTATAACCTTCGACCCAGCCAGTTAAGTTTTTCAAAGATTCAGCGACATAAAATACCCAAGTACCACCTTCCTTTTTCTTATACTCTCGAAAACGCTTTAAATATTGGGCCGGAGTCTTCCCAAACTTTAAAATGAGAGTTTGCTTTAACATTGCGAAATCAGCTCGCTCAGCCTTCGACATTTCCATAATGGCACTACAGCCAGAATGGGGCAGTCTACTGAGCAACCACGCAATCTTATCAGCATTGTCAACTTCTTGAACTTCGCATGCATACTCAAACGCATTCAGCCAGTCCATAATGTCATTCCTTTCTTCATACACACTGAGCAGATCTTTCGGAAACCGTGGATGAGAGGAAGCCCCAGACCCATGTCCAGGCCCCTGTGACCCATTTGCAACCTGAAGCTTGGCCAGTTCCAACTGGTGATCCCTGTCTTTCTGTTTTTCTGCCTGTTCGATTTTTAGTTTGGCTATGCTGAATTCAAGCTCCTGCTGCCTAAACCGCAGCTCTTGCTTCTTGAATTCAAGCATAGCCTCCCCATCAACACTGGCAGAGGAAACATTAGACATCACATCCTCCCTGTCCTCGTGGTCGCGATGGATCAGTGCAGCGGCAGAACCGTCGGTTCTACCAGTGAGAGCAGCCCCACCACCTTCTGCACTGTCCTCAGAAGTTATAGCGTCAAGCTGCGCTTCTTGCCACGCCACGATTCTCTGGATCATTTCCAATTTTGTGCCTTGAGAGGAAACACCTCTCTCCGCACACATCTTTTTCAGCGTTTCTGATTTGGAAGCATTTAAAGTTAACAAGGTATTTGTTTCCATACTGTTTGATAGGACTATGGCCTTTTTAAAGTTATACTACAACAATTCACTACGTGTACTGGTTGGAATAACCTGAAATGCCTTAGTTCGAGCGCAACACTGGATACCTTCAGTCGTATCCCACCGCTGTACACCAATTTGTTAAGACGGATTTCTGAACTCTGTCCTGGTGGCGCAGAAGTTCAGAAGGCCAACCTAATTACTTGGAACAGGGTAACCTCTGGACAAGCCAGACCAATCAAGGTAGCGATCGCGGCGGTCAAGACTAGGTCTCAAGAGGGGTGAGGGTGACTGAAAGCCCGCAATGAGCACACAAAGCAAGAGCGCTTAGAAACTACTCTAAACAGTTGTTATATCAAAAATATATACACATTTATTTTAAGGCCTTTAAAACAATGACCGTAGCGAGAAAATCACAATATCACAATACTAAACCAACACATACCATATCAACACAATATATATACAAATACAACAGTCGCTAGCGTTATAAGCACGAAATGTGTAGTCCACCTGAAAGGGAAGGAAAACAGGCAGTGCGATAACGCTTTAGACTCAGTTCGCCTTCAGAGGCACCTAACTAGATGGAAGTCCGAGCCCTGCGAAGAGTGGAGCCTTGTGCTCAAAGTACCTGCCACGCCGGTGCCAACGGGCAAAAGGAGAAGCTCTTCGGAGGTAGTCAGGCAGTTCGGGTTAGTGCACAACAGAGGGAGAACAGGTTCCGCGACTCAAGCGCAGCCTCCACAGCGAGCAGAAGCAGAGCGCGAGTACGGACAAAAGGGTGCTGTTTTTACACAGCGGGGAAAAGCAATGGGCTACTGCAGGAGGGCGACTAGATCCTAGCTAAACTACTCACCGGTCCCCGAAGCAAGCAGACCCAGGCTTCTCCACGTTAGTTTCAGCAGCTGGCAGGTTCAGAAGAGCAGGGAACGCCTCGTAGTCGTGTAGAGCAAAAAGACGTCCCAATCGACGAAACCAGCACAGTTTGTTGCCGCAGCAGGACAACGGAGCGGCCGTGTGTATTCGAGCCAAATGTACACTCCTCCCTTCAGACTTGGGAACGCCAAGTGTACGAAGCGTGGGAGAGTGACAAGGACTCGGAATACAACACAACCTGGCGGCGGTTACATAGCAGGACTCCCTTGTAAGCTGGTCAGTCAACTGGATGGCCCAGAGACACTTCCGAAGGCTTACTTGGCAGGAGATGATGAAGTCGCCGGGAATAGCTGTTCCTGCTATTCCAAAGGTCGAAGCACCAGTACAGGCCTTCTGGTTCGATCAAAGGAGGAAAGGGTTTCACAGGACGATAGCAGTGCAAAGGAGGATTCCTTCAGCGGGTCACCAGCGATTCCTCGGTCCAGCCTCGTGGTTGCAGGATACTTGGCTCCTGTATTCCTTCGTTCGTGAGAACTCAGGAGATCGACATGGTAGTGGTGTTTCCAGCCCCCTCTTATCCACGGTTCCCTTCGCGCCAAAACAGAGGGGAGCCAATGGGAGATCCGCTCATCAACACACATACCATACGTGGACCAATCACGGACCACGGTGGTCCCAGGCATTCACACCACCCTAGACTCTCTGGCACCCAGGATGTGTATTGGGACCAGACATCCCAGCCCACACCCTGGAGGCACACAAACGACATGTAGAAGCCCGCGAAAGCAACCACGTTTCGCGGGAAAGTACATGCCCAAATAAGGAAGGCCCCGGGTCGCTCGACCTGGGGAAGGTGAAGGGAGCAAGACGGTCAGTGGACAGGACAAAGGAGCCTCGTGGTCTGGCCATTTTGGGAGCCAGGCCACCATTTTGGGTTCAGTGCGAAAAACGTGCTCAGAACGCCAAAAGGAGCTCAAAATAAACAAAACGATCGCTGCCACCATTCCAGTCCCTGAATGACTTGCACCGATCAAAATACCATCCTAAAAGAGTATCTAGGGCCTGTAGAAGGCTAGAGACCCAAGAGAGCTGTAACTTAGCTTACAGTGCCCTCTTGTGTCATGTTGCGCGAAAGCCGCAACATGATAGAAGAAACTACGGGAAACAGCGTTCCCCGGTACTGACTGTCTTAAGGGCATGTCAGTTTCCCCGTAAGAAAGGAGCGAAAGCCCAGAGGAGTGCGGCAGAAGGCTGCACTTCTCTGGCAAAGTCAAGAACAAGGTGAAAAACAACAGCAAAAAGTTTAGGGGTTGCCACATGGAAGGAAAATTACCTACAATTACGAAATCTTTCCTAACAATGAGCCTCAACAAGGGTGAAACATGTTTGGGGATGCTTGTGGTCTCGTGCAGAAGGGATGTGACCTAGCAGTTCGGGCTGGACTTCCCCTTTTGGGGTGGGGCCAAGCCTGATTTGCATATGGTCTTTCCCCTTCTATAATGGCTTGGCAGGCGAAGAACGATGGTCTGGAGGGTTGCCCCGAGCAATGCCAGTGGTTAAGATTCAGTCTAAACCTTCCAGCCATCACCTCTTTGTTTTTGCTTTGTCACCCCGAGTGGGACGGGTATGCCCAGACGTGGGTCCCGTGCCTGCTGGGCCTAGAGACCCAAGCTACTCCTCACTGATGAGCCTCAACAAGGGTGAAACATGTTTGGGGATGCTTGTGGTCTCGTGCAGAAGGGATGTGACCTAGCAGTTCGGGCTGGACTTCCCCTTTTGGGGTGGGGCCAAGCCTGATTTGCATATGGTCTTTCCCCTTCTGTAATGGCTTGGCAGGCGAAGAACGATGGTCTGGAGGGTTGCCCCGAGCAATGCCAGTGGTTAAGATTCAGTCTAAACCTTCCAGCCATCACCTCTTTGTTTTTGCAATGTTTCAGTATGACATCATAATTTTAAAAAAAAACATTACAATCTGCCAGGAATGTGGCCTCCATAATATTGATGCCTGGAGGCACCAGTATGTCTTAATCCGCCAGGGACGGCATGGGACCTTTGGGTGGGATGGAGCATGCAGAGGGGGCAGAAAACATGGCTCTTGAACAGTGCTGGTGCTACAATGAGGCAATTCTAGAAAGCTGGAAAAGCTAATTTTTGCCAAAAAAGCACACATTGTTGCCCCGATATAACAGGTGTACCAACATGATATTCATCTTGGGAGGGCATAAACCAGGGATAGGTATTAAGTAGTTGGTGAGTGGGCACACCGTGTGCAGTGTTCAAGTAATTATTCGTGCGTACAGCTACTAAATTGTGGGTGGGGTACAAACCCTCAAAAAGCGTCTCTGCACTGGACACTGAAATAGAACACATGGGAAGAGAACCAAGGCTAGATAGCCATTGGTGAGGGCTGCACACCCTACGCCCTGATTTATGGATTATTTGCACTGAAAAAAACGGATTTGTGCGCCATTCTGCCCGCAAATCCCTGTTTAACAAATGGGGATTTGCGGGTAGAATGGCGCACAAATCCCGTTTTTTCGGCGCAAATAATCCATTAATCAGGTCGTTCAATCATAATATGGTTCATTATTTTCTGGTGGTCATTACGAATATTCCTATAAATTCTCAAAACAGCTGGTACCATATGATGTCATTTATTTTCTGCGAATTCTTAGCACATGTCTTTAGACATGGTCAATGTGTTTCGGACCACAAGGCCCTTCATCAGGGAAAGATCTTTAATGTAAACCCAACAGTAATGTTATATATTAGCATCAGATACCGATTGCATTGAAATCCAGGGATGCCAACATGCCTCATGTCATATGGGACATGCTCCTCCCCTCCTGTTTTTTTACATTGCTTTCTAGGGCATGTAGTTTTCTTTTGCTATTATACATCCTGGGCATTAAGTGCTAAATTATAAACCCCTCACCTGGCCTTTAAAAGTCAAGTCCCTAGGTATATCTAATGTAACACAGAGTATACGTTTTGGATGGATGGCCAGGCCATGTTCTAGAAATTAGGGTCAGGGTGTGGTTGCAAGTGCATGGTTCTAAAAGGGCACTGCTGCAGATCCTGAAAGTGTTGCCATCAGGGACGTAATTTCACCAAAATGCCAGGGGTAGCGGAAGTGGCATCATACGACCCTTGACCTCTTATGACATCACATGAAGTGATGTCATTTGACCCCACCCCAAAGTGACATCACGGGAAGCGATGGAACACGACATTTCACCCCTTGACCAAACAGGAAGTGGCATCACATAGCATTGTTTCTGAGTACACTACGAACAATATGGTTACGATATCAATGCAAAGTGATATACATTTACACAAGAATGGATCACCATATGTATCATTAATATCGGTGCGTATAGGCCCATGTTACCAAATGACTGTGAATGCAAGCAGACGTCCAAGGCCAAACAGTAATGATGTGTTATTGTATAGCACTTACACTTAAGCACTACATATAGAACAAATATACATACAATATCACCCAACCTGTGTTGGTACTCATTTATCCACCTCAGCAGGATGAAAGGCTGAGTTGACCTTGCCAGGAGTCGAACCTGCAACCTGCAGATCCCACACACATTGCAGCAGCGAGCGCTCAACCCACTGAGCTATCTTAATGGCTGTAGCTGTCAGAAAACCAGCCACTCCAAAAACAAAGAGCCACAGGCTGCTAGCACAGCCCAGGAATCTCAATTTAATTTAAGGGGTAGCAAGGGAGACCACAGGGGTAGCAAGGGAGACCTCAAGGGTCGATGTTGCGACCCCTGGCAACCTCTAAATGGCGTACCTGGTTGCCATGGCCCAGACAACATCCAGACTAGGTCTAAAAGATGGAACTAGCCCATCATGCCTGGACGGATCTGAGAAGGAGTTTGGAACCCCCCCTTCTAGGAAGAGTAGGCAGTCGTGGTGTGTGCAGAGCGGTGACGAGAAGGTGTAGTCTTCCATGAAGATTCCTGGTGTAGGTAAGACTGTGACAGTGGGTCTCCTGGCTATGGAGAGCCAGGGACACGCTTTGTCAGTGCATGTAAGGAGACCACTCCCACAATGCTACTGGTGATATCATGGCTTGAGCTCAGTGGAAAGAGACAGATAGGGAGGCGATAAGGGGCCAGTCCTGGCTGAGCCTCTGGCACCCCAACGAGGCCAGTGGTCGAAGTGAGCGGGAGCGGTCGGGGGCGGTGCTCCTCTACTTTTTTTAATTACCTTTTACAGCTCCTATACTTTTATTTTAAAAAGAAACCGTCCCAGAATGGTTTTGTTTTAAAACAAAAGTGTAGGAAGAAGTTGAAACTTGCACTTTCAGTGCACTGCACTGAACATTCCCTTAAACAGTAGGTGCAAGTGTCTAGGGGTGTGTATTGTGTGAGGGAGGGGATGTGGTAATGGGGTTTGTGGGGAGTGGGTGCAGGCCTGCAAGGAACATAGTTCCACTACTTCTTTTCGTACACTTCGACCACTGAACGAGGCAAGTGGACACCACGGAATCGCCGAATGAGCATTAAAGGAAAGGCAAGTGTGTATTTCCTTAGACCAGTGCCCTCCAGCCAGATCTCCCACATATGCCCAAAAGTGGAGGTGCTCAAACGTGTTATCCCTCAAACCCTGCCCCTTGGAGTTCCTCCATAGGGATCCCGGTACGGCAGCTCCAAGCGGCTATTTTCCCAAGGCCCGTCCGCGGATGTCCGGGAGCCGAGCCTGCCTCATGTCAGCCAGCCCCTGCGATTCTCCCACAGGCAGCCAGAAAGCTGCCGGAAGCACCTCCAGGTAAAGAGGTGCATGCCACGCTGAGATGTGAAGTATCTTTGCAGCGTGGATTCTGCATTCATGAAGGTGGCGCCTCAGGTAGGTTCTCAGGTAAGTCCCTTTATCACACTACAGATGACATTGAAGTGAGAGCAAAGCACATATAGAGCCTACCGTTGAGCAGCACCCAGGTAACTGTCTCCAAGGGTCACTGGGGGAACTCCAGAGGGTAGGGACATTCGACATTCGATTTACCCCCACAGTTTGCACGTAATCCCCTTGCACGTAATCCCCTCACAGGACAGGGGAACCAGATTCCTTTCAATAATGTGTGTGTCCATTTAATGGGCACAACACCACTGGGATAATTAGGCTCCACCCCTACCCCCATCCCAAAAAAGAATTCTGGGCCTGAAGGGACCCACTGACCTTCAAAGCCACATGAGCAGCACGAAATTCAGAAGATGAGCTCAGTCGGGTCTGTGCTAATACTTTGCTTTTGTTATCAGCAGTGCCTTTCATAGGCATTCATTGCTAGGCAATTGGCAGTCGAAATGCAAAGGGGCATTTCCAACTGAAAGACCCCCATAAAGCTGCAATGACTTAACAAACACGTGTCCGCTTCCAAGACAATTAAAGTGTGTAGAACAAAACATTAGACTACAGCTAGGGAGAAATGGCACATGAGGAGGGACACAAAGCTTTTAGGTGTTTTTTATTTACCCAACCATTGACTGACCATGGCTTTGCTATGGCCATTCCCACCCACTTCCTGCCCCTCCCTGCCCAAAACACATCCTCCTGGGATCTCTTTGTGTTACATGTTTCACGCCTTACCATCAAACTGTGTGTCCAAAGTGCCTGCCAGTGTTTTTTCTAAGAAATCCTCTAACAGTGAAATACTTCATTGAAGCTGTAAATGTGCTACTGGTGTAGTGTGTCTTAAACAGGTCTGCCTTCAGCCACTCAATTTATAAGCACTATGCATGTCCTTCACTGAAGTCCTGTTAAAAAACGAGCATTGGCAAAGCCAGCCATTGGCATTCGCCAGGCACTGCTATTATATACCCAGGTGCTCACACCATTTTGCTGCTGCTAGCATTGATGGCAAGTTAATAACACTATGCCAGTGCCTGGCAAATGCATTCCAATGCCTACACAAACCCCAAACTGTTGGCATTGCTTTTTTGAATATTAGGTTATACCTTGACATGCAAAAAAAGGTATCCTTTTATGTGGCTGGTAAATGTTCTAAACATCATGGTTCATAGCAAGCTGGACGTTGTGACAATCTCTACACCACGTGGCCTTCTTACCAAATTTCTTTTAGAGCAGTGACCATGTCTATTAGGACGTGGCATAAACAGCACGTGTACAATGTGTACGTAAAGGTGTCACACCTGCCTTTTACGCCACACTTTATTTGCATTCTTTTGTATGGTAGGGGGGGGGGGCGGCACAGAACGGAAAAGCCTTTTCTGCCAGCCCCATGCTTTCTGTTATACAAAGTCACACGCATTTACACCAGCATGACATTTTCATGCTAGCCAAATGCTTTGGATTCTTATGTAATCTGTCTGCTTGTATACCCCAGTTAAAAACAGGCAGATCCCAATGGAATCCATTTAAAATGAAGCCTCCTTTGCAAAAATAACAAGTAACATTTACTCAATCAAAAAGCTAGGACAGATTAAGCCTGCCTTTACACCTTTGTTTTGCACTTCATAGTAGAAATGACTAAAATTGCATGCAGGGGTCATGTTTGCATGTAAGGGCAAAAGTAGCAGGTGCCCTCCATGCAATTTGAATTTTTAACTAAATGGACCCCCTGTGTTTCTTAAAGTGCTGAAAGCACTGTGCAGTGCAATAGAAGGTTTTCCAGTCTATCATTATCTCACATTAAAGGACTTGTAGTTTTCCATTCAGATATCCCTGTGGCTTAACGTGTATCTTCAAGTATTTACATATTGCCAGGCTGCCTTAGTTTGGGGTGAGTGTGCTTTTCAAGTACATATATAAGACAATATTACTGTGGTCCGTGAAAGCCCAAATTTAAATATCTGTACCAAGTAGAGCTCTGAATGTATGTGGTCAAGGGCCTAATTTACAGAGGGGGTTACAATTCTGGGTTCCTTACTGAGACAAAATGCGTAATATCTCTGTGAATTACCCGCAGAAAGTGAAGTCCTTTGAAGTGATTAAGTTCACACTATATAAAAATAAAGACTGACTTACAGTGGGGGTAATTGAATGATTTTGGGATCAAAATGATGGCTCCTTGTGCTCCTCCACCAGTGCCCCAGCACCTTCCTGTGGCCACCTAGATCTGCATTGGTGTTGCAGTGACCATCCCTCAGTTACCATATCACTTAATTTGGCAGGAAGAAATATGGCATCACCAGCCTGTCACTGTATTAGAATATAGCATAGAAGACTGGCATTCATTTTCCCCCAGTCTCTTAAGTCAAAGTACTATCCCAAATGAGAATGAGTGAAGCTCTTTGCTATGTCCAGCTATACTATGATATTGAGTCTTGCATAATGCACCCCCCCCCTTCACGGTTCCTTGGCACTTAAGGGTCTGTACACAGTGGGATAGGGGACTAACACGGCAGGCCAAGGATGTTTTTTTGCAATGTTGCTGTGTGCTGCAGATCTGAAAAGATAAGGTTGTCTGTATTGTGTATGTTTAAGCTATTTTTCGACTTTCCTATAGCAGTGATTAAATGTGCTGCAGGTTGCTAAATTGTTTGTTTTGTTGACTCTGTCAGAGTGGTGTTTAAGGAGTGTGGAGAGCTGTGTTAGTGTATCTGTAGTGGGTTAAAGTGGTGTTTGCGAAATGTAGTGTAGACATTTGTCGCCAGTTGGTGTGCATTCTATTGTGTAACCTATGTTGTTTTGCTGTTGGTGTATAGAGGTGTGTTGTTAGGTGATGCTATGTCATATGACACTATGCAGTGACACACATTCTGGGGAAAACAGTACCTAGTCAGTTTCCTGGGACCTCGCTCATGTCTGCCCACTGACACCTCACAGAGACTGCTAATGTAGCGCCTCACAGTCTTACATTGGATGATGGTACGATCCAGCTGGATATTCATCATGAACTACCAAATGCCAACTCCAACCATAAATCACATCACAACCACAGCAACACCATGCTGGCAGTAACAATAAAAAATGTGCATTTGGTATTTGAAACATATCATGCTTTTGGGCCATATCACTGACCCAATGGGCCTTATGTTGCACCGGAGACGTGCGATCCACCAGAGCTAAGGAAATATGCAGACTTGAACTCTGACAGTGCAGGAAAGAAAAAAAAACAGAAGCCAGGCCTTCTCTGTCTGCGCTCCAAGACTCTGGAACATCCTCCCTGGCAACATCAAACCTGTCCCATTGCTTGTACATTTCAGGAAAGAGCTCAAGACCTTCCTCTTCAAAGAATGGCTCCTCCTTAATACCTATGTCCCCACACCCTCTACTCCCCACTGCACTTGAGATTCTGCGATTTGCTCCCCACTGTCTGCTCCCCTGGCTGCTTGTAGATCTGTTGCTGACAATTGCCTATCCTCGCCCTCCCGTTAGCTCCCGCTCTCTTTTTCTCTTCTTTCCTCACTGTGTTCATCCTCTATGATTGAACAGTGCTCTGCTGCTTCCCGAAGCTAGGTCCATGCTCAATAGATACCCAAATAATAAAGAAATGGGGTTCCATACAAGTAAAATTTCTCTCCACCCTTACAAAGTCTCTGGAGGTAGCCCTGCCCTACCACTTGCCCCCCTCCTCCATTCCTAATACCCCCAAGTTACAGTTTAGTTGTGTCCCTGGTCCATTTACAAAAAATCTCCTGAACGTGCATTGACATACTTGCCGCCCCTGCTGATTTAGGCAGAAGGCTACTGGGTTAATTTGTGTGACAGATCCTACTGCTTTTTACAGGGGCAGGTCATTTATGTGACTCTAAAACAGGCTGCTAGAGACTGGCCCAGGACAAAGCATGCAACACATTAGTTATTTGGGTAAGTGATTACTTTGAGTGATAGGCTCAGACCAATTCAGTGACCTGACAGCTACATGACTCTGCCCTGCACTCTGGGCGGGACAGGCCTTAGGTGAATCACCAATGAAGGCAAGTGGCAGAGCGTAGCACCATCACACAGCATCTGCATATCAGACTGAGGAGGGTATCAGTCTCCATGTCGCCTGCTGTTGCCCTGCAGGAATAAATATGTATTGTCCAGGCTACTGCTACAGAGCACTGGTAAACGTTGCCCACCAGCTCTGTGCGATTACCTTCTGTCAAGTTAGGTAATTGAATTCAGTGTTAATTTACCATTCAGAATTATACATTGTAAACATTTGAACATCTTTCTATGTTCTGCTGTTTGATGGCCTGTGTATTTTAGAATTCTCCAGTGGTGCCAACAATGTATGTTTTGTATTTTCCTGTGATGTAATTGCTATGCGAAGTATTATTTTTGAAACTTGAAAAATCCTACATCTTTTTGGTCACAGAATGTTGGCAAGTATGCATTGGTGCAATTTAGTTTACAGAATGTGTATGTAATACATTTAGAACATCCAATCAATACACATGTACAAATACCATTTATCTCTGGCAGTGTGTATGTGCAGTGTGTACACTGCTGCATGTCATAGTACTGCATACTTGCCAACCCTACTGATTTAGGCAGTGGGCTACTGCTTGTTAAGCAGTCCTACTGCCTTCAGATTTGGGTGACAGATCCTACTGCTTTTTACGGAGGCAGGTAATTTATGTGACTCGAAGGCAATTAATCTGTCTGTGCAGTGGGCGGTCTAAGGCAATTAATCTGTCTGTCAGTGGGCGGGTAAGTGATACATTTGAATGATGGGCTCAGATCAATCCACTGACCTGACAGCTACATGACTCTGCCCCGCACTCTGGGCCGGGACAGGCCTTAGGTGAATCACCAATGAAGGCAAGTGGCAGAGCATAACACCATCACACAGCATCTGCATATCAGACTGAGGAGCGGTCTCCATGTTGTTCAGTGTTCAACCTGCACTGCAGGAATAAATATGTACTGCCTGGGCTGCTACTACAGAGCAGTGGCAGACGTTGTCTACCAGCTCAGTGTGATTATTTTCTGTGAAGTTAGGTAATTGAATTCGGTGTTACCTTACCATTCATAATTATACATTTTAAACATTTGAACATCTTTCCATGTTTTGCTGTTTGTTCAGCTGTGCATTTTAGAATGCTTCAGTGGAGCCAACAATGTATGTTTTGTAATTTCCTGTGATGTCATTGTTATTCTAAGTATTATTTTGAAACTTGAAAAATCCTACATCTTTTTGTCACAGAATGTTGGCAAGTATGGTACTGCATTGAGGTAACACTCCAGCCTGGCACTGATCATGTTATTGTACGTGTTTGATGGGTATGACGCTGCTCAGAAAGCGAAACAATGCGGTCCTCGCAGAATGACTCGGACCGGGCCAGCCCTGAGCAGGTGCTCCCTCTTACTGGAGCACAGAGGCAGTGAGCCTTACTACCTGCCGCTGCCAGCTTACGTGCACGCGTGCACCGTTCTGCGTGCAAACGTGCGCACGTCGGCGTGGGAGTCAACGTGCCTGCCATCTCCGACACCCATAGCACACAATGGGTTGCGCACTCACCTTACCTGCGTGATTTCACTGGCTGTAAATGATTTACAGCCACTCAATGCTCCCGATTAGTTTATTGTGTTTGTTCAAAAGCGCGTTTATCTTGTAGCACTTTGGCCTCTTGCGCGAAACGATATGCTTCCGAATAAATCTTTGTGCCAATTCCTTTTGTATACGTGTAGTGTTGCACATTTTCGCCATCATCTTAGAATGTTGGAAAAGCTATCATAACATTTGGTAATTTGCAGTGACTGGTCTCTTTGTATTGTGTCCAGTTTAATTGACCAATTCCAATGTTTACTGTCAGATGCATTACCTCCACGTCCCTCTTCCTCGGCCCAGTACTAATACGTGAGGTGTCCCGCCTCCCACCATACTTCCATTCTCCATTGTTCTTTTTGACCTAGCTGCCTCCTGTTCGCTGGGCATAACAGCCCCTCCCCCCCCCCCCCGAATACTCAAGTAGAATGGTATGATACATGTGGAAGGTTGTGTGATGAGAGTTCTATAAGTGACTTTTGGGACACTGTTGGCCATATACAGGGGTCAGAAGGATGCTCTTTTACCCCCCTCCATTTGTGACCTTTACCTGTAACTAAGACATAATGAATACGAATTCCTTTTCTACGTACCTGGTTTGGGGTGGTTCCCGTTTCGTGATTACTCACCTTAAGACCAGGGAGAATACTTCAGCCACACTATTTGTACCATGAGCCGGATGCTCTCTGCAGGACAGGCGTGGATCTGGGAGACCAGGGAATTCCTACGAAGGGCCAAGTCTGGGGATCTGGCCTGCTTCTTTGGGCCAAAGAAGAGCTGTACCAGGGAAATGGCTGTGAACAATGGAGTAGGGGCCTGTGTCAGGGTATTGGGGGGCAAGAGAAGATGCTAAACGCGTGGAGGTAACAAAAAGGGCTAAAGGGGCTGAGGGGCAACAAAGGAGGCGTAAGGGGATTGGGGTTCACAAAAATGGGCAAACCGGGCCTGGGGTAGCTAAAAGGATTAAGTGGCAACATAACGGGCTATGTGGGACTGGGGGTCAAGAAAATGGGCAAAACGAGTCTGGGGCAGATGGGGCAACAAAAGGGGTTAAACGAGATGGGGAGAAAGGGCAAGAAAAAGAACTACTGGGCAAAAAAGGGTCTCACTTAATTATTTATTTTATGCCACATGCCCATTGGCCTCAGGGCGCACGAAAAACAGAACATAGGAGCACAGGACAAAACATACCTTTTCAAATTTGCGGTTGCTTCACAGAACCTCCAGCACTTCCAGGAAGTTTTACAATCCTGCACCAGCCAATCAATGAGTGGCTGGGGTGGGGGAAAAATAAAAAGAAGCACTCCTGGTGTGCTGGCAGCTCTACAGGAGCGCGTCTGCCTGACTTACAGTCCTGGACGCCTGATTTCCTGCTCTGCCCCAGCCAATCAATGAGTGGCTCGGGAGGGACTGGAAGGCAGGCAGCCGGAACCGGAAGACAGGCAAACACACTCCTTTAAGTGCTTTTGGCTCACCAGGTGTGCATCTTTTTATTTTTAAAGCTGGCAGATGGCATCAGTCTGTTACGGCGCCTTCCTGCTGTGCCTCTCCACTGCAGTGCTTGGCCTGAAAAGCGGTGGCACATGGAGCATAGGTCTACCTCGCCCTCCTCCTGTTCTCAACCTCGACCACCCAAGAGGAGGAGGAAGGATAAGGTCTCAGAGGACAGGCTATTGGAGATTTTCAGGAGAGTCCTGAAGGATGAGAGCATGAGGGGTCACGGAAGTGGAGGTGTGTCCCCCCCCTTTGTCCTCTGAGTCCTTCTGCTCTAGCTCTGCTGACTCACCTTCTGTTTGGAGAATGGACTTCAAGGGGAAATACCTTGCTACTTCCACTGTCCTTATCCAGCTGACCTAACATATGGGTTTTCCAGACTATGAGCCACCTTTCGGTGCTCCCTGGCCTCACAAGAACCCCGCCGCCCCAATTTAAGCGCACACTGAAAACGGGCCTCCCCCTCCTCACAGAGACGAAGAAATACATTTGGAGGTAATGGACTAAGCTGGACAAGACGTTGGTGCCCAGATTCTTGGAGAAACGCTGTATCCTTTGAGGGGGAGGAGAATTTGATGCTACATGTCATCCAGGTAGAGAAGATCCTCCTGAGCCTGGTAGGGAGGTCTTCTGTGTTGGCGGTGGACACCATCAAGGACCGCACGGCAAAGAAGGTGGATGTTGCCGTGAAGAAGGCTTACAGTGGTGGACACCTGGCCCTTCGATCTGCCACCTACTCCTCCTACACTGCAGAGAGAATGCTGGAGGGACTGAAGTCAGCGATCAAAACTGCCGATGAAGGTTCGGATCCGATTCCACTGCTACAGGCTGTGAGGTCACAAGTGAAGTTCTTGTCTGACCTTGCTTATGATGGGATGAAAGCAGCAGCTTTATCTATGGGCTCTGTGATCACCGGGCGGAGGCACCTGCATGTCCGGGATTGGAGGACTGGCTCCCGCCAAAAGAACACAGCTTTGAAGATTCCTTTTGAGGGCTGCATGCTGTTTGGAGATTCCCTTGAAGATAAGGTTCACTGGGTTTTAGGGCAGACAAGCATGCAGGGAAGCTGCAGAAAGTTCAGAATATCAGGCCCGGTCCTCCCTCCCGGCTCTACAGTCTATGAGATCACAGAGTGTGAGATCTGGCACTCAGGGGTAGCCCGTGACGGGACGAAATTGGCACCACAGCCGGTCGTCACTGCCTGGCAACAAAAATCCTGATGCCAAGCCTGTTGGGGATGCCAGAGACACTTCTGGATCCAATGGACCCAGCTTTCTGGCGATGACTGGGCCAACTGCATGGTGCATTTGGGCTACAGGATCAGGTATATGTCCCTGCCGCTCCCGTCGGACACATTTCAAACGACTCTCCCTAGGAGCATCTTCAAGAAGTTGGCCATGCAGCAGGCACTCCAGGATCTGAGTGGCAAGAAGGCCATCCGAAGAGTTCTCTGAGCGGAATGAGTTAAGCGGGTGTACTCCATCCTGTTCCTGGTGCCTTGGCTGTCATGGACATACAGGCTTATCATAGACTTAAAATCCCTAAACTACTTTATTCCAGCTCAACACTTCAAGATGGAATGTTTCCAGCAGGTCATCCCCCTGTCGCAGGTCATGGATTTCCTCGTTTCCCTAGACCTACAGGATGCTTCTTTTCCATGTCCCAATCTGGAGTCCCCATCAGCAGTTTCTGAGGTTTGCTGTGGGCAAGCAGCACTTCCAGTTCAGGGCACCGCCCTTCGACCTGAAATCGGTGATTATTTACCAAGGTGATGGGACCAATTTTGACGCTCTCCATCTGCAGGGAATTCAGGTACTCCCATATTTGGATGATTGGATCCTGAAGGCTCCACCGGAGGACCCGCTGATCCAGCATGTCGAGTACACTTGCAGCCCGCTGCAGACTATGGTCTTCCTTGTCAACTGGTCAAAGTCTCAGTTGCGGCCATCCTGCAACCTGCAGTTCATTGGGGCATGGATCTGGACGGGCAGAGGTCGGGTCTTGCTGTGGATCATTAGGGCCCACAGGTTACGGAACAGTTTGGAACTTCTGCTGTCGCTAAATCGGGCCCCACCAAGGGACTCCCTTCAGGTGCATGGATACATGGCCTGCTGTGTCTTCCTATCCCCTGGGTCAGGCTGTATTTGAGGGCACTGCTACTCCACCTGTACAGGTTCTGGAGGGAGGATTACACCAGTGCCGGTGGGTCCTTCTCTTCGGGGAAAGGTTCAGTTGTGGCTCCACCTGCCCAACCTCCTTCCAGGGTTTCCCCTCCAGCAGCCGACACTGATCATTGTGACCACAGATGCCAGCAAGACCAGTTGGGGGCGGTGCTCTTGGGCCAGACCCACCAGGGGCTGTGTCCATCCAGGAAGCCGTCAGGTCCTCCAACTGGAGGGAATTCTCAGTGACCTTCAGGGCCCTTCAGGCCTTTGCCTCAGTGCTCAGGGGGAAGTCAGTCCTGCTTCAGTCGGAATAACACTGCCACGGTGGCCTGTATCAACAGGCAGGGTGTCAGGAAATGCTCTGCTAATCGCTCTGCTAAACACACAGTGAGGGATATCACTGTGACATCCAAGACATTTAAGCTCCCAGCATATAAGGTGCCATGCACCCGTTCTTCTATGCCTCCAAAGTTCAGAACGGCAACTCCATTCCTTCACCGATGGCGATTGCCATGGCGATGAGTGTAGCCGTTCATTGCAAGCAACCAAAGGAGAATGACGCGCCCGTTAACAAGTCACGTGATTCCACGGCGCTCCATGGTGCGTCATTTAAGGATATAAAGTCTGCCTCCTGAGACGCCGCAGTGCTTCTGATTAGAGCTCTTGGGCCCGTATTGTTGTACACTCGTTCTTCTTCTGTGGTGCACCTTCGATCCTGCTTCATTACCTGGATTACACCTTTCCCTTAATTCCTGGTCCTGCTACTTACCTGCTAGATACGACTTCGCTTTTTCACACGGACAGCTTTGTCTCAAGTTTTGAACATTCATCTGCCTGCACGTTACCGACTACGGACCGCCAAGCGGAATCCCTTGGCTTAAGTCTTGCCATTGTTCTTGCCCACTTGTTAATGAAATCGGATTGCTTACATTGACTGTTGGATCCCTGTTCCGTCTACGCATGGATTCCCCTTTCTAAGACGCACGTGGCATACCAGATACCATCAGAACATTGTGGATTGTGTACGATCGCGTCCGCAGCACTTGAACTAGAGACGCCTCCTGTTATTTGCTGCATCCTTAGGCATCCTCGTACTGTCAAGATAGGTGGTTTCTTCCTGGATTTTGCTTCATCGTTTTTCTTTGACTCTGCCAAACTCAGGACTCTCCCTCCAAGTGGACCCTGCCCCGGTAAGGCTGGCTTTGGGCTTGTACTGTTATCAAGCATTACCATTAATTCCTCAGCTCATAGTGGGTTTACCTTTCCCTTCAGATACCATCAGTTGGGGGTATTCAAAGGACACCTGTCATCTATCCACCACAGTACCAGGCCTCCCACAAGTGCACTCCTCTTCCCAAAGAGGTGGATCTGTTTCTATAGTTCTCTGTTGGGAATTCATAGATGCTTCCCTGCAATCACTAATATTTTGTTCTTGTTTTCACCGCTGGCGTGTCGTGGGTCTGTGTCCTATCTTCCAACTACTTGATCTTTCTGATTGTCTTTTACTGCACAACAGAGGGTTACAGTTGTAAGAAGAATTCTTCAGCAACTGTGTTCCGGGTCTGTAGTCAGTTTTGTTGCACTACGGCATATTGGCCTTGATCCTTGACAGAATCAGAAACCTTCTAAACTGCCCCAGTGGCCGCAGATTCTGGTTATTCCTTGACATGACAAGATCCTGTACCGGTACTCATGTCAACACAGTTTCCTCTGACAGTCCTAGAGAGGTTCAATGGGGATCCTAAACAATTCAGAACCTTTATCAACCAATACCGGCTGCATTTCTTATGCCGCACGCTTCATTCCCAGATTCTACCACTAAAGCTGCCTTCGTCTTGTCATATCTAGGCGGTATGGCTGCGGCCTGGGCCAATCCTTTGTTGGAGGAGAATAGCGTCCTGTTATATGACTGCAACACTTTGATGACGGCCCTAGGCCGTGTGTTTGATACCAGATATAAAACACAGGCCACCGACCTCGAACTGCTTAACCTCCAACAGGGGAATACACTGTTATTGACCTATCTGGCCAGATTTGATCAGCTGGTGGCTGAGACAACTTGGCCGGAGGACAAAAAGACTGCTGTTTTCTACAAAGGTTTGTCAGACTGCCCGAAGGACACCTTGGCCACAGTTCCAGTGTTACCCACAGCGTTTCCAGAGCTCCTTGACCTAGGCTTGCAAATTGATGCTAGAAGGGCTGAAAGGAACGGTGAGAGGATGCCATTGGTTCCTGCTTCTCCGTGCTCTGAGACAGGTGGGAGTCCTGATCCCAAACCTATGCAAATAGGAGCAGTACGGGGACCTCTGTCACCTGGCGAACTGGAGAAGTGGAGAAAAAATAACCTGTGTTTTTATTGCAGGTCCTCAGATCATTATATTCGATCCTGTCCCACAAAAACAACCAAACCGCAGGGAAGCATCAAAACTCGGTATTAGACGGGGTCCGTTTGTTGAGTTCAATACCAAAGGACCTCAATCTGTCTGGTGGTTTTTCACCATTCACGATTACTATGACACTCTCCTTTTCATCAGGGAGACCATGGACAGCCTTGGCCATCCTTGATTCCGGAGCCACAAGCAATTATACGGATTCTGCAGAACAGCACTGCATCATCAGACCCTGTGCCACCGTTCCCCGTTTTGACACAGGCCCAGTGCAATACAACTCCCCAACTCTCGGTTCGATGCTAAAAAGTCTTGATCAATGCTGTTGAGACTGAAAGACAATCTAGAGTGCCCTTTATTCTCAAAGTCTGTATTCTGGGTTTCTTTTACAAGGGTAGGCCTTTAGTGTTTTATTTAGTTGTGTGTACTGATAGTTTTTTTTTAAATTAAAGTGTCTATTGTTCTAGAACCTTGATTGAACATTCTTTTATTTATGTATCACCATAGTATTATTGTTTGTGCTGCATCTGTATTATCTCACAGAACAATATAGCTTAGCCTCAGCCTGTGCTACCAAAAGATATGAAGGAGGTATACCTGTCAGGCACCTTTATGATTAGGATCACTGTTGGTTTAGTAGTTGTGTGGGGCTGAGTTGGCGGTTTAGCCACTGCACATCCTTGCACTCTTGCAGAACTAGGGTTACAGGGCGGAGCAGTCATTTTATCACAGAAGCTTACCGGGGGTGTGAGTAAGGCAGTGGAGGAACGAACACAGAACGGAATTACGGAGGGTATGCCAGGAGCCAGAACAGCTTAAAGAAGAGGGTGAATCACTATGAAAAAGACCCATAGAAACATGATTCGCGAGACAGAGAGGAGGAAAGGCATCTTGTGTTGGAGAGCTAGGATCTTGAGAGAGGAAGGCAGCGAGAGACCCAGAAGAAAACCCACAGACAGCCTAGAGTGGCCTGCTATCTACCTGTGGCTCCTGGCCTTTGGTTTAAGGCCAGCACCAACATGGCACCAACTACAGAGCAACCCTCTGGATCCAGTGCAGACTTGAGACCCAGGACATGACGGGTTCACTCCCATCCCCTACCAGTGGAAGAGCATCATGTGGGGCATCAGTAATACGAGGCGGACAACCGTTTTATGATTTATCAAAGTATGCCATTTTATTCTTGAAATAATATTCAAAAATGCCTCACTGTCCCTACTCGGCTGAGGAATTCCCTGCCTGACCTAACTACCTCTTGCAATAAGCATCAAATATACAAAGAAAAGATATAGCAATATCACATGACATGAACAATATTCACAGTTTCTAAATGAACTTCTAATATCCTAGCTAATTCCCCCTTCCTCGGGATTCAAAGTCACTTATGCAAATGTTCAACCAAAGAAAGAAATGTCTTGAATCAGTTTTTGATGTTTCAAAGTCAACGTAAAAGTTAATTCCACTGACAACAAATCTCCGGTCTGAAAGATCCACTTTCTACTTCCAGAAAAATAGCACCAATGGTAATGCTGGCCAGGATGCTTCGTCACCTCCTCAAGAAGATTTGCTACAGTTCAAATGAAAAAACAATATCTACAATGTTAAAAATATACAGTTCTTGATCAACAGTTAGGAATTCTTTACTTACAGTCTTTAGCATTCACAGTGGTATATTTGTCAGCATGACTTCTCTGGGCTGCTGCTTCCTCTTCAACAGCCACACTTCTACTTGATTGACCATGGGAACAGTAACCTTTCTCTCACAGTACTCCACCTTGTTTAGACTAATGCAATGTTGCATCCACTGACAACTAGATATTCCACCACCGCTGTAATACCTTGGACTACTATCACAGCTTCAGTGATTTGGACTTCTGAACAGGCTTCGACAAGATATACTTTAAAGTACTTCAACACCCCCTGGTATGCAAGGCACTCGTCCTTTGAATATCTCTTTTCAAAAAGGGTAGCCTCTTTGCCTTTCTCATCTGTCTGCCACAATAATAACCTGTGTTTGCCTTTATGACTCACTTGTCTCTGTCTTCCACAGTCTTTGACACTACAGTTTGTGTCTACTTCAAAATAATCTTTCCAAGCAGTCGCTTTCCCTTCCCCAGCTTTACCTGTACCTTTCTGCCAACTATCAGCCCAAATAATTACCCCAAAGCCTTGGTGCCACTCTCTTAGCTTCAGGTAATGCGTGCGCACTTGTATCTTAGGCCAATTAATTGTTAGTAACTTCACAGTACAGATAGATTGCTTTTTAACTTCCAGAAAGGCTGGTATTGCTGGGCTTGGGCAATGCTTGTTCTCTGCTTCAGTAATATATACACTTTAAATTCTTATTCGTGAAAGGTATGGCTTGTAAATATAGAATGCAGTCTGTCTTCAGAAATCACAATGAGGCACATGCGACCATCGCTTGATGTTGTATTCCGAGTTTGAGGATTTTAAAGTTTGGTATTGAATTGTATTACCGTGTAAAGTGAGGGACAAAGTTCAGCCCTCCTTTGAGAATCACAATTAAGCACACGTGACTATTTCTTGATGTTATTTCAACACATTAAAGTTTTCAACAATGGATTTAGCAAGGTTAGGTATTCAGTAATGATCTTCGTAGCGTTCACCCTTTAACTGCCAGGCTATCATGCAAGTGTATGCAAAAATGACACACATACTCATCCTTGGCACTTAAGGGGTGTTTGCCAAACTGCAGAATTTGAAATAACTAACTTTGTTGAAGGGGACTACATGGCCCATAGTCCTATGAGTACTGGGATGAGGAAGATGGCTGATGAGCCATGCAGTTGTAGCAGTCAGGCAATTGAGTCCATCAGCCCACACCTGAAGGAACCTGGGAAGCATAAAAGGCCCTCTCAGGTACAGGCACTTGGAAGGAGAGGAGGGAGCTGGAACTGTGACTATAATGCAAGCAGTAGTAGCAGAAGGAAGAAGGCACAAGACTGGCAAACCAAGCAGAAGTGGCAGAACAAGAAGGACCCCAGAACGTGGAAATAGCAGATTTCCCCTGCGTGTTCTGAGAGGGTCCTGTTCCCCCAAACTCTGACGTGCAGAGGCTGCGCAGTGGAAGGAGAGCAGGAGAGCTGTCTTTTGACTGAGTCTGATTGCTGTAGTTGCTGCGTCCTGTGTGTCGAGACTGAGGCGAGGCGTAGCTACCAAGCCGTGAGTCTCAGAAGTGAGAGGGGCTGTAGAAACGTGTGGCCGGACCGGAGACACCTTCACGGAGGAAGAGTGTGGGTCCTTAAGCAGCCAGAAGCAACAGAAGTCATGGTAGAGGTTGCAGAAGCAATGCGACCTGCAGAGCAAGTGTTGAAGAAGCCGGTGAGTGAACCTGGCATTCTAATGCCTTGCGGGAGCATTTTCAGCACCAGTATCCAGTGCCATGTTCACTTGCTTATGAGTAAAGTGAGTAGAAGTTATTCAATGAACTTGTATTACTTGAATAATGTGAAATGTAGCACTTGCGTGTAAATGAAAAGTCTTTTGACTCGAAAGGAAATACTGCTTACATCTATTTTTCACTATTCTAAGACTGTTACTAACTGAAGGAGTGGTCCTGTGTCACCAAAGTGCCAAGGACAAGTATGCTCATCCTTTTTGCATAGACTTGCATAATAGTCTGGCAGTTAAGGGGTTTGTGGGATTATGGGGAGAGTTAATCAGGGTGTCTTCCCAGACTTCTGGTCTGTTTACCTCCCCAATCCAACCCCCCCCCCCCCCGAGTGATCCTCCCGCAGTACACCACCCCCAGGGTCGGTATGAGGAAGTGTCTGCCTTTCCCTGGCCACATGAGGATGGTCCCAGACCAGGTTTCTGGGAAAGATTATTACTGATTCATCACAATCAGCAGGGAGGCTATGAACACTAGAGACTCTGCTTACAGCTAAAGATGGTCACAGGTCATATTGTCTTGCAGAAACTAGTCTTTAGAGATCAAACCTTTTTGGGGGACCACTGGTTATCTGGGATCCAGACAGTGAAATAGGAACAGTTGATTATCCTGTCATGAAAAAAATATAATGAATATTTGCAGGATACATTTTAATAAATACATTTAAATGGAGATTCTTTGCATATTTGTTGACTGTTCTGAAGACCCAATGGAATGTTACTATTTATTTAAGCAGAAAGCTTGGATCTAGTAGAAAAATAATAAAATCAAAATAGACTGTTAAACGAGAGGATAAGACATGTTTCAAAACAGAAAAACAAATATAGGGTAGATACGAGCAGGTGATTGCTCATGTGGACTCCCATATGAGATGGGGCAAAGCTTGTCACCCCAGTGCTTCAAACAGAGCCTCGATGCATTATATAGTACTGGAGTGGAGCAATGGTCATAATGCAGAGAACGGTGATGAACCAGGTGACATTGAGTTCCTTCAAACTCATTTTGCTGGGATTCAACTGGTTCCGAGCGAAGATTTGACCAACTCTTTAGATCTAAGGCGGATGACTGTTCCAACACAGATGCTCCTGTTTTCCGTACACCTGCGCTGCTCGTACGGAGAGTGTGGAAATAGATGAGTAGGTCAATTCATGTTTCTCTCTCATCTTGCGTGGGCGCTATTCTAGGAGTGCCGTGTGCTATTGGTATTACTGTTAGTACCGGTCCTACTTTCAAAGGAACAGGGCTATATATAGACACGCCAACGTGAGTTGGCCAAGATCACAACAATACTTATATTGTACAATGGATTTTTCTTTGGTGCCATCAATTACATGAAGCTTGTCAAAGCCAAGAAATACACTGGTTTCCAACCATGACAGCGCTTAAGGTACAATGGCCTGTTTGATTCTAGAATCACAAGTTAAAACCAATGACCTTTGGTTGTGAGCGGGTAAAATAAAACATGCCTGATGGAGCTATTCTTGGCATATTTGTTTATGTATTTTGAAAACTAATGTCAGGATTTGTTGCAACAGTGAACTAGCTTGGCTGATGCGGGGTGGGAAAGCTTTTAGAGGCCTGAGTGTGTTACCATTCTAATATTACATTGTGGGCAGGTGTTGCTCAGCAAACTCATCTCTGTTTAATTTCAGTGGCATGCAGGCATGGAAGAAAAGATGAATAAAATGAAGAATTAAAGTTTGTGTTAAAATAATTAATCTTTTATAACACGCTCAATACCGGAGACCAGTCTCTAAGCGCGGAAAAGGGATTCGAATGTGTGTTGCTCTGTATTGCCCTGCTTCTAAAACAAGCTTTGCCCCTGAGCTATCCTCCCAGCATGGTGCTGTTTATAGTAATATAATAAATACCCAAACAGATCAGTGCAAAAAAAATACAGTTGAAACAAAAATTGTTTCTTAAATTGCACGATTTAAATGAGTCTTCAGAACTAAGAGCAATTCCCGAATGGACAGCATCTTTCATAAGTGCTCTCACTGTTTTAGATATTTTAAGCAGGGACATTTCTCAAGCAAGATAGATTTCCCCCATGGTTTCCTGCTGCAAATGGGATTGTTAATTCCCTGGAAAAATATTGTCTGGCTTAAATACCAGCTGCTTTAAAAACGTTTTGACTTGCTTCTCAAGAAAGCCAATGGTATCTGTCTTGCATAATATGGGAGCTTGTCATAATGCATATGGTCTTGGTGGACTGCAGCATGTTGCCCTACCTCAAGAGTAGTCATGATAGATTGGATGACCTTCCAACGCTGCATCATACTAGTCCAGAGAGAAAGAAGGCCTGACCTGTTGCTACATGTAGCCTGAAAACCTAGATTATTGGTTGTGTATCTCCTTCAAATCCCTGGAATGGATCTGTGCCTTTTTCAAGGTACGGACAGCTTTATCTAAGTCTAGAATGAAGAAGATGACACGTGGAATTCCTGAGGGCTCCACGTGCTCCCAGCTGCTGTTGATCACATTCTTGCGCCACTTAAAGTAATTGATCGGGCAAGTCCAAATGCTTGTGGATGACATGAAAATCCATATCTGAATGAATAAGGGAGATGACCATTTAAGCAACATTCCATGTTGTCTAGAATATTTGCATTATTGATGAGTGATAGAGAGCTTCCTATTCCTCAACTGCACCAAAATAGAGGTGTGCCTGTGTGTAGGAAAACAATGCAAAGCAATAACTTTTTATCGCGTACAGATCTGAGATCTCCATTCCACAACCTAGAGAATCTGGGAATTTGCTTTGGTTTTGATATAGCCTTTTCCCCAAAATGAGACGGGAAGAAGCTCGTCACCCCAGCACTTGCAACAGAGCTTAGATGGATTATAGAGTACTGGAGTGGAGCTATGGTCCTAATGCAGAGAACGGTGACGATCTAGATGACACACTGAGTTCCTTCCAACTCATTAGTCTGGGATTCAACTGGTTCCGTGGGAAGATTTGACCAACACTTCAGATCTAAGGCGGATGACTGTTCCAACACAAATGTTTGTGTTTTCCATACAACTGCGCTGCTCGTACGGAGAGTGTGGAAATAGATTTGTAGGTCAATTCATAATTCTCTCTCATCTTGCGTGGGCGCCGCTCTAGGAGGGGCATGTGTTATTGGTATTACTGTTCGTGCCAGGGCTCATTTCAAAGGAACGGGGCTATATACAGACGTGCCAACTCGAGTTGGCAAAGATCACAACAATACTTGTATTGTACAATGGATGCTTATTTAGTGCCATCAATTACATGAAGCTCAACTAATCCAAGAAATACATTGGTTTCCAAGCATGGCAGCGCTTAAGGTACAATGGGCTGTTTCATTCTAGAGTCACAAGTTTAAACCAATGAACTTTGGTTGTGTTTTGGTAAAAAAAAACATGCCTGGCGGAGCTATTTCTGGTATATTTGTATATGTATGTTGAATACTTATGTCAGGATATGTTGCAACAGGATCTAACTTGGCTGATGGGTGGTTGTGGAGGCTTTTAGATGGCTGAGTGTTTTATCACTGTAATATTACATTATGGGCATTGGGTCAGTAAGTCCATCTCTGTTTAATTTCAGTTGAATGCAGACATGGAAAATAAGAAGCATACCATAAAGAATAAAACAGTGTTACTTACCGTAGTCGAAATAATATACCCAATCAGATCAGTATAAGACAATACATTTGACACACAAATTGTTTCTTAAATGGTACGATTTAAATGACAGTCTTTAGAAGAAGGAGTGATTCACAAATGGACAGCATCTTCCATAAGTGCTTGCAATAATGTTTTATATATTTTAAACAGCGATATTTAGCAAGTAAAATAGATTGCAACTGAGATTATTACATTCCTGGAAAAATATTCTCTGGCTTGAATACCAGCTGCTTTAAAGACAAAGCAAAATGTTTCCACTTTAGAATGGTGATTAAAGAAATCTAGTATTATCTGTCTTGCGTAGAATGGGGGCTCGTCATAGTGTATATGGTCCCTGTGGGCTGCATCATGTTGCCCTACCCCAAAAGTAGTCATTCGAAATTGGATGACCTTCCAACGCTGCCTGACACTAGTCCAGAGAGAAAGACGGCATGACCTATTCCTATATGTAGCTTAAATGCCTACATTATTGGTTGCATATCTCCTGCGCAGGCCTCAAATATATCTGTGCCATTATCAAGGACAGAAGCCAAGAGGTGCGGACAGCTTTATCTAAATCCAGAATTAAGAAGACATAGGGGTTCATTACAAGTTCACTGGTATCCCACCGGTAATTCCGGCGGGATACCGGGGAACAACTCCACCATCTCTGGCGCCCGATATAGCGTGTTACTGGGATATTACAGGAAGCGGAAATGCCAGTAACTCCCCATTCCATGGAGTCCTAAAGGACTCCATGGGATGAGGTTGCCCAAATCACCGGCATCATTAGTAACGGTGCCGGTGATGAAGGCATTTATCTGATGGTAGGTCAGTGCCTACCGGTAGACTTGTAGTTTGCCGGTCTGAAAAGGTGCCGGTACACGTCATTACCGGCACCTTAGTTCCGGACCGGCAAACATGTAATGAGCCCTAATATGTGGAATTCCTCATGACTCAGTGTGCAGTTTAACACATACATGGACCACGTAACACAATTGATTAAGCAATCCACTTTTTAGAACCTATGCATCGGGATAATGTGAACATTCATATCTGAATGAAGAAGGGAGATGAGCATCGAAGCAACATCTCATTTTCCGTAGAATATTTTCATTATTTATGATTGGGAGAGAGCTTTCTATACATCAACGGCACCATAATAGAGTAGTGTCTGTTTGAAGGACATAAAAACACTGAAATTACTTTTTGTGGCTTGCGATCTCCAATCTCCAATACAAAACCTCAAGAATCAGTGAATTTGCTTTGTTTTTGATGTAGCCTTTCCCCCAACAAATATACCAGGTCATGAAGGAAATGGACAACCAATTAAACAAGGGCACATGTTTCAATCAAAACTTCATTAAGACTTCATCAATCAAAGCCCTGTTCCTACCCCCACTGGACTGTTGTAACCCCATTTATGTAGTGCCACCATAAAATCAACACATGGAACTTCAGAAGATACAAAATAGCACAGCCACACTTTGCTGCGCCCAAAAGCGACAGGATCAAGCCACACCTGCCCTGAAAGCCTTCCATAGGAGCCAGATGAACCAAAAAGTAGGGTCATGATACTCTACACAACAAGCATTCTGGGAAAAAGGCCCCAAAGGCCTGCAATTCTGGCTCTTCAGTTCTACCACCCACTCCCCTCCAGGACTTAAGAACCTTTAGTACTCGGGGCGGCGGACGCAACCAATCAGGTTGCTTGGATCACGGGCTGAATCTAACAATCACAGCCCGCGTTCCGAGCAACCTGATGGCTGCTTCCCCACCCCACCATCTTCCTCCCACGCTCCTTACCCTTCATTTTAATTTCCTGTCCCTCCCACCACTTGTCTGGTTGGCATATGGTTGGTCCCCTTCTGTAATCACATGTCAGGATGAAAAACAATGGTGCGGAAGGTTTCCCAGAACTTTGTCAGTGGTTTTTGAATTATTCACAGCCCTCTAGACACCGCCCCTCCGTGTGAAGCTAGCAAGGTGAGTGCGCTCCGCAACAACCTCCCTAGGGGTTGAGGCAAGTGGTTCCTCACCAGGACAGACCCCTCCTTTGGGCACAGGGACTCCCAATCCTGCGAGGAACTCCCTGATGCCCTAAACATGATGGCATATATGGAATGAGCCAATATACAAAATAATTGCACATTCCAAGATCAGAATGTAGAGAACGTAAAGTTATGCTGTTACCAGAAAGAAAGAACAGTTGGCTCTTTAAATCCAAGTCTCCAATTAACTGGGACAAGTACATGGAAGAGAGAGGACATGCAAAGCAAGAGGGAGCGAAAATGAGAGAGAGAGGAAGGCAGACGCACATAGGGGAGACCCTCTGTGAGTAGAACACCTGAAGGAGCTGGAGGGTAAGCAGAGCGCAAAGCATGCACAATTCAGAACTGCTTCAAGAAAGGGAGAGAGAGATACGCTGGAAGTCTGAGGTGTACAAAGCTGAGACAGCTGGAGCAGAAAGCTGGGTGGTGGTTGACCATGAAACAATTGGGGTGAGCAAGCTGGCTGTTCAATTACTCTGACACCACCCGCCGACATCACCGGATGGAGGACGCAATTAATGGTCCAGGCAACCGCACCGGCATTGAGGAGCCGAAACAGAGGGAGAAACTGCAAGAAGCAGACATCGCAGAAAGCAAACCAAGCAGAAATGAGAAGTAAGGAGAGGGTCCCAAGTACCTACTAAATCCGGAGACATTTCCCTGCAAAGCTGAAGGTAATGGGGAGATCGGGAGAACGGTAAGCCAAAGGGGACTTATGGCTTAGGTATACCAGAGAGACTGGGGTTCACACTACGAGCTCCCAGTTCGCTCACCAAGACCCCAATTAACCCTTCCCCAGTACACAGACGGAGGACTGAGGCAAGGGCAAGTTAGAAACTGCCGTTTATTACACAAGCAGACAGGCATCATACAGGACATTGAGAATCTTCTGAAATCACAGCTCCTAAGCCCATGCTGGACAATATTCTTCAAATACTACGTCACAACATGGGGCTCTTCCTCAAAAACCTATGAGGGTACATGATTGAATAGTTGGGGTGGTAGTACCAATACACGGCACCTATAGGGGTTACTCTATTGGCCTGTGCATGTCATGTGGCTTTCCTGCCCCTTGCCCAGAAACTATCTATTACATTGTTGCAGAGTTGAAGGATTGCCATTGGCCCATGCCCTCTGCCACCCAGCCCTGGATTTGTGTTCCCTGATTCACTGGAGCTGATCGCCCCAGGCCTGGGACCCAGTTCTATTCTTAGTGCTCAGTGCATCTTCTCAAGGTGATAAGAAAGACTGAGGGCCTCATTACACAGTAGGCGGTAAGGGTTTACTGGTACCGGTAAACCCTTACCGCCTTACTACGAGGTCCCTTTGTGGGACCCGACTTTAACGGCTGTTGTAGACCAGCCGTTAAAGTTGGGACCCGCAAAGGGACCTTTGTGATAATTACGGTACCGCAATTTGCAATTTGCGGTACCGTAATTAGCTCCTTCCCCATTCCCATTATGCCTTATGGGGCAAAAATGGGAATGGGGAAGGGCCATGGAGGAAGGGGGAATTACCGCGCCACCAACCTTGGAATGGGGTGGTAATTCCCCTTTCCTCCATGGTGGTACCGGTATGGTACCAGCGGTAACCATTGTGCTAATAGCATCATGGTTTACCGCCTTCCGTGTAATGAGGCCCTAAGTGTTTTCAGTGTAGCTGTTAGTATTACCACTTTGCCTTTCAGAGTGCCCTCAGGGTTGCAACATTGTTAAAGAATACATGTTTCTCATCATGTCTGTGTCACTGGAAACTGCTCATCTTCCCACCGTGGATGAATGACCATTGTCTAGCTCGAACGAACCACGTGGTCGAGGACCGGAAAATCAAGTTCTCTGGTGAGCAATTTATGAGGATTTATACTAGTATTTTGATGAGGGTTTCTTGTCTCAGAGGCCCAGGAAGGTTCTGCTCATCGCTGACCTTTGCTGTGACCCTGGCCGGGTGCTCCCTGTAGCCTGATTCTGCTTTACTTCACTTTTCATTTTGAGGCCTGTGGCTTCATGTTACTCTATTATGGTTATGCTATAATTGCTATATGTCTATATTGTGCTATTCTTCTCAAAGGTTGGTAGTATCGTGGTCCTTCCTAGATCCTTATACGATGCTGTGGTTCCATATGGTTAGATGCAATAAGCTGCTGGAAGCTTGCTCTGCATCTCTTCCTTGCCTTGCATTCCGCGTTTTTGCATTTGGATAATGAGAAAAATAATAAAGGCTTTCAATAGTATTTATATGTATCTTTCCTCTATCTACAGAACTGTGTAAGCATGTTCTTTGTGTGAGAACATGTGTGTCCGTGTAACTTCGTGCATGGGTGCGAGTTTGCTTCATGACTAACGTTGCTATGTCGTGTTGTCACTAATGACGTCAGCACAATAGATGTTCAGTATTCAGTCAATCTGATCCAGTAAGGGGTTTGGATCCAGGATCAGTGTTGTAGCACCTGTATTCATAAAGATGTTGGGCCTCATTACACGGTAGGCGGTAGGGGATTACTGGCACCGGTAAGGGCACCGGTGCCGGTAATCCCCTACTGCCCTACTACGAGGTCCCTCAGCGGGTCCCGTCCTTAACGTGTGGTCAGACCACACGTTAAGGACAGGACCCGCTGAGGGACTTCAGAGAAAATAACGGTACCGCTAATAGCGGTACCATTATTTGCTCCTTCCCCGTTCCCATTGAGCCCTATGGGGGCTCAAATGGGAAAGGGGAATGGTGATTGGCATGGGGATTTACCGGGTCCTCCAGGGTCGGAATGACCCAGTAAGTCCCCATACCGCCTACCCAGACTCCGACGGCGGTAGGGGGTAGCCATGGCGCTAATAGCGTCATGGCTACCGCCTACCGTGTAATGAGGCCTGTTGACTTTATAAGGATTAAATGGTTGTCTGAGTGAATATCTGTTCACATATGTGAATGTCACTGGCCCTCCTGGGGGCTGTCCAAACAGTGAGTTGCATCTTGCATTCTTGAATCTTTGGGCTGTCATGTGCATGGCTGTCATGTCCATGGGGGCGAGGAGGGGCATTCCAGGGACTCTCTCTTCTTATATCATCAGAGAAACTCATACCAGTGCCAATGACAAAACTCGGAAAACTAAGCTGATAAAGGTGTACTGTGTCAATGTGATAAAAAGAAGCATAGAAATCCCAAACAATGAGAGAAATAGAAATAAAATATCATGACCTTGGTAAAAAGGGAAAGTAAACCCTTTCGAAAGACATAAAGAGTGTAAAGACTTAAACATCAAACTGCTGGACAAAGATGGTAAAATCAAAGTAATAGAACATCTACTAGGTAAAGAAAAAACATGGATGAAGGAAATGAGAATCCGTGAGATGAAGATGAAGATGTTAAATGGACAGACAAAGGGAGATCTGCAGGGGGCTAACACTTGGCACAGTGGAAAATCAGGAGCATGCCTAGATTACTGCTTTGTTGGCGGGAACACGTTGGAGAGGATAAAATCCTTTACAATAGTAAAACAAACAAGCAGTGATCATTGTCTGTTAGCCATCAAACTCGCCTGGGAAATAAGAACTAACAGAGAGAGCGAAAGATCAATGGAAACTGAGGTTTCATGGGGAAGAAATCGCTTGAGAATAAAAACGCAGGCAATCCCAAAACTAGTACAAGGATATAAAGAAGCTATAACCAAAAATGAAGAGCTGGTTGATTACAAATGGCTTCTGGAAAAAAGAAAAACATGCTTATGATGAACAGCTAGTGGCTAGGAGGAAACAATATAGATCAGACCAGAGACTCATAAAAAAGAATACCAGTACAGAAAGATATGAACTCCTGAGGAAAAGTCAACAAACCTATAAGAACTGGTTGCGACAAACTAGCTACCTAAGAATGCAAAGGGATGCCGAAAAAATGCTAGCCGCAATATCTACTAACAACGCAAGAGGTACATGGGACTTACTCAATGACAGAGATCTCAATCGACCGGACATAGGTATTAATCAAGTCTCAGAAGAGAAATGGTTCCAACATTACAGTGCTCTCTATGAAGGTGAAATCCAGGGAAAAATCACAAAAGAGGCTCCCGATAGGACCCCTTGGGCCCTGGACTTTGATAAAGATGATATCCGAATCCTAATAAATAAACTTAGTACCTCTAGAGCAGCTGGCCCAGATGGGAGCTCCAATAAAATGTTGAAAGAAAATTGTTAGAACTGGACTGATCTAATATATGCCCTATTTCAACAAATCATGAAAACAAAACAAATCCCAGCCACACGGACGGAGGCTTATATAGAACCGATATACAAGAAGGGGGACCGGGAAAACCCCAGGAACTATAGGCCAATAGCGCTTCTAGATTCAATTGGCAAGCTATTTGCATCACTTCTACTAAGAGACCTCAAAAAATGGGCTTCCCAGGCCAAAATCTTAGATGAAAGACAGACAGCCTTTGTTAGTGGAGTTGGCACCGCCTTGAATCTGTTTCTGATTAACCTGCTCAAGGCAAATACATTAGCTGGGAAAAAAAAACGTTTCCTAGCTTTTATTGACCTCGAGCAAGCCTTCGATGGAATCAATAGAGAACGTCTGTGGTCAAAAATGAAGAACTGGGGTTGCCCAAAGGACTTACTGGAAGCCATTAAAACACTATATACTGACACTTCAATCAAGGTTCAAATCACAAGCAATGGGGGGATTTCTAGGAGGATCAGAACCTCCAGAGGAATCAAACAGGGCTGTTCAGTAGCTCCGTTCCTCTTTGTGCTATATATGGCCGATATGAAAACTGCCCAAGACAAGATTCGTGCATTCCTGCTGAAAATAAATGGAAAAGAGACACCGTGGATGCTATATGCCGATGACACGGTATTTATAGACCAAACACCAATAGGCCTACAAAGACGGATTGAGACCTTCAATAAATATCTAAAAGAAAATAGCATGAAGATGAATGTCAAGAAATCTATGATTTCTTAATCATGAAATCTGGCATGGGAAGAAAATTGGCAGGAAAAACTGTGACATGGTCATTGGAAAAATGAAAAATTGGAGGAAGTGGAAACGACACTGTACCTGGGGATAATGATTAACAAAAACTGCAAAGAACAGGAACATTATACTCTGATCCGGGAAAACTAGTGGCCCTAACAAATCAAGGGATTTGCCTACATTGCAGATATGGGAAGTTTTCTTTAGTCCCGATTGTAACCTTTTTCAAGCAGAAAGTGGTGGTGGTCATCACTTATGGTGCTGAGGTACTCTTAGCCCTAAAATGGGAAGTTTGGAATCTCTGCGAGGCATACCTTTGGCGTAAGATCTTGCGCCTACCAACTTCATTACCAGTGGAACTCATAAGAATGGAGCTTAGACTCCAATCGGTGGCCTCAGTCGCACTCTGGAAATCTCTATCATTGTATAGAAAGTGCGTTCTGGACATACCACCAAAACAATTTGACATTCAAGTACAGACGGATACAGTGAATGAAGATAAGATGCTTAATAACTGGAAAGGAAGATGCAAAGCTTGCATGGAACAAGTAAACCTCTTGGAAGACACCCTAAAGAATAATCCGGGAGGAAACCCAGGAACAAAGATCGAAGAGAAATCTATGTTATAACATTGTCTGGGAAAAAAAAGGCTTGAACATGCTACCTCCGTACCTGTGGACATTTCCATCTAAGCATTACCGGGACCTGCTGCTGCGCTGCAGACTTAACATCTGGCACTGCAGAGAAGTAAAATGGAAAAGGAAGCAAATTGAAAAATCAGCAGCATATTGCAGGTTCTGCAAGGTTAAAGACCAACTGGAAACGATCAGGCATGTTATGTTAGTCTGCCCAGCATTAAAATGGAAAAGAGAGATCTATATGGGCAGCTCTATACGGAATATTACTGAGGAGACGGAAGAAGACTAGTGAAAAGTGTCGCAAGCGGCTGGCGCAGAGTGTCCGCGTGCGATTGTCTGCGCCAGGCACGTGCGCTAAAACCGATTTCCGCGCACAGCGTATTCATGGATTTTAGGCTCCCAAACCAGCCGTGGCGCAGAGTATCGCAGCGACCCTGCAGCAGCGCCAGTAACGCCCCCAAGAACGCCCTCGCGCAAGGAAAAGCCATCAAAATCGCTAAATCATCGCAAAGGGCTGCGCTAACCCTGGACCAGTCTACAGGGCTGCCAAACAAGGTACGCAAAGCGGGTAACGTGCATATCAGGGGTACGCGTGAACTTATACACGCGATTAGCCAGGGTACGTGTATTACAGGGGTACGCGGGAAGTTCTATACGCGATTGGCCAGGGTACGTGTATTATAGGGGTACGCGTGAAGTTTAACACGCGATTAGCCAGGGCACGTGTATCACAGGGGTACGCAGGAATTATCACACGCGATTTGGCTGGGTACGTGTATTACAGGGGTACACGGGAAGTTCTACACGCGATTTGGCGGGGTACGTGTATTACAGGGGTGCGCGGGAATTCTCACATGCGATTTGGCCAGGTACGTGTATTACAGGGGTGCGCGGGAATTATCACACGCGATTTGGCTTGGTACGTGTATTACAGGGGTGCGTGGGAAGTTCTACACGCGATTGGCCAGGGTACGTGTATTACAGGGGTGCGCGGGAATTCTCACATGCGATTTGGCCAGGTACGTGTATTACAGGGGTGTGCGGGAATTATCACACGCAATTAGGCTGGGTGGGTCCTCACAGGTGTTCCCTGTACACCCTCCACGGCCCCTGCAGGCAGCCCACAAAACAGGGGACTACCCTGCACACCTGCTCATGTCCCCCTGCACCCCCACCCCCCAGCAGTGCAGGGGCAGCCTCCACCAGGCCCCCACCCATGCCTCCCAACACCCCCACCCCCCAGCAGTGCAGGGGCAGCCTCCACCAGGCCCCCACTCATGTCTCCCACCACCCCCACCCCCCAGCATCCCCCCAGCATCGAGGGGCACCCTCCACCAGGCCCCCACCCATGTCTCTCACCACCCCCACCCCCCAGCCACCAGGGGCAACCTCCACCAGGCCCCCACTCATGTCTCCCACCACCCCCACCCCCCAGCAGTGCAGGGGCAGCCTCCACCAGGCCCCCACTCATGTCTCCCACCACCCCCACCCCCCAGCAGTGCAGGGGCAGCCTCCACCAGGCCCCCACTCATGTCCCCTATCACCCCCACCCCCCCCGCCACCAGGGGCACCCTCCACCAGGCCCCCATCCATGTCTCCCACCACCCAGCAGTGCAGGGGCATCCTCCACCAGGCCCCCACTCATGTCCCCTATCACCCCCACCCCCCAGCAGTGCAGGGGCACCCTCCACCAGGCCCCCACTTATGTCCCCTATCACCCCCACCCCCCAGCCACCAGGGGCACCCTCCACCAGGCCCCCACCCATGTCTCCCACCACCCCCACCCCCAGCCACCAGGGGCACCCTCCACCAGGCCCCCACCCATGTCTCCCACCACCCCCACCCCCCAGCCACCAGGGGCACCCTCCACCAGGCCCCCACCCATGTCCCCTATCACCCCCACCCCCCAGCAGTGCAGGGGCACCCTCCACCAGGCCCCCACTCATGTCCCCTATCACCCCCACCCCCCAGCCACCAGGGGCACCCTCCACCAGGCCCCCACCCATGTCTCCCACCACCCCCACCCCCCAGCATCCAGGGGCACCCTCCACCAGGCCCCCACCCATGTCTCCCACCACCCCCACCCCCCAGCCACCAGGGGCACCCTCCACCAGGCCCCCACTCATGTCTCCCACCACCCCCACCCCCCAGCAGTGCAGGGGCAGCCTCCACCAGGCCCCCACTCATGTCCCCTATCACCCCCACCCCCCCGCCACCAGGGGCACCCTCCACCAGGCCCCCACCCATGTCTCCCACCACCCCCACCCCCCAGCATCCAGGGGCACCCTCCACCAGGCCCCCACCCATGTCTCCCACCACCCCCACCCCCCAGCCACCAGGGGCACCCTCCACCAGGCCCCCACTCATGTCTCCCACCACCCCCACCCCCCAGCAGTGCAGGGGCAGCCTCCACCAGGCCCCCACTCATGTCCCCTATCACCCCCACCCCCCCCGCCACCAGGGGCACCCTCCACCAGGCCCCCATCCATGTCTCCCACCACCCCCACCCCCCAGCAGTGCAGGGGCACCCTCCACCAGGCCCCCATCCATGTCCCCTATCACCCCCACCCCCCAGCCACCAGGGGCACCCTCCACCAGGCCCCCACCCATGTCTCCCACCACCCCCACCCCCCAGCAGTGCAGGGGCAGCAGGCAGTCAGGCAGCAGCAGGTGGGAGCGTGCTCGGGGCTCTGGGGGGCAGTAGTTCGGCCTTCCGGGCAGGAGCGTGGTATTCCGTGTGCGTACGCGTGGCCAGCTTGGTACGGAGTGATTTGGCACGTGAAAATCCTGCACGTGAGCGTGAAAACCGAGGAAAGGCCCTCAGCGCGTAAGCGCGTCTGTGACGTGACCCGCACGGGTGTTTCCCACACAGCACGTGATGACAGAGCACACGTGGAAAGACTGCACGTCAGAGTGTAATCGCGTGTGATTGGTGGAAATGGCCCTACACGCAGAAGTGACAAAGCGTGTGATTGGTGGAAATGGCCCTACACGCAGAAGTGACAAAGCGTGTGATTGGTGGAAATGGCCCTACACGCAGAAGTGACAAAGCATGTAATTGGTGGAAATGGCCCTAGCGCGTACACGCCGCGTAAGTGACGCTGGACGTGTGGGCCTGTATAAAAGGTACGTGTAGAACACGTTTTCCTTGTACGTGCTTTTCGTGGAGAGCGAGTGGGTGAATTCTGTACTTCTTGTCGTTTCACACGCGATTTACTTCACGGCGTTTCAAGTTCGTATTCCCTGTTACCTCTGACAGCTTTTTCTCTTTTTTCGCTTTTACTGGTTTACCTGGGCCTGTTCCCTCAAACAGTGTTCCCTTCTACTGTTGTCCTGTCTCCTCAGACAGCGTACAAATCTTCTTTTGGCGGGGGTGTTGCCAACCAAACGTGCTCCTTTTACACGCTCGTTTACCAGGCAGACGGTGAGTCACGCACGTATCTAACATCTGTGCTTGCCCCGTGTGTAGCCTACCCCTTCAGAGGTCATTCTAGGCTGCGTGTGACACGCATACGTTCATTCTTGTGTTACTGGGTGCCACAGCGTAGTGCAGGTTTTTCTTTCTGCACACGTGGTCTAGGAGGGGTTGCGTGCACGTCATCTCCCTTTTTTGGGGCTCCTGTGCGTAGCGTGACCCGTCATCTTTCCCCAGGGGTTACAATCAGCCTTGCAAGAGCACTAGGGTACAATTACCATCTGGTACCCAACCCCTTTGACCCCCAATTGCCCAGGACAATAGTTTACAGCCACTCCCATACGCACATTTACATCAGTGCCATGGCTGGGAGGCGAGGATTCCGTAAGGGTGGCAAAGGTGGAAGAGCCACAAGTGGTGGCCGTGGTGGATCCGGTAGGGGACGTGGTCGTTACTTGCAGGGTGAGCCTGTCCCCCCATGTGTGGAGGACCAGTCAAGGGCACCCATAATCCCCCCCCCCTCCCGTTGAGGCTGATGTGGCTGACACCATCCATGCTCAGCCCTTGTTGGACCAGCCCATTGTGGCACCAGATCTGGCTGACTCCATGGCTGACTTCCAGGTCAGCAGGCCTATGACACGTGCACTGGTGCACGTTGATGTCACCATGCCACGTGCATCTGGGCCAGCAAGGTCATCTGCTGCACCAAGGAGGCAGGGCGGAGAGGCTGCAGGGGCAGCTGCGGCTCCATCCACCCCAGCCCTCACACACCCAGCCAGGACAGTGTCGGTCCTAGTCCATGCTGCTGACATTCCCCCTGACACCATCACACTAGAGCCAATGCCTGCACCAACTCCCATGCTGAGTGTGCAATCCCACACTCCTGATACAGAGTCCACCAGGGCTCCTGCACCTAGTGTCCAGAGCGGCGCAGGACACTCAGGATCACCACCACCTTCCAAGCGGAAGAGGAAGAGTGCTCGTCCGGCACAGGCCGATGCCCCAGACACGGCTACACAGTCCAGCCCGTCCAGGAAGCCCAGCTTCACGGATGACGAACTGAATGCACTTGTCGAGTATGTGTCCGGACATGACAACGAGATGGTCATTGTTGCAGGATCCAAGACCACACCTGCACAACGCCAGGCACACTGGCAGACCGTTGCGGACATCGTAAGTGCCCTTGGAATCGTGAGGCGCACAGCCAATGATTGCTATAAGCGCTGGAATGACCTAAAGCGCAGGGCAAAGAGTAAGCTGGCCTCAAGTCATGCCGCAACTCTAGTGACTGGAGGTGGGTCTCCAGTAGTAGACATGGAACTCACTCCACATGAGTCAGTCGCTGGGACCTACGTCATGGAGGAACAGATCCAAGGCGTGGGAGATCTGGCTGATTACGAGGCATTGTCCGGTGAGTGCACATGCATGTGTGTGTCATCCATGTGCATGGTGTGTGTGTGAGGGCTTCTGTTTGTGTGCCAGGTGAGAGTGTGTGCGCCTGAGTCGTATGGGTCAGCCATGTGCTTCATGCAATACTTCCTGCGCAGCTGCATTTGGCCATAGCAGTATCCCTTCTGCCAACAGTAGACATCTAGCCCAACTGCACGACAGTTGCCCTTGAAGTGTCACCTTGACACAACATAGATGCTTATTTTTCACTGTTCATTCAGTCAGATTGTTTGCATTCCCCCACTTTTACTAGGCATGTCGCTGTCCACTAGTCACATGTCTGACATGGCTATGGTAAAGTGGAGTGACTTTGTTACCTGGATATCATTTGTACACACATGTCCCTGTGCAATTGGACCATTTCAGACTGGCAGCTCCAGGTGAAAAATCTGACCTGTTAGAATTAGAAAAGCGATTACATGCGGGAACTGGACTGAATGAATAGGTGCTGCCCTCCTCTCCATCTTCACTCAATAGCAATGGTACATGCCATCTGTGTGATGGCATGTGTGTTTCACCTGGCAATCACAGGCCAATGTGTGATGCCACTGCCAGGCAGCATGCAGAAAATGTGTTCATCTTCCATCTTGGTGCCATCAGTGTGTGCCATTTGCCTGCACTTCATACGCAGTGAGGGTGCATGCATGGGAGGGTTTTAGTCATGTGGGACATGTGTCAATCAAGTACTGGTTCTCTTGCTTCTCAGCCCTCATTGTGTGCCATGGTGCTAATGCCTGTTTCCATTTCTTTGTTTTCATGTCTTTGCAGGGGAAGACGCACCTGATACTGCTGGGGTTGTGGAGATGGTGCAGACCCAGGAGGGGTCCGAGGGCCGACCAACCACCAGTGAGGGACGTGGTGTGGTGGTGGGGGAGAACCCACAAGTGCTGCAGGTCGTGCTCTGAAGGGGTGTCTCTGGCTGCACCTCCCCCGAGCTGTACTCAGGTGTTGATTCGGATGAGACCTACGTGCCGTCGCAGGTGAGTGTTCCAGGGAGGGATTCTGTTCTGTCTCACCCACCTGCACCAGGGTCAGAACCCTCCATGGGGATGTCAGTGTTGGCAGCTACGCCTTTGGTGGTTACGGATGCAGGGTCACACTCCGCGACATCTGATCCTGTTCCTGGGCCAGCAGATCAGAGGGGGAATGCAGTCCTGCAGCCTCAGGCAGTGCCGGCACAGCAAGGCGCAGTTCGCCTTGCCCCAGACAGGTGTGGTGCCCGCCGACGTGGTGGCCGTACGCCACCTGGCAATACCGCATGGGAGCAATCCATTTACGGTATGGCAACCCAACAGGCTGCATCATCCGAGATGATGGCTCAGGCCATGGATAGGGTGGCCACTTCCATTGTCCCCCCAGAAAGGCTGATGGAGCGACTAGAGCAGGCAACCGACTCCATCTGCCAGTCACACAGGGAGGACATGTTGGGGTCCAACAGGGACAGGCGGGCGGCACTGGCGACGCTGCAGGAGGCCATCTCCATTGAGTCCCAGGGCCACAGGGAAGCCCTGAGGCAGGAGCTCCTTCACCTCAGGACGACTCTTGTTGAGCTTGAGGCTTCAACACACCAAAGGACAGAACAGCAGCTGGAGCGTCTCACCCGTACGCTCTCAGCTGAGATGCAGGCAACGAGGGCGGAGGTCCGGGCATCCCGTGAGTTGTTGCATGGGGACCTCCGCACACTCATCCTCCAGAACCAGACCTACCACACCCGCATGCTTGCAGCCATGGAGGAGCAGACTAGGGCCTTGCGTGGGCTGCCTCCCATAGTGCAACCACCTCCGGATGCAGCTGCACAGGGTGACAATAGCGACAGCAGTGATACTCCCACAACAGGGTAGCCGTGTGGGCCATGAGCCCATGGAGGTGTTTTATTTTCCCAGGATCCACGCAGGTGGGTTCTGGTGTGCATCCTGTCCTCGGACCTCCTGGGTGGCCTCCCCAACCCCCCCGGGCCCATCAATGGCCATTTTTGATTGTTTCTTATTTTTATTTTTATTTTTATTTATTTTATTCCCTATTTTTTTGGGACGATTTGTTGGCTTCCGTGGTTCCTGTGGGCATACGCTGCATTGTGGCTGGGCACATGCAGGCTTGTAATGTATTTGGTTCAGATGCTTGGGTTTGAGTCACACACACCCCTCCTGCTTCCCGTTTCCATGGGCTTGCAAAGGGTGTGCCCAAGTGACAGTGAATTACACAGTGACGTTGGACTCCCATGAGCTGTGTGGGCAGTCTGTAGTCAATACTGTGTATACATTCCTAGTGCATATTGCTGTTGTGTTGTACACTGCATGTTGCATTGATGTGTAACTCATCTTCTGTGTCTACCTCCCAATTTGCAGGTCCCTTCCTCATGTCTACACAAGGACCTCTAGTCTGGAGATGGGGTCCATGTTGGCAGCAGTGCACCTACAACTCTACATGGCGCCAACACTGCACAGTTGGTAGTGGTGGGAGTGCAGGCATTTCCAGGTGGTGAGACTACTAATATGTAACATTTGTGATGTCATGTTAATGGTAGTACGTGCTCAAGTATGTTGTTGGTCCGGCATTGCTGTGAGCATTTCAGGTGTTGCAGGTTTCTAATAGGGACACTGTACATAGTGACACTAGTGTCATGTTGTGGGAATTACTTTGTTTACCTGCAAATAGCATGACATGGCACGGTGTGTCATGTGGCGGTGCTGGGGTTGGGTTGGCTGACATGGCACTGTCCTCTTGTTGCATTTTGCAAGTGGGTATTCATTTTAGCTGCTTGAATGTGTAACTTCACAAAACTGCATTGGTGGTGTCTGTGTGGGTAGGGATGCACACATTGTGACACTTCCAGGTGAACAATCTCAGGCTGATATGGTATTCACGGTTCATTCTCCAGACATTCAGGATCAGTGTCAGGTTGAGTCATCATTGATTGTCAGATGGAATGTGCCAGGGCAGTGTGCACTCCACAGGGGTGTGATTTCTATGTGAAGTAATTAGCCACTAGCTGTGTACGGGCTGCCTCCCCCCGTGCCCTTTCCCCTCCCATGCGCAGCGGCTGTGCATGTGGTTGGGGATGTGGGGCCACCACCATGTCCACGGCCAGGCCCCGGCGTGTTGCAACGTTGTGCAGGACACATGCTGCCACTATGATCCTGCACACTACTGGGGGAGCGTATAACAGCTGCCCGCCAGAACGGTCAAGGGAGCGAAAGCGTGACTTTAGCACTCCGAATGTGCGCTCCACTATGCCCCGGGTCGTAATGTGGGCTGTGTTATATCTTACCTCGGGTGGCGTGGTGGGGTTCCAAATTGGCGTCATCATGTGGGGGCTGAGAGGGTAGCCACTGTCCCCTGTGGAGGTGGTGATTGGTATCATTGGTGGGGTTGTGACCTTGCTCAGTATCCAACATGCATGCATGTGCAGTGGCATACATACTCACCAAGCAGCCATGTATCGCCATGCCGCCCAGCTTCTAGGTCCCGGCTTAGGGTGGACCTTCGGTAAATGAAGCTGTCGTGGGTGGACCCGGGATAGTTGGCATATACTGAGGTGATGATTCCCTTGGCATTACATGCTACCTGCACGTTGATGGAATGCCAGTGCTTGCGGTTCCTATAGATGTGCTCAGATGCCCTGGGGGGACGTAGAGCCACATGGGTGCAGTCGATGGCACCTAGCACTTTGGGGAATCGTGCCACACCGTAAAAATCCAGGGCGGCAGCATGCCTTTCTGCAGGTGTTCTGGGCAGGTATATGTGCCTGCGGAATGATGGGCGTGCAGTGATGATGTTCAAGACCTGGTGTAGGCAGCGTGACTGGGTGGCCTGTGACACCCCACCTACTATGGCACTTGTCCGCTGAAATGATCCAGTGGCTAAGAAGTGCAGTACATTGAGGACCTTCTCCAGGGGGCTGAGGGCTTGGGAGCACAGGGTGGGTGATGTGAGGTCATCCTCCCACTCACTCACCAGGTCCAGTATTATGTGTGGTGGAAACCTGTACCTCCCATACACCTGGTCATCAGGCATCCCGAAAAGGCTGGTTCTGGGTGTGAATATTCTGGCCCTGACTATCCTCCTCCTCCTCTTTTGGTAGCCCACTGCCACTGCTGCTAGGAACGGTATGTTCATCCTGGCGTCTGAGCTTGTTATTGTTAAAGTGCGCAAATTTATGCTTTGCGCGTGTTCTAGGCGAGCGTGTGACCCGCGCACCCCTGGAATCCAGTTCCCAGTCCAATAGCATGTGGAAATTCCCACGCACCACGGGATACAGGTGCGCTGACGTACCTGCGTGTGTAAGTGCCCGCGCACCCATGAAATACACGTACATAGGCCAATCGCGTGTACGCGCACTTTTGTCCAATTACACGCGATGACACTCTGACGTGCAGTATTTCCACGTGTGCTCCGTCATCACGTGCTGAGTGGGGAACACCCGTGCGGGTCACGTCACAGACGCGCTTACGCGCTGAGGGACTCTGGTCCAATAGAATCGCGTATGCGTGCTGACGCGCTTACGCGCTAAGGGCCTTTCCTCGGATTTCACGCTGACGTGCAGGATTTTCACGTGCCAAATCACTCCGTATCAAGCTGGCCACGCGAAAACACACGGAAGACCACGCTCCTGCCCAGAAGGCCGAGTTACTGCCCCCCAGTGCCCCGAGCAGCCTCCCACGTGCCATCTGCTGCTGCCTGCCTGCCTGCCTGCTGCCACCGTGCCCTGCCATTTGGTGCCTGCACATCAGCCATCTGCAGGGGTCCAGTTGCTGTGTCCACCCCTGCTGGAACTGAAGACTCCCGACTGGGATAACATCGCTCCACAGCCAGCCCCAGGACCCAGTTGCCCACCCACACCTGCCTCTGGGGTTGCCATGTCGGGCACTTCCACATCTGGCACCAGTGGCAACCCTAGGCCAGAGGGGCAGAGGGGCACCAGCTTCACTGCCACCGAAGTTGGTGTCCTGGTGGAGCATGTCCTGGGGCAGTATGATGCCCTCTTTGGATCGTCCCGCGCCAGCAAGGAAGGACGGGAGAGGATCTGGGCCGACTGTGTGGTTGCCATCAACGCGGAGGGGGTGGCAACCCGCAACGTCCTGAAGATCAAGAAGCGCTGGGAGGACTTGAGGTCCAGGACCCTTGTGAAGGCCCGGCGCCTCGTGGAGGGGGGCCGGGGCCGCATGAGTTCCATCCAGATGAGGGTCCTGGAACGCGTACGCCCAGCGCTCCACGCCCAGATCCTTGAGAGGGAGGCCCGTCTGGAGTTGAGCGGTAAGTGTCCAAGCATTACTGTGTGAGAGAGGGCATGTTGCGGTGTGCTGGTTCTATGATACTTGCCTGTATGTGTGCCATAGGCCATGTATGCATGTATGTGTGCAGGGACATCATGGTAATGCATGTGCGACCAGTGATGTGTGACCCACATGGTTGTTGCATGTGTTCAAATGCCGCATGGGGAGCCCTATGCAGATTTTGAACATGAGAGCATGCCAGTCTCTGTACCTGGACATGGGTGGGGGTGAGGGATGGGTGCTGATGCCAGGTACATATATGGTAGCCATGTCTGTGTGCCTGACCTGCGTGTCTGTGACTTGTGCATGCCATGGATGCATGACACATGTGTGTGACAATGCACAGATTCAGTGAAGCAGCCAAATTACCCTTGTATCCGCTGTGTTTGGTGTGTTTGGGGCCAGATGGATGTGACTGAGGTGAAGTGTGTGCATGTGATAGCCATGATGCATGTGAGTTACATATCATTGAATGTTTCAAGAGTCCATTGGACATGCATGGAAATGTCCATGGCATGCACCATGCCTGTTACTGTGTGTGTTTTGCCTGGACTGACCCATGTGTTGTGGAGGGACATGATGGAAGTGTACTTTGACAGTGGTGCTCATCTGCTATTGCTTCCTGTCTAGGGGACCATTGTACAGTGCTCGGATGCTTGTGTTCTTTGTCTCCCTCTACGCAGCGGCTAATGAAGAAGAGGGCGGAGACGGCGCTGTGGAGCAAGGCGGCGGGGATGCCCCCACGGCTGCAGCGGAAGGGGTGGGTGAGCCCCCACAGGGGCCTGCTACGGTGGGAGACGGTGAGGAGCCATCCAGGTTGGTGGTTTGCACAGAGGAGGAGGAGGCCGCCACTGGGGCACACATGGGGCCTGGTGGGGGCATCCCTGCTGGTGCAAGTGGTGCAGTCCAGGGCCAGGGGCAGGAGGCAGCACAGGTCACCGTGGAGGGGCCTGTGCATGTCGCTGTCCCTGACCCTGTGAGTGCACCACCATGCACCAGCAGGGATGCCCCGTCCCAGGCCCGTCCGCAGGTAGAGGGGATGTCCATGTCACCTGACTCCCCTCCACCTGCGGACGTGGGAACCCCTGGCCGTGTGGAGAAGGTCCTGATTGGGGTTGCGATGCGCACGGCTGTGATTCGTGATGCCGTGCGTGCTTCCCAGGAGGAGCACGCACGTCATCACGAAGTGCACCGTGCCGACGTGGCCCAATTGGGATCGGCCATGTTCGGGGGTTTCCTGCATGTGTTGGCCAATCTGACGGCCCTCTCCTCCTCTGTGCAGGCTATACACCAGTCGTTCTCCTTGCCGTCTTCCGGCCCAGATGCCACCAGGGCCCCCTGTGGACCTGCCCCGACCAATGCAGCCAGCTCGGTGGGGATCCCATCCCTGCCACAGTTGGGAGTCGGAGGTCCAGCAGGGGTGGACAACACAGCAACTGCACCCCAGCAGATGGAAGATGTGACAGCATCATCGGGCAGGGCACGTGCACGACGGCGTCGGTGGTTTCCATCAGCCTGGATGCCGTCGTGCTGGCAGAGGCAGTGGCGTCGGAGGCAGCAGCAGGCTCGACGTGGGAGGCATCATGGCTCGGGGCCATCAAGATCAGAGGGGCAGGCATCGGCCGGAGGGCAGGGCAACCCTGGGATGGTGGTGTCTTCCGTGTGGGAGCAGTTGGTCCAGCGGATAGGTTCGGAGCGGCAGCGGGCGGAAGAGGAGCGGCTCACCATGGTCAGGGCGGAGTTCTCCATGCGTCGGGCGTTGAGGCGGGCTGAGTGCCTCGAGGAAGCTCGCAGGGAGTTTGAGCTGGACATGGGGTTATCCCTGCGAGACCTCGGGGCCAGGACAGAGTCCCACCTCCAGGACATCGACATGGAGTTCGATGATGCCCTGGCCAGCAACATCACCGAGTGAGCCGCAGGACTTGCCCGCTGCCTTTGTATATAGTTATTTAGTTAGTTAGTGTTAGGTTTCCTTTATTAATTTTTATTTTTTTGGACCGCTCGGACAATGGCCACTTTTTTGTATATATTATTTTCATTAGGTAGTAGTAGGTTTCATTTATGGTGTTGGGCTCATGGACCCTGGAATATTCGTGTATATAGTTTGCTTTTTGAAGAAACATTATTTTTATTAATTATTGTGTTCACCATGAGGAAATGGTTTTTCATTATTTTCCTTCCACATGATATTGCTTTGGACAACATTTGTTTTTGGATTACTTTGTTTTTTTTATTTTTACATTTGTTCTCGGACATGGACCATTTATTTTGTTATCCCTATTGTTGTATGTTTGATTTGTTTACTTATTTTTCATCTTTAATACATGTTTTTTTAACTTTCACTTGTGGTATTTTCTCATTGGTTTCATACATGTCATGATATGGGTTTTGACATTCACTTGCACCCATTGTGTATGTGTGTGTGACGGACATGTGTTCATTTACAGACTTGCCATTGGGGTTGTATCATGTAATTGCATTCACTATGTGGGTGGATGCAATCCTTGCCTGGGTGTTTGTGCTGGGTATGCTGCCCATTACTGCCATGCTTGAGTATCGTCAGGACCTGGGGGCAGGGGGACATGTGTGGGTGCCTGGTGGAGGCTGCCCCTGCACTGCTGGGGGGTGGGGGTGGTGGGTGACATGGGTGGGGGCCTGCTGGCAGGTGCCCCACAGTGCTGGGGGGTGGGGGTGGTGGGAGACATGGGTGGGGGCCTGGTGGAGGATGCCCCTACACTGCTGGGGGGTGGGGGTGGTGGGAGACATGGGTGGGGGCCTGGTGGAGGATGCCCCTGCACTGCTGGGGGGTGGGGGTGGTGGGTGACATGGGTGGGGGCCTGGTGGAGGATGCCCCTGCACTGCTGGGGGGTGGGGGTGGTGGGTGACATGGGTGGGGGCCTGGTGGAGGGTGCCCCTGCACTGCTGGGGGGTGGGGGTGGTGGGTGACATGGGTGGGGGCCTGGTGGAGGCTGCCCCTGGTGGCTGGGGGGTGGGGGTGGTGGGAGACATGGGTGGGGGCCTGGTGGAGGATGCCCCTGCACTGCTGGGGGGTGGGGGTGGTGGGAGACATGGGTGGGGGCCTGGTGGAGGATGCCCCTGCACTGCTGGGGGGTGGGGGTGGTGGGAGACATGGGTGGGGGCCTGGTGGAGGCTGCCCCTGGTGGCTGGGGGGTGGGGGTGGTGGGAGACATGGGTGGGGGCCTGGTGGAGGATGCCCCTGCACTGCTGGGGGGTGGGGGTGGTGGGTGACATGGGTGGGGGCCTGGTGGAGGATGCCCCTGCACTGCTGGGGGGTGGGGGTGGTGGGTGACATGGGTGGGGGCCTGCTGGCAGGTGCCCCACAGTGCTGGGGGGTGGGGGTGGTGGGAGACATGGGTGGGGGCCTGGTGGAGGCTGCCCCTGGTGGCTGGGGGTGGTGGGAGACATGGGTGGGGGCCTGGTGGAGGATGCCCCTGCACTGCTGGGGGGTGGGGGTGGTGGGTGACATGGGTGGGGGCCTGGTGGAGGGTGCCCCTGGTGGCTGGGGGGTGGGGGTGGTGGGTGACATGGGTGGGGGCCTGGTGGAGGATGCCCCTGCACTGCTGGGGGGTGGGGGTGGTGGGAGACATGGGTGGGGGCCTGGTGGAGGATGCCCCTGCACTGCTGGGGGGTGGGGGTGGTGGGTGACATGGGTGGGGGCCTGCTGGCAGGTGCCCCACAGTGCTGGGGGGTGGGGGTGGTGGGAGACATGGGTGGGGGCCTGGTGGAGGGTGCCCCTGGTGGCTGGGGGGTGGGGGTGGTGGGTGACATGGGTGGGGGCCTGGTGGAGGATGCCCCTGCACTGCTGGGGGATGGGGGTGGTGGGTGACATGGGTGGGGGCCTGGTGGAGGATGCCCCTGCACTGCTGGGGGGTGGGGGTGGTGGGTGACATGGGTGGGGGCCTGCTGGCAGGTGCCCCACAGTGCTGGGGGGTGGGGGTGGTGGGAGACATGGGTGGGGGCCTGGTGGAGGCTGCCCCTGGTGGCTGGGGGGTGGGGGTGGTGGGTGACATGGGTGGGGGCCTGGTGGAGGATGCCCCTGCACTGCTGGGGGGTGGGGGCGGTGGGAGACATGGGTGGGGGCCTGGTGGAGGATGCCCCTGCACTGCTGGGGGGTGGGGGTGGTGGGAGACATGGGTGGGGGCCTGGTGGAGGATGCCCCTGCACTGCTGGGGGGTGGGGGTGGTGGGAGACATGGGTGGGGGCCTGGTGGAGGCTGCCCCTGGTGGCAGGGGGGTGGGGGTGGTGGGAGACATGGGTGGGGGCCTGGTGGAGGATGCCCCTGCACTGCTGGGGGGTGGGGGTGGTGGGTGACATGGGTGGGGGCCTGGTGGAGGATGCCCCTGCACTGCTGGGGGGTGGGGGTGGTGGGTGACATGGGTGGGGGCCTGCTGGCAGGTGCCCCACAGTGCTGGGGGGTGGGGGTGGTGGGAGACATGGGTGGGGGCCTGGTGGAGGCTGCCCCTGGTAGCTGGGGGGTGGGGGTGGTGGGTGACATGGGTGGGGGCCTGGTGGAGGATGCCCCTACACTGCTGGGGGGTGGAGGTGGTGGGAGACATGGGTGGGGGCCTGGTGGAGGATGCCCCTGCACTGCTGGGGGGTGGGGGTGGTGGGAGACATGGGTGGGGGCCTGGTGGAGGATGCCCCTGCACTGCTGGGGGGTGGGGGTGGTGGGAGACATGGGTGGGGGCCTGGTGGAGGCTGCCCCTGGTGGCTGGGGGGTGGGGGTGGTGGGAGACATGGGTGGGGGCCTGGAGGAGGATGCCCCTGCACTGCTGGGGGGTGGGGGTGGTGGGTGACATGGATGGGGGCCTGGTGGAGGATGCCCCTGCACTGCTGGGGGGTGGGGGTGGTGGGTGACATGGGTGGGGGCCTGCTGGCAGGTGCCCCACAGTGCTGGGGGGTGGGGGTGGTGGGAGACATGGGTGGGGGCCTGGTGGAGGCTGCCCCTGGTGGCTGGGGGGTGGGGGTGGTGGGTGACATGGGTGGGGGCCTGGTGGAGGATGCCCCTGCACTGCTGGGGGGTGGGGGTGGTGGGAGACATGGGTGGGGGCCTGGTGGAGGCTGCCCCTGGTGGCTGGGGGGTGGGGGTGGTGGGAGACATGGGTGGGGGCCTGGTGGAGGATGCCCCTGCACTGCTGGGGGGTGGGGGTGGTGGGTGACATGGGTGGGGGCCTGGTGGAGGCTGCCCCTGGTGGCTGGGGGTGGTGGGAGACATGGGTGGGGGCCTGGTGGAGGATGCCCCTGCACTGCTGGGGGGTGGGGGTGGTGGGTGACATGGGTGGGGGCCTGGTGGAGGGTGCCCCTGGTGGCTGGGGGGTGGGGGTGGTGGGTGACATGGGTGGGGGCCTGGTGGAGGATGCCCCTGCACTGCTGGGGGGTGGGGGTGGTGGGAGACATGGGTGGGGGCCTGGTGGAGGATGCCCCTGCACTGCTGGGGGGTGGGGGTGGTGGGTGACATGGGTGGGGGCCTGCTGGCAGGTGCCCCACAGTGCTGGGGGGTGGGGGTGGTGGGAGACATGGGTGGGGGCCTGGTGGAGGGTGCCCCTGGTGGCTGGGGGGTGGGGGTGGTGGGAGACATGGGTGGGGGCCTGGTGGAGGCTGCCCCTGGTGGCTGGGGGTGGGGGTGGTGGGAGACATGGGTGGGGGCCTGGTGGAGGATGCCCCTGCACTGCTGGGGGGTGGGGGTGGTGGGTGACATGAGCAGGTGTGCAGGGTAGTCCCCTGTGGTGTGTGCTGCCTGCAGGGGCCGTGGAGGGTGTACAGGTAATACCTGGGAGCACACAGCCAAATCGCGTGTGTAACTTCCCGCGCACCCCTGCAATCCACGTACCCTGCCTAATCGCATGTGGAACTTCCCGCGCACCCCTGAAATCCACGTACCCGGCCAAATCGCGTGTGTAACTTCCCGCGCACCCCTGAAATCCACGTACCCGGCCAAATCGCGTGTGGTACTTCCCGCGCACCCCTGAAATCCACGTACCCGGCCAAATCGCGTGTGGTACTTCCCGCGCACCCCTGAAATCCACGTACACGGCCAAATCGCGTGTGGAACTTCCCGCGCACCCTGCAATCCACGTACCCTGCCTAATCGCGTGTGGTACTTCCCGCGCACCCCTGAAATCCACGTACCCGGCCAAATCGCGTGTGGTACTTCCCACGCACCCCTGAAATCCACGTACACGGCCAAATCGCGTGTGGAACTTCCCGCGCACCCCTGCAATCCACGTACCCTGCCTAATGGCGTGTGTAACTTCCCGCGCACCCCTGAAATCCACGTACCCGGCCAAATCACGTGTGGAACTTCCCGCGCACCCCTGTAATCCACGTACCCTGACTAATCGCGTGTGGAACTTCCCGCGCACCCCTGAAATCCACGTACCCGGCCAAATCGCGTGTGTAACTTCCCGCGCACCCCTGAAATCCACGTACCCTGCCTAATCGCGTGTGGAACTTCCCGCGCACCCCTGCAATCCACGTACCCTGCCTAATCGCGTGTGGAACTTCCCGCGCACCCCTGAAATCCACGTACCCGGCCAAATCGCGTGTGGAACTTCCCGCACACCCCTCAAATCCACGTACCCTGCCTAATCGCGTGTGGAACTTCCCGCGCACCCCTGAAATCCACGTACCCGGCCATATCGCGTGTGGAACTTCCCGCGCACCCCTGCAATCCACGTACCCTGACAAATCGCGTGTGGTACTACCCACGCACCCCTGTAATCCACGTACCCGGCCAATTCGCGTGTGAGACTTCCCGCGCACCCCGGTATACACGCACACGTTTTTTTTCTGTCAGCGCGTGTCTGTGTTTGTGGGTACCCCTTTGCACGTCATTTGTCCTGGAGGGCCACAGTATTGGGCATTCATCATGGCTGTATATAGGTGCTTTTTGTTGGCGCACCTTTTAGCGCACATTTCTTCCAGGCGCAGAGACGCTACCGCCTGCTTTCTTGTGGCGGTCGTGTTTGTGCCTGTGCGCTGGTTTGAGCGTGCGCTTTTTTGCCCTATTCTATTCCATGAATGCGTGTTGTAGGCGAGCGTGTGGGCGTTCCGCGCACTTGTACCCTGTGCTTCCCCCGTGACGCCCACATTTTGGCAAGTTGTTCCCCATTCCGAGTGTTACGCCCCGTGTTCCGCCTTCTTTTGTTGCGTGCGCCGCGCTATGTGCGATTTTCGCTGTGGCCTGTGCGATTTTCGCTGTGACCTGGCGCACGCTGTTTGATGGCCTGTGCGCCAACGTGCGCCGCGCACTTTTTTATCGCACATCCGGTGGTTTTCTCGCGCACGGACTTCCATGAATCGACGTGCGCTGCTTTTCGTGCGATTTTCGCACTTGCCCTGCGATTTTCGCTATTCCACTGCGAATCGCACGTTTTTGGCCACTTGCGCCGCGCTAATTATTCCATGAATCGGCCTGTCAATCTGAATCAGGAAGAAGAAGGGTCCGGACCTTGAGACAAATCTAGGAGTAGACTTATGTAATTAATCAATTAATTACTTTGGTAAAACAAATCTTGGAACAAGGTAACGATGGAACCAAAGGGAATTGAGGGAACATGCTACTGGATTGGTTCTTATCGTTTGAAGAGGATTTAAGAAAGGAATAATGACCTTACTAATGGAGTAAGGAAACAATGTTTAAGGTTTAAATAAGATTAACAAATTCAAAAAAAATAATAATAATAAAGAGTGTAAAAGTACAGAGAGAGACAACTCTGAACTCAAAACCAGTGAAGTAACAAGGATACATTTTGTAGTCTATACGGGGAAAAGCTGTATTATAATTATCCGGAAAACAAAAGCACCAAAAAAGAAGGCATTAGACAATAATATTTGAACCATGTAATCCAGAATGAACAATTCAAATGAAGGAAAAGAAAACCCCCATAAAAGAGGTGAGAAAGACTATCAGTCCCAAAAGGATAAAAAGGATAGCAAGAGACTATTTGAAAATGTCATAATAACCATGTCCCTAAAAGAAGGGAAGGTGTAAAAACACAACCATCAGGAGAAGGGAGTCATTCTCCTGACCTTAGTTGATTAAACTAGTGGTAGGGTCAGATATGTTAGTTTTGGACATCGGACTTATTGCTTTGGACAATGGGCCTCATTATGAGTCCGGCAGTAGCCATGCGGGTAAAAACGGAAAATGAAACTCCTCATTCCGATTCGAGTTCCCATAGGACTCTATGGGAATGGGGAGGACGGTAGCACCGGCACCGTTAATAACGGTGCCGGTGCTACCACCAAGGTCTGCGAGCAGGTGCCGTTCCGCCCGGCAGAAAGGCACCCGCTTGCAGATTTCAGAGTATGTCAGTCTGGTAACAACGGTGCTGATACCGGCACCGTTGTTACCGGACCGCCATACTCATAATGAGGCCCATTGACTCATGAGTGACAAGCACCTTAGTTAGTAAAGTAGGTAGGGAATACCCCATAGAGAGAGGGAAAGATAGGCTTTGTTCTTATCTTTACATATAAATATGAATGTATGTATGTGTGTGCGTATGTTTGTCTGGCTATACAAATCCACACTGTGGAACCCACGTCTACAACATTTTGCATGGATTCCTCTTTTGTCTGGGGCAAGATCGTAGTCTATGTTTGGATGCAAAAATCTTATATGCAAAGATGTTTTGGGATGTGTGTATGTTTGTCCGGCTATACAAATCCACACCGTTGAACCCACTGCAATAAAATGTAGCATAGATTCCTCATTTGTCTGAGGCAAAACTGCTGTCTATATTTGGATGCAAAAAGTTCACTCCGTAGACACGCTCATTTACTGGTGGTCACCCCAATTCACTACAGTAGGTACTAGAAGGAAGCACCATTTGCAAAACTGTCTGAAGCAAAACGTTTGATGTGTTGGTTATTTCTTTGAAATGTATTACTACTGTATACAGTTTGAAAATGTTTATTAAATAATTTTTAAAGGGAATTTAAAACAAATATTTAAAAAATGTTTTTATCACCCCACTCCAAATATGGGAAATGGCAAGGTTACAGTTTAGTTAAGTTAATTCATGAAAAGAGAGCACAATCAATCAATCATTCTTGGACATTTTCTGAAATGTGCAGAAGTCATTAAAGGAATGGTTCAGTCAGAAATATTATTGTCTCTATGGTTCGGCCATGTGGTTTTAACCATAATTCGATCGATCGTACAAACATTTCCTATGCACCTTACCCGAGTTTTCGTCTGTTGAACACAAGCAAAATCAGGCAGCAGGGGGCGGCCACCTTGTGATAATCTTATCACTTGCCGCATCTCCCTGAGTGACCTAATTTTGCGGCACTAAATCATATCCCCCGCCCCTGAGCCTGACATCACCAAATCATTTATATTCCCTGCCCTTCTCCATGACGTTGCTGGGCAGCGTGGCCAAACCCGCCCAGTCATCACCTAGACGACTAGACGCGGAACCCGGAAAACAACACACATCATCTCACAGCGCGGCGCGTCACAATTAGGAATATGAAACTGTACTTTAAGAGGAAACAACAAGACTGTACAATTGGTAAAGTACATTTATTTCACATTAAATGTTTCGATAACAATCTGCGTATGACCTAATCAATTAAAATAGAACTTTTTTTCTTTGCCCTCGTTTAATAAATCCGCAAATGTTTATCGTGAGCCACTCGTTCCTTTTGGGTACACAGAGTGTTCGTTTTGGGTAATCAAAGCACTTCGGTCGCACAGTGAATTGCAAGGCTGGTGCTTCAATTTGACACTAGAGCACCGTAAAGGTTGTTATGTTGCTCCTGGCCGCTGGTACTGCGTACGGACAGATTGGACCTTGTGTGCTGTCCTAAAATACGGTCAAGTAGATCCAGCGATTGACATGTAGCTGCAGCTGGCAGTTGAAGAAGCCATCGATCGGGGTCTGGAATAGATGACAATCGCAGAACGGCACGATGTACCTGTTTGTAAAAGATAAAAATTGAAAAGTGTCTCAGTAGCCAATCTTTATTACAATTATTAATTTCCTTTATTAGCGCAGAGGTGACACAATGTGAACCGAGAGAATACAACGTGTAATATCAAAGTACTGCTATTTGCTTTGCGGATAGTGCGAATGAGAATGTTGAGCACTAACCGTAATGCGTAAACTGGGGTAAGAATTCGAGGTGCAAAAACAATGTAATGATTTATTAGCGTAGAGCCAGGGAGAAACGAGTGGTGGTCTACATGCGTCTCGATGCTGGCCTGCCCCTGTTGCCAGAGGTGTGGCCAGGATTGTCTAATTGTGTATCAAACACAATCTAATGTAGTTGGGCCCACCACAGTGACATAAATAAAATCTGTAAATTCCTACACAGTGCTGCTGAGTGAACGTCTAGAAATTTTGGGTGGGCCTTGCTCCTCAGGCTCTACCCTGTCTATGCCTCTGCCTGTTGCCCGGTAGATATAATTACTAGCACTTCATTGAAATATGCCAAACAGAACTAACAAGTACAATGTCACCCATCAATAACGGTCAGCTATTTGTATTTCAATTAGTTCTGGTATGAAATCGTCTAAAGAGAAACTCACATTATATTCGCAATTTCCATTCTCTAGGCATAATGCAGACCGTGATGCAGAATCCTCCGTTCGTGTCAATGTTTTCTCAAAAACTGAATTTATATGTAACTAGGTGCAGTTTCAGAATGGGCAACCTTATCATATCATACGTTATTACACCCCCCTTCAATTCAATCCCTTTCGGAATGGTCCCTGCCTCTCAAGGTAAAAAAACAATAGAACCTTGTACTGTGCGAGGGACGCGTGGGGCCTCACAGCTCCCAAGCCGAAATTCAAAGCTGGTGACCGTCACTCAAAATGAACATACATTCTTGCTTTGCAACATCCCGTGTCAACGCATCCATGAGAAAATGAATTTTGAAACACGGGCTCAGGTAACAGGGGTCTGCTCGTTGTTCTTGGCGCTGCTCAGCTGTAGGTGAAATTTGCCAATAGGGCCACCTCTGCTTATCTCATGGCCTCCTACCCCATGGCATGTTTTCACAGTCAGTACTTCTTGCGTGCCTAGAATGTTTTGTGGCCTAGGTCTAATCCCTTTTGTAGGTCCAGCAATTATTCAGCTTTTTGCAGAACTTCATTGCAAGTCAATTGCCAAAACCCAAATATTCTTACACACTGTTACCCATTGTTCATTAACATGAAAAATGAAGGTCCCACAGTATCTCAACTAAACTGTGAAATGTGAAAGCAAATCATAATAAATGTAATATATTTTTAAGAAAATGACTGAGAGGATAGATTTCAAAAGGCAAAATGCATACTTTATTTATACAGATTATAGAAAAACATTTTTTGCAAAAATAAAAACAGACGGTCATCATTTCAACCTGGATTTGAACAATTTAACAAGCTCTGCTTTGGGTGGACATGGGACACTGGCAATGTTTTGTGGCAATGTATGTGTGCTCTGAACAGATTTGTGCGCGATTCCTTGACTATGCATCTCGACGACATTAACAATGAGATCTTTCACAAAATCAAATTCCATTTCATCATATACTGGCTTGACCACCTATTTTTTGCTTCTTTTTGTAAAGGCCATATTGTAGCGAAGCATCCCTAAATTTCCAGCTGTCCTAGATTGTTTCACGGCCCACATTCTCGTTATGCGCTAATACCGCTAGTAAAGTCCTACATTTCATCCCCTGGATGCCAAAATGCAATCTCTTTGGCCTGTACTTTAGGCACATATTGTGGAACACCTCCAAATCTCCTGTGTGACAGAATTCTGTGAGCACCTTCAGATCTCTTGATAGAGTTTTATCAAACACACTCTTCTCAAGGGCTTTGTGTGGAGCTGAAGATGGTATCAACCACTTCTTCTTCCTTGCCTGCTCTGGGGACAAAGGGCCATGTTCACATTGGTGGAAATGTTGGTTTCCTGTCCAGTGGTGAACGTTGGAACAGTGGTGCATCAGTGAGCACAATTTTCCAGTAGAATTTCCACAGACCCATCACATGTTTTGGAGCTCCACCAAAGATGGTTACTAAAAGATTGAGACCATTGTGAAATACTTTCAAAACCTTTTTTTTCCCTGCAGCCGAGATTTTTTTATTAATTGATTTGGCAACATGCCATTCATCAAACTGATGTTTAATATTTGGATACTGCTCTGTCATTGTCTTGGCTATTGAAACGTGTCTGCCTGTGGCTATGAGTTCGATTTGCATTCCCCTCGATTGTAGATCTTCCTGTGATTTTATAAAACCACGTTTCTCCATGGCCACCGAGGATTTACATTGGGACACCTGCACGACCACCGAACTCACAATTTTCTTACTTTCCATGTCCTGAAGATGGTAGGTGCAGTACTTAGCAGAAAATCCGGGGCTGTCACACTGTCCATCGCCGGCTAGCCTGACCGTTTGTCGGGTAATGTACTTTCAATAGCCAATTGTTCAATTTTCCAAGCATCACTGATGGCAGGGAATGGATAATCACGTTGGTATTTGTAGTATTGCGTTTTGGAAATGAAATGGAGTCCCACAAACTGAAAGAAACTGGATAAATTTGTGAAACTAGAGCCACTGAAAAGTAAAGCTGCTGCACACAGTAGATTGCCAGATGGCAGTTTCTCCAGCATCGGTTGAGCGGACCATGAAAATGCTTTATGTGACTTTTCACAGGTGGCATGTATTTTCAGGTTACTGGCTTGTGTTAGACGAGTCACGTTCACCAATGGCTTTCCACATGCTTCCCCTCCCACTGAATGCACACATTTCAGTTTCTTTATAATCTCCATCAAGCTGCTGTTGAATACTATGTATTTGGCCTCTTTTATAATACTGTCATCAGGCAACATTGTTGTTTCGGACTGACCCGTGGTGGACATATCAGCAAAACAGGACATACTCTAGTCGATATCTTTGTCTGTTCATCAGTCAATAGTGTTGATGCTTCAGTTTCTGTCATTTCAACATCTGTTACTTGACGATGGATAGGAGAAAACATCAATGTGGACTGTTTTTTGGGGGGCATTCTTTTGGTGGGTGTCGATTGTGTCAAGTGCTCATCGAGTAATGTAAAACTATCTTCTATAAATTCAATTGCACCTTCCTATGGTGGAGCGGGCGCATTGTAGCAATGGTCCAAGAACACTTTGCTGGAATCGCCGGTCTTATTAAATTCATTTTCTGGCCATTGGACATAGGCATCTCGAGTGTGAACACGACGCGCCTCAATGAATAGTTCCTCCATGGTGAAAACAGTTTGGCAAGCAGCATCTGTCATTTGTATCGCTTTCTGTGCCTGCATAGTCCGTACTCGATTGGGCAACTACAGGACAGATAGGAAAGGGGATGTTCAGTGTAAATCCAACATACAGTGTTGTACACATGACATTAAAAAAAGCATATAATGAAGGCCTTGGCACAAAACTTTTGCCAACAATAGAAAGTGTTTATAACTAACCTTATTTTTATTTATTTTCTTTGAAACCTTCTTTACTCTAACATCAGCAAACTGGCGGACCGACTCTGATACACGTTCCTCCGGTTCAGTATATGGATCTTGTATACATCCCTACAAAAAATAGTATCCATTTAAAATAAGTCATGGGCATTACACATATAATTAGAACGACTTTCTTTTATTTGATGGTACTGTCAGTGCGCATACCTCTGGCTCTGGAGCAACAGTATGGTCTGGTTCCAGAACACCCACAATGGATAATGTAATTGTAGAGGACGCTGCAGCATCTCCCTGAAACACAGTACTTGCATTAGTAAGGTCGAAAAGATTGGATCGGGCCAAAGACGACAAAGGTACATATCAACAGTAAAGCTGCAAAGAAACATTGTGCAATGCAATGATACATTGCGAAAATATGATCAGATTATCTGGTCCTATTGAGCTATGATGACCCATACACCTGACACTGGATCTACTACAAGGGGTGTTCGGATTGTAGTGGATGCTTCAGCATCTCCCTGAAACACAGTACTTGCATTAGAAAGGTCGAAAAGATTGGAAACGGGACAAAGACGACAAAGGTACATATCAACAGTAAAGTGGCAAAGAAACATTGTGCAATGCAATGATACGTTGCGAAAATATGATCGGATTATCTCGTCCTATTGAGCTATGAAGACCCATACCTCTGACAACAGATCTACTACGAGGGGTGTTCGTATTGTAGTGGACGCTTCAGCATTTCCCTGAAATACAGTACTTTCATTAGTGATGTCGAAAAGATTGGAAACGGGACACACAATTTTGAAAGAACACATAGGTACTTATCAACAGTAAAGTGGTAAAGAAACATTGTGTAATGCAATTATACGTTGCAAAAATATGATCACATTATCTAGAATTCCGTACATAAAACCAGTCTGGAACAGAATAGCTAGGTAAGATTACCTGATACGCGCTCGAAATGGTTGACGACTGCAGGCAAGGCATGGATGTTGAATCTTGTTCCTTCATACTCGGTGGATAGTCATGGAGTGGTAAAGGGAAAGTATTATTCTATTTAGAAATTCCAACATTACAAAATGGCATGTAAGGAGACTGAATAAGAGAAAATGACACTTATTGAAATGCATAATATAGCATAGATATCCATCCCCGTAAATCATTTTTCTAAGTGGGTTCTACAAAACAAGGACTGATGTTTAGCAAAAAAGTCATTATTTCAACGGCTATTCAATCACATAAATATTGAAAGTACTATAAGTGGCATTTACACCGAAAATATAGGCGTAAAGCTAAATCTGGAAACGTGACTCACCTGTGGCAGCATTTTCACGAGTAAAGTCGGAATAGCGTTTGGGAGCAATTTCCGAGTTGTTCTCAGTTGATTCCTCTTTGTGTACAAGGATGTGTCGTACATATCCGGTGAGAAGTGCAGGCTGCAGATGCGGTATCAATGACCCCTCTTGTCCTCCAAGACTTGGTTGAATCTACTTTCAAGGTCTTCCAGTGGATATCCACAGCATCTGACCCATTCCCTTATTCGATCAACAGTTTTAGGGAATACATGCATTGTAATGCCTTCGGATTTGTCATGGGTCTTCGAAGGGCAACCGAAAATAGAACATGCAGGCATTGTTGTAAATTCTGCAACATAAAGGCCAACATTATTCGAAAATGATTTTGCATAAGCATGTACTTTCTTTTGGGCACCACAGCAAAACCAGTGCAGCGTGTGTGGCTTTATTATAGGATACATTTCACAAGCGATTCATTGATGTGTTGAAAATCAGAACATGTTACTCGTCCCTTGAATGTTCTATCATACACGAAAATGAAACATGCTTATACTATAGGCACAGTCCGCGAAGGATGCAATACGATGCCAATTGACAATGATAACAATTGATATACCGATAACATAACAAAAGAAACTCAAGTCAATAGCAATGATACAAATTAACATAGCACTACAAAGTTAGATACTTCGGAATAGATATACATTTACAAATTAAGGAGATACGATTAGGATACATGTCCTTACCTTGACCAACAAACAGTTGGATTCAGCAAGCAGAGTAATTAGTGGCAGGAGAACAGGGAGATGTTCACAGGTAGCACACTGACGAGTTCACTCAAAGTGGTCATAGAGTAGCACGTTCATGAGTTGACTTGCAGTGCTCAAGGATGTTCTCATGGTAAATATCCAGTGGTTTATAAAGAATAACAAAAAGGGGCGTGTTTGTGAATGAATGACGTGTATATGTCATGGCATTATGTACATTGCAGGGGTGCGGTCTGCTTCAGGGGAGGCCTGCCTGGAGACACAGGTCTGAGGAGGCCATGTGAGCAATGGCCCATGGGCGTGGTATACCTTTTGAAGTGTGCATGTTGTTTGGCATCTTGGCCGTTTATGCCCCTGACAGCCCCCCATGGCAGCGCACATCTACTGGTGCGAACTGCCTTTGATGGTGGGGGGTGGGATGGAGGGGCCGGGAGGTGTGCAGACAAGGCACTGGAATACTGCTGAATGGAGACACGCTTATGAGGATTGCAGGTGCGCGGACTGCTTCAGGGGAGGCCTGCCTGGAGACAAGGGGTCTGAGGAGGCCATGTGAGCAATGCCCCCTGGGCGTGGGATACCTTTTGAAGTGTACATGTTGTTTGGCACCTTGGCCGTTTGCGCCCCTGACAGCCCCCCATGACAGTGCACATCCATTGGTCCGAACTGCCTTTGATAGTGGGGGGTGGGATGGATGGGATGGATGGGCCGGAAGGCGTGCAGACAAGGCACCGAAACACTGCTGAATGGAGACACACTTATGTGGATTGCAGGGGCGCGGTCTGCTTCAGAGGAGGCCTGCCTGGAGACACGGGGTCTGAGGAGGCCATGTGAGCAATGGCCACTGGGCGTGGGATACCTTTTGAAGTGTACATGTTATTTGGCACCTTGGCCGTTTGCGCCCCTGAAAGCCCTGCATGGCAGCGCACATCCACTGGTGCGAACTGCCTTTGATAGTGGGGGGTGGGATGGATGGGCCGGGAGGCGTGCAGACAAGGCACCGGAACACTGCTGAATGGAAACACACTTGATTCACTTAAAAACTGAAACAACCATTGATAAAAAATATGTTGTGTTTTATTTGGTTTCTTATTTTGATGGCACAAAAATACTACACATTGTAAAGGTCTGGTTGCAGCTCGGCGAGAGAAAATCCCCTGTACTACCAACTGTCACTGGGGAAAGTTTGTCTAATGGCGCCAACGACACAGGCGGGTATTACTCGTCGAACGCGGTGTCCAAGCCTCCCATGTAGCCACCATGTGTACGAACGATAGGCCACCAGCCGGTACCACCTATGAAAGAGAAAGATCCAATCTGTTTTTTAAATGACCAAGATAAGTGTATTAAACCTTGGTTGTCAATGACAATTCTTGTATGCAATGGCATTTTTGCCAGGACAAATGCTAACTAGACACTGCACAATATTGAACGACTTTTATGCGACTATTACTATAGAATTGCAACACTAAACAGATAACACAATGATATCTTGAAGTTACGAGAATATAGGGGACAACCGGGAAATAGTAGTAGCCTAACTGACATCACAACCAAACTACACTTGGATTACGAGGGCGAACTGTTGCACGAAGTTCATGCATAAGCACCATCAAAATTCTCAACCCGGACCGTGTGAGACAGACTGCCGTGAAGTCTGGCAGCTCGGTAACGCATTGCGGCTGTGGATCGCCTTGCTATATGTAGGACAAGCATCCAAAGTTTTCTCGGCAGCAGCAGTTCTCCACCTCGGTTGGCATTAGCGCGCACCGATTGCAGGTACACCAGGTGGAAACACTGTCCATGCGACTAGGCCCAGGCTCTTCATCTGTTGAAACGTCCGCCCAACTGTTGTCCAAGTCCCCATCGTCTACAGAGCTTGCTTTTTCCAGTAATTCCTCCTCGGAATACTCGGGCTCGTACAGGTAGGGCATTATTGTTGCCATTGTATTGTAAAGAAACGAAAATAATTTATAGCGGTCGTACTGGTATCTGTTCACACGGGCTACAAGCAACGAAGGTAGCTGACCAGAGCACAGAAACAAGTCACAGAATACTCAAAGAAATACAGCGAATGGAATGGAAAAGAAAATCTGCTGTTGTGTGTTGTGAAACACTCTGTTTATACTTGTCGAGGAAAGAGGCTTCCTGCCGTTTCCATGGCGACACGTCATTAGCTGAGGCACAGAGAATGTTGACACGAGACATGCTTTGGCGTTGTGAAATGGGCGGTACGCGTCTAGTGATGTCAAGCTCAGGGGCGGGGGATATGATTTAGTGCCGCAAACGCAGGTCACCCAGGGCGATGTGGCAAGTGATAGGATTATCACAAAATGGCCGTGCCCTGCTGCCTGATTTTGCTTGTGTTGAACAGACGAAAACTCGGGTAATGTGCATAGGAAATGTTTGTACGATCGATCAAATTATGATTAAAAGCACATGGTCGGCCCATAGGGACAATAATATTTTTTGACCAAACCATTCCTTTAAGTGACTGAAACATGCTGCACAAAAAATGAACATCACTTGGAAAAGCTCCATCGAATGCAAAGTGAAAATCAATATCAAGAGCTCCTGAAACACAACAACAAACAGCAGCATTACTTGCCAACCGGAGGACAAGAGCAACTTTATCCAGGGCAAATGAGATGCCAGAGCAAACTGCAGCATGACTTGCTGACATGAGGACAAGAGCAACATCCTCCAGGGCACATGAGACACCAGAGCAAATTGAAGCAAGTCTTGCCGACAAGAGGACAAGAGCAACATCCACCAGGGCACATGAGACACCACTCAATCAGGACACGGGTAATGCCAGGTGCACCAGCTAGTTTCTTTAATAAAGACAAGGTAAAAATAGTATGCAGTGATTATATCGAATCCCACTCGCAGCCCGGAGACAGAGAAACGAGAGATGTACATGGCTTCTGGGCCATTCATCCCCGTCACTGATGTATTACAGGTGCGACAAGTGCTATTCACTCAGACAACCTTTCAGACCATACACGATTGACAGTATTGAAGAGATACAGCTGTCATCAATTGAACAAGTTGACTGATTGCAATCTCAAAGAACGCTGATGATGTCACGACTGACATCATGACGGAGATACGCTAGACATTAAGCACATAGACATTTAGCTTTATTGCTAATAGATACAGGAAATATGCTTATGACTCAAATAGTTAGAGGACTGACACACATATACTCTTTTGCCACATGGAAATTGCAAGAAGCATGAGAATACATATGAACTGCTTTCTGGTGCTTAACCGCATCTAACATGGATGGCTATGCAAACAAAGATGGAAGCCATGGGGACATGGGAGTGAATGGGAAAAGCAGGACGGACTTCAGCACACAGAGAAGGCGTACAGGCTGATTCTGCTGAAGCATTCAGACCAGGTTTCCAGTGCAAACACTTTGCACAGCCTCGCCAAGGACACTGAAAGAGAAAGGTTTCAAGTTAACAGAAGAGATAGGACAACTATAGAGAACACAAACTGAAACCCCCTATAATTGCAAGCAGGGAGAAATCCATTTTGTGGTCTTTACACACGTGAACTGAACTTGATAGATAGAGCCTATTCATTCGAGCCAGACTGCAGTGTCTGTTCCCCTCGATCCCAAGGCAGGAGGATACAAACGTAACACAGGTTCAAAGCCGAATGTTCTGTCTCAAGGCCTAGGAGATTGGAGATGGTAACTTGTTGGGAACATGCAGCCCTTTCAGGGACGTTCCCACTACCTTGAATACTTGCACTTGGCCTGGTAACTGTCCAAAGTTCCAAGGCTGAAAAGACCCGTTCTACCCAATCTCTAACCACCTTCCACGCTAAGATCACACTATGTTGCATAGGCCAATCACCTTAAGCTAAACTGAAACTTTTTATTTGTAACACATAGAGGTGCTTTCAGGAGGAACCACCAGATATGGCTTACCCTATGGCCGCACTGAGCCATTATAGAAAATATGTGTAGTTTACCTCGCTAACCAATCCCTTCCCCTGTTACGTTTTTGGGAAGTAACGTCATTCTTGTGACATCAGACCTTAAAAAAACTGGACGACAGGCATCTTGAGATTGGGAGCGCTTGAAGAATGTTGCATTGTTCATGCTGCAATCCCGGTCATTGATTTGTTAATAAGGACAGTGAACTTTGCTCTATGGCTGGGTCTTCCGTTCTTGTGGCAGGGGATTTCCAGGGCCCAGTTAATCGTGCATGTAAACAGGGAGACTGATAATAGTGCCCTTGCCACTAATACAGGTGCAAAATTGTTCTAGTACCTGTGCATCTAATAATAGCTTGGCAAATGCCTAATACTTATACACAAGCCAGAACTGTTGGCTTTTTAACAGGACCTCAATGAAGGGCATGCATAGTGCTTATAGTAAGTGCCTGAAAGCAGATCTAGTTAAGACAAGTTTAATATAGCGTGTTTACAGCTCAAATTAAGTAATTCGGTCTCATACTAAGGTAAAATTGTTAGTAATTCTGTTACCACAACTATTCCTGCACCGCCAAACTACAATACCAGCAATTCCCCATTCCATGGAGTCCAGGACTCCATGGAATGGGGAATGGCCGCTGTTGCCGGCACCTGTAAAATCCTGGTGATATCAGGTGCTGGTAATGGTAGGTCTGTTTGCTGGTATCCCATCAGAATTACCAACGAGGTACCCGCAAACCTTTAATGACCCCCATTAACTCTCAGAAGAGAGCTTTGAAGAAACACTGGCAGGCACTTTGAGTGCAAAGTTTGATGGTAAGGCTTGATTAAAGCGAGCTCAAAGAGTTCCCATAAGGAGGTGTTTTGGGCGGGAAGTGGCAGGAACTGGGTGGGAATGCCCATAGGGATTAGCATGACCATAGGCAATCAATGGGTGGGCAGATAACCAAACAAGACCTTTAAACTGTGTGTCCCTCCTCATATGCCATTTCTCCCTATCTGCACTTTAATGCAATAGTTTCGGCTTATTGGTGGCAAAAGCACCACTTCATAGTCCAAACTAAAAATGTCTGTGAGGTCAGGGTCGTTCAGAATGAAGCCTGTAGACCACTTTATAGATCCTGGCAGGAAGATACAAGTGTAATGGGAAAGGAGTAGAGGAGCGGTCAGGGTTGCTCACTGCAAGTGTGCAGTGGGCGCTGCATCCCTGATCATAATCAGGGGAGTGAGAGAGCGCAGTATGGGAAAGGGTCAGGACGTCCAAAGACCGGCCTGGTGGCCACATTCCAGATCCTGATCTTAGGGCGGGGGACAGACCGTGGAGTAGAGGGTGTGAATGGGTCATTTATAGCTAAGCCCAGAGGCTGCATTCCAGATCTTGATATGGGGGAGGGGGAGGCTGTAGGGGACAAAGGAGAGGTAAGAGCCCGGGTCCTTCACAGCTAACTCCTGGGGGGCATTCCAGATCCTGGCAAGCGCAAAGAGTGGAGAGCAGGGGAGCATAGAGAGGAGTAGAGGAAGGAGCACGAGCAAGCGTTGGGGCCTCTTTCCAGGTGCTGACAAGATGAAGGTGGTGGCCAAGTTGGTTGATAAGCACCTTCAGAGCTAAAGGGGTCTAGGATAGATAAATGCTTGAGTATGTCCCATAGGAAGGTAACTTAGCACAGAGAAGGTAAAATCAATGCTCATTTTCAGCGCTACATCTTGGCATTTTGGGACTCATTACGAGTTTGCCGGTAACCCGCCGTCTCACCAGCGGGTAACCGGCAAACTCGCCTTACCGTCATGGCACCCAATATCCTGGTGCCGGCAACGGCAGTGATTTTCCATTCGGACTCCATGGAATGGATTTGCCCCAATCGTACTACCGGTGACGGTGATTGGGACCATTTTTTGCCGGTAGGGTCCCAAACATCCGGCGGTCAGGCCTGCCGGCAGTTAAATGTCCCTACCAGCAAACTCAAAGTGTGCCGGTCCAGTAAAACTGCCAGATCCGGTATTACTGGCATTTTCTGGGACATTTTTACCAGAACACTCGTAACGAGGCCCAAAGTTGTGTTGGTAATTATTATGATTTGTCAGGTCGGTGTAACCTCTTTTAATGTTATACTTTTTAAAGCAAGCGTTATTCAAACACTCTTGACATTTCCAGGAACTGTGCTGTGCAAAAGCTCACATTTCTCTGCTCTGTGCTGACTGTCACTGACCAAATAAAATGTTTCGTTATAAACAGCTACATTTTAAAATATGCAGGAACCTCGAATTTCATGTTTTGTTTTGATCCCTTAACTTTCTTTCTGGCATAGTTTGCCAAAGAATGTATTTTTGACAAGAGGAGGAAAGGGAAACATCAGCACGTATCCTCCACTTCAGAACCCCACAATCCTTCCACTTGTATAACAGCCCTAGGGGCTCAAATATGACTGGAAATTCTGACTAGGAGAATTCTCGCCAGGCCAATGCTGAGTTGCCAACTAGCCCCGTGTCATCCATCTGGAGTACCTTCATTCATTCTAAACTGGTTTAGCCACAGCGCTATGCATGTTGGGACTTGTAGTGTTGCTTTTCAATTTGAAATATGGTACTCCAAGCCCCAAAATGCAGTGACATTACCTAAACAAAAACGTCAACACAGGACAAAGGTGACCCTGGTGACACGGGGCAAGTTGACACATCTGACAGTGCTTCTGAGAGGCCAATATTCCTGTTACAAAGTCAATCTTGAGAGGCCTGAGTCTGCCTCGGCTTACCGGCTTCACATATACAATTACTCATCATCTCTCCTTCTCCTTACAGAGCAGCACGCCTAATGTAATTCATCCATTCACCCCCCCCCCCCCCAACCCCCACGCTGGGGAGGAAAGCGAAGATTTACATGCTAAGAGTTATGGGAGGAAGACAGACAGAGTTTCACAGAAAAGTAACAGGTGCCAGTGCAGGCCTTCTGTAATGGATGCCACATGCTGCTGCCTCTCAGTCAGGAGCTCTTCCTCTGCTATCAGGTTACTGGCGGCCATTTTATTACCTTGCCTCCCTGCGGACGGGATTCCCCACAGTGCACTGAAAGCATTTGGTGGGGGTTGGGGAGAGTGCCTTTCATGTTCCATCATATTGTTTAGCTGTTGCATGATTTATACCTCATCAATGATAAAAGAAATTTTTCACTGCACCCACAAATAGTGTTGGGGCACAGTAGATCATAGGGCTTGGGTGAGCCTCTCCCAAGATGTTGTGGATTCAAGTGGTGAACACGCCAACATGCTCCCTTCAAGTTGGGTGCTGCTTATACACTCTTGGGGGTTTACAGTGCATTTTGGGATGTGTAGTTCTGCTTTCCCCGGAAACGTCTCTGCAATAACTGATATGATTTGTAAATTCTTACTTTTGGATTTTAACTTTTTTTTCCTTTCCATTTTGATTACTTTTTTAATGTGTATTATCAATGGCTATAAGAATACCCTGGTGAAGAGCCAGGGCTCGAAACAAGTATTGGCAGGCAAAGGATTTGCATGGCAGGCAATGGTTTATATATTTGCATAATAAAACATTGATATAATCAAAAAAATGGTTTGATTAAGCTGTCTACACAGCAGCTATTAATGGAACTCTGAATAAGTCTTAAGTGCAGTTTATTTTATATTCAGAAAACTCTACTGTTTCATTACCTTGGAATGTACTTCTCATATAATGCAACATATTAGCCTTCATTACAAGTCCAGCGGTAACTGTGCCAGTAAAACCGGCAGGTTGCCACTGGACTTGTAAACAGTTACCGGCACCTAGCTTCTCGGTAACACCGGGACATTACAAATCCCAGCGGACCAGGAGCTAGGTGCCGGTAACATGTTCTTCCCCATTCCCATAGAGTCCCATAGGGCTCTGTAGGAATGGGGACCACGGAAAAACACTAGCACTGGTAATATCAGTTCTGGTGCTTCTGTGAAAGTATGCGGGCGGGAGGGCAGACCTGGCAGGCGGAACGGTACCCGCCCGCAGATTTATACTTTGCCGGTCCAGAAACAACGGTGCCGGTAAACTTGGCAAAGATGTAATGAGGGCCATTGTTTTTTATTATGTATGTTCTGACTGCTGTCTGTAGAACTCAGACACAACTTAAGGCACCTCAAGACCATGACAATGGAAGTTAGGCACTATAAAAATATCACATAACATTTGCTGAGTAGTCTGAGGAAGAACATTGTTTTTGGTAATTTGCACAAATGACCCCTCCTAAATTCAGAATGATGCACTGTGTTGTAGAAAGGAATACCTGTCTAAGCTGAGCTGCTGTTTCTCCTAATTGTTTGTAGTACCGAATAAGTGCATAGTGTAGAAACCATAGAAATCAATAATTAACCACCTATTACAAAAATTATGATAATATTCTATTTTTGTAAAAAATCGTTTTGTTTCCTATACAGAAAAATACGTCCTTGATTGTGCAAGATTGCATTAGTGCATTTTAAAAACAACGAGGAATGGGCCATATGGTTATGGTCTAACACTTATTAAGCGCAAAACATATCGGCCCTCATTACAACTCTGGCGGTAGCCGTGCCGTTAAAACTGGCACGGCTGCCGCCGGAGTTGCAGTTTTCCAGCACCCGTGAATGGGCAAGAACCGGGTCATGCCGAGTTAGGCAGACCCGGTACTTGCCCATTTTCGGGTGCCGGAATCAAGGGCCTCCTCATCCCCATTCTGCCCCATAGGGCTGAATGGGGATGGAGACATCGGATGCACCGGCACAACTCTGCATCTGCCGGTGCATCCGACGTGCTCTGCTCGCGGGTGCCATTACACCCACCAAGAAAAACCTTGCGGGTTGAATGGTTACCGCGAGCAGAGCCAGTAGTATGGCAGACCGGGAAGTACGGTACTGGCATGCTTACTGGTACCGTACTTCCCAGACCTCCATGCTCGTAATGAGGGCCATCGCCTCTGACAGAGGCATCATGGTGCTGGAACAAGTGGGCCCAAGAGGACACGAGCAGAAAGAGATCAGAGAAACCCCCCGTCGCCAACCCTCAACTCACGGGGGGAATCAAAACATCTTTATTTTGTGACAGACGTGCAAATGTCCCTCAATCCCCTGCATATTTGGAAGCAGTGAGTTCCACAGCCGTGCTGCCTGCACTGCAAACGAGCAGCCTCCCCATTTCACCCACTTAAAAATGTGTACCAAAAGTAAGATGGAGGAGGTAGAAAGCAGGCATCTGCACTTTCTCCCCTGCACTTGCGCGATGTCAAAGTCACTTGGCCCAGTAAGATCGTTGTCTTGTCCTCCCTTTGTTCCCCCTTCCTTGCCTCGTCCCACCTTGAAACACTTGTGTATAGGTGCGCTATAAATGTCATATCATATCTCCCAGGAACGTAGCGAAGTTTAACTTTGATGAAATTGTGTGATTGACCAGAAAATGCATGATGTACAATACACAACATCTTGAAATTTATTACATATTAATTCTGCCAGGCAGTGCCGGAAATGGGAATTTTGAACTGGAGGACCACACCAATGAAGTGGGGGGGATTGGGGCTGCAGGGTGTGTGGGGGGTTAGTTGGCGAAAGGGGTTGGTTGGAGAAGGGGGTGAGTTGGGGAACGCAGAGTATTTTTCTAAAGCCCCCCATAAATAAACATTTCCATTTCGGAAGATTATGTAATTATTAACACCTAGAAAATAATCCAGAAGAAGAGGATTGTTTCCTATGATGAAAGGATAAAATGCACACATTTTAAACCTACAAAGCTTTCGTAAAAATTTTCTGCAAAGTGCAACCACATGCACCCTGACAAGACGTTCAAGTGTTCTAGGGAGTAAGACTCTTGACTTGTGTGTTCAAATTCCGACAATGGCAACAAAAGCAAATCAAATAAATCAAAACCCTGGAAGGGTGTAAAAGGTTTACCAAGATCCGGGGAGACATTTTGCTGGATCTCGGAACCGGGAAAATCCAGCCCAATGACCAGCGCTGCTGCCAGGTGGTAATGTGCTGGGGGAGGTGGAGCACAGCAACAATGCACACTCCACCCAGACAGCGTAAAAAAGGGACTGCTGTATCCGCCCAGCCATTTCAGCCACAGGGACACAGAACAACTGAACAGGGATGACTGGCTGGGCAGAAGGGTTCGGGGGTTCCCTCTCCCTACTCCTCCTTCTCATGATAGACCACCCTAACTGCACCGTGCACAGTTCCTTTACCATATTGAGTATCCTCGAGGAAGTCAATGTTGTCAGCAGCACAATAGACCATTTTTCCTCTGACCAACTTTGAGGGAATGTAAAATGCTCCACACTCCTCCAAGTGGTTGAAATACACACAATAAGTCCTGGTAAAAGAAGAATACCAGACACTTGGAAAACACATAAGTCTGTCAGGGGAGTATACCAGGCAGTAGAAACTACACATGAGAAATCCTGGCAGGAGAATACACCAGGCATTTGGAAGTGCATAAAGAATCCTGGCAGGGGAGTACACTCAGTGATTTGCAAAGCTACAAAGATATGTTAAAGAAAGACAGTGTTTGTTAGACAAAGAAGAAACTTGTGTTGAAGAAAGACTGTTGCAGAACCTGTTGCCCAACAGGAGTTTTGTTAGTCCAGGAGAGACACAAAGGAACTGTTAGTAAGAGACATTGCCATCCCATTTAAGAATACAGGGGAAGGGAGCCCTCTGGATCCAAGGTCTTTTCCACGTTGGAGAACATTTTAATTGGAGAGGTTTTGATTATCTTTTGTGAACACTTTTATGGCCAATATCAGGTTGAGGGCATTTCCTTACTCACTTTTTTGTTTTGTTTATAGTTTGAGCATCAGGATAGGACGTTTTGGACACAATGGCGGCTTTTTAGTTTCTAACATCCTGACGCTGACTGATCCTTTGTTTTTGATTTTAAGTAGGGAAACTCCACTCAGAATAGGGTCAGAGAGGCATTTTCCCAACCCATTTTCATGTGAATAAAAGTCCTAAACCAAAAACTTGATAACTTTGTGTCCAGCTTTCATTTCAGACCCCTCACAATTGCGTGTAGCATTCCGAATGCCATGATGCTTTATCATTGTTCTGTTCCTCAGGTGTTAAGTTGCCTAATCGTTCACTTATTTTCAAGTTGTCATCATTTTTCCACTAAGCTCCCTTCTTAATGCACTCTAAAATCTTTTCATAACATTTTGGATTAGCAAGTGAAGATTTATTTCTTTGCTGACTTAAGATAGACAAGGAATAGTCTGCTTTCCATTTTCTTTTTTTAACTTTTAAATTACTTTTAATATCAGGAGGTATAGATATTTTGAAAAAAAATGATTTTACTGGAAGATAGATTCAAATGCCATGCTTCAACTGCATTTAAATAATGTTAAAATGTTCTTGAAATTACCAGAACCTATTACAAATTACAAGGACATTTTGTTTTAGAAATCATGAAAACCCAACTGCAAACAGAAACTTCTAAACAATAAAAGATATCAAATTCTTTTAAGGACCTTCTTCATTCAGTTTTTAGCGTGAATAAAATAGGTCATTGGAAAATATTTTGTACGATCACTCTGAAAGGAGTTATAGATTAAATTCTGAATCATAAATTGTAGCGGGCCATCTTGGATTAATGATGTTACACAGGCCCTCTGCCACAAACTCAGACAAAACACCTAGTAATACATGATTATATGTTTCACAGTATTACATATGCCCCTCAACTAACTTCTCGAGGTGCTGGTTTCTTAAACTGCACACAGGCCTGGGGTGCACGTTTGGAGGCTCCTAACATTAGTATACTCTCCGGAGCTGGTGAAGTAACGCCTTCCGGTGGCCACAACAAAGAAAAACAGATTCTGCTTTTTTCCAGGTAATCCTTCCATTCTGGAGACACATGAGCAGCAGTCACATTGTAATTCATATTTATGGGCCGTAAAATGGTCTTCAGGTAAGCACACAGCTGATAGCACAACTAGAGTAGTTCCTGATTCCATCAGATTACTGTGATTGCAGTAGAAAACCCATCGCCATCATCAGCTAATTTACGGGTGAGACAGGCTGACAATATATAAAATGATGTACAAAGTGATCAGATCAATTAGTGGATTTTTCTCTTTGAAATTAAATATAACTTAACCTGACATCAATAGAATGCTTTGAGGCAGAGGTTTGGCACATGCGGCTCTCCAGATGTTTTGCACTACAACTTCCATGATCCAACACTAATGACTGTACTGTCCAGGGCTGATGGGCGTTGTAGTCCTGATCATCTGGATGGCCAAATGTTACACTTCCCTTTTTATCACAAGTTGGACTTATCCTAGAATTCCACTTAGGGGAGTAAACCATTGTTAACAAATGTTTATTTTGAATAGTTTCTTTTTGAATATGAGATAATTAAATCCTGATGAAGGTATAAGGCCTGAAACATGAATAGTGAAATGTTTTAAGGACCATGTGTGATTCTGCCAATGGTGCCCGAGTATGGTGGTCAGAATGGGGTAAACAACTGGAAAAACTGATTGAACTGAAATACCCTTAGCACATGGAAGTCATTATTGATTGGTTAATTGTCAACCAATTAGAATGCCAGGAATGCAGTCAATTACTACTATTATTGACTGTATTCTGAGAATTGTAATTTCAGAAGCAGACTGTGATACAGCAGAAACCATTTCTCTATACTCATGTAACAGCCATGCAATTTCACAGCAAGATTTCATCAAAAAGACATTCAATTGCCATGTGTATCTTATTTTCACAGCACCTGCAATATGTCATTTAACACAGCAAGGTGAAAGCTAAAACATGGAAAAATGCTTTCATATAGTGAAATAGCGTACTTTTACATTATAACCAAAACATGGTCATTTTGAAACCGTTCCAGTTCAAGCAGGATTACAATTAAACAGCTTACCTTATAAAGAGAAACATATTCTTTACATTTTTAAACTATAATGTTGTACTTTCTCTCCTATACATATACTGCTAATTACTTATATATTGTGGAAGCCTTGTAGATCTTGGGGGTGGGCGTTTTCACTTGGGCTAATAACGTTACCCCGATTTACAGCTCTAGGTGACTACTTGTGACTGGGTCATTATCCCACGATACTGGTGCCTCCATCAGTCTGTAAGACTATATTTAGTAAATAAATTGCACAAATGATTTAACATGCATTAAGGTCTGCGGATTTTTCCATAAAGGTGAGTGCGGGGAAACATCACTAGCCAATGTTAGTGGCATTCTGCATGCAATGCAGTTTTCCTTAACCCTCTCCGCCTGAGGCTTCCTTCTCAACCACGCCTTCAAATACAACAAAATGTCTTTCTGAGCGACAATGCACCCAAATGAAAGGAATCGCTTTGAGCCTCACACCACAATATCTAAAATGGTCATACTTGATGACTTTTCACAACTTATATTTTGTACAGAAAATATTCATGACCTTAGACTGATAAGTATCAATTGTAACATTAATTGTCCTCCGGTTTCTAGACATGCGTACTGTTATAAGGAGGGGTGCTCAATGTGAGTATTGCCCCATGTCTTTGGCCAGAATAGGAGGAAGGACTGGTCGATAAATATTATTAGACTTGATCTATGAACGAGGTTACATGACTGAAGTGCAAGGCAAGAAGAGTCATAGATAAGTAACTTATATTTAGGTTTTGAAAACGATGATACGTTTCTAATTTCATTTATTCCTAGTCAAGTTTCCTAATTGATATGGCAAACTACCAGGAAGGCATTCACTGATGGGCAAAAGTCCCAGGGTCCACTCAGTGCAGCACCTGAGCAAGTTAATAAGGTTTGAGGTGGATCTGAGTCTGCCAACCTGTCTACTAAGGAAGGCAAACATGAGTACTTGGGATTGTAATGACCCAGCCAGCTCTTTCTCTGAACTAAATAGTGTATGTCTCCTATACATGACCCTGTGTGCTTTTAGTAGGTTTTATGATATGATATGATAGTTTATTTTAATAAGCGCCTATACACAATGGGCCTCATTATAAGCTTGGCGGTACGGTGCCAACAGTGCCGGTACAGCACCGGCACCGTTGGCACCGTACCGCCAAACTATGAGTTCTTCTCGGGGTGCCTGACAGCCCGCCAGGTCTGACCTGGCAGGCTGTGCGGCACCCGCGAGCAAATCCTGCGGATGCACCGGCATCCATGCTCTCCATTCCTATTCTGCCCTGGGAATGGGTAATTACCAGGCCGCAATACTTGTAATGGCCCGGTAATTATCCATTTGCGGGTGCCAGTGCCGGTGGCGAGTTTGGCAGTAGCCATGCATGTCAAACAGGCATGGCTACCGCCAAACTCATAATGAGGCCCAATGTGTTTCAAAGCTCTTCAAGGCAAGGGAGGGAACAAGGGAAAATACAATTACATTCTTACAGGCCATGAACAGTAAGGATGTGAAATTAACTATCGTACTCGGCCTGACAGCATTTCAGATACTGCAAGAGCTAAGACATAAATAAGGAAGGGAGGGGGAGAGTGGGAAGGAAATGGAAACAGACAGGCAACTACCGTACTAGGCCTGACAACATTTCTGGTAGAGCCAAAGAAAAACAAAAGGTGAGGCAGAGGGGTGCAGAAAGGGAGGAGAGGAACAAACAAGTGACTATCGTACCAGGCCTGACGACATGTAAGATAGTGCTGGAGGGGGGAAAACAAGTAAGGGGGGCGAAGGAGACAGGCGAGGTTGCTATCACACTAGGTCCAGGGATAACTCTGATAGATTAAGTGCATAGAAGAATGTAAGGGGAGGAGGGGAGGAGATGGGAAAAGGGAGAAAGGGAGATGAGGAGAGAACAGAGAGTAAGCAGTCAAAAAGAGTGGAGAAGCAAGAGGGGAGAGTGAATACAATTGCAGAAGTCAGTAGTAACACATAATGTTGCAAGCCAGGATACAAGTTGAAGATGGGAACAGCATGATTCAGGGCCACCATGAGTACAAGATGCAAAGGAAGTCCAGCATGAGAGTTGAGAAAGGTTGACACACCGTGAATCATTGTAGTCCATAAAAGACAATCCAGCATTGGCCACAAGACGGTGATGGTGAAACCAGAATGTATCAGGACAGACTCCTGCAGAAGTAGGCTGGAGGGGGGACATGGGGAGCAGGATAGAAGAATCAAGCAACACCTGTGTGTGAGAAGGGGGGCACAACAGAAAATCACGGGGGGATGATAGGGGATGGGGATTGCCTGTGGGGACAGATGTAGTAAACACATGTTGGTGCATGCTTACCTGCTGTCTGTGCCGGGGTTCGGGCCTTGGGTCCTCCTGGTCCAAACAGATCCAAACAGGAATTGCCCTTTTCTTTGTCTCCCCTTCACTTCAGACACCTGGGCGAGAAACGGCCTCGATCTAAGAGTTAAGAGCAGAAAGGAAGAGGCAGGTCTAAGAAGGTGGGTGGGGCTTAGGCCAGGTGACCTAGACCCACTTGCACCTGCTCCCCATCTGCAAAGGAAAAGAGGCCGTGGGTCTCCTTAAGTAGGGAAAAAGAGCGGCAACCAGGAAGGCAGCAGGTGGGCAGGGCTTGCTAAGTCAGGAAAACGAGCTGCAACCAGGAAGGCACCAGGTGGGCGGGGTTTAGGACAGGTGACCTAGACCCACTTGAAGCTGCTCCCCATCTGCAAAGGAAAAGAGGCTGGAGGGCTCCTTAAGTAGGGAAAAAGCGGCAACTAGGAAGGCACCAGGTGGGCGGGGCTTGCTAAGTAGGGAAAGAAACGGCAACAAGGAAGGCACCAGGCAGGTCTATGAAGGTGGGTGGGGCTTAGGCCAAGGGACCTAGACCCACTTGCACCTGCTCCCCATCTGCAAAGGAAAAGAGGCCGTGGGTCTCCTTAAGTAGGGAAAAAGAGCGGCAACCAGGAAGGCAGCAGGTGGGCAGGGCTTGCTAAGTCAGGAAAACGAGCTGCAACCAGGAAGGCACCAGGTGGGCGGGGTTTAGAACAGGTGACCTAGACCCACTTGAAGCTGCTCCCCATCTGCAAAGGAAAAGAGGCTGGAGGGCTCCTTAAGTAGGGAAAAAGCGGCAACTAGGAAGGCACCAGGTGGGCGGGGCTTGCTAAGTAGGGAAAGAAACGGCAACAAGGAAGGCACCAGGCAGGTCTATGAAGGTGGGTGGGGCTTAGGCCAAGGGACCTAGACCCACTTGCACCTGCTCCCCATCTGCAAAGGAAAAGAGGCCGTGGGTCTCCTTAAGTAGGGAAAAAGAGCGGCAACCAGGAAGGCAGCAGGTGGGCAGGGCTTGCTAAGTCAGGAAAACGAGCTGCAACCAGGAAGGCACCAGGTGGGCGGGGTTTAGAACAGGTGACCTAGACCCACTTGAAGCTGCTCCCCATCTGCAAAGGAAAAGAGGCTGGAGGGCTCCTTAAGTAGGGAAAAAGCGGCAACTAGGAAGGCACCAGGTGGGCGGGGCTTGCTAAGTAGGGAAAGAAACGGCAACAAGGAAGGCACCAGGCAGGTCTATGAAGGTGGGTGGGGCTTAGCCAAGGGACCTAGACCCACTTGCACCTGCTCCCCATCTGCAAAGGAAAAGACGCTGGAGGGCTCCTTAAGTAGGGAAAAAAAGCGGCAACCAGGAAGGCACCAGGTGGGCGGGGCTTGCTAAGTAGGGAAAAAGAGCAGAAACCAGGAAGGCACCAGGTGGGTAGGGCTTAGGCCTGGTGACCTAGACCCACCTGCACCTGCTCCCCATCTGCAAAGTAAAAGAGGCTGGGAGGCTCCTTAAGTAGGGGAAAAAGAGCGGCAACCAGGAAGGCGCCAGGTGGGCGGGGCTTAGGCCAGGTGACATAGAGCCACTTGCACCTGCTCCTCATCTTCTAATTCACTTATCTTTGTTGGACACATGTACAATGCATCTATTTGAGAGACTAAACAAGAGTGTTTGTGTGTGAGTGTGTGTGAGAGGGAGGGAGAGAGAAAGAGAGAGAGAAAGAGAAGGGGGCATGTTTGGCAGTGCAATAGTGAGCAGGTGAAATGGGAATTGCCTGCATTGGTCAGTGATAGGAGTGCAAGGAGGAGACCAGGTTGTTTTGGCCTTTTTAGGCCTTTTCAATCTTTGCTAAGACTGCTAAAGCTTTGTTATGCCTTGCAGGTCTTGTCTTGTCATGCCTTGCTCTGCTATGTTAGGCCTTGCTATATGTGACTTTATTCTTTGCTCCCCTCACTAGCCTGTTCACTGTGACAGAATGCCATATGTGAGGGCAGAGTAACCTGAGCTTTTATTAATAAAATGATGCAAGCAGATCGGCCTTGGAAAATGCTCCATGCTGTTTAAAAACGCATCGCTAGCATGTCACTTCCCTTGGCAGCTTTCTTGCAGCCCGGCCACATGGCAGAGCAAAGTGAAATGGGTGTTCCTGCCAACAGAATGCTGGAGCACAAAACTCCAACAGCAGGACATGCTTTACCCGTGGGGCAATCCCAATCCAAATTAAACCATATGATTGTGGTCTCCCAGAACCTGGTGGAACTTGACAAATATAAATATAAACCATGTCTGGTTATGACATGGTGGACGCTTGGAATCCACAACTATCAGGCCAAAACAGTTTGGTGTCATTTTATCATCAGCCTGGGTTCTAGAGACCATCATAGTCAGGTCCTCCTGTGTATTCACTGTCTGGGACCGCGTTTCACACAAAGCAACCATTTGGGCAAGACCCTAGCAGAAATCGTTCTCTTACCTAGGAAAGGGTTGTCACCTTCCAGAAAGACAGGAACAAGAGGAGATTCAGTTCTTCAAAGGCCAGTCTGTGCTAGGCCAAAGGAACTCACACCGAGGTGGTAATGAACAGAGACAATTTGATGTAAGCAAACAGAGCGTGGGGTGGAGATATAGTCGCAAGGAGAGAAGCATTGGTCCACAGGAAGGTCCCACCATCTTGGATTTGCCCAGGGCTTCCAAACTTCCTGTAACCCCCTCCCCACTTCCTGCAGACACAGCACTCTGGGTATGAAATCGCCAGGCAGAAGATTCTGAAACAGCAGCTAGGATTGGAACCCTTACAGATGACTAACAGTGATCCCATCTGCTGTGAAAGATTGCCCATTTAAGGGGGTGGGACCCCCATGTTCAATCATCTTTGGACATCTGAAGAAGAGGTAAGACATTTGAAAATGTGTTGGAAGTGCAGTCTGCTCCAAAGGACTCTGCCATAGAAGTGACTACAGAGACCTCCGAACCTCCAAGAAAAGGGCAACACTTTTCTCTCGACCATTCCAGCTGAATAATTGGGGTGACCCGAAGGCTGGAGCAGGCCTACTGCAGCTGAGACCAGGAACCTGCTCACCGGAGTTGACAGAGCCCTGCAAGTACTCTTGAAGAACTTCCTACAGGGAAGTGCAGAAGAAAGGACCTACCTGGCCCTTAGACACTCTGGGCGTAGCCCCCCCCAGAACCCAGAATCCAAGAAACACATCTGGGCCCTTTGTCCCCAGATTCAATTTCTTTTTGAGTCGGCTCAACCGCTTCAAAATACTTTTCAAGTTGCTACAAGCAACCAGAGCTGCCTTGAACATTCACTTATTGTTCGATCTGCTGTCCATCCATCGAGCCCGTAGCTCAGCCCATCACTTCCCTATGCTCCAGCAGTCTTCGATCTGATTGCCACTGAAACACAGCATTGCATTGTTGGACCTCTTCGAGCCCACTCATTGTCTGCCTGCAGTTCGCCTGATTCTAGCCTATCACCACACCACTACAGAACCATATCGTATCACTGTACTGTCTTGAACTGACTTGACTGTCTTGTTACCCCAAATCCACTGCGGGCCACTGACTCGGAATGTCTTAATGGTGACTAGACCCAGTTCAAGTGCATAGAAGCCTGGCTCGATGCTGTTAAGCCCCAAGACCAAGTACTAAAGGTATTGGCCTGCTTTAACGGGCCATAATGACTATTAAGATACCACTCCCTACCTTTTTAAGCACATCGCGTTGGTGAATATAATGCTGAAATTGTTGCATACACCCGGTCTTCAAAAGGAGAGTACCCCTTTATTCCAAAGTTTGGATTCTCTGTGTTTTCCCTTTCAGGGGTGGGTTAGAGTGTCTCTGAACAGTGTTTTTGTTTTTTTAGTTTAATTAAAGTATCCTATTTTTATGGAGCGTTGGTTGGACATTCTTGTGTTTCGAGACCCCAGTACTACCGTTGTCTGGTTTGTGTCTATGCCAGCTCACACCTCCCCTGAAGAGTATACTTATACCCTAGTACCTGAGCTCATGTCAGATCACTGAAGGAATGGTTTGGGGATATGGCAATGGGCCGTCAAAATGGTAGAAGTAGTCCTATATAAGATCACTTTACACGACATAACACTTCTACACTATTTCTTCAAAAACGTACTGTATTTCACACATTTTTTTTGTTAAAGCCGTGGCTTCTAAGATAAGCCGCGTGCCATCTTTCTGCGAGTGTGGAAGTAGGACGAATCTTTTTTGGCAGTGAGCTCCGTGATTCTGGAATGCCCACCCTGCCTGTTTAATCTACAGTAAAGGTTTGCCATAACATCTCAACTTTGATTTTTCAACACATGATTTGAACTCTCAAATTCTGAGCTTTTGAGCAATTCATGTTCTGGGTTATACTTCCTTCTTTAGAAACACATCAAACGTGAATAGAAGCCTTTTCAATGTATATTTCATATTTTCTTATTTAATCCACGAATATATACATTTTGAATGGTGTCTGTCTACTTAGCAGTTAATTGTTTTTTTTTCACACTGACTTCTTGACCTAAAGAGCACTCGGGCCTCTTTATCAAGTGAAAGAGAGATAGCGGCACTGTGCTTTACCACCAGAGAGCGTTCACACCACTGTGTTTCCCCACCAAAGAGAGTTAATGCCACTGTATTCCACCACCAGAGAAAGTTCACACCACTGCATTTCACCACCAGAGAGAGTTCACACCACTGTGTTTCTCCACCATAGAGCGTTAATGCCACTGTATTTCACCACCAGAGAGATTTCACATCACTGTATTTCACCATGAGAGAGAATTACCACCACAGTATTTCCCCACCATAGAGAGTTAATGCCACTGTATTTCACCACCATAGAGAATTAACACCACTGTATTTCCCCACCATATAGAGTTAATGCCACTGTATTTCCCCACCATAGTTAATGCCACTGTATTTCACCACCAGAGAGAGTTCACACCACTGTATTTCACCACCATAGACAATTAACACCACTGTATTTCACCACCATAGAGTTCACACCACTGTATTTCACCACCAGAGAGAGTTAATGCCACAGTGTTTCACCACCAGAGAGAGTTAATGCCACTGTATTTCTTCACCATAATGAGTTAATGCCACTGTGTTTCACCACCAGAGAGAGTTAATGCCACTGTTTGCACCACCATAGAGAGTCAATGCCACTGTGTTTCACCACCATAGAGTTAATTTCACTGTATTGCACCACCATAGAGAGTTAATGCCACTGTTTTCACCACCGTAGAGAGTTCACACTACTGTATTTCACCACCATAGAGAGTTAATGCCACTGTATTGCAACACCATAGAGTTCACACCACTGTATTTCACCACCATATAGAGTTAATGCCACTGTTTTCACCACCATAGAGAGTTAGTGCCACTGTATTTCACCACCATAGAGAGTCAATGCCATTGTGTTTCACCACCATAGAGTTAATTTAACTGTATTGCACCACCATAGAGAGTTAATGCCACTGTGTTTCAGCACCATAGAGTTAATGCCACTGTTTTCACCACCATAGAGAGTCAATGCCACTGTGTTTCACCACCATAGAGAGTTAATGCCACTGTTTTCACCACCATAGAGAGTTAGTGCCACTGTATTTCACCACCATATAGAGTTAATGCCACTGTGTTTCACCACCATAGAGAGTTAATGCCACTGTATTACACCACCGTAGGGAGTTAATGGCACTGTATTTCACTGCCTGTGTAAGGCAAACACACCGTATTTCACCACCAGATAGAATCAACGCCACTATATTTTACCAACAGAGTAAGGCAAACAACTCCGTATTTGACTGGTACAGAATCAGTCAGTCCCACTGTATTTCAACCCTTGTCTATTGCTGGGCAGTGCAATCATGGTGTGACTGATTGCCGGGCTTTGAGTCACAGTGGGGTTGCCTGAGTTTGCTTTGTGTTGTGTGAGGTGGTGTTTCCCACTTCGGTGACTCCTTTTTCCTGGGCGTCCCTGAACCCTGTATTACTTCCCACAAACCTAAGCGTGTGCTTTATTTCATGGCGCCATCTAGCGATCGTCTACTAGGGATTACCCACACTGCTGATCCAATGCCTTCTGGGACGCTCCCACTGTGGAGAGGCTGGATTTTAGCACCACAAAACAAACTCCTTTATATACCCGAATTTAGAAATGGTAAACATGATTTTTAAGTTTATATTTTGACAGAGCTGCAGCAGGTTTATCCATCAATGAAGCTCGCGGATGAGAGCTCTCACTGCTTCCATGTTTTACCAGCGACTTGTGGGTCTTTACCACACTGCTCTTCCAGTGCCACTTCTTTGTTACGGCTTCTGCCCCCTTTTTCTTTATTCGAAGGGTCGGGTCTCCTCCAAACCCTGCCACTGTCCCTCTCTCAAATTTTGGGGAGTCCTGCTTCACTGCCTTTTTGTTCTCCTCCCCTTCACCCCTATGTGCTCCCCCTCTCCTGCCCACCGGCACTCCCCCAGAAGTTTAATTCCCCACATCTTCCCCTATTTCCGCCTCCCTCCTCCAGGCCTGCCTGCACAGTCACCGCTCCACAACCCTTCCCGCCTCGGACATGCTGCGTAACTGACACCGCAGCAGTGCTGTGAATACCCCCGCTGCGACGGAGGTGCAATAAAGAACTGTACTGATAATGCAGCGGCGGAGGATGGTCACTGCTGGCTCCATCTTCAATTGCTCAGCCAGGACCTCTAAATCTTCCCTCTCTACTGTGCAACCCGCCTCTAGTAGCGGAACAGCAATGGCAACGATTACAGGTCTGGTTCCTGATCCACATGACAGCTTGGGGCAGTTATCGGCACTGGATGATATGGGCATGCCCTAGTGTTAGGACCGATTTTCTATACTCTGGGGTGGTAGGCAGATGTATAGAAGGCCAACCGATATTATGACAGGGACATCTCTGGAAACAGTAGCCAAACCAGTTCAAGGTAGCAGTGATGAGAGGTGTGAGCTTGCAGAGGGTCCCCAATGAGTACACACAATGGGAATCACAAATTACACTTGGAGATTATGTATACAAATACAGTTATTTATTCATAGCCAAACAACACTATGACAAATTACTACTAACAGGTAGAAGTATCACACAACACTAATAATAGATTACATATATACAGCCACTGGTGTAGGGCATAGCAACAATTAAACTCATTAAACACCTGTAAAAGAAAGTGCATATTAGTTTAATGTACTACAGGTCCATAGAGAATTAACCCTAACTTCAAAAGTCCTTCCCTAAATTGTCTGGGGCCTTATGCCCAAACGTTCAGGAAAGTTCCGGCACAGTTTGTGATGCAAGAAACCATGAAGGTAGGGTCTCTGGGGTCTAGTGAATAGTTTCAAGGGTTAGAGGACAGTGTATTCTAACTAATAGAAGAGTCACCAACTTTTGGAAGGCTTGCGCGAGCAAGCAATGGCAAAGCCAAAGTACGGCAAAAGTTTTATAAAAGTTATGAAAACTTTTAAAGGGAGTTTAGGGGCAGGTAAGACCAACTATAACTTACCCCCCATACTTTGATTCTTCCCAGGACTTGGCAGGTCGATGGAAGAAGGCCTGAGGTTGTTTTTTCCAGCACCAGCCTCAGTCCTTGATTCGCAGGTTTTGCAGGTTCGAACTGATCTCTACTTGGTGTCTTTCTCTGGTGCAAGGACTCTCGGATGAAGAATGTAGAAAAACACAATGCAGGACCCCTCTCAGTACTGGACTCGACGCACGTAAGCTGTTTCAGACGGTGGTCACTGCAGCACAGTGACGCAAGGGGTCTCACTTGTTGGGGTCTGCCTTTCCTTCCTATCTCAGATCCCTTTGACGCTAGGACTCCGACATGTTGCTGGGGGAAGTCTTGTAGGACAAGCTGAGGGTCCACCAAGTTCCAGGCCTCAACACGGAACGGTGATGTCGGCAGCACAGTATCCCAATCTCAGAGATGGTCGGCCACAGGGTTGTCCTGGGACACTTCCGACGGCTCTTCTTAACAGGGTACTGAGAAGACGTCAGGAATGGATGTTCCCTCCACTCGCAGGACTGCTGAAGATCAATAGCAAGACAGGGCTCCAACAGGATAGCAGCAGAAGTTGGTCGCCAGGCCTCCTTCAATCGGGTCTCCGGGCTCTTCACTGGTCTTACAGCTGGACAGGAGTCTTGGCTCCTTCAGGTTACTCCAGTATCTCTGAAGAATGGGTTCAGGGGTCCTCTTCTTATCCTAAAAGCCAGGTAAGAGCCAAAACGTCCAATAGCCAATAGCAGGACTAGCCACACACAGACCGCAGCAGTGGTCCAATCAGGATCACTGGAGGGAACACTCATGCCTAACACTCAAACACATTGAAACCAGTTTGTGTATTGGGACCAGGCATTTCCAGTCCACATCCTGCCAGCAAACACACACAGCCCTCCAGTAGCCTGCCAAAAGATTCTGCTTTCCCGCGCACTGGAAGTCCATATAAGGATTGTCCTTGCCTCACAGGCCAGAAAGAAGGCTAAAGAACAAGATGGCCAAAGGACAAGCAAAATACCATGTGGCATGGCCATGTTTGGACATTAGCCACAGTTATTAGCCAAACACGGTAAACGCAGTAAGGCTAAAACGAAAAGCACCAAAAAATGGTAAAAAATCACTGCTTCCACCAGCTTGTCCATTTAGCACACCTAGAGTAACCAAAAATACTCTGAGTGTTAGCCTGGGGCAAAACAAAAAGTGTACCCCATTGCATTGCTTTGTAGGATACATTGTACAATGATGAAAGGTTACCATAAGTGATAACAAGTTATTAGTAACAATGTCACAATACTAAGGGAAACAATGTTTCCCAGCACTATCAGCCGGAAGGACATGTCAGTTTCCCCATGACAGATGAGCAAAAGACAGTGGGCCTCATTACGAGTTTGGAGGTATTTCAGAGGGAAATCCTCTGAAATAACACCAAACGGATTTACCATTACCGCCACTTGATCAGATTGCAAGTGGTGGTATCGGTGTAAATCCCCACTTATTTTGGGTCCATTGGACCCAATGAGGCTTTCTTTGCAGAATTACTGTGGCAGAATTCTGCCAATTTTTCCCATTTTTTTGGCATGGAGAGGCAAGATTTACCTCCAGGGCTTTGCTGGAGGTAAATCTTCCACTCAAAGTCAAACCTCATAATTTGGTGTAGTGGTAAAATTGGAGGTAACTCGGTTACCTCCAATTTTATCACTTAACCTCATACTCATAATGAGGCCCCGTGCAGTGAAGCTTAAGGCTTCACTGAACTGTAAAAAGTACAGGTCAGGATAGAACTTAAAAGCAAAAGGTTTGGGGGATCCATAAAAATGGAAGGAAAGTTGCAGTAAAGGGAAATCTTTCCTAACACCTAGCAAGAGATTCTATTGAGTAGATTGTAGTGGCTGATGGTACTCAAATGAAGGGCCTACACTGTTGAAATGTTATACTCTGTTTATTAAAAAATACACAGATTCAACATCCTACAATATAATAAAAGGCCAGATGCCTGTTTGTCCCTGTATGTTTGTCCGATGCAGTGGCTTTGCCTGTTGTCACCGCTAGAGGGAGCTGTTGCCTTAGGATATATATTGGCAATGCCAATTTGTATTGCTTTGTCTGTAGTCACCACTAGAGAGAGCTGTTTCCTTAGGATATATAGTGGTCCTACTGTGTTAATGAAAACCTGCACTTTGGCCCTCATACATGGGCCTGTATACTAGTATTGAATACATGTCTCTAAGTGCCTTGTCTGTTAATGTTCTGGAGAGTGGAGCTGAGTGGCCTCTTTCTCCGTGCTCTGCTCACAGTCTGGCGCACTTCACGCGCCGCACCACATGCTCTGCATATTCTCTCGAGATCGCCTCTCTGGGCACAAAGTGCCACGAGACTGTATGCTCCATATACCTCCTTTTCTTTTTTTGTTGTTGATTTTACTGTGGATTGCATAAGATACTTTAAAAAAAATGTATGTATAATAGTTTAACCTTAAATCGTGCATTGTTATGCAGTTCCACACGTCCAAGATAACAAATATCGGAAATAATACATACATTTGTGGCTATACCATGTGCCGAAGTAGGAGATATTTCCCATCTCAACATAAATCCAAGGGCAGCTGCCCCAAAACCAAAGGTCCCAACCTCTAACAAACGTTCCATTCCTTTTGCTTCTCTTATTTGAAGGAGCTCATAGACCCTTTTAGTTACCCTGTTCCCCCCTTTGCCTCCCTGCTCCTGCGCTCTATTGTCATCTCCCATGTTACAACCGGCCACCTTCCCACTTCTCTTATTCGTCTGCCACAGGTGCCTTCCCTCCTTCCCCCAAATGTTTATTCTGCTCAGTGAATTCATGAGGTTCTTAAATCTGACCTTAAATCTGACCTTCGATATCTCTTCCAGGATAGCCCTCTTTACCCTTAATATCTACTTCACTCTTACCCATTTCTTAATATCTCTCAACCAGCTTCGGCATTTGGGCTCTCCAGGTGTCTTCCATCAAATTGCTATAGTGAGTTTGGCTATTATCAACCCCAGTGACAGTACTCTTCCGATCATCCTATTCCGTCTCCCCTTCTTATCAAGTATTAAACCCATCACACATTGCTTCACCGTTGCCTGTATCCGTATCCCAGTTAGTTCAAACATCTTCGCTATCACGTGTTCCCAAAAACAATACACCATGTCACACCCCACCACATATGCATATATGCCCGTCGTTCCTTCCTGCAACGCCAACAGCTGGGATCATTGCCCTGCTACATTTTAGCAACCACCACCGGTGTAATATACGCTTGCATTATGCGTTATAGCGATTCATTTCCAGGCCCGATAGTGTTTCATAATCTCTCACCAATTCCAGCATTCACTCCAAATTGTTAATTGGGACTCTTACATACAGTGATATATTGTCTGCATACAGCTAAAGGCAATGATTCATCCCTCCCATTGCTATGCCCTCTGCCTTATATCTCTTGCACAACCACTCTAGCCAAAGGGTCGATTAACAGTACGAAAATGAAAGGCGAGAGCCGACAACCTTGGTGAGTTTCTCTCTGTACAACTTTTTGACCCTGATACTAGATGGAGCACCCTCATACAACATTCAGACCCATCATATAAATTGGTATTAGAAAAAAACAATCTTTTCCAAAACCATCCATTGAAGGTCTCAGCTTATCAAATCAAAAGCCAAACTTGCCACGACTATACCATCCCTTGAATGGTTATATCTATCCAGCACTAGGAAAAGCGACTTTAGATCATGCATGGTGCTACTTCCCGGAATAAACCGTGTTTGATCTGTATGGACCAATACTTACATCACCTGGCTCAACCAACCAGTCAAAACATAACACAGTATTTTCACATCAAGATTTATCATAGAGAGTGGTCTAGAGACCCAGACTTGCATCTGTCTCTGTCTGCTTGGGGTAGCACAACTATTAGCACTTCCAACATAGTTTTGGGAGCTTGCCTAATTTCTGAGCTTCTAGATACCCTCCAGAGGTTTGGGGGACAGAGCTCCTTCTACATACTAATCAACTCAACAGTCAAACCATCAATCCCGGGTGATTTACCCCGTTAGATATTGCCTATTGCGCATTCCACATCATGAAACATTATAGGCACACCCAGGGATTTGCTTTGCTCATTCGACAGCCTAGTCAATTCAGCTTCCATCAGCCATCCTTGTTTGTTTACCCTATCCATTTCATTTCGTCCCTTTTTGCATACAGGTACGCATAATAACCTTGAAACGCCTTGCATATGTCATCCAAGTTAGTGACTAAGATGCTGTTTCTATTCCTCATCCCATCACAATATTGTTCCCCACGCTCCCTCCTAGCAAACCAAGTCAACTCCTTACCGGCCATATCACCCTTTGCATGTTATTGTGTTGCATACCCAGCACAGTCACACATATCCAGTCTGTCTTGGGCCTCGATCAGTTCCGTGCTCGCCTCACTTACCACATCAGGAGCAGTCTCTCCCCTCCCTTTGCTCCAACTCTGCCGTCGTCCATTAAAGTACAACCACCAATGCAGGTACAACATTACATAGCCCTACTTGGGCAGTGTCCTCTAATGAAGACCTTGAAGGCCTCCCATTCTGAGCACCTACAGCTTGCAATGAGCCAATTCCATTCCATTAACTGTTGTAACTCCTCCTCCAATGAGAAGCAGAATGCCACATCCACCAACATACTATTATTACATCTCCACATTGGTATCAGGGGGATCTGATCCTTTCTAACCTCCTCCCGGCACAGGGGAGCACGATCAGATAATGTTCTATCCAAAAACTCTGCTTTAGCAGTCAATATCGACCATTTCCTCCTTGCCTACAAATGCATAATCTTTACCAGAATATGAGCCATGCACTTCCGAATAAAAACTAAAAGGACGTTTCTAAACCGTGCTTCACTCGCCAAACATGCAAAAATGCAACTCTGTGTTACCTTAGCCAGTGTTCTGGAGACTAGTCCCAGAGAACAATCACTCTTACTCTGTGTGTCCAGATCTTTACTCAGGACACAGTTAAAATCCCCTACCAACAATACCCAATGGTTTCTATGTTCAATTATTAAGCTACTCATGGCTCTGAAAAAATCTGCCTGATCCGTGTAGGAGCATGTGTTGTCGCCCGATCCAGTTCCCCAATGTCCCCACAAATCTCCCATCAGGGTCCACCATTGTCTGCCTTATTATCAAGTCTGCTGAGTGTTTCAGAGATATCTGTACCCCTCAAGCATATGACGAATAAGAGGTGCCTATGAACTGACCCTTCTGTTTCCTAGTTTATTTTATTTTATTTTATTTATTTGTATTGTGCAGCAGAACTAACGTAATCATATCTGGCCGAATCAGATGCGTTTCCAGCAGGATGGCTAGGTCTGCCTTGTGTCTGACATGGGACGAGTGAATCCTACACCTCTTAATCTCATTGTTAATCCTCCTGGCATTCCAACTAATTACTTTCAGCGAAGCCATCTAGTCAGTGTCCAACCGCTGCACCCATGGCGTATGTAACATTGTCTGGTTAATGAATACACATCTCCTCTTGGGAGTCAGAACCCTCAATCCACCCTCATGCTGTCCCCTTATAACATTAACAATACGAGTGCTCCCAACCCCCTCTGACTACCCCACGTTCCCATGCCCCAACAGTGATTGCAGACCATCCCCATACCACAAACCCCCCTGTACTATGGTGTACTACACACTAACCATGACCTCTGTCCTCTCTCTCCTCAATGCACCCCCTCTTCCAGACACCCACCTCCCACTGCACCCAGACTCATCAATACAACCCTCCTACAAATTCATTGAGCCCCCTACTGGCAACAACTGCAAAACTCACCTTCCCTTGAGTTCCCCCCTCAGCCCCACTGAATGGATTAACCGCTTTGCAGCCCCCCCTGCTCCCTGGACCTCATGCCCAGTGAAGGCAAGGAACCACAGACTCAGCTCACGGATCCCACCAGGGAGGACTCCCCAATGGAGAACCCGACAACCTTGCCTGCCCAAGCATCATCCCACGAGCACACCTCCTCTCACACCCTCCACACCCAATGTTCCTGAAATTCCGAGTTCAGATAAGCATCCCATCATTAGAGGCTCACTCATTAATGCCTGCTCCGTGGTCGGCCATGCCTTAGACATTGCAGACCTAATTTCGACCAATGTCTTTCACTTCCTGGCAATCACTGAGACCTGGCTGCATCAGGCGGCTGGCCCAGCCCTCACATTAGCTATCCCAGATGGCTACTCAATAATAAGGAAGGACAGAGAGAATAGCAAAGGAGGCAGAGTAGCCTTCATCGCTAAAACATCCCTCAGCCTCAGAGCCTCCCACACTGCCAGCCCCACATCAATGGAGCTACTCTCAGTCAAGCTCCCCCTCTCAGCAACCCAAACCATCCTCATCCATCTCATCTACCGTCCCCCAGGTCACATCTCCTCCTTTGAGGAAGACATATCTGACCTACTGACCAATAATACCAAACCCAGCTCACAATCAATACTTCTTGGTGATTTAAACCTAGGTATCGCCGATCCTAACAACACCAATACCTCACCTGTGGAAAACACCATCTCCCAGCTTGGCTTTAACCATTGTGTTACCTCCCTAACTCACAATAAAGGTAGAACCTTGGATTGGTTGGCAGACCTCAACTGCTCTATAACCATCCTCCAAAATGCTCCCACTGCATGGTCATCTCCTTTATCATCCAAGGGAATGGACCGACCATCCCAACCCCCCACAGTGCCTCAAAAGTCCTCACCAGGACTAACCGTAACCTAACACTTCAAAACCTATGACCCCTGATCCAGAACGTCCTCCACCCAACCATTTTTAAGGACCTGGATACAACTAAGCTAGTGCATCTTTATAATAACACTCTCAAGGCCGCTGTGAACAGCATTGCCCCCATCAAACTAGCCAAAGCCAAACCAATTGCCCACCTCAACAAATGGTTTACACCTGATCTAAAAATCCTTTGGAATGCCAAAAGAGCAGCAGAAGTCCGCTGGAGAAAATCACCCAATCCAACCAACAAGGCCCTTTTCATCGCAGCAGCTGCATCATACAAATCTGCCATCCTGTCACTCGCAGTCGCGGTCATCACCACGACTGGCGATTTCTTCCGCGTTGGAGTTCGAGAGGACGTAGAGGAGGATTACTTTAGTCCTTTTTCTGTGTTTCGCTCCGCAGCTCCGAACGCGGGATGCGACGCTGCCGGGAGTATTTAAATCCCCGCCTCCCGGCAGGTCGTTGCGTTGCAACCCTCCTCTGTTGTTTACTTTTCGACTCTGGGTCCTTCGCTCTTCCTCTGCACCTCGCTTTGGAATTTCTCAGGGGATTTTCCCCTTGGATACTTTACTCCGGGGTTCCGGCTTTTCAGAACACCGTACTTGTTTCCTTTTCTTCTTCGCCGCCGTCCTTGGGCGGCCCTAGCTGTGCTTTTCTCCTTTTCTCCGATGGGCTCTCGTTCTCTCTCTTTCTCTCTCTCTCTCTCTCTCTCTCTCTCTCTCTAGGGAACCGACTCCCTCGGAATTGCCACCCATGGCGCTGTCCTCTGGGAAGTTTGATGGCTCCCCCAAGAAGGTGAAGGAGTTTCTTGAAGCAAGCCTGGTTCATTTCACGTTCAGACCTCGTACCTTTGCTACGGATCTCTCTCTCTCTCTCTCTCTCTCTCTCTCTCTCTCTCTCTCTCTCTCTCTCTCTCTCTCCCACATTTTCTCCTGTTCCCTCACCTTGTCAGCGTGAGGGTTCCTTCCGTGCTCCTGGTTCATTTCACGTTCAGACCTCGTACCTTTGCTACGGATCTCTCTCTCTCTCTCTCTCTCTCTCTCTTTCTCTCTCTCTCTCTCTCTCCCACATTTTCTCCTGTTCCCTCACCTTGTCAGCGTGAGGGTTCCTTCCGTGCTCCTCCGCAGTGCCTTTCTGGAACATTACCGACCTCCACTGCAGCCTCCTCAGCCGCTGCCTTCTCCGCCTGCGCTTCAGGCCTACAGCTATTGTTGGACTTGGACATTTACTGCCCCCGTCAGTTGTTGGAGATCCTTCGCTTCCTTCTTTTCATCTGGGAACAACTGGCCCTCACCGACAAGCCTTGGCACCTCTTATCAGGGTTTTTTCCCCTTTGCGGGTTTTTCCCTGCATTTTCTGGCTTGGTCCCGGAAAGGAGGTCACTGTGCCGCTGTTCTCACCCAGCGGCCACAGTGGCTTCTCCCCGTGACAAGCACATGCACCAGAAAAAGGAGAGAGACTACCTGGCACATCGAGGACTGCAAGGAACCATTGACTCGGAAAGCTCAGGTGAGGAGAACGTGGGTACAGGGGAAACTCAGCCAAGGGTACTTGTCAAGTCACAGATTGCAACGCCAAAGAGTATCACGATGTCAGCTGAGGAACAGGTCCAAGAGCTGTGGAAGGCTTTTCAAGCTATGTCCCAGGAGCTACAAGGGGTCAAGACTGAAAACGCTTTGCTTAAACAAATGGTTACGGCTAGGGAACCGACTCCCTCGGAATTGCCACCCATGGCGCTGTCCTCTGGGAAGTTTGATGGCTCCCCCAAGAAGGTGAAGGAGTTTCTTGAAGCAAGCCTGGTTCATTTCACGTTCAGACCTCGTACCTTTGCTACGGATCAGGCCCGGGTAGGTTTCCTGATATCCAACATGACTGGAAACGCTCTGTCCTGGGCCACCCCATTGGTGACTAGTGGAAACGCCATTTTGCAAGACTATTCGGGGTTTCAGAATCTTCTCAAACAGGCCTTTGAACGACCCGAGCTCTCCTTCACAGCCTGCGAAGATCTGTTGGATGTCCGGCAAGGCTCGTTAGATGTTTTATCATATATTTCCTCTTTCAAGACATTAGCAGCCGGAGCAGGATGGCCCGAGACAGCACAATATGCCATTTTCAGAAGAGGACTGAAGGAGGAAATTAAAGACGAACTGGCCATATCTCCTCGTTCTCCTACCTTCTCAGATCTACTTTCTGCTGCACTTCATATAGAGTATCGCCTTCAAGAGAGAAGAGTTGAACGTCGGAAGCAAAGGATTCCTGGCCATATCACAGACCCCTCTGTACCCGTTCTCCCTAGTCGCTCTACTAACATCGTTACTGAAGAACCCATGCAGATCGGTGCCACCAGGGCGCCCTTGTCTGCAGCTGAAAGACGTCGCAGAAGAGAGAAAGGACTGTGTGCCTACTGCGGATCAGATCAACATTTTCTCAGAGACTGTTCAGAGCTGTCCAATAAGAGGTCGGGAAACGACTACCCTCGGCGTCAGTAGGGACAAGCGACCGAGGGTCTTTGAGCAATCTTCATCGTCCCTATGTCTCTCTGTCAGTGACCTCCTCTGAAACCAAGGAGGACTCCAGACTGATGGTCATTCCAGTACAGCTCAACCTCGGAAAACATCAGGTGGAGACACTGGCCCTATTAGACTGTGGCGCGGCAGGAAACTTCGTTGACACCCTGTGGGCAGACAAGGTGGGTCTCCGTAGGATTCCCCGGGCAGAAGGTCAGAAGGTGGAAGGGGTGGACGGTTCACCTTTGTCCTCAGGTCCCATCACCCATACCACCGAAGATCTCTCCTTGACGATTAACCAACATAAGGAAGTCATGAGTTTTGATATTATCAGGGCCGCCCATTTCCCCATCATATTGGGCATTACTTGGCTCCGTCGACACAATCCTCTGATCAACTGGACGGAAAATCAAATAAGTTTCAGTTCCCCGTATTGCGCAACCAACTGTTTTTTACTGGAAGGTCGAGCTGATCTGCAGCCAGTCAAGGTGTTTTCCAACAACCAAGTTGGTATCCATGCTTTACCCAATTTCTGCTCTGGCTTCTCTGAGGTATTTCAGGAGTGCCTCCATGCCAGACTTCCACCCCATCGGCCAGAGGACTGCACTATTGATCTGGAGCCCAATGCCTTGGTTCCGTTTGGAAGGATGTTCGCTCTCACCCAAACCGAGAGACAAGTCCTACGGAGATACTTGGATACCAACATGGAAAATGGTCTCATTCAACCTTCAAAGTCTCCAGCAGGAGCCCCTTTGTTTTTCATTAAAAAGAGAGATTCCACCGATCTTAGACCCTGCATTGACTACAGGGGCCTGAATACAGTGACGGTCCGTGACCGGTATCCGATGCCCCTTATTACGGACATTATTGAGGCGGTGCAAGGTGCTCGAGTATATACCAAACTGGATCTTCGCAACGCATACCATCTGTTGCGGATTGCCAAGGGTGACGAATGGAAAACCGCGTTTCGTACTCCCCTGGGCCTATTTGAGTATAAGGTTATGCCGTTCGGTTTGGTGAACGCCCCAGCGGTGTTTCAGAGGTTTATGGATCGGATGTTCTCTGACATGCTTTCTATCTCGGTTATCATCTATTTAGATGATATCTTGGTTTTTTCCCCTAACATGAGAGAACACATCACACAAGTACGACGAGTTTTGGAGCGTCTTAAGGTGAACAATCTAATGGTCAAAGAGGAGAAATGCAGATTCGCTGTACCATCGGTACATTATCTGGGATATGTTCTATCAGAAGGAGGGATAGCCATGGATCCTGACAAGGTACACGTTATTCTTGACTGGCCGGCCCCGACCTCCGTCCGGGAGATCCAGAGATTCCTGGGTCTTTCGAATTACTACAGGAGATTCATTCCTAACTTTTCGGAGGTGGTATACCCCATCACCCGCCTACTCAAGAAGACGGCCTATCCTTTTTCCTGGTCTACTGAGGCGGAAAAGCGTTTCTGTTATCTAAAAACCCTCTTCTGCTCTGCCCCGATTCTGCAACATCCCAACCAATCTCTTCCATTTATTCTGGAGACAGACGCCTCTGCCATAGCTGTCGGAGCAGTGTTGCTTCAGTCCTTTAACAATGTGGAGCATCCGGTTGCCTATCTCTCCAAGACTCTTTCCCCCAGCCAACTCAACTACTCGGTTCTGGAGAAAGAATTGTTAGCAATGAAACTGGCGTGTGAGGAATGGAGGCACCTTCTCATGGGTGCCCGCCATCGGTTCCTCATTCGCACCGATCACAAGAACCTAAAGGCTTTACAGGACATGGAATGTTCAAACTCCAGACAAGCCAGATGGGCCTACCTGTTTTCGCAGTACGACTTCCAGATCACGTACATCCCTGGGTCTCTCAACCGTCTGGCTGATGCTTTGTCTCGCAAGGATTCCCACTTGGAAACGGTAGCTGTCAAGTCTGAGCCAATGTTCCACAGAAATCGGATCCTAGCCTTGGTGGGTTCTTTTCTTCAGGAGGTCAAGGCAGCTGTTGCGCAAGAGGCTCCTCATATCTCTTTTTCAGCTGATTCCCCTTTCCAAATCAAGGACGGTTGGGTCTTCTACAAGAAGAGGTGGTATATCCCTGAAGGGTCGTTGCGCCAGAAGATCCTTAAATGGTGTCACGACTCTCGTCTAGGCGGACACAGAAGCGGAAATGGTACGATGGAACTTATCTCAAGGTCATTCCTTTGGCCCAACATCAGGAGAGACGTGTTCAACTACGTAAAGACCTGCCCAACTTGTGCCAGAATCAAATATGCCTCGGGGAAGCCCCTAGGACTTCTCACCCAAGTGGAGATACCAACTCGCCCATGGGGACTTATCTCCACGGACTTCATAGTGGAGCTTCCTGAGTCTGAGTCATGCAAATGTATCATGGTTACGGTGGACTCTCTAAGCAAGTTAGCCCATTTTTCTCCTCTTCCTGGACTTCCCTCTGCCACCAAGATGGCAGAGACGTTTGCCCGAGATATCTTCAAGCTTCATGGCCTCCCCGACAAAATAATATCCGATCGAGGAAGCCAGTACATTTCCAAATTCTGGACAGCTTTGTGTTTTCGTTTGGGAGTGGAAAGGGCCCTTTCCTCTGGGTTTCACCCACAGACGAACGGCCAAACGGAGCGACTCAATGCAACCTTAGAGCAGTACTTGCGATGCTTTATATCCCAGCGTCAAGATAATTGGGTTTCTCTACTCCCTACTGCAGAATTCGTCTACAACAACTCCAGGCACACTGCCACAGGCCTATCCCCTTTTTTTTGTACCTACGGTGTTCACCCGCGTTATCTAATGCCCGAGGTGCCCAGGTTCTCTAACTCTCCGACTGCAGAAGAGGTGCTAAGAGATGTCAAGGAGGCCAGGGACAGTGCATTGCTAAGCTTGAAGGTTTGTAGACAGCGGAATAAGACTGAAGCCGACAAACACCGCAGGGAAGCACCTTCATGGAAACCCGGGGACAAGGTGTGGTTGTCTACCAGATTCCTTCCCAGATGGACAAGACCTTCTAAACTGTCTCCGCGGTTCTTGGGACCTTTCCCCATCCTCTCCAAGGTCAATCCTGTTGCCTACCGTCTAATACTCTCTCCATCTCTCAGACGCATACACCCTGTCTTTCACACCTCTCTTCTTAAACCCTACTACTCTGATCCACATCACCGGCCTCTCAACCGGAATCTTCCTGTCACTGCTGCCAACCAGGAGGAATACGAAGTTTCTGCCATCCGCGATTCTAGATTTCTTCGTGGCCGGTTGGAATACCTCCTGTCATGGAAGGGCTACCCGGTATCGGAGGATTCCTGGGAGCCTGCTTCTCAAGTCCATGCCCCTCAGCTGTTGGCTAGGTTCCATCGCTTGCACCCGGGTAAGCCCGGGTGGTTGCACTCTAAGGGGGGGCATACTGTCACTCGCAGTCGCGGTCATCACCACGACTGGCGATTTCTTCCGCGTTGGAGTTCGAGAGGACGTAGAGGAGGATTACTTTAGTCCTTTTTCTGTGTTTCGCTCCGCAGCTCCGAACGCGGGACGCGACGCTGCCGGGAGTATTTAAATCCCCGCCTCCCGGCAGGTCGTTGCGTTGCAACCCTCCTCTGTTGTTTACTTTTCGACTCTGGGTCCTTCGCTCTTCCTCTGCACCTCGCTTTGGAATTTCTCAGGGGATTTTCCCCTTGGATACTTTACTCCGGGGTTCCGGCTTTTCAGAACACCGTACTTGTTTCCTTTTCTTCTTCGCCGCCGTCCTTGGGCGGCCCTAGCTGTGCTTTTCTCCTTTTCTCCGACGGGCTCTCGTGCTCTCTCTCTCTCTCTCTCTCTCTCTCTCTCTCTCTCTCTCTCTCTCTCTCTCTCTCTCTCTCTCTCTCTCCCACATTTTCTCCTGTTCCCTCACCTTGTCAGCGTGAGGGTTCCTTCCGTGCTCCTCCGCAGTGCCTTTCTGGAACATTACCGACCTCCACTGCAGCCTCCTCAGCCGCTGCCTTCTCCGCCTGCGCTTCAGGCCTACAGCTATTGTTGGACTTGGACATTTACTGCCCCCGTCAGTTGTTGGAGATCCTTCGCTTCCTTCTTTTCATCTGGGAACAACTGGCCCTCACCGACAAGCCTTGGCACCTCTTATCAGGGTTTTTTCCCCTTTGCGGGTTTTTCCCTGCATTTTCTGGCTTGGTCCCGGAAAGGAGGTCACTGTGCCGCTGTTCTCACCCAGCGGCCACAGTGGCTTCTCCCCGTGACAAGCACACGCACCAGAAAAAGGAGAGAGACTACCTGGCACATCGAGGACTGCAAGGAACCATTGACTCGGAAAGCTCAGGTGAGGAGAACGTGGGTACAGGGGAAACTCAGCCAAGGGTACTTGTCAAGTCACACATCCTTAGTGCAAAAAAGGAAACCTATGACAACTGTATCCAAAACGCCAAATCCAAGACTAAAGATCTCTTTAATATTCTCAGGGAACTAGAGTCCCCAGCACCACGTTCGGAAACCTGCACCAAAGACACGATCTGGTGTCCTAACATCCAGAAAGCCCTTGTAGACAAAATTGCTCTACTCCAATCCAAAATTGAGCAGAAAAAGAGCAGCCTGGCCAAGAATTCCACCCCTTCCACTGCCATCCCACTGCCTAATACCCCAAATTGCCCACCTTTTTCCTTCTCACCGTTCGAAGCTAAAGAAGTGGAAAAAATCATCAAAAGTCTCAAACCCTCCAAATGCCAAGGTGATCTCTGCCCAGCTACAGTCATTCAGGAAGGTGCAAAGGATCTGGGCCCTTTTATCTCAGCACTAATCAACTCCTCCTTTGAGTCCAACGTGGTACCCAACAACCTCAAGGAAGCCTAGGTCATGCCGATCTTAAAAAAAAACAACTTAGAGCCTAACATTCCCACAAACTATAGGCCCATCACCACCGTTCCTTACATCCTAAAGATCTTAGACAGAGTGACTTACCTCCAAATCCAGAAACACCTGGAGCATCACAACTTACTAGGCCTCAGACAATATGGCTTCAGGCCCAGACATGGAATGGAAACAGCCCTCCTGGATCTCAAAATCCAAATGGATGAGGCTAAGGACAACGGTAAGCTTGCCATACTCCTGCTGTTAGACCTTTCAGCAGCTTTTGATCTTGTCGACCATCAAATCCTCAATGATCACCTGTCTGCAGCAGCTGCCTTCTCCGGCAGTGCCTCTACCTGGATACAATCTTTCCTGTCCAACCGCACCACTAGGGTCTTTGCACCCTCTGCCTCAGCGGACCCGATTCCCATCTATTGCGGCGTACCACAAGGCTTGTGCGTTTCTCCAACGCTTTACAACATCTTCACCAAGCTCCTCTTTGACCGTCTTGACAACCTGGGTGTCACATACACCAACTTTGTGGATGACACCCAGGTTCTCATTACCTTCTCAGGGAGCTATGAAGATGATTGTAAAGGAATCAACGAGATATACCTGGAAATCCAGGTGTGGATGGCAGATCACTGCCTTGGCCTCAACAACGAAAAAACAGCTCTTGATCGTCTGCTCCCAAGCCCGCCTGAACAAACTAGACCCCTGCAATGTTCCATCACCATCGATGGAAACCCAATCGATGTGGCCAAAGAGATCAAAACTTTGGGAGTCTACTTAGACTCCACACTGTCCCTCAAGAAGCAGGTGAACTCAACTGCGTCTTCTACACTAAGAAACTAATTAACGCCTGCAAGCAATTCCTTTTACCCAGTAACTGCATCACACTAGCCAGGGCTCTAGTGTTATCCAAGATCGACTACTGCAACACTCTCTACCTAGACACTTCCGAAGGGAACCTCAACAAACTCCAGGTCCTTCAAAATTATGCCTTAAGAGCAGCTCTAAGTATACCAAGATCCATGCACATCACTAGTTTCAGACAGGACACCCACTGGCTCCCAGTACGGGACAGAATCGCCCTCCGAATGCTTGTCATCACCCACAAGTGTCTATCTAACACCGCCCCCAAATACCTATCTGATAAATTCAACATACAGCAGCCTACCAGATAAACTACAATCTACTCGCATTGTCTAGCCGTGCCGAGATACCTACTGAAAAGAGCAGGAGGAGCCAGCTTCCCGTTCTAGCTGCCAAACAGTGGAATGCCCATCCCCTTAGCCTCAGGACGGAACCTGCATTTTGGACCTTCAGAGCTAAAGTAAAGAGCTGGCTCTTAGGGAAGCTCCTCGTTTGCTCAGTCCCTGGTTCAGCCCGATTGACTCTACCCCACCCAATGTAACCTCCCTGCCTGACACTGCATCTTGTTGCTCCCCTCCTTGACCACATTCTGTAACCTCGGATCATCCTGCAATTATCTCTGTTGTTTTATTCTGTCCATGTATTTCTCTGCATCCTAAATCACCTGTATTTCCTGTTAAATTACCTGTATTTACTGTGAATCTTTGTGTTGATAATTCTGTAACCTCAGCACAAGCTGAAGTGCCCAGTTACCTGAGGGTTCCGTGCGCGATACAAATAAAGAAACTAAACTAAACTATCATACGGGACGAGTTGTTTAGGTGAATAAAGTTATTTTTCCCCACAGCTGCATCTCATCTAAGCCGCCATGTGGATTCCGGAGCCTGGTTGTAGGCATTACAGCTCTACACAAGCCCTTTTGTGCTAGAAGGGGCAGGCAATCTTACCGCCGACGCAAACTTTTAGGAAATTGTGAGGCTGCAGATCTGAGAAGTGGAACACGTATGTTCCCCAAACTTGTGCTGACGGTATAACCTCCGGGATCACCAGAAAATCTCCTTCCTGGGCTAAAATAATCCAATTCTAGGGGGCTTTCTCTAGTGTGCCCAGTAATGAAGTAACGGGGTACTGTTCTGGCTCTGAAAAGATCAAATCTGGTCCCACTTTGGGGTAGGCGGCCCAAATAGCATGCCACGTTGGTGGTATAAATAATTGCAAAAGGCGGGATTGATCAGCAGGCACCTACATGGTTTGTTCGCGCATAAGCCAGGTGGGATGTGTCACCCGGCAACCCAGATCCATCCTTCCACCCATGTTCTCTGATTCTGAGGGTCTACCGTACGAAGGGGATGGGTAGAAATATCCAGGAGGAAGTCTGGTCAAGTGAGGATCTGTGTCTATGTGTTGGATTTTCACTGTTTAGATTGTTGCGGTGCATGCAAGCTGCGTGCCCCAGAAGATCGTCCACTTAAGAGATGCCCAGCAGTTAAGTTCTTGCATTATTTTACTTCGCAATGTAGTTGAAGAATGTTAGAGGTGGGGGCTTGCAAGCTCACCCCTTTAAACAAGGAAGTTAACATGGCCCTTATGTACATACACCGGTAAATCACCTCTGACCTATCACACTGCATACTGTTAGTCTGCTATCATTGGCCCCTTTCAAGTCATTCAAACAGTCTTCCCACGGTGTACATCAAATGCACTCGGTTATGAGGTTTGTGCCGTTACAGGCCTTGCTCACATAACCTAAAAGGACCCTCCCTAATGACATTAATATTGATATTGATATTGTATTTCTATCGCACTCATACACAAGTGTTTCCGAGCGCGACAAGGCAAGGGAGGGGGAACAGGGGAGGAACAAAAACAACGATCTTACTAGACCCAGTGACATTGAGAACGCGCAAGTGCATGGTAGAGGGGGAGAGGGAGAAGTGCATGGAAGGGGGAACAAAAGGAGAGTGCGGAGCAGGGAGGAAAAAAAACATAAATAATAATAAATCAATGAATAAAAAAGGCAACAAACAGAGGGAGTGCAGCCTGGGTTTAAGGCAGCAGGCTGGGTAGGTCTGATAAGTGCAGGAAAAATAAAATACCGAGAAATATGCCATGATTTAAAGCCTATCGCCGCCCACCTCTGGCTGCCGGCGGGTCAAAAGCACCCTTTCGCTCACCTACACCCCAATGCAGTTTCCTTAATCAGGTGTAAACGGCGGGACCACTGCCAGTTGGCAATGCCCAGTCGTTGCAACCCAGCAGTGCACCAGGTAATATATAACCAAAGGCGCTGGTGCCACCATAAACAACAAACCCTGTCTCAGCAATGTACCCGCTGCACTACTGCCACCATACCGACAAACCAACTTGGCATCGAACAAGCGGCGCGGAGGCCGCCATCAACCTGCATCCAGCCATTTCATTCCATTTTAAATAAATGCAATGCATCCCCCTCCTGTGTTTGCCGGTGCAGTTTACAAGGAATCCCCACGTTACATGCAAGATTTCCCTGCTGGTGTTCTCCAAATATTTCACATAGACCTTCTCCCATATTCATGAGAAGGTGGGTGAGGTTGCCTGCATTAATGCTTTCCCCCATTCATGTCTGCTGGTGCATAGACCTCCTGAATAGCAAATTATCTGCACCATAACCCCAAATGTAACATTAAAGGGGAACCATGAAGAGGTAAGGCGGAGGTTGACAAAATACGACTCAAAGGCCTGAAAAATCACAACTCCCAAACATTGGAGAGAAATCGCACGATACGGGTGGGGAAAGGGAGGCCGCCACATCAGATGGCGAAGGCACGGCGCATGAGGCCGAGAAACAAGGAGGGGCAGAGGTGGACTGGGAACCAAAAGTGACCCTGGAAATGTTTTTCAAAATGGCCCTCTATTACACCGTGCAAGTGAATGTAACGAGCAAACCGTGCATCTCTCACTAGTCTTTCAGTGGTTTGCCAACTAGGACAATTTGGAAAAATGTGTCTGAGCAGTTCATTGTAAAGCACATCTGTTCTTATACAGGGATTTTAAAGTAGTCAAATGTAACAGAAGGACTGACATACATATTTAAGAGTGAGGAATAACATACTGGAAGCTTCAAATGGTTGTGGAAAGTGATGGGAGATAGAAGAAAGGGAATGGGGTCACTGGTGGAGAGGTCAAGAGCAGCAGAAAGCCAGGCTACCCAAATAAAAGGCATATTGTATGGTATGGGCCCACCGGGCCCACCTGGAAATCACCAGCTTTGCCTGTTGCCCAGTCCACCACTGAGGAGGGGAGTGGAAAGTGAGCTCCTAAGACAATCTGAAAGCCCCACAAAATGAGCAGATTTAACATTAGCCGCCAAAATTGCCCACCAAGCTATCAGAAAATAAAAGAAACAGTGATCACCCAGCACTCCTTAATGTGGACTACTGGTGCACACCAACACTCCATGGACATCAAATCAAACAGATGGCCACCCGAGGCCCATCGTTTCAATGGTGGACCCACCTGTGGGTTCTGCGTGGGTGGGACGGCATTCCCAGCGCCAAACACCCATCCCTCCACTCATGCCTGTTCAATCCCGAGCTCGGTTCCACTGAGCGCAATACTCTAGAAAAAAACACTGGAGCTGGCGAGCCTCTTTGCATTCTGGACCTTGTAGTTGTGGGTGAGCAAACCTAAAGGGATTATTAAAATTCAGAGAATGGAAAGGGAAAAAAAATGTAGTGCTAAATTTAAAGTGAGCAAATCTTACTAAGCACAGTGGCCATCCAAAACCTGACTTGAGACTGATCTTTTTGCCTTTAATAATAACGATTATATCCTTCAGTTTAACAACTTTTAAGCTGTTGTGTTATAAACATAGAAAGGCACGTTTTTTCTCACAGATGCCACCAGTCTCATGAGCCATGAAAGTAGGGCATGGCCCGGGTACTCTGCAGGCTCAGGCACCCTGTCCTCAGTACACCATGATGAGATGAAAGAAAATGGCTACCTTGCCGAAAAAAGCACATTCTGCAGACCCAGTGAAATCACAGTAACATCACTAACATACTGCACACTACACCATCCCCCACAGATCACTAAATGGGCATTTTCAGAGACATTTTAGATCAAAACATAACTATAACAGTAACTTCATTATTTTTAATACAAAATACATTGCAAAATATAAAATAATTTAAAAGCTGCAGTTACTGTTTTTAAAAAATATCAATCAAGTCAAATAACTTATTTTATAACATTAACACATGGCGGTGGCCATTTTGGAACTAAAAATGACTGACAACTTCACCACTCAATACAAATTCAGCCAAAGAGTTCAAAATGAGGTGTGGTTGGAGGGAAAATGGTTGGGAATAGGAGGGAAATCCTATAGATTTCACTTAGCAAAGGGGGTTAAACGGATGGGACACATAGCCAAACTACATAAATCCATCCTCATATATCATCTGCATTGAAAAGCATTACAAACCTACAACAATCAAAGCCCCTATTAAAAGCTCTTATGTTAATGACAATAGTTTTGGCTTTTAGCGCCACCTAATAGCCAAAACACAAAAAGGAGCTGGTGCACATGTAAAAGTATCAAGACCATTCCTTTTCTCAAGAGAAAGAAAATGCCCTGCGGTATCTACTATGTTATCATTAACTTCTACCAAAGATGTTAAAGAGCAGTCTAGCAGCTCCTAAAAGGATTTTAAAGCAACCCATGCTGCTAATTCTTTGCATACTGATCCATGTTATTTCTCTAAAACCACTAATACAACAGTTTGCAATTCAATTGCATATCTAAAGCCAGAATCTACACAGAATTCTTAAGATTTCTTATTTGAAATATGTTGGCCCTGAAGAAGATGACTCTTCGACAATTTAAAATCTCTTCGTTGAGACTAGCTGTACAGTGCTGCCAAGACGTGCCAAAAATGTTTTTTGTTTTCAAATAGGGCACAGCGTCTCACAGGTAGACCGCATGCATTATCAAGATACCTCCACACCTTTTATCGGTAATAGAGCTTTTGCACCTTGACACTCGGGTAGCTATCCGTTTTGGACCTGTCAGAGAGGGTGCAGAGTATTTACAGATAGGTAGGGGTTTGAAACAGGGGTGGTTCTTGGTACCACTCCTGTTTAACCTGTACACTAAAGTTCTAGAGGCTAAGTTGAAGGCTGCTCTCGTTGACGTCCCTATGATTGGTGGCACACACATCCCAGTCCCGTGTTATGCCGATGATGCAGTCTTACTTGCCAAGATGCCTAGAGCATTGCAGGCTCTCATTAATAAACATACTGTATTAGCACCCGGGGAAGGGCGCTCAGCAAATCAGGCGGCTGGAACAGTGGGCGAGATTACACAATCACCGCCTGCTTTCTCAGCCACTTGAGGCCCTTCCCCGGGTAGCGTTTTTGTTCCCATTGCAGGGAGGCAAGAGGGAGCCTCTCCCTGTGGCCCCAACCCCAAAATGTCCTGCTTCCCCTCCCCACCCCCTCCACTTACCGCCGGGACCAGAGCATTGCACTCCGGTCCCGAGATCCTCCGCCTGGCTGCTCTCATAAACTTTGTGTCCCTTTTCCAAATGGCTTTTTTTTATAACTGGAGAGACAGCCCTGAATTCGGACAGGATATAGCAGGCTGAATGGTCAAAGTATGTATACATTGGGTGGTCCTGTCCTCCCTGTGTTTTTTATGCTGCACACAATTTGAGGCAGTGGATAATTCAACCTTCCTAGGTTCCCCATGCAAAGGTACAGGGATCCCGAACATGGGGTGAGAAAACAACCATTAGCAATGTTTGGTTTTTTGTGGTAGCCTTATTTTTATTTCTTAAATGGCTTTTTCTTGTAAATTTTATAAAAACAAACATTAAATTTAGATTCAAATGTATAGGAAAAGAAGAAAGCATGGAAAGCACAGTCAGGCACCAAGATTTTAACATTACATGATTCAATCAAAAACTGGTAAAGAACTGTGTTGTATAAACAAAAGAGGAGGTAAACAGTTTTCTAAGTCAACTTTTCACAGGTCTGCATAAAAAGTATACAGAAACTCCTTATGTTTAACAAAAGAAGATATTAGAGGTATATGTCATATTACTTCATATCGAAACACAACCTCTTAGTTACAATGCTGTCCAATAATATATTTGCAATTGGATTCTTTGCATAAAGTAATCTAGATGGGTTATTTTCACTTCTGTGTAGAAGTAGTTCTAATAATAATGGCCAGCCAAGGCTGGTCCTAGACCGGGAGAGACTGGTCCGACGTCTGTTTAAAGAATAAAGAAAGTTCAGTGTGTTCCTTGGTAGTGGTTTTGCAGTGGGAAGCCACGGGGAACACTGACGTTTCGATTGATAGTAATTCTCAATCTTCTTCTGGGGCCTTATATGTGCAGGTCCCCCTGAGGGAAAAGGAAAGAAAAGGAGACTCCACTTAGAGTAGGGTACCAAGTGTTTTCCATAAGGGTCACAGTACACGGGGGGAAGGTTAAAATGAATGCACTCGGCGAGTGCTGTTAAAAACAAGTAGCGAAGGGCTGGGAGCCCTGTCAGTCTCGCCACTGACCTGTCCCCGGAAGCTGTGTGGATACTCCTGTGCTTCCAGTGGTAGATGGGGGTGCATTGTTCAGAATGTGTTCTGTAGGAGTGGTCAATGCATATAGTTCTCTGGCATCCACGTGCGTGTCTGGTTGCCTTGTTCAAATCTCAAGTTCAAGCCCTGTGGTACAAGGGGATGACAAAAAGGAAGGGGGGGGTTTAAATCAGGGATGTGTGATCGCAAGTAGTTTGCAAATAATGGCTTAGGAGAGGACAAGGAGTAGCCACGGAGTGGTGTCGCTTGTCCTGAAGGGGGCATGTGGGGATCTCACCTGAATGAGGAAAGACTTGGATACGGCTCGGCTGAGTCCGCCGTCTGCTGTGTGGCACTCGAAAGTTTGCGATGTGTTGAATGTGGAGCTGTGGATACTCCTATAAGTGCGCCTGAGCACTTGAGAAGTGTCTGTTTTTGCGCGCATGCGCTGAGACTATGTGTGTCTGTAGTCTTGTCTAATCGTGTGCGGTCGCCGGGGGATGGCGCCCGTGGCGACCAGGAAGCAAGTGTGGCTGGAGCCTAACGCGCATGCGCCGAGACGCTTGTGTAGGTGTTAGCAGTCTCGCGCATGCATGGACGGTTGCCAGTGGACTGTGTCCGTGGCAACCGGGGCGGGTGAGCAACTCGATTCAGATGCGAGTGGGCTCAGGCCTCGTTTGGGTACATGTAGAGGCTGGTGGTACCCAGGATAGAAATATCTATGAGAAGTGGCTGCAAGAAGCCTGTGTCGGCAAAAAAGTTAAGTTGTGGCCCTCTTTGGAAGGGGGTAGGCACCTGGAGCTTGGCCTATGTGCTGTAGTGGAAGCACGTAGATTCGAGTCATACTGCAGGGTGAAGAGTCATGCTGCAGGGTGTTGAACAGAGCCTGCCATGGATGGCAGGAGGCACGTACCTGCATATTGGTGAGCAGGTGAGGACCGGGGGGTGGGGCAGGGCCTCCTCAGGTGGTGGTTTGGTAGTCCATGGGGGCCGCCTCGTTAAGGCCAGCGGTCAAAGTGTTAAGTTTAAATATCCACCAGGATTCCTTGCAATTCAGCGAATTTGCAGTACTGGTGGTGCCTGTGACTCGATCGATAACCCACCATTTGAATGAGTCATGGGGGTGTTGTAGTTCCATGAAGTGGGATACCAGGGTGCAGTGTGTATTTTACACCTGATCCTAGATTTGTGCTCACTAATTCTTTTGTGCACTGGTGTGGCCGTTTGGCCTACATATCTCAGTTTGCAGGTGCATTCAATGAGGTAGATCACGTTGGTGGTTTTACAGTTGGTGAACTGACGGAGCTCCCATTCTTTATCTCCTATTTGGAAGGATTTCATTTTTTTCGTCTGGTTGCATGCTTGGCATGTACCGCATGGGTGACGCCCTCTGACTTCCCACATGTTCCATAGTGTGGATCTTGTTGGTTTTCGTCGGGACCTGGCATGAGTCAGTAGATCTTTAAGGTTCATGTTCCTTTTCAGTGCCATCCTTGGCAGTGGTTCGTCGGGTAGACTGAGTTGAACGATGGGCCAGTATTTTTTAATCAAGTGCCTAAATTGCGAGGTGTTGGCTCCAAACCTCCAAAAGTATCCCACTTCATGGAACTACATCACCCCCATGACTCATTCAAATGGTGGGTTATCGATCGAGTCACAGGCACCACCAATACTGCGAATTCACTGAATTACAAGGAATCCTGGTGGATATTTAAACTGAACACCTTGACCGCTGGCCTTAACGGGGCGGCCCCCATGGACTACCAAACCACCACCTGAGGAGGCCCTGCCCCACCCCCGGTCCTCACCTGCTCACCAATATGCAGGTACGTGCCTCCTGCCATCCATGGCAGGCTCTGTTCAACACCCTGCAGCATGACTCTTCACCCTGCATTATGAGTCGAATCTACGTGCCTCCACTACAGCACATAGGCCAAGCTCCAGGTGCCTCCCCCCTTCCAAAGAGGGCCACAACTTAACTTTTTTGCCGACACAGGCTTCTTGCAGCCACTTCTCATAGATAATTCTATCCTGGGTACCACCAGCCTCTACATGTACCCAAACGAGGCCTGAGCCCACTCGCATCTGAATCCAGTTGCTCACGCGCCCCGGTTGCCACGGACACAGTCCACTGGCAACCGTCCACACATGCACGAGACTGCAAACACCTACACGAGCGTCTCGGCGCATGCGCGTTAGGCTCCAGCCACACTTGCCTCCTGGTTGCCACGGACGCCATCCCCCGGCGACTGCACACGAATAGACAAGACTACAGACACACATAGTCTCAGCGCATGCGCGCAAAAACAGACAATTCTCGAGCGCTCAGGCGCACTTATAGGAGTCTCCACAGCTCCACATTCAACACATTGCAGACTTTCGAGTGCCACACAGCAGACGGCGGACTCAGCCGAGCCGTATCCAAGTCTTTCCTCATTCAGGTGAGATCCCCGCAGGCCCCCTTCAGGACAAGCGACACCACTCCGTGGCTACTCCTTGTCCTCTCCTAAGCCATTATTTGCAAACTACTTGCGATCACACATCCCTGATTTAACCCCATCCCCTTCCTTTTTGTCATCCCCTTGTACCACAGGGCTTGAACTTGAGATTTGAACAAGGCAACCAGACAGGCACGTGGATGCCAGAGAACTATATGCATTGACCACTCCTACAGAACACATTCTGAACAATGCACCCCCATCTACCACTGGAAGCACAGGAGTATCCACACAGCTTCCGGGGACAGGTCAGTGGCTAGACTGACAGGGCTCCCAGCCCTTCGCTACTTCTTTTTAACAGCACTCACCGAGTGCATTCATTTTAACCTTCCCCCCGTATACTGTGACCCTTATGGAAAACACTTGGTACCCTACTCTAAGTGGAGTCTCCTTTTCTTTCCTTTTCCCTCAGGGGGACCTGCACATATAAGGCCCCAGAAGAAGATTGAGAATTACTATCAATCGAAACGTCAGTGTTCCCCGTGGCTTCCCACTGCAAAACCACTACCAAGGAACACACTGAGCTTTCTTTATTCTTTAAACAGACGTCGGACCAGTCTCTCCCGGTCTAGGACCAGCCTTGGCTGGCCATTATTATTAGAACTACTTCTACACAGAAGTGAAAATAAGCCATCTAGATTACTTTATGCAAAGAATCCAATTGCAAATATAATATTGGACAGCATTGTAACTAAGAGGTTGTGTTTCGATATGAATTAATATGACATATACCTCTAATCTCTTCTTTTGTTAAACATAAGGAGTTTCTGTATACTTTTTATGCAGACCTGTGAAAAGTTGACTTAGAAAACTGTTTACCTCCTCTTTTGTTTATACAACACAGTTCTTTACCAGTTTTTGATTGAATCATGTAATGTTAAAATCTTGGTGCCTGACTGTGCTTTCCATGCTTTCTTCTTTTCCTATACATTTGAATCTAAATCTAATGTTAGTTTTTATAAAATTTAGAAGAAAAAGCCATTTCAGAAATAAAAATAAGGCTACCACAAAAAACCAAACATTGCTAATGGTTGTTTTCTCACCCCATGTTCGGGATCCCTGTACCTTTGCATGGGGAACCTAGGAAGGTTGAATCATCCACTGCCTCAAATTGTGTGCAGCATAAAAAACTCAGGGAGGACAGGACCACCCAATGTATACATCCTTTTCCAAATGGCGGCATCCATTTCATTTTTCATATTACATTGTGAGATCGACTGCGCAAGCAGCGCAGATCTCCTGATGCAAAATTGTGAAAGCCATTCGCACCCCGGACGAACCCCAGGGTGCGAATGGCTGTCATGCCCTGCCTGTCGGGCGGAAATGGTCTTCATCGGCCCACAGCCTGAGCTGAGGTCCAAGCTTTGCTCAGGCCTGCCTGAGCTCGGGGTGGTGGGCCGTTAAAGGCAGTGTCCGACCTCCAGGCAGGGCATGAAAGCTACATTCATGGCAGCAAGAGACCTAAAGCTCGATGCTTCTTAATCTAAGGTGACGATGATCGGGGGGAGGGGCTAAAATGGATCACCTTCTTTATGCAGAACAATGTCACACTAAAACAGGTGGATCAATTTAGTTATTTGGGAGTGGTATTCTCAAATAAATGGCTGGGGAAGGACCACCTACATAAACAAACTCAATCTATGGGCCAAATATGTGGAGCTATTAACGCACTGGAAATTATTTAAGATACCAGTCCATTGCAACAAGCTTGAAAATCTACAAGGCAAACCCACGTGCATTAGCTCTTTATGATGCTGATCTTTGGGGTTTGAGGACACCTATCTAATTCCGCTAACGGAGGACAACGTTATTAGATGTTTCCTCAATCTCCAGCGCTCAGCCCCACACTTTTCCATGCACGCCGAATTGAACCATCCTTTCATAAGTGATGAGCTTATCGTTAAGGCCTATTGGCATGTGGTTAACCCTATGGACTAATACCGATCCGGTTCTGTCCCCATACATTTTAAGGGACTTTGGGCCTCATCAGGAGGTTGGCGGTATCCCATCAGTAATTGCGCCAGGATACCGCAGACGCAAATAGCGTTACTGCGATTCTGTCTGGTGCTATTAGCGCCGGATCAGGAGTAGTGGTAAGGTGGTTAAGCTCCATTCCCTATTGGGTCCATAACAGAGCCGAATACGGGCGGAAGATGAAGATCTTTACCTCCAGCAAAAAGCTGATTGGGCCGTCCCTTAAATGTGGCGGTAATAGCATTACCCTTGCATTTAAGGGCTATGCCTCAACTCGTGATGAGGCCCTTTATTGGAAGAGGGAACATATATAGGATCTCCTGGCTAAACTATGAGTTTAAGGCTCTACTGAAAGTGAACGCAGGAGACCTCTTTACAAATCAGCGAATTCGCTCTAAGAAAGATGTTGGTCTGATAAGTGGGAAATTAAAACGAATATGGGATATAGAGAGGAGGGGAAAAGAGCTGCTCAATCATTCCAATAGGTAGCATGCCACTATTTCTATCCCAGGCCAAAGGATAGATTGCTTGGAGCAGATTGCTTTTCGCAAAGGCAAGTCTCTTATATAGTGTTTCATTTTTCTTTTTTTTTTGCTGAGTGGTTCAGTAAACAACTGGAGAACTCACTCCCCCCCCACCCAAGGACTACCTGCCCACATTGTCCTCAAGTAGAGGAGGACACTAAGCACGTCCTGCTCCTATGTAAATTATACACAAAGATTAGGCATAAGACCCGTTTACCCCTGTTTAGGTGAATGGGTATTAGAGCCATTGGGTTGCCTTTGAAATATTTATTAGCTATCGTATAGCCGACAGTTTTGGCAGCCTTACAAGGCTATATTTGTATTGCATTAAGGCTGAGAAACCGATACATAGATAAGTCACTGACTTTCCCATAAGTATGTGGACCTACATTTAAATACAAAGATATTGAGATAATTTTTTATGTGTTTTATCCATTAACTTAGGTTAAACATGTTTTTCTTTTAAATGTGATGCACTTTTAAGGCTTGTGCTGAGTAAAGTTGTATGACTGACTGACTGATAGTGTTAAGTATTTGATTAATTGTATTAAAGATTCAATATGCCAATATGAGTGCTTGCCCCTCTCCCCCTCCCTTTGGTCGCCAGTGTGAGTGCATGCCCCCCACCCCCTCCCCTTGGTCGCTAGTGTGAGTGAATGCCCCCCACACCCTCCCCATGATCGCTAGTGTGAGTGAATGCCCCCCACCCCCTCCCCTTGGTCGCCAGTGTGAGTGCATGCCCCCCACCCCCTCCCCTTGGTCGCTAGTGTGAATGCATGCCCCCCACCCCCTCCCCTTGGTCGCTAGTGTGAGTGCATGCCCTCCACCCCCCCTTGGTCGCTAGTGTGAGTGCATGCTCCCCACCCCCTCCCCATGATCGCTAGTGTGAGTGCATGCCCCCCACCCGCTCCCCATGAACGCTAGTGTGAGTGAATGCCCCATCCCCTTCCCTTGGTCGCCAGTGGGAGTGCATGCCCCCACCCCCTCCCCATGATCACTAGTGTGAGTAACTGCCCCCTCCCCCTGATCTCAGCACGAATGAATGCCCCCGACCCCCTCCCCTTGGTCGCCAGTGTGAGTATATGTCCCCACTCTCCACCACCCCGCCTGCCCATGTTTGTCCCCACCCCCTTCACCTACCCCCTAGTCGTTCCTTCCTCCCTTCTCCCCCCAGCCCAGTAAGTGTATGTAGTTGCCCGCCATTCCATGAGATTTGCTCTAGGCTAGTGCCCGTTGATTTAAACCTATGTAATAGTATATACCTGCCACCATCCAATAAGGGACTGGCCCCATGATATTCTATGTATGAAACCAACCACGCACCTATCGGTAGCTTCTCTCCTATGTATCGGTGCCGGTCACCACGCACTTGCCCATTGAACATGACCACGCATTCATGAGATGCTGCCGCCATGCAACATACTTTTCTTGACCCTGCAACTGTCTGCAGCTGCCGCCATGCAACATGTGGCTGGCACCATGCTCTTGCCTACCGAAGCTGACCTTGCAACTTTATGTAGCTGCCGCCATGTAAGATGTGGCTGGCACCATATACTTGCCCACCAATCTATGTAATCACTGTTATGCTCTTACTGTAATTGTCTGAAGCTATCATCTATGTAAGCTATCATCTATGTATGTATTTTATTTTATTTTATTTACTTATTTGTAACGCGCCGTAGCTCGCAAGCATCAGGGCGCGAAAAAGACACGAGGACGAAGATTAACAGGACGACACAAAAGAAAGTAAAGAGGGGGGGGGCAGAAAGATGGCAACATGATTCGGTGTAGAAATTGCCTAGTTATTTGAAGAGAAAGGTCTTCAGATGCCTCCTAAAGAGTTGGGTGTATGTCTTCTAACTGCACTTATGTAACTAAGCAAGCATTCTTAACAGCCCCACGATGCCCGAGGGCAGTGGGCGCTTTACAAATTCAAATAAATAAAATAAGAATAAATAAATTGTTATATATTTCGTTATATCTGCAATTTTTTCTTTTTGCAGCAAAAGAGAATCATTATTGGTTGTGATGGCATTTTTGAATTATTGAGGTCACTTATGTTGTATTCATTGATTTAGATCATGGTCGAATTTGTTTTCTTTTCAAATATAACCTATTGATTCCGCTAAACATATTTCTAAGTTTCTTTTTTCAATACATTGTTCTGGCTTGTCTTTGGCCCTCATTACGGGTCTGGTGGTAACCCTGCCGGTGCTATCAGTGTGTTGCCACCGGACCGTTAATATTTGCTGGCGCCTGACTTCCGGGTGCCACTGGGAGATTACAACTCCAGCGCGATGGAAAGTCAGGCGCCGGTCAAATGTAAGTCCCTATTCCCATAGAGTCCCATACGACTCTATGGGATCAGGGACACAGAAGCACCGGCACCGTTGCTTCCGTGACCGGTCTGCTTACCGTGGCTGCTGCGCCCGGGAGGGTAAGAACTGTCAGGCACAGCGGCTCCGGCAGGCACACTCGGAGTTTGCCGATCCGGAAACAAGGGTGCCAGTGAACTTACTGGTACCCTTGTGTCAGGACCGCAAGGTTCCTGGCTAAAAAGCCAGGACAGGAACAAGGTGGCAGTATTGGAAAGATACTAGTCACTATGTTGACAATATTGGCAATTAGTACCCGGCGAGAGTCAAGCAGAATGCAACACGCATTCTGATTGGCTCTCGCCGGGTCCTTACCCGGCCGAGAATCCTTCGATTCTCAGCCGGGATTCCAGCCGCCTTGTCCTCGGCGGGGGGCGTGGCAGTCCCTCAGCCAATGAGGAGGCTGCCTTCGCCCTCCGCCGGGGACTCGGGTAAGGCTTTTTTTTTTAACTCCCTTTCCACCCTCCTCCCCCCTACTCCCACTTACCTGCTTACCTGCTTGTTCCTGCTTCCCCGGTGAGGGACGAGGGAAGCCTCCAGACGTGTGGAGACTCGGAGAGGGGCCATCCCCACTCCGCGCCTCCACACGGCTGGAGGCTTCCCTCGTCCCTTGCCGGGGACGCAGGTACATTTTTTTTTTGTTTTTTTTCCCTCCCAACCCCACTTACCTTCTGCTTCTTTTTTTACTTTTGGGAGCGGACGCGCTGGGAACACTCGTGTTCCCAGCGCGTCGTCTCCCGATGGCCGCTATGGAAAGGGAAGACGGACTCCGTTTTCCCTTTCCATGGTGGCCATTTTCTTGGTCGTTTTTTTTTTTTTTCTGTCCCGAAACGCCACAGCGTTTCGGGACAGAAAAAAATGCTTTTCGTGCCCCGGTCACACACATAATGCGGGCCGGGGTACTAATAGCAATATAACCCTCGCGGCGGGGGCATTACCGAATCAGGTAATGCCCGGGGCCTTCGTTTCGGGCCTATAACTGAGTCGGTAATGCCCCGGCCGCTCGGGTTATATTGCTTAATTGTTCTCACTCACAGTCTATTGGTGGGCAGATTTCCAGAGACATTCTAAGAATCCAAATCTCTCTTTCCTTAGCCCCTTACAGGTGTTTAGCCAAGACTGAGGTTTTTGCTAGCCAGGCTTTCCATTCTGATACTTGTAGTTTTACATTTCCCTCCATACATGAAGAACTACCAGTACCCGAATACAAAAGGATGTGGGCAAAACTTGCGAGCTCTAACTCAACCCCTGTAAATGTTTATATTTGGGTGGATCCAAACCTGTGGAGTCCACCATCCTCTCTAAAAGGGGGTGGAGAAATCGACAATGATCAGGAAGGGAACTACAGACCTACCTTGTGCCACCTAATAGCACGTGGTTCACCAGAATATTCCCTATCACCAGGCCCACCATGTTTTTCGAGTCACTCTCTGTCTTTCAACAACATAAAGAATTCTGGGAGTTGCCATCTTGAGTCAAGTCAATGGAACCAAGTGGCCCAAAGTATTGTTGTTTGCAAAAGGAAATCTCAGGACTGGAACTAATGTGCATGCCCCATTCCATTTGGAAGATGCTAGCCCAGTCCTGTTTTTTACTTTTCATGCTAGGCCGTGTAGCCAGCACCCAGTCAACCATTTTAAAGCCGGGGCTACAAGGCCAAGAATGCAAAGAACAAACCGGAAAGGACTTCTATCTCCCGAGTGGAATGGGTCATGCTGACATGTATAAACTGGGTTTAGAGTAGATATGGGGATCATTTGGAACCTGCAACAGAAACTAACCATTGGCAATAATGCTGCATAAATCTGCCCACCACAGTCCCATGTTAAGAAACCTTTCTTCCAATCACTACCTCCAAAAAGCGGAATTCTGCTCCGTTTTATAATTCCCAAGTCTCTGCGAAAGGCAGTGAAGAGTGGCGTGGGCCTCCATTTAATGAGGCTGACTCTTTACGGGTACGTGGCTGTGACGTCGGAGTCTCAACAAAGACGCTGTCTTCACTGCGTGGCGTCTGGCTTTTGTGAGCAGGCCTGAGTGAGTTACATTCATAACGTGTTTCTACCAGGAAAGCCCTGCTTCTGGGAAAGGGAAATGGTCCTTTGAGAATAAAAGCCAGACGCTACAAGAAAACCACACTGACACATATCATCTGGAATCCGGCTATGTTACCCCTGGCGAGGTGCTCTGAACACAAAGATTTCGCTATGTTTGTTCCGCTCCAAAGCTACAATATCACACAGCCAGCTCCTTCGACCAGGCTCGGACTGGCCCGTAGGGTCAGAAGGCAACGGCTAACTGGATGCCCAACATGCCAGTGTGGCCCACTTTTTTTGGTCAACTTGGGTAGTTTGAGGAGTTATTTCACTCTGCAGCTAGAGGTTTTGACCAGTGTTACTGAACAAATATTCTTTAAAATGCAGAATTTGCAACAGGTCTCACCCAAAGATGACCCCTTGGGTTCTACTCAAACGGTCTGTCACAAAAGGAGCGAATTGCCATTTGTTACGTTAAGTCACTTTTTGTATTGGTGCACGGGCTAAAATGATGCACAGTCCCCCCAAAAATAAAAAAATAAATAAATAAATAAAATAATATTTTTTTTAAAAAATGATGCCCAGTCACAAGCAGCAGCCCCCAATTCACCTCTGCACCCCCTACTAGCCAGAAACCCTCCTATCCATCTGCAAAGATTGAGTAACTACCCCCTTGTCCGCTCATTACCTTAACACACAATTCCAACTGTTAGCCAAGGCATAAGCAAAGGGGCCCGTAACCAGGGCCCCCAATATCAGGGGCCACATTTTCCCAATGTATCCTTATATTTGACCTGTTCAGACTTGCACTAACTTCAGTATTCAGCAATGGTTTTACAAAGTGACATGACGGTGTCCGGTGTCCATTATTTAAAGGGGCGGAGCCTGTTTTATAATATATTGTTTTCGTGCTTGTCTGGACTCCTCCTAATACCATTCGGTGTTAAGCTCTTCTCTAGCTGTTAATATCAATGATTCACTGTTTACAGCATAGTTGTTTTAGTCTAGTAATATACACAAAATATGGCAATGATTGCCCTACCTTGGGGCACGAGTTAAGGGTACAAGTGGGTTGACGGCATCCGCACATTTTTGTCATAGTTTGTAATGGTCGGAGTAAAACAATAAAATACATAGTTTACCTCCTTTACTCGAGCTAGTTATTTAGCGTCTAAACACAGGCCGTGATGAGTCTGTTTCTAAATATTTCATTTGGACATTTTGCCCTGCAGGGGCTATTTTGAGACATATTTTTGGGTTTACAAGCTGCTCACCTTTTATACTTTTGCAACAATGAACAATCTCCTCATTCGGTTTATTTTTCAAGTGCTGATCGTTCATTTTCTGAAAGGAAAATGCAAATGTGTCCATTGCACTTTCTTCAACGAGGAGCAGCCAATTGAATGGAATGTGCATGTTTCGTTTTGATGTGTTCACTTCCTGTGATGTCACTTCTCATTGCATATGTTAATGAGTCTCCTCACTATTTGTGCACGACTTGTGCCCTGGCCCTACTTGCCATGTCTTGGATACTAGAGACCAAAAACCGCCCAGCTTGGTAAGTAGCAGGGACACTAAAGAGACTGTCTGCTTACACTTTCTGTGGAGTTTTTCTCAATTTACAAAAAAACGGCCATACACAGGGCCTGATTTTCAAAGACTGTGGGCCCGATTTATGGAATTATTTGCACGGTTCAAAGGGACTTTGCACTGCTGAAAAGTGACTTTGCACTGCCGACACAACCCCTGATTCATGGAACTGTGCAAAGTGTATTTTTGCAGTGCAAAGTCTGTGCAAAGTCACACCAGGCAAGACATTTCCACTGTAATATTGCAAGGTCTCACTTATTGCTAGATTGAGGGAACTGTTCCCCCACCAAGAAAAACATTTCCACTGTAATTATGGAATGCCCCACTCACTGCAGGACTGAGTCAAATGTACCTGGTCCCACTCACTGCAGGACTGAGGCAAGTGCACCTCACACCAGGCAAGACATTTCCAGTGTAATTGTGGAAGGTCCCACTCACTGCAGGACAGAGGCAAGTGCAGTTCACATCAGGCAAGACCTTTCCACTTTAATAGTGGAAGGTCCCACTCAGACTCGGACTGGCCTAAAGGACATTAGGGCAATGCCGAAACAAAAATGCAAAATGCTAGTGTGGGCCAATTGTTTTGGTCAAAGTGGGCACTTTTGTATGTGGTCCAGTTTGATAGGTTACTTCACTGTGCAGCTAGTATTTTTGGCCACTGATACTGAATACATTTTCTTTACAATACACAATTTGCATCACATTTTATAAAAACTTCCCCCTTGGGTACTACTCAGTCTATCACAAAAGGAATGAATTGCCATTTGCAAAAGTGTGCCATTTTTTCATTGGTGCCCGAGACCATTTTATGCCCCAGTCCAACCCTGGCCCCACTCATTGCAGGACTGAGTCAAGTGCACCTCACACCAGGGAAGGCCTTTGCTGTGTAATAGTGGAAGGTCCCACTCACTGCAGGACTGAGTCAAATGCACCTTACACCGGGCAAGGCCTTTCCAGTGCAATGGTGGGAGGAGCCACTCACTGCAGGACAGAGGCAAGCGCACCTCACATCAGGCAATGTTTTTCCTCTAATAGTGGAAGGTCCCACTCACTGCAGGACTGAGTCAAGTGCACCTCACACCAGGCGAGACATTTCCAGTGCAATAGTGGGAGGAACCACTTGCTGCAGGACTGAGTCAAGTGTACATGGTCCCACTCACTGCAGGACTGAGTCAAGTGCACCTCACACCAGGGAAGGCTTTTCCTCTGTGATAGTGGAAGGTCCCACTCACTGCAGGACTGAGTCAAGTGCACCTCACACCAGGCAAGACATTTCCAATGCAGTAGTGGAAGGTCCCACTCACTGCAGGACTGAGTCAAGTGCACCTCACACCAGGCAAGACATTTCCAGTGCAGTAGTGGAAGGTCCCACTCACTTCAGGACTGAGTCAAGTGCACCTCACACCAGGCGAGACATTTCCAGTGCAATAGTGGGAGGAACCACTCGCTGCAGGACTGAGTCAAGTGTACATGGTCCCACTCACTGCAGGACTGAGTCAAGTGCACCTCACACCAGGGAAGGCTTTTCCTCTGTGATAGTGGAAGGTCCCACTCACTGCAGGACTGAGTCAAGTGCACCTCACACCAGGCAAGACATTTCCAATGCAGTAGTGGAAGGTCCCACTCACTGCAAGACTGAGTCAAGTGCACCTCACACCAGGCAAGACATTTCCAGTGCAGTAGTGGAAGGTCCCACTCACTTCAGGACTGAGTCAAGTGCACCTCACACCAGGCAAGACATTTCCAATGCAGTAGTGGAAGGTTCCACTCACTGCAGGACTGAGTCAAGTGCTCCTCACACCAGGCAAGACATTTCCAGTGCAGTAGTGGAAGGTCCCACTCACTGCAGGACTGAGTCAAGTGCACCTCACACCAGGGAAGGCTTTTCCTCTGGGATAGTGGAAGGTCCCACTCACTGCAGGAATGAGACAAGTTCACCTCACACCAGGCAAGACATTTGTTATGTTATGTTGTGGGTGTTTTATAAATGCAGCAACTTATCCAAAGGTGTCTTGGCGCTGTAGAATAGAAATGACAGTGATTGCGTATCATTATCTACCAGTACAGCTACCGGGTAGAGATCATGAGAAAAGAAATGTTTTGATATTTTTTCTGAATAACAGATGATTAGACGATCTGCAAAGTAGACCTAGTAATGAGTTCCAAATTCGGGAGGCCTGGACCAAGAAGGTGAGGCCTCCCTACCTTTCTGTCCGATAGTTAAGAGCAAGGAGTTTCCTGCCGAGGGTAGAGCAAAGAGAGCGTTTTGGGGTGTAAAGAGTGAATTTGGAAGCTAATCGGATAGCTGTCTGATTGTGGGGATTTTTATCAACAATACACCTGCCTTTAAAAGTGATCCGTTTTTCTACAGGGAGCCAGTGCAGGGATTGAAGTGCTGGACTAATATGATCTTGTTTCTTAAGTTTCATTATTAGCCTGGCTGCTGGATTCTACCCTCTCTGAAGACGGGTAATAGCATATTTCGGGAGTAAGGTAGCAGCTATTTTCGTGATACAGGGTTGAGGCGATGAGGGATTTTATGACCATTACCTGGTGATGAAAAGAGAGAAACCGAAGAATATCTGATTTTCTTTAACATGATGAAGCAGGTTTTAGTTCCCGAAGAGAATTGATCGTGGTCGAGAAGGATTCCTAGATTCTTAACAGAAGGCTTAGAATCAGGACGTGGGCCAAAGAAGGTAGGCCAAGATGAGGGAGTCCAAGTGTTCGGCTTTTCATTTATCAGCATGCTCTCCATTTTACTGGGATTTAGCTTTAATGAGTTGGCATCCATCCAATCTTTTAAGGGGGATGAGCAACCTTTTATTCTGTCAGATGTGGTCATGTCACCAGCTGGTAAGTCAACCACAATCTGGGTGTCATCTGCATAAAAAAAGAGACCTTGACCTGTCTCAGAATCTCCATTAGAGGATGAAATAAATATTAAAAATAATAGGTGACAAGGCTGAACCCTGTGGGACATCACAACTTGGTGTGAACGGTTAGTTAGGAATGACTTAATCCATTTAAGAGCAGTTCCCTTAAAACCGGCGGAATGTAGTCTGTCGATGGTGTCGAATTCCAGTGATAGATCCAGTAAAATCAGGGCACTTGTATTCTCCCTAGCCATAGTCTCTTTCAGGTGATCTAGGACTTAGAGGGAGATTTGGCGTTCCTTGAGGGTCTTAAATCCATTTGAGCATTATCAAGAATGTTCATATTTTGTTTGTTGCTAAAACCATGAAGTTGAGGGATCGGGCGGTAATTATTCAGATCAGTTGGATCCAGTGTGGCCTTTTTCAATAGGGGTTTAATCACATGAGGATTCCAGGTGTCTGGAAAAATACCAGAGGAAAGGGAGGTATTAACCTGGAATATGGGTTCTGTGAGTAATGGGTAGAGTTCTTTCGATAACCTCGGTGGTATCGGGTCCAAGGGGGAACCCGAGCATTTGGCAGAGAGAAGCAATGTTCTCACTGGGAGTTGTCCGCAGTTATGAAGGAATCGAAAAGAGCAACAGGGGATGTTGTACTGCCAGCTACATTCGTTTTAACAAAGGGGGTGATCAATGTTGAAGTTACTTCTGATTACCACAATTTTATTGATGAAATGAGTCACTAATAGTGATGAAATTGGCAAGGTAGTGTCTCCATCATTGCAGAGCTCTCGTACACCCGAAAAAAAGTGACTTAGAGGTGTTTGGGGCACTATTTCCACAGTAATAGTGGAAAGTTCCACTCACTTCAGGATTCAACTGGAATCGAGCGCACCTCACACCAGGCAAGACATTTCCAGTGCAATAGTAGGAGGTCCAACTCACTGCAGGACTGAGTCAAGTGCACCTTGCACTGTACAGGATAACACAACTACAGCACTGGAAGGCAACCCTCACAATAGTACTGTTAGGAAAACCCCATCTCCTCCTTTCTATGGCCCCTTCATCTCTTCACATACAGAGCATCTCAATCTGTGCACCTTTAGGGTGCAGCATAACTGGGGCCCTCTCACCCGCATTGCACTCCTCGCAAAGCAAGGAGATCAACCTGGTGCCACCGCCAAAAGTGGTAGATCGTATGACATGCATCCGGAAGACCATACTAACTATAGCACTACAAACCTGCAGGTATCATACGTCAATGCTGGACATCCGTGAACAATCGCCACCTCCGGTGTAACAACATCTCTCGACTGCTTTACAAAAGAGGTAAGGGCATTGGCACTAGGTCTTCTTAGTGTTTGCTGGACTGATTGCTGCATACCTCGTGCCAGCTCATATGGATCTTACCCTGCTCCGCGCCAACAAGAAAAGGACTTTCAAGCAAGTTTAGGCATAAGTTAAAGAAGATTCCGCTGGAGCTTCTTAGAAAGATTGGCCCTTCGCAGTAACTTCCAAAGATTCCCCACAGTCTTCCAGGAGCCTTGCCTGTCAACCCCCTTTTCTCAGTCCCTCGGCCTTTTTGAGGCTGCCTCCTAAGCGAGTCATTTCACTTCCAGCCACAGATTAGTGGGTGTCCACCATGAGAGGAGGGGTGGGGACTGAAACCTTTGGGAACCTCTCTGTTGTATTCTGCAGCTTGTGATGCCTCAGATTCCCTGGAATTCCAGCATTCCTACAGCCCTGACTGTGGATCGATGAAGTCTGTTTGACTTTAAATGGTCGAATAACATTTTGCCACGTTTTCAAACGATTTCTTAAGGGGAGACCTCTGCACCACACGACCATCACCCCCCCCTTTCTATATACCTACCTCAAACCCATCATGCATCTTTAAATGTAGTAAAAAAATGTCAAGCAAATGCAGCTAAATGTAATTCGACCAGCTTGCTAGTCAAACAAAGTGGGGAGTACCAGAGTTACTGATGCAGTTTTGCCTATGGCTGGGTCTGTGGCTTAGTAGACTAATGCATCCACTACAGGGACCTGTGTTTGACCTCATGGTCACAGGTTCAAATCCCGGCAGGTCCATTCAGCCCTTCATCCTTCCGAGTTCTATAAAATGAGTAGCATTAAGTTGGGTAACAATAAACATCTGTTATTAGCGCTAAGATGCCCCTTGTGGGGTGAATGTGCGCTTTACAACTATGCCTGTTATGTTGTTATGGGCCAGTAAGTACCTTCCTATGAGTAGGCTTGTCTAATCATCCTACCGCCAAGATCAAAACAGCATTGCAAGTACTCCTCATCAAGGACTAAACTGCACAGCAAGTGCTCCTCAAGTTGACCTTAAGTGCTGGAGGAAAATAAGTGCACTGAGCGTAGGAGAACACCACTGCCATTCTGAAAGGTGGCCCTCAGCACTCCACTAAAGCAAGTTTGCTTCAGTAACACTGCAATACAGACAAGGGATGATCCTAACTGCAGTACTATGAGGGCCCCACCACTGCAATACCTTTAAGGCAAAGGGCCCAGTGAGCAGGGTGGGCGGGTCATGGCGGTGGAGCCCAGAAAGTGGGTGGAGCTGCACAATGATGAACGTTAGGGACAAATGCTACATTTTAAAAGTTGTTTTTTAAAGTTTCGGTGTTTGGGGATGGTACTCTTGCTGGAGACAGCTGGGCCTCCACGCCAGGTTCTGCTATCAATGGTGGTGATATTGAATGATCAAGTCTGAAGCTGATGTTGGAAATTATATGTTTCAAGCCCATGGGCAATGGTAAGGGAAGGGACATTACAGGAGGTGATATCACAGGATAATTCTTACTGCATGCAGAACCATTTTGTGCATGTCCTGGTGTTCATCCCCCTCACACTTGAGATGTCATTGAACATCACAGACTTAAAGGAGTTCACCTTTTAATCTCAAAACATACCAGGGGTTACCTTTTTTGTGGGTGCTGATTGTGGCACTTGAAGTACACCTTAACTCCAACCCACCACCTGCATATCTCTTCCAGCTCCACAGGGTCCTGCTGCAGGGAGGTGAATGGAAATGGAGTGGGAATAAGGGCAGGATAGTGAAGAGGAAAAGTAGAGAAGGAGCAGGTGACATGAACACTGATGGGACAGTGTAGTGGATACTGAAGGAGGGCAGAAGCGTGAGGGATCTATTCAGAGTGAGGGAAGGCAGTAGATGTTGTGATTGATGGGTCAGGTTAGGGTAAATGGGTGAATGGGGGCAGAGAATGGACGAGGGCAGGAGAGTGGGGCCCGGGGCCATAGTTAATGATGTACAAGAGTGAGGGGTAAGGCAGGGTGAAGAGGATTAAAGGGCGCGGACATCGAGAGCAGGTGGTTCAGTAGTGCAAGGAGAATGGGGAATAATGGAGGTCTAAAGAGTCTGGGAGAAATGAAGAGTTAGGGAGGGCAGGATAAAGGGAGAGATGGAAGGCAAGCAAGTGAAGAATGGGAAGTGCAGGGGCAGCAATGTAAAGGCAAATGGTGTGTGACGTGGTTAAACGAGAGAGGGAAACATTGAGTGAAGGAAGGCCGGTGAGTATGCGAATAGCAACAAAATGAGGATGAGAGCGGGATATTTATAACAAAGAACCTTTGTCAGGAATGGAGAAAGAAAAAGGCAGGAGGATTAAGGCAAGAACAGGGTACAACATAATGGACAAAAAGAGCCGGAAAGAGTGCGATAGTAGAGAGGAAATTGCTAATAAGGAGAAACTAGGGGGACAAAAAGAATTCTGTATGGAAGCAAAAGGAAACAGGAGGGAAAGGAGTGAAATGAGAGCACATTTGTGATGCATGGTGGGCAGGTGCTTGACCTAGCTGCCCACCTATACACAGTCACAGCTGCAATAGATACATGAAAAGAGAAATAATTAAAATGCAGCCACTTAGATCAAGTGTTATTGAAGTAGGCCAAAAAGATATACATGGTTGAGAAGAATCCCCTTTGTGTGAGTTCTCTGTGTTCACCTTATACCAGCTACCAGCTTGGCAGCTAAACAATCCCAGATGAAACCCAATGTCGGGGAACAGGGATGGGTGTGTCTGTAGGGTGGCCAAATAGCACCATGACTACCACCAATCTCGTAATGAGGCCCATTGTCTCAAGCAGATTACCTTATGTTGCATTCTCTTTTACTGTGAATACCTTTTTTAAAACCAAATGATATTGTTTTTAGGTCCACATTCCTTTGCAGGCTGCTACTTCAATCTTGCATTCAGGGTGGTGAAAGTAAAGCTATACATGTCATTTTGTTTAACCTATTTCTTTATCAATGTATATAATCTAAGGTTTGTTTCTTATATGATGTGTGCACTTTTCACGCCATTGATCGAAAAACACATTATTTCTTTTTTGGAAACCCAAACCTTAAAAAATATGTATGTGACCTATCACTGGGAAGCAATGTATTGAAGTGCTTAAATGATAGCCTGTGTCAAAATACTGATTTCACCATTTTAACAAAATGTGTGATCCTGGGCAAATCATTTTAATATAACTGTGTCTGATCTGCTGACATTGGTTGTCTCTAGAAGTGATTTAATTTGCAATTTTTGCTATGAAGAAAAAACCTCATGGTTTAATAAACTATTGAGGGCCTGATTCATGGAAGTGTTTAATAATGGTGCAATCCCATAGGAAAACGTTCCATGAATCAGGCCCTGAGTTGTTGCATATTAATAATAGTGAATATTTATATATTGCACAGCACATTATTCTCTTGGCTTACACGTGAAAACTTCTTTTAATATGTTTTAAAAAAATGTTTTTTTATTTGTGTGTGGTTTATAAAAACCTTTACAAAAAAATTCACAAAACAAAATAAAGAACAAGAATGAATGACATGTTAAACTCAAAACAAAAATGACTTATTACAATGAAAGATAAAAAGAAAAGCAATTAATAATAACAACGTCATATACAAATTATGTATACATTAGAGGAAAACAGATTACATTTTTCTGGATAATTAAAAGAGAAGTGTTTATATGACTGTTCTTTGAACATTGGGATGTGCCATGATTTTACAAATGCAGCGACTGCCACCGCTTCAGCTAAAGATGTCAGTTTCAATAGTGTTTCCACAGTTTGACCAAATCAAAGTTTTTACTTGCGCACACAATTTTATAGAAGTAAGAAACCCATTCAAAATGCAAGCCAGGACAATACATGAGCAGATGTTTGATGTTTTCAATGATTTCAGGATCTTCACAGTATCTGCAAGCAAACTCTGAGGGATCGGAAACCCCCCTCCTGATCAAGGGTTCCTTAGTGTGGAATAGGTTTCAAAGTCAAGAGGAAGTGGGTAACTGAGCCTCTATGTTTGTATTCATGTGACAGATGTTGAACAGATACAAAACCATGTAGTGCATCAGTTGTTTCAAGCCAGTCCTGATTAAATGGAGCGATTTTAACCTTTATTGGTGTAATTTTTAGAGTTGCTGTCTCTAAACCTAGATCGGAAAGTATTGTGTTGCAATAAAATTTCACTTTCTGCAAAAAGCCAGACAGGTGGGTTGCAGTATGAAGTTGACAGACTTCATGAGCTCCTGCAAAAAGAGAGCCTAGCACAGGTGTAATGATTTTATGGTATAGGAGTAGCATCTGCCACCGAACATGGGCCTTTAATGAAACAAGGCCCAATTCAAATTGTAAGGCAGCAGTTGGAACCACATTAGGAACACAGTGAATTTGTCGTCACATTTTTCCTTCTAGGGTGTCTTTTAATGATCTTTACCGATGGTATCCTAGAGTATTGAAGACTGATGTCACTGCTTGTAATGTTATTTACTGTGATGTCGCTTCTGATCATGTGAATCCAACTTGTGCAAATTAGGGCTCTGCATATGATTTGCTGGACCAGTCTGGAAGACAAATTAGAACATATCAATGCCTTGTATGCCAAACAGTCCCATAGTGTTGTGATTTTGTTGTTCTGTGTATGTGATTAGAGAGCATTCCTTTGTATACCTTCTTATTTAAGTGACCCAAGGGTGCCACAGACTGTGTCCACCCCCCTAACTGTAGGCAAGGGGCGGCCCATTAATATTTAAATGTCCCCCTTGACAAATGTTTAGCGGGCCCTGTGTGCGAGCCCCTAGACTGCTCATTGTTATTCCACTATGCATGACTGCCAGCAAGGAGAGGTGAGGGTGTTTGGGTTGTGCCTGATGTGAGGAGAATGGGAAGGTGGGGCCCCGAAGACGGCAAGGCCACCTTGGCCTTTGTCCATCACCCGAGTGCTAAGCCAGCCTCTGCCGGAAGATAAGTTCTAGTTCAGGTTCTGCGGCACGTGCACCTGGTGCAGGACACAATTCCATTTCTACAGCTTCAAAGGGGGATCCTTAATGCAGGACTGAGACAAGAGCACCTCACGCAAGTGATGACATCATCACTGCATTACTGCAGGATGACCTTCACTGCAGGACTGAGACAAGTGACACTCACACAAGTCAGGATATCACCACTGCAATACCGGAGATTGACCTTCTCTGCAGGACTGAGACAAGTGAAACTCACACAAGTCATGACATCGTCACTGCATTACTGAAGGATGACCTTCGCTGCAGGACTGAGACAAGTGAAACTCACACAAGTCAGGACATCACCACTGCAATACTGGAGAATGACCTTCACTGCAGGACAGAGAGCAGAGCAGTGCATCAAACAATGAGGTAGACACCACTACAGTAACACTGAAATGTGGCCCTCACTACTGCTTTGAAACAAGTGCACCTCACACAAGACTCCACCGCTGAAATACTAAAGGGTGGCACACACTAAGGACTCATTAAAGTGTGGCTCACAGAGAAGACCAACACAACAAAACTGAAATGGGAGCATCACTGCAGGACTTACACAAAATAGGACGCCTGAAATGTAACACTCAATGCAGTACTAAAACAAGTACCCCACATAGACAGCTCCTCCTGGCCTCTCCAGTTGTACTACTTTAAAGGTATCTTCAAGTAAAGTCAGGTATGGGGCGTGAGCTGGCATCGCTGCCAAGTCTATGCCACTTCTGATACCTTCAATCAGTCCTGGATTTTTGGACAGCAGTGCTTTGGATGAAGGGCTTGGCAACTCTGAGCACCTCAAACTTAAACTTTTTACTCCCTATTTTATTAAAGAAAGAAATGTGCTGACTTGTTTGTCCAGTTTAAGCCTTTTTTTGCAGAAAAAGCAACAAAAAAAAATGTGATAATCAGCCATGTATACATTTATATAAGTACATTTAGGCTACCTAGAATCACCATCGAAAACCTACGTTCTTAGCTCCCTGTTCTTTGTCAATTTACGTACACTTATATACCTTTGTTTATTTCTTAAATATGATTTGTATCCGTAACACCTATGTCCACACACCCTCCACTCCCCATCCTACCTGAAACACAATGATCTGCTCTTCACTGTTTCCTCCCCTGGTTGCTTGTAGAGCCCTTGCTACCAAATGCCCACCCTCCCCTCCCCAGTTACTAGCTCCCCACTCCCCTTTTTTCTGCTTCCCTCACTGTGCTCTGTTGCTTCCCAAAGCTAGGTCGTTGCTATGTGGTGTTTTAAGGCGAGGTGTCTGCCAAGGGTGAACCCACAGGACTTGGTGCAGGTGGCCAACTTGGGTGTGACGCTGTCAAGTTTCATAGCAGAGAGCCAGGTCTGGATGTCAGGGTGTTCAGTGTTGTAGGTCAGCAGTAGGAATTCAGCCTTGGAGGGGTGAAGCTTCAGGTAAGCAGTGGAAGTTTCATAGCAGAGAGCCAGGTCTGGATGTCAGGGTAGTCAGTGTTGTAGGTCAGCAGTAGGAATTCAGCCTTGGAGGGGTGAAGCTTCAGGTAAGCAGTGGACATTTAGGACAGGAGCAGTGTGAGGCAGGATTTGAGCTTGTGGATGACTTTGATGGAGGTCAATCCACAATGGGAAACATTCACCCATAATATTAAACAAATATGGAAATGTTACGGCACCGTCCATACCCCAAAAAAGTTTGAGATTTCCAATTTAAGTCAAAAAGAATTCAGTAGTATGACGGGGAACTGTCTCAGGTCCATGTGCAATGAGGATTTTGAATTTCGTTGCAAATCTTGTGCTCACTCTACCCATAAATCAAGGGATTTTGAAAGAATGAATTTGCCTCTGTCACACCAGATCTGCTCTCCCCATGGAAGGAATCTACGAGAGGCGCATTGCAAAAGCAGTATGCCCAATGGACCCAAGAACTGTGTTTGTTCTACCATCTTTCATTGAAGGTTGTCCTTAGTGTTTCCTGGCATTCCCAGGGTGTTCAGGTTTAATGATGCCCCGGTCAATTTGTGAGCTAAGTGGGAAAACTGGGGATCAGGTGGATAACTGAGATTACATTCACAAGCTGGTCATCAGAGGCAGACTGACCCTCAGGGAAATTGGGGGCCCTCGAGACATGCCAGATGCCATGGCTGGTCTGTAGGCCTGGGTCTTATCCCAGAGTGCAGACTCGCCCACCCCTGCAAGCCCATCACAAGCCTTGGCAGGAAAGTTCCCGCCCCTTTGTCAGTCAATCAGACTATGCTTGTTCCTCAGGTTATTGAGTAATTGGGCTTCTCCAAGTTTTAATAGGACCTTGAAGATTTTCAGCAGTGCTTTCGTTCTATTATTTTTTGAAGTGCTGGAATTGTATATATAGGCAATTGGCTGTGCCGAAATCAGTGTTTTTGGTCTTTTGGGGGCATTTATGCAGCCAGTGCAGTACATAGGATCAAACAATAAAAGAAGTGTGGCTAGTTGGTGGCAAGTGCAAGGGTAAGTGTAGACAGCAGGTGTCCAAAGTGCAGGTAGGGGGATTGTAGGGTTACAGATACAGACCCAAGTACAAGGGTAGCCAGGGAAGCAGTGCAGGTGTGCAACTGGCGGGGAGGGGACCTGGGCCCGAGATCAAAGGGTAGCCAGGTAACCAGTGCAGTTTCAGTTTCAGCCAGGAATTCAGCATGGAAGAGGAAGAGAGAAGGCAGAAGCAAAGAGGAATGTCTTGAGGTGCTTCTTGAACCGGAGATGGTTCTCCTCAAGTTTCAGAGAGGCAGGGAGGCTGTTGCAGAGGGAGGCCACAGTCAAATAAAGAGATCTACCACCAACTTGTTGCTTGGAGAAGTGACTGACCCTGAGGGAGTTGGAAGTGGAGGAGGGAAGAGCTTGACTAGGAAGATATTTAGTAAGAGAGAAAAGGAGCTTCAAGCAAGTTAAATGGTCCATGCGCAAGGATGCTCAATCTTAGTAGCCCAGGCATGATACCATCCATAATGAAAATCGTTAAAGCCTTAAAAAAGTGGGCTCCATTTATGGCTGGGCGATATGGACTAAAAATCATATCTCAATATTTTTTGGCTGAATCGCAATATACGCTATATATATATCCATATTGTTTATGTGGGTTAAATGCTCAGTTGTAAGCTGCCAACTACATGGAAGATGTCACAAACACCTTTATTTATAAGACATTGATCAATATAAAGTTGAAATACAGGGTTCCTCTTCCTGTTTGAGAATACACACAGCTGTGTAAACATCAACATGTAAATAAGAAATGGTAGTTTATGTAATAATGTATATATATCTATATATCGAGATGCTAACGATATTGTCTCATCCTATATCGATGCTGAAAATATATTGATATATCTACAAAACTCAATATATTGCACATCCCTAGCTCCATTTAATTTGTTAACACAAGCTTCAAGGTAAGGGTTTATGGGCAGTAAGGGCGAGCAATGAAGTGTGGAGGCATTGCATGGAGATCCCAAACAGCGATAGAAACGTCTTCAAACGTCGAAATGTACCATCTATCAAATAGCTGGGTGCCAAGAATCAGGTCTTTACTGAAGGCTTCAAGATAAACACACGGCCCTCAGTGCTGAAATGGGTTACAATTTACCCTGGTAACTCCATCTCCCCCTTTGTGGTTGTTATTGAGGAGTGGTCAGGGATGTGAGAGAGGCTGAGCCCCAGACCAGACTAAATAGCGCCCAATCTCCTGAAGGAACCAAATCAAATGCAGTTGGTGGGTGCCTGCAGGAGAAGCTGAGTCTTGATGATTTTCATAAGAGCATTATGGGAACATAAGAATGGCCCCCAAATTTTATATTTGAACTATGCCTGTGCTATTCAAGCATTCAAACCTGAAACCCTTCTGAGCAAGTAATGCAGACCAGGCTTCCTGCTCCTTTAATTGGTCACAGTACTGACCCTAACAGTAAAATGTTTGCAAACCACAAGCCATATACAATTATCTGGACAGTATTTGTTCATGGATGGAGTCTTGAGTTGTTCTGCTGAACAGTGATGTTGCTTTTCGCAATGTTTGTCAGCCAGAAAACTTTATTTTGGGACCAAATACCATATAAATAACCAGCCCTAGTACATTTTATAATATGTAAGTATAAAATCTTAAAACGCAATAAAAAGGCCAGTGGAAAGCAATATGAATATAATTAAAAGCATATCAATGAAAAGGAAAAAACGCAATTTTTTATAAATTACAATCCAATTATAAGGCCAAGAACTACCTCCCACCCTGATCGATTTGACGTTGTCTAATATCCAACACCCAACGTATAAATAGCATCAAAGGCCAAAAACAGCATGGCACAATTTTCAGAACCCTGAATCCCTGAGCAAAGGTTTCAGAGTTCTTTGCCTTGCTAATTTTGACTTAGGACAAAAAATAAAAAGTACATTAGTGTTCCTGGTACAAAGAGGTAAAAAGGACATAAGCTATTTTCCAGAATCTGAGTTTCGTTAGGGTTAAACAGTTGGTCATAGTATTGGGGTTTTCCATAAGTCTTTACAAAGCTTGTCAATTAATTATTTGGGGCTCAAGAAAACTCACTAGGATTGTACATCGTTGGAGGATTTTGGTGGCTTGGCACCTGGGGGTGTGGGCCAGAGCTGCTTACTTGTTCCTGCTTAATTCCTTTCCTGCTAGCAAATGTAGGCCGCTTATTAACTGTGCAGCCAGTTTGAAACCAGGCGAGACTGACATCAGGTTAAAAAAATACCCAGGAGAAAATCGTGTCATTCAATATTTATCCTGGAAATGGAACCTTTCCCTGGGAAGCAATCAAAGTTTAATCTCGGAAGTGAAACCTTTCACCTGGAAAGATTTAAACCAGTGACACAATCCTCTTTCTTTAAATCATAATTGCTGAATAATAAGGCTAGCCTTTAAGCATACACATTAGGCATAACCTAGAGCCTTGGTATCCCCATGTGAAAGCGATTTTCTTTTTAATTTGGAATGTTTACACTGGTTAGACGTATTTTGACAAAGTATTTTGAACCTTGAAGGGAAGGTATACATGAGGTGTCAGGGAACGAATTGGGGGGACATATATTGACAGACTCCAAGCTGGGGAAATGAAAGGTGCTCACTTAAAATGAACACATCCATGCCAATTTGAGAGACACAAGTCCGGTCCTGATTTGCACTTTGCATTCTGGGACTTGTAGTCCTTCCTGGGTGTATAGTAATGAAATCCAGGACTGCAGGTTTCAGAATGCAAAGTCAAAACCAGGACTAGACAAAGGTCTCCTGATTGGAATGGATAATGTTGGCATGTATGTGAATATAGATTGCAGCACTGTGGCAGGGCTTTAGAGGAGTTCGGATCTTTTGTGGCAGCAGGACCTACTTCAAGCATTAAGGTAGCAGAAGATACTAATAGAAAACCAGCATTTGAGCAAGAGAGGGTGAGTAAGACTCCACAAGACGATTGCAGCAGGTACATTCAATATTATACATTGGAATGGAATTTGAATTCTGGACCGAAAATAAAGTTATTACTCAAGAAGTGATGGGTTAGTGATTGATTAAATACTCAGTTGTAGCAATATGTCTTCCACCCCGGCTGTGGCACAGAGAGCGTGCTGGTATCTGTTGTAGATGACATAGCACGTCTCACTAATCAGGGTGGAGTGGGGGCGCTGATATTATTTGATCTGTCAGCTGCCTTTGACACCATTGACCACTCCATCTTGCTTGATCGCCCGGCCGCGGCTGGAACCGCAGGGCAATCACTGCTTTGGTTGAAGTATTTTCTGTTGGACCGGGTTCAATCTCGCTCACTCACCCTGTTTCGCTCTTCTTCTCTTCCTCTATCCTGTGGGGTGCCACAGAGGTCTGCCTTGTCCCCCGCTTTATTCAACATATACATCCAACCATTGGTTGAGCTCATCCACTCGAACCGTCTCCGGTGGTACTGGCATGTTGATGACACCCAGATAATCTTTTGGCTGGACCTGTCACAATCCGGCCCATCGTCTCAGCTACGGTGGTGCCTTGACGCTGTAGGTTGTTGGATGAGCGATAACTGGTTGAAGTTAAATGGGGACCAGAGGTTTTGGTGGTGGGTCCTCCTTCTACTCTCTCCCTGTGGACTCCCTCCTTTTGGCCTCCTTCTTGTGGTACTTTCCCGACACCAGGTCTTCGGTGAGGGATCTAGGTGTCAGGGTCTCATCTCTCTCTCTTGAGGCACAAGTAGCGCTTTTCTGCCAATCGGGGCACTGCAAATTTAGGGTCTTGCACACAGTTCTCTTCTTTCTTCCGTCTAGGCTGCACGCTCCTGCAGTAGATTTGCTTGTGCTTAGCACAATCGACTACTGCAATTCCCTCTATCTAGCCCAGCCACTTTATTTAATGCGGCGTCTCCAGCTCCTGCAAAATGCTGCAGCCAGACTGGCAACTCAGACCCCTTTCCCTATGCACATTTCTCCTGCTTTGAGACAACTACATTGGCTTCTTGTCATCCATCGAGTCCAGTTTAAATCAATGTGCATAGTGCACCGAGCGTGTTATGGCCCTGGAGCTTAAATTCTGTCCATATATGCCAAATCGCCTCCTGCAGACTCAGGAATCTCTTACCATTCAATTGCCTTGGGTTCGACTCACTGTGGGTAGCCGTGCTTTCTCTGTGGTCGCGGCTAAACTGTGGGACTCGCTCCCCCAACTGCTACGCACTACCAGGGACCACCTCTCATTCGTCACCTTTTGAAGACCCTTCTATTTAGATAATCTGCCCTCCCTGCTAACTAACCTGCATGTTGCTACAGCCCCAAAATGCCCTCGGGCGTACGATGCACTCTACAAAGGCTATTAAGATAAAATAAGAAGGGTATCATAGCTTAACACCAAACAACTAAAGCTTTGTTCCGGACAGTGATTCGGTTTCCAGCAGGGTGCTGTTTACATAAACTCATTTAGAAATGTAATGCCATGTTAGGTTACATGTGTACATCGCCTAATTGTCATTGTCATGGCCTTTGAACGGCTTCATTTTGGCCAGGAGTTTGTCAGATTATAATCTGAACATACACAAGAAACAGTCCATTGCATTTCGGGAGAAGTGCAGGATATTATGCATTTATGAATACATGCAAATGGTAATTCGATCCCAACTCCATACTTAGCACCAGTATAGCTCGTCCAGTTCACCTTCATCCGTATCACGGTCAAATGGTTCCAATACAGTGCTGCTCTCGGCCCCTTGTCAGTTCTACCAGTGCACCTCAAGAATTGGCACAGTTGCATTCTGATGCTGCCTTAGTAAAACAAAACAGGGGATGGCTGGAAGGTTTAGAATGAATCATAACCTCTGACATTGCTCTGGGCAACCCTCCAAACCATCGTTCTCCAGACTGCCAAGCCACTGCAAATCCGGCTTGGTCCCACCCCGAAAGAGACAATCCAGGCCGAACTGCCAGGTCACATCCCTTCTGCACGAGACCACAAGCCTCCCCAGCCATGTTTCGGCCTGGTCAGCGCAGTCCGCACCTACACAAGTTTAGCAATGATTGTAAACTTGCATACCTCATTCCCACAGATCCTACCCTCTTGGTCTTACTCTGGCATAGAAGCAGATGAAAGCCGGGAAGGGATGTGATCATAGGGGTGGGTCAGACTGGAAAATATGAAGTGCTAATTTGATGGCATGCAGCTGGAACGGGAGATGGGGAGCTGCTAGGATAAGGACGGTGAATGCAGGAGGCAGAAGGGGAAAAGGCAATAGCTAGGTGCCAAGAGTTTGGTTAACTCCAAAAGATATGGGGTCCTAGAAAAGAGGAACAGGGAGGGTTGGAGGTGCAAGCTAGTTTTGTGCATTGACAGGCATCAACAGAACCCTACTGTGCTTGAGATCCATGTGAGAGATATTTCACGCCCACCAGTAGAGGTCGCCTGCAACCACCGAGGAGCACTGTGTGCCCCATGCGCCCGATTCATGGAATCTTTTGCACAGTTCAAAGTGACGTTGCACTGCTGAAAAGTGACTTTGCACTGCCGACACAAACCCTGATTCATGGAACTGTGCAAAGTGTATTTTTGCAGTGCACAGACCGTGCAAAGTCATTTTGTACTGTAAACATGACTATGCACTGACTTTTCACAGACTTCCATGAATCATTGTTTGTGTCGGCAGTGCAAAGTCACTTTGATCTGCGTCAAAAATGTCCATGAATCGGACCCGATGGGCCTCATAACGAGTTTGGCGGTAGCCGTGCCCCTATTAAGGGCATGGCTACCGCCAAACTCGCTACGGCAACGGCACCCACGAATGGGCCATAACCGGCCCATTACAAGTTGAAGGGGTCAGTAATGGCCCATTCGCGTGTGCCGGTGTGGACGGGCTCTCGATCCCACATTCTGCCCCATAGGTCTGACCAGGTGTGCAGAGCGGCACACACGAGCAGAACTCATAATGTGGCGGTATGGTAACAGCGGCGCCGGTAACACTACCAGCGCCGTTGTTGCCTTACCGCCACATTCGTAATTATGTGTTTTGGTTATACTTCTAGTTATTTCACTTGCAAAATATATCAACCAGAAAAGCTGTACATAGAATATACTACAATGGGGATAAGAGAAGCAAGGGGTGGTGAATGGGAAAGTACATTGCACACAGGTTGATGGGCCGTGCAAAGCCATAGCGGAACTCTTAAAAGGAGGAAGGGCCTCATTACGAGCATGGCGGTCCGGGAACTACGGTAACGGTGAGCATGCCGGTACCGTAGTTCCCGGACTGCCGTACTACAGGCTGTGCTTGCGTGTGCCGGTCAGCCTGCCAGGTTTTTCCTGGCGGGCTGATCGGCACCTGCGAGCACAGCACGTCGGATGCACCGGCACAACTCTGCATGTGCTGGTGCATCCGACGTCCCCATTCCCATTTAGTCCTATGGGGCCGAATGGGGATGGGGAGTCCCATGTTTCCGGCACCCGCAAATGGGCAATTACCGGGTCCGCCAAGATCGGCATGACCCGGTTCTTGCCCATTCGCGGGGTGCCGGAAAAAATGCAACTCTGGCGATGCCTTGCCGGTTTTAACGGCACGGCTACCGCCAGAGTTGTAATGAGGCCCGAAGTGTTTCTACAGGGATGTTTTGAAGGTGCACAGGAAGCTCGGGTGGTAGTGGGCATAGTAGGGGTAGGATGCAAGGAAGACGTCCCGGAGCCGAAGGCATCATAGACGGGTTCCGTGGTAGAAAGCTGGCGTTGGATTGAATTATGGCAACTCTTTGAGTGTGCTATTAAGTAGCTCATAGTTTGACAGAATCAGAAGATGGCTAAAAAAAAAAAGAAAGCCCCATCTACAGCACTGGCAGTTCCGTAGATGCACATACAGGGGTGACGCAGCAGTGGGCTTTAAAGCATCTTTGGCCTCCTCGCCCCCTCTTGAACGACAGGTGGGGCTCGGTCGGCGGGGGTCAGAGCTTTGAGGCTGCAGGAAATGTCAACATGTAAGTACAGAGGAGTCAAAACAGACGGCCTACAAGAGACGCTTACGCTTCCACTTCATAAGGAAGCGAGATCAGCTTTCAAGAAACAGAGGTAGGACAAGCTTTACGTAGTGAGGCCTCCGGCAGCGTGCACCCGCTCCCAGCCGCAGTCTCTCCTAATGGCGGCCGCCCACGCTCACTTACGGTACAACGGCTTCGAGTGAAACAAAGTAGGAGTTCAAGGGAGCTGACTGTCCACATTCCCAGCTGCTCATCTCCGCTCTCCGGAGTGTCAGCACTTCTTGCCCTCTGTCCAGGCACACAGTGGGCGCTTCCTTCAGCTCTTTTTTTAAACACTTCTGGGCCTCCATCCAGACGTGAATCTCAACTTGCAAACATCCAAACGCTCAACAAGGAAACGAAAACACCTTCCCTTCTTGCACAGTTGCAATTCGTGATTTCCCAAACATCCTGGATTCAGAGTCGCTGCACACTAAAAATCTTCATTAGCAGCAGCGTTGTGTGTGTGTGTGTATGTGTGTGCCCTGTGGATGATGTTGGGCAACCAAAGTATTTTCCAGTACTTGATATGGCATGGGCCTATCTCCAAGGAGTAGCTGGAGATGACTGCACAGAGAACGCCGATTGCAGCAGGGTAGCAGGGACGTGGTGTGCTGTGCATAGAACACCACGGTGTGTGGGGTCCGGTTGAGACCAGATTACAAAAAAATGATGAGTCGGGAAGCGGGTGGGAACGTGTAATATAAGAACGTGTACTTGGAAAAATAGTAAACAGCACATTGTACGCTCGGCTTTTCTGATTTTAGGCACAGGGAGATAGAGTGGTTTGTCAAGCATCACACATTTTTTTTAGTCAGGTTCTGAAGCTGGGATGAGAATGTGATTCCAGGGAAATAGCTTTATCTATTTCCCTAATATTTTAGGTCCCTAATTTATCAAACGTCCTTAGAAAAACTGCAGTCTCCCGCAACAGCATCTGCAGACAAATTGAGCGTTTTAAAGTCACAATATGCACACAACTGAATTTGAAGATCCCCCCTGTCCCAGCCCCCAGGTAGGCTGGTCTGTTTAGGGCACTGGGATGATTGATTGCTGTGACATGGGTTGACTAATGGACGGGATCAACTCACCTACAAAAAATGTGACTGTGTGCCCCTAAAATAGACAGTCTCGTGTAAACAAGGGACAACCAGTGATTTCAGTGCAAAATATTCATGGCACACATTTTTCAGTGCAGAAAAATCATAGTGAAGAAATTAACCTGCAATATACATCTGTAAAATAAAGGTGCAACGAGTTGCTTAGAAAAGGGAATAATGGTTTATTTGGGGTGCAGCGTGGGGGTTGCGGGGACGATGTGGGCTGTATCTCTAACCCCTTTGCATTTTGCTGCTGCACTGATTTTAAAAACAGTAAACATTTGAAAATGATGCATTCTGCAATGAAAAGGTGAGCGGTAAAAACACATGGAACTATTCAACTGTACTGTAAAGACATGTGGGGGGCCCTGAGAAAATAACCAAGGATCCAGAGAGGGCACCAAAACCCCTGAGTGTCAGGGCCAAGTCATGAGCCGCTCTCGAATATGAACTTCATAATCAACGACCTTGTCACCATGTCTCAGGAAAGAGGGCCTTCTCTTAACTGCCTGCGTTGGGTTTGCTGCCCACAGCGGAATTATGTTTTTTTGTCATCAGCAGAAGTGTGGCCTGTATACTCGAGCTGTGGTTGACACTGATGCAAAGACTGTGATTAATCCTCATTCCATGAACTTTCCTCTCCACGCCTCTACGAACAGAAAACCCAGAGAAAGGTTGTCTTCCTAATATTGCAATCCATTTTGGGAATGTTTCATCAGTCCCTGGACACAGAATACTGTATGGACATAGGGACAGAACACGTAATACTGAATGGAATACCTTATATTATGTGCTACATTCCCAGATTGGTATTGGTATTGTTTATTTATGTAGCGCCTATACACAGGCAAGTGTTTCAAAGCGCTCAAGGAGGGTGGGAACATGGGGAAAAAACAAAACAGTCGCTCAGAGCCCTTGAGATTCTGAGACCATAATAGTCTGCACAGGCAGAGTAAGTGAGTAAAACATATATTTAACAGTTTGGGAGACAGCAAATAGGCCTGGCAGCGATTATGCACTTTTAACAGTGCAATTAGAGGTGAAGACAAGGGAGAACAGACATAAGATCTTCAAGCGCAGTGCGTAACGATCAAGCAAGTGCACAGAGGGTCAGAGGGGGGAGGGAGGATCAAGTGCTCCCAGTCGGTTGAGACGGGGAAGTGCAGAGAGAGCCACTCTCTAGGGTTAATTTCACAAGTGCATTGAGTGTGGGTGGGGTGTAGGGCCCTGTGGCAAGTGCGAAAGAGGACTGACTTGGCAAATCTGATCCTGACTGCCTGAGCAATTTAAAGTGTAAGGGTTTGAAAATGTTGACTTTGCTAAATGTGAGCAGCGACCGCCTTGTAACAGATCCACAGAAAGTTAAAACTATATGAAAATATTTGGATCCGAACATATGACTCCAGGAGTGCCAGCAAATTGTTTAATGAATTAAGCCAAGAAAACTAGTATTTGGGTTCTACTCCTTCATATATAAATAAACAGTGGTCTAAGTGTACGAAAAGAAGTAGCGGAACTGTGTTCCCCTCTGGCCTATCCCCGCTCCGCACAAACCCCCATCGCTACGCTCCCCAAACCCACCATACAAACCCCTAAAAAAATGTGCCTGCTGTTTAAGGGAGCACTCAGTGCAGTGCACTGAAGTGCAAGTTCCAACTTTATCCTACGCTTTTATTTTAAAACGAAACCATTGGTTGCTTTTTAAAATAAAAGTATAGGAACAGTAAAACTTAATTTAAAAAAGTAGAGGAGTGCCACTCCCAACCGCTCCTGCTCACTTCGACAACTGCAAATAAATGTCCAGATGGCCGCTTTATGGGAACTTTCTTGATGCTTGGGTTGAACCTTCTACACACTCGAGAACTATTGTTCATTAGGAACCTCAGTGTTGACAATAATTGTAGGTTTTCCCTCCAAGAATAGAAATCTTTGAGGCATATTTGTATTGAGTGTTCTACTCTGCAAGCCCTAAGGCAACAGCCTTCTCCAAGTACGTCAATCACGTAGGCTCCCTTAATGACGTGTCTTTCTGGTATAGGATTTTTACTGGTCCAAATACAACACTTCTAATTGCAATAGTGACTGTTTTTATTAAATTGAAACTGACTGATGAGTTTTAATAGGTGTTGCAAGACCTACTGGAGACATGAGCTATTAAGTTTTTGATATCTTAATGTTTTTATTGTGTGTTTTATTGTTGCTGAAGGTTAACTCTGTCCTTTTTATTACTAAATCTGGATGTTACTGTCTTACACCAGCTGTCTTGTGTTTACGTGCGGTATACATTGGAAAGTAGTCACTCGAATATTCTGTCAACTCGTAACTTCCATTTATTTTCTTTTAACCTGTAATTCTTTTTTTTAACTTTCTATAGAGAAATTGTATGTTTTGTATAAGGGGTTATGTCAACCCAACATCATAAAAAATACTAATAATGCTACCTAACGAGTCACGCGGTAGGATCACCTTAACGCCCCACCAATCCAACTGCATCGCTGTGAATGGAAATAGCAGGGGACCCTTACATTGACCTCTTTTGGGGAATACATTTTCATTTGAAAATCACAACTTACTCCTGTTTAAATGTAAAAAAATGCCAAAGGATGACCTATTGGAACAGTGGGTTGATGTAATGTGCAAAAACGTCAGACAGTCTTGTCTTTTCAACCAATAGCAGTTGGTATTCTGGGACCTGTAGTTTTTTTTTCGCTTCACATTATAAATATGGGCCTACAAGTCCCAGCATGCACAGTGCTGTGGGCTAAAAAGCTGGGACTGACAGACACACAGACGTAATATGGAATGGAGCCGCAGTGGCTGCAGATTATCTCTTGTATTGTGTATGAAGTATCCCCAAAGATGGCTTTCTAAACCTCCCAGTATCAAACAAACTATTAACCTGGGATATCCAATGCACTTGAATATCCTGATGGGCAAGTGGTTGATCTTTTGGATGTAATGCTTAGATGCTATTTGCCACTACTAAATGAGGATTGTTGCTCATAAGATACACAAATGGAAGGACCTTGCATCAGCCACCACACGGTAGGAGGGTGGAATTCATCCAAAGAAAATCCATCCCGTAGGGCTAAAGAGCTAAGACCCGGCAACACTGCCTTCCTGATGAAGACCCCTTCAGAAAATGAAATGGTTGGGAGCCATTGTGACAAAATGATTTCTGCTCTGCAAGAGTACAGGGATGAGCAGAGGTTGAAGTGCCTCCTCAGCACACATGCTGCTACAATCCAAGAGCCAAAACAATCAAAGGTAAAACATGCACAGTTAAGAGATGCACCTCCTTCGCCTTTTGTGGTAATGCAGGCTGGGGCAGGCTATACTCTTAAGAGGGGTGTGAATGTGATCCAGTAGCAACCAAAATAGAAAAGTACAACAGTGCAAAATAAAAGGAATGTCCAGCCAAGGTTCCAAATAAAGATATACTTTAATTAAACACAGCATATGCAATGCTAGCTGAATAGAAAACACCACAAAACACCAACCGTCTAGAAAGAACACAGAATATGCAAGATGCAGCACTTTGGGTAATGGGACAGACATAGAAAAGGCAATAAAAACCACAATGTTCAAAAGGGATATGCTCTTGAGTTGCAAAAAGGGATTAATGTGACCTAGCCAGTCTCTAGGGCCCAAAAGCGGCCGGGGGAAAGGGGGGGCAGTTATCAGTTAATGATACCTTTATTGTGTTTTGGCAGTTAGACACAGCGAACCAGGCTTCTCAGTGCTGTTTGGCGGTTTGATTTGGTTCGAAAAGCAGGAGTCACAGTGGTCCAGTGGCAAGCAGATGGTGAGGTGGGGTGGAATGGAAGGATGCTGTGGTTCGAAGCGTTAGTTAAGCGATGTGGATCACCAGGTTCGGTATGGTGGTCTAGATTCGATGGTGGCGAGTCAATTTGATGCGAGGGATTGAAGGATGTGGTTCGACGAGAGAAAACCAGGGTCAGTTCGATCATCGACTGGAGTGGTGATGAAGACACAGGGTGTTCGGAGAGCGGTTTAAGCAATGCAAATGCAGTGATGATTCTTTGAGCGTGCTCAGTGGTGCGTTTCAGTGGGTGCAGTGAGGCAGCAAACTGGTTTGAATGGTCGGAACAGTGGTTCGATAGTGAAATTGTGGGAATCCTGGCTGTCTTGGATCTCAGGAGCTGTGAGTCCCACTCTAGGGTCTCAGGGTCAAGGGCAGTCCCTTTCCCAGGCCCCCAAACCTAGGAGAGTCTAGAAACCCCTTCAGGGGTCCTTCAGCATGGCAGTGTCTTGAGCAGCAGGGTGGCTGGCAGAAATACAGGTCTTGTTCCAGCGGTAATTCACCCCCAATGGTCCCTGGGGACGGTTAGGGGACAGAGCTTGCCTCTGCTTTGGAACACCTGCCTTCACCTCACAGCCACAGGACTTTGTAAAGGGTCCTACTAAACCTTCTAGAAAGTTTGACATGCAGAGATTATTCAAAGAAAGAGTAGGAGACCCCTTCTTTTAAAGGAAAAAGTCTATATTGGATTGGACAAAAGCAAACCTGGTTTAAGGGTCCAATCTCTGTCATTGGAACATGTGGACCTTGCCTTTTCACATCACACCCAAAAGAGCTTTGTGCTATGCTACAGGTAGTGGAGGGGACAAGAAAGCAAGATAGGAGAGAAAAACAAGATGGTGGAACCTTCCTCCAGCTGTAAGAATCTCCCCCTGTCTGTGCTAACCCTGTCCCATTCCTTTCTCAATAGAATCAAAGGCCCCTTTGGTATGCAGCACCCTCGTGTGAGGCTACTCCTTTTGCGAATGGGTGTGACCTTTGATTTCCGTTCCCAGGACAGCTTCATGTGTTGTGGCAGTCTATGGAGAGGGTGTTGGCTGCCCTCACTAAGGAACAAATATAGGCAAACCCCAGTTCCACTGTACAACAAGGACAACCTGGCTGGGGGAATACACATAGCCCTTCAACAGCGAAACTGGGCTCACAGGGCTGACACATGTGTGATATCAAATTGGTGTGGTTGGGTAAATATGGGAGAGGCTACCTAAAAGTCAGGTGTGGTTTCTTTTTACAGTTTAATGTGCCACCAGGATAGCATTTTCATAGTTATGTAGTTTTTGGGACAAAGGCACATATTGTAAATGCAGCCCCAGCGCTGCAGAGACTTGGCTGTCACTGCAGCTGTCAAGAGGGCACCCGTGACCCCTGAACCTGCTCTGTGCCACTGGAGAGCAAGTGCTGTGGATCAGGGCACTGATGCAGCAGGGCTCAGGTGTACGCCAGGCTTTTGGCATGGATCTTATGAAAAGGAACTCTGATCAGCAGATTTCCGTTGCTGAAATTGAATGACCTGCATCATTTTATTAATTAATACCAAAAAAAAACCAGGGCTTCCACACTTATTTCCTCACAGGTGACCCATTTATGGTTTTGGCAACCAAACTGTTGAACTCAGTGTCTAAAGGTGTCCACACACTACTCAGCATCATCTTCCATGGAGATGGCTCGTCACATGACCTTAAGAAAACACAGCTCAACCAGATAACATGTAGATCCCATGGAAACCTAACAGTAACCTGAAGGTAACGCTAAACCACCCACCAACATTGAGGATCAACTGCACAACAAAAGAAAGCATAACTTGGGCCCCAGAGACAAACACAAGGTCATGGAAGCTACTGGAGAAGCATAGTCTCAACACCAATGGCAGGTCCAGAAGGCCTAGGTTTAGGGCCACAATCCACCAGCAGCCACATAATTCAGTTAGGCTTAAACAATCGCTATTGTAAGAAGTTGCCAGCACTAACCTGTCTCAGAAGCAACAGCTTGGAGAGTGTGGGAATTTCCATAGGACCCCTGCCCCACCAGTCCCGTAAACCTACAGACCCAGAGTGGGCAAGACTCCCAGGGAAAACCCTCTGGGGGAAAATAAAAACCCTGCTGGTCAGGAAGTCTTCAGCCAGGCACGGAGTCTGTGTCCACACCGGGTGCTCTGGGTTGAGGTGACTGCTTCTGCTCACTACGCCAAGATATGTAATGGCCGTTGTTTCTGGGAACTGAGTACTAAGGAGAGTTACTGAGGTCTCAGCTGCTCGGAAGATTCAGAATCGGATGCCGTTATCCGGGCACGGTAAGCAGAGGGGCAGGGCTCGCTGATCGCAAAGGCAGGAGCTGGGCCAATGGAATGTTGGTTGCTTGGCACGGAAAGGCAAAAGTATGCTGCAAAGCGGACAGAATCCTGGAGTGAAGGTAAGAGAGTTGGAGCGAGAAAGAACAGAGGTTGTGATCCCGTTCGGCTGGAGCATGCAGCTAAGGGAGTAGCGACACGCTGAGTCCTTCCTGAGGACTGCTCATATCCTCTGCTCGGTTCAGGCATAGGCAGAGGCAGAAAGGACACGGAAGAGGGCCCAAGAGCTAGCATGTTGCATGGAACTCTAGGCGCCATCTTGGAAGGGGTCCAGATGATCGGGCTAACATGCTCCATCTCTTCCACAGGACCAATGCTGCGTGCGAGGTGTGACACACATTGAGGACCTTGAACTATCCTTTCATGGGCTCTATGTCTGCTCTGGCGGAACTATTGAACCAAGACTGACCTCTAACCCTGAACCTGGTAAGCTAAGCAACATCGGCACTTCCTCCATAGACCCGTCGGGTCTAGCAGCCCCCATCCCGCTAACACACTGCTCTACATTCAAAGCATAGCAAGTGTCCAATCACACACACTCTCACCTTCGTTTTAAGCTTCACTCCACATTCTACTGACCTGCCCACCCACTACCTACCCCGGATTACATCAAAGCACGCCTGAATGAGACCTCACAGTAGCATCCAACATGAAGCAACACAAATGTCATCACACATTCCTGCTTGCTTACAGCATAGCACAGCGTCTTCGATCTGCCTCACAACAAGCCTTTTAGCAACACTAACCTTCCAGCTATCCCTCTACCCAGATTGCCACCACAACTCCAATAACACAACATACAAAATACGTTCCTAACATCAGGGGCATACAGCTGGCCAGCAGGTGTGACTTTACTCTCACCATAGACTTACTTTTTGGGGCAAATTCTCCCAAAAGTAAAGCAAATAAAACATGCACAAGGATGCGCTTTTTTATTTGCCTTACTTTGAGAAACTGGCAAGTCATCATATTCACAAAGGTGATCTGCGCATTTATAGGAAGCTGAGTACAGAGCAAATTATGCGCTGGCAAGACTCCTGGCATACATTAATGTGTTGGGGGTGCATTTTCAGCACTAATCTGACAGACTCTGCGTTTCACAGTGTGGGGATCTTAAAGGGCCCTTGATCGTGAATACTAAAATAAAAAGAACACATTTCTATCCCTGTCAGGGGAATAGAAGTGCAAGTGGGACAACAGGAGTTCAGACCGCTAATGGTCCATAAAAAAAAAGGCAGAACAGTGTCATGAATGACTCTGTTATACATTGTGAATCCCCTTCACCTGTTTCAAACAGGTGCACGGGAAAGTGTATTTCTACCCATTCTAAATTCGGGGTGTACTTTGCAAGGCTCAGGGACACCCCACTTCCACCCTCAGAAGAGCAACAGAATGTTTACATCAATGGTGCCCACATGTTGATGCCCTGTGTGATTAGAGGGGATGCTTATCGGGTGCAAAGGAAGAGGATGCGCTAGCGAATCCCTTCGTTTGCACCAGAAAAACGTTTGAGAATCTGGCCCTATGGGTTTTGCGGTAGGAGATAGAAAATGTTTAGTTGAATGCCTCAAATGTTATATTTTAATCAGAGCCTTAAGTAAAATGGTGGTAATTCAATCCTAATGATTGGCTGAGGTTGAACCTCATGACATGGATCCACTTGCCAGATCTGACCTTTACAGAAACCTGGGCCTTATTCCCCTTATCGTTATTCACTGTTAATACTTTTGATGTCCTGTTTACTGTTAACCCATTAGATGGCTCAGCAGGTAAAAACGCTGGTTGCAGGTTGAAATCCCGCAAGGCCAACACAGCCTTTCATCCTTACGAGGTCATTAACTGAGTAGCAATTTCGATTGGGTAATAATAGTGATGTATGTAAATATGGCCTAGCTAAAGCGCTTTAGATTAAAGCGCTATATAATAACAAATTATTATTAGAGTCCTGGCTTGCCTACGTGTGGACTAAGTGTGAACCAAGTTTGGCCTTTTTAAATATCTAAATTCTTCCGATCATTTAGGTCTTTATTATTTAATTGCTTATTTTATTATGTTTATAAAAGGAATTGACAGCTAACGGTGTCACTATGCTGTGCGCCATGAAAGGGGGACGAACAAGCTGGCAACTTGCCACATGGCGGGCGTTCTTGTGCGTGGACGGGGGAGGGAGGCAGCAGCGGCCTGGTCTCTTCGCCCCACTAGCTCTGCTGCTCGAGGCCGCTTCTCGGGCGCTCTATAAGTGAAAGGTCATTGGGAACGGAAGGGAATCAGCTGTGAGAAGGTTCAGCTGTGAAGTCCAGCCATTTTGGGGCACTCCAAGCAGCCCCCTACACACAGGAGCACTGTCTGTTTTTGGTGAAAGGCTGCACTTATTTCTGGCTGAAATTGACCTCACAGTTGGTAAAGAGCAACAGGGTCCTTGCCCTGCACTTTGACCTTCGCTGAAGCTTAACTAACACATTCACATCCTCTGATCTTTCCCCCTGAAAGCTGACCTTGTCCCCTTTACCTCTTCCCACATGCAGGGGAGTGACCCTGCCCCTCTTCTCTCTAAACCTGTCTTATGACTTACATCCTAACGCCATGACCCCTCCTGTCCCCACTTGCTGGTTTATCACTGCCCTCTAACCAGTAGCGAGGCTGGTGGGCGCACTGGTCCGCAGGTGGATGTGGAGGGCGGGGGGGGGGGGGGGGGGGCAGAAGGGGCTCGAGCCACTGATGTCCAGCATCTAGAGCAGAGGTCGCCAAACAGTCGATCGCGGGCGACTAGTAGCTCGCCTGAGCCTTTTCAGTCGCCCGCGCTGAAGATACCGAAAAATAAACATTTATCCTAAGTTATATCATTTAATGGTGTGTTTTACAGCTATTTCCGTGTTCCGGATCCGAACCCTGTTCCTCCCAATTGGGGGCGGGGAGCTTGGCTGCTGTGCCACATGGAGCTGCTTGGAAATCCACTGACAAGTATAAGTATCACGTTATGCTTCTGCAGTCCGCCTGTAGTACCTCAGTTGGCCTTGTGCGCCCCCACGACAGTCTTGCTTAAGCAAGCTGCTCTTGTTTGCCAGAGATGTTGGAGGGGCTGGGGCAGGATCAGGATCATTGTGACCACGCAATGTAAATATCACAGTAGCACTGCCACTCGCCTGGAAATGTTCAAAATAATATTTAAAAAATGGTGCAATTTCTTCTTTTATGTGGCTTCTTTCCAAATTCCACATTGTACATTTCCACTTTAAATCACTTCCATGACACAGGTAAACCCACTTTTAGTACATTAAGCGATCCATAGACACGCTGTACAGTAGAAGCCTACCAGGGTAGCTCAGCAGGTTGACAGACCGATGCTGAGATGTTATATATTCAAAACTACAGGTTGTTAATCGTATGACTTTTTGCAATGCCTTATAAAAAAAAGTGCTATACAATGTGTTTGGCCAGGGTATGGGTTGGGCTGGTTGCTTGCTTGCTTATATTCAGGGCTGAGGTGGGGATATTTCTGCCCCTGTAGTGAAAATCAAAAGTTGGCACCCATGAACCCACAGTTTAATTTTCTAAAAACTGCTGTCAGCATAACAGAAGCATTTATTTGTGATTAACCAGTTTGACAAGCATTTAAAATCTTTATAAATATAACTTGTGCTAAAACACAGAGGGGCACACAAATAATCATAATGATGTGTTATTTATGTAGCGCCTTAGTCCAAAGCGCTTTACAGAGCACATATTTACATGCAAGTGTGAAATGCACATTTGGAAAACAATAGTGTGCCTAGCATGTAGAAAGCCTGCATAAAACGCAAAGGAAGGGGCACAAAAATTACAGGATATTTGTGTGGAAGTCCAACAAATATCTGTCTTTTTGAGACGGCTACTAATAAATAATAATTCAACAAAGAGGTTTTTGAAGTTCTTAATATATTCGTGAAGGGATTTGTTATTCCATCTGTTTAAAGAGGGGAAATAATGGAGCCAAAAAAATATTGGTAAAAATTCCGAGGTTTATAAATATCCCCACCCAGATATCGCCCGCTAGTAGCTCTCCACTGTTGGCCTCCACTACAAGTAGCTCTAGCTAAGGTAAAGGTTGGAGACCCCTGATCTAGAGTGTCACGCTCCTGCTATCCTCGCTGGTTATGTGTAGGCGCACTGGCAGGCTTGGCCTGGCCTATAGGGCAGCAGGACAATGCCTGACTTGCAGGCCCAAAAGGCTCTTGTGCGCCATTTCTTTTGTTCGAAGTGGGCTTGTTTTTGCCCACAATGGGCGAATTTCATAAGCTACTTCACTTTGCAGCTATTAGTTGTGACCAAATTTAATGAACAATAATTTGTTTTACAATGCAGACATTTCCCCCCAAAACTCCCCTGTGGGTACTACTCAAACAGCCTGTCAAAAAAGGAATGAATTGCCATTTGGGACTGAGGGCCACTTTTTCACTGGGGCCCAAGCAAATCCTAAGCTCCAGACTGACCCTGTCCACAGGTATCAATAGAGCGACACCTAGTGGAGCAACATATATTTGTTTGGATAGTGATGTGGTAGTGGTGCATGAATGCACAATTAAAAAGGAGTATGTCGCCCCTCTACTGAGAACGTACTAATGGTTTATTGAGAAGCCACCCTCAACACAGGGAGTTCCTTCCCTCCCCACTTAAGTGGTTATGCAACGAGCTGTGTAACAGATTCTTTTCTTTAGCCCTGACTCAGACACATATCATGCCCCTTGGATCTCTCTCCCCCAAGCTAACAATGAGCCAGAAACCAGGCCAGTAAACAGGAAATATATTGGTATTTATTTAAGTTAAAAGTAATAGAAATTAGCATAATAATGGCAGACACCACTTTATCCGTGGCATAACACAATCAACTTCTCTCAGCATTAATAAATCACAAAAGTGAGTTGAAAAGACCACAATCACAATTCTTCACTTTCTGCAAATTTCACTTCACAAAATAATTTCACTGATCAATAATGAAGGCAATTATCATGTGATGTTGTGCAAATTTGATTTTCCTGCCGGCTTAAAAGTCTAGCAGTAGGATTTCAAGATTGGTTCAACTACATATGGCAGTTATGATTTTGCCCACACCTATGGTTTAGAACAAACACGGAGATTTAGCGATTTGTTTTTCGGACCCCCCTTGCGTTGGTCTATGTTGGGAAGTCAAACAAAAAATTGGAATGCTTTGGGGAATTTTGGATTTCAGACCCCCCCTTACTGAAAGGCCTGTGTTGGGGAAGCTGGATAAAAAGGTATGACTGATTTAAGAACAAAGACACCCCTCTTCCTTAAAGAAGTCGGGGTCAGCTGGACAACAAGGATTACCCAATTAATTTATAGGGTATAGTTGTCAGCACACACTGGCAAGTGAGCTTTGCTAATTTTGAATTTTAACAAAATTCACCCCGTAATCTTCTGCCAAATGGGGAATTAATCAAATTCATATTTTTGGATAAATAGCATAAGGATCTACACAGTTTTGCCCCCCCCCCCACCAACTATAAAGGGAAAGGATGCAAGTGCGCCACCTATGGCTGGCAAGCAGACCCTGATTTTGGTGAAACTGCTGAGAAGAGACAGAGTAAGCAGGGGAGACCAGGTGGCGCTTGCTGTAGAACCGCAAAGCATTGTGGTGCCTGGTAGAAGGGCCCACAGCGAAAAAGCTCTTGCCGCGGAGAAGCTCCGAGCAATGGTTCCAACCAGTTTCCACGTTCAGGCTGTGAAGACTAAAGGTATATGAGAATCCACGTTGTTTGTGCCTGACATTACAATCTTTCACTGCCGTCTCCTGCTGCAAGTTTTTTATTTTACTTTTCTGCCTGAAGTCAATTTCCTGTTTTATCCCCAATCCACAACTCGGGACACGGGATTGTGCAACTTGTGGTCCAGAGCCAAAACTTAGTTATATGGGAGGCTATGCTCAGGCCTTTCTTCATCTGTGCTAAGTTGTGTACCTTTTTGGATACCCTGCCTCCCTTGTGTTTCATCCATGTGCTGCACCATGCACTGTTTCAAGTTACTTCCAGGGAAAAAGGGGCTACATATAGAATTAAGAGAAGGGGGAGCAGGCAGTGCCCTATGAGGATTTAGGAATGTGAGCATATAAATCAAGGATGAAGTGGGATCTGCCTTTTAAACACCAATGGATATGAGCCTGCTAAGGATTGAGGATTCTTGTTTTTGCAAGGACCGGAGAAAATTGGACTGGGCCCTATGAGAACCAAGAAGATGGGCTTTTGAAGGACCACGGATGATTGGCACTTTAAGCATGAATGGAGACTGTCTTTGTAGGGATCCAGTAAAAGACGCGGAAGATGGACCGGGTAAGAGCGAAGGAAGGCATGGCCTTTTGGGACAAAGAAAGATGAGCCCTTTAAGGACCAATGGCTGTGGGCAATTTAAAGACCAAGCAAGAGACACCCCAAAAAAGGATGATTGGCACATTATGGACTATTTTCCAACAATGCTGCAGGAAGAATAGAGACTTACTGTCCTGGGCAGGCCCGTGTACCTGTGGCTTTCACTCATTAGTGGCACACTCACTAATTGACTATGCAAAGCAAACGTGTTACGCCCAAATGATGAGATTGGTTTGGGTATGTTTGACCTTTTGACCTAAAAACATTTGACCTTTTGACCAAATTGACCTCCATTGTTGAGAATGCGGCGGACGCCCCAGCAACCCCCTTTTTGACCTACTTACATGAACATGAGGATCGGGGGACACCCACGCAACCCCCGCACCTCATGTGCAGGTAAATAGGTATTAACCTATTTGACCTAAAATAAAAAGGTCAATTTGGACTGGATGCAAAAAAAGGTCTATTTAGACCACTCAGAAAAAGTCCATTTAGTCAAAAGGTCAAATGTTTTAGGTCAAATAGGCTAATATCATGACATTCCTTAGGGCTATAACTCCACCATGACCGGTTTGTAGACATTTGCAATCGCCGTTCTCATAGGAAACGTTACAGGAAGTAACAACGCCCTGTTGCGCCTATCTGGGCCCCTAAGCAGGGCTGGTATATTTGTAAAGGTGTAGAAAGCATTTCAGCAAGCCTGTTATATTTTTTAAGGGTACAGTCTATTTAATAATGTTGCACAAACGATCATGTGACGCGCCTGCAATCAGAGTTGTCAGCCATATTGCAGTGGCCGACAGCGCCACTTCTACACCGTAGAATCTGCCGCTTCCTTTCCCAAATTCATGTTATTACATAAATGGAACGGGGCATGGGTCCATACTACAGAAATCATGGGCCGGCGCAGAGCAGGTTTGCCACCAGGGCAACTCAGCATTGTTTCAATTTATTTTTCCTCTGTTTCAAAAACTGCACTGTGCCGGTGGCGACTTTCTGGAATACAGGCCCTAGGATGTCCCACCAAAACCAGATTTTCACAAATTCCAGAAAATGCAGGTGACCACTTAAAGATAATAAATGATGTTAATATGTTATGTTAGGAGTTTCTTGCACTGCTCCATGGTGGTCAAACATGTGTACTGGATACAGCTGCAGTCTTTTGGGTTTTGGACATTGGGTCATGCGTGTCCTGCAGAAAAGACAATGCAACACCTACTGGCCAAAAAATAGCACTTTGTAAGAACATTAGGCACTAACAACCAGTCCCAAGCAGCAATATATTTGGCTTAAACGGGGGGTGAGGGGTGGGTTCTACAGCACTTCAATGTGCCCAAAAACAGATATGCCAGACCACAAAACTGAAGAGAAAAATTCCCAAAACACGCCAAATCTGGTTTCCCAGCAACCGAATGTCACCCCCTGCGTGAGGGGAGTCCAAAAATTCACATGGGATGTGCCCGAGCACCCCCAACGGGAGCCGCAACCTTCTCCACCACATGCAGACGAAATGGCGGCCGTCTGCTTTGAACTCGCTGACTCTGCGGCATGGAAATCAGGAGAAAAATGGCACCAAGAAATCTCACCGCTTCAGCCCTGTGGGTTCGCGCATCGGATCAACCAGGCGACCTCGTCACCACTGTAAATGGTTGCATGATGTGTGCCCCTCCAGCCCCGTGAACCTCCCCAGCATAAGGAAGACATGTGACACAGTATTCTCTGTCCGGGCTCCAAGGTCGCCCTCGCGATCTGTGGCACGCCCGTTTATTACATGCACGCGCGACAGAGTTGCGTCACTCTGCCGTGTGTGTGCCCTTAAAGGGGCAAGCACCACACGCATATGGCTATAGGAGAATCTATTTGATATTAGTAACCCGGCGAGAGACAATCAGAAGGCAAGAGCCTATCTGATTGGCTCTCGCCAGGTCCCTACCCGGCCGGAAATCCCTTCATTGGGATTCCACGGCCTTTGTTCCCGGCGGGGGGTGTGGCAGCCCCTTAGCCAATGAGGAGGCTCGAAGCGGGTCCTTACCTATGGGCCCCGGGGCATTACCTGAGACGGTAATGACCCCGACGCTCGGGTTCTATTGCTTAAGTGGTAAACTGGATTGATTTTTTTTTTAACCAGGGTGCATCTCGCTCAGCGCTATACCTTCAAATCGCGGTTCTGACTTTATTGACTGACGATCCTTAGAATAAAACGGGTGAAATGCTTTAGTGTATTTTTCCATCGGCAGCTGCATTTTTTGGGTTTTTGTGAAGGTATTGTGGTGTTCGTGTTTTTCGTTGGAGAGAAGAAACATGCACGCATCATTAACACTTGAGATGCAATCGCATGTTGTATGCGTTCAAAGTTTGCAGAGTAAAAGAAAGGCTGGCTTAAGTGCAGAAATAGATTAAATTGACGAGGCCGAGGCAGGCGGTATAGCTGGGCCCGACAGGCTGCTTAAAAGCAAACCGTCGCGTTTGTTTGCGCCGGTGAAAGGGGTCTCGGGCAGGGTTACGCCTCATCACACGGGAATGGGGCCTGAAATGTGCAGGTTGGGGCCTGCCAGGCCCCCTTCTCGCGCTCGGCTGCCTGATGCCCGTGACATTCTATGCACGCTCTGAGTAGGAACTGTGCTCGCAGGGGGGAAGCATATTTGCTGAAATGATCCCATTGCCCCGGGCACATGTTGTTTGAATTTGGAAGCGCACAAATGAGTCCTTTTTCCATTGCATACATGGAGAAGGTGGAATGTGGGGCACTCTGCAGCGAGGCTGCAGCTCCCCCATACCTAGCCTTCCGGGTTCCACCAACTCTGGCCCTGTGTTTGTGTTTCCGAGTCAGGTTATGCTTCTATTAAAGGCCTTATTTGAGATCCCTTTCCTGGTTGAGGTCTGGTGCGTTCTGGAGGTTTAGCTCCTGCTTGAGGTCTGACGCCTGTTCGAGGTCTGACGCTTGCATCACTTCAAGTTCTGGTTCTTGCTCGATGTCTGACACCTGCTTGAGGTCTCATTCTTGTACAAGATCTGTTATCTGCTTGCAGGGGTGGACTGGCCTATAGGGAACTATGGAGATTTCCTGGTGGGCCTCTACACCCTGGGCCTTTTGTGTGGTATTTCCAAAATGTCCATAGGAAAATAGTTGGCTTGCTGAAAATGTGTAATATGGGGCCAGTTTGAAAATGTATTCCAGGGCCTCTTTTTGTTCCCAGTCCACCCCTGTCTACTTGAGGTCTAACACCTGCACAAGGTTTTGGTACCTGCTGGAGGCCTGGTACCTGCATGTGGTCTCGTGCCTCCTTGAGGTCCAACACCTTACGGTCTGGTTCATTCCCAATTTCTGGTACCTTGCAGATGTCTGACAACTGTTTGAGGTCTGACGTCTGCTTCAGATTGCTTTCCTGCACATGGTCTGGTGCTTCCTTAAGGTCTGGTACCTGTTGAGGGCAGGAACATGCTTGGGGACTGATCCATGCTCGAGGTCTGGTACCTACTCAATGTCTGGTACCTGCCTGAGGTCTGATTCCTTCACAAGGTCTGGTTCCTGCCGAGATCTCATTTCCGCTGATTCCTTCACGAGGTCTGGTTCCTGCTCAAGGTCAGACACCTGCTTGAGGTCTGGTTCTTCCACAAGATCTGTTACCTGCTTGAGGTCTAACACCTGCACATGGTTTTGGTACCTGCAGGATGCCTGGTACCTGCTCATTGTCTGGTTCCTGCCAGAAGTCCAAAACCTGCTTAAGGTCTGGTTCATGCACAAGTTATAGAGATCCGACACTTGCTTGAGGTTGGATTCCTGCACAAAATCAGATACCGCGTCATGGTTTAGTACCTGTTGAGGTTGTATAGTGGCTCAAGGACCATTCCTGCTCTCGATCTTGTCCCTGCTCAATGTCTAGTATCAGCCGAGGTCTGATTCCTTCACAAGGTCTGGTGCCTGCTGGAGATCTGATTTACGCTCGAGGTTTGATTCCTCGCACACGGTCTGCGACCTGCTGGAGGTCTGATTCCTGCACAAGGTCTGTTACCTTCCCGAGGTCTGGTACCTGCACAAGCTCTAGTACCTGCTTGATGATTGATTCCTCCAAAAGCTCTGGTACCTGCTCAAGGTCTGGTACCTTCTGGAGGTCTGATTCTTGGACAAGGTCTGGTACCTGCTTGAGTTCTGGTACCTACTCTAGATCGGGTACCAGCTCCAGGTCTGATTCCTTCTTGAGGCCAGACACATGGTTGAGGTCTGATTCCTACACAAAGTCTGGTACCTGCTCAAAATCTGATTTCTGCTCGAGGTTTGATTCCTGAACAAGGTCTAGTACCTGCTGGAGGTCTGATTACTTGCACAGGTCTGGTACCTGCTCGAGTTCTGGGACCTACTGTAGCTCGGGTACCTGCTCCAGCTCGGATTCCTTTTTGAAACCTGACACCTGTTTGAGGTCTGATTCCAAGGTCTGGTCTCAGCTCGAGGTCTAACACCTGCTCAAAGTTGGATTGCTGCACAAGATCTGGTACATGCTTGAGAGCTGGTATATGCTTGAGGACTGAATTCTTCACAGGGTCTGGTGCCTGCTTCAGGGTCTGATTACTGATTGAGGTCTGGTACCTGCTCGAGGTCTGGTACCTGCTTGAGATCTGACACCTGCCCAATGTTTTACACCCATTTGAGCTCTGGTTCCTGCACAAGGCCTGTTAATTGCTTGAAGTCTGAAACCTGTTAGATGTCTGAAAGCTACATGAGGTATGGTTCTTGCATAAGCTGTGATACCGTTTTGAGGTCTGACAAATGCTCAAAGTCCGGTTCTTGCTCAAGGTCAGGATCCTGCTTGGGATTTGACACCTGTTCAAGGTCTGGTACCTGTCCGAGGTCTGATTCCTGCACAAGGTCTGGTTCCTGCTCGAGGTCTGGTACCTGCTTGAGGTGTGACAGCTACTTGATGCCTGAAACCTTCGGTGGTCTGCTTCCTGGTTACTGTATGAGATCAGGTACATCTTTGAAGTCTGGCACCGGCCCAAGGTGTTTTGATTGATTGATTGATATTTTATTTCTATCGCGCTTGTACACAAGTGTTTCAGAGCGAGAGGATCATGCGCGAGGTGTGGATCATGGTATCTGTTTCAGGTCTGTTACCTGTGAGAGTACTGGCCTTTGTTCAAGGAGTGACACCTGGCTCAGTTTCTACTTGAAGTTTGGTATCAATGTCTGATTCATGCTCAAGATTTGATTCCTGATTAAGGTCCAAACCTTCTCAAAGCTTGGCTGCTGATCAGGATCTGAATTTTTGTTTGAAGTCTAGTACCTGATTGGTGCTCGAGAAGGAATTTCTGTTCAAAGTATGTGAAATATTTGTGGCCTGGTGGCTGCATTGGGTCTGGTATCTGCCCATGGTCTGTTTCCTGCTTGAAATTCAGTATTGCTCAAAGTCGGAAACCTGCTTGAGATATGGGCCTCATTACAAGTGTGGCAGTCCGGTAAAAAATGGTGGTAATGTATTGGTGACTGCTCTACCACCACATTACCACTGCAATACCTCACTGCTGTACTATAATGTTGGTGGTAAACTGGAGGATTTACCTCCAGCTAGATGCTGGAGGTAAATAGTTCACCCTGCCACCAGAAATTGACTACAAAAAAAGGGGACTTACATAACCTACCGCCACTTGTAATCCCACGGCAAATCTGCGGGACCAAGTGGGGGTAAGGGTAAATACATTTGGCAGTATTTCGGCAGATTTACTACTGAAATAACGCCAAACTAGTAATGAGACACATGGTTCCTATTTGAGATCTGATACCTCCAGAATGTCTGGCACATGCTCAAGGTCTGGTGCCTGATTGTGATCTGGCATCTGCTTAAGGTTGGGTTCCTGCATGAGGTTTGATCCCTTCTTGATATCTGATTATTGTTTGAGATTTTGCTCAAGATCCTTTTCCTTCTAGTGGTCTGCAATCAACTTGAGGTCTGGCTCCTGTATGGGGTTTAGCACCTGCTCAAGGCCTAGTGCCTGCGTGCGAGCTGGCAGCTGCTAAAGGTCTGGTTTCCAGTATGAGGTTTGATCCCTACTTGATATACGGTTTGTGTTTGGAATCTGGTTTCTGTTCAGCATCTAATTCCTACTGGTAGTCTGGAACCTACTTGAGGTCTGGTTCCAGATTGAGGTTTGTATACTGCTCAAAGTCTTCCAGTGCTCTAAGTCTGGTGCATGCCCGAGATCTCGACCCTACTCAAGGGCCCTCATTCCGAGTTTGGAGGTAATCATGGCACTATTTGCGCCATGACTACCTCCATTACCGGTACCGAGTACACCCGGGTTCAATGGGGACTTACAGGTCTATTCCGACCTTTGCGGAACTGGTAAATCCCCATTGAAAAAGCCATTCCCCATTCCCATTTCAGCCCCCATAGGGCTCAATGGGAAGTGGGAAGGGGGAAGGTGCTAATAACGGTACCGCAAATTGTGGTACCGTTATTAGCGCTGAAGTCCCTTAATGGGCCCCGTCCATAACGCCTGGTAAAACCAGGCGTTAAGGAAGGGACCCGCTAAGGGACCCCGTAATAGGGCGCAAAGGGATTACCGGCACCAATGTCCTTAACGGTGCCCGGTATCCCTTTGCGCCCAACTCGGAATGAGGACCAAGGTCTTGTTCTGTTTCTGAACTAAATCTTCCACAAGTGTTTTACGTGTTACAGTCTGGTCGCTGCTTTTGTACTGGTTCTGTCCCCATTACAGGGTTCAGCATGATGAGTGCCCCTGTTTGTGGTACAGGTCTCGTTCAAGGTTAGTTTCCAGCTTGCGCTTTGATTCTTTTTGTGATTTACTGTCTGTTCGAACACTGGTTCCCACTTGAAAGCTGGTTCCTGCAAAAGCTCTCGTTACCAATAAAAGCCTGCCGCCATCTTGTGGACTGACACCATTTTATGTGTGGCTTCTCGCTTGCGGTCTGCAGCCAGCTGAAGTCCTTGTTCTGTTTATGAAACAGTTTATATCCCAGGTCTGGGCCCAGCTCCTCTTCTTCTGCACGCGGGATGCGAACTGCTTGAGATCTGGTCAATGGGCCATTTTTGTGACCTGCTTCTTTACCGCTCTGCTTTTGATAAGGTTCCCATGAACACAAAGGTTCCCAGAGACTGCAGCTTTGGAAGATGTAAAAGTGACTAGCTCAATTTTGGTAGTCAAGAGTCTACCTGCCTGCATGGCTGGAAGTGAAGGCTACACTCAGCTTGCTCCTTAAATGTAGCACTTTCCTACCACCCAAATGATGACAAAAAAGCTTTACTTGTTGTGTTAAAAGTCTTTTTGCTGACATTAGGGTGGCATTACATTTAGCCCATGCTGGCAGAAAGTGCCATGATAACTCCTGTACAACTAGGTACCATGTACTGCCTGGTTTTCCTTTTGCTCCAGGTGGAATTCCTCGAGTAAGTGTGAATGTTAATGCCTGTTGTCCATCCTCCCTTACCTTCTGCGCGCCTTTCTCTGTCCACGCCCTCAGACGGTAGATATTGGTTGATTGCAGGCAGGGTAAAACACTGTCAAGTGCGAGGGGGGCGTGTTATGAAGATCATTTGCTTTCTTATAGGAAAAGGCCAAGTCGGTTCTACAGCAATGCAGCGTGGATGGCTACATAGAGCGCCCCCTGTGGGGAAGCACCATAAATTGCAAAACTGGCCCTCCAACTAGCAAAAGCGTCCTTATTGCGAGGTAAGGAGGTACGCCAATATGACCGTTCAAGTGAGCTTGTATAATTTCTTGCACAAGCCATCGATAAAAATAAAGAAAATAACATCATCTTTGAAATACCACTAAATGCCAGATTTCTCCTGCTTCTGAGTGCTGTAATAATAGGTAGCACCCAATGTACTATAATTTAAGAACAACTTTGATATAAAGGAAGGTCTGGGTCTATTCCCGGTTGTTCCCTTATTGAGGTTACTGATCGCTAAGGCCATACTGTGAAGCAGCGATGGTTGGGTGCTGAAATAGTCTGTGTTCTCAAGGAGGGAGATAAGTCACAACCTACGGCCTATTAGAACACCTCCCTTCTTATGTCATGGCAAAGATCTACCAGAACCTCTCCTCATTTAGGAATTGAGGAAAATCTACACTTTCCAATATGGCCGCAGGCTTCTGTCGAGGAAATGCAACCGTCCAAAGAGAGCATGCCATGTCAGATTTGTATGAGTGAGGCCGCACACTATGTATTTTTGTTATGTTATGTTACTGGGATCTATACTGTGCACCAGTGCCATTTGCATGGTCTCCAGGCACTCTGGTGCTTGAACTGGTGTCCTGCCCCCACATTGTTTTCGCGTATTATTAATACTGTTCCGTAATTGCTGCAAGATCGTAAAACGGGCAAACTGTTGTTGGACAAGAGGACTGTGGGACATCCATTGGATGATCGTGTACAGGTTTGTACACAGGAACCCATTTTCTACAAAGTCTAAAGTTCACAAAGGGGACCAGCAACGTGTGCACTTATGTACACTGCAGTCTCCCCCATGCATTGTTTGTGGTTTTCACAACAAAGTGCAAACTATGCATGTAAAACCTAGAGAACAATGGGTTTGCACTCTACCTATCAGCATATCTCACTCCCTTCTCTCCCCCTACGATCACCCTCTGCTTGCCTCCCTGCCACCTCCCTTTCCCCTTACGCTGCCTCTCATTTCCGCTCTCTCTCCTCGCCCCCTTACTATGGAATGATCTTCGTCTCCCTCTGAGCAATACTCCCACTTTATCACTTTTTAAATCCAACCTCCTAGCTCTCCTCCCTTCTGAGGAATCACTTGCATAGCATTCCAAGGAACCACATCTCCCTGTTCTCTCTCCTACCTCTACGACAACCCCTTGGCACGTATCACTCCCCCATCATCCTAAACGTAGAACTTCCGCCACTATCCTGTTCCTGTATCATGCTCTACTGTCCTTATCCCGAGTTCATGTTTCTACCTCCCCTGGATCATCTGGTCCCTGTAACCACATCCTCTCACCCATTGTTAAGGCCATTGCCACTCTGCTCTGTAAATATGTTACACATTTTATATGCATTTTTGTGTCAAATAAGCATTGCTTTCCATGCAATTTCCATGAATAAATCAACAAAAATACATTTTTTGCAGTTGAAAGAAGTGCAAATGCCCCCTGCACGGTATGCATGGCAGGAGGCATTTAACATGGATGCATATGGAATCTGCTTAATGATTTGTTAATTGGGGAATGCGGCATGGCCGAAGCCTATGCCCCATGGATTTGGAGACTGCCCATGGCTGCAAGCCATGAGCACTGGCCATTTGTTACATTATTAGGCTATAGTGGACACTGAACAAGGATGCAGGGTAGGTGCAGTGAATAATAAGGGCGGTTTGGTTTGGATGGGGTCATGGGGATGGAGGAGCCTTGTGCCGTAGGCAATTGAACAATGATTTCTATCCCCAAATGCTAAAACCTGGTAGATTCCATAGGAATCTAATAGTTTTCCGCTAGCCTAAAAATCACATGATAGCGTGACAACCAGACAGAGCAGCAAGGGGACGCAAAAACTGACTTCCAGTTCAGTGCCTCCACGCCACCTTCCAAAACAAGCAAAAAGTGCAAATTTGGTGCTAAATCCGGTGTGTACACGTTTCATGCCTGGTTTCGTCACCTCTCTTTGAGCTTCATGGCTGTGGAAAATGGGGCTGTTGGTTTTGATTCTGTGGTCTTTCTTTGATTCATAACTTGTACAGAGAGTGGAGTTCAGGTGCTACATGGTCGCATTGTCATAAGACAAATGTGAACAGGAACCAAGTTGCTGGGGCAGCCCAAAGAGATCAGTGTGGTCCAGGAGCAGGATCAGTCCTTACTCCATTGAGGCAGAGCATCACAAATTGCACATTTTCCACACAGGACATAACATGGTCACAATAATAGGCATCTTGAGACAGGTTGATGTAGAGCTGGGTGGCATCTGCGTACACCCGATAGCTATTGTTGCCTACAAAGATTCAGGCTCTTGAGATGTGATATGATAGGTTATTTATAACGCACTTAATACCCAGAGGTTTCTACGCACGGACCCTGGGATCGAACCTGTGTTGCTTCGTGTCATCTTGCTTCCAAGGCGAGCACGTTGCCCCTGAGCTATCCTCCAGAGACAAGATAGATGGCTAGATCCTCTCGAGATCTATCCAATTGTTGAATAGGATCAGCAACAGGGAGATCCCCCGAGATCCTCTGCAGGTCTCACTAGCAGTGGTCGAAGTGAGCGGGAGCGGTCGGGAGCGGTGCTCCTATACTTTTTTAAATTACCTTGTACAGCTCCTATACTTTTATTTTAAAAAGAAACCGTTCCGGAATGGTTTTCTTTTAAGATAAAAGTGTAGGAAGAAGTTGAAACCTTCACTTTCAGTGCACTGCACTGGAAGTTCCCTTAAACATCAGGTGCAAGTGTTTTGGGGGGTGTATTGTGTGTGGGAGGGGTTGTGGCAATAGGGTTTGTGGGGAGCAGGGGCAGGCCAGCAGGGAACATAGCTCCACTACTTCTATTCATACACTTCGACCACTGCTCACTAGTGATCAAGGAGCTTAGTTTGTCCTGTTGGGTATGGTTCTCCAGGAAGGGTGCAGATCAGGCAAGAGCTACCCTCCCCCCCCCTCAATTCCTACTGGTGTGGATAAGTGTTCAAGTAATTTACTGTGAGCAATAGTGATAAAGGCTGCTAATGCTGCTGTCAGGGGCAGCGAGGAGTTTTTCCCTCATATTGAATATAGATTTTTGAGTCACCCAGACAGACAGAAACATGGCTGGTGGTCATCTGCTCAGCATTTGGTATCCAGGTGCAAAGAAAATTGTGTTGTGACCACTGTTTTTAGTCTTTGCCATTGCACAGAAGACCCAATGTGAGCTAGTAATTGACAACATCTGAGTATTGCCACTCAGATCAAGAGGAATTGAGAGGATAAGAAATTAACACAATCACACTAAAATACAAAAATCATATCTGTGATATAAGTATGTTTTTTGTATTTTAGTGTAATTATGTTATTTAAATTTTCGTTTTTTATTATTGTCGTTATAATTGTATTTTCTTGGTTGTTTTTGGTTTCTTTTTCTTTTTTCTGTGTGTGAAAAGTTCTGATATTAAATACACCACAAAATAAAATAATTATTTTAAATTTGAAAAAGAAATGAACAAACTGAGTGAAGAGGGGATCAATAACAGAAATACCTAAGCTGATTAACTTCATGGCGTAAAGGTCCATTTGATGGAGATAATTCTTGCAGGAGGAAGTGAGGGCACATAATGTCAGGGTGGGTGGAAGTCAGCAACACTGGGTGTGTCGGGTGACTTGATGTTGACTCTGATCCCTTCAGTTTGTTGACATAAGGAAGATGTCAGGATCTCGTCGACATGTTGAGAGGGCGCAGGACTTGAATTCTATAAAGCCACAATTTCACTGCAGATGCTAAACATTACTTGAGTGGTATTGCTTGTTCTGGTAGTAACTTTTTACAAATTAAAACGACGGGATTTAAGAGGCTGGAGCCAGACAGGCTGCATCGAGGATGTTTCCATGCTGTGCTTCATCCCTGGCTCCTCTTCTAAACCACCAGGGCATTTCCTACCAAGGGCACCCACCCAACTGGACTCAGAGGCTTCAAAATTCACAACAGTATATGCCACTCGCAAGGGGGCAACGGTGCATTTAACTTACGAGATGAGTGAAGGTTTTGGGAACCTCACGAATGCAGTGTGGCAAGAGAGAGAATCATTGGTGCAGAGGATGCATGTAAGGCTCGAGGTATGAATGCCCGGCGGTCTGAAGAATGGGTGACAGATGGTTGCGTGGTGCTCCGTATGGCAGTGCCCATTGATGGGCAGACCAGAGGGGCTACTTTGCCCACTCACCCATTGGGGAGTCTTCTGCAATGTGAATATGTTACCTGTGCACCCTTTATGTGAAGAATCGAGACCCAGTGAGCAAGTGATCGCGACCTTAATGGGGCAGTGTACCATTCTGAGCTCCATATTGAGATTGACGTCTTAGTTGATTCGTGGCTGGTCTTTACGGAACTATCTTAGGTGTTTCCCATGAGAAAGCTGCTAGGGGGCTATGATAGGGAATTGTAATGACAACTCCATTGCGTATTTGGACGCTAGTTTTTAAGTATACAATAATCATACATTGATATTTCTGTTTGGACACCTGCAGCAATTTTTGTAATTTTATATTTTTATGAAAAAAAAGTGTTGCTATTATTCAGTTCAATGTTGCGCATTGTATCATGCTAGAAAGGATAAAAGTTAACTTGTCCCGCCGATTTCCCACACGTGTACGAATTGACCTTTTCACAATTGATCACGGGAGAATTGACCTTTTCACAATTGATCGTGAAATAAAGGTCATTTAGGACATATATGCGGGGGGAAACCCCTGCAACCCTTCATTCAATCCAAAACGCCCTGCAACCACCTACCCAATCCCATTATATTATTTATTACTCCAAACCACCCACACATATATATATAAAAGTAAAATAAAGGTAAAGGTCAATTGTGCAGAAGGTCAATTAGGACCACTATTATTAGGTAAATTAGGTCAATTGTAAAAGGTCAATTTGGGTAGTACCGATTTCCCTTCCTGGGACCAGGAGGTTGAGAGATCCCGGAACTAAAGACTCACTTTTCTTTGCTATCTGCCCAGCTCTATATTGGGTGGACATAAAAAGCACTAATAAGACTTTCAGGAGAGGTTTGCTGCTTTCATGTATAAAGCCAGATAGGAGTAAAAAAGGAAGGTGCTAGGACTCCTTAAAGACTCTTATAAGAATCACTTAGAGAAAAACATACAGTTGACCTACATGAACTCTTAGGAATGCTCTAAAACTGTCCTATACAAATTCTAGCTCAGTCTTTGCAGACTGTTCACTGAGAGATTTCCCTGTCTTTCTGCCACTATTCCCAGAGAATCCACTAGGAGTCGGATAGAATCCACTAGGAAAAAACATAGGGAAGTTAAGTAAAGAGTCGCTCGCACCCTCTCCTCTGATCAGCTGTCTTAGCCATCATGAAACCGCATATTGAACTGACAATCGCTCCAACAGGCAATGAACAGAGTTGAGGGGGTTGGGGGGTGGGTCCACTTCCTAGCAAGAGCAAGGGCTTGGTGGCCTCCAAGCATCCTGCTGGAATCCAATGGGGACCTCTCTAATTGGGAGGCCCTTCCTCTTTTGCAGTAATACCCAGAGTTACTTCAGGTTGAAAGAAGTCAGTGTTTGCCTGTGGTCTTGTGCAAAAAGGATGTGAGCTAACAGTTTGGGCTGGACTGCCACTTTTGAGATGTGGCCAAGCCTGATTGGCGTAGGGCCTTTCCCCTTCTGCAATGACATAGCAGGATGACAAATTAGGATCTGGAGGGCTGCCAAGAGCAATGCCAGAGGGTATGATTGATTCAAAGCCATCAATCTTCAGTTGCACTAGAAACCATTAACACAGCCTTTAAAGGCACACAGTATTTAAGGAAAGTGAGGCAGTTTGATAGACCTAACATTTATGCAAAATCCATTCACTGGACGGCCTAACCCTGGAAAAAACAAATCTGACCCGGTTCCCCTAGCAGATGGAAGTCTGTCAAACCTCAGTTCTCTCATCACTCAGCCCGCAGGTCCCAGGCTCACATCGCAGCTGGGCTGGTTAAGCCTTTATCATCCCCAGGCCAATGCAGTCAGTACCATTACATTGGGTCATAGCAGTACATAGTACCTTGAAATGGTAAGAACGGCTGCATCAAGAAAAATGGGCACCACACTACTCTTCCATTTGTAATGGATGTTTAGAACTATTAATTGATAGTTTAATGTTTTAACCTGGAGCTGCCAGTTCAAACTGGTCCTATAGCACAAGGACCTCTAAGTAACACAAAACAAAAAATAAGGCAACTTCGCCTTATTATCACTGGCACTTCTCAGTTGGCCCCAATCCTAGGGGCTGAAGACTTCAAAAATATACTTCCCTAAAATGTTAGTACTCCACTTATTGAATATGTTTAAACACTTGTTGAGTCAGTGTGGTTATAGCCAGGAATGTTTTATTCACATTCCCGTTCTGGAGAAAATAGCACTTCTTTACAATATGCTACGTTGGGCGATTATCTTAATATGCCATCAGTGTACATTTTGCCAATGCATTTTGGTGAAAACCTTCATCAGGGCTGTACATGGGCTATTGGTTGCATAATAAAGTTCTTAAATTTTAAATATACATTATATGGAACATAATTGTCAACAACAGATCATGTCATGTTTCAAATGTAAAACAAATATAATGCATCAGCAAGTTAACACATACCATTAATTGTGATGTCCCACGGTATGTTCAAAAGTTGAGAAAAAGGAACAAAAACAGAAAGTGCAATTTTGTTTCAAAGCTATGTACTCAATAATCTCAGGTTTTAAGGAACATAAATTAGTCCTACCTGATCGCATCAAATTCTGTTTTTCAAGTGCGTGTTTAAACGCTTATGGCAATACTGCCGCTTCTGATTCTGATTTACAAATGCGTATGGGAACGAATGTACCAATGCTGTTACTGCTGGGGAAACAGACATACCTTTAGCTCAACTCGCACTTTGTATCTAATACATTCAATAAACCGGCGCTTGTGCGTCGGCGCTCACCTCTCGTTTCAGTAAGACTGCAGCTCTGCAAGCCGCGAAGATGCGTTCTCGCGCGGGCTCGAGAGCTGCATTTAAGTGTCGCCATGGAGATGGTTGCGGGGCGCCGTGGTCCAGCTGGGGAGCCAGAGCACGTACGCCTCACGCCCCACCCCTGGGTGTTCACCCTGGGACGGGGATGTCTCCATAGCAACCTCGTGTTGCTTTAGTCGCTAAGGAAAGTACAATGACAGAAGAGCTGTCAGTACTGTTCAGATTCAATTCGCAAAGTTCCCATTATGTAGCAAATGATTATACGTGTTCTTATATTGTATGTTTACATTAAATAACTGGTGCAATATGAAAATAGGACTAATGGTATGTCTGTTTCCCCAGCAGTAACAGCATTGGTACATTCGTTCCCATACGCATTTGTAAATCAGAATCAGAAGCGGCAGTATTGCCATAAGCGTTTAAACACGCACTTGAAAAACAGAATTTGATGCGATCAGGTAGGACTAATTTATGTTCCTTAAAACCTGAGATTATTGAGTACATAGCTTTGAAACAAAATTGCACTTTCTGTTTTTGTTCCTTTTTCTCAACTTTTGAACATACCGTGGGACATCACAATTAATGGTATGTGTTAACTTGCTGATGCATTATATTTGTTTTACATTTGAAACATGACATGATCTGTTGTTGACAATTATGTTCCATATAATGTATATTTAAAATTTAAGAACTTTATTATGCGACCAATAGCCCATGTACAGCCCTGATGAAGGTTTTCACCGAAATGCATTGGCAAAATGTACACTGATGGCATATTAAGATGATCGCCCAACGTAGTATATTGTAAAGAAGTGCTATTTTCTCCAGAATGGGAATCTGAATAAAACATTCCTGGCTATAACCACACCGACTTAACAAGTGTTTAAACATATTCAATAAGTGGAGTACTAACATTTTAGGGAAGTATATTTTTGAAGTCTTCAGCCCCTAGGATTGGGGGCCAACTGAGAAGCGCCAGTGATAATAAGGTGAAGTTGCCTTATTGTTTGTTTTGAAGAACTGCTGCATCAAATATCAAACAAGTTATTGGGCCTCATTACGAGGTGGGCGCAAAGGGATACCGGGCACCGTTAAGGACATTGGTGCCGCTAATGTCTTTGCGCCCTATTCCGAGGTCCCTTAGCGGGTCCCTTCCTTAACGCCTGGTTTTACCAGGTGTTATGGACGGGGCCCGTTAAGGGACTTCAGAGCTAATACGGTACCGCAATTTGTGATACTGTTATTAGCGCCTTCCCATTGAGCCCCATGGGGGCTGAAATGGGAATGGGGAATGGCTTTTTCAATGGGGACTTACCGGTCCTGCAAAGGTTGGAATAGACCGGTAAGTCCCCATTGAACGAGGGCGGACTCGGTAACGGTATTGGAGGTAGTCCTGATGCTAATAGCGCCATGACTACCTCCAACCTCGGAATGAGGCCCATTGTTATTTTTATTGCAAACATCCTATGGAAAAATAGCACAAGGATATCCTATTGTCTCGGGAGGCTATTTCAGGGGCAACGCGCTCGTCTTGATAGCAAGACAACGCAAGAGCAACACAGGTCTGATCCCCGGTCCGCGCTTAGAAACCTCTGGGTATTTAGCGTGTTATAAGTAACCAATTATAATGATAGGTTTGCTATTATCATTTCTTATTATATTCCTACGAGCATTCCCACGGGAAACGCATGAGCTGATTTCATACAGGCGCACATATATGGATGCATGGCTATACGACAGACAAGCATGTGGACCTGAATAAGGCTTGTTGACTGCATGTGAAACTCGGAGCGCCACCCCCCCCCCCACCCCTGGCTAATACGAGCCAAAGAATTCGAGCGCCATCTGTGCCAGTGGTCTGTTTCTCACCAGTGTGAATGGAGATGTATTCCCAAATGAACCAATGTCGCATGTCACCCAATCACTGGAGTTTTATCAGAACTCCAGTTTTATTTTCCCGGATACATCTTTCATTGATACAAGCATTAAAGAGAGTCACATGCCCGACTCTATCCAGGAATTATTCATCTCTCCATAAATGGAGCCTGCCTGGAGGCCAATGAGCTGCTTTATCTCCCCCTACCGCGGTGTTTATAGGAAGGGGTATTACTCACTTCGTCGTTTCTGAGAACGCATCAAAGTCTTGAGATAACTGGAGACCAACAGAACATCTCGCGGTCAATGCTATCTTGCGTATGCTGCAATGTCAACCACAAAAAACAGGAACTCTTTATTATTCTTTACAAACTCCTAACACTCTGGTTGTCTTCCTGGCTTGTCCTTCACTTGCCAGGAACTGCCCTCCTCTGTTGCATCTCTGGATGTCCGGGTGTCCAAGAGATGGTATCGACAAAACGACATGTCCATGTAAAATACTGCCAGTTGTTTTTCATACTTGTTTAATTTCTACGGTAAACAATGTGAGCAACAACTATTTTTTAATCCCATGATTTCATCAATTTCTTGAAGTGAAACTTGTCATGTTGCCAACACGTTTCATGCATAACTCTGTGTTTTTTCAGAATCTTTGGCATTTATTTAGAAACTGTAAGTACTATCAACAAGTTCACCAGAGTTGTGTGACATCTCGCTGTATCTGAGAACTCTCACTCTGAATGTGTCCTCTAGCCTTTTAACACAGAGTCCATATTCTGACCCAGAAAGTCCATATTATGCAGTGTAGGGTGACAAGATTTTCATAACAAACAAAGAGGACCGTGCACAAACATAAAAGTAGGACTACACCCTCCCACTTATGTTATCCACCTGCCATCATCCCCCATCGCCTGATCCCACTGGTCCTTGATATAAACTGTGCACATTTGGCTGTGAATCTAAGCATGTTATCTGATTGCTGTTACAGGTGTTGGTATGGATGAATTTATCAGCAATTCTCTGGGGCGCTATCTGTTCATGCATGGGGCTGTTACCTGAAAGGTTGGCAGTTCGAGTCCATTCTGGGATGGCAGAGATCTGGCTGAAATGACAGTGTTAAATTGCGAATCCATTTTAATCTTTATTTGGATTGTAAATGTAATGTTGAATTGTTGACGATTGTGAAGCTGTAATCTTTCCCTGCATTTGAGCTAGGACTGGAACAGTTGTCACCCTTCCTTTCCCCTTAAACTGGTACAGGGTTTTTAAATTAAAAAATACTCTTGGGACGGGGAAACAGAGGGCCTAACTCTGGGACTGTCCTGAAAAAACTGGGACGTCTGTTTGCCCAATCATACAATACCCCTGCTGGCTCCATAACACTGCGTGACTTGACTTTACATTCCAATTTGTGTCTAGGTGGTCAGATTCCAGGTTATCAGGCAAGATCAGACTGGCACAGAAAATAGGCCTGGCACCAAATGAAGGGAACCGCATTCGCGAATCATAGTTCGTGACTTTTCACGACACATCTTGAGGAGTAGAAGGAATATGTCAAGGCTATAGTTGGAATAGTATGTACCCAGAATATCATACGCTGATCTAGTTTGCTCTCTCTCTCTCTCTTTCTCTCTCACTCTCACTATAGGTGAAATTTACAAAAGTAGTAAGGCAGCCAGAACACATTGTTGTCTGATGCCATTTATCAACTTTGAATCCGTACATTCGCCCAACATGTCCCATCTAATTGAGGCAAAGTTGTTATCATATAAGCAACGTATTGCATAAAATTAGCTGCTTGGAATCTGGAGGCGCAATAAGATGCACCATGGTTTAATGCCTGGTAGTGTATGGAAGACCATCTGCAAATCAATAAACACAAGAAATATCGGCTGCTTCCTCAAGTAAACACATTTTTGCGAAATTAGGAGAAGTGTAAATGGCTGATCAGTAGTAATTTCTTCCTAAAGGCTGCTTGAACACATGATAATACATTGGGCCTCATTCTGAGTTGGGCGGTAAGGGTTAACGTTCACCGGTAAAGAGACTGGTGCCATTAAACCCTTACCACCCAATTCCCTGCCCTGGTCCCTTAGCGGGAACCGTAAAGGACGTGTGGTCTGACCACACGTCCTTTGCGGGTCCCGCTAAGGGACTAGGGCACTAATAACAGGCCCGCTATTTGCTGGCCTGCAATTAGCGCCTTCCCCATTCCCATTGAGCCCTCCAGGGGCTCAATGGAATGGGGAATGGTGTACTGAATGGGGACTTACCGGGTCTTCCAAGGTCGGAATGACCCGATAAGTCCCCATTCAGCCACACCAGACCAGACCAGACCCGGGTTTGGAGGCAGCCATGGCGCTAACAGCGCCATGGCTACCTCCAAACTCGGAATGAGGCCCATTGTCTTCCTCTACCCAATGTTCTAATCTTGTCACCACAATTTTAGAATATAATTCAGCCAAGGAATCAAGGAGTGAGATGGAACGATTATGGAACGATTATTACTAAGTAGAAGATCACCCTTTTTGAAAATTGGAACAATTAAAGCTCCTCATCAACGATTTGGGACTATATCAGTTGTATTAATTACATTCAAATGTATCACTAAATATGGTTTCCAATCTACTGTATTACTCTTAAATCTATCAGAATATAATCTAGGATTTCCCATCCTTCTTAGATGACAGGGCCTTAAACACCTCATCATAAGTAATTACCATAGCAATTGTTGAAATAAAAGATACATCAGGCCTATGTTTTGATGCCACTAAGAACAGAATATCGTTTGCCACATGTGTTGGATCAGAAAAAAAAAGACTTGGAATGTTCGGACCACAGTGGTTCATTAATTATATTGCACTGGGAATTAATAACCGGGTTCTTACCTTGAGGAACTATGTACCAAAAATCTCTCTATTTATTCTGTGCTGCTGTTTTTTGGGCTTCCCATAGTTTAAGGGGGTGTTCCGCTTTCTCTTTCTGCAGAAGCTCTTTATATTTTTTCATTTTTTCCACAACTAAAGTAGCATTGCAACCCCTGATCGATTTTAATTCCTCTTAAGGGGCTCTTCTAAGCTTGTCTACATTCGTTGTCAAACCAACCAAAGGAATGGCATAGGGGTTTCCTTAAGGGGACTCAAGGCTCTGTAAAAAGGGGTGATTAATAGTTACTAGGTTGTCGTAAAATTCCAAAGGATCACATACCAGGGAATGTTCTGGGTAGGCTTCTGACAAGTAGTACCAGCCTACACTATAGCATACTTAGAGCCCGAGAATGAGCAAGTAATTACCATTTTACCCTTTTGGTGCTATTTGATGTAATTGCATCGTCACTATGGATTCACTTTTTGCTTGCAACCTGGTATATGCTGCCATGGGTCAAAGGTCATGAATGAATGGTCATGATCACTCTATAGATGTTCTACATCCTTAAATTCCGGGTATTACCGCCAGCAGTAATAGCGCCGAAAATCAGCAAAATCGCGGTGGATTTGCCCCCAGCTCATAGCTGGTTGTAAATCCGCCAAGCCTTTTCTTGTAGCCACCTGGTGATAGTGCCGCATTTTTTCCGCATCTGGAGAGTGAGAGTCGAGAGATCCTGGTAAATCGTCACCCTGGAGTTACCATGTTGAATATCCCGTAAGGTTCTCGCCCTCTCCAACACCCTTGCCTTGTCCTTGTCGTAGTGAAATCTTGCAAGCACTGAGCGTGGGCCTCTACCCCCCCTGCCAGCCCAATGGACTCTGTCAAGCAGGATAGGCTCCCCAAAGTCCGACCCCAGGACAATTCTGCTGATGTCTTGGATTTTGCTTTCAAGTCCAACCGGGGTCTCTCCCTCCGTCTCCTCAAGGCCAAAAATTCTCAAGCTGTTTCTCCTCTCCCGGTTCTCCATGTCGTCGACCTTGAGCCGGAGGTCCTCCTCGCAGCGTTGCAGTTCCTGAAATCTAGTTTCCATTTGCGCCTCGAGGATGTCCGTTGATGCTTGGTTGCACTCGACCCCTTCCACCCGATCCTCCAGTGTTGAAACCTTGGCCGTGAGGTCTGCCAATTTGGCCCCCATGTCTGTCCTCATACCCCTAATCTCTTCTAGGATCGTTTGGATGTTGCTCTGTATGGTATTCATGTCCGGTGGTTGAGAGGCTGCTGGGGCGGTCTCCATGTCGGGGGTTCCCAGGCATGTAATGGTATTGCGCAAGGGTCTCCCTCCAGTTCATGGGATATCGATCGCACCAAGCTATAGGGTTCTCCTGAGGTGTCCTCCGGGTGACGGGTGGCGGAGCGGCCTACGCGCGCTCCCGCGACGGCCTGAGCCTTCTCCGGTGGTCGGATGGGCACCTCTGCCACTAGTCTGGAGCCCCGTGGGGGCTGTGGGGAGGTAGGCCGTTGGGGCGGTGGTCAGGCGTGGAAGTGTGGGCCGTTGAGATGGTTCTGAGGCGCACCACCGCATCGCCCGGGCACAGACGAATCACTGGTGGTGGGAGCGATGGGGGGAGCGCAGGCTCCCCTGGAGCCTCGGACCGAGGCAGGTATAGTGGTAATTCCTCTGTATCTCCTATGATGGGGGCAGGTCACTGTCCAGTAATGGATGAGCTGGTCGCCGGCAGCTGTTAGAGCTTCTCAGAAGGCCTGCCCGGCGTTGGGCCCTGTGTGCTGATCACGCGGGCCGTTCCTCCTCTCTGGTGGGGTCGGATGACCCGCCGCATCCGGCGTGGGGGTTCCTCTGGAATGTCCCGAGAGGCGAGGGCCGACAGCCGTGTGGCCCAAGCCGCTGATGGGGATCTCTGCACGGCCCGCCCGAGCCGTCAACCGCACCTCAGGCCTTGGTGCACGAGTCAGAACGGGTGGGGAAATCGACTCCTCCCACCACTACGCGGCCAGGTGATGCACGGCTCCCGCCCCGGGCCTTCCCTCAGGCACAGGGGGGGTCACCGTTCACAGGTCGCTATCTGGGGAACGGGGGCATCTCCGAAGTCCGGACAAGCTTTTGGGTAGTCCACAGCGGTTCCCCTCCTCAACGATTGCTGGTAGATGGGGTTAAAAAGCACTTAAGGCATGTTTATCTGTGGGTTTCCCGGGGCCATACGGGGAGCTTGAGATTCAGGCGGCCATCTTGCCCGCGCCCCCAGGTGGCCCGATTCTCCAATTTTTGCACAAACTCTTCCATCCATAGCTGTGATCATGTCAAGGATATACCTGTTCTGTAGAGTCATTAGTCGAATTGCCCTCAGTTCTTCTCTGATCACATTAAATCCTTTTATGGTCATGTTGATGGTCTGCAGCAACTCCCTTCTGGTTATCTGCAACCATTTATTATTTGCTCCAACTTGAATTCTCGGCATGAAAATTGTTGTGAACACTGAAGAAGTCTGACTGAACAGCCTATGTCAAAAGCTTCTATGGATTTGGCAGAAAAGTAATTCTCTGGCTTCATTGGGCTCAACAGTTCCACAGATCTCCTTTTCCTCAGGTGAGCATTTGCTTTCGGGAAACTGTCAATATTCAGATAACTTTTTGGGATCAACAGTGCTGGAACATGGACATTTAGTATTGTGCATATACCTCCCCAGTTTCTCGGCAGTCTGATATATGCTTTGGAGCCACATGCCCAATAATGATCCATGATCACTGCAATACCGTGTACCATTTCTGGAGGGTCAAAGACTTGTTGTTTTTCCATTGTTTCTTGTCTTTATGTCCTGGACATAATCATCTTCATTTGGATCAGTGGCTTCAGTTGCCCATTTCAGTGAAGCATCACTTCCCATGAACTGGCCTCTGGTCGTGCACATTGCTACGTGTGATAGAGAGTGTGCTGTCTGGACATCAATTTCCACAGCTACAAAGATCTTTGACTTCCCCATGTTGTAAGGTAGGAAAGAAAACAAAGCATTCCCCCTCTGAATATCGTCGTCCAACTTCTTTCATGTGTTGGTACCATATGATATTTCCCAAGTGTGCTGTGCTGCCCAGGTAATCGTTTAGTTCATTGTCATCTCCTTGTATGCTCCTCTTTATTCTCAAGGTTTTTGTGTAGTTTGCTATCATCACATCCTTAATAGCATCCATTTAGCTTCTTCACATTGGAGCATTCTCAGGTACTTCAATCCATGGGTCAGGTCTCTTCATCTGTACTAATTGAGTAGGTGGAAGTCTGGCAATCCTTTCCTTCTCCTCTTGCATCCTTTTTCTCTTGGTTATAAATCTCCATATACTCTCCGCTATTGGCCCAGTATATGGCTGTAGTGTAGAACCTGTACGTGTCCCCTTCACTGGAACATGTGTTCTTATTGATGCTGTCTTTGTTGGTTTATTCTCCACCTCCTTTTGTCTCTTTAAAAGTTCAGCTTTTTCCATTTGTCTTTTTACTTCACTTGTAGTAGAACATCTACTAGTAGGCAGTCTATTTTTCTCTCATGCTTTGGATTGTGGTTCTGCAGTCATTGACACTAGACCTGGTGCAAGTGTACTCACTGATTGTGTGTGTGTATTTTTCATTAACTTTTTCTCATGCTTGCTCTGCTGACCCTGTCGCCGGCTTTTAAATTTGTTTGTTACCAAATGTGTGTGTGTCTCATGGCTAATCACATACATTTCAAGCTCACTCACCCCTTTGTCAGCTTGTCTAGCAACTGGAAGGACTATAAAAGGTCTGGGTACTTTTGTGGGTGTCATGCGTACATCATTAGGTGGGTGCACTGAAATCGGAACACTTTGCGCACCAATATAAAATGCAGCTCAAATTGTCAGTGACAGTAGAACAATGATAAATACAATACATAGGTACATTATGCCTTTGCAGGTTAGGCGGCAACACTTTGTTCTGAAACAATAAGTCTGTCTTTCCCCTTGAGGGACGACGATGCTGCTGTTTTGATTCCCCATCTGTATCATCTACGGAAAAGACTACGGTAATATATTCTATGCAACAATATCTTTGGATTCTGATGTCTTTGCTTGTCGGTTACAGGTACTGGAACAATGTTCCCCCTTTGTCTGGACACTGTATTGTCTTATTGTCTCTGGATACAGTTTTCTTTTCTGTAGTGCAATAAGTTTAGCAAGTCCTTCTTTTACTGTATGTGTTCAAAATACACAAGCTCCCAGTCTGTTCCTCTTATCTGTTTCACTCCGAACGACATGTTGTGCCCTTGATGGTATAAACAAGAGTGAAGTCTCTGGCAACACATTCTCGATCTGTCCCTCAGCGGAATGTTTTACAGTCTCCTTCAGAAATTCTGATGATGATTAGACAGTTCAACCTACATCACAATACATGCAGGAGCATGCTCATCTGTGTAGCGTTTGCTGGGCCTCCCATGAAAGTGAGGACGTCAACACTGGCAGGCCACCCCACAAGTTCTGGAAAGTCCTCAATTAGGTGAAAAAAGACATTGCTCGCCGATCTGCTATCTTCTGGTGACAGGGTTATTGGTCTTGTCCTTGTTGCACTGGGGGAAGATTCTGTGATTTTGGTGAGCTTCAAGAGCAACCTGGATTATGATTCCGTCCAGGAGTATGTTCTAACGTTCTGTGTTTGCAGGATCTCAGAGAAATGTCAAGACGTCAGTTCGTCTCCCAACAAGTTCTGGGCAGTCTTCAATTAAGTGAAAGAACAGTATGCTAACAAGCCTATTCGCTTCTTCTTCTGCCTGGGACATTTGTTTTTCCTCTCTGTATTCCGGAAGCAGGAGGAACTGCTCGGCGATCACGGTGAGCAACCTCCTTATTGTCTTTTCGTTTTCAGGGTCTTGAAGAAATTCAGTGATGCTAGTGAGCCTTCCCACTAGTGACGGGTATGATCTCAAGACTAGGCCAAAATAATTCAGAATGTCTTTAGTGAGGTCGCTACAGTGGGACACCATAAGTGAGTCCAAATAATGCTTCTGTTTGGAACGATTCTTGATATCGTATTTTCATCCAATTTGTGTGTGATCAAAATTTGGCATATCCTTTTCTTATCAAGGCTTCAACATGCCTCAGTCCAAAGTTCAAAGTCAACAGAATAGGTTGTGGTTTATACATGCAATTCTCTTCTTCACCCTGCAACTAGGATGCACAGAGTGTACGTATTTTTATGTCATTATCCCCTTTTTTGCTCAGAGGAAATGTCCAATTTTAAGCCACAATTTACAAAAGAGTTTCTCATCTTTGTTTTGCTGGTCATGTGTCCTTTTTCCTTGTCATGGATCTCGTCTGCACGTGCTGTGGTTCTTCCCCGTCGTCTGTAGTCTCTACGCGTTGGGGTGCAGGCAGGGGGCCTTCTCCGATGTATGGTTTGATATCACCCATAAAGAGCCAAGCTCATCTTCCTTCTAGCTTGACTGCAGAGGGAGTAACGTTCTCCACTCTGAATGGACCATTGAACCTTGGCTCGTCCCACTTCTTTCTCATGTGGTTTCTCACCAGGACCCAGGAAAGATTGGTGGTAGACATAGTCCTTGAATTGGGTCGGCAGTAGTATTGCCTTCTGTGTTCTGTGCTGCCCTGCACCCTTTTTGTCGTTGCTGCATCTGTCCTGAAATTACAGTAAGACAATAATTTTGCATTTCAGACCCTAAGATTTTTCCTGTTGGCTTGGCATCACATCTAGCTCTAGCTCGGGGTGTCAATGGAGTATGCATCCTTCTGCCTGTTGCTGTTTCATGCGGCATAAGATGATGGTTAGAACCAGGCTGGTTTCTGAGTGCGTAAAGTGCCAATGGAAGGCAGTGTAGCCATTCCTTTTTTAGAGTAAGCTTCAACTTGTCTATCCTCTTCTTTAACAAGCCGTTGAGCTTCTCATATTTCCCATTACCTTGTGGGTGATACACCGACGAGAACTTGTGCTTTATACCAAGCAGCAAGCTGATCTGCTCAAATACTGCATTAACAAAGTGAGGACCATTATCTGACCTCATGACTTCACATACTCCCCACCTGGGAAATACCTCTCTCACCAGAAATGTGGCCACACAGGTAGAGTCTGGGTGTGTGCATGGACCTGCTTCTATCCATCTAGAGAATGGACACACCACAACAATTAGGTACCTGTACCCCATTACATACTTGAATCATATCAACATAATCGACATGCAAGTGCTGAAAAGATCCATTTGGCCTTGGGATGACTCCTGTAATTACTCTTAGTGTGTGCCCAGCCGTGAACTGTTGTCAGATTATACATTTCATCATAAAAAATGCAACATGCTCCACTAAGTTCGGTATGAACCAGTCTTCAGCGACCGTTGCTGCTAGATTCTCTTTTGTCATATGTGCTGGATAATGCATTTGCTCCATTGCTATCTTCAATAGGGCTATAGGCATAACCGGTTTACCAGTGCTGTGGGTTTAAAGAAAACCCTCACGCTTCCAGAGGTTTTTCTCCTCCTGTGGTGCTTCCCCTTGGAGTTCCATTAACTGGGTTTGCCCCATGTTCCTATAACTGTCAGGTTCACTTTGTGCAACAATCATTCTCTCATGCACATCAGTTGTTTCCACATCCATTACAACTTCGTCTTTGGGGGACACGCGCTTGGTTTCTGTGTCTGCTGCTCGATTTCCATGTGAGATAAAATCTGTCCCTTTCGTGTGGGCGGCGCATTTTACGTCCGCTATGCCCACTGGGAGCTGTAGTGCCTTAATGAGCCTATCCAATAAGGCTGCGTGCTGCACTGGTGTGCCATCCGCTCGCAGGTAGCCCCTCCTTTTCCAGCCCGCTAAGCCTGCGTGCACCGTTGATGTCACATAGGCGGAGTCACTGTACACCATCACTTCTTGGTCTGCATTATTCTCAATGGCGAGTAGCAACACCAGTAATTCTGCAGCCTATGCTGAATAGTAAGCTGGTAATCGTGCACTGAGTACTCGAAATTCTGCATTTGCTGTGTGCTTCATCACAGCGGTGCCGGTATATCTTTGCCCATCATTTTGATCGATTCTCGAAGAACCGTCAACAAAGACAATTTCTCCTTCTGCCAATGCGTTTTCTTTCACTCTGGGAATCTCATCATAGAATTCTTCATAATTTGCACAGTCATGGATCGGCTCTCCTTCAATGACTGGCTCCGCTATGAACATAGCTGGGTTCACTATTTTGCATCCAACTATCTTAATCAATGAATTCGATATGATCACTTCATAAGCAGAAGCTCTCTGAGATGTCAATGTGCCCTTTGGTTTCTCTAGAAAGGCAAATAATGTGTGCTCGACAAACAACGTCATTGAGCATCCCATCACAATGGTTGTATCCTTCTCTATCGCGAATGCTGCGACAGCTAAACTTTTTTCGCAAGGGAAATTACCTCTCCTCACTGGGTCCAAATTCCCACTGTAGTATGCCAGGGGCTTGTACCCCAATGTGATTCTCTGTGTGAGTACTGCTGTCATAACACTGCCATTTGTGCATGAAAACAGGTAGAATTCCTTTGCATAGTTGGGAATCCCTAAAACTGGTGACGTGCAAATGACTTTCTTGAGTTCAATAAAGACCTCTTCCATGGTCTCAGATAATTCATTTTTTTCTTTCGTCCCCTGTGCCTTCTTCAGGGCTTGTACCAAGGGCTTAGTGTATGATCAAAGACCCATGCCCTGACATAATTGCAAAGTTGTAAAAAACTCTGCATCTGTTTTATTGTGTGGCTTGGCTGTGTTCAATATGGCCTCAGCCCTTTCAGGGGTAACCTTTTTCCCCTCATGCGAGATCAGCTGGCCTATGTACAGCACTTCTTGCTGACAATATTGTAACTTTTCTTTGTCAACTTTATATCCTTTCTCAGCCAATATGGTCAATAGCTGAACAGAATCGTGTCTGCATCTTTCCTCTGTTGTGCTGCAAATTAAGATGTCATTCACATATTGTAAGACTCACCGTACCCCAGGGGTAACCTTGTGCTTTTCAGACGCATCGGTATGAATGTAAATGACGTCCAATCTTGTGAGTCTGTGTGCAATGGAATTGAGAAAAATGCATTTTTCAAGTCAATCAACGTGAAATATTGAGCCTCAACAGGCATATTACATAGGATTGTGGCCGGTTTAGGGACTAGAGGGAACTCGGCCTCTACAATATCATTTATCGGATGTAAATCTTGAATTAGTCTCCACGACCCTCGCTTTGATTTTTGAATTGGATAAACCGTGGTGTTGCATGACGACTCTGACGACACTAAGATGCCCTGCTCCATCATAGCAGGAATTGTCTTGAAAATACCTTCATCTGCTTCCCTAGACATGGGATATTGTCGTGCTTTTGGCAAAATTGCTCCTGGATTCAATTTAATCCTTACTTCTCAGACTCCTTTCAATAAGCCTACTTCATAGGGGCCTGTGGTCCACACTGAGACAGGCACCTGAGCCATGTCGTCATCAAAATATTCGGGACGGTTCTGTGCCAGCAACATTCTCTGGGGCACCTCTCTTTTGATCATCCTCACCAAAAAAATGAGATTTATCTCAACTGTTGTTTCCTCAACATCCTTTTGTTCGTCAAACAGATCGTCATCAGTGACGTCAGTCAATCTGTACCCTTCCTCAATGGCGATTACTGTGCACCATTGTCTGCCTTCATCATCGCAACCATCGATCAGTGCCATTTTCCCTCGCACTATGGCTGTGTGTATTGCCAAGGGAAATAACTGTCCCTTTTCCTCGTCCATAGGTATTCTTGGCCTAAATAGAAACTCATCTGGGGTTCTCATGGTTCTTTCTGCAAGGCCTGGTAGCCCTGCCATTTGTTTGCGTATCCCATACGCGAATATTTCTGGTTCCAATGGGACAGCTCTCATAACTGTTTGTCCCGGGTATGCTCTAATCATTTTGCAGCCATTTAAATAATTCATTACTGGAGTCGAACATACTCTGTCCTTCTCCGTGAACGAGATTGTCATGTTTAACTTGGTCATTAAGTCTGGGCCCAATATATTTACTGGGTTCTGCCTTGAATATAGCAATGGCACCTTCATGTCACACTCTCCTATAGAGACTGGAAGTTAATTTGTAAAGGAACACGACTTGTTGCTCCTGTGAAGCCCTGTGTATTTATGGCATTGCCGGACAAAGAAAATTTGCCTTTACGTATACACAAGCGCGTTGCACCTGTGTCTACTAGAAAGGAATTTTCTCTATCCCCTATAATGATATCCACCCTTGGTTCCTCATGAGGGTTTGGTGTCACTGATAGGATAGAACCAGTAAGCTGTCCTAGTCCATATATAACCTTGTCCCATGCTGTGTGAATGGACTTCCTTCATCACCAGTGTTGGCTCTCATTCCAGAGTTCAATGCCTGTCCTGCACTTGTTGTCTGTGATAGTTGCATCAGCGACTGTTGAGACTGTCCTTGTGGAAAACCTATTAAGTTCTGAGGTTTCAAGCTTTGCTGTTCTCCTGGCGTTTGCTGTTGCACCGTGTGATTCTGTGCAACTCCATTTCCACCCTGCTGTAAAAACACAGGTGGAGTCACCATTCCTCTTCTGATTCCTTGGTCTGTTTGCACCATGCCTTGACTTCTGTATGTGCACGCTAGATGCCCTGTCATCCCACATGTCATTCATATTAGCAGTGGCTGATTAATTGCCCATTTGCCTTATCTTGATTGCCACTTTGCATGTTTTGAAAACCTCCCTGATTACCTTGGAAACCTCCCTGATTACTCTGCCATCCTCTTCCTCGAAAGCCTCTCCCTCTGGGGTAGAACCCATTAGTGCCCTGATTAACCTGCTGTTGATTATTGACATGCTGTATGTTTGATCCATCTGTGCTAGTTATCATTGCCCCATCAATGGCATATTTTGACAATTTCGCCTGCACTAACTTTGCCTCTTCAGCTTTTCGTTTAGTCTCTTTCTTGCGATTCTTTACTTGCAGAAGTCTGCAATAGTTAGCTATGGTCAATTGTATCTCAGACCATGGCTTGGCCTCGATTCCTACCAATTTCTTGAGCTGCTTCTGTACCTGATCTGGCAGCCCTGGGCATAATATGTGGTAAAACAAGGGTATGGATTTCCCCCAAGATTCCCTCATTTCCAGCACCCGTGCGTCTTGGAAATTCTGAATGTAAAGCAACGGATCTTCTGACTCTTTCATTTTGCGGGTCGTTATGGCTCCCATGTCAGACGTATCCAGGTATAGCAATCGTAATGCTTTCCATACCATGGCTCTGCAATTGTTAAATGGAGCTCCATTGTGTGCAGTGTTAACTGAAGTCACGGCAGGGTAACCTGCACGTGTCCACACGTTGTCAACTCGATCACCAAGTATGACGATTAAAAGATCCTTAATATCTTGTATGGCCATGGTGTTCCCGTCTGTCATTTTTTCCAGCTCATTTATCTATTTTCTGGCTCCCGATGTTAACATTGTAAACTTATTTTTCAGATTTTCTCAGTCTATGTGTGGCCATGGAATATACTGTGGCCTCGTTCCTTCTTTTTCGAGCAACGGGAATTGTAATACATGGCACTCTTTTTCCTCTCTCATCATTTTTCTATCCACTGCAGGGGTGATAGTCCCCCATCACCATCTACCTGGCAATGTCCTTAGTCGGCTCACATAGGGTGCTGGAGACACCTCCCTCTGACTGTAAGATGCTCCTTCGTATCGGTCTAACTGTGTGGCTGACTCTGATGTCTTAGGTGCAGACTCACTAGAATCTGACCATCTTATCCCTTTTCCTCCTGAGAAGTGTTTTTTGCATCTTATCTCTTCTACCTTTTCCTCATATTCCTCTCTTTCTGCATCTGATATTGCCTGTGCCCAAATCGTGTAACTCCTCTCATCTTCCTTGTTTCAGTTTAGTGTCAACCTATCTAGGGACAGCTCTCTATTTCTACTACATCGGGAGGCGTACTCAGTGTCATACAACTGAGTGCTCTCAAGGCGCTCGTCCTCCCCTCTCCCTTGGGGTACTTGTTCTAGCCCCATTTCATCATATATTCCATCGATCATCTCTCTGATGCTTCTGGTGTCGAACTCATCTTCGATATTAGCCCTAGACGTGCCTGGTTCTGAATCGTACCTAGGAAAGAATTCTTCTATGTCTTCCCATTATACTACTGGATCTGGTTTTTTAACCTCTCTTTCCAGATATTCAAGATTGCGTGCTCTCTGTCTTCGCTTACGTTCTATGTCATCATCAAACTCTCTGTGCTTCCTCGCTTCCTCTCTGATCCTATCTTCTTCGTGTTTATTTGCATCTCTACGTTCATTTGCCCTTCGTATTTCCTCATCCCTTTGTCTTTTTATTCTCTTCTCCCTTATCTTTTGCTCTTCTTCCTCTATTCTCCCTTGTTCCTGCCTATTCTGATCATTAGCTGCACTTGGCTTATGATCGCGTTTCCTTTCTTGCTTTTCAGGATACAGCTGTTCTCGTCTCTGTCTATCTTTTTTCCTGATCCTTTCATCTCTCAATCCTTTTTCCTTTTCTTTCTCTTTTCTTTGTGAATCGTCTGGCTCTCCCTTTTGTCTCACATCCTCAAAGCCTTTACCATTGAGCTTCAATTGAATCTGACCTCCCATCCATTCGTTCTGTGTGAATGCCATCTCATCAGTTCTGTCCTCATCTCCTTTCCATCGTTTTCCCTCTCTATTCGTATCTAGAGATGTACTTGCTTGTGCCTGATCTCCTTTTGCTTTCACGCGCCTCTCCTTGTCCCTCACGACTTTGGAGGTGATATCTCTGTCTCTGTCCTTGTCTGGGCTTTCGTCACTGCTTTGCGTAGGGGACTCATATGCCGGGTTGCTATATCCCGTGGCTGCTTTAAGTTCTCTTAATGGATATAATTCTTAGTCTTTACTAGCTTTGCTTTTTGTTTCAGATGGGGTGAGTGGCACAGAAGGCGTTTCACCCCCTCTGTGTATATGTTAAGTATCCAATCTACCGGTGGTTCCTCCATTTTATCCTCTTGGTACATCTTGCAAAGCTCTAAACCAGCTAGGCGTTTGTCTAACTTTTTCCCAGTATATGTAGCAAGGCTTCTTCTAACCGCTATATTTAAAGCGTAGGTATTTGGGTATACCCTCTCTCTGCTCAGGTATCCTCCTGGTATCCTCTGTCTAGCTCGGGTATCCTCCCGGTATCCTCTATGCTTTGCTCAGTCACCCTCGAGTCAATATTACCTTCCCCTTATATTACATGGCCACGCTATTGGCCATGTAGTTATGGTTAAGTTGCTGTTTCCATAGGAAGAGCACTTTTTGGGCGGCTCATAACTTTGCTCTCCCTGGACGAATCCTCACCAAACTTTGCAAAAAAAGTATTTGGGTCACTCTGAATGATTTTTGCAAAGTTTGGAAAAAACTTTGCTCACGCCAACAGCCCAAACCGCTGGACGGATTTACACCAAATTTGCGGCAGGAGCGGCGGCTTGGTCCCGAAAGCATGCTTTGCTTTATTTGGTGTAAATCCATCCAGTAGTTTTTTTTAAAAAATGGCAAAAATGTAAGTGAAAATAATTAGTGATATCTGTGTTCGCTTTGCGGACACACTTCCATGTTCGCTCTGCGGACAGGTCGGTGATTGGGCAAGCAGCTTGCGTGATGTCTGCGGACATCTGAAGTGCTCTCTCATTGGATGCAGTGAAAACGTGCAGTGCGTCTGGCTTCAGAGACGCCCGCCATCTTTGTTCCTTGCATGAGAGGCTTTGTATCCCGCCTGCACAGTAAGTCCCCCACACCCGCTCATGCCCGTGTCTGTCTCCTGTTCCTCCCACCCCCCCGCTCATGCCCCGTGTGTCCTTCTTGTGACCCCCACTCATGCTTCGTGTCTTCCCTTTTCCTTCAGCCCCCCGCTCACGCCATCGGCACACGGTGGTCAGCGGAGGGCCGAGGAGCGGGATCTGCCGCCTGCACACGAACGCCGTGTGTCTTTCTCCCTCCGGCCCACCCCCCGCTCATGTCCGTGTGTCTTTCTCCCTCCCGCCCACCCCCCGCTCATGTCCGTGTGTCTTTCTCCCTCCCGCCCACCCCCTCTCATGTCCGTGTGTCTTTCTCCTTCCAGCCCACCCCCCGCTCATGTCCGTGTGTCTTTCTCCCTCCGGCCCACCCCCGCTCATGCCCGTGTGTCTTTCTCCCTCCCGCCCACCCCCCGCTCATGTCTGTGTGTCTTTCTCCCTCCCGCTTATGCCCTGCTCATGCCCCGCTCATGCCCCGCTTGTCTCTCACACCCGCCCACCCCCCGCTCATGCCCCATGTGTCTCTCCCACCCCCGTGTGTCTCTCCCACCCCCGCTCATGTCCGTGTGTCTCTCCCCTCCCACCCACCCCCCGCTCATGTCCGTGTCTCTCCCCACCCGCCGCCCACCCCCCCGCTCATGTCCGTGTGTCTCTCCCCACCCGCCGCCCACCACCCGCTCATGTCCGTGTGTCTCTCCCCACCCGCCGCCCACCCCCCGCTCATGTCTGTGTGTCTTTCTCCCTCCCGCCCACCCCCGCTCATGTCTGTGTGTCTTTCTCCCTCCTGCCCACCCCCGCTCATGTCCGTGTGTCTTTCTCCCTCCCGCTCACCCCCTCTCATGTCCGTGTGTCTTTCAAACTCCCGCCCACCCCCCGCTTATGCCCCACTCGTGCCCCGCTCGTCTCATGAACCTGCCCAACCCCCGCTCATGCCCTGTGTGTCTCTCCGACCCCCGTATGTCTCTCCCACCCCCGCTCATGTCCGTGTGTCTCTCCCCACCCGCCACCCACCCCCCACTCATGTCCGTGTGTCTCTCCCCACCCACCGCCCACCCCCCGCTCATGTCCGGGTCTCTCCCCACCCGCCACCCACCCCCTGCTCATGTCCGTGTGTCTCTCCCCACCCGCCGCCCACCCCCCGCTCATGTCCCTGTGTCTCTCCCCAGTCGCCACCCACCCCCCACTCATGTCCCTGTGTCTCTCCCCACCCGCCGCCCACCCCCCGCTCATGTCTGTGTGTCTCTCCCCATCCGCCGCCCACCCCCCGCTCATGTCCGTGTGTCTCTCCCCACCCGCCGCCCACCCCCCGCTCATGTCCCGTGTGTCTCTCCCCACCCGCCGCCCACCCCCCGCTCATGTCCCGTGTGTCTCTCCCCACCCGCCGCCCACCCCCCGCTCATGTCCCGTGTGTCTCTCCCCACCCGCCACCCACCCCCCGCTCATGTCCCGTGTGTCTCTTCCCTCCCCCCCGCCCCCCGCTCATGCCCCGTGTGTCTCTCCCCTCCCCCGACCCCCCGCTCATGCCCCGTGTGTCTCTCCTCTGCCGCCGCCCACCCCCGCTCATGCCCCGTGTGTCTACCCCTCCCGCCGCCCACCCCCCGCTCATGCCCCGTGTGTCCCTCCCTCCCGCCGCCCACCCCCGCTCATGCCCCGTGTGTCTCTCCCCCTCCCGCTCATGCCCACCCCCCGCTCATGCCCCATGTGTCTCTCCCTCCCGCCGCCCAACCCCCGCTCATGCCCCGTGTGTCTACCCCTCCTGCCGCCCACCCCCCGCTCATGTCCCGTGTGTCTCTCCCTCCCGCCACCCACCCCCGCTCATGCCCCGTGTGTCTCTCCCTCCCGCCGCCCACCCCCTACTCATGCCCCGTGTGTCTACCCCTCCCGCAGCCCACCCCCCGCTCATGCCCCGTGTCTCCCTTCTTTCCCGCTCATGCCCCGTGTCTCCCTTCTTTCCACCCCCTGCTCATGCCCCGTGTCTCCCTCGTGTTACCCCCCACTCATGCCCCGTGTCTCTCTCCTAGTCTTCCTCACCCCCTGCCGATGCCCTGTTGTGTTCTCTCTATACACCCTGCCTTCCCTTTCCCTGGTGTCCATCTTGGTAAAAGATTTTCCTTCCTACACCGGGACGCCTGCCTGCGGTGTCCTGGTTTGGGAAGAAAAATCTTTTTTTTACCACCCCGGGTCCCCACTTTGAGAACCTAGGATGCTAGTGGTCTTCTTCCATTGAAAAGGACGTTATGGTTACGTTGCACTAATAAAAAACTATGAAATTCAGCAAAAATAAATGTGTTAAAGTGACTTTATGGTTAAGTTGCACTAATAAAAACCTATGAAATTCAGTAAAAATACTGTGTTAAAGGGACGTTATGGTTAAGTTGTGCTACTTAAAACCTATGAAATTCAGTAAAAAAACTTTGTTAAAGGGACATTATGGTTAAGTTGCGCTACTAAAAACCTATGAAATTCAGTAAAAAAACTTTGTTAAAGGGACATTATGGTTAAGTTTCGCTACTAGAAACCTATGAAATTCAGTAAAAAAACTTTGTTAAAGGGACGTTATGGTTCAAAGTAAAACCGAAAAACCCCTGAAATTCGGCAGTTATGGTAAGATAAGCAACCATAACTCGCGCCACCGTGCACTCCTAACACTAACACCCAGGACATCAAAGATGACATCACAAATGTCGTTGATGACATCACTGATGACATCACATGTCTGGCTCCACCTTTTTTTCCTTTACTGACATATCTAGGCCACATGGTTTTGCTCAGTAACAGTCAAGGGGCCTCATTGTGACCCTGGCGCTAAGGGATTACCGGTACCAGTAAGGGTACCGGTACCGGTAATCCCTTAGCGCCTGATTACAAGGTCCCTTTGCGGGTTCCCACCTTAACGGCTGGTTTTACCAGCCATTAAGGATTGGACCCGCAAAGGGACCTTGGTGCTAATTACGGTACCTTCACAGTACGCAAAACTCTAATAAGAAAGCAGTTATCATTTCAGTATTCAACATGGCAAGATTATGAATATTGCACCTTCATCATGTGCTGCACACACTGCCTATGTTTGTCCATGAGTAGCTTAGTATACTGGATAGAACTTCATAATAGAATGCTATTTATATCAATGCATTGCTTAATGCACTAATTAGCTCATGATATTTATCCCAATGGTCCTTGACAGTTTTTGGTCAGCATTATAAGAATCCCTTGTACAGAGTTTTCATGAAAAGTAAATGCACATGTGATGTCATCAGTGATGTCATCAATGACATTTGTGATGTCATCTTTGATGTCCTGGGTGTTAGTGTTAGCAGTGCACGGTGGCGCGAATTATGGTTGCTTATCTTACCATAACTGCCGAATTTCAGGGGTTTTTCGGTTTTACTTTGAACCATAACGTCCCTTTAACAAAGTTTTTTTTACTGAATATATATATATATATTCTACTCTACTTCTGACTTTATTTTTTGTCCCACCTCCCTCCGTTACCTTCCCTTACTTGTTCTAAGGCATGCAACTTTTTGCCAAAGCATTTAGTCTTTTTCACTCACCGTTCGCATGTTTTTCCTCTCTGGATCCTCTGGATCACCGCCTTTGTCATCGCCTCTCCTGCTTTTCTTCCGGAAGGCTGCTCGTAGAAGTGGGAAGGGATTTGTGGGTGAAAACACAGGTTCCTTCAGACCTCAACTGCAGATTTTATAATTTACTCTAGCCACTATTTACGGGGAGCTTCTCGATCTACCTAGCCGAATGCAAAGGACTTGTGATATTGCCAAGGACCTAGAGTTATTTATGTCGACGGTCAATGTGTGTGTTCTATAATCGATCGTCGATAAAACATCCTCTGCTACCAAATGTGCACTAGGACCCAAACCGGCCCATAAAGCTGGGGGTTACCCAATATCACTTTAAGATGGGTAGCAGCACCCGTGAGATGGGTGGGTATGCAGATTAATACTCTTGCATCGAATCAATAATGACAACTCAATAGTTTGGCAAAGGGAGTCCGTTTAATTGACAAGTCCAAATAATGGGGAGTTCATGAACATCAGCAATTGCTCGATCTTCCTTCTCGCTTCACAACTCAAATGAACTTAATAAAAAACACATCTTTTATACTGAAAACCTGTCATCACTTACGTGTAATGCTTAAAATGTTGCATGAAATTCTATTGGTTATAGGAAAGTAACTTTAATATAGGTACTATATCTGTATATGGTAACGAAGTGAGGGGATTGGATAAACAGTGTCAGGTGGGGCATCTGAGCCCTTCCTTCAAAATGGCTGCCATAGACGTCACTAAAGTACAACCTCTCATTGGCTCTATTAACTATAGGACCCTAGATTACTTGGTTCACTATGATTGGGTTGGCATCAACTCCACTCATACTTTTCCACCAGCCTAGCAGCGTGCAGAATAGCCGGCCAGGTGCAGGGAGCTTGTCCGCTCCCCCAGTCTCCCTCCAATTATTGCAACAATCATTCATCACTTCAGTGGTCATGTGTCAATTATTTCTTTGTATCTTGGCCTTGAGACTGCTCTTGGTCTGGAAAAGTGAAGGCGCCTGGGCATGGCACAATTCCATGCATAGGTGTGAAAGTTTCATCCCTTCTTCTGGCTCGTTCACGTGATTCCGACACCGTGAAAGTCGTCTTACTTTCCATGTAATTTGTGCATTTGATTTAATTTTGTCTGCCATCTGCCTCCTGTAGTTTATCTTGACCTTTCAGAATAGGATACTCTGTTCTTCTCTTCATTAAATGTATCTACTATTGGCCTACTTCAGCTGGTACGACCTTGGCTTCTTGGCATGACTTGTCTTCATCTGACTTTCTGTCTGTCCTTAATTCTCGATTTTCCTGCTGCGAAGCTCTCCTTGTGAGACCTTAAGTAACCTTTGGCCAATTCTGCTCTTGTGCATAGTGGAAGTATACTTATATACAGTTTTTTTCTTGAGGTAGATATGTATAGGTGGTGCTTGCCGCACTCTATTTTACTATTAAGCTATAGCAAGCCTCACAATTTTCTAAGCTTCTTGCGGTTCCTTGCATATGTACACATGTAAGCTGGCTGAATATCTGCATCACGCTCATGGCATAAGCATCTAACATTTGACATTGTTATTTCGCTTTAAACACAGGATGTCACTTATCCATGGTGTTTCGTCTCTTTTCATCATTCATACGTCGTCATATCTTTTTTATGTGAGTCAGTCCGGGTTCTTGTGACGTCACCATTTGTCTTCTTTTAGGACTTTCTTGGCTTCTTCTGTTATTGCATTTTAACCATCTTCATTCTGTCACACTTGTCGATATGGTTTTCTCAATGGGTCCCTTACTGTCCAAGGTTTCTTAGGTGCAGGTACTTCAATAGGTGCTGTCAGTCTGACAGGTACTGGGCAGAGCCCCGCTGCTGCTCTCTTCTGGTTTATTTGCTCATCATACGTCACATATTTCGTCGTGAACGTTCCTGGCACCTCAAAATGGGCGGTGGGGGTGTGAATCGTGTTTGGGACCTCCTCTACACATTCTTTACATGAAGTTGGGATGATTTAAATGTGCTAGAGCAACCTTCATGAGGATACTACTGTCGCAGTTGGATATTTGAACCTTTAGGTGGCAGTGTCTTGAATTTGATAACCTTTTTATGAAATGTTTGTACTGTGAAAAATGAATCTTGTTTTATTTGTAGTGTAAAGGTCAAATCTGACCAAGACACTTAATAAATAATTTTTAAAATACAAGAATTTGATAGCCAGTAAACCCTCTGCTAACAATGCTTCTATAAACACAACATCATTTACATTCCACTGCGAGTTATTCACATCCGGGTAACGTTTAGCCGACATTGAAGAGGAAGTACCAGGTGTCATCTGGACTCCAGCCACCCCCTTCGAAATGCCAGGAACGTTCACGCCAAAATATGGGACGTATGGAGAACAAATAAATCAGCAGAGAGCCGCAGTTGGGCTCTGCACAGTGCCTATCAGAATAACAGCACTTGTTTAAGTACCAACACCTAAGCAAACCTGGACAGTAAGGTACCCAATGATAAATCCTATCCACAGACACGACACAAGGACATTTGTCAGAATGGAATACCGGAAGAAGCCAAAAAGATACTAAAAGAAGATGACTGGTGACGTCATGAGAAATCGGACTGATGCACATATAGAGTATATAATGACCTAAGAATGCTGATAAAGAGATTAAATACCATGGATACGTGACATCTTGGGCCTAAAATGAAACAGCTGATTTCAAGATGAAGACACTTATGCCATATGCACAATGAAGACATTAAGCCAGTTTAAACGTGTACATACGCAGGAAACCGCAAGAAGCAAAGAAATTGTGAAGCTTGCTTATGCTTAGTAGTAAAATAGATTGTGGCAAGCGCCAACTATACATATCTTCCTCAAAAGCACTACATAGATGAGGGAAAATCTGCTACGCACATGAGCAGAAACGAATCGAGGTTACTAAAGGTCATAAGAGGAGAGGGCCTCAACAAACGAATCAAGAATTAAAGACGGAAAGAAACCCTGCTGAAGGTAATAGGCT